>NC_054383.1:82185271-83477771 GCF_017654675.1 Xenopus laevis
ATAATTGAAACACAAAATGCAGTTTTTAAATGAAGGTTTACGTTATTAAGGGAGAAAAAAAACTCCAAATCTACATGGGCCTGTGTGAAAAAGTGATTGCCCCCCTTGTTAAAAAATAACTTAACTGTGGTTTATCAAAGGTTATAAAGCCATTTCTAAAGCTTTGGGACTCCAGCGAACCACAGTGAGAGCCATTATCCACAAATGGCAAAAACATGGAACAGTGGTGAACCTTCCCAGGAGTGGCCGGCCGACCAAAATTACCCCAAGAGACAACTCATCCGAGAGGCCACAAAAGACCCCAGGACAACATCTAAAGAACTGCAGGCCTCACTTGCCTCAATTAAGGTCAGTGTTCACGACTCCACCATAAGAAAGAGACTGGGCAAAAACGGCCTGCATGGCAGATTTCCAAGGCGCAAACCACTTTTAAGCAAAAAGAACATTAAGGCTCGTCTCAATTTTGCTAAAAAACATCTCAATGATTGCCAAGACTTTTGTGAAAATACCTTGTGGACCGACGAGACAAAAGTTGAACTTTTTGGAAGGTGCGCGTCCCGTTACATCTGGCGTAAAAGTAACACAGCATTTCAGAAAAAGAACATCATACCAACAGTAAAATATGGTGGTGGTAGTGTGATGGTCTGGGGTTGTTTTGCTGCTTCAGGACCTGGAAGACTTGCTGTGATAGATGGAACCATGAATTCTACTGTCTACCAAAAAATCCTGAAGGAGAATGTCCGGCCATCTGTTCGTCAACTCAAGCTGAAGCGATCTTGGGTGCTGCAACAATGACCCAAAACACACCAGCAAATCCACCTCTGAATGGCTGAAGAAAAACAAAATGAAGACTTTGGAGTGGCCTAGTCAAAGTCCTGACCTGAATCCTATTGAGATGTTGTGGCATGACCTTAAAAAGGCGGTTCATGCTAGAAAACCCTCAAATAAAGCTGAATTACAACAATTCTGCAAAGATGAGTGGGCCAAAATTCCTCCAGAGCGCTGTAAAAGACTCGTTGCAAGTTATCGCAAACGCTTGATTGCAGTTATTGCTGCTAAGGGTGGCCCAACCAGTTATTAGGTTCAGGGGGCAATTACTTTTTCACACAGGTTTGGATTTCTTTTCTCCCTAAATAATAAAAACCCTCATTTAAAAACTGCATTTTGTGTTATCTTTGACTAATAGTTAAATGTGTTTGATGATCAGAAACATTTTGTGTGACAAACATGCAAAAGAATAAGAAATCAGGAAGGGGGCAAATAGTTTTTTACACCACTGTATATGCTTCAGAAACAGTGTGTTTTGGGTGGACATCTTTCATTCTGCATTATATATTATATTAAATGGATATGAATTATCAGTCATATATGCCGATGTCGATATTTATTGCAAATGTTATATTCAATACTGTTGTTCATTACAGGTCCCAAGGCCAGATGGGAAGCCAGATAACCTTGGTTTACTAACCCTAGATGAACCTTCCACTAGACAATCTGATCCTACAGTTATGGCCCTTTGGCTATCGGAGAACTCCAAACAGCACAGTGTCACAGTAAGTTCCATAGCATGTAGTCTAATCATATGACTGGGGTGGGAAAGTTAAAGTCCTGTATATTAATCATTCTTGGTATCGCAAAGTAGCAGATTCTGGTAGGATTTACGCTCTGCCACCACTGCTTCCCACGTGGTCAAACTAAGCATAGCGTGCAAGAGATGGAAAGGAATATATTGTGTTTAGAGTGGATGTGTGATGGTAAACAATAAATAATCCCTTCTGCAAATATCACATGTCAAAACTACCAATGTTGTTTCTCATTTTGTTTAATAAACAGTGGTGTCGAGAAATTAAAACACTGCATCATGTGGCATTAATTTAGTCTTCCGCCACTTAATTATTGAGTTTAATGTATCATGTTTGAATACAAGCGAATTTTAGGTAAAAATACTGGTACAGTTATGGGATCCTTTATCGGGAAATCTGTTATCCAGAAAGCTCCGAATTAGGGGAAGTCCATCTCCTATAGAGTCTATTTAAAGCAAATATTTAAATTTTCTTTAAAAAGCATTTCCTTTTATTGTGTAATAGTAAAACAGTGCCTTGATCCCTACTAAGCTGCATGAATCCATATTGGTGACAAAACAATCCTATTGGGTTTAATTTAATGTTTAAATGATTTTTTTAACAGGGTAAAGGTATTGTGATCCAAATTACCTTTATCCAAAAAACTCAAGGTCTCAAGCATTCTGGATAATAGATCCTATATCAGTATTAAGATTTCTGTTTATATTAAAGGGAAACTTACTATTCTAAAAAGCAATTAGACTGTTGTAGTGAATATTTAATATTAGTTTATTTAGGAGTCGTTCTGCAATGCACTACTGACGCACAGCACAGATTGCAATTTGCAGTAAGAAAAAGAATGTTAGATTGAGAAAGCACATTAACAATTGTTTGAGAAAAAGAATTTAAAAATCCACTTCAGTTCACATTCTTGTTTATATCTATGGCAAATTGTATCTGATCTCCCTTTTACACCATCTTTTTCCCCCCCAAACAGCAGCAGATTAAAGTCAAAAGTTTAGAGAATGCAGAGAGAAATAGCAAATCCATTGATGCCTGGATTGAGAGCATTAGTGAACTTCATCGCTCAAAGCCTCCTGCTACTGTTCATTATAATCGGTGAGAACTGCATTTACTGTTAGATGGGGAAAATCTAGGAAGTGTTCTCATCGGGAAAGTACATCTTTATAACAACTATCAACCAGACTGATCTCCTCTGTACAGGAAAATGTTATCTGTGATGCCCACAATTTGAGCACTCAGTTAGGTTTAACTCTGCACTCACTGTTTTATTTCTATAGACCTATGCCCGACATTGACACCTTAATGCAGGAATGGCCATCAGAGTTTGAAGAGATCCTTGGAAAGGTGAAATAACCGTCCGAGTCCATTTCACTCTTGTTAAAATATATATATATATATATATATATATATATATATATATATATATATATATATATATATATATATATATATATATATATATATATATATATATATATATATATATATATATATAAAAAATTTTTTTTTTTTAAATCTCTTTTGACTTTCTTTTCAGGTCAGTCTGCCAGCAGCTGACATAGATTGTGATCTTCCTTCATACATTGATATGATTTGTGGTAAGGATTGTCCTGCAAGATGTTTCTTGCAGTTATCTAGTATTACTGATTAGTAAGTAGCACATGAAATGAACAACATGAAAATATTGTTAGCTTACATTTCATGCATTTGTTTCCTAACGAAATTCAGATGGTTACGTTAAGAGCTCTAACGCAGAAACTTTTTAAACTGTTTCCACCCAAAGCCACACAACTGTGAACCATACATGCTGTGTCTTCAACCGACAAGATAAAATCTGATGGTGCCTATTTTTTTCCATTGAAATGCAGACTGTCAGATGTAGATGCATGGAAAAAGACACTATCTGAATTGATCTGATCCAACCTTAAATTCTATGCACATTCTATTCCATCTACTTATGGGGGTATCACATTTTTAAGGATGCTACAAATCATGTGCTGTGGCATGGCAAGATCAGATAACATCTAACCTATAAAATCTGATCAAAATATCCCACGTCGTTTTAGGGCTAGTCCACACGGGGAGATAGCCACGCGTTTGCGGTCGCGGCGACAAAGCGCCGCGCCAGTCGCCGCGACCGGCGCAGGCGACAGTTTTGTATGGGCGCCTATGTAAAAACGCCAGGCATTTTCAGGCGACTGTTGAAAAGCGCATCGCCTCGTGTGGTTAGCACAGGCGTTTTTACATAGGCGCCCATACAAAACTGTCGCCTGCGCCGGTCGCGGCGACTGGCGCGGCGCTTTGTCGCCGCGACCGCAAACGCGTGGCTATCTCCCCGTGTGGAATAGCCCTTACTCTTATATCCAAGGTGTCTTTTTCAAAGACTGTTTTCTGTACCCTATTCAGGTATCCTTGATATTCCTGTATACAAAAGTCGGATACAGTCTCTACATGTACTTTTTTCCCTCTTCTCAGCATTTAAAAATTCCCAGGTTAGTAAAAACATTTATAACTGGCTTTTCTTCTCTAGACATCTTGGCTTTATCAGTGTGGCTCATGGCACACAGGGGATATATTCTTTTGCTGGCAGAGAGACCAAAATTCTCATTAATATCATTATTTTTAATGTAAAAACTACCTGTTTTAGCAGGACAGGACTAGGATTATAATATTCATGGCAGTGGTGGAACTACCGGGGGTGCGAGCGAGCCAGGGCCCGCACCCCCTCAGGGCCCCCCGGCAGTCCGTGCGCCACTGACAAATGCGGCCGTACGGAGGGGGGCGGGGCCCCGCTGCGCTTCACGCACCAGGGCCCGCCCCCCTCTAGGATCGCTACTGATTCATGGATCTCTACTCTGATAAGCATTCATTCTGCATTCTGATAAGCACTAATTTTTCTTAATTTTCCCCTGGTTCTGTGTTTGAGTCAGAGTCTCATATATCAAGACATGCTTGTGGTTAAGCCAGAATCAGCTAGTGTGGAAAAACAGCGATTAATTAGTATGTCCTTTAAGTGAGGATCATAGGAGATTTAGGTCAACAACTGCTGGTGAGGTTCATCTTAAAATCGGTAATGACTAGTAGCAGCCGGAGGTGGATTCTATGGCGTATTGGAATACATTAAAGGGAATTCCACCAAATAAAGACAAATAGCGTTTTACATAATAAATACTAAGTTTTCCAATATACATTTATTTAATTTAAAAATGTAATTAATATAGCTGGGTAGTGATTAAAGAATAAGTAATCCTTTAAAATGAGTGAAAATGAATGTAGAATTTGTTATTCTATGCACTTTTGCAATTTACATTCATTATTTATTTTAATTCCAAGATATTAAGGGATACATGTACTGTTAATATGAATACATTTTGTCATATCCACTCCACCTGCTGGTCAGTTGTTTTATTTTTATAACCAGAACATGAGACTGACAGAAACTGCCCAGCAGGTGGCCCTGTTGTAACAAAATATATTCCTATTAACAGTACATGTATCCCTTAAAAAAAAAAAAAAAGTAAATCCCAAAAGTGCTTAGAACAGCACTCTTCTCAAGTATAAATTCACTTATTTTAAAGGATTACTTATCCTTTAAGACTTGTGAAAATGTATACTAATAGTAGAAATTGAAGGCTTTGCTGGAGGAAAGCTGATTTCTGATACAACCAACAGTCAAGAAAATAGAAAGGGACAAATACTGCTTTCAACACCAATTACAAATAAATAAAATAAATGATTTATTGTATGAGGATACTTTAGTTATGAATATTGAAAAGTTACCTAGAATTATTATTTTTTTTTTTATTAGTTTTATAATTTGTAGGTTGTTTTTTTTTTTATTTGGATGGAAACCATTGGTGAAATTTAAGACCAAAAGGATCCTGGTGCCTAGTTTTAGAATTTTACTTGGTATGGTATTCTAGAAATCTTAAAGGGATGCTGTCATGGGAAAAAAAGTGTTTTCAAAATGAATCAGTTATTAGTGTTGCTCCAGCAGAATTCTGCATTGGAATCCATTTATCAAAAGAGCAAACCGATTTTTTTATATTCAATTTTGAAATCTGACATGGGGCTAGACATATTGTCAATTTCCCAGCTGCCCCTGGTCATGTGACTTGTGCCTGCACTTTAGGGGAGAAATGCTTTCTGGCAGGCTGCTGTTTTTCCTTCTCAATGTAACTGAATGTGTCTCGATGGGACATGGGTTTTTACTATTGAGTGTTGTTCTTAGATCTACCAGGCAGCTGTTATCTTGTGTTAGGGAGCTGTTATCTGGTTAACTTCCCATTGGGTGATATCACTCCAACTTGCAGTACAGCAGTAAAGAGTGGTTGAAGTTTATCAGAGTACAAGTCACATGACTTGGGGCAGCTGGGAAATTGACAAAATGTCTAGCCCCATGTCAGATTTCAAAATTGAATATAAAAAAATCTGTTTGCTCTTTTGAGAAATGGATTTCAGTGCAGAATTCTGCTGGAGCAGCACTATTAACTGATTCATTTTGAAATTTTTTTTTTCCCATGACAGTATCCCTTTAAAGAGGCAGTATACCGCTTTGCTCAACATGAGATTATTGAATAGCACTTATGATGAACATACTTTTTTGCTTTTTTTGTTATTTATTGAGTTAAATGGGAGATTGAAGATACTCCACGTTTGGGTCTTGTGAGGTAGATAATTAGATTGCTTGTTTACAAGTCCCCCTCCCTTCACTCTCTTGTAAAAAAAAAAAAAAATTGCAGGGGATTTGTTTGTGAGCTGGTAATGTATATCTTGCATGGAGTAGCTTCAATTTCTCTGTTTAGCTCACGGAATCACAAAAAAACTGATTTTTCATGATTAAAATAATAGGAGTAAGGAATGTTTGCACAAGCTACTAGAAGAGCTCATGTCATAAAAGAGGAAGAGTGCCCCTTTAATTTCAGATAGGAACGTAGTGTCCATTTTTTTTATTGTTTTTGTAACTCAATCCATATTTCTTTTCTGCAGCATTTCAAAGACTTGGCAGAGGGAAAAAAGGACAGAAGCTCTTCTGGAGACTCTATTCCTCCCAATGGAGAAACAGATACCACTACTTTTAACTAAACATCTGATTTCCTACCAATGCATAGCACAAATGATCCAGCCTGTTGTTGATGCATAATGTGGCAGCTACTGCAGGCTTTTAAACTTTCCTGTCATCATTCTATCCTCCACCCAAATCCAATTCTTCCTAGAACGAACATAAAAAATATACCTTCTGCCCTCTTTACATCCATTCTACTTTTTCTAGAGTGCAAACCAAGGGAAGTTTGGCTGTATATGTAGGAGAGGTATGGGCTGCATTTCCTGCTTGCTTCAAGCTAGCAGCAGTGGGAGAAGTATATAAGCCAGGCTTAATAACCAGAAACTGTTCAAAGATAAGATAAGGGGATACGGTAGATTAAGATGGTCAATAAAATAATGGGAGTAAAGAGCAGGGGAGAGAAAAGTGGACAGCAAAAAGGGAATGGAAAGGAAAAGTAGGAAAATAACGGGACAACCCAAATGAATAGGGAAATAAAATTAAGGAACTATCATTGGTATTTAATTACAATTATTTTGTTTACTCTGCCTTCGCTTCAGGATTTTTAAAAAATATATAAACACTTTCATTGCTTTCACCAAGGCTGATTTTTTTTTCCCTCACAACATTTCACTAGTTTTGACCTTCTGAAAAGCTGCATGGGGGTTGCAGAAGGAATGGATTGCTCTGTGCAACCATACTAATGTTTCCAGTAGTAGATAAAACTTTACCAAATCTGCACTACAAGTTATTTTTCAAGCAAATTAACACTATCCTGATTACGTATCCTTTACACTGTATTTCCTGCTCTGCTGTGAGGACAGGGCATACAATTCTAGTACGGGATACTTGCCTTTCTGTATGTACATTCTTATGTATACATTTATTGTTATAATAATATTTAGTATCTTTTGTAAAATAAATATTTAAAAACGGTTTGCCTGGCAAGTTCTGTATTTATTTGGTAAGGACTAACTGCAGTTACTAGGGATGGGCAAATTTTTTCCCAATGTTTCGTCGCAAAATTGACGCCCATAGACTTGTATGGCGACATGCGTCAGAAAATATATATATATATATTTTGCCGTGCGTCAAAAAAATTTCGCCGTCCGTCAATTTTTTTGACGCCCATAGACGCCCGGCAACAATTCACCAGCGGCGAATTGTTGGCAAAACGAAACAGGTCAAATTCGCCCATCCCTAGCAGTTACCTGTAGAATTCAGGTTCGGTTCGGTTTGGCATAAACCCAGGCCCAGCACTTTTTTTGCAGGATTTGGGCAAATCTGAACCCTCTTGTGACTTACATTCCTGCACAGCCTGGGAAATTAGCAGGAAGCTGAATGGCTGGCTGCTAGCAAGGTTTCTGTGCAGATTTTATAGTGTACAAGGCACCATTTAAAAGCACATTTTTACCTGTGTATAATACAATGCTTGATACTAGATAAATCCCTTTTAACTTTTTACATTTTCGGATGCTGCCTTCTGTTCATCAATTCAGCTGACTCTCATCTAAAGATTCAAGTGAAAAAGCACAGTTATACACATCTTCTTACTTATCAATTAAGTTTATCCCTTTGATACGTCACACATTTAGTAACTTTTCTTAACAACACCTTTGTATAAAGCACAAAAGGCCTTAAGTAACCGTGCAGGTCTATTTGAACACTGCTGCTTCTGATTAAATGTCCCAACAAATGAGAAACTAAGCAGATATTTTTTTATTTAATTCAAAGTATAAGGCAGCAATCACAGACAATTATTATTATTCTAACAATATCTTTTGAAAGTTGGTACATTTTGTGATCCACATATTTCAGAGGACTTCCCTGGGGAACCTAAACGCCAGTTTGTGAACCACAGGAATTTGCACATTTGCATCAGATTGCTAAACAAGCACGAAATTCTGCTGCTGTGTACATCTCTTTGGAAAGCTGCTTAAGCAATAGGAATCCTAATCTTAGAACAGTGTTTGAAAAGCATACATTGAGAATAGGACACTGCCATTTATTGCTATTTGACAGAAATAGGTTGCCTACTCAAGAAGAAAAACATGCAGATAGGAAGCAGTTGGTGCCTGCTAGAGCATTGCTCAACACAAACAGCTATTCCACTGCAAATGGACAGTATAGTGATACTGCATCATGCAATGGGACTTAAGTACTTAGTGCTGCACCTTTTTCTTTAATATATAACACTACCAATGCATTTTTACAGGGCAGCCTCTACAATGTATTCTTCTATTGTATTTGTCCCTATGAAAGATGAGAAATCGAGGATAACAACCGAATAATCTGTATTTTAATGCCAGGTGTTTGTTGTCCATCCATGGAGGTATCAAATACCATCAACACCTGGAATCATGCCTAGTGCCATTAACTCTATTGTACTACTTATACAGCTTCACCATCAGTTATGAATTTATGCTTGCACCAGTTTCTATTGATGCTGAACTGCCTATTAATAAAGCTTCAAAAAGTTTCCATCTAAGTTGCTGAACATGGATGGAAATTCAGTCCATGTCGTAAACATGTTACTGATATCCCATTATTTCAGTATCCTTTTCGACAAAATTAGCAGCATTTAGGAAAATACTAGCGACTGCTTACATTTTTGCCCAAAAAGTTCTAAATTATTCTATTAGAAAAAATGGAATTTCAAGGCCTGGGCTGCCAAACAAATGTCACAGTTTTTTTGGTCACAGTTGCTGTCAAATGTGTTTACTGTCAGAATAAAACTATTTTGTTGAGGTTTTATAGACAGGCTGCAGAAACTCACAATCTGCATAATTTGGCCAGTTTTAATAACACTTTATAAATAGGACATCCAAGTGTTCAATACAAATCTGGCACAGAACCCCTGTACTATAAATTCTGCGACTTCCTATTTGCCCATTCCAGGATGCCTTGCATATATATCCTCAAAGTCTAGTTTATTATATCTGCAGCCAGATATTACTTCTTACTACTGCATCTATACACAAGCTTATAATATGGAGCTTAGTGTAGGGTTTATGTTGTTCATACAGTGCCTTTTGTATTTAGCCTGGAACATACAAGGTTAGAGAAAGCAGCAATTTTCTGATTTTCACAAACCGCCAGCAGCAACATAGTTATGAACATTTTCCCCCTCAAATTGTGAGGTTATAGAAATCTCCTGGCATAGAATAGATCTTGCAGATGCCGAGTTGTGCCAGGCTACAGCATTATCAAAAGGACCAGGCATGCTCTTATTACCCAGATAAGATGAAGACCTATTGCTGCACCCTGGTACATGCAACAGGTTTGTAGATCCAGTGTGATGGGAAACTATGGCTATGTTGGAGATGGCCATAAGTTTCTAAAAAAGGAAAAAAAAAACCAAAACTACAGCTTCTATGAAGGACTCAGAGCCAGATTTCATCGCTGCTTACGCTCGATGCTTTATAAATGTAGCCCACCAAAGGAAACCGATCAAACCCTAAAGAAGAAATGGAGGGATGATGGTAAAAAATCACATTACGTCACAGTAACAATAGTATATTTAGAAAGAATATAGGATCCCACTGCATGCAATCACATGCTTGCATTCAGTATTCTAAGTTCAGTAGACTGGGAATATAATTGGTTGCAAAACATTGTAATGGGGAAAAATGTGAGTTAGTAAATGAACCCCAGTGAATTCTAACAGCTGGCAGGTCTGCTTAGTAACCCTAGCAACCAAAGACTGGCTTTCATTATCCTAGCTGTAGTAAACTGTTTGTCTAATTGCTATTTGGTTGCTTGGGCAAATTAGCTCACTGTTAGTAAAGGAGCTTTAAGCCCAAATGTGCATGAAAGGACAAAGCAACAGGGATACAGGAGTTAACCAGGTGTCCGAATGGCTCAAGGAAGAGTGAAAAACAGATCTGTGAGAAGGGCTCTAGCAGGGGTCAGGTAGGTATGTAGGACTGTCCTAAAGAGCAAAGTCACATTGAAGTGTTTATCCGAGTACAACGCAGCGCTGCTAGAACATGTGCAGATGTAAGGCCTCCAGCTAAAGCTACTGGAAGCACAGCTACTAAACACACATGCAATCTCAACTTAGTAATAAACAAAGCCCCCCAATTCAGATGAATAGAAAACAAGGTTTTGATGCTATGGCTACAGGTCTAGCCACCTATAGTAACCAATCAGCAGGTAGTATTTGCTGGTCATCTGCTTAAAAGGAAAATCTTACTGGTGTTTCTTTTACACATGGGGAAAGGGAGCAGCAAAATATTTTGCTTTGTTTCTCTGAGAAAAAACGCCCATAGCCTATAATAGATAGTGAAAAAAAGTCATGCAGTTTAGAAAAATGTTGCGTGAAAAACCACCCATTGACTTCAATTCGTTTGTCGACCTTTTGGCGAAGCAAAACAGGTCAGATTCACCCATCACTACGTATATAACGGTCCGTATTACAATGACCAATAGAACATGAAACAGGTGGTCACAAAAACAGGGTATAGAGGAAACCAAAAGACAATTTTCATCAAGAAAAAAAGGGTCAAAAACATTAGAAAATGATACCACCCCACCTATGAGTCATTGGTCAAGAGTTAGCTCTATGTTAAAGGAACCTGTAACTCTCCTGACTGTTTGAGACCTACCTGCGTCGGCTAAAGTGCCACATCTCAGAGATGAATCCTCCTGTGTTTCCCCTTCGGAGCTACCCTGTGGTCCTGTAAACAAAAATGATGTTAGCTACAAAAAAAAACAACAGAACAGGTTTATTCTTTTTCTATTTTTCTGCTTTGCTAAAAACTCTCAGATGTTTTCTTAAAACTAATATAACAGTCAATGCGTATCAGCCAAAAGCACCAACATGACAATAAAATATGGACATGATTAATTGGAAGGCATACCTCTGGCTTGGGGACGAAGATCATTTAGCTGTAGGTTGGATGGTAGAGACATGTGTTCCCGAGGAAGACAACTGTTGTTCAGTTTCATATTATTGGAAGTACTACAGGAAAGAAAAAAGACAAATCCATTGGATGAAATAATTCACAGACAAACGGACAGATTTTCCCTTGTAGACTTGGTCTCCATAGTAATAGCAGTTTCCAATCCTACCCTCAGGACTGTTGATGGTGTGATGGGAGTTGGAAGTCTATTAAAAAACCATTGATTGAAATCACTTACTTTTTAAAACATGTATCCTCTTGCTAAAAATAAGTATGTGCCAGTATACAAGAAAGAGAGAAAACTACTCACCTGAGGGTAAGATGGGTTCTATCTCCATCTGCACAAAACAATAAATTAAAACAATATATAAAAATAGCCTCCACACTTCACTAGCTATCAACTCTTACTTGCTATCTGTAGTTCTATATGATCTATAGTATGATATCAATACATTCTATCTTTAGAATGCTGTATTACTGTTCTTATATAACCATACTTTATGCTACTTTATCACATGTATGACCACATTGAACCTTCAAGTATGCAGAAAAATAGTCTTCAGATGGAAACTCAAACTGTTGCCAGTGCTTACTAAACCTACAGGGACGGCCTAGACTAGTTGGCCATTCTTTGAAATATTCTCCACTTGTAGATGATCTTCTAGAGTTCAAATAGTGGAATGATTAATGTAATTGTTTTGCAATATGGTTGAATCCCTTCCTAGACCCATAGGTATCTAAAACCTTCTTTCTAAAGGCCTCGTAGAGTTCTGTCAATCTACACGTGGCGATGATACCTCACACTTCAAAAACAAAGAGCAAATCAAACAAAATGTCTGAAATTCCTCCAAGGCCTCTCTAATGATATTCTACTCAATGGAATACAAAAAGAAAATGGTGCATGATATGTGTTATATCACCTGTATCAGTATGATTGAAATGTTGAAAAATAAAAAATTGACTATTCTTTTACATCCTCTTCATTTATTACTTTGTATTTATCATTCCTTTTAAGTTATCACATTACTCACAATTCCGCCTCTTCCTCTTCATCAGAAGGCAACAGACCAGTGCATTCACAAGCAGGATACCAGCAACCACTCCTGCTCCCCCAACAACCAAGGCAAAAAGGGGCACTTCAACTTGAGAAGAGAGGAGGCCTAAAGGAAAGGATTCCTTAGAAAGATGCTTTTGTGGTTGGGGCTGACATAAAAGAATATTAACTCAGAGAATGAGCTCTGCAATTGTGTAGGCCAAAATTAGAGAACAAGGAAAGCAGAATTCACTGAGTGCCAATATATAAGGCCGATCCCCACACGGTCCCGAAAATTGTACAAATCTTCTTTGGCCAGCTTAAGTCTGCACTAGAGATGCCTGAGAAATATAAGAAGAAGGTGGTGCAGCTATTAAAGGTGCAACAGGCTGGACAGAAACTTAGCGATTAAATTCATGGGGAGAGGTGGCACCCCCAGTGAATTGAGCTTTCCTTGGCTTTGAACAGTACAGCTGCCCCTAAGCTAATACGGTAGAGACAACAAATATCTCCTCAATTCAATTGCCCAGAGCAATCAGCAATTAGATTTCAACAGTTATAAAACAAAAGCAAAGATCTGATTGGTTGCTATGAGCAACATCACCAGTAATGTTTCCCTCCACTTTCTACACAGTGTAGGTGTGTAGTGCAGTTAAAATAACAAAAGCAAACTGTGGCATGCTGCATTTACTACATCTCTGTTACACTACTGTATTGCACTGTGATTATCCTCTTAGTACTAGGTGCTCATCATTCTAAATTGTAGGCCAGAAATGTTGTACGTTATGTTTTGGACTTCTTTACCAGCCCAAGGCAACCACAGACCTTTAGCAGTAAAGATCTGGCCCTCCAAAGATGCCCCAGTAGCTCCCCATCTTATTTTCTGCTGATTCACTGCACATGCTCTGTGCTGCTGTCACTTACTGAGCTTAGGGACCAATGCACAATAAACTGAATATATATATATATATATATAAATGTCACAGTATAAGGCAGATTAATAAATAATTCAGAATATTGAGACACAGCATCTCAGAAACTAGCACATTTAGCATCAGAATAGGATAGTTAACCCTATAGCATCAGTTTATGAGATAGGCAAACCTGATTATCAGCTTATTGATTTGTGAAGACCCCTGAACTTAGCTTCTCCACAGCTGCTTAGAACAGACTGAGTATTTGTGTGTCACAGACACTCCTAACAAAATCCAAGATGGGAAATTCCTGTGACAGCTTTCAAGGCAACATTTCCTTTTAAAATTGCATAATCCCAACCTACTAGACACAACAGCAATGTTTTCTTTTTTTCCCCCTCACATTCACAGACCTTTCTATTTCTTGCATTCTATATAGTTGAACATCTATTTATGTATCTATTGATCCAACCATCTCGGTCTCTCTCTTCTCAGTCTCAAATCAATTACTGGCACCATACGTTGAAATACTGTCAAATACAGCACAGACTGATTTTTTTTCCTAGTGATGGCTAATTAGGCAGGAAAGTGAAGCAGACTCACCCAGAGCACTTACAGATGTTTGACTGACTCCTCTCTCTTCAGTGCTGACCTTCACCCTTAGGCTGCCATTGGTATCCAAATTTCTAGTATCCAGCAGCAATAGACGAGAAGAATTGAGAGTTTTTCGCCCATCATGGTCCCGTAGGGTGAAACTGGAAGCTGGCTGAGTTCGGACCACTAAGAGAAGGAGAAGGGAAATTCCTGGTGCATGGACTGAATTAACTGGAGAATCAGGAGGGACTGGAAATAAATAAAAAGTATTTGTTTAGCTACATAAACCCACTGATGCAAACTCTGCCTCCATAGATCAAATTTGTACATATTAAGGATACACCAATTTCTGGATTTGGCCGAGCACAAGCCTTTCTCATCAGTATCTTGCCGAATCCAAGAGCCTGGCTGAACCAAATCCAACCCCTTAACACCACTTTACTTTAGGTCCTGTGATTAAGGGGATAAAAAAAAATCTGCGTGTGGACTTTGTTTTCTCCTTAGGTTCCCTAGATTCAGATTCTGTTCAGGATTTGGGCGAATCCTTCATGTACATAAAACAGAACTCAAGACTTAACCTTTTCTCAACCCATACTCACAATGTACACTCAGTAGCTCATCTCCTTTCTGCCATGCATTACTGCAGTTTTCTCCTCTGGTTTCAACAAGCGTAAGCCTGCTGGAACTCCCAGGGGACACAGGTAGCAAAAATGGGGGTTCCCTGCCCAGCCCTTCATCTTGCTTAACCCCATTCATATACCATGAAAGGGATGGTCCACCTCCCTCACAAGATGCACCCTCAGTTTCATCCTTTTGGAGGGGTTCCCCAAGTCCTATAAAATGGAAAACAAAAGGCAAACAACAATTCTTTAAAAATTAGATTAAAAAAAGTGTTAAAATATTAGAATTGTAATTGTATTAAAAAAAATTATACTTTACTTATATACATAAATTCTTTTTCTCAGTCCCGCCATGTCATTATCCTTTGGGTTATAATGCCCCCTGCCCGCCAGAGGTAGGATCACTCATTACAGAATAATAACAGTGTGAATATCTGCCAGGAAAAATGGGTCAAACTTACTGCTAAACAGTGTATGAAGCTAGTATGTACTTACAGGGCTGCCACCAGAAACTTTGGGCCTGTGCAAGTTATTTATATTTATTTCTGGTAGTGTTGTAATACCTTTAAGGTGAACCCCCTGGCCCACCTCCAATCTGCCCCAATCTTACCTTACTTCCTGGATCTGCTCCATAACCTGCCCTCTGCCCATCCTCGTGTCATGGCCCCACCCTTTTACATGACCTACCTGCCCCCTTTTGCGCCCGCTCCCCACTGGCCAGTGTAAAGTATTTAGAATGGTGGCAACTTTAGTTACATCCCAATCCACCCACAACTCTCTCCACTTTTTAGTAAACCCTTCTTCTTGGGGGGTCCAAAATTTGGCACTGTTCCACAGAAAAAGGGACAGTACAGAGGTATGCATTATGTATTTTCAGCACTGAAACATCTGATAAGAGGGAAACTGAAAAAGATGACCTCAGTCATTGTTAAAATGTATATAAATACTAAGGTAGGTAGCTAATATTGGTAACATAAATACATTGTACTATACCAAAAAGTTTACCAATACACAGAGGACTTTTAATAAGTTTTAATACACATCAAACAATCCCCTTCAGGTCAGCAGAGAAGTACTAGGGTTATAATTTAGCACGAAAGCTAGAACTATGGGTGTGACCATATATGCATTTTTCCAAACTGGTTTTGGGGCATCAGGAAGATTTCAAACTGATGTGAGTAAAAGAAAACCAAAAACCATGGGGTGAAGTTTTTGAACAAAAAAAAAACCACCTGTCAGGAGGATAAACCCATATGCGACAATAAAATAACTGTGATGAAGAAGTCAGGTAGTCTTATTGGTGCTTATGGGTGGGGCAATAAATAAAGCCCAACTTTGTTCTAAAACCACTGATAATTCACATTTTTCATGGATTATGTTCCTCAGTTAATTAATAAATTAATAAAGTACCCACCTCTTTGAAAAAGTGGCTGAAAGAACAAAAGAGAGACACGAAGCAGCATCCTGCCCGGGACAATTCAATTAGAGCTTGCTCATTTCTGTGCAAAAGAGAAATATGTAATATAGTCAAATTAAACAAAGGGAGCTCAGTTACATTTCAAACTAATTACAGTGCCTCTGCATAAACAACTCCCACTCCTTATTTTCCAAGGTTTCCCAAACAGTTCCCCAGTTAGCAGCTCACAGGCAGAAAGACCACCATGCAAGAAGAAGAAGAAAAAGAAGAGGTGAGCAAAAGCTTGCAACCTTAGCCCAGTGCGTTATTAAATGCAAAGTATGACTTTGCCTTTAGCCTGGATAGAACTACTGCATTCCATATATGTATTAAATGACCAGCCACCTTATTATAAAAGAGCTGTGAAGTTGTGGAATTCTATACAATAATGAGTGGAACAGGCAGATACATGATATAGCTTTAAGAAGAGAAAATACAAGGTCATTGAAGGTAGCTCTTAGCACAAGTTGATCCAGGGACTGGTCCAGTTGCCATTTTGGAGTCAGGAAGGAATTATCCCTCCTCTGAGGCAAATTAGAGAGGCTTCAGAATGTTTTTTTGCCCTTTCCTGGATCAACTAGCATACTAGCAATTAGGCAGGTTTTATGGACAGGTGTCTTTTTTAACATAACTAACGATGATACTTGAGGCAGACGGCATAGAAATAAACTTGAGTTAAACAAAACCTATAGGGAAAGTGGAGCTTGCTCATAGTTAAAGTCTAGCTGCAGTTTGCTTGCACAAATATCCAGAATCTAAGAAGTCCAAAAGCTTTGTACAGCAGTACGTTCCCAAAATATGTGTAGCAATGTACTTGGGAATTTTACAAAACACAAGCATTTGTCTGACACACCAGGAAAGATTTTGGTGGGAGCGTTCTACCATTTGGCAAGGATTTTACATTTACTGCTTTTGTCCCTTGAATGACTGAAGAACGAAGTCACGGTCTGAAAATATTTTATTCAGTGCTTTTTTCCATTTTTTGAGATGAGGTAGATATGGCAACTGAGTAGCTGCCTGCGACAGAAGTAGCTGATATAGGGAGGAGAGGTTTCGTATTATTGATGACAAATGTTTTCAAACCTGACAATTCTTTAGCACACTATTTGGAGAAACAACTGAAAGGAAATTAGAGCTGTTCTACAACACCCATGCTTGATCCTGAAATTATTTTATGCTGGCCAGACACACACACCCCCAACCCCACCCATAAGCAGCTCAGCAGGGAACTGGCAGCCAGCCAGCCTGAAACTAAACTGCTTTGCGGTCTAGTGGCCCAACTATCCTCATGTATCTTGGCTATCTAAAATCTTGAACTCCATTTAACCTGTTCACTGCCAGTCGATTCGGCAGATTTGGCACTTTTAATGCCAGACTGTCTTCAAACATTTTGCACTCTTTCAATTTATAGGCCTTTCTGGCAGGGGTGTTTTACTTTACCAACAAAAAAAGATATATATATTTTTTTCAGTACAACCTAAGCATTCAAAAAACACAAACTTTGGTTTAATTCCACTTCTGTAACATTTTTTATACACTTAGTGACCTAACAAGTATGGGAAACAAAAATCATGTTTCCCATAAAATATACACAGATATATCAGAAACATTATTTATTTATTGCATGAAAATGCAATAGCTCTGGAAAGTTTCATGTCTCCTGAACACGCCAATACCAAATATATACAGTTTTAAGAAGATTTCCCACTTTTATAGATGAAACTCTCCCAGCAGTACACATTTCCAAAGCACCGCTCCACAAAACTGCATAGTTCTGATTTCAAGGCCAAACATTCCACTAACAGTAGGTTTTCTCTAAAAAAAAAACTATACATTTTTAGAAATAACAGATTTTGACAAATTTAAAATCGGTAAATATGTCTTTCTACTCCAAAGGACCAAGTTGCAATTCGCTCCTAAAGTGAATGTTTTTTAATAAAAATTTTATTTTTTTTGCAAAAATCACTTAAAAGCTTCCAGTCTACAGCATCTTATCTCCTACACGACATTATGTAACCAGATAAAACACCCTTTTTGTGTGTGCAAAAAAAAAAACAAAAAAAACACCCTAAATATGAATGTCAGGGATCCACTGAATAGTTTGATACCCAATCTGTGATAGGTTTACCTAAGTATGTGGCATTATAGGCGCCCCTAACTGAAGATACCCCAGATGATCTATCACTTATGCAATTTCAGATTACATGTTTCATGTCCATCTGTCATAGGCTACACATTTTTTTACTCCTAAATAGGGATGGGCGAATTTTTTCGCCTCGTTTCGCCGAAAAAATGACACCCATAGACTGTGTGGCGGCGTGCGTCAAAAAAAAAAAAAAAAGACAGTGCACACAAACAAACCAAACGAACTATACTTGTTAGGTCACATGAGCCAATTAACAGACAGAGTTCTGTGTTTTGCTTCAACACCTGTTACAGTTAGAGCTGCAGTATTTCTTGTCAGGTGATCTCTGAGGCAGCACACAGACCATCACGAAATGATGGTCCAAGGCAAGAGATGTAAAAGGGCAATATTTACTTAAATATATATTCCAGTTTGGTAAGATTCTTTAATATGCCACTTAATTGGGATTTGGTTAAATGTTGATTTTGGGGGTAAAGTTTTCCTTTAGAATGTTTTTCACCACCCATGCAATGATTAGAATGGCTTAGGGTTTCCATCTGTCCAGTTTTGAAAAAAACTGGCTAAATACTAAAACTCTTTGGGTAGGACTCCACGGGCGATTTTGGCACGGTCTGACGCGCTCTGCAAAAACACAGGCGTCACGTTGAATGCGACAGAAATATGGTAAGTAATAGTATTGTCGGATGGTGTCGCAACGTTGATCCGTCACGACACGACTGTCGGGTGCAGAAGATGCATCTGGCAGTCGTGTCGGATCAACGCTGCGACTTCATCCGACATTTCCATCTCTTACCTTATTTCCGTCCAACGTGACGCCTGCTTTTTTGTGCAGAGCATCTGAACGTGTTGCAATTGTCCGTGTAGTGCCTCCCTATATGTCATATGTCCCCTGATGTCCTTACCCACCTGCTCATCATTAGCCAGCCCCCCCCATCCCTGGCATTACATTCTCGTTCCAAAGAAATATGAACAAACACCTGTGACAATGATCACAGTAGTTCTATTTTTCTGTTGGTGCGCCTTTAAGTCAACTTTTAGTATTTTGTAGAATGGCCCTTTTCAATTGGTCTTATTTATTTTTTATATATATATATTTTTATTTGCCTTTTTCTTCTGATTCCTTCCAGAAAACACATGCTCTGTAATAGTGATGTGCGGGTCGGCTTTTACCCGACCCGCACCAGACCCTAACCCGCCCTTCCGCATCTGACTTCCGGGTTCCCTTTATAGACCCGCCACGCTGATGACGTCACAAAGGGGAGGGGCGAGCAGGTGCGCGGCTATAAAGCCGGAAGTCGGCATTTGAAGGTGGCGGACGGGGAGAGCAGGAGAAGAGCTCAATCCACACTCATCAACCGCAAAGAGAAGAGTGAGGTCGGCCCAAACCTGCCTGACCCGCGGGTAACGGCCCGGCCAGCACATCACCACTCTGTAAGGCTACAATAAAGCCACATATAAATGCCAGGGCTCTTCTAAACAGTTTGATGCACAGTATGGATAGGATTACCAAGATGCCTGGCATGTCACCCTCAGCTACTGCAAAATAAACAAATTTACTGCAAAGCTTAAGTTAACCATTCTGATGAAACATCTGAACATTGTCTCAGAACTTGCAATGCAAAGGATCTTAACTCCCACATGTCATTCGTGAATTTCAAGGGTCTTCTGAAACGTTTGATGCCCACTGGTTTACCTATGTATGTAGCATGTGACACCCTAAAATATACCCTGTGCATACAAACTTCATGGTTTATACAAAAACACACTGCCTTTATATGTGGTAAAAAGACGAAAAACAAAAGAACCCCCCAAAAAACAACTATTCATAATAAAAAAAAACAAAAAAAAAACATTGAATACTAGACAGGTAAACATGTCTTTCTGCTCTAAACTAGCAAACTGCAAATTTATAATATCTCAAGATTTCAAGGATACAAAGCAACACATTAGGCTATGATGATTGCTATATTACCTAAATGGCTCTTTAAATTTATACCTAAGTGGTCATCAGTACTAGCGCCGCCACCAATGCTAAATATACCCAACTTGGCTCTGTTTCATTGATTCAGAAGCAAGGCACAAAAAAAAACAAAAAACAGCATTTCCTCTGACAAAGGCATTACACTGACATCGATTGGAAAGAGTTAAAAATCCCAATCCTTTCCAGAGCCCATTTGAATCCATCTAGGAGTTTAGTGAATAACGTAATATGGGTTTTTCGGTGTCATTTCTAGGCAGATCAGGTTGATTATACAGCAGGATGGGTAATGACAAGCCATGGCAGATCATCTATAGTCCTACTAGTTACCTTATAACATGGGATAGTTAAGAAAGCTCCAGGTATACCTAAGCACTCAACCCCACAGAGACTGATTGTTGGGTTATTATGTCAGGTTGCAGGGGTATCATTGTCATGGTATTACTCCGCTCGTTGCCTCGGTTTAGAGCTTTGTATAAACCCAGTTTGTCCCTCTGACATCACATGCCAAGTGTTCCTGCATTTCTATTCCATTATTGCCCCTTACCTGGACTCCACTCATTGCTCATCCTCTTCATGCTTTCCCCTCTTAGGTGCACCTGCAGCATCAGCAGCTACTTTGGTCTGATCAGCCACTGCAGTGATTTCATAGGTGGCCAATTGCCAGCAGGCATAACAAATCAAGCATTGATCGGCCAACAGGGGATGCTGTGAACACAGGATTGAGTTGGTGTCTTGAAATACAAGAGACAATTCAGAATGGCTTAGTGTCGTGCATTATCTTTTAACTGTTAAATGGAAAATGATAACTGTGGAGTTTCTTTTTATACCAACAAAGACATCTGAGAATACACATCCAGCAAACGAGCATTCTTGCCTCTGATTGGCTCCTACTGCACACAGAGGACTGTGCAGTAGTAGATGGATCAGATTACAGCAGAAACAAAGCAAAGGGCAAACTGAAGCTGTTTATGGCAGCAGAAGAAACCGGATTGATTATTTACTGGCCATAGACGCAAAGATCCGATCGTACGAATCAACGTATGATCAGACTTTCCCATCTCCTGACCTGCCACTAACCATTCAGATCAAATAAAGTACAAAAGTACAGATCAGCCGATGTTCTGCCCCTGACAGCAATCGTAAGAAAGTTATGTCTGACCAAAGCTAGTGACAGTTTCCCTCTGAAAATTGTACGATCGGCAATACATGCAGAGATATTATCGGCCGCCGGCAGAAATCTTTTAACCTGTCCGATCGACCAAACGACTGATCTCTGCTAGACGAAAAATGTCAGGACTCTCCACACATGATCCGAAAATCGTACGAATCCTCGATTCGTACGATCAGACCTTTGCGTCTATGGCCAGCTTTAGTCTACACTCAGTCTGACCAGATATAAACTGCCAGCAAGAAGTCCAGGCCCTGCATGTGCTTTAAGGTGACCATAGACTTAACAATTACGATCTTTATTGGAAAAGATCTTTCCAAGAAAGATTGTTTGTTTCAATACACACGTGTAGAGCTGAATTGTCAGGTATACAGGTAGAAACAATAGAATTCTACCTATATCTGATGATTCAGCATTTACAGTGCCCGATGTTTAGGTGTCTTCAAAGGCACTGATCAAAATTTTCCGCCCATCCCAATTGACAAGCCGATATCCAAGTCTGGGGTCTGCATCGGAGTGGGGCAGTGGAGGCACACAAGGATTCCAGAAGTTCAGTCCTGTAGCCGTTTCTATTCTGTTCTCCAACCGGTATAAATCTTTACAAATCTAAACTCTGTGAAACAGTTTCGACTTGAAGGCCCCCCAATCTCCAGGGCCCCCTCCCAATGTACGCCCCCCCATAAGAGCGAGTGAGTGTGCACTGCTTCGCCTAACTTCTGGCTCCTTACAGTATACCGGTATATGCACATATTTAATGGTATGTATATACTGTAAAGGTAGAGAAGCCAGTAAGATGGTAAACGTTTACATTTTATTCATATGTCTTTTATTTTGGAATATTCATTTTGTAGTCCTTAAGCTAATTATTGTATTTTTAGCCTTGGGGGTGTGTTTAAATAAGTACCATTATATTCTAATGGCTCGTCTTTGATTGGTACACTTGGTAGTTCCACCCGCTTATTTCCCATTGGCTCTTTTAAATACCTTGTATGTTGTACCCAATATCCAGCCTATGACTAAGTGTCCTTGGTAGACACAAAACATTGTCAGGCATTTGCTTTTAATGGAAAAGAAAATGTTAACTTTTACCTTCTGACTCCGGCTTCTCTACTTGGTGTGGTCCGGCTTGTGCCAGTCTCTTTTGATGTTTCCTGGTGTTTGTTCCCTCTGCTGAAGGTCTGGGCCATGTGCACCTGGGCCCACCGTACACAGTAGTAAGCTCTTCTAATGTACCCCATCCATTGGTTCCCTTTTCTCATATCTACTGTAGATATAGACACGCATTTAAGTTATGTGTGGGCAACTCAAAGCCGGCAGGTCTGGCGGGTTCAGCTTGACTTCCGCACAAAGTTTGTGGGCCACAGGCTAAACACAGATTATTTTATATAGTTAGTTCGCTGTAGCTCAAAACAGCAATTAGACTGGGTTTCCCCCCCCCC
The DNA here is from genome assembly GCF_017654675.1 of Xenopus laevis. NCBI lineage: Eukaryota > Metazoa > Chordata > Amphibia > Anura > Pipidae > Xenopus > Xenopus laevis. Next base: position 82,208,157 of record NC_054383.1, read on the forward strand.
AAAAAAACCTTGTATGCAGCTGCCACACTATCATAACCTTATAAATACAGTTCGAAGTGCCTGACCATTCAGTTGTACGTGCGACTAGAGTTAGGCATATGCCTTGGACATAACGGGGGGGCACTACTTACATACCTCTTTTGTCCACCTGCTAACCCCTTGTTTGACCCTTCTATAACAGAAGCAGTCTGCTGAATGCTTAAGGAGTGGCACAATTATTATTCTTGATTGGTAACATTGCAGGGGGCAGTTTGGCGAGTGAGGGAACTTGCCTCGGACGTCCGAGTGACTTCACCTTACACAAGTCTCAACAAAGAAAGATAAAGTCACTGAAGGGTGTCAGTTTGTTAGCCACCCCCTAGTTATGCTAATTGCCAACCTAAGAGATGCTTTTCTGTGAAAACCACACTGGGCCTATGAATTGCTTATACCCAGGAATCCCCTGTGCTCTTTAGACTTAGAAACTTGCACATCTGAAAGTCTCACTTCAGTGTAGAGAATGCCTGTGTAGGTATGGAACCATGGTGGCAGATTTTACCCTTTCACCACCTGCTGTAAAATTGAATATTCAAGGCACAATTTTTTTAAAGTAAGAATGCAACAAGTTAAACTTTGAGATTGAGCCGTATCTTAAGTGCTCAGCCACAGTTTCTAAACTGTGCTCAACACGCCCCTTTTGCAAGTTTCCAGTCTAGGAGTCTCCAGTATCTAACTCAGGAGCCGCTGGCACTTTCTTCCTAAGTGCCGCATCGAGTGGGGGAGGACTGGATGTGCAGAGGTTGGCGGTGCTGTTTGTGATGTCATGCTCATACAGTGGCCATTTTATGGCATCCTCACTAGAAATGTGAGCCGTGCAATATAACAGTAGTTGTACCTCTGCTGTGCCTCACTTTTAAAGTCTGTTCTCGCATAAACCTTCACTCGCACCTGCGCCCACCTCCCTCAGTCACCTCTCTCAGTTCTCCTTAGGGTTGCCACCTTTTCTGGAAGAAAATACCGGCCTTCTTAAATATTTATCTTTTACTCTTATTAATAACATTGGGATCAACCATCATTTTTAGCGGCCAGGTGGCAACCCTACAACTTCTCCTACGATAGAGAAAAGAGCAACGAAGAAGGAGAACGGATAACAGAGTGAACGATTGATGGTTGAGTGTGGATAACTCTGAGAGGATGGCTGAGGCAGGATATGGGATGATTGAGAAAGGAGCACAGACGTGTGAGTATAGATTTCTATGAGCATGGATCCTCCTCCTCCCCCCTTGCCTCATGTGCTCATTTGTCTCCCTCCCTGCTCTGATCATTTACCTTCCCCCCTCCCTTCCACCCCCGTTCCTGCTTTGATCATTTCCCTCCTCCCTGATCGTTGTACTCTCTCCCTGCCATGCTATGACTGAAAAAAGAAAAAAACTGTTCTAGAATTGAAAAAGTAATATTCTAATAAAAAGCCTTTTATTCTTGTGGAAATGTGCAGCAGGTCCATACAAAAGAGCTGTTTTATTAATTATATCTTCCATAATAATTGTCTACACATTATTATTTTGTATTAAAAGAGCAATCAACATTTGTAGGTTTTACTTGGGCTTAGGTTTTAGCTGCATCTGTTATTTAATGTTATCCAATTCCAGAACGAACTCCCTGAACCTGATCATAAACTTTTCCAGAATATCAGATGCAGCTTTGGTTTCCCTGAATCTCCCTGCATGTGATCATATACTGTTCCAAAGCAGCTGCATTTTTTCCTTGCAACTCCCAGCATTTGATCATAAACTGTTCCAGAAGGCCAGCTGTAGCTATATTCTCCCTGCAACTCATCTAATTATATACTTTTTCAGAACAATAGCTGCACTTTTACCTTGCAACTCCCTGCACCTGTTCATAAACTGCTGTTCAGGAAAAAAATGCAGTTTTTTTTGCTGTCACAAATTACAGCAAAACTATTCAAAAATAATCAGTACCTGAGTATGTGCAGTGTCACTTATACCCAAAATATGGCTTAACAAAATCCAAGATGTCAAAGGAAACATTGAACAATAATGATTGACCTCTAACATATACAGGTAGTTTCACTTTTCTGTATTTTCAACGAAGAATGAAGAAAGAGTAGGAGAAACATTCTTTTTAATACATTTCTATACAATCTTTTTATACAACATTACATATCTTGAGTTTACCCATGTGAAGCCCATTGTACAGACTCTCTTGGTACCTGGAATGTTTGAATACTTTGAATAATATAGATCTACTACTATTTTACCCTCATTTTGGATCAAGTGTTGCCTCATGCTTCCCTGTCGTCCTCCAGACTAGTGGATGCTCCTACTTGAATTTTGTGCCCGTTTGGTTTGCTCAGTTTCTGCACCATGTCTCTCAGCATAGTGTTACAGAGAGCAGCATATGGATTTAGTAGAATAAGCTGCTGTTTGGCAAAATCACAGCCTAGCTGGGAAGCTCTCTGGAAGTCTCTCCGTGCTTCATCGTCCTTTCCCTGTAAGCGTAGAATCAACCCACGCTGTACCAAGGCCTGGCGTCCTGCAACCCCTACAATCCCACTGAGTTCCACTGCATTATTTAAGTCTTCCAGAGCACCTAGGATAGAAAGGAGCCAAACCAACATTATTTTAGAGAGATAAAGTAAACATTTATTCTGCTGTAGACATGGGGTACCACCACAGACTTGGCAAAAAAGTAAAAAATAAAAAGTATAAGAGAGAGCTTTCTATTCTACCTAAACACCCATGTAGGGTTACTACAGAAAGAGAGGTTAAAGTGTATATATATTGAAATATAGAAATGACTTGTACCAATACTATATTATTACTGTATATACATGCAGTTAGCTGGCTTTCTGATAGGCCATAGCTATTTTCAATATAATTATTTCCAAGAACTCCCAGAAACATAAAAATGAGAGACTGATCATCATTTTTTTTTACTAGACACTCACTTATGCACAGCAGAGCAAGATCGCAAGCCTAAGCCCAAACAGGGGAAGCCTGGCAATGAGATAAAATGGCAGTACCTGGATTATCAAGCTATGGAGTCTGTGTACTTGAAATGCCAGGGCCTATGTTGAATCCCAGTTCTGGCTTGGAGCAAGTCATTCACCTCATGACTAGTAGGTTGAGCCTGATTTTTAGTGAATTTGCGGAGAAACCTTTTTGAAATCATTAGTGGTAGAAACCCACTCACTATTTAGTTATAAAGAACAGAGTGGTATCGGTTAGAAACAAAGAATCTGGACACAGGTGTACCATGTATTATTTATATATATATATATTTGTTGATCAAGCACCTAAAAATAAACAGTTTATTGGTGTAGGGACTGGTAAGTTAGCTTCCCTTTTAAAAGTATATTCCCCAAAAGGATTGGCCATCTATGTGGGCCTCATTATATGTTTAGACAGTTTTGGGGGGGTCCTTAGATATAGCAGGGATATAGTAGAGAAATAAGCTTCCCTTCATGGGTGACAGTATGACGTCTATAGTTCTTTAGTTTGACCACTAGGGGGCAATATGTAAAAAGTATATGAGCTGAGCAAATGTGCTCTGGTCAATCTTGTACCCCTTACCTGAGCAGGCAAAAAGGGTCTGGTGGAACCTAGGTAGGTTGGGCCCAGTAAGTGCTCCAACAACCCCCCTTTTGTATTGGGCCTAGTTAGTGGTAGGGTATACTTTTTAATAGGTAGCGCTAGTAGTGACAGGTAGGAATAGATTTATCCAATCAGCCTGACGCTCCACCAAGAAGTATTAGTGGGACTAGGTTCTTGGTGCTCTATTGTCCCGAAGTAGGGAAACAAGTATACAGACAAAGAGACTAGGAATGTATCTCTGGGTTCCACTCAAGACTGGCCCAGAATGATGGCTGCTCTGTTCTTATTGATTACTGGCTGACCAGCATTGTTTGCTGTGAGTATATCTTTAACTACCACTCTGTATGTACTATCTTGCATTTCTTCTATGGAACCCCTATGTGGAATTAATAAATCCATTCATGGTTAAGAACCACTGGTGTCCATTTATTGTCTGAACTCTGTGAGGTATAGTTCAGCAGCACCATGCCTCCACTGAAATCGAGGACCCACTCCAGAGTACTGAGAGTGTCATCTAGGGCAATAATCAGTAAAGCTTATAGATTATGGAGCAAAGGGCCACTTTATTTTACTATGGTGTTACTATGGCAACAAACATTTTTATTTCATATGTTAGAGGTTTCATTCTACAGTTCTGTAGAAAGCCATGAATAAAATTAAAAGGAGAACTAAAGCCTAAAGGAATTGTTCAGTGTAAAATAAAAACTGGGTAAATAGATAGGCTGTGCAAAATAAAGCATGTTTCTAATATAGTTATTTAGGCAAAAGTTTAAACTGAAAAGCAGGAAGTAGTGTTCTGTTCTGTTAGACATCCAGTCACTTCAGCCTTTATAGATTACATTTTGGCTAATTAACTATATAAGAAATTTTTTTTTATATTGCACAGCCTATCTTTTTACCCAGTTTTCATTTTTACACTGAACTGTTCCTTTAACTAAGGAAGTAGGCTTGACATTTTTTACATTATACTCTGAGCTTCTATAGCAGCCCAACTTTAGGCTGGTGCAATAAGTTCAGTATATAGAATATGGCATGTTTAGTCATATTCATTTTTATGGTTTAGTTTTCCTTTAATACCACTGTCTGGTATGCAGTTTTGGTGTTATCTGCTTTTTTGCCATTCAATGGCTGCCTCCTGCTGCCATACAGCACATTATTTGTTTTAGTAGTGTTTCTAAGCAAAAACATAATTTTCATTAGTGCAGGGTAACAATATATTATACTTAAATGTATAAACACACCAAGGGGCACATTTACTAAGCTCGAGTGAAGGATTCAAAGTCAAAAAACTTCAAAGTTTTTTTTGGGGTACTTCAACCATCGAATAGGCTACTACGACATTCGACTACGACTTCGAGTTCGATTCGAACTAAAAATCGTTCGACTATTCGACTATTCGATAGTAAAAGTACTGTCTCTTTAAAAAAAACTTCAACTACCTACTTCGCCACTAGGACCTTCCCCATAAGTTTTCTAAGCTTTTTCTGATCGAAGGAAAATCCTTAGGTATTTGCGGTAAATCCTTTGACTTCAATATTCGAAGTCGAAGGATTTTACTTCGAGGGTCGAATATCGAGGGTTAATTAACCCTCGATATTCGACCCTTAGTAAATGTGCCCCATATAGTTAACTGGTCTTTTAAAAAATCAGGGAGGATTCCTTCTGTTTGCTGGTCTTCAGTGATTGGATTTGAGGTACAAGACCATGAAGGCCCATGTAGTATATTAGTATTTCAATTTTCATTTACCTTTCACATCCCCTTGTAGTCTCAGAGCCTGAGCTCTGTTGTTGTAAGCAGATGCTCGCTCAGGGAGGAGAGCAATGGCTTCGCTGAATTTTAGAATAGCTGTTGTCACATCTCCAGACTCCGCTGCTTTCACCCCATCTCTCTCTAGGTCCTGGGCCTGCTGCAAGATAGCAATGGGGAATCTCTCATCTGTTATAGGAGGGGTAAAGAAATAGTACATGGTTACACATAAGAGGATAAAGTGAGTCTTGCCTATAATTAAAAAATAAGTCTCACTACACACAGGTGGTAACAAAACACAATATTACAACAATATGTCTCAGCAGTAATAGAGTCTTGGTGCTAAACTGGCCTGCCTGCAGTCCAGAACGATCACCAACTGAAAACTTTTGGCTTGTTATGAAATGAAAAATACTACAAAGGAAACCCAAATTGTTGAGCAGCTGAAATCAAAAATACAGCAACTGGTCTCCTCAGTTCCAACTTTTTTGAAACATGTTGCTGGCATCAACTTTAAGGGGGTTATTTACTAAACTCAAAAAAAAAATTTTAGTGGGAAAAAAAACACAATTTTTTCTGGATTTAATTTACCCCGAGGATGGAAAAAGTCAGAATCCGAAAATCCGTCATCTCAGACCTGCCAAGGTTGCAAATAAGTCAATAGGAAAAGTTCCAAAGATATCTTGATCTGGGATGTGTTTTGAGCAATAATCCAAAGATTTTGTGGTTTTTGGGAAAAAAAATCAGAAAAAAAGAAGTTTTTAGGTGGAAAATCCAAAAAATTGTATGATTTGTTTTTTTCTTCACTATTTTCTCGAGTTTTTTCCCCAGCAAACAACATTTTCAGAAAAGTGTATTATTAAATCCCATGCGGATTTGGATTTTTTTTCAGAAAATACTGAGGTTAATTTGGACTTTGATAAATAACACCCTAAAACTTGAGTATATTTTGCAGAAAACAATAAAACATATCTCAGTGTCCTTATTTGGTGTGTTGGCTTTTATACTATGTTCAGTGAAATATATGGTTTAAATGATTTGCATATCATTGCATTCTGGTATTTATTTATATTTGACACAGTGCCCCAACTTCTTTTGGGGTTATATTTGTGTGGGGCCTCCCATGAGCACAAGTGCGCAGTACCAAAATCTTTGTAGGTTTTACTAGGACAAAAAGTACTTTTCATGTAGGTGATAGCTTACTTAAATAAATAAATTACTTGGACTACTGTTTTGGACAGGCACAGTAATGTATGGTCAGCTTTACTTGGTGCCCCCCTAACTCACACACACACACACACACACATATATATATATATATATATATATATATGTATATATCTTGGACATACTTGCTTCATTCTTTACTCACATGCTGTTAGCCAGCCTGTACACAGTATGAGATACAGATCTTGGGTTTTGTTATATTTACTGTTAACATAAAATGTGTATTTGTCTTTCTTTTTGTGGACTTTGTGTTCTAAAACTTGTCAAAAAGTCTGCAGGATTAATTATTAATTTCAATTGAAAAAAATTTGAAAAAGAAAGAAAGAGATACAGATCTTAATCTCCAGTGAATATAGTTACATTCCTAAAACCAAACTCACCCAAATCTGCATTCTCTGTAGTGTCACCTGTGTTCTGCTCATCAAGGTTTCCGAATGGCACATTGGGGTTGAATATGGCATGGAGGACTGCTAAATCATTTGGGGTGCACATTCTGTCAGCAGAGCAGTTATAGCAACACAACCCCTCTGAAAAAACAGCAGAGAGCTAAAGCTCAGATAACATTATCTTTTGGAATCTTGGGCGGGACACTGCCAACCAATAAGAGTGAGGGGTGGAAGTAGCTTTTGACCACATGTAGCTCACATCTGTTTGTACTAACACAAAAAATTAAGAGAGGGGGAGAAAAGGGGGGGAAAATAATGTGTGTGCAGGCAAATCCAGTTTGAACATTTTTGTACACTTAATAAAATATCATGTCCAGTTAAAATTGTATTTGATAGAGAATCTGTCTACCTACATATATTGCCCCCTCCTTTTAGGAACAAACATATTCGGTGGCTTTTTGCAGGGCAGAATATCTGTCTGAACCTCACTTGTTTATAAGTGACATAATTGCAGCTGGTTTGTTGCAGCCAGTTCCCCGGTGTTTCTGGTTAGCCTAATGGCTTATTGCCACGTAGCAGCACTATTGAACCAATTACTTAATATAAGTAACTTTACTTTTTATTCCCATTATTTCTTTATCAAATATATTTACACTTTGACAATATTAGGATACCCTGAGTGAGTCTGTTTTATAACAAAACAGCAGTTGGAAGACAAGAAAGATCATTCTGTCATTGTTCACACCCAAAAGTTTTTGCAATATGAAAGAATATATAATTCTAATCAGCTTGCAAATGTACGATCACTGCAATTTTTAGGGGTATTAAAGTTACAGGTATGGGACCAGTTGTTCTAAGATGAAACCCGCTATCCGGCGCTGATCCAAGTATCATGCAGAATCGCTTTTTGAAAAATGTGGCTTTATTCAAACACACAGTGCGAGATACATGGCAGTGGGTATGTGCAGAAACTAACGCGTTTCGTGCCCGTGTGGCACTTCCTCAGAGTATGGGACCAGTTATTATCCAGAATGCTTGGGACCTGGGGTTTTCCAGATAACGGATCTTTCCATAATTTGCATCTTCATACCTTAAGTCTACTAGAAAATCCTTACGGAACATATTCCACAGTTTATTGGATCTGACATCTTCAAACAAAAATAGTTCCATTGTAGATTGGCAGGTTGAATATCTTTCATTTACCATTGTTGTGATCTGAGCATTTGCGCCAAACTATCAGATCAGACCGATATCTTCCAAGCTTAAGGCGGGCATATTGGGGATTGGTATGGTTTTCAAACAAGCAGATTTATCAAGGGTCGAATAGCAAATTTGAATTCAAATTCGAATTTTCGAGTGCCAAAATTAACATATTCTAATTTTAGTCCCCCTATTAGAATGTAAAATTGAATGTGAGATTTATCACACCTGGACCACAGAAACAGTCCTAATTCGATTATTCATCACCTAAAACCTGCCGATTTGATTTACAAGTCAATGGCAGAGGTCCATTGAGCCATGTGGAGATGATAATAGGCTTTTTTTTGGGAGAAAAACTTGATTCAAACATTGAATATGAATTGAATACGATTAAAATTTTCAGGTCGGAACATTCAATTTTCTTAAATAACCTCCTGGTTGCATTGTGAGTATATATGAATTTAAAAAATTCATATGAATTCGAATTTTGACCTTCGATAAATGGGCCTCCAAGTGTATGGCTGAAAGTAAAGTCTGTTATACACACTGAGTTCCCAAACTGTGTTCTCAAAGGCTGAATATACATGTAGTAGAGGGGAAATTACAACCTTATCTTCACCTAAGTGAAGAATTAAGGTGGCCATAGACATAAAAAATTACAATCTTTTGGTAGCAAGAAAGATTGTTCGCTTTCAATACAGACATTTAGAACTGAATTGTCAGATTTACTGGTAGAAACCATAGAATTCTACCTGTATCTGGTGAGTCAGCAGTAAACAGTGGCCAATGTTTAGGCACCTTTAAAAATTTTCCAACCTGCCCGATTGACGAGATGACCGATATCCAAGTCTTCTGCCAATATCGGTCAGCTTGTCTCCTGCCATACATGCACCGCACTTTGTTTAGTCTGCCAATATCTGTGAGTCTATGGCCAACGTTGATCAACTGCAACCCACAAAACATTGATATTACTGTACTAAACCTGCCTTGCTTCAAACAAGAGACCATACATAGGTAGATAAAAACTGCCAGTTTATTGATATGTGTATGGGGCTCACCAATGGTCCTGTCCAACTAATACCTGGCCAAAAATCGTCCAGATATAAATCGGGCAGGCTTGATTTTCCCATTTGGCAAGAACTGCCTTGGCTCATTGATGTGTTCCTCTCCCAAAGGCCTTCATTTACCTTTGTTATTATCTGATCGTTGACCAACATTTGGATCAGCCCAATGATCCCCTTACCCTGCAGTGCCTTCGGCGGGGAGGCTGCCACATGCCTCCTGGTCCCTTCAACGCCGGTTCTCCTATGGCACGCGCGGCCGTGCACTTTGGGGGTTTATGCGCCACAATGGCGCAAAATTCGAATTATTTAAAGGGATCTCAGTATTGGAAACATGGCCCGTTGTTAGGTTCTATTTAGCTTGTTCCTGGCTGTATATTCCTAGTGAATCCTGCTGATCTTCTGGTTATTGACCCTTGCCTTGCTTGACTATTCTGAACTCTGTATCCAGACCCTTGCCTGCCTGTTTATTCTGAACTCTCCAATCTTAACCTTGCCTGCCTGACTATTCTACATTCTCCAATCCTTCCTGATCCTAGCCCGTTTGTCCATTCCTAAAACTCTGCCTGCACCGACCTGGCCTGTCTGACTATTCTTAACTCTATTTGTGCTGGCCCGGCCTACCTGTTCCTCGCTGTGTTATCTGGCCTGTCTTCCAAGTTGAGTTGTCTTCCATTCCAGTATCCTTGTAAAACGATTGTGCCCCTTTGCTCGTCCAGAACCTTTAGCTTTGCTCCCCTCTCTCTGGCGGCTTCCAATTAGCCGATGGCTACTCCCGAGGTGAAAGGCGGCTGTTAAAGGCAGAAGCAAGGGCCGAGACCAGGATGCCTAGCAATTGGTTCTGCCTTTAGGGTCCCGAACGTGAAAGCAGATTTATGGTCAGCTGTCAACATTGAAGATTGTACTCCTATCAATGCAAATTCATACGGATTAGTAGGGGGCTAAATCCCTGTTAAAGCCCACGTGTGCCATTTGCCTAAATGTGTACTGTATAATATTTAGTTTGATTTTTGGGCTTTTTTTCTGACTTTTTTTCTCAAATTGCAGCTTTGCTGTTATTTGTTTTTAGAGATGCACCGAATCCAAAAAAAAAAAAAAAAAAAAAAAAAAAAAAAATCGATTTACTTTTTGTCACACAACAAGGAAGTTAAAAATGTTTTATTCTTTTTTACTCAATTTTCCTCTAATTTACATATGCAAATTAGGGTTTGTTTTCACCTGAATCCTAAAATAGTGAATTTGGTGCATCCCTACTTGTTTTTTAATTGTACCAAAGACATATTCACAATTGCGTGTTAGCTCTGGTACAAAAATGATCTTCGTTGGTATTTATGAAACTCTTATAAGCTGAGTGAGGATAGCACAGTGTGGAGAAAGGTAAACTGAAATTGCACATGCAAGTCTGCAGTTTCATCAACTACTCACAGCCATTTTGCAACTTAGTTCCCATCAATTTCAACATACTTTGGAAGTCTAGGGTGCAGTATAGTAACTTGGGTGTGCCAGGCCCTCCCGTGCTACGAGACTGCTGGGGTGGTGTGAAATAATGGTGGGGTTGTAAACTTTTATTCCCCAGAAACCCTCCAAATGCCTCACTCCCTGCTGGTCCTATCTGTGTACCTTGCTAGAAACTGCAGGGTTGCTTGGCAGACATCTCTGCCACTTCTAGTCCTCTTTTGTTTGAGTTTGTAACATGATAATGTGCATTTGAAGGTAATCTGGACCTAGCTTCAACTTCTGCTGTGCATTTTCAAGACAGTTATACAAATAGGAGCAGTTGTAAGTGTCGAGGAGCTAACAAGGTGCAATTTAAAATATAAATTAAACATATCTGGTGGGAAAAAATCCTTTATTACACGTGAAACAAATAGACCAAGGTCCAGGTGACAGAATTGTAGATTCATATGTCCACTATTCAGTGAAGTGCTGGGGCAACCATTTATTTTCAGAGTGTAGTATGTCAGCCATTATCAATGAGATAAGTGCAGATAACAGGGACCATTACATACCAAACATCAATTCCATGAGAGCTAAAGAGGAAAAAAAACATTTAAAAAATACATATTTTATGCATTAAAATATATTGTATGGGTCTGTTAAAGGAATTGTTCAGGGTAAAAATAAAAACTGGGTAAATAAAAAATGTTTCTAATATAGTTAGTCAGCCAAAAATGTATCAATAAAGGCTGGAGTGACCAAATGTCTAACCTGATAGCTAAAACCCAACTTCCTGCTTTTTTGCTCTCTAACTCAGTTTCTAGAAGTGGGGCTAGTCCAAACTTGCATGGGGGGGGGGAGGGAGTTCATTTTATGGGAAAGGCAGTCGAGAAATTCCTCATGAATCTGTTTCTTATTAAAATTTTAACTTTTACTTTCCATAAAGAGTAAGTTGACCTTTACATATCCAGACAATTTGCAGTTGGTATTTTTTTTCAATAAATAATGTAAATTTTTCTTGCAAATAAGACCTTTTGCTTTTCAGTTTTACATTTATACTGTTCCTTACACTCCACTCACTCTCACCTGGTTTTTTCATGCTTCTCCTTAGCACATGCAGCAAATCATCAGATAGTGCATGCATCTCATTTCTGAATTTTCTGCGCCCTTGACGAGTTAGTTTCCACAAGCAAGAACGTCTGTGTCCATCTGCACAAACCCAACCAGAACTCTTTTCAAAGCTACTACTGAAACAAAGGTTATGGCGAACAGTGTTCTTCCAGCCATCTGGAGCAATCCGGAAAAATGGAAAGTGGTCTCTGAAGTAGAAGTAAGGTTATACAGTAGTTTTTTTTAGAAAATAACTAAACCCACTCCCATCACCCTTTATGACTTTAAAACATTTTTTCTTTTATATTGTGGCGCTATCTATATATCTAATCTTTCTGATTTGAACATGGACCCCTTCCCACTCTGTTCATCACCTTGTTACATTTCCAGTTTTTACACTCTTGCCCCATCTACTCATCCTCCCAGTTTCCTAATTCAGAATACAGGCGATATTGACCTCCCAGTCCTAGCCCTATCTTAATGTGGCCATACATGGAGAGATCCGCTCGTGGCAATGTCGTCAAACGAGAGGATCTCTCGCCGATATGCCCACAATATCGGGCTGATCCGATCATGGGCCCAACGATCGAATCCTAACAATGGCCAATGGTTGGATCACGGGACCGCATCAATGGGATTTTGAGTCGACTTTCAGCCAGATATCAATCGGGGAAGCCCGTCGGAGGGCCCCATACACAGGCCAATAAGCTGCCGATTTGGTCTGTCGGCAGCTTTTATCGGCCTGTGTATGGCCACCTTTACTCATTCAAGTCCATTCTCATCTTCATTACGGACTCATGATCATGATACTCTGGAAAGTATCTCTAACATTCTGTCCTCGACCATTCATGTATATTTTTTAAGGATCTCATCCACTCATTTTGCTTTAAATAGCAGCTGTTTTGCAAATATCAAATACTTAATTAACAGACTCAGATCTTTCGTAACAGTGTCCACCTGGATGAATCAAAGGCACTTCAAATTGAACCTAACCAAAACTGAACCGATTATGACGTGATTATTAACCCCGTGACTCCTCCCTCTTTTATCATAGCAACACTACTGTCAAAAACAGTTTCTTCTTCCTACACAATACTGCCAAAATCCATCCTTTTCTTTCACAAGAAACAGCTAAGACACTCATGTATGCTCTCATCATATCCCACATAAGCTCCCCATAGACGCGACGATTCTTCTTGCTAAACGACCGGTTTTAGGGAAGTCTGACCAATCCTTCGAAATTATCGTGCGGTTAGTGGGATTTGAACGATCGTACATCTTACGATTGTTCGGCCGACATCTGTCAGGAAATTGATCGGCCAGGTCAAAAAATCTTTGTCGGTCCCAGTGCAATCTATCTATGTTTGCAGGGCCAAGCAGGCAGCTGCCCTTTGTTTTCCTGGCATATTGGTCTTTTTAATTGATGGTCAATTCGTAATTGATCGTGGTCTCACGATAAAAATCTCAACATCTATGGCCAGCTATAGACTACTGAAACTTGCTACTGACTGGTTTACCCAATTGATACTTCTCCATAGTCTGCATTTAATTCTGCTGCTTAAATCCTTCTCCAGTTATCCAAGAAAACAGGCCCCGCCGCTTCTAAAATGCACTCCTTGCATTTGGAAATGAATCCCTGAGACTATCTCTTGCAGCACTTGTATAATATCTGACATTAAAGAGGCAACAATTAGATTTAAGATCTATAGGGCAGGGACAACCTACCTTTTGTCTCTAACACTGACCACTTTAAACGTAAATATAACTATATTTTGTATATCTTTTTTATTCTTGTATTTCCTGTTTTTTCTATTAAATGGTATCCAGCACTGCTCTGTAAAAGTAGCACTTTATTAAAAATAAATATACAGACGGAGATTGGAACTAGTTCAATTTATTTTTTGTCAGTAAAGTGCCCCATATAGTAATAGAGATGGGATAAAACAGGAGCTTAAGCATGGAGTCTATGATGACTGAATCGCAAACATTTTTTTTTTTTTTTTTTTTTAACATTTGCTCTGTGTCCTACACTATGCTGAATCACCCCAGGTCTATGTGCTCTAAAATGGTGTGCATAGACTTGGGTGTACCCCATGATAACAACTGTCTGCCTTTGGCAGAACTGTATTCACGAGAGGCAGGTGGAAGAAGGCATGTAGGTGCCCCCCCCTCAAACAATCCCCTATCTTGAATGTCATCCAGATGCAGGCTGCGATAGAGATCTGTACTTCCCACCTGTTCTATTGCAGGCAGTGAAAATAAGGTTGCCTTGTGAATACCAACGTTGATCTCTGAGCCTAGTATTAGTTACATGTATTTATAAGGTGCCAACATATTCCGCAGAGTAAAATAAATTGGTGTACACATTGAACATACAATACAACCAATAACAGATACAAGCGATGAAAGAGGGCCCTGCCCAAACACCCACATGCACTACTATCAAGCAAAGATACCAGAGTAACAGGTGGAAACCCGTACAGACAGACGAGACGTGAAAATACAAACTCTTTAAACATTGTGACCTAGTGAGGGTCAAACTTGGGACAAAGGGATCAACCACTAATCCACCATGCCATTTCAGGAAACTTCCAATATAGTAGTAGCAGATGTGATGAATATTTGCAATTCCAGGAGGATCCTATAAGCAGGTCTGGACTGAGAATTAAAATAGGCCCTGGCATTTTAGGTACACAGAGGCCCAGTCAGAACCCACAGATTGCCAGTCTGGGCCTGCCTATAAGGAACAAAATGAAAAAAAAAAAAAAAAAAAAAAAAAAAATCACAGCTATTCCCCAGCTGTCTCACCTGACAAAACTATAGATTTGCTGCACATTTAGGCATCCATCCTCACTATTTCTCAGTGCAAGCGAGATTAAGTTGCAGTAATTAAGTGGGGGGCGAGCCCATGATTCCAGTTCGGTTAAGCCTTTTTGGACCCTCAGCTTTTTACCCAGACACTTGGCTCTCTTGTGCTTGTTTTTGGGTTGGCAAGGGTTATAAGAATCATCATTGTCATCATCAGTCATCTGTAATATAAACAAAATAAATACAACTAAATGCACATTTCTGAACAAGTTATAACTTAAGTCAAATAATTGTCTTTCCTTCTTTAATCTGCTTAATCAGATACATAAAAAGGTCTCCTATATTCTACATTAGACTGAAAGTTTAAGAGTTTCATCAAACACACAGGGGAAACCAAATTTAAGAGACTGGGATTTACACCAAGCATAACTGAAACTGCAAAGGTGCTCAAAGACAATATATTTTTTAAGGGATGTGTAATGAGTAGTGCATTTACCCGACGATCAGAAGGCACCCCTTCATAGAATTTGCCTTGTCCATGTAGAGCAGTGGCTGTCAACTTTTTCAGTTAAGCATAAAGGTCTACTCTTTGGTCAGAGACGTAGCCTTTGGCCATGCCACCCCATTAACTCATGAAATGGGTACAAATATAGGAAAGAATCATTATGCACCATAATGAGTAGGAAAGGAACATCTTGATTCAAAATGTAGTGAATGTCTGAAGCGAGATGTAACGTTACAATTTATTGTTTTGTCTACCACAGCTAATGCTATAACATCTTATAGAAGTGTCTTTAATTGCCACAAGTGAGCAATGATCCCTTATACTGCTATTCATAAACAAAAAAAAAAAAATTCACATTTAAAAGAATCTTTGCTTTTACTATAAACACATTCAAATTTCCTAATCAGGGCTTATACTACTAAAGTTTGCAGGGTACACCCCAGGGGGCTTAAGTTATTAACTCAATGTCACTTGAATGGTGCCCCAATTAAAACATGCCCCCAACATGCACAGTCATGCCCCTGATTAACCCCTGTCATTGTACTGTACTCCCCTGATAGCAACCCTGCCCCTAATTACCAGATCACTGCAGGAGGTTGGTGCTTCATCCTCCGAATCCTCCACAGTAGAATATTCAACAGATAGCTGCCTCTGAAGCTGCAAGGGTGGAGAGGTCAATTCAGGTGCAGGGGGGATACGGTTGATCCACTCAGGGCATGGAATCACCAAGTTGGGGTCCACAACAAGCCACAGGCTGGGGCGGAATTTGCATTCTGGGGATTAAAGGTTAACAGAGGTTTATGCTGCAATACAGGTATGGGATCTATGTGGAATGCTTGAGACCTGGGGTTTTCCATGTAAATAATTTAGTTTTGATCAAATACAAGAGTATAGTATTATTGTTAATAATAATAATAATAATAATAATGATAATAATATTATTATTATTATTACAGAGAAAAAAAAACAGGAGGGAGCTTCTGTTGCAGGTGGGCACATGCCTGTGCATAAGTGTCACAGCCACACATGATGGGTCAATATACTCAAATTGTTCACTATTCCAGTCAAAGCTATAATTGGGTACTTGATACAACGTGTAAATATTTTGTATATAGAAAACTCAATAAGACAAAGACTCTAATGCGGCGCAGCGCCTAGCGAGGCGCGCCGTGACTGTGAGGGAGAGAGAGGGAGCGCTTACCTGCCCCCCTGCGCGTCGCTGCGATGACGTCATCGATTGGCGCCGTCCTCTTATATTAGTGCTGCGCGCAAGTGCGCATTCTCTTTTGCCTGCCTCCCTCCCCTATGCAACGAGCGTTTTCTGGGTAAGATTAGGGGGTTCATCAGCAGCAGCATCCCACCCACCCACCCCCTTTGTTTTTCATTTAGACATGCTAAGCAGTTCTTTTAACTTTGTTGATGTCTGTTTCATTTTTACTATTCTGCTAAGAAATTGTCACAGCGAAAAAAGTTTTGATCCTTGCCTCACCACTTTATTAAAAAAGAATGGTTATCACATGCCCATTGCTCTTGCAATGGCCAGCATTGGTGTTTTCTCGAGTTGAATAAAGGGTTAAGTCGGTTTAACAAATATGTGTTTATAAAGGTGCAAGGATCTTTATATAAAACATGTTTAATAAAAGCTGTGTCCGACCTTCATCCACAAGTTAGCCTCCGAGTTCTTTATTTGGGCAATTCAAGTTTAAAAGAAAAGGGGGGGGGGATTGGTGTTCTTCCCTACAGTCAAGTAATAGATTATAACTAGATTGTATTCTAAAACTCACACCTATTTACACTATTTTGTAAAAGTGTGCATTTAAGACAGTGGCGTAACTAGTTGTTACTGGGCCCCATAGCAAATTCAATTTAGGGCCCCAAAATATTTATAAGTTGGCCTATTTTACCAAGATATGTTAAAATTGCTAATTAATTAGGGTCTCACTGGGCCCCCTACACTCCTGGGCCCCCCTGCAACCGCAGGGTCTGCTTCCTCTATAGTTACGCCCCTGATTTAAGAGTACCTATTTTATTCATTTTTATAGTATAAATTACATATTAAAATACTACATCAGTTTACATATCTCACTGCTCTCTTTATTCAGGAGCACATTTAAATCCAATTGTTTATGCTGCCAAAAAGGTTGATGAATAAAATACACGCCATGCATTTGCAGATACAGGCGTGTGTAATACTGCATACCCAGAAGTGACTCGGGCAGAAGTGGTGTCACATGCATGTACAGACTTTTCCTGAAGCCAAAAATACTGTGTTGCACATGAGCACATTGTTCCTGCTGACATCACTGAAACGTTCTGCACAGGTTGGATTTTTGCCACAAATGGTCAGAAATCATGGAAAATTGGCAGAAATTGGGGGTATTACGGAAAAGCGATGCAAGACCTGAGGACAGAGCCCGAAATCTTAAACTCCCTGGAAAAGAGGGGGTGGGGGGGGGGTTGACAGCTCTGCATTTGTGATCAAATATAGAATGAATCCTATGTGCCACAACCAGGAAGTCACTATTTGTTAGCCCTACTGGGTCCCATATAGGCAGAACAAATGTCCAATATACAGATTAATAACTCCCACATGCTCCTGAGTGCAGGACAAAATTACTGAATACAAAATATAGTTCAGAGTAAATTGATAGGGCTCTAAAATAAATACAACATCAATATAAGTATCCCACCACTCTCTTTATTCATGAAAGCATTTAAGCTAGTTGTTTGTGCTGCCAAAAAGGTTGGATGAATAAAATATGCCATGCATTTGTGATCAAGTATAGAATGAATGGCACAACCAGGAAGTCACTATTTGTTAGCCCTACTGGGCCCTGTATAGGCAGAATATACATTTGAACTCACAATTTAAATTGTCTGTTAGTGTGCATTTAGTGCAATAGCCCCCAGACTATTCCCCCCCCCCAAAAAAAAAAAGCTGTTTGTCAGCCCATGCCACACATCACTAGTGGAAACCATAAATGCATGGCTGTTTTTGTTCTCTCTACCATATACAGGTATGCCCAGAATACTTGGGTCCCGGGGTTTTCGGATAACTGATCTTTCCGTAATTTGGAGCTTTATTATTATAAAAAAAAAAAAAAATGTATTGCACAACTGTAATATTACAGATATTTTAGGAAAACAATCAATGTCAGGCTGAAAAGGGTTGTTCACCTGCCAAACACTTTTTTCAGTTCAGTTGTTTTCAGATTGTTCCCCATAAATAAAAGAAATGTATCAACTAAATGATTTAGAACAGTTTACAGGGTTGGGTCGGGTTGGCACCCCCCCCCCCCAAGGCTGCTTCAGAAGGTGAAAAATTACACTTTAATATTAGAAAAACGGTGACACATAGAAAATAGAAAGTAATTGGAAAAAGTCGTTATTTCTGGTGATCTATCGGAAACCAACTAGTTGTTTGAAGGTGAACCACCCCAAGTACTAAAACAAAAAAAAGTGTTGCCATTTCATGTTGTCACAAGGGGGCAGTACAGAACAACATTGTACAAAGAACATTTAAAGGAACAGTTAAGTGTAAAAATAAAAACTGGGTAAATAGATAGGCTGTGGAAAATAAAAAATATTCTAATATAGTTAATTAGCCAAAAATCTAATGTATAAAGGCTGGAGTGACTGGATGTCTAATATAACAGAACTTCCTGCTTTTCAGCTCTCTAACATTTAGTTAGTCAGTGACCTTGGGGGCACATGGCACATAACTATTCAGCGAGTTTGCAATTGATCCTTACCATGCAGGCCTAATTCAAAAGCAATTTTAATAATCAAAAACAGTTGTGCTCATTGCCTGGTAATCAATCACTGGAAACCAAGGGGTATATTTATCAAAGAGTGAAGATCGAGACCGCCACAGTCCCCTAGAGTGAAATTTTGCCACTCTCCCATTCATTTCTATGGGATTTTGAAAGGCGTATTTGTCAAAGGATGAACTTTCACCAATTGATTAATACGCTTTTAAAAATCCCAGGGTGAAGGAATCTAGGATTGCACCAATGGGGAGAATTGGTATCAAGTACAGGTTACGGTTTTATTATTACAAAGAAAAGGGAAATCATCCCATACCCACAACACACTTGCATGCACGTACCTTGAAAGTCACCTTCCTCTGACCTTGTAGGGGACAGTTCTGTACTATGCTGACGTCTCAGGGTGTACCGTTCAACTTTGTCATCAGCACCTATAAAAGCAGGTAATATTCAAACAAAATATAATGTGCAGCTGCCATTTATTTTAAAAAATGACTGCAGAATAAATGGCTCTGTAGGGCTCAGAAATCTTAGTGGGGGATCTGAGTGGTAAGCAAAATCAATAAACGTATGTGAAACGCAAAGCTGAGGGGGGATAGGGGGGTGAATAGAAACGGTTTCTGTGGGACTTACAGCCACGGTAGTTAAACAGTGAGGCATGAAGGGAACAACATGTGCAATACTGATTATAGTTTTATTCATATACAGGTAAGATAACCGGCAAACAGTTTACTGCACCCAGAGCAAGCAATTATAAGGTCACACATTAACCCTGCCAAAGATTGGCACAAACATTTGCACTAATGCTGACCAATTTTCAACATATTGGGATTATGTTTATAAACATTGGGCATATTTGCACCTGGGCAGTAATCAATGGCAATCATTCAGATGTTTGCTTCCATTGTTCTACCTGCAGCTGGTTGAAAATCAATCTTATCACTGATTGGCTGCTGTGAGTTACTGCCCAGGTACAAATCTGCCCAATGTTTATAAATAAGCCCCAACGCGCACTTGCTGTGGTGGTATTTTATTGAGGGGAACTTTTAATGTATTTGGGAAAAGCATATATTTTTTATAGCATATGCATTTTAGAATATTATATATATTATTTTATTACAGTTATGCATTCATGTTAAAGGGTTTTTTTCACCTTTAAATTAACTTAGTATGATGGAGAGAGCGATATTCTGAGAATTTGCAATTGATTTTCATTTTTTTATTATTTGTGGTTTTCTCCAGTTTGCAGTGTCAATATGGTTGCTAGGGTCCAAATTACCATAGCAACCATGTGCTGATTTCCAAAAGAGATGGAATATGAATAGGAGAGGGCCTAAATAGATAAATGAGCAATAAAAAGTACCAATAACAACAAATTTGTAGCCTTACAGAGCATTTATTTCGATTTTGAAATCTGGAAAGAGTCTGAAGAAGAAGGCAAATAATTAAAAAAAAATATATAAACAAGAACAAAATGAAGAGCAATTGAAAAGTTACTAATAATTGAACCACCCCTTTAAGGTATTACAGAATCTACGTATCACTACAAATGTTAAATATACAGCTTAGTAACTCCCAAATGCTCCCACGTGCAGGACAAAACTACAGTGATTAAAAACAAAGAAACTTCAGAGTAAATTGATAGGGGTTTTAATTTTAAAAGAAATACAGCCGCTCTAATGGACAGAAGAAAAAACTGTAAACAGGTCTCTGCTGTATTAATAAAAAAATGGCAGAGGATTGTGATTTTCTGGCAATTTTGGGTAGAACTACACGGATGATTTCCACGTGTTTTGGCGGATCCAACGCACTGCGCCAAAACACAGGTATCAAATCTGATTCAATGGAAAATAAGGTAAATACAAATGTCGGATGGTGTGGTAACGCTCATTCAATGCGTCACAACTTTCGGATGCAGATGCTGCGTCGGCATCCGGCAGTTGGTTTGCGTCAGATGAACACTGAGACACCATCCGACATTGCTATAGCTTGCCTTATTTTCCGTCTCAATCGACTTAACGCCTGCATTTTGACGCAGCGCATCGGATCCGCCGAAAACACATGGAAATCGTCCCTGTAGTTCTACTCTTTAACTCCAAATTGTTCTTGAGGTCACTTTTGTGAATTTCTCCCCAAATGCGTACAAGTGGTGCATCACAAGCTGTGCACTTGTGCATAGACACTCAAAATGTGAGACTAGCAAACACAAACTGTAGTGCGTACAAATAATTTTTTACTTATTCTGATACACCAGTTCTTTAACAGTGTCCACATGGTTTTAAAAAGTGCATAAAAAAGAATTATTGGTGTACAAAATGCTGCACTGCACACATGATGAAACATGCTTAGTAATTAATTTTGGGTCATTCTGCATGACTGCATCTAGGGTAACATGTGCCATGTATGCAAGTCACTGGTTAATTCATCATACAGGGTGTTTTGAAGGGATGCGCTGTAACTATTACCATGCCTTCAATTCACAATGGAAACAGAAGTCCACACTACCTAAACAGGTGGTGGTGTAGTTATTTGAAAATCTTTAGAAATACTTCATTCAAGGGAAGTCACATTATAAACAGGGCATAATTTCTCTACAAACAATTTACGTCTAAGAATTCATATTACTCCATGGAGAAAACCACCAAATAAGAGGGCAATTTACATAAACATTAAAATGACATACCAGCAAAGTACTGATCCGCTGTGATGGATAATTTTAGTTCCTCACTCATATCCCAGTCTTCAAGTGCTGTAGAGAGATGAAGTTTCTCATACGGTTTCCTATTTGCAAACCGCAAATACATTGTTGCTACAAATGTAGTACTATCAATGGAATGTTTTTATTTCAAACAGAATTGTAATATTTTTTTGGGACTCTAAATTTAAAGTGTCTGTAAGATCACATGTAGCGGCCCAAGGAATTCTGTTAACTCCTTCTGTTCCAATCACAGGCTTCTGATACATTATTTTAAGACGTAAATAAAGACTGCTCTTCCTTTAAAAGGGCTGTTACTTTAATTAGGTAAAATTGAAAACACTCATGCAATGACAATTAACTTTAATATGGAAATGCAGGGGTAATTGAAATAACAGTCATTGATCTGGCTTTTTTTCTTACTTATTGCTAGGATCAGTAAGCCTAGCAACCAGATAAGGGTTTAAATGTTAGATTAGTAAGCAGCAGAACAAAAAACCAAACATATATGAAAATATGAAAAATTGCAAACTGTCTTCAGTTTTTTTTACACATTCAAGGGACACACATTCATCCCTAAGAAGACCTGGCTAGGGTTGCCACCTCACCCCTTTAAAACTGAACACATATGGAATCCACAGCCTGCATGGCTAATTATCAAATTCATTTAGGGCTCTTACTGACGAGCGGTTGAAGCTGTGCTCCCTGCATGCCGTTTTTCTGCATTCAGCCGCAGGGGAGCGCAGGAATAGATGCATTATGTTTTTTCCAGTGGGGCTCTAATCACACAGGCACAGGAAAAATGCAGCATGTATGTTGCGTCTCAACCTGCATTCGGCACCTACACACGCCTGTGTGAGTACAGCCCCATTGGGCCCCTGCGGCTGAACGCAGAAAAACAGAATGCAGGGGAGCGCAGCTTCAACAGCTCGTCAGTAAGAGCCCATAGATGCATGCTGCAGACTGAACTGATTTATGTGCAGCCATGCATCATGCATCTAAATGAATTGCTAATTAGCCGTGCAGGCTATGGATTCCATATGTATTCAGTTTTAAAGGGGTGAGCTGGCAACCATACAGCTGCAACCCCTATGTTCCCTCTAATTGCTTCTTTGCTATGTGTGCAAAAACATTCTTTGTGTTTTCACACAAAATTCTTTGTGCATAACACAATTTGTTGTGTCCGCTGGCCTCAAAATTAGTGTGCACATGCACAAGCGCACACCTTTAGAGGGAACATTGCCAGGGAATGCCTTATTTTTATTCTTAATTTTTTTATTGTCGCTACAGTTACTTGGTTTTGTGACTGTAGCTTTTTTTAGTGGTGGAAGGGGTCAGGTTGGAAGAAGATAAAACTCCACTGCTACTACAGATTACAGTAATTATTACTGGAGTAGCAGTTCTACTGAAAACAAATTGTCAAGTCCTTTATGTGACAGTGGTGCTATATTTGCAGAAGTGTATCACCATCCCCACAGTTGTAATGTGGATGTTATCTTTAAAATACTCTGTGTTTCTTTTTGAGATACTTTGTGCAAATATATTCTACATGAGCAATTTGTTTGGTTGCAGTTGGTTTTATCTATAGCAGTCTGCAGATATATTGTTAGTAAAAAATGGTCCTAATTTGGGACATGTACAAATATGGATATGTACATTGGCCAAAATGTGGGGAGATCCCCTGTGTTTATTGTATCAAATACAATACTTTGGGAGTGTACCCTTTCATTAGATAGAGCGTGGCTCCCAACATTTTGGGAAAAAAATAGAAAGAGGGACAAAAATCTTTTTGACCATGCTCATTTTATCGACACACCCCCCTGATTTGTCAGGTTATGGAAAGTTTGAACACGTTTCTGGGGGTTTTAGAGTCAGGTTTTGTATGTGTTATTACAGTTTTCCTTCTGAAAGTGAACATGCCCTTTAAGCTGCAAGTCACAGTTTCCCCAAGATACTTGCTTATTCTAGATTGTTACAATTGTTTCTTTGCTTATCTTATGGGTAGAACGACACAAGTGCTTTTACCTGCAATAGCATCCTTTCCACAAGCACTGAGATGAATCACAGGCGTCACATCGGATGCACCGAATCTAAGTTAAGTAATAGAAATGTTGGACATTGTCGATGCGTGCATCCAACACAACACGACTGATGAAGACCCAACATGCATCGTTCGCATCCGTCAGTCATGTCATGTTGGATGCACGCAACGCAGCACATGCTCATTGGTGTTTGGAGTGGCAAACCCATAAGGTCTACGAGTGGCAGCTCGTAGACCTTTATGGGTCAGACACTGGTTTGCAGATGCAGCCTCCAAAATACATTGTGCAAGATGCCCTATGAGGAAGGCAAGGCCTTGGATGACATCATTTCTAAATATATAGGGGGAAGTATACCTTTCTGCCTCAGACCAATCGGTCACTTGGTACATCAAGAAGACAACCTGATACATTCTTCTTCAGAAGAGATGACGTGGAGGCATACCAACCGGGGAAGGAAGAAATCTAGGTCAGCGTCCTGGAAGTCTGGTCAAAGCAGTTTATTTCGCAAACAGCAGTAGAAAGCAGTATGATGGTTAGCTTGCGCTGCCTCCTGTGGGAGCAAGACTTGCTTTTCACAAGGTTTGGGAGAGAGAAATTCCAGATGCCTGTGTAGTCTCTACCATTGAAAAGGGCTACTGAACCCGACAGTCTTCCATCAGGTGGACTTTATGGCTACCAAGCACAACACCAAGCTTCCAAAGGTCTTCTCACTGACCCCTTCTCCGACTGTTCTAGCTACATTCACCCAGAGCTGGCAGAATCTGTATTTCCTCCAGTCCAAGTATTCATGAGAGTTTTCAGAAGATCTTGGCCACAAGGATTCAGGCAATAGCCATTATACAAAATTGGCCCAGGAGGCCGTGGTTTCAATTGTTAAAGTTTTGGAGATTCAGGAACATTTGGATCTTTCTCAGATTCCAAATCTCCTAGTCCAGGGAACTTGGAGGCACCCGAGTTCAAGCTAATGGCCTGTAGGTTGAGAGGAGGCTTTTAAGGCAATACAGCTGTTTAGATTATTCTGTCCAAGTATAATAAGATCTGGAATTGTTTTTGTGATTTGTCTCCTTCAGTGCTGGAGATTCTCGAGCTCCCCCAGGAAAAGTTAGACAAGGGCTTGCGTTACAGTACGCTTAAGGGACATATATCTGCTTTGTCAGCAATCCTGGAGAAAAGATGGTCCAAAGATCCCTTAATAGAGAGTTTTTTTCAGGCTGTACTGCATATTTGTCCGATTACTAAATCATTTTGTTCAACACAAGACCTCCTTTTGGTGCTGGTGACATTGGCTTCAACTACATTTGAACCTTTGGAGCATGTCTCTTTGTGGCTTCTTACTCTGAATATTTTTTCTGGTGGCCCTCACTTTGGCTAGACAAAGATCTGAGCCTTGTGCTTTGTCTGTAGATCCTTATACCACCTTTCATTAGAAAGTAGTTTTGAGTGAATGAGTCACTAGTTTTACCTTCTTTCTTTACTTTCGCAAAAGGATCTCACCACATTGGATGTCAAAGGATGTTTTGAAGGGCTACATTGAACGAATGGTGGAGTTTAGGAAGTCTAAAAGCCTCTTTGTGGTTCCAGTAGGTAGAAGCAAGGGAGAGCTGGCAGCCAAGTCCTCCTTGAGTTCTTGGATTGTTAAGACGATTTCCAAGGATTATCAGAAGCAGGGCAAGACCTCCTCCAGCAGGGGTTACAGCTCACTCAACACACAGCATTTCAACCTCTTGGGCAGCAGAGGCTGGGGTATCTACTGAGACCATCTGCAGGGCAGCAACCTGGGTCACTCCAAATACATTCATCAAGCATTATAAGGTATATGAATCCAAGATGGCGACCACCTGCCTCACCACATGGCTCCTGCTGGGCACAGGTCTATGACCTCACCTTCTTCCCACTCCAGGATTGGTCGTCGGCGACGGAACGGACGCCGGCGTCGGAATCGGGCGCCGGCGTCGAGACGTCAGCGTGAGGACGCTGGCGTCTGCGTCTGACGCAAGCGCGTCAAAATTTGGCGCCAACCCAGAGACTATTTAAACTTACTTCCCCTTCCAGTCCTTGCCCAACTATAGGTTCCTGCTACTGAGTTCCTGGGTGTTATTATCTATATTTGATTCTTGTGTACCGATTCCTGCCTGTTCTTCGATTCTGCTTGTCTTCTGCCTGGTCTGACCTATTTGCCTGTATTTTGACGATTCTTTGGATAAACCCTCTTGTACCTCGAACCTGGTCTGGTCTCCTCTTTGGTCTACACTATTACTGTGCCTTCGGGCCCGTTACAGCAGCCCAGTTCAAGCAGTCAATCTGTTCAGCAGCGATGTCATGTAGAAGTCAATGGAAGAGGTCCCTTGAACCATTTGAAGATCTTTTTACCCTTCATGATATTTGGGTTTTTATCGGTGGTTTGCGCTTGAGTTTTTTACATTCAGGTTTTTTTTCATAAATAATCAAACATTCGAGTTGTGAGTTTATTTGAGGTAGAAAAAAACCTCACAAACATCAGAAACGGGACCTTTGATGAATTACCCCCTAAAAGTATTAATTTGGACACTGTCAGGGTGGTGAATCGTGTCACCAATTTAAGCACTTGAGAAAGTGCTTAAATTTATTACAGCCAGTAATAAAGAAAAATATAGAAGATTCTCCCCCCTCAATATTCTGACTCCTCCTCCTTTAATTTTCTCCCGTCTCTTTACTCCAAATACAATCTTTGCAAGGTTTTCCCTTGTTGTGTAAAAAGTGGAGTGAAACATTACCGCTGATGTTGCGTTTGTTTATTTACAGGTATCTGTTGAAATCTAATTGCTGATTTGTTGCTGTGGGTAACATCATCTGTAATGCTTCACTCCACTTTTTACACAGCATGATAAGTAAGCCCCTATGACTCTCTGATATTTTGCCTGTAACTGTTAATGTGCAGAGTGTCTGCAACAGCTTCCTAAATTAACCATACCAGCAACCATATTTAGAGCTGTCAACTTTTTAGTTAAGAAGCCTGGGGATTTGCAGTGTGCTTTGGAGCACCTCCGAAAATATCTGGGTTTGACTTACTGGAAAGTGACATCATGCGCTTGTGCAGAGCCTATCCTGAATGCGCAGAAGCCACACCGCTGATGTCAATGAAGTAGTCTGTGCATGCGCAAATCACAATTTTTGCCTGCAATTGTCAAATGGATGTAAGTGACGTGAGACCGGAGCACAAAGCATGAAATCTAGTAACTCTCGATAAAATAGGCCGAGTTGACAGCTCTGAGATACAGACTGCAACCAGCCCAGTCCAGCTAGTGTTTCACTTCCTCGCACACTTTTATAGACCTCTGGCTATTTTATTTCCCCACTCTCCTCCTTTCCCATAATATGTCACTCACAGACAGGGCAGCCATCAGGGGGGAGACAGGGGGAAGAGTTGTAGGGGGCCCCGAGGGTAAGGGGGGCCATGCCACGCCACACTTACTTGATTAGCCAGGCCCCCCATCTTTCTGAGAGCTGCTGACTTCGGGAAGGCATGGACATTTAAGGGGCCCTTGCCACGAATTTTCTCATAATGTGGGAGGGGGGGCCCTCGCCACCAATTTTTCTTTTCTCATGTGTAGTCCTAGCCACCAATATTTTTTAATGGGGGGGCCATGGCCACAAATGTTTTTTTATGGGGGGGCCCTGACCACCAATATCTTTTTATTTTTTATTAACATGTGGGAACCCTAGCCACCAATATTTTTTTGTTTTTTTACTGTGTGGTAGGGGGTGGACCTGTGGGGGTGGGGAGGGCGGACCTGTAGGTGGGGCTTGCGGTGGGTGCAGCCCAGGGGGACCAGGAAATGTTGTCATATAGGGCCCTGCGATTTCTGATGGCGGTCCTGCTCACAGAGTTGCCAGGTTGGCGGGTTTTCCGTCAAATAGGTCTACTAATTTAAAGCCCAGGCGGGTTTCCCAAATAAAAACCCATCAAGGGACAGATTTGGGCTAGTTTTTGGAGCGTTAGCAGGTTTGTACTTTGGAAACTTGCCAAAGTTTTTTTCCCCTTGTGTATCTGACATGCCTCTCCCAATGCATGTTTGGTAATGTAGTTAGGATATAACAATTTGCCAACATCCTAGATTAATGTAAAACTACAATACCCAGACTACAATACTTCTCTGGAGTTGTTTTTCAGAGTGTTCTCAGAGAATCTTTGCTGGGACGTTAGATTTGCTTGTAGACAGTGGAGCAGCAACAGAGCATTAGCACATAGGTGCAATGCGATTGGTTAATATATGCACTTATTTAATCTTTATAACACTGGCTCTTGCAGGCAGTCTGTTTTTCATTATATTACCTCAGTGTTGGGCATAGAGGAAGGATGCTAAAGTGCTGGAACGTGTAACACACAGCATATCCCACAGGATGAGTTCTTGGTGGGACGCCGCAGGCTTTTTTGCTGTCCAATATGATGGTGCCTGAACTGGCTAAAGATGATGGTGCTACTTTGATACAGTCTCATGTGGATTGGGATGTTCATTGAGGGTTTGTGCTTCTATTGGGACCATATGACTACTGTTATACTCCAACTGCCAGCATGCCATGTGTTTGTACAGGGCGCTCTTTCAGTCTTAACCTGTCTGAAATTACAACTTGTCTCTAGGGTTGCCACCTTTTCTGGAAAAAAATACCGGCCTTCCTATATATTTATCTTTTTTCCCTATTAATAACATTGGTTTCAACCATCATTTTTACCGGCCAGGCCAGTAGAATACCGGCCAGGTGGCAACCCTACTTGTCTCCTGTGCTATCTGGCATGTTGGCCAATGCAATACACACTGCTGTTAGCAACTTTTAGGGCTCTTACTGATGAGTGGTTGAAGCTGCGCTGCCCTGCGTTCCGTTTTTCTGCGTTCAGCCACAGGGGAGCGCAGCAATAGACGCATTCAGTTTTTTCCAATGGGGCTGTACTCACACAAGCCGAAAAAACGGAACGCCGAACGCGGGAAAAATGCATGTTGCGTCTCAACCTGCGTTCGGCGCCTACACGCGCCTGTGTGAGTACAGAACCATTGGAAAAAACGTAATGCGAATATTCCCGTGGCTGAACGCAGAAAAAAGGAACGCAGGGGAGCGCAGCTTCAACCGCTCGTCATTAAAAGCCCTTAGTATTGTTTCTGCATGTACCAAGATGCCTTTTATTGTCTTACTGTAAGCTGCAAGCAAATCTACAATATCAAGTATAATTCACTAACTGGAGAGGGGGCACTGGGCATGAGTTCCATGTTTTAAAACGGTGTTCTTTCACACATATTCTTTTCACTGTGCATAGTGGCTTTTGGCTGGTTTTGAAACTGACTTTGGTTTGGAAAATGAGACCTGCCCTGGTCACTCAAAGAGGTTTCCAAAGCCTGTGGTGTTGCATTTTATCATCTAAAAATGAATGTCCTGCTCTTTGCTCTATTAACTGGATTTTTTCCTAAATAATAACTCATTGTAGTAAATGTGCTTTTTTAATAAGCCATGTTAGTGCCGGACACTCAGTGCTTCCCTCCCTCCCTCCCCTGCTTGCCAAGATAAATTCCTTCCTTTCAACTTTCAGCTACAGATTCCCTTCCCCAAAGACTGCCTGTTATGAGCTATTAATGGTCAGGTTAACGATCACAAGCTGCACTGTGGCGACTACAACAGTCACATGAGCAGATTGTTTGTCTTTCATACAATAAAGTTACACAAAAGACAAAGAACACTCACAACTTTGCAAATAAAGTTTGTTGAAAAAAAAAAAGCTACTGTCATTGCAGACTAGTGTGCCATCGGAGGGTGCCTAGTTCAGCTACGAACTGAATGGCAGAGTGAAGATCAAGGCTAATAAATCGGTGGTTCCGTACTACGGTTTCCTCACCTCTCCTACTTAATTAAAGGACACACTGCAGCCAGGACCGGAGAACATCTCAGTACAACCCGCAGCAGAATGGTAAGTGTAATGGAGGGAAGCGGCCAGGGTTTCCAGCTCTGATTTTCCAAAGCAGCCAAAGTCAGTTCCAGGACCAGCCCAAAACTAGCCAAAAGACACTTCTTAAGTAGCCCAAAATAGTCTAATATGCCCAGTGCCCCCAACCCAGTTACTGAATGATGTTTCCCTGCCCTCTGTGTCCATGCAGGTTATTGTCATTTTGCTGCCAGCTCCAGCTCACAGTAAAACAATAAAACACATCTTGGTATATTCAGCAACATCACTGATTACCTCCCAACACTTATAAAAGGTGTATTATTAACTGCAGTGGCAAACGTTTTGGACATGCCACTTTGTGGCCACAACATACCACACCAATCATTTCACATCAAAGGGTCAATCAATCATGATGAACCAAGGGCTGGGTGTCAAAAGTCAGGGCTTTGTAAAAGGGGACTGTCGGGAAGAATGTTACTATAGAAATGAATTCAGAATGTTGCATTAACCCCAAACATGATACACATATGGGTAATTTGAACTACAACTCTCATCAGCCCCAAGAGAGTTAAAGCTTAAAGTGATTGTGTCATGATTTTTATGGTGTCGTTTTTATTTCTAAATTACACTGTTTACGCTGCAAATAATTCATTCTACCATGTAAAATTTAATTCCTGAACCAGCAAGTGTATTTTTTTCACTTTATAATATTGGTGTGTAGGCAGCCATCTCGGGTCATTTTGCCTGGTCATGTGATTTCAGAAAAAGCCAGCACTTTAGGATGGAACTGCTTTCTGGCAGGCTGTTCTTCTCCAACACAATGTAACTGAAAGTGTCTCAGTGGGACTTGGCTTTTTACTATTGAGTGCTGTTCTTAGATCTACCAGGAGCGGTTATCTGGCTACCCTCCCATAGTTCTTTTGTTAAACTGCTGGGAGGGGGGTGATATCATGCTTACTTGCAGTACAGCAGTGACGAGTGATTGAAGTTTATCAGAGCACAAGTCACATGACTGGGGGCAGCAGGGAAACTGACAATATGTCTAGCCCCATGTCAGATTTCAAAATTAAATATAAAAAAATCAGTTTGCTGCTTTGAGAAACAAATTCCAGTGCAGAATTCTGCGGGAGCAGCACTATTTACTGATGCATTTTGAAATACTCCCATGGCAGTATCCCTTTAAAGGAATTGTTCAGTGTAAAATAAAAACTGGGTAAATAGATAGGCTGTGCAAAATAAAAAATGTTTCTAATATAGTTAGTTAGCCAAAAATGTAATGTATAAAGACTGGAGTGATTTGATGTATAACAAGTCAGTCTGAACACTACTTCCTGCTTTTCAGCTATCTTGGTTTACACTGACTGGTTACCCTGGCTACCAGGCAGTAACCAATCAGAGACTTGAGGGAGGGGCACATGGGTCATATCTGTTGCTTTTGAATCTGAGATGAATGCTGAGGATCAATTACAAACTCACTGAATAGAAATGTACCATGTGGCCCCCCCTTCAAGTCGCTGACTAACTCAGAGTTATAGAGCTGAAAAGCAGGAAGTTGGATTCTGGCTGTTTTATTAGACATCTGTTCACTCCAGCCTTTATATATTACATTTTTGGCTAACTAACTATATTAGAAACATTTTTTATTTTGCACAGTCTATCTATTTACACAGTTTTTATTCTCACACTGAACTATTCCTTTAATGATCAACTACGGAAAGTAAAAAATGGCAGCCCCCACATCACTGTACAAATCAATAGTACAATCACATAGCGCAGGAAACAGGTTGTGGTGCAAATAGGATGACACTGAAAGAGCAAAGTCAGCAAAGAGGAATAGAAAAGGGAGCTTTTTATATCCAATTGCATGCTGGGTATTTTAGTTTTAAATTAACCTTGGCTGTAGGCAAATTGTTATATACAAACTACATTACCCAACTTGCACTGGTAGAGGCATGTCAAGTATACTTAGGGAAAAAACTTTGGCGAGTTTCCAAAGTACTAAATTCACCAACGCTCCAAAAACTAGTCCAATTCTATACCTTGTACTTTGGAAACCCGCCTGGGATTTAAATTAGTAACCCTATTTGGCTGAAAACTCGCCAACCTGGCAACTCTGCCAGAATCAGCCTGGCTGGTCTTTAAAGGGATTGGTTGCTACACAGCCATCAGTTATGTATAGAGATGAAGTCCAAACTTTATAGCAAAAGCATTTCAATGAAATGTTCAAAGAGTGTTTAATATGTGTGAATATAAATGTATGGCTCAGTGTCGGACTGGGACACCAGGGGCCCACCCAAAAACCTTTGACCAGGGGCCCACCAATTAATTTTAGACAAGGGGCCCACTCTTAGTACTGTTATTCTTCCTCTCCTCACTCAACCTCTATTCTCCTAGTCTCTTCTTTACACACTATAATCTATTATTCCATCTATTTAGCCTCTTTGTTCTTATAGCAATAGGGAATGACCATGAAATAGGCCAAATGTCTAGCAGCATGAGGGCCCACTGACACCTGGGCCCACCGGCACTTTTCCTGGTTTCCCGGTGGGCCAGTCTGACACTGGTATGGTTTGTCTGAATTACACTCCTTTAGAGCCAGTTGTGAGTTTCATAAAAAGCAGTGTGGCACTATAATTTTCAGCCTATTTGCTTGCACAATACCATATGTGAAGACTTGAACCCAACCCGAGGAATGCTTTCGCTTTCAGTTGTGAATAATAATTCACAGTGCTCCTCACGTAGTGCCTATGTGTGACCCAGTAAAGTGTATCAGATGGCATAGTGGTCAGCAATATTATAATAAAATTCCAGGGACATTTCAGTTGTTAGGCTGATGTGTCACCAGTTCTTTCAACTAGTGACAATCATGCAGTGCTCTCTATGTGACCTGAAAACCACTTGATTCTGAGACCCCTATCATCATCCTTTGTTTTGGGTGCTCTCAGATCTTCAGCCTAGGGTTGGGTATGGGAAGAGTTTGTAATGGGGTAGTTGATGGGTGGAGTAGGGGAAGGCACGTGAGTGTGCAGCAAGATTTTGCAGTGACCCCTTTAAGAGCTCACATAAGTGTTAGCTTATAAGAAGCAAAGTGCCCCTAACACCCATGCCTTGCTAAGTTGGAATAATTTTGGTGTTGATGCTAGCTTATATTGTGGATTTTATATTGTTTAACATATAGACATTGTTCCTGGACATTTAAGGGAGGTAAGTATCTATGGTCTAGTTTACCTTATCCCTAAATCTGGGCATGCACAGGCAGTTTTAATTGCCCCTTAAAAGACAACGAAACACCCTAAAGTTAAAAGCCCCCATCCGCCACCCTCCACTGCCCCCCCCCCTCTGATTCCTCCCCCCATAGTCTTCTACTAGAAAGAGTGTCCCTGGCAGCAAGACTGACCTTTCTATGCAGAGTAGCGGATTGGAGCTTGTGGGCTCCATCTTTGGTACCTATGGATTTCTTCATGAAGTGACTGCCGACACTTGAGCTTTTAGCGCATACCTTTAGGGGAGGTTCGCTCGCGAAGGCAGCTTGTATGGGCCCTCTTAGACAGCCTATCTGATAGGTACCCAGCAAAAAATTAATCAGATATCTATCAGACAGTTTTGAAAATCCAGATGCGATGAGGACTGCATCGGCTTGTTGGTGCAGTCCTCCCCCAACACCCTCCACTGGTGCCTGTTATGAAACTATCAGGCCAAATGATTGGTTCCACCTGATATTGTCCAGCAAAATCGGGCTCATATTGTTCAGGCAGGTTTAAAAACCCTTAGTTTAGTTTGGCACTTGGATATCTCCACAAGGTGCCCATATCGGGCAAAGATCTGCTTGTTGAGTGACCTCACCAAATGGGCAGATCTGAAGGTGTATGGCCACCTTAACACTTGAGGTTGTAGATACTGATGCAGTAATGTAACCAAAAATAGACCCCATATTGGGACATTATTATTATAATGGAAAGCCTTTTGTGATATTTGCCTGAAGTTACTCATTTTAGGTTTGATCTTCTAAAATGCTTGCTTAAACGCTCTATATGGATCATCAAATGAAACTTATTTG
This sequence comes from Xenopus laevis, assembly GCF_017654675.1. Classification (NCBI taxonomy): domain Eukaryota; kingdom Metazoa; phylum Chordata; class Amphibia; order Anura; family Pipidae; genus Xenopus; species Xenopus laevis. The sequence continues at coordinate 82,241,700 of NC_054383.1, forward strand.
TGTGTCCAACTTTAATCACCACTCAAAGGATCAGTGAGGAATTATAAAAGTGGTTTACTTCAGCATTTGAGGCAAAACTGTGGTCTTCATCAGAAAAAAATACCCAAACAACTCAGAGACTGACCAGCCTATACCTTAGTAACCTATGTTCACTGAATAATATTAATGACAAGCAGTTATGCTGGTTTATGGCCTTACATTTTCAGTTGGTAATTTTGTGCAGCTGCCTGTGTCTCTTCTGGAACGGGGAAACTGAATGGATTTTTGCAGCTCAGCACAGAGAAGGGAGTTGCCTCTGTGCCAAGATAACAGGGGACCCAGTCATTCATTTAGTGCTGAAATAGAAATGGTAGGCCATTCTGAACTCCACTGATAACGAGCAGTGAAGATTCATGTTTAATTATGCCTTAAAATGTGACCCCACCCGTAGCCTCTCCCAGCCCCAGCTCTTATACTTATCTGCATGCTCACATTGTCATAGAAAGGGCTCAGGGTATAGTAGTTCCAGTAGTCAGAGCACACACCGTTGCAAGGGCACCCACGTGCAGACATCTCTAGCAGTTCAGACACTTAATCATGGACACCTGGGAAATTGTGGTAATTTTTTGCTAATTCATTTGAAATTTTGTGTTATTTTAAACTCTGCTGACTTCAATTTATTATAAATATGCATGCTACATGAGGCAAGGGATATGGATCCATCAGACTTGCTTCATTGAGCTGTCCTTGTTTCTGAGTGCTCACTCAGTAAGGTTGGTGGTTGCCTTTTATTTAATTGTATAACTTTATAGAGGGATCTGTTATCCAGATAATTGCCACTTGAAGTTTTACTGTTAAAGAGTTTTTTCTGTAAGCGGGATCACCATACTAACAGCCATTCAAACCCAGTAGGATTGTCTTTCCATTTGCATAAATACATGCAGCTTAGTTAGAATCATGTACACGGTACACGAATGGGACTTGTTATCCAGAATGCTTAGGACCTAGGGTTTTCCGGATAACAGATCTTTCTGTATTTTGGATCTTCATACCTTAAATCTACTAGAAAATAATGAAAACATTAAATAAACCCAATAGGCTGGTTTTGCTTCCAATAAGGGGTTATTATATCTTAGTTTGGATCAAATGGAGTCTATGGGAGGCCATTCTGTAATTTGGAGCTTTCTGGATAACTGGTTTCCTGATAACGGATCCCATAGCTGTACTGAATTATTCAGAACAATTACAATTGCTTGCTTAAAATGGAGTCTATGGAAGATGGACTCCTTATTTCAGAGCTTTTCAAGTTTTTGGCTACGCAATCCCTTATCCGTATTATATTATATTGAGGATTATATTTATCAGACTTCTGCTGGGAAGTTATAGTGTTCATTCCCCAATCATGACAGGCACAGCTGAAAAAATACATTTTTAATGTAAAACCACATACAGGAATGGCACTTTTGCACCTTTTGCCAAAGTGAAGGCAGTTGTTGAGTGGCACACTAAATATGAGGCGTAACCTAGTTCTGCAGTATGCTAGGTTTTTTTTTATTCCCTTAGCCCTAGGCATTAAATACAGCAGTATGTTTTGTATTTGTATTCAAAAAGTTATTTCCTTAAGGGCTATTCCACACGGGGAGATAGCGACGCGTTTGCGGTCGCGGCGACAAAGCGCCGCGACAGTCGCCAGGCTTTTTCAGGCGACTGTTGAAAAGCGCATCGCCTCGTGTGGTTAGCACAGGCGTTTTTACATAGGCGCCCATACAAAACTGTCGCCTGCGCCGGTCGCGGCGACTGTCGCGGCGCTTTGTCGCCGCGACCGCAAACGCGTCGCTATCTCCCCGTGTGGACTAGCCCTAAAGGTACACAAGGTAGAATATCTCCAAATTGTTTAAATGCATGTTTTAATTCACAGGCTGCAAAGAAAATATGCCTTTATATACAATTTGGAGATATTTTACTGTGTTTGCTGTTAAATTTCTTTTTGAATGCTTGTATGTGGCAAAAAACGTGATTTGCATAAATAACTCCCAGCACCACTGAATACTATTCCTAGTGTACCAACGACAAACCTAGTTTGTATTTGTATTTGCAAAGTATACAAAGTATTTGTATACAAAATGTATACAAAGTTTTATATTTGTATTCAATGTCTTTTTTTTTTTTTTTTCCTCCACCGTGCCTCCTTTTTTATTTGAAGTATATATCCCACTTGGCTTTGTTGAATCTCTTACTGTGAACCAAAAATGTACAAGATAACTATAAGTATGTATAACAGAAAAAGTAGCCTCAGTGCTTATGCATACATTCATCTCGCCAGTTAAAGGAAAACTATACCCCTCAAACAATGTAGGTCTCTATAAAAAGATATTGCATAAAACAGCTTATATGTAAAATCCTGCTTCATGTAAATAAACCATTTTCATAATAATATACTTTTCTAGTAGTATGTGCCATTGGGTAATCATAAATAGAAAATTGCCATTTTAAAAAATAAGGGCCGCCCCCTGGGATCGTAGGATTCACTGTACTCACAAACATACCAACAAACCATACATTTTAGGTCACATGAGCCAATTAACAGACAGAGTTGTGTCTTTTGCTTCCACACTTCTTCCTGTTACAGTTAGAGTTGAAGTATTTCTGGTCAGGTGATCTCTGAGGCAGCACACAGACCATCACTAAATGGTGGCTCAAGGCAAGAGATGTAAAAGTACAATATTTACTTAAATATATATTCCAGTTTGGTAAGATTCTTTAATATGCCACTTAATATGATATGAACTATCTGTTGCTTAAGTGTTCATTTTGGGGGTATAGTTTTCCTTTAAAGGAACCAAACTGGTGAATTCATTGTGTCTGGGAGACCCGTAGCAAGACCCCTAACAAGTAATTCTTGACCTACTGGTGCTGATCCACACTCTCTTTTTTTCCCTATGGTGCAGGAAGGTGCAGGAGAGACCAAACATGTCATCCGTGTTGGGACAAGAAAAAGCCAGGTAAAGTGCTGGTGGTGTGTATAATTGCTTTATAGAACAAATTAATACAGACAGTTTTTCTTTCAGCGGTCTTCAAATTCATCCGAGTTCATCCAAGCCCTGGTTGCAATGAGTTCACTTGAAAGGAATATGGTCCATGCTCTTGCAGCGTTTATTGCAAGTAGATTAGCCACAATGGTGCAAGTCAAAACGCTTTCTTTATTCTGTAAAATGCTTTTCCATTCCGAGTAATCAGCCATAGAAGCGCTCTCTGTTTTCTTAAAGGGATTGTTCACCTTCAAACAACTAGTTGTTTTCAGATAGATCACCAGAAATAACGACTTTTTCCAATGACTTTCTATTTTCTATGTGACGGTTTTTCTAATATTGAAGTGTAAAGTGTCATTTCTCTCCTTTTGAAGCAGCTCTGGGAGGGGGGGGGGTCGCCGATCCTGTGTAAACTGTTCTAAATGGATACATTTAGTTGATACATTTCTTATCTTTGTCCCTGCTGAGCAGAATCTCTGGGTTTCATTACAGGCAGCTGTTATAATTGATACAATTGTTGCTAATACTCTAGAGATGCTGCTGAGAAATGTATCAACTAAATGTTGCAAAATGGTAACAGTTCAGAGTCTGCACCTGAATTACTGAGCTGCCAGACTCAAACACCAGAGACACAAACATTCACCTTTACACTTAGATTTTGGGAAAAAATTAAAAAATAAATAATGGAAAGTAATTGAAAAAAGGCTTTATTTCTGGGGAACAATCTAAAAACAACTGAATTGAAAAAGTATTTGGAAGGTGAACAACCCCTTTAAAGATTCACCTTTAAGTTAGCTTTTAGTGTTTTATAGAATGGCCATTTCTAAGAAGATTTTCAACTGACCATTATTTATTTTTCTATAGTTTTTAATGAATTGTCTTCTTCTTCTGACTCTTTCAAGCTTTCAAATGGGGGTCACTGACCCCATCTAGAAAAAATGCTCTGTAAGGCTACAAATATATTGTTAGTGCTACTTTAATTTATATTGCTACTTTTTGGAGAGACCCTCTCCAAAAAGCCCAGGTAGGGCCATACAGAACACACAGTAGCTCCCTTTGTAGCATGTCTTTTTTTTTTTTTATCTCTAGCTGGCTCGCATACAGACTGATAGTGTGGTGGAAATGCTGAGCAAGAGATTCTCATCTACACACTTTGAAATTGGTAAGAAATTTATAATGTTGCTTTCTGTTTTTCTGCTTTCTCCTGCCTATTTTCACTCTTTTCTTTTGTTTTCTCAGTGTATGTGCTTTCTATATGTATCTTCATAATGCTTTTAGTTTTGCTTGTAACCTCTCGTTTAATACCTTTCTAGTTGCCATGTCCACCACTGGGGATAAGATCTTGGACACAGCGCTTTCCAAGGTTTGTATATAATGGCTCACACAAACTGATAAAATATCAACTGAAATGATCCTATTCCCTTCTATGTGTAATGTAACTAAAGTTTGACTATAGTATTGTTGTTCATATTTTAGATTGGAGAAAAGAGCCTCTTCACCAAAGAATTGGAAAATGCACTTGAGAAAAATGAGTAAGATTTTGAATGTGGGTTAAGGGATATATATAAGATGGGGTATAATTTCAAAACAGAGGGGTTGCAGGGGTGGCCCATTTTATTTTTGTGTGGCATTATGTCAACCAAAGGATTTTTATGGTCTCAATTCAGCTTGAGTGCTACATGATACCATTATTGTAATAAAATCCATTCCACAAACGTGGTATATCCGTTAATTGGTAGACTGTGTGTAAAAAGCTATTAAGCACTTGTCTAGTCTTGGTTTTTTAAGGATCACTTATATTTTGGCAAAGGTAATTGATAAAAAATGAACTCTGTTTCTCTTTATATTGTGCTCTAGAGTTGACCTGGTTGTTCATTCGCTGAAAGATTTACCAACCTCCCTGCCTCCTGGATTTACCATTGGAGCAGTGTGCAAGTATGTTTTTTCTCATAAAATGAGGGATGTTTATGAAAGAGATGTAAAATAGGCAGTGTGCAATTCACCATTATTATACTCTAACAAGTATTTCTTCTTCAGACGGGAGAATCCATATGATGCCGTTGTGTTTCACCCTAAAAGATTCGGGAATACCTTGAGCACATTGCCTGAAAAGAGGTAAGAGTTTGCATGGTTCTCTGTTCCAAGCATTAGGGAAGAAGCTATTTCCAAACTAAATAACCTGCTGGAGAATAGTAACAACCAGCTACTATAAAGCTAAAGCTGACCACCTAAAGATCTGCCCATCTGGCGAGTACACAAAAGGAGCAGATTTTTTTTTATATGCCCTCACTGAATTGGGAGATATTTGGCAAATCCAATCATTTTTCCCTCAACTTGTAGATGCCTCCACATTCTAACAGGATTTCTAAACTTACTCTATAGATATCTGGCCAGTTTTCAGGCAGGGCCATGCACAGGCAAATAAGCTGCTACATCAACTTTGTTTTTTGAATATCATACACTTGTGTGGATTATGTTAACCAACCTACAAATAAAATTAAAGGGGTGGTTCACCTCTAAGGTTACTTTTAGTATGTTATAGAATAGCCAATTCTAAACAACTTTTTAATTGTTTTTCATTATTTATTTTTTTATAGTTTTAGAATTAATTGCCTTTTTCTTCTGAATTTGTCTTTCAAAAACCATTAAAGGGGTGGTTCACCTTTAAGGTAACTTTTAGTATGTTATAGAATGGCAAAGTCGAAGCAACTTTTCAATTGGTTTTCATTATTTTTTATAGTTATTTGCCTTTTTCTTCTGACTTTTTGCAGCTTTCAAATGGGCATTACTGACCCAGTCTAAAAATCGAATGCTATTTAAGGCTACAAATGTGTCGTTATTGCTATTTTTTATTACTCCTCTTTCTTTCTGGCCCTTTCCTATTCATATTCCAGTCTCTTATTCAAATCAATGCATGGTTGCTAGGGATAGTTTGAACCCGAGCAACCAGATTGCTTAAAAAGCAAATTCAAGATCCGCTGAATAAAAAGCTAAATAACTCAAAATCCTTAAATAATAAAAGATGAAAACCAATTGCAAATTGTCTCAGAAAATCCCTCTCTGCGTCATACTAAAAGTTATCTCAAAGGTGAACAACCCCTTTAATGATGATTTGTAAGCTCTTTTGGGCAACTCTTCTTAAATCAGTTATTGGGTGCTTTGTATGTAAATCTATATATATATATATATATATATATATATATATATATATATATATATATATATATATATATATATATATATATATATATATATATATATATATATATACAACCATTTATTGTACAGCGCTGTGGAATATGTCGATGCTTTATAAATATGTAAATAGTACTAATAATGATTTGAAATGCCACTTTTCTCATCAGTGTGATCGGAACCAGCTCCCTCCGGAGAGCAGCACAGCTCAAGAAAAAATTTCCACACTTGGAGTTTAAAGATATTGTATCCTTTTATAAAATGACTAGTCAGACTGAGTAATACTATACATTTTGGTGAGATTTATTGAGGTAAAGGTTGAACTTAATAGAAGTGTGCCTTTTTTCAAGGTCAACAACTGTGTAATCATGTACTTTCACATTTAAAGTCCCTCACCTCATAATACATAAACCATAAAAAGCACACACTTAATACTTATGTATAGAGAAATGCAGCATTATATGTCTGCATGTGCACTAAATGATGATGACCAATACATGCACTTGGGTCTTTATTTTGTACAGTCCCTGTTCCTGCTGCCTGCATTTGTTTCTGCATTTTTTAAGAAAGAGTGTGCACACAATCTGCATTATGGCAGTCAAGTCTTTTAGTGCAAGTACTCAATTATGTCTCTTACTTTGGTGGAAATTCTGCACTGTATCTACTGTTGTATTATTGTGGTTATGTGAATTATTTATCTTTGTATATAAAACAGTTACCGGTAGTCTGTGGACCACAAATTATTATGTTGTGCAACAATTTACTCCATGGTTATCTCAGTCCACAATGTGTTCCACAGGCAAAAGAATGAAAACTGCTGCAGCTTGCCAGCTATTATGCCCAGTGTGACTGTATAAGCAGAGAAACAGAATTCTTCTCATGTACAGATATTCAGTCATCCTTCCCAAAAGTTTGAAGTGTAGCATTTCTTTAAACTTCTGCTCTTTCAGGAAATCTGTTGCCAAGCCATTTTATATTAATCAAACTGTTGGCCTGCGTACCAGAACAAGGATCTGCATAAGAAAGTGTCACCTTTCTTGTGTTTGACTTGCAGAATCCGTACTTATGGATTTGAATTTAGTCCTTGAATGCTACTGTTCCTATCTGTATTTCTTGACTGTTAAATGCAGTGAATAAAAAATACACAATTCTGCTGCTGCACGTACTGAAAATCTAAACTTAATGATCTGGCATTTTGATTCTGATGTGTCTGATCCTTGACATTTCCAAAGCGTGGTAATTTGAACACTAGATTGCGGAAATTAGACGAACAGGAGGATTTTAGTGCAATTATATTAGCAGCCGCTGGACTTCGCCGCATGGGCTGGGAAAACAGAATTGGCCAGGTATGTGTGAAATAGGCTTTCAGCATTTTTTTCACCTGAACTGTGCAGCCATGGGTACCTCTAAATAACTATGATTAGGTATAGAACCATAGCCCTGGCAGCTCCCTCGCCTTTTGCCCTGAAAACAGAACACAAACATGAGATGGGTTTAAGAAGCGCTGCAAATGAAGAAGATGGCACTCGGGATCGCTTCGTTTTCCGAAGTCACCCAAAGTCTCCTTGTGAGGCAACTTCTGGTGACTTCAGAAAACGAAGTGCACCGATTGTCATCCCGCTAGTGATTTACAGTTCGGGAAGATTAGTCGCCTGAAGAGGAGATTTGTTTGTTTATTTGGATTTACTTACTTAAAGGGGATGAGCTCCTTTGTGCTCATCAGTATATTGAAGATAAATCTATTATAAACAACTTTTGCCTTTGTTATAATTATTATTATTTTTTAATTAGCTTTACTATTCTGCATTTTTTTTTTTTGTCTGTAACAAAAATCTAGTTTTCTGGGTCTTTGACCCTAACTGCAGAAAAACAAAGATCCGGTTAAAGTGCAGCTTTGTTGTTCTGATTTGTAATGGTTTATCTCACTTTTTAGCCCCTCTCCTGCTGATTTTATATTCTGACTTTAAAATGGTGCCTGGTGGGCATGGTAATTAAGCCCTAGCAACCAGAAAGCAGATTAACTTTCAAGCCTGAGGGCTAGGCCACACAGGGAGATTAGTCGCCTGGCGACTAATCGCCGCGTCTAATCTCCCCGAATGGCTTGCTGGTATCTTGCACCCGCTAGCACTAAAGTCGCCTGCGCCTATTCACACGTGGCGACACGTTTTTCAAAGTCGATCGAAATTACCTCGTGAGGCAATTTCGAGCGACTTTGAAAAACGTATAGCCGCGTGTGAATAGGCGCAGTCGACTTTAGCGCTAGCGGGTGCGAGATACCAGCAAGCCATTCAGGGAGATTAGTCGCCTCAAAGACGCGGCGATTAGTCGCCAGGCGACCAATCTCCCTGAATCTTCCCGTGTGGCCCTAGCCTGAGAGCTGTAGAGAAAAAATAAATATTAAAACACACACATAATGATCTACTTTAAATAGTCATCAGATTTGTGCCCTGTTCAAGTCAGATTTTGAAAAAGTAACAGACATGGTTCACAGCCAAAAGATTTAGCTCTCAATTAAGTGAGAATTGTTTATTTGTATTCAAGCATTTAATTCCCTTTTTTTACCTTTCAGATTCTGACATCAGATGAATGTCTCTATGCTGTGGGGCAGGTATGTGAGTGCAGATTCATGGCTAATTGATTGCTTTAAATTAGTGAAAATAAGTATTGAACATGTCAACGTTTTTCTCATTAAATATATTTTTAATGGTTATTGACATGAAATGTTGGTAACAACCCAAGTAATCCACACATACAAAGACATCAAAACAAATATTTCCATGAATTAATTTATGTGTAATAAAGTGGAATGACACAGGGAATAAGAACAAGCTTACTGAAATGTATTTAATACTTTGTAGAAAAGCCTTTGTTGGTAATGACAGCTTCAAGACTAGTCACATGCATTGCGCAGGTGTGATTTTTGGCCCATTCTTCCACATAAACTATCTTCAAATCTTGAAGGTTCCGGTGCCTATTCTATGAACCCTGAACTTCAATTTTTTCCATAGATTCTTAATTGGATTCAAGTTGGGTGATTGATTGGGCCATTCTAGCAGCTTTATTTTCGTTTTCTGACTATAAATAGGAGATATATTGAAAGTAGAAATGCTCCAATGTGTTAAATCTTGCCCTGCATAAGGCTCAGGCTCTGAACCAGAGGGTGGCATGTTTAATTGTGTGCTACACTCCATACATACATTTAAAAAAATACCTATAATTTAAAGGAAAACAATTCTTAGTCAAGGGTTGTTCACCTTTAAATTAACTTTTAATATGATGTGGAGAATGCTATTCTGAGACTATTTACAAATGGTCTTATTACTTGCGGTTTTTAAAATGTATTTAGCTTTTTGTGCAGCAGCTCTCAAGTTTGAACATTCAACAGCTATCTCATTGCTAGGGTCTAGTTTAACTTAGCAACCAGGCAGTGGTTTAAAAGAGAGACAGGAATAAAAAAAGAGGAGGACCTAAATAGAAATATAGTAAAAGAAAGTAATAAAAAGTAACAACAAAACAATAGGTTTTTGGCTGCTGGGATCAGTGAAAGCTGGAAAGAGTCCCAAGAAGACCAATTGAAAAATTGCTAAGCATAGGTCATTACCTTAAAGGTGAACCACCCTTTAATCTCTACTCACCCAAACGCTGTCCCTTTGGGCTAAACCCATGGGAGATTTTATAGTCTGATGTAGTCGCATGGGTTGAAATATAATGGGACTGATCCAAAAATCTGATGGGCAAAATACATGAAACATTTGACTTCCGATAAGACACACCTGTCGGATGGGAACAAAGCAAAGCCCAGATTCTCCCGTGGAGTTTATCCATATAGTTACGTCCAGCCACACTGCATTTCTGTTTGGCAGATTCAGAAACCTCTGAGCTTACATTTAATTCTGGTGATTTAAAAATTAAGGTTGTTTGCTGTATGAAACAGTGACATAGCTACATTTACTGTATACTATTATAGTAAATACTGATGTATTTACCAAGAATTTTCTCTTCTTTCTTTAAAGGGGGCTCTTGCCGTGGAAGTACGTGCGAAAGACCAGGATATCTTGAGTATGGTGTCTGCTCTGCAGGATCCTGAGACGGTTCTACGATGCGTAGCAGAGAGAGCCTTTATGAAGAAACTGGTAAGAAGCATTGTTTAAGGAATATTTACTGTATAGTTAGTGTACCTTTGTTTGTAGATAGAGTGTTTTATTATCTTCATGTTTACACTGAGGAACCAGTGCTCCTTTCTACCACAACATTTGCAATAGAGTCCTACCTTTATAAAGGTAAATAATCTCCGTACATATATGAATTAACACTGGCCTATTTTATCCAAAAAAGAAAAGTTCTTTCACACGGAGCACGAAGGGGGCACTTAAAAACACCTCTTTATTAAATCATTAATAAAGCCTTTTGAGGAAGTGGCAACAGCCACAAATGCGTCAAACATGAAGTTTTTATGTGCACTCCATGATTTTATTAATTTTCGGAGGACGGGAGGGGCACATGTGTCTCTACTCTTAATTTAGAAGAAAATTGGTGCCACGGAGCTCAGGCACACAATAAGTTCTGACTGACTTATATGTTTTCTTTTTATGTTTTAGGAAGGTGGCTGTAGTGTTCCAGTGGCAGTGAGTACAGTTGTGAAGGACTCTCAGGTATGGTATTCTTGTTAAAATATAATTTTGCACATATTACACTGTACTACCTCTGCATTTTCACTGCCTTAGAACTGATGGTACAACTGTCACTTTTCTTTTGACTTCCCGTTTTCTTGAATGGCAGCACCAGTACTTTAGCTGAACAGTCTAAAATACTCTATTATTATAGTTTTTGGTCTGAAAAATTCCAGCCAGGCATCTTTGAAGTCTTTAGTAACTGCAGTAAGCATTATGAGGTGCTTTTCAGCTGAAAAGGCTTCATGAGCACAAAGTGCCTTTATAATAGACATAAATTGGAGACAATTAGTGATGGGGTTGCTGATTTTTTTTTTTTTTTTTTTTTTAATTCTGTGGAAAAAAGCAGGTCACAAAACATCAACAATCCTTTGACTTTACATTTTTGAGCTTTTGTTTTTGCTGATAATTAAAGTCATTTACTAAATGTGTTATGCTAAACCTTTTCTCCAGCTCTACCTTACTGGTGCTGTATACAGCCTGGATGGTTCAGATTCTCTAAAGGAGACAATGCAGAGTTGCATCAACTTCCCACAGCAGGTAAGTGTGATATTGCAAAGTTATTGGCCTTGTTAAGCAAAATGTAAAATTCCCCTGACCCCCAATTAACTGATTTATTAGCAACTTTATTAATTGGACTATTTTTACTGACTACTTCATAATTTGCTTAATTCACCTAATCAATCTCCTACATGGACTTTCCAGCAGAGGAATGACTATTTATTGGGCCCCACAGCAAGATCATTGGGCCCCTATACTTCAGGAACAAGACATTTTCCATAAATATACATTGTAGCTGATTATCAGTCAAAGTCACTGTGCCACCTGTAATGCCTAGCCGCCCTCCTGCAGTTAGAGGGTTTGCTTTCTCTATTGATACACCCCTGTTTTTCAGTAAAATGATTTGTAGCTGTGGTTAAAAAAAATCCACAACTTTTGAGTTCAACCTTTTGTCCTAGCAAGAGCTACCACTTCTGCTACTTGATCCTTTGTGTAGTGCATACAAGCGGCATGGCCAAAAATCTTTTGTTCATGGGAAAGGCCCCAGACAAATAACAGGGCTCTAAGATTTTTGATGACAGCCCAATCTGCAAGTATAGGCACCTGTGACCTTAATGCTCCTCCCCCAGTAATGCTTGTGTTCTGCCACTGACTATTTTTGTTGCACTTGCTGGGTTAGTGACACCAGAGGGAAGGCCAGGAACATATGCTACTGCTGTCCACAAATAAATTTAAGGGAAACTAAAATCCTTGGTTAACCACTGCTGAGTTTCCTTTTAAAGGAAAAATACTATGTGTTATGAAAAGATAATGTTGAACTAAAAAATGTCTTCTCCTTTTTAATGCTTCTAGGAGGTGGAAGGACCCAATGATGACGTGCAACATGTTGGTATCACAGCACTGGGTGTTTCACACCAAGCTCTGGAATCTGCAGAATGTTTAGGGACAGGGTTGGCAGACTTGCTGTTGAGCAAAGGTGCCAAAGAAATCTTAACTGTGGCACGGCAGCTAAATGATTCTAGATAATGTAAAGTTAATTTAGAGAGAAGGAACAGCCAAAAAGCCACTAAACTTGACTACTGCCAGAGGCCTGTGACATCAAGAAATATGTGCTTGGGTCATTATGTGCAGAAAAAGCAGGGGCAGATAAATTCTTCCATGAGCCCCAGGCTGAACCCCATCCCCTTGTACAACAACCCCATCCAACAACACTTGTCCCCCTAAGAATTATGTGCCTTTGGAGACTGCTGAGATATACCATAAGGGGGTTCACCACTGAATTGAGTTTTATATGGCATTCAAATACATAACTTAACAAGCTAATGTATATTTAAAAAGCTCTTTTATTTTACTATTTGAATGAGGTCTTGTTCGTTTAAGCAAAAGGTTGCAACTTTTTTAGGGCAGAAACGAAACAATCCATGATATTATAAAATAGTGATGGATCAATGATTATGTATGTTACACAATAAAGCTAGACGCAGAATTATTGACAATTGTATGCTGCTCTGACAATAGAATGTTTTGGATTGTAATTTTGCACCAGTGTTACTGGATGATACTAGGATATGTTTCGTATTTTTTGTACATTTTCTATTGTAGCAAGTTATATTTGGCTGAATATTAAAAAACAAATTGATTTATCATGTGTTATTCTGTTGCTGTTTAATCACAAACCCCAAAAACAATAGCAGATTTTGGAAACAATTCCTTAAGGCAGAGACCATCTGCTATTTTTTTCCCATTAAAGGAGACATTGTAAAAAACAAGAATGTACCAGTGCATTTTATTCTTTTAGATATAGAAGAAATGTGCTGAGAACAGATGTGTTTCTGGTTACTTTATCGAAAATTTCTACAAAACCCCTACTACCTGCACATCTGTTCCATTTCCTGCTGCCTCCTTTGCCAGGCTGTGCAGGGGAGCTGGCAGCACTGAGCACACTGCACTGTAGGACAGGAACCAATCAGGAAACTAGGCTGCCCCCATAGGTAACTGAAGCCTGTCTTTGCTTTGAGTAACTGCAGGGCTGCGATTGGCTGTCCCCCTCCTACTGTGCTTCTGGCAGGGATTGTTAGGACATGCCCAACCCTCATTTGAAACACAGACAGGGACCAGTGAACATCTATAGGGAGCTCAAATAAAGGGGCTATTTGTAAAGATATTAATTAACATGTATTTTTAGAGTGCCAGCATATTTCTCAGCACTGTAAAATAAATGTGTTTATACAAAGAGTGTCCTCCAGAAGTTCTGTAACAGTTGTCTTTGTTTTAAAGTCATAGGTCAAGTGGAGGTGTCCTAATAGGAATAGGGGTCAAAAGGTTGCCTACCCCTTATTAATCATAGTCATGTTTGCTCACCAATATAATGTAATGCTAGAAAGCTGGAGCTCAGGCAGAGGATTCCTTATTTTAGCTTCTGAATTACCAAACTGTACTTGGTCATATAAAATCGTGAAGCCTATAGTACCCATTTGGTTACCATTTTTCCAAAATCAATACCTTAAAAGAAAACTATACCCCCAAAATGAACACTTAAGCAACAGATAGTTTTTACATTATATTAAGTGGCATATTAAAGAATCTTGCCAAACTGGAATATATATTGAAGTAAATATTGCCCTTTTACATCTGAGCCACCATTTTGTGATGATCTGTGTGTTGCCTCAGAGATCATCTGGCCAGAAATACTACAACTCTAACTGTAACAGGAAGAAGTGTGGAAGCAAAAGACACAACTCTGTTAATTGGCTCATGTGACCTAACAAGTATGGTTTGTATGGTATGGTAGGATCCCAGGGGGCGGCCCTTATTTTTTAAAATGGCATTTTTCTATTTGCGATTACCCAATGGCACATACTACTAGAAAAGTATATTATTATGAAAATGGTTAATTTACATGAAGCAGGGTTTTACATATGAGCTGTTTTCAGCAATATCTTTTTATAGAGACCTACATTGCATACCCCCCAACCGCCCCGTTTTTTGTGGGACAGTCCCGCTTTTGACCTCCCATCCTGCTGTCCCGGGTTGGGCAGTTGAATGTCCCGCTGCGACGTTTTGAGCAACTAATATAAAAAGACAGCGTGACTACAACAGCATGAAGAGAGTTTATATTAGATGAATACATTTGCTGGTTAATGTGGCGGCCTAAACCACTCGCATATACACACAGGCTAAGAAGCCTGCCTCTCCACCCCTGGTCCCTTTAAAGATGGCAGCGCCGTGCCCTCAAGCGCTGAGCCTTCCCACCTCAACCTACCCAAACAAACCAGCCCTTGTCTGTTTTCTAGGGAAGAAAATGTCCAAACCCCGCGACAGAAGGAGCGGGGACGTTGCGGATACCGGCAGGAACGGCGGCACCAATGAAAATCATCCAAAAACGATATGGGGTTGGTGGGCTCATTAAATATCCTCTTAACTCCAGGCAGCTGCTGCTCCCATGGGATTCAGGAAGATCAGATAAGCTTTCTAGCTGCAACTTTATCGCATGGCAGCGAAGCGCTTTTTCAGCTTTCTGTGGACTTGTGTATAATCAGGTAAAGGGGGTGTTAGGGGTAAACATGCCTCTGATTCAGAAACTCAATAGTCACAGCCTGATCTCCATCCCTACAAACTCTTAACTTGTTAATGCCCCCTGTCCAAACTCAGTACTGGGGTAATACAAAGTTTTCTTCATTCCACCCTCATTATGCAAATAATGCGCCATAGATGTTTATGCAGCTTTTTATTTGAGTGTGGCTTATTTATTTTCACTGTTTCACCAATAAATTAAGAGTCTCAAGGGGCCCCTATACCTCCTGAGGCCCCCATGCAGCTGCAGGGTCTGCTTCCTTTATAGTTACGGCCCTGGCAATATGAACTGATTACTTAAAAGGGGACTATCGTGAAAATGTAATATGTAAGCTTCAGTATACTAAAATAAGAAACTTTAAATACAATCAATTAAAAATTCTGTACAGTTTCTAAAATCAAATTTATCTATCTATCATCTATCTATCTATCTATCATCTATCTATCTCTCTATCATTGTTTCGGGGGTATAGTTTTCCTTTAATCCAGTAAAACGTACAAGGTGTGAGCCTTTACAGTTATCATGAGGTAACAGGCTTGTGCAGGAGTGCATCAGTGTGGCCAATTGCCTTTTATTTCCCTACAAAGTATGGATGCACCAAATCCACTATTTTAGATGTATAATGGTAATAGCATTGTCTTTATAGCCGGCTCTGCAGTTATCCAATTGGCTTTGACTTTCCTACACTAGTACGTGATAGGCCGCGTCACTGATTGGCTGTTTCCCCCCCCCCCCGCTCTTTATCATCCAGTGATAGAGAAGCGCGGGTTAATTGATCGATTTTATTGGAAAATAATTAATTCTCAGTCTGCGCCTTTCTTCTCTGGCTGTGGGTGCATTTGTGCGGAGGATTTATGGAAAGTCATGTGTGTGAGCTAGAAAACCAATAATTCTGAACTATGTTCTCCCAGGCCAGGTATTTATGGAAAAGCAGATCTGCGTTTGCGCAGAAAATAGAAATATGCAGATTGGGCCTATCCTGTTGGTTCGCAAACACCAAGGGTATGAAAAAGGTTTTAAGCGAAATGCAACAAACATTATTATTTTAAGCGCAATTTCAAATTACTAAGTGAATTAAAATGGTTCGAAACGATAATACCCTGAGGGCGGTTTAATCGACAATGTAATTTTGCGTTTAACCTGAAAACTCTCCCGCGCTGATCGCCGATTGGCCATCTAGTTTGAACGAATGTTTAGGATCAGAATCAGCCAATAAGCAGCGCATACATTGGCCACGCCTACTGAAGAGTGTTCTGGAACGCAGCCCTCTTTTTAAAAAAGGACCAATCAGTTACGAGCTCCGTAAAGTATAAATGCCGTCATAGTGACGTTAAGCTCACATTCTCCGGAGATCGTCTACGATTTTAGGGTGAAGTGGAACTTAAGTTAAAAGATGTCTGGCAGAGGAAAAGCAGTCAGCAAGACTAGAGCCAAGGCAAAGACTCGCTCATCCAGAGCTGGGCTGCAGTTTCCTGTAGGTCGTGTTCATCGTTTGTTGCGGAAGGGGAACTACGCTCAGCGAGTGGGTGCTGGGGCGCCGGTTTACTTGGCTGCAGTACTTGAGTATCTCACCGCAGAAATTCTGGAACTCGCTGGAAATGCGGCTCGGGACAATAAGAAGACTCGTATCATTCCCCGCCATCTACAGCTGGCCGTGCGCAATGATGAAGAGCTAAACAAATTGTTAGGAAGAGTGACCATTGCCCAGGGAGGCGTTCTGCCCAACATCCAGGCTGTCTTACTGCCAAAAAAGAGTTCAGGTGGTGCTTCGACTTCAGGCAAGAAGGGCTCCCAGCAATCCCAAGAATACTGAGCCGACAGTAATATCGCTTCATTTTATTCCAAAGGCCCTTTTAAGGGCCACTCCAATGTCTTAATAGAGCTGTAACGTCTTGGCTGTATCCGTGCAGTAGTAACTGAGCCACCCCATGTTATGTTTCCACTGACTATAATGGCGGCCTCCCTTTCTACACATTTAAGGTGAAAGTTTTGATTAGTGCTCCTTAGTTGATAAAAGGGGTCAGTTACACTACTATCCAAGCTAACGATGTATTCGCTTAAGATATTTACAGGTTCACATGCGTTTTTAAGAAGCTGGCATTTTGCTTGCTGTTAAACTGCTTCACAAAGGAGACAAGTGACATTTTATAGGGAAATATTAATATCTGGATTCTTCATGTGTAAAGCCACACCAGAGCCCTGTTTGCCCAACATTTTAATATAATGTGGAGTAGTGTAGTTGAGTTAATGGCACCCCCCACTCAAGGGCTGCACCAATGAGGTGACTTGAGAAACTCGCCTGGGGCAGCAAAATGGATCTGATGGAGGGCCCCATACATTGTCAGATAAGCTGCCAAATTGGTCTAGGGTCACACTGCTCCTGCTAGTTGATGTGCATGCATCCAAATAGATTGGCTTGGGTGCAGACATAGTGTGATTTTGACTTGAAATGGAAAATCTGCCTCATCTGGCTGCACCTGAGCCAGGCCAATGTATTCAGGTGACAGCAGTAGCAGTAGTGGAGGAGCAGGTTCTCAGGCCGGCTGGGTGCCCCAGGCAGCTCTGCCGGCCACTTCGACCCTGCCACTGCAGTGCGCAACTAAGGGTGCACATGCAAAACTGCATGCAGCAGAGGCCCGCGATTGTATTTGCCGGATTAGTGGTAGGCTGCATATGAGGTACATGCCTCTGGAGCCCCTCAAACTGTGCGCCCTAGGCACATGCCTCTTCTGCCTACCCCTACTTCCAGCCCTGTCTCGGACTGTGTTTCTCTGCAACACGAGATCCACTACATGTTGCTCTATTCTTAAATCCACCTGTGTATGGTCACCTTTATTCTGCATTTTATGAACCAAGTAGGCTGTATTGGGGGTACAGTTGCCACCCAGTCAGTATTTTACCAACCTCGGTGATAAATCACTAGTTAGAATAGGCCCCTCCCTAAAGCTTTCAGTAGTGAACTCTCCAGTCAGAAGTGGGGAAATGTAAGCAGTCAGAGAGAGGAGGCCTCCCCATGCTGACTGCTTACATTTCCCCAGTCCACCCACTTCCCCACTCCTGATCTCATAGGTCAGCCCATATCCCTGCTGCAGTACAAAAATCCATCTATTCAGGGCACGAGCAGGCACAGTTATTGCCCTGCACAAGCACACACCATTCTTCTTTCTTTCCTATGAAGCAATGAAGTTCGGTGATCAACCCAAACGTAATCTATGACCTCTCTGCACCAGATCGGTAGCGATTTTAAAGTTTATAAGGAGAGGGGGCTAGGACTAACATGTCACAGAGGTTTTAGTTTAAAGCTTTCCTTTAGTAATTTATCTAGTGTATCCGTTTCTCTCCATCTGATTCCAAACTGTAGGCGGGCAGAAGTGTGTGTCCCTGGCCTTAGTCTGCATGCTGTGGAGAGTATTGTGGCAGCAGAGAGGGTACTGGGTCAATCTGAGAGAATGTTGTCAGCTACAAATAAATACCAGCACTACATACAATCCTTTTTGGTCACTAGTGAGCTCAGTATAACCAGCCTACTGCACCCCTGATGTCAAATATTAGAAGTTTTTATCAAGGTGCCACATCAGAGGTCATCATAATATGCAATACATCATTGCAATGGAAGAGATGTTAGCACTACTGCTGCTTCCCACAGTAGACATCTTCAGCTCTCTAGATTGTAGTTTCATTTGTTTTGTCTGATTTTGTTTACAGAACTGCATCTTTCATACAGAATTTTTCTTAATGCTTAGGTCACTATCAATCAGAGATTATGTAAGGCCACATTGTATATGTATTTAAAAAATGATACTTTATAAAAAGGCAGACACTCCATATTTTTGATTTATTGCACAATGATTGATAGACCCGCACAAACAGCACTGTTGAAATAAAGGGGATCGAGCCTAACATGGCTGCTGAGGAACTCTCACCTAGGCCCACTAAAAATTGCCAGTAGGAGTGCTTCCTACTGTTCCTAGTTACTTAAAACACTAAAATTGCATAACTGCTCAAATATGCATACAAAGGCATTCTTGAGCAATTACGCAATTTGCTTGTTTTAACAGAGCTAATTCCCAGTATTTTCTATGGCCGGGTGTTTTCTGGAGACAAAACAGGCTACAAATAGCAGCATATGTCATTGACCTAAGAGGTGAACAGCAGCGGAGGAGGTCGGGGAAGGAAGGTATTCATAGGATATTGCATGTGTAATACTGGCCAAGGTCATAGCTGGTGATTTACCAGCTAGGCCGGTCAAATGCTGGTGAGGTGGCAACCCTAGTTACAGTGTATGTAGTAAATGAGGTGAATAGGTTTAATTACAGACAGAAAATGTATGGTTTTCTAGCCAAAACCCACCCCTCCTGCATATTGATGGGTGGATACCAGTTATGTCACTGGAGAACAAATTTAGTCAGCACACCGATTCTTAGTATCTTGCCTTGATGGTGCACGTTCTGCAACGACCACTTTCCATTGACAGACCATGTAAACAACCCGCAAATTGTAAATCTGTCTCAATGTTCTTTGTTCCTGCAATTAGAGTTGGAAACACAGTTTTGGTAGCACAGAACAAGTGTGTCCTATATTCCTGTATTTAATTACAATGTAATAGAAGCTAAAATGGCACAATAATCTCTCTCTATTATAACAGCAAAATGGCTGATTTATTGTTGTTAAGCTGCATTTAATAAAATGCACACTATGAAGGCAAATACAGCCATAAATACGCCTCTAAACTATATGTTACAGCTTTGGAAAAAAAAATATATATATATATATATATAAAATATTTTTTTTTTGGCTTGCTTTCTTCCTCCTATACTTCGGGTTTGGCGCCTTTTTTAACTAATATAAATAATACGCTATACTGACGTGTAGGAGAGGCGTTATGGATTGTAACCAATAAACAAGCAGCTTCACGCAGGAACCAATACGAGGTCACATTATGTGTAACGTCACAGTTGCCGCCAAATCAATAGCCAATAAGATCACTGATACTGCAGATAAATACGTGCCCTCTGAACTAACCGGTTCATTTGAGATCGGAAAACTGTGAGAAGAATCTTATACAATCTGCATAATGTCTGGCAGAGGAAAGACTGGCGGTAAAACTAGAGCTAAAGCCAAGACTCGCTCATCCAGAGCTGGCCTACAGTTTCCCGTCGGTCGCGTCCACCGCTTATTAAGGAAAGGGAACTACGCTCAGCGTGTAGGTGCTGGGGCCCCGGTCTATTTAGCCGCTGTGTTGGAGTATCTCACGGCAGAAATCCTGGAATTAGCAGGCAACGCGGCCAGGGACAATAAGAAGACTCGTATTATTCCCCGCCACTTGCAGTTGGCCGTCCGCAATGATGAAGAGTTGAACAAACTACTCGGAGGGGTAACAATTGCCCAGGGAGGCGTCCTGCCCAACATCCAAGCCGTGTTACTACCTAAAAAGACTTCCGTGGCTGCCCCAGCTTCAGGCAAGAGTTCCGGCAAGAAGAGTTCCCAGCAGTCCCAAGAATATTAAGCTAAAGATCTTGCTGTTTTTATACCAAAAGGCCCTTCTAAGGGCCACTCCCCTGTCTTGAAAAGAGCTATAATATATTTAATATGAATATGCTTAAATTGTGAAAATGTAATACCGACTATGTTGTTGCTGTGCTGTAAGGCACGAGGTGGGGGGGGGGGGGGAGCGTGATCGGGTTATCCGCAGATTTTGTCCACAGACGCCTCAGATTTGCTCGCTTAGTGATGCATTGCTCCCTTGGCTTTTCTATGATTTTGGAGAAAAACCTACTACCATAAATCTTCATATATACTAACTTCACTTTCTGCATTTGGGTTCTGTATCTACAGGAGTTGATTCAAAAATGGATTGCAAAAAATTCTGTTTGCATGTGCTCTTTCTGAAAAAAAAGCCAATAAAATGCCATGCTGCAGAAAATATGATAATAATTTAGCCCATGTTTGGAAAGTGTCTATCCTATGTCCATCAGTTTCAAAATATGTTTGAGACCTTGGTAATATCTCCCCTAATTAGTGCTGAATTGCAGATCTCTGCCAGGCTGCTGTCTGAAATATGTTAAGTGCGGGTGCCAAATGAGCAGACCTGGGGCTGATTTGGCCACCCACCCGCTGGGCCAAGTTGAGCTGGTCTTGGGTCAGATGACTAATAATTTCAATGGACTGTTAAGGTGGCCATACACAGAGAGCCGCTCATTTGGTGATGTCGCCATACAAGCGGATCTCTCCCCGATATGCCCACCTTGAGGTGGGCAATATTGGGCTGATCTGATTGTGGGCCCTAGGGCCAAAAGATCGGATCCTAACGATGGGTAACGGGCCGTCGGATCGCGGGACTGCATCAATGAACAGATGCGGCTGCGATCTGACGGGATTTTTAGTCCCGCCAGATATAGATTGGGGAAGCCTGTTGGAGGGCCCTATACAAGGGCCAATAAACTGCCGACTAGTGCTGTCGGCAGCTTTTATCGGCCCTTAAAGGTGGCCATACACGGCAGATTAAAGATGCAGTTATCGCTCCTCCCGATTGATAGGCCAAAAATCGGCCAGATATCGATTGATCAAGTTTGATTTTATTGTATGATCCAGGACCACATCGGCTAGTTAGAGCCCATTTGTAGTATTGTTATCCGATCGTTCGGATTCATCCGATATCGCCCCGCCGTTAGTGGGCACATCGGGTTAAGATCCGCTCATTTGGCGACCTTGTCAAACGAGCGGATCTTTTAGTGTATTTTTTTGACCTGTGCAATCCCATGTCATGTCAGAGTAAACAGAGTAAACATAGCAGCAATCATGGAGGTACAGCTGTTCGAGGTACATTATGACTAGGAGTCATAAACCAAAAAGAAAATCCAGGAGCAGAGTATTAAGGAATCCATACACCTAGTGCATAGAGTACCTCTACTGACCAAAAGAGGTAATTTCCAAACTATATATATATATATATATATATATATATATATATATATATATATATATATCTATATCTATATCTATATCTATATATATGGGTAAGCATGAAATGTTGGGCTATCCATGTGGGGACTAAATGTTTTGAAATAAAAATATTTTTATTTTAACTTTAAAAGTTGTAATTCAACATGCTTGCCATATTTAAATGCGGGTGCTTATATTTTTGTTGAGCACTGTGTTATCTAAAATCCCCCACTAGATGGCAAAGTAAGTCTTGGAAATAGCTCTGGTAACATAAAACCGGAAAGATAAGGTACTAGTTCTTCTGCTAGGAAGCCAAAACCAATAGACAAAACATCTGAAACTACTCCCATGAAGTTTTTGTGGAAATCAACTCAACATCAGTCCGTTGTTGCCTGGAAATGTAGAACAAGACAGGGCAGTGGTAATCACTTGGTGTGCCATTGCCTTTGCAAAAAGTGGTTTGAATGTGATACCTTTTATTGTAGTACTGTGGACAAACTGACAGAAATTGACTGATTTCCTAATAGCAACCTATATCTGCTAAGTTCAACAGTGCTCTGTATTTGTACCAAATCAAAGAGACCCGTCCTCATGAACATTGCTGTGAACTTTACTGGTAGAATTGTGGCAGAGAAGGAGTAGTGTTGCTGGTAACACATCTGAGATGGGGCACTGCTGGTGGAAGCAGTAATGTAACTACCCCCTGCGGGGCCCGGGTGCAACCAGGCCCCCCACCCTCCTCCAAAAGCTATTTTGTGCTTGCAGTCACACTCCCGTTAGTTCCACTACTGGGTGGAAGTGCAGCACATGAAAAAGTGGTACTCCACTAGTGTAATTGTCACTAAAGAAGGGGCACCTCTGGTGCAACTCCGGTAGACTGAAAAAGCAGAATCACTGGTGGAAGTGTGTGTGTTTTTTTAAGAGGTGGTGCTGCTGCTGGAACTTTAGTATATAGAAAACCAGGTGTTGCTGGTGGGATTCCGGTTGATTATAGTCAATGTTCCCTCTAAGCTGTACACTAGTGCAAATTTTGGGGCCAGCATACACAAATTGTGGTGCACACAAAGTATTTTGTGTGAAAACACATAATATTGCATTTATTTAAACCTGAGCACACAAGTTTTAAAAATGCTCACAAAAGTTTGAAATGTACACACAAAAGAATTTTTTGCACATATTGATGAGAAGCAGTTAGTGGGGAATGTTGATTGTAGTGGAGGCATCACTCGTGCAACTTGATGAGGCTACTTAATTAGGTTTCTCTGGTGGTTTCATATGAGGTGCTGCTGATGGAACTGCTCTAGATTGAAGAGGCTTCTCTGGTGGTACTGTTGCTTGATTGAAGAGGTGTCATCGGTGTAAGTATAGTTTATTAAGAGGATGTGCCACTGCTGGAACTCAG
Source organism: Xenopus laevis (assembly GCF_017654675.1). Taxonomy (NCBI): domain Eukaryota; kingdom Metazoa; phylum Chordata; class Amphibia; order Anura; family Pipidae; genus Xenopus; species Xenopus laevis. Next base: position 82,264,992 of record NC_054383.1, read on the forward strand.
GTGGATTGAAGAAAGAGCTATGGAACTGTTGGTTATTGAAGATGGACATTGCTGGTGGAAGTGTATAAGGCAGAGAAGAAAACAACACCAGTGGAACTATGGCTGCTTGAAGAGACAACAGTACCTGAAGTAGAAGAAACTTCAGGAACATCTCCACATTAGAACATCCAATAACTTTTAGTGAAGTGCAGAGTCATCGCCCATATACACCCTAACCCTGCCCCCACATCATCAAAACACAATTGACTGGTGTGTACTGTGTTTTTATTATTTTATTTGATTACTGGGTCAGTTATGTGACCTACCCATCCCATACACATCCATACTAAGGCAGAGAAGAAATTTGGCCCTTCTGGGGTCCCTTGAGTAAATGTACATGCAATAACTAATAGATATTTTCGCTATATAAATCCAATTAGGGATATTCACAGTGCGGCCCTTTATCTGCTGTTGATCTGCAACTCCCAGCACCCCACTTCCGCTTTTCCAGGGTTGTTTGTTAGCAGAGTAACAAGCCGGCACTGCCCCCCCCCCCGCAAGAGGGTCTCAGACCCCGGACACTTACCTTGCCCTCCGCATTGCCACTCTTACCCAAACCCCCTGCACGGCCATTCTTATGCAGTTCCCTGTCTACCCACTCCCTGCCCGCTGGACACTGACATGTGCAGTGGATTCTTTAGGTGCAAGTCTGGTGTACCCTATTGATGCAGCCCACACTGTGAACCCTAGAACTATTGCCACCTTCAGAAATGACATTAGCTCCATGGTTCCTTAACATCAATAAATGCACAAAGGCATGAGGAATGCAGTGGCGCTGAGTGCAACGATGCAAAAGTCAAATAAGCAAGTACATTAAATGAATGGGTTATTTTGTGCATTTGAATGCTCCCAATATAATGGCCCCACAACTGCACTTGTGATTGTAAAAAGCCCCTCATGTCCCATCCTGTCTTTTTGCCTCTTGTCTGTGCAATGGAGGGATAAGCTGCTTTATGGATCTGGTGGGAGCTGATAAAGGGGCTTAATGATCATCTGTTTGAAAGTGACTAGCCTCTGTCCTTGTTTCCCCTACTTAGAGTGCAAATAAATGAACAGTTCAGTGTGAAAATAAAAATTGTGTAAATAGATAGGCTGTGCAAAATAAAAAATGTTTCTTATATAGTTCGTTAGCCAAAAATGTAATGTATAAAGGTTGGAGTGACTGGATGTCTAGTATTGTAGCCAGAACACTACTTCCTGCTTTTCAGCTCTATAACTCTGAGTTAGTCAGCGACTTGAAGGGGGGCCACATGGGACATATCTGTTCAGTGAGTTTGTAATTGATCCTCAGCATTCAGCTCAGATTCAAAAGCAACAGATATGACCCATGTGTGACCCCTCAAGTCACTGATTGGTTACTGCCTGGTAACCAGTCAGTGTAAACCAAGAGAGCTGAAAAGCAGGAAGTAGTGTTCTGGCTATTATGTTAAACAACTAACTATATTAGAAACATTTCTTATTTTGACAGCTTATCTATTAACCCAGTTTTAATTTTTACACTGAACAATTCCTTTAAGGCCCATCACATCTGCCAACCCAGTAGGCAAATTAAATTCTGTGTCTATTTGCTTCTGTAATGACAAACTAGCACATCTGTAATAAAGCAGTGTACTACCGAACTGTAACCCAAGGCTGCTTTTGAATGTACAGCCTAAGATGAAAGATGTGACATGTATCTGGCTGGGAGTGAGGGCACTGGTGGCCATACATGGGCTGATAAAACCTGCCAGCAAACTGAGATGGCAGCTTATGGGCCCATGTATGAGGCAGTCCAATGGGTCAACCGGACCATTATTTGGCCAGCTCTCAAGCGGGTAGGTTTGAAAATTCAATCGGACAAGGACCGCATTGTCTCATCGATACAGTCTTCACCCCGATGGCCTATATCCTCGACATAATGATCCAATCGTTTGGGTCCCCCAGGGTGGGGATATCAGGGAAACATCCACTTATTTGGTGACCTCGTCAAACAAGCAAATCTTACACAGCCACCTTAACTCTTTGGGTAGGTAAGACTACAAGTTGAAATGCAATAAGGTACATCTTTCATGATTGTCTTTATCACTACAGTACACTTTAGCCAGCTTCAAATTCAAGCTCCTCAAACTAAATTACCACACGTTAAAATCTTTTGCATCCACCTTATAATTACTCATGATATATTAGCAATTCAGATCGCCATTGGCTCCTACCTTGTGAACAGTAGGTTCATTAGATGCCCTTGGTGCAAAAATCCCCGTTATAGAAACTGGAAGAAAACCATAGACCATCTTAGTCTTAGAATAACTCCTTGTGCTTTAAATTAGAATGAGTCTTTTTTTTTGGCTACTTTGATAATTGAAATTCCATCACTACACACTTTGTGTATTCCTAGACTTTGCTTTTAAAGTGCAGAGGCATAACATGTACATGGATGCAGCTCAAAAGCTTTATGTTTGAACCTGTGTGCAAAACAAATAAACTCTGATTGCTTTTATGTACACAGCCGTGCTGTAGGTATGCAGCAACTAATCACTGAGGTCTGCAAATACATCTTAGCTTCAGCACTCATTTGCACTTACTACATGTTCCCTAGGGAACAGCAGTCTCTAACAGCCAGCATAAGAGTTCCATAAGTTGGAATAATACAGATCATTCTGCTTGTAATGGAATAAAATAAATACCCATGAAGTTTTATTTTTAGTCATATTGTTTCATAATAAGCAAGGTTACCTTCCAATGAATGAAGTGCATGATTAATTATTAATTTCTAGTAAAATTGGATGTGATTTCTAAAAGAGTGACTGAATTCTGTTACACTTGCACTATTGCACCAAATTTGGGATATGTTGTGAGTGGAAACACATGTAATTGTTTACTAAGATATCACACTGGACTTCAATGAATGTTACTGCTGAGTGATCATGTGATCAGTCTGTATCATGAAAAATATTTTATCTGTATACGGTTTTGCATCTGTGATCATATGTGTATTGTTAGTCATTGTAAAATGAATTTGCATCCAATACTCCAGTGTTAACTGACCAGGTCATTTTAAAAATCTAAAAATGCAGTTGGCAGGACTGGCCTGATTTTCACTTAGAATGATTGCAGACTGTGCAATCCCTGTAGCCCAGCAAATTGCTTTTTGTATGGGTTCCTGGTTACTTTTTTGTTTCAGATTACCAGATTGCAGGAATTGTTTGCTAGGATAAATATATAATTCAGTACAGTACAAAGAAATGCCAGGCCAATAATCGGAATATCTTTTGCATTTGTAAATCTAGTGTCCTCAGGATTTTTTTTCTTGTTTGTACAAATTCCAGGGATTGAAAAGATGATGTTACTGCTGCAGGGAAATGAAGGCTGAAGCAGCAATACCAGAGCAGGGATTGAAAAGCTGATTAAGGAATACAAGTACACAGTGCAGCAGGCTACTGTGGGGATTTGGGTGCAGGGAATAAAACACTGCTGTGGCAATGCGAATGCAAGGATCAAATGATAACATGTGACATAACATTGTGCTTGCTATGGAAAGGGTGTCAGCACATAGCTTAAAATGTTAAAGGGGTTGTTAAATTGTAGTATGATGTAGAGAGTGATATTCTGAGACAATTTGCAATTGGTTTTCATTTTTTACTATTTGTGGTTTTTGAGTTATTTAGCTTTTTATTCAGCTTTTTATTCAGCAGCATTCCAGTTTGCTGTTTCGGGATTCTTGTTGCTAGGGTCCATATTACCCTAGCAACCATGCATTGATTTGAATAAGATACTGGAATATGAATAAGAGAGCGCCTCAATAGAAGGATTAAAATAGTAAAAAATTAAATAAAAAGTAGCAATAACAAAAAGTATGTAGTCTTACAGAGCATTTGTTTTTTGGAAGGGTCAGAAAGAATGGAAAGAGTCAGAAGAAGGGACAAATAATTAAAAAACTAAAAATAAATAATGAATAAAAAAAAAAAACCAATTGACAAGATGCTTAGAATTGACCATTCTATAACATACTAAAAGTTAACTTTAAGGTGAACCACCCCTTTGATGTACCGTATATGATACAATATGATATAAGGATGCCAAAATTGCTTCCATCCAGCTGTTAATTAGCTAAGGTGGATAGGCAGATTTAAGATGCTGATTTGATCATTTGGTTTGACATCTTATCTGCCCATGTATGGGGCCCTGTATTCTCATGCCCGGCTGTTATCTGGACAAAATCCTGTTGGGCGAGGACCACATTGGCTCATAGTTCCCCAGCAGGAAATTTTGGCAGATTTTTTTATTTTTCTGCCCAATACCCAGTGCAGAAGTGTCCTGGTGGCATGCTACACCTAAAATGTTTCCTATCAATCCAGGCCTGTAGGCAGTGGTTTCTAAATTTGGATAGCTCATTTGAGAGGAAAAATGACTGCTCTCCTAGATACTATTGAAAGCCCATCTTAGAGGTCAATTTAACATTTTAGGGTCTAGGGCCCCCTTAGCTCATAACAAGGTTGCAGACATAAGAAAACATTTATAAGAAGATATAAGAACATTTATCAGCCATTGTTTCAATAATACGTAGGACATTTAAAAAAATGTTCACCCTGGGACATTTAAAAAAATGTTTACCCTGGGTGAACATTTTTTTAAATGTCCTACGTATTATTGAAACAATGGCTGATAAATGTTCTTATATCTTCTTATAAATATTTTCTTATGTCTGCAACATGAGCTAAGGGGGCCCTAGACAAATTTTGGACCTCAACATTGGATTGGAACCAAACAAATCTGACAACTACTGCAGTAGGGAGCAGGCAAGAAACAGTTATTGTTGGCAGTGGGAACTGTTTGGGTTTTGGCTCATATGTGAAAATATATTGAACTTATTCACCCACAATTGTAAAGATGATTGTAACAACCATAGTTATTCACATGAGCCATAAGACTAGTCTTCCCAGTGCCAACAATTAGCAGAATTGGTTCCTCACTAATGGGCTGCCACAGTTTTTCATGAGGAAATTGCAGGGATCCAAAAGTCCTGTTTGTACCCTGGGGAGTAAATCCTTGTTTTAGGCTAGCAACTGGATCAGCAGTTTGACCTTATTTAAATTACTGCTTTGACACTCCAGGTATCCTGTGTTTCCAAAAATGGATCGTAGCATATTTTGGACATCTGCCAAAACAATCTCACATGACAAAGAATTCAATAATTTACAGCTATTACTGTAGAGAATACATTCCATCGGTGGAATTCTTCCTTTCTTCTTAAGTCAATGGATAACTATTCCTCATCTTTACAATTGTGGGTGAATAAGTTATAGAATGATACTGACACAAACATATTTACATAAATTTGGGTGTAAAACTTGTTTTTCTAACACCTTTACCATTTTGTGTGACAATCAACCCATTCTAACAGATTATATTGTTTCTGTAATTTGGATCTAATAAGCACCAGAATAGAGCCAGCCACCAAAGATGATCTGTAGTAGATTGTAGTAGTGACTCAGTGTGTGCACTCATAATAAAGCTTTGATTGCTACCACAAAATATTAATATGCATAACTGTGTTCTAATGTAAAAATAAACACTAATGGAGCAGAAAAACATTATGAGGGGATGCAAGTAAAATACCCTAATTTTTTTCTGTAGTGCTAATAAAAGTATAAGCATATTCTTTCCTCCATCCCATTAAGACACACTGATAACCAATGCATTCACTCACATCACATCAGTATGTGACTCTGGCCCCTAAGTAAGTAACACAAACATCCAGTATTTAAATTGTTAACAAGACATACAATGAATGGGAACCACTAGTGTCACACTGTTTTAAAAGTCCCCAGCCAAATTCTGTACCTCATTTTCCCAGTGTATGTAAATGATCTAAAATGTGTGGATGCCATTGTGCTAGAACACCCACAGGTTTCCTGTAAACAGGCATTTTGTCCATCACAGAGAATTCACATAAAGATTTATGCATTTGCATTGTCTGCTTTTGGCATAGTTTCTTTTCAGCTTCCTTGCATTTACCATAAGCTCAATCACATCCCACATTTTTTTTTATCACACTGTGTTTAGCTTGCTTTTCATTTTTTTATTTGCGTAAATCCAAATACTCGAGGGTCTGAGTGAAATGCATTATTAACTGGGGTAAGTAAAGGTATCTACTGGATCATATTTCACCTTCCTTTAGCATCTCCAAAGGAAAAGTGCTCCTACACAGGCGCATCAGTCTTCCTACTTGAAAGACTGCATTCAAAAGAGAGGGAAAAAATAAGGAACTCAGGTCATGCTGCTGAAGAATGCCCTTTGGTTATTAGGAATGCTTCACTCATGCGAGAAATGACTCACCGGGCAATGGCTACACATCCCACCAGCAAAGTTGGTCTGTTAGTACTTATATTGTCTTACCTGTATAGCAACAATCAGGTGTTACATTTGACATTATATAAACTGTAGTTTACCACAATACAATATATTGCCAATATATGACCCATTTTGCATTTTTTTAAAGTCTTTTGAAGGGGCTGCCAAGCAACAACCTGCTATGGCAACATATACCGTCAATCCACCCCCAAATTCAACCCACTTTTTAGTAAGCACTACCCCTTTGGGGGTCTGCTAGTTGAGACTGTTCTGTCTAGTTTGCGGAGTGTGTATAGCCCTGAGGGTCTGATGGGGATTAGTTGGCCAGGAATGCAATCCAGTTTGCAGTATTTTTAATTGGGGCCCCATTTGTTGCCAGGGCCTACTGCCTACGTCCCCTAGAATGGAATTGGACTGATAGGTAGGGCCCTATGGGGGGGGGGGTCCCTGTTGACTAAATGTTAATGAGCCTCATGATTTTTGATTGTAGTGTTGCACATGTGGATGTCCATATCACTTACCTAGCTATTAGACACAATAAATAAATCCCAAGCCATTTATGACTAATGCCAGTTCAGGTTGAGCAGTTGTTCAATTTTAAGAACATTGCATATTTACAGGTCAAATATTTCCTTGGGCGGAAAATATGCTAAGTTGTGTCATATATATATATATATATATATATATATATATATATATATATATATTGTGGTGAGGTCACTACTAGGATACCTGGGAAAGTCCAGGACGGAGCTTATTTATGCCCCAGGTTCCTAACAGAGTGGTTCCGGGACTGCTAGTCCAGCCCGGGTGTTTTGAGTTGTCCTGAGGTAACTCAGGTGGTTAATTAAACAGGCAGCTCAAGCCAGAGTGGAGAGTTCCTGGCTGGGAAAAAGACACAGGAAAGCTGCCTGTGTGAAAGGGACTGAAATCACCAAAAGGTTTGGGATTGTATATCTTCCTGTATGTTCTTTGTTTTGGGGAGACAGGCGGTAGGCCTTCTCCTGGTTAGTTAGGAAAACTGACCTGTATTAGTTAGAAGCCCATTAAGTGGCAAGGATTTTATTTTGAATTGTTTGTTTTGTTTATTATTTTTCTGCAAGAGACAATAAACTGCCAGCAAGAGACTATACTCTCATGAGTTGTGCTTGTGCCGTGGGCTGTGTTACCCCAGGAAAACTGATCCCAGCTACCCAAACTCTTACATATGGTGGAGGGTGCTCTGGCACAAAATAAAGCAACAAAAGGCAGTATAATATTGCAGAGACTGTGAATTAAAGGGGTAGTTATCCCATAAGAACTGTGCAGCATGGAGGAGATTGTGAAACAGTTAATGCTGTCTAATGCCACCCAGCAACAGGCACAGCAGCAAGCGGAAGCCCGCCATAAGGAGCTGGTCCTACAGTTGCAGCAACAGACAATGGTTCAACAACAGGCACAGCAACAGCAGATGATGGCCATGTTTAAAAAGCTGGCAGAAGATGCAGAGGAAGACCGGCAGGTACTGACAGGATTGGTCCAACAGTTGGCACAGAGACCCCAGGAGCCACCTGCAGTAGTACATAGCAATGTACCCAAAATCAATGTAAGCCGCTTCCTCCAAAAGATGACATCAGAGGATGATCCGGAGGCATATCTCACTACATTTGAGCGGACCGCCGAAAGAGAGGGTTGGTTTAAAGAGCAGTGGGCAGGTCTTTTGGCACCCCTGCTAACCGGTGAATTGCAAAAAGCATATTTTGATCTTGACTCTGTTACTGCCAAGGATTATGAGAAACTGAAAAAAGAGATTCTGGCCCGGCTTGGCGTTACCCTGGCGCTTCGTGCCCAACGTGTATACAGCTGGGCTTATCACCCGGAGAAGCCTCCACGCTCCCAGATGTTTGACCTGATCCACCTGGTGAAAAAATGGTTGCAGCCAGAGTCCTTGACTGGACCTGAGATTATTGAGAGGGTGGTACTGGATCGCTACCTGAGGTCCCTTCCTGTTGCCCTGCGCAAATGGGTGACCCATGGAGACCCTAAAACTGCAGATGACCTTGTGGAGTTAGTGGAAAGGTACTTTGCCGCTGAGAACTTTGGCACCCCTCCCGCATCGTTCCGGGCTCCACACCTGAAAGGGAGGTACACCCTGGCAATGGGTAAGACTGTTCATGGGGACACGGGTGGTGGTAAAAGTAAATCACCCTTAAAGGGAGAGAATTTTGGCAAAAACCCGGGAGGCTGGCAATCTAAAACTGGAAAGTCTGAGACTCTTAGGTTTAATTCCGAGACTGTTAAATGTTTCCGTTGCCATGATTTTGGTCATATTGCAGCAAATTGCCCTTTGCTTGATGATCCCATGCAATGTGATTTTTCTTCCAGGAATAGACGCCAGTCCCTGTTTGCTACAGTTGCCTGCACTGCGGTGCCGGTTCAGGAAAAGCAAATGTGTAAAGTGAGTGTGAATGGGAAACAATTGCTTGCATTGCTAGACTCCGGTAGTCTAGTCACTTTGGTAAAGTTAGACTCCGTAGGCCCTGTTAAGTTCCAGTCAAAAAGGGTTGGTGTGGTTTGTATTCATGGTGACACACGGGAGTATCCTGTGGCAACCCTAAAGTTTAAAACGGGCCTTGGTACAGTGACTTACTCTGCAGGGGTAGTACCACACCTTCTGCATGACGCAATAATTGGGAGGGATTTTCCCCAGTTTTGGGATCTCTGGAATCAATCAGTTTCTCCCTGCTCTGATGCAATGGTTGAAGGACCTGTGCCCATAGAAAATTCAGAACTAACAGGTTCAGAGGATTCTCCTCAGGAAACCCCAGCTTTCCCTTTCTCTGTATTAGCAGGAGACTTGGAGGACCCTGAAGATGGTCAAAACCCTAGTGGGGAAACCAGTGAGTCGGGTATTATTGACAGTGTTGTGGATTTCTCTGATTTGAATGTACACAAAGAGAATTTTGGTACAGAACAGTTAAAAGACCCTGACCTTATAAAAGCTAGAGAAAATGTGAAAATAATTGACGGGGAACCTATTGAGCCAGGGCTCAGGTTATCCTATCCTCACATGGCTTTAAAAGGGGATCTACTATACCAAGTATCAAAAAAATCAAATGAGGTGATTGAACAATTAGTGGTACCCAAACCATACAGAAAAATGGTGTTGGATCTTGCCCATGGTCATGTAATGGGGGGACATTTGGGTGTGAAAAAAACTACCGAAAGAGTTTTACAGAGATTCTTTTGGCCTGGTGTCTATCAGCAGGTAAAGGATTACTGTGAGTCCTGTCCTGTTTGCCAAATTTCCACTCCAAGGCCACATTTTCGTAGTCCTTTAATCCCATTACCAATTATTGAAATACCCTTTGAGCGAATAGCCATGGATCTGGTGGGCCCTTTGTTAAAATCTGCCCGGGGTCACCAATATATCTTAGTGATCATGGACTATGCCACTCGCTATCCGGAAGCTATTCCTTTGCGCAACACTTCTGCTAAAACCATTTCCAAAGAATTGCTTCATGTGTTCAGTAGGGTTGGGATCCCTAAAGAAATCCTCACCGATCAGGGTACCCCTTTCATGTCCAGAGTAACTAAGGAACTCTGTAAATTGTTTAAAATTTCACAATTGCGAACCTCTGTCTACCACCCTCAGACAGATGGTCTTGTGGAACGTTTTAACAAGACCCTAAAAAGTATGTTGAAAAAGGTAGTGGACAAAGATGGGAAAGATTGGGATTGCCTTTTACCCTATCTTATGTTTGCTATTAGGGAAGTTCCCCAATCCTCTACAGGTTATTCTCCATTTGAGTTACTCTATGGGAGACATCCTAGGGGGCTCTTAGACATAGCTAAGGAAACCTGGGAAGGGGAAGTGACACCCCACAGGAGTGTAATTGAACACATATCACAAATGCAAGACAGAATTGCTTCAATTATGCCCATTGTAAGAGAAAACTTGGCCCAAGCCCAGGCTGCCCAACAAAGGATATACAACCGTAATGCTAAAATACGTGTCTTTTCACCTGGAGACAGAGTACTAGTTTTGGTCCCCACGGTGGAGAGTAAGTTCCTTGCAAAATGGCAGGGACCCTTTGAAATAATTGAGAGAGTTGGGGAGGTAAATTACAAGGTACACCAACCTGGCAGGAGGAAGCCAGAACAAATTTATCATGTTAATTTACTTAAACCCTGGAAAGACAGGGCATCATTAATTGCAGTACCAGCCTATGCTGTTTCTAAGGACACTCACGAGACCCATCTGGTCCCTGAGGTTACCATTGCAGAAACTTTGTCCACCTCCCAAAAACAGGAGGTAAAAGAATTCTTAATGAGGAATAGGGATACTTTCTCTGACCTCCCAGGAAAGACTCCCGTTGTTGAGCATGAGATTGTAACCGAGCCAGGAGTGCGTGTTAAACTCAAACCCTATAGGATTCCCGAAGCTAGACGAAAAGCTGTGGCTGATGAAGTGGCAAAAATGCTTGACTTAGGGGTAATTGAAGAGTCCAATAGTGACTGGTCTAGCCCGATTGTTCTTGTTCCTAAGCCAGATGGTAGCTGGCGGTTCTGTAATGATTTTCGAAAGCTTAATTCAGTATCCAAGTTTGACACTTACCCAATGCCTAGGGTAGACGAGCTCATAGACAGACTGGGTACTGCTCGTTATCTGACAACATTAGATTTAACAAAAGGGTATTGGCAGATACCATTATCGGAACAGGCCAAGGAAAAAACTGCTTTTGTCACTCCAGGCGGTTCTTTCCAGTACAGAGTAATGCCCTTTGGCCTACAAAATGCCCCTGCCACGTTTCAAAGAGCCATGGATAGAATATTAAGACCTCACCAACAGTATGCGGCTGCATATTTAGATGATGTGGTGATACACAGTACAGATTGGGAGTCTCACCTGCACAGAGTTCAGGCTGTGTTGGATTCCCTCCGTAAAGCAGGCCTTACTGCCAACCCCAAGAAATGTGCCATTGGTTTGGAGGAGGCCAAGTATTTAGGTTACACCATTGGCAGAGGTGTGGTAAAACCCCAGGTAAATAAAACAGCAGCCATTCAACAGTGGCCACGCCCTCTTAATAAGAAGCAGGTTCGAGCTTTTCTGGGTATCACTGGCTACTACAGAAGGTTTATTCCTCATTTTGCCACCTTGGCTGCTCCCTTAACAGACTTAACAAAGGGAAAAAACTCTGTCATGGTCAAGTGGTCCCCTGAGGCAGAAAAATCTTTTCAGGCCCTCAAAGATGCATTATGTGCACAACCAGTCTTGTATTCCCCAGATTTTTCAAAGGACTTTGTGGTCCAGACAGATGCATCAGATGTGGGGTTAGGGGCAGTATTATCCCAGCTTTATAACGGGGAAGAGCATCCAGTGGTGTACTTAAGCAGGAAGCTCAATGACTGTGAGAGGAAGTATGCCACAATTGAAAAGGAGTGTTTGGCCATAAAATGGGCCCTAGATGCCTTAAGGTATTACCTCTTAGGCAGAAAATTTGACCTTATTACTGACCATGCACCTCTAAAATGGATGGCCCAAAAGAAGGAGACCAATAGACGAGTGAATCGTTGGTTCCTCACGCTGCAGGACTACTGTTTCACAGTGAAACATAGGCCCGGGTCAGAAATGGGCAATGTTGATGCCCTGTCCCGGGTTCATTCCTGTTGGGCCTCAGTTGTTCCAACCATTGGGTTGAAACAAGGAGGGGGGGTATGTGGTGAGGTCACTACTAGGATACCTGGGAAAGTCCAGGACGGAGCTTATTTATGCCCCAGGTTCCTAACAGAGTGGTTCCGGGACTGCTAGTCCAGCCCGGGTGTTTTGAGTTGTCCTGAGGTAACTCAGGTGGTTAATTAAACAGGCAGCTCAAGCCAGAGTGGAGAGTTCCTGGCTGGGAAAAAGACACAGGAAAGCTGCCTGTGTGAAAGGGACTGAAATCACCAAAAGGTTTGGGATTGTATATCTTCCTGTATGTTCTTTGTTTTGGGGAGACAGGCGGTAGGCCTTCTCCTGGTTAGTTAGGAAAACTGACCTGTATTAGTTAGAAGCCCATTAAGTGGCAAGGATTTTATTTTGAATTGTTTGTTTTGTTTATTATTTTTCTGCAAGAGACAATAAACTGCCAGCAAGAGACTATACTCTCATGAGTTGTGCTTGTGCCGTGGGCTGTGTTACCCCAGGAAAACTGATCCCAGCTACCCAAACTCTTACAATATATATATATATATATATATATATATATATATATATATATATATATATATATATATATATATATACCGTACATAATAGGAATATGCCAATACAAAAACTGAAAATAAGATCCAATTTTACCATGTATCCACAGGAAATATAGCAAGGGCTTATCCAGAGAGTGAAACTATTTTGACTAAAACCTACTTCAGGTATTGTGAGAAATTGTACCTAGAATTTGGCAGACACTTGTGTCAACACACCTACAGGTCACCAAGGGAAGCATCACTTACATAGACAAATTTCTGCACTAATAAAATGTGTGTAGTCCAGATTGATGATTTCACCAAGGCTTATGCCTCTCTTTAAAGGGCCAGTAAGGTGCCTAAAAAAGTTTGTTGAGAGTGTTGTAAATAAATGACTATAAATAACTTCACAGCTTTCTGTCTCATACATGTGTTGTATTTCTGCATGCCCCTAAGTACTATCTGTCTCCATCATTTGGTGAGTTTTTTTTTCCTGAGAGAAATGTCGCTGTCATTAGGGGTGCACATTCCACTTACTCAGGTTATTACTTGCACAGCTCACACGTGCTTGAAGTTAATGTATTTCCTGACATTCCTTTCAAATCAAACATGGCTCTCCCAGTAGGAAACTTCACAGGTGAAAAAAAACTTCCGCTTCCTTGTACCTACCCTCCTCTTTCCAGGGAACAAAATGGTCAGGGAGAAATACTAAAATACTAGTTAAAGATAAGGATTTATTTAACAGAAATTCTTTGTAGTCAATTAGTGGCCACAAACTCAGGGCAGTACTTAGTGGTGGTGGGGCATAAGTAGAAAAATAGTCCATATAGCACTTTATAATCCTACAGCTCTTCAGACACACGTGCACAGTCACTCTCAGTCTCTCTGTTTACTGTGAGAGTTGTATTTCTAACAGCAGGGAGTTTTATATTGGACAACCCTGATACAAAGTTGCTATATTATATATGGTGCCTCCTGTGTGCAGCCCCTTACCAAAAAAAAAATGGTGAAATTTATGGATTATGGGGATCAATGGCATCTATCAGGGGAGCAGAGTTGTGACTGCAACATGGTTAGTCACCCACCTAGTGTTATATACTCATCAGGCTACCTCTCCATTGGACACCCTAAAATAGCAGATCTACTGTTCTGAATTTAGCCCACTGGCCATTGTTATCAATAACTAAACTTGGAAGAAAATTTACAAAACTTGGAAGGCTGCTATTTTTTTTCTTTTGGTAAGATCCACAAATATCTAATTCTTTGCACCCAGCCTAATTTGCAACTTGTTCCATCACACCAGATATTAGCACATAACATTTTCACAGGAAAAAGTTTAACCAATAATACTTGAAGGGGTGATTCACCTTTCAGTTAACTTTTAATACGTTATAGAATGGCAAATTCTAAGCAACTTGTCAATTGGTCTTCATTATTTATTTTCTATAGGTTTCTATACTTTTTATTTCTCATTTTTCTAGTAAGGTCCTCTCCTCTTCATATTCCAGTCTTATTCAAATCAATGCATGGTTGCTAGGGTAATTTGGACCCTAGTTACCAGATTGCTTAACATGCATATTGAAAAGCTACTGAATAAAAAGATAACACAAAAAAATAAAAAATGACAATCAATTGCAAATTGTCTCATCATACTATAAGTTAGCTCAAAGGTGAACAACCACTTTAATACCAAAAACAGCAAATGTATTTCCCCCAGAAAGAAAAAGCAGTCACATGCCCAGTGCATATATGGGTGTACGGGGGAAGCAAGGTTTTTTTTTACTCTCTCAGTTTTTTCTCACCAGGGCCCGATAAAGAGCAGAGACCAGGGCTCAGAGGCAGCAATTCTTTCTTCCACCCTCCCTTAACCTAAACACTATCCAGACTTTCCTACATTTTACCAAAAGGTACATATGTCAAACAATGATTCAAGCAAGTAACTTTCCCAAGAAAGCAGCACAAGGGATGGAAAAGTTCAGTTAGAAAACACGTCATATAGTAGCGCTCTGTTCCTCTGTTCTGACTGCAGTCTAATCAATTCCCCCTGAACTAAAGACTTAAGTCAGCTGTTACCTCAGATATATCTTTAATATCAGAATAAATAGCCAGACTAAGAAATGAAGTATAGGAAGAGTATATAAGTTCATTTTTTCGGGGTACGCTACAGAAAATAGGCAGCTCCGCTATGTTTGCTGAAAACCAGTGAGGAAGACATTTTGTTTGCTTATTGCTTTGCACTCTTAAAACAAGGACCAACCGCATAACCCCCAAAGCAGATAGAATGTTGCTGTGATTGATATATGTTTATTTTGTGTCTATGGAATAAACTACTCCTTGTTCTTCGGTGGGCGGATGGGCAATCCCTATCCCCTCTCCCTGCTCGCCATTGGTTGGGCGCTGAGGCAGCTGTAGGCGGGACGGGACCCCATTCCAGATGGGACAGTGAGTCCTCTGTCTGCTCACAGCTGCCTGCATCCTACACTCTGTTCCTGTGCAGACGTGGTACAGGGAGGGGGGAGAGGAGGAGAGACCGAGGGGCTGCGCCCAAATCCAGAAGGGAACGAGGTAAGGTGGTCTTCTTTATGGGGGTTTATGTGCTTGTGGGGGGATTAAATATGACAAGGGGGGATTCCACTACTTATGACATCCCAGACTTGCCATAGATTGGACTCTCTGGAGTTTTAGAAATATACAGACATAAAAAACCAATACATTGTCAGATCGTTTCATTTGGTCACACTCATTTGTGTTCCATTAACTGTATGATGCCTGGGTAGCACTGAGTATTGCGGGGTGGGGATTTTAGAGTTGTTGTATGCAATGTATCTTTATATAATACACAAAAGCCATGAATATCTTGTAAATGATATCCTTATAAACGGTGAGTTCTGATGTCATCAGTTATAAATGGCGAGTTCTGATGTCATTCCTTTCACATGACTCACTGAAATTTGTGTATTATAATAAATAAAGTACCCTCAGTTGCAAAATATGAGGATATTCGGCCTCGTGTTTTTATATGGTCATGAAACTCCTCGGTAACTTATAATATCCTTATGTTTTACAAGAGGGGGTACTTTATTCACTATATTTTGTATGTGAGACAATGCTGAATCAGTTTGCATACATGAGCACATGATAAACATTCTTCTTCCTAATGTGTTGGGCTATAAGTGCTGTATTACATTCCTCTGTACCTGTCAGGTGTATATACCTGTCATAAGAAGCGAGTGAGACTGGCACCACTTAGCACATTATCTTTGTCTGCTCTATACATTCCTCTTATTAACATACTGCATTGCTTATTGCATTTGAATTAATTGAATGCTTTGTTTGTACTTGCACTTTGTGTAACTTTTTGGTGAAGTTGCCTACCTTGGATTGATTTTAGTGTAGTGACCATCTGCACAAACAAATCTGAAGCAGTGAAGTCAATATGATTTTTGTCACAAACAATGTTTTTACATTATCTTCGAAGTTTGTAGCATCTTCCTACTTTCTACAGTTAAACTTTATTCTCATCAGGTATCAACTGATCATAACACATACGTTGTTTTAATGATAACCATTTATCCGAAACGTCATGCCTGTGAAGAGTTTTCTGCTACATTTTAACATACAGGTATTTCCTGGAATCCCATTATCCAGAAAACTTCAAAAACAGAGAAAATATTTTCTCATACAGTCATTTTTTAAGAAAACAATGTATCAACAATTTTTGATGCATTATCTGTAATAATAATATGGTACCTTGTACTTGATCATAACAAAGCTGCATAAATCCATGCTGATGGCAAACCAATCCTGTGGGGTTGACTGGGGAGTTTACCTGTATTATTTTCCAAGAGAATTACATATTTTAAAATATACAGGTTTGGAATGAATTATCTGGAATGCTTGGTGCTTGAGATTTTCCATATAAGGTGTATTCTGTATTTGGAATCATTGTACCTTAAGTCTAACAAAAACATTTAAACATTAAAAAACCCAAATGGATTTTATTGCCAATATGGATTTATGCAACTTAGCTAGGAACAAATGTGGGGAAAGAAATAAAAAAACAAGGAGAAAAATAAAATCATTTAAAAATGTCGAATTGTATGCTTAAAATAGCGTCTATGCGATTCAAGCTTCTGGATATTAGGTTTGTGGATAAGAGATCCCATACCTGCAATTGTTATAAACTTGCTCCTCTGTTTAAGAGTTCCATGAAGTTTAGCTATTGGAATGTATTACGATGTGGGGGTAAAATTCTCTGTGTATATAAATTAGTGTAGGCTTGTGTCAAACATTTTTTTCTGAGCTTGTTCTGCAACTTTGCTATATACATATATTACAGAGTAGTAATGGATAGTGTTGGCACTGTCATAATGCCCTCTGTTTAACACAGTATCCATTATGTCCCTAGTTACAGCACAGAACAGAGTGCAAAAGCTGGTAACTCATTTATTTTCACGCATGATTACTTTGGTCACATTCCTCAGCAACTAAGCCAGTGTTAAAGGCACAGTACAAGCTGTGTCATGCACAACCTAACTTATGTATATAATTGCATTTATTTTATGTGTGGGCTGACCATAGTGTATAATTTACCAAGGTAAAATTTGATACATTGACTCAGATGTTAAAATGACTGTATAATGCTTTCATGTTTCACTTTTTTTGTTTGCCGATAATTAAAAAAACAAAAAAAAAACGTATTAATAGATTTTACATTATACCACTAGATGGAGCATGCAATGAATGCTAACAACAGAGAAACTGTTGAAAAATACAAACACCAAAACAAGCCCTCCCCACATTCATTTCACTTTCCTCTGGAGAAACTATAATACCTTTTTATAATAATATCTAATACTTTTTATGACACGGTGTTTTTTCTCCCAGAATGAAATCAAGGATGCATGAAAATGCATGGAAATGTTCTTGCATCAGAGGGTTATATCAGAGGGGAATACCCACCAATTTAAATTGTTTGCTATGGGAAGGCTTTTCCTAACTTCAGTTGTCCCCCCAGGGCAGTGTCACAAGAGGATTCAGAATGTTTTGTTAATAGTGTTTGGTGAGCTTCCAAAATGAGAGAATATTTTGTAATTTGGCACCAAGTCGCTGGGTCAATTGGGATGATCTTATCAGTTGGCCCCTGGATCAACAACTGTATCAGCAGAGGGCTTAGGTAGACTGGAGAAGGCTGCTGATGGGGTACTCACACCTGTGGTTCTGCAACTAATGTTCTGGTTATCTTTTTTGTTTAACTTTTAACTGAAATAATATTTGGAGGAAGCATATTCATCAACAACCATTTTTTGAAAAACAAAATTTTTTAAGCAACCCTGTAAAATAACTTGTTTTTAAGTAGGTTGTAAGATAGATCTCCATTTTCTATATATACATGCATTCTTTGGTTATATCTCTCTTTTCAATGCTGAACTTGTGAAGGCTGCAAAGTGGTATATAGTAATTGAACAATCTCTGTTTTTTATTGGACAAGCAAGATGGAGTGACCTACCTGTTGAGATGGTTGCGTGACATGAGCATTTATAGATGTCTGCTTATGAAATTTCAGCCTATGGAGTATACCTTCTGGGTTTCATTATTTTTACTGGGAACAATAAAAAAAAAATACTAATCTTCAGAGATCTGAGCAGCATATGTTGGAACTATTTGCATTAACTGATTGCTGCTATGGATAAGCATTGTTTTCAGAGATAATAAGCTAGAAACCTTTATGGCTGTACAGAGAAGGGATCTGATACCTACAATTCCTGATTTGCAGTCAATCTCAGCCACCCACTGAAGGATGTCCTCATTCACAGCTGCAAGGTATTCTTGGTGTCATTTTGGATTTAAAGTGAAGGCAGTTCTGTCCTGTATTTTTATGGACCAGCAATAAATAAATATCTGATATGTCCCTGGTTATTAGACTACTGAAAAATACTAATATGATGTTGTGAGGCATCTTCTAGATGTTCAGATAAGGCAGAAATTACAGAGCTCACTGTGTATGAAGCTGTGCCGCATGGCCAAGCATTTAGGCTAATGTCAGAAGAGGAGCAGCCTCAGCTTTTCTGTCTCTGCACTGACAGACATTGTGTTGGCCTGTGTGCAAACACACTTAGTGGATTTCAGCACGGAAACGCATAATTGTGTATTTTTTACAGACAGAGAGAAGAAGCCCAGACTGCCCCTCATGTGAGTGGAGCATAAGGGGCTAAGATTGCCAGAAACACCATGCAAGATTGTGGATTGTTAGCTAAAAGGCTATCTTAAGTCAGAGTAGATGTACAGTAATACTCAATATATTACTGAGTAATACTGAGCAACTATTTCAGTTATAAAGCTCATGTTGCATGCTCAGTTGGCCTAATGTTGAGACGTATCATAGTGCATGAAAAGTGACATTTATTTCTGCGAGAATTGTAAACTGTTTGAAAACAATGTAACTTGAAGAATTGTTTTGTATATAAATACTTGTAATGCTCATGTTGTTTACTCTAAGGGGTCAGATAAAGCTGGAAAATACTAAAAAATCTTTTATAATTCTAACTGTTTCACATCAGTCATACTACAGCCATCTCCTTGTAATTAAAGTGCACTTTCCTAGCAGAAACATAGTTCATCCAGTTTTATGGGTTTCATTAAAAGTGTGTATGCACTGTAAAAGTGTGTGTGTACACTATGAAATTTGTGGTTTGACAAGTTGCTAGATTAATCACTCATTTTATTTTGTCTCTGCTTTTCTCCACATTTACATTGACCTTTTTTTCTTCTTCCTATCATTTTCCTTATGTCTCTAACAGTATCCCCCTTCCATTTCTCTCTCATAGACTCTTTCATTGTGTGTCATCTATGTTGCTCCTCCTTCCATCCCACGCTGGCACCACAGCATAATCTGTACTGGGCAAAATTCCTGACATTTCTAAGATTTTCTGATTTAATCTCCAGCAGTCCTAAGAAAAGGGGGGTGGGATGGAGAGATAGAAACTGTCTGCAAGCTGGAAGATATAACTCACCTGTGGCACATACCTAAAAAACCACAGACTTTGTACTTAAGCCAAAATTCTAATCATCTGGAATTTTACTTATGTACTGAAAATTAAATGAAGAAACATTAATACAGAGCATCTGTACAGGGCCAACTACAGCTTGTCCTACAAAGCATACCAATAAAGCTCATCAGACTGTGAAAAATACGCCACTATGTGCACTGTCATTTCTGTAGTAAATATGGTTTCTGGAAAACAATGCTCACTTTCCTATTGTTTTACAATACTTCCTTATTGCTGACATTGGGATCAAGCATAATTTTTACTGGCAAAGCCAAAAAAATAATTCAGTTGGTAATGCCCAAGTGCTGTAGACAAATATATTCAAAACCCCTCCTTTCATTAGGCCCATGGAAATGGTTTGCTTTGTGCGTGTGCATGTTTAGTTAACTTCAGTGGGAATAAATGCAGTGAATGTTGGTGGAAGTTTTGTGTAGCTTCCAAAATTTCTGAAAGTGCTAGCGACCATGTTGTTTGGCAACTGAGCCATTTTGTACATCACATTTGGTGCTTGGCCACAATAGGTTGTCACTGTTATTTGAACTAATTTTTGTATTGAGAAAGCTTGTGATTTTTTCACTTTTTCATTGATCTTGATCAGCGTGTTTTAGAGGTTTTGCATTTAAGTCCTCCTTAGCTTTTAAAAAAGATAAACGTATAGCATAACATAATTCTGAACAAGCTATTTTACTGGGGGTGGGGAGGTGCAAATTGTTAGGAACATCCTCAGTGAATTAAATCTTTTTTTTAGATTAATTTTTTTTTTATAGTTTTGACTTCTTTTCTGGCTCTTTTCAGCTTTCAAATAGGGGTCACTGATCCCAGCAGCCAAAGACTATTGCTCTCCGAGGCTACGTATTTATTTTTATTTCTATTTTTTATTATTTATCTTTCTATGCAGGCCCTCACCAATTGATATTACCGTTTTTTGTTCACACCACTGCCTGTTTGCTAGGGTAAATTAGATACCTGCTGAAATACCAGACTGGATCGCTGTTTAACAAAAAGGTAAATAACTGAAAAATAATTAACAACTGAATTATTGTCGCATAATAACAATGTCTACATCATATTAATGTTTAATTTAAAGGTAAACTACACCTTTAACAGGAGTATTTATACTTTTCCATCTTGTCTTACAATGTGATGAGGAGCATGCTGTACATTGACAAAGGCACAGTACAACACCTTTCTTATTTTTATAATCTATATTCCAATGTAATAAAACTATACTTTTGGATAGGTCTTCTTAGCCCTAGAACTGTCATTCTTGAGTTTATTAGCCCTAGCACAATATCATTGTGCAGGTTATTAGCCCTAGGCATATATTCTGCCTGATTAGTTCTGTTTGTACAAGAGCTGAACAAATCCAATATGACAAACCTCTGTAAAGATTTTCCTATTCAAAATGCCAAATCAGTCAGTCCACTCTCAATTTTTTTTTTGTACAAAAGCATTTCAAATAGCTTGATTTCATTGCTCTTTGTGGCTTTTTATACTTGTAAAGATTTGAAGATTTGGTATGAAACAATCAAATTATTACGACAACAACAAGACCATGCTAAGTAGCATTAAATCTATGTATTTATTACATTTAGGGGCAGATTTATCAAGGGTCGAATTTCGTATTCATGGGAGTTTTTTAAAACTCCCATGAACTCGAAATTCGACCAATCTAAATTTATTAAAAATATATAATTTTCTAAACTCGGGTGAATAGACGTCTCCCATTGACTAAAACAGCAATTTGGCAGATTTTAATTGGCGAATAGTTGATTTGAGCTCTTTAAAGCACCAGCGTATGATAAATGTCGAAAATCTAATTTTAACAATTCCTTAGTCTAATTTGACAGTTTTGGCCATAAAAAAACTTGAAAATTCTAATTAGAAATTCTAATTTTCAATTCGACCTTTGATAAATATGCCCATTAGTATTTTAAATAACATCAATTTCTTCTTCTGTTAATAAACAATCCCTGTTGAATGTAGTGCTATTACTCACAAGTGTTTATTATTCATGAATTGCAGCACGCCTTACACATGAAACATGTGGCCAAGACTTGTAACCTTAACCTTCTATGGAAATGGACTTGACTTTGCAGTAAATTATTCTAATATATAGTGAATAAAGTATAGTATTTAGAATATAGTGAATAAAGCACTCCCTCTTATAATAAAATATAAGGATATTATAAGTTACCGAGTTCCATGACCGTATACAAACACAAAGCCGAAGGCTTCTAATATCCTCATATTTTGCAATAGTCGATACTTGATTTATTATAATACACTAGTTTCAGTGAGTCATGTGACAGAAATGACATCACCAAACTCCAGTGACATCACTAAGCACTCCAGTGACATCATTATAAGGATACAATTTACAGTATATTCATGGCTCTTGTGTATATTGTGTATATTCAGGTGTTCTCAAATGTTTCATGTAGTCTCCTGTGGCTAAGCTGGCTTTCAACATGAGTTCTACTTTGCTCAGTGAAACAAATGTAAATAATGAATTTCCTGCATGCTCAAACCGTGATTGAAATGTCCACCACAAATTAAAGTTGAGGGCTACAAGGTAGCTGAACTCAGCAAGGCTACCATCTGCAAGGAGTATTGGTTGAGCATAGCACTGTTTCCTACTTCCTTAAAGGAGAAGGAAAGGCTTAGTGCACTTGGGGTGCCAAATGTTAGGCACCGCCAAGTGATTGTATTGACTTTCCTTAAACCCCGGGCCGGTACTCCTATCAGCAGAAAACTGCACCAGCCCGGGGTTATACCAGTGAGCACCACGGAGCGATCTTCTTCCGGCGTCTTCTTTCTTCAAATTTCCCTGGGCAAATGCATGCATAGTTGAATTGAAATAGCTGACTTTTTAGTTAAAGTTCGGCTTTTTGTTCTGCGCATGCGCAGCCGAGCAAAGAGGGAGAGGAAGACGGAAGAGTGCTCGGGTTTGGCCTGGGGTTCAGGTAAGTCAATACAATCACTTGGGGGTGCCTAACATTTGGCACCACCAAGTGTATGAAGCCTTTCCTTCTCCTTTAACAAATAAGATGAAAAACAAGAAACACTTAATGTTGATGTATTTCACAAGTCGTGCATTATAAAGTATATATGCTATTAAATGAGACCAACACAAATAACATTTACTGTATGTTATGCTTTAGAACTATGTGACCCTGCTAGGGGCTAAGGCAGTTGTTGAGGGGGGGGGGGTTTGTTAAGGAGAAATCATAAGTGCTTTGTAATAATGAAAAAAATGGAAACATAGATTCTTTTACATTAAAAGAACAGGCATTATATATTTTAACACACAAGTCTTATTCATAATTATCATGTTGGGCAAAGGTATTTATAGGTAGATACTGCCACTTTAATGTCATGTTGCTGCATACACAGTAGCCCTCTATAAAATATTAACATACATTGGCCTTATAGGGTACTTCAACCGTCTGCCAAGAATATTAATAGCAATATCCATTAATATTCAGACTTATGAAACCCACAGGGATACATGCAATTTGCAGTAGTATTGAAAAAAGCAGCTTTCAAGAGTGTATAATAAAGAAAATATTTCACCTAGTCTCTTTAACTGCTTTCAGAGCCACAAGTTTTCTAATTGCTGTTTGTTTTCTATCATCCCCTTCTAGCAACCTGTAGAAGTATCTGTTTGTTACTCAGGATCAGACTCTACCAGAAGGGTCAATTTTCCAACCCCGCTGCATAGTTTGTGAAGCTTACTTTCATATTCATGAAGATTAACTTGATACCTGTTGGGCGAAAATATTTTCCCCAACCAAAGGTGCAGACAACAGTAGTTTTCTTTTTTAATGCCCCCTGCCAGTGCTAGGACACCTGTATTGGTAGGGAGCTCCCAGTATGAGAGACCATGTTGGGGCACACGTATGCACATAATGAGCAACAACTTGCTTATCATGCGTAAGCGCGTGACATCAGAAGCTCATTATGTGCACACGATCTACACAACATGGCCGCTGGCACTGCAAGCTCCCTCCCGATGCGAGTGTCCTAGCCCTGGCTGGGGGAATTTAAAAAGAACAAAAAAACAACTGCTACCCCAAACAGAGTGCCCATTAAGGGTGAGGTCACATGGGGCATTTTTAAAACCTTACTATGTACAAAATGAAGTCAAAGTAGATTTGGTTCAATACACTCACGTTTAGTTGAAATTGTAAGTTTTTCTTGGCGGTGCTATCTTCCAGTCACGTGACTCAATGTGAAAATCAACAGAAGTAAGGGAAAAAAAGAAGATGCACTCATCCGGTTCAAAACGGTGTACTCAAGGTACTTCCAATGCTTAATTGGTGCGTAAAAATCAAATGTTTCTGGGGCTTCTTTTTTCCCTTATTTATGTACAAAATGAAGACCTACTGAAAATAATGGAATACGCACTATAGCATTTGCCACGCGACTCCAGTATTTGCAGTTTTTGGCAGAAACACCAATACCCCAACAAAAAGCAATAATATTGAACTCTGTGTGATACGCAGGTTTAGAAATACACTTCACTGAAATATGCTGCGTGTTTTCAATACGACCAAAAGCTCGCAAGATGGATAGCACATTTACATATTTGTGGCGTTGTATGCTGGTGATGTAATATTAATATGTTAACGGACTTTTAAAATGGTAAAGCAGTGATCCCCAACTAGTGGCTCGGGAGCAACAAGTTGCTCACCAACCCCTTGGCTGTTGTTCCCAGTTGCCCCAAAGGAAGTGCTTATTTTCGAATTCCAGGCTTGGAGAAAAGTTTTGGTTGCAAAAAAACCATATGTACTGCCAAACAAAGCCTCCTGTATGCTGCCAGTCTACTTAACTTTTTCTTGTTTGTGTTGCTCCCAAACTCTTTTTACATTTAACTGTGGCTGATGCTTAAAAATGGTTGGGGACCACTGTGGTAAAGTGTACCCAACAACTACTTCTCTTCAAGAATTCTGACCATATTGCACCCGTTAATTTATTAGTGCAGGTTGTTTAGAATGTCAGCTCCAGATTACTGCTGTGGTCAAAGTTAGCAAAATATTCTGCAACTGGCTTGCTATTTTGCTTTATATCTAAATCAGAATCCAATTTATAAGGCCATATTTATTACTTTTTAAATATTTGGATTATTTGAATCAAATGGAGTCTATGAGAGATGACCTTGCTGTAATTCTAAGCTTTCTGGATATATGGGTTTCCGGATAACTGATACCATACCTGTATATGGTTAGGTATTGAATGGTGCAAAGTTTCTACGGGTCTAGTCACCTATAGAAACCAGTCAGAAGGCAGCATTTACTGGTCATCTCTTATAAAGCAAACATTTTATTGGTTTATTACATATGGCGGGTATTTGTCTTTCTCTGTACAGCTGTTTCACATTTTTGGATAACTATGCTTTTATTACCATATTTTTTTGTAAAGAAATACATGTAGCAAGCCCTTCTATTTTGAAAAACTCAGTGTTACACAATCTTTGTCGACTGTACTGTAGAGAGCCACCAACTGCAGTGATTTCTAGGCAGTTTACTAGTACTCTAAGGCAGTTCTCTAAAACCAGACATCTGTTTAGATGTTCAGATTGTGCATTACTAAGAGATACTAAGAGATATGTTCACAAGGCCACATTGCGATCGTTACTTGACTTGGAGATACAAAAGGCATTATGTCGACCTGTCCTTATATGGAGTAGTAGTAAGAGGGAATCAGAGCTGCAACGACTATGTCTGGAAAAGCTTATTGTCATGGTAACCTGGGGACACATTTTGGCCTGCTTTTTTTCTTGGGACCTAGACATGAGGTAATGTCATGTGCGAATACAAATCCTTACAAGGTCTCTACAAATATATGATCAAGGGAGATTTCTTCCAACACTCAGCTATTCCTAGGCTGGCGATCTTACAGATTCTATTTGTAGGTGCTGTTCCACATATATATACAAAATTTGTTATGCCAGGAGATGAGGGAGGGGGTGAGGAAAAGAGATATGCCAGGCAGCAATAGGGAGTAGTGGGTGGGGAAGAGTGGACTAGTGGATTCAGAGGAAAGAGGATTTGTAGAGAAGAAATTAAGAGATTTTTTATATAGATGGATATTGTGAGTGATGTATCTAGGTCAGATGGAAGGAAAGAATAAAATGAGTGAGTTTTATTAATAAGGGTTGTGCCATGTACACAAGGCATTTACAGAGTAGGACCTGTGGAAATACTGTACTTCAGATTATGTTTTTACTAGACATTCAGGATTGCTTGAAACCTCATAGATCTGCCCATTTTACTAAATTTGAACACATTTCTGTAGTTTTTATTACAGTTTTACTAACGAATGTCAATTTCCCTTGAAGCAATGAGTCTTACTTCTCCCAAGGGACAAAACTGTTACAAATGTATCTTTCGTATCTATTCTGGGCTCTCTGCCAAGAGCCAATGAAGTTAGAAACAATGTATCTTTTTTGGCTGTTCAGTGCAGAGAAATGGACATACCAGTACAAACGCAGGACTGCTGGTTGAGATGTCAAAAGAGGGACTGTCCCTCTCAAAACAGGACAATTGGTATGTCTTAGATGAAACCATGGGTTTGTCAAGAAAAAAGGGTAATGAATCACATATACATGATTTCATATTTAAATTTTTTTGTCAAATTACATTTTAATTGTGAATATTGTTAAGTCTATTTATGTACAGACTAATGTTGTCCTTATGCAGGCCGATGTAGGCAGCTTATTGGTCTGTGTATGGAGCCAATATGATGGTCTCCCTGAGAATTATCGGGACTTCGATATTAATTAAGATAGCTTCAAGATACTGTATTGGACTTAAGCTGGCCGAGTCAGCAGCTTATTGGATTGTGTGTGGGGCCCTCCGACGGGCTTCCCCCATCGATATCTGTCCGAAAGTCGGCCAGATGTCGATCGGGAAAGGTTAAAAATCCCATTGATCGTGGCCACATCTGTTTGTTGATGCGGTCCCGTGATCCGACCACCCGTATTGGCTGCATTATGATCCAATCGTTGGGCCCAAGGTCCCACGATCGGATCAGCCCGATATCGCCCACCTCAATGTGGGCATATCGGGGAAAGATCAACTCATTTGCGAATCTCTAAGTGTATGGCCACCTTAAGGCTACTGTTCTTTCCTGATGGATCACCTTCAAGTGATTTTGTAAACAATTTTTTAAGCCCCTACTTTGCCTTTATTGGTTTTACCCTTTTGTTAATTTGCCGCCCAGTCCTCTGGTAAATAGGGGTCTTTCATGTAGAGACATGAGGGCTGTTTGTTTATTTTTCCAAAATCAGTAGTATTGATCTCTGGCATAAAAGGTATGAAAATAAGGCGATTAAGAAATGTTTGAAAAGTTGTAGTTACTACTTTTTTTAGTCCTGAACAGAATTCTTTTTTATGGCACCCTTCTCATTTTTGTCTATAAATATTCTTTTGTTGTTACATTGAACCCCTTACTGTATATGCTCTATCTTTTACTGTAACAGTAATATAGCATGCCTTGTATAACTTTACATTTGCTTAAATTAATTTCTGTTACCCCATATACACTTGCTCATTTTTCTGTCTACCTCCACCCCCAGTTTCCTGGATGTGGAATGCTTCCTCTCCTCCCTCTCTTCCCTTTGCCATTTCCTGCCCAAATCACAGAAAAAGGCAGGCTAGTTAGTGGGAGACATTTATTTAGAACCGGTTGTAACTTTTTATCCCTAGTCAACAGGCATGGTGAGCGGCCCTTTGATTCCCCACATTCCAGGGGGGAGATATGGAAAGGTGCTGGGGTCCCCTATCTGAGTTTTACCACAGAATTGCCTGTACTTGCTGGCATCAGGGGAGGGGTGGACAGGTAAGTGATGGGTGAATTCCTTCTATGTGTGATTCGGCGCAAAATTTAAAAGTGAATTTAACGACTGACTTCCCTACAGAGAGAGTGAGTCACTTTTAATTACAATTATACAATTATGTATATTTGAACATTATTTCAACTATATATCATATTTTATAAAATTATTTTATTACAACGTTTCGGCTCCTACTCCTACAAAATAATTTTTTGTTTTGCACCTTACAATTCCTGAGAGTGCGGTTTTGTTGCAGATTGGTTTACATAATTTATAACCAGCACCCAGGCGGTTGTTTATTGTTGTATGAGTGCTCCAGTTCTACTAAATCTTATATATATATATATATATATATATATATATATATATATATATATATATATATATATATATATATATATATATATATATATATATAATATATATATATATGTCCCTGCTTAGTATGCTAGGAAGTTTCCAGCTGTCTTTATTCTGGAGGGTGAGTATGTGGTACTAATTACATCCTAGTCTCAGCTCACACTGTAATTAGCTGCTAATTACAGGATAGAACTTTAAAAAATAGAAGTGTTCTGATTTATGTGCCTTGTCTTACTTTGGTGCTTTCCTCCCTTAATTCTAAACTTTTTTTTTACATATGTTCTTTGCAATGTTCTCGTTATTCCTCATCTCTCTAATTAAAGGCCCCCCTGCCCATTATTCTTTTTCTGATGTAGCCTCTTATTAGCTGTTGTCATTTTGTATCATTACCCATTTCTGCATTCTCTCTCTCTCTGCTTCTCTCCCCCACACAATTTATCTTTCCCCTAGCCATGAATTTCAGCTATAATTGTTAGTCAATGGGAGGGTGAAAACAAATTGTGTAATAGAGTGTTGCCATCCTGAGAAGCTGCCAACCATCTGATCCTTTAAATGCTAAACTTGTTTAAATTTAATAGCAAATGATGCAGAGCTGTAAAAGGAATATAGAAACATTTAAAGGGATGTGTCGTTTTCTTATCCCGAAAAATGAAAAGGATTCACAACTTAAATGTATTTACATAACACTGACTAGGCTATGTGAAGCAGGTGGTTAGTCAGTAATTGCCAGTATTGGAATACAGCAAGTGTGACTACTTCCTAAAAACAAGACTGCAAGTAGCAAATATGAAATGGCCACCAATAATTAAATCTATTGCAGGTTAAAGTTTTTGCAGTTCTGTAAACTAGAAATAGAAAACTGACTGGATGGTTGCTTCCAAACAGCGCACTGTAAATGCAACCTGCTAATTGGTTGCTACAGTATGTGTAACTTTAACTTCAGCAGATTTTCACCTCTTATTACATTAACCACTATGGGCAAGAGAATGCCTCTGCAGTGAATATGAATGAGAATGCCTGTGCAGTGAACTGGCCCTCCTAGTGATTTTGTGTAAACAGTTTGAGGTAAAGGCTGTGCCAGAGAGGCATTTGCTGATAGCTTTGGAGTGTCTTTTTATAGAAACACTAAGGATATCCCCTCAAGACTGTGACATGTGGCAGGAAATCTGCCTGGGGGACCTGCTTCCTGAGCACATTCCTGTGTTTACAAGTCTGAGATGTCCTCTTAAAACACATGCTCTTCTCTTCCACAGTCCTCAGTAGAGTATGGCACACCTGACTCCACAATGGAATATGGCTCATTTGAATCCATGTACAAGTACAACTCTCTGCCTCTGTGCTCTCTGCTTTACTTATAAGCAAATAATACGTACACATTAGTCCCTACACCTTCATCTGTTTATCCACTGAAAAACAACACCAGGATCACTCAGCTGTGGTATAGCTTAAAAATGTGCACTTATTCTGTAAACACAATAATGACACTTCCTCACCACCCTAAAATTATTCATCCATTTGCTATGCTTCACAAACATGGTTCTGTCACTAGACTGTCCTAGAATAACCCTTCCACAAACAAAAATCTGGCTACTTTGTCCTCCTGAAGGCTGATTTCTTTATGACAGGAGCTCTTTGGGGCAGTGACCTTCTTCATTTTGATTGTCTTAATGCCTGACATTTAAATGTGATTTATTTCCATACCATGCGCAAACAGCTGCTTTTCTAGTACCTTCAATATTCGTTTGTATGCCTTGTTTTCCACATTTCCATCAATGACTGGCATTTTACCATCCTCCTGGCTTGGAGCTGTATATTTATTCCTATGCTTTCTGAAAAAATGCACCTCCTACTCTATTCTATTTTGTTTCTTGTTATCTGCTTCCAAAACACAAATCTGTAACTTGTTTTTTATTTGAATAGTTCAGCTTTATTCCATATTTTACTAAAAAAAAGAGAGCTGTTAAATTATTATCCTGGTGCTCATGCTACAAAGACAGTTCTGTCACTACAGCCAGCCTAAAACCACCGCTGTTATTCTTGTACACAGCCATAAAAACATCTCTGTTTCTGATCTCCCATCAAACCCTGGGGCCCTCTTTGGTAATTCTATGTTAATGTAGATCTCTGAATCCTCTTCTATAAAGTACTATCTATTATCTATTATTATAATAATCACTTGTCATGCCCAGCAGAAAATCTGTATATAGGTAAATGTTTCACAATAGAGAATAACTAGCAATGTTAATGTTGCTCTCCAAAATGATATAAAATAATTTATAAATCTTATAGTCAGGGTAAGATTGTCTGACAGGATTTTCAAACGAGCCCAATATATATATATATGGACATTTTTTTTCTTGATATTGGCCAGGCAGACCAATCAGTGGGGCCCATACACAGGTCAATAAACTGGTCTGGATGGGACAAAGTTGACAGCTTTTATCAACCCTTGTTTGATTTTGTATTGGAAAATTGTACACAGAAAGTTAAATGTAGTTGGAAGTGTCTTAAAAATAATTTAACTTATCTGTATAATAACAATGTAAGTAACCTGATCTGTAAACAACATTTAAAAATTAACAGGGCTGTTAGAAGGGAATACTGAGTTATGAGTTTTCATCTTATAAAGTCTGATGGACTTTTGTTTCTCTTTTACATACATTAACAAAAAAACTGATATGATCAGATACTACATCACGGCGCAGAGGGTCCAATTTTGTAGCATGTCAGACAATCTCATGCAGTTCCATGGCAAGATTATGCGGGACATACATGCCCCACCATGGAGATCACATACTTTGGGCAGTATCCACAACACAGTAAGCAACTGTGGGTGAAGATATTCACCTGAATGGGAAACCCCCTCTAGTAGGAAATTGCATTTTAATCACTGTGGGTCTATTTGAGGAAAGTGCTACAATCAAAATCTGTATATGCCACAATTGTGACTCATGCACTAACTTTGGATGAACACTGTGTAGTGTTGTGTATACTAAATGGTGGTAATGTAAAATAACTGTGTTTATTTAAATAGTATAGATAACAGGCACTATCTGTTATTAATTCCAGGATTATTTGGAACCAGAAAACCCTGCTCAGACAGAAATACAGGACACAATGAAGGCATTGAGTCGAGATGTGAGCAGCCCTTGCAGAACAACTCACACTGTTATTCAGGTAAAGATTATTCTCTACTTAAAAGGGATGTAACACACACACACATATATATATATATATATATATATATATATATATATATATATATATATATATATATATATATATATATACAGTATATAGTCAATTCTAAGCAGCTGCACTCGAATTCGGACTTCTTTAGATAAATTCAGGTGCAGGGTCAAAAGTAGTATATCTGTTCAAAGATCCACACTCCACTTCTGTGATGAATTAAATTGCTTTTTTTTGTACATATCAAACATCCATTTTTTTGTGGGGCCTTTTTTAAGGATCCTTAAAAGGACACTGAAAGGAAAAAACTGCTATGATTATAAGGTAATTCACCATTGCGGAATTGTTCAGACTGCATTCCTCCAATTTGGCTGTGCAAGTGTGTGGCCTACTCATATGTGGCCTTGTTGGTAAGATATTCCACCCTTGCCTGTCTGTGTCCAGCTTTAAAGAATTCAGAAAGTCAAAAAGTTCTTCCAAACCAAGAAGGGAAGAGGATATGGTGTAAAAAAAACACCATACTAGAAAGTGCCCTGTGTTGCATTACATTTAGCATAGCAAAGACAAAAATAAACTATGGGATTTGGAGTTTTTAATGCTGTAGAAGGGTGGAAATAAGGCAGTAGCATGGTGTCTTAATGGAATCTATACAGTTTCTTTCGCTCCGTAATATGTTTTTTTTACTCACCAACAGAGCACACCGTTGGATCTCATAGATACAGGAAAAAGTCTAAAGGTGCAGACAGAAAAACCTCATCTTGTCAGCCTGGGAAGTGGAAGGTTGAGCACTGCAATCACCCTGCTACCACTGGAGGAAGGTACTTAATGTGTGTGGGGGGAGGTCCATCTGTATGAAGTGCACTTGCCAACTCACAGACATTGATGTGTTTAAGAAGTAATAAGTTTAAGAAGCAGAGTGTGATACATATCTACTCTGAGAATATAGGTAGCATCATCAAGTGGTTGCTCTTTCTAATAAGATAGTTAACATTCCGTTCTGCAGCCCATCAACTATCCAAGGCTTCTGCAATAGGATTTTGCACATCCCTTATAGGGGTGGTTCACCTTCAAGTTAACTTTTGTATGTTATAGAATGGCCAATTCTAAACAACTTTTCAACTGGTCTTATTAATTGTTTTTTTATCGTTTTTGCATGAATTGCCTTTTTCATCTCCAGCTTTCAAATGACTACAAATATATTGTTACTGCTACTTTTTATTATCTTTATATTCAGGACCTCTCCAATTCAAATCCCTGTCTCTCATGCAAATCAATGCATGGTTGCAAGGATTATTTGGATCCTAGCAACCAGATAACTGAAATTGCAAACTGGAGAGCTGCTGAATGAAAAGCTAAATAACTCAAAAGCCACAAATAAAAATAAAAAATTAAAACCAATTGCAAATTGTCTCTCTATCACTCTCTATATCATACTAAAAGCCTCCATATTTTTAATTAAAGGGGTGGTTCGCCTTTAAGTTAACTTTTAGTATGTTATAGAATGGTTAATTCTAAGCGACTTTGAAATTGGCCTTGTTTTTGCTCTTTAACGCTACAATTTACAATAACAATTGTTATTGCTACTTTTTATTACTCTTATTTCTGTTCAGTCCCTCTCCTATTCATATTCCAGTCTCTTATTCAAATCCATGTGTGGTTGCTAGGATAATTTGGACCGTAGTAACAAAACAGAAGAGTCGCTAAATAAAAATAGAAATAACTCAAAAACCACAAATAATAAAACATGAACACTCATAGGTGAACAACCCCTTTAAGACCAATACAATTTTTATTCTACTTGCCATTCAATATATCCAAATATAATATTGGCGATAGTTTTTTTTGTTATAAAAAACAGTTGTGCTTTAAAATAACCACCCACATGTTTCAAACAACCCTGCCATTGTCTTGACTTCTTAAATATTATATTATGCTTATGGATGTGATATGAATTTGATGATGCTATGATGACACAACTCTTTCTCTAAAATGTAGTTGACTCTATATATCAGCTACACTACAGTATATGTTAACACTGAACATATATTTATGCTTCTGTCAGTTGCTCCATATATCTATTTTGTTTCGACATTACTTTTTCTAAGGGAGGACAACCCTGGGTCATGCCTCTAAGGACATCCCCCTACAGGGACCTGGTATTGCTGCAGAACATTGCTACATTGAAAACATCAGAGGAAACCTCACCCTGTACCCATGTGGAAACCCTTGTGCCATCGATGGACTGCCCATCACCCAACCCACACGCCTGACGCAAGGTAAGGTTAATTCTTCATAGCACTTGGAGAAATATCTAATCTACAAGAACTTTAAGAGAGAATCATATAAATGACTAAGGCCAAAAGAGACATGTTCTCACCGTGTTACGGTCTCCTATCCTGTAACAGTCCTGGACCTTTCATCACCCATTATAGGTCTAAGTTCCACACAAGTTCCAATGTGTGCAGTTTGTTCTAAATTATTTGTTGTGGTATGGGTAGAGCCATGCTAGTACTGGGTGGATAGCTAAAAGCTGCAGGTTGTACTAGTAGAGAATTTAGCTCTACTTCTTTTTCCCTTCCTTTGCCCAACCTTTGATGGCATCAGTTCCATGTTTTGATGAGATTGCTTCTATGATTCAAAGCAGAGTGTCAGTTTGTTGGTCCAGTTGCAGAAATATCTGTGACTGGTCAGGTTGTTTAGATCAGGGATCCCCAACCTTTTGAATCCATAAGCAACATTCAGACGTAAAAGGAGTTGGGGAGCAACACTAGCATGAAAAAATTTCTTTGGATGCCAAATAAGTGCTGTGATTGGCCATTTGGTAGTCCCTATGTGGATTGTCAACCTACATTGAGGCTCTGTGTGGCAGTGCACCTGGTTTTTAAATAACCAAAACTTGCATCCAAGCCCGGAATTCAAAAATAAGCTCTTGATTTGAGGCCACTGGGAGCAACATCCAAGGGGTTGGAGAGCAACATGTTGCTTACGAGCTACTGGTTGAGGAACACTGGTTTAGATGGTCTGAGCATGTACAAATGCATTGTGTGGGTCCATTATCAGGTTGTGGGTCCAGGTCTTGTGTGGCTTTCTCCAAATTGGAGCTGTACAGATCTCTTATTTGGCAGCTATAGCAAGAAGCCTAGTCCTTTCTGGATTTTGTTATTATTACAAATATTTCTTGAATCGATAATGCATATTTGTTCCCGCCTGTTTGCAACCATTCTAGTTGTGGAAATTCATTCAGTGTCAGCCAGTGAGCTGAATAATGTTGGGATCATGCACAAAGTTAGCAACACATATTGCCCCTATTTGCTCTTGAAGCATGAATTTGAAATAAATAAGAATGCACATAAATGCAAATGGAAATAAGCTGTTTACTGTATTTTTATGTTTATGGTCTTTGTGCATTAACCAGTATTGTCTTGTTAATCTCTTTAATCACCAAGAAAGAAGCTATTTTTGCAAACCTTAGTTGAAAAGAGTAATTATTAAATGAGATGACTCTATTCCAGAATAAGACTGACAGGAGAAACAAACTTCAAGACATATGTGGTACACAAAACAATAGTACAGGTACAGGATCTATTATTCAGAATGCTTAAAAGCAAAAATAAAACAAATAATTTTTACAAATACTATTATTATTGCTTAAAATTGACTCTGCTTAAACAATTTATCTGACATATAAATTAGGCTAAGAAATAGTTTACATTATAAGGAAATACATAGGGGCCTATACATAGGAGGAGTTTTTAAAGGGGAAAAAATATATTGTACCCCAAAACTGCTAAAAATCTGAATCCGAAACTACTGTCCTGTCAAGGTCATGTAGAAGTCAGTGGCAGATGTCCCTGAAGTTGTTTTTTGATATAGTGATCTATGCTGGATAATCTAAAAAAGTAAGGGTTTTTGGACAACAACTTGAAATAAATCAAGCGATTCGGTGTCAGTTCATTTGATTTGATACGATTTTGTCGTGACTTTTTCCTGCACCGACTTTTTCAAGCTGATTTCTTGATAAATGAGTTATCAAGAAATCAGTGGATGAGAGTTAGGTCAACTTTGTTTTAATAAAAAATTTAGATAAATTCCAGTTTTAGTAAATACCCCCATAAATCACTGGCAGTGCAGATTGTTATAGTTGCTAAGGTCATACAGGACAGTGCTCCTTCTGTAAAAAAGGTTCTGATTAGTGTAATATTGTAAGGATCACCATCAGCACTGCGTATCTTGGCAGCGCTATATAAATAAATGGTGATGATGATGATCTTTCTTTTGGCCCTCACTGACCAAGCATTGCACAAGCTCAAACGAGCAATATTGGCACTTAGAAAAGGAAAACCATGTTTTTTTTGCTATTACACATGCACACAACCCTGTGCAGCAGTGAGAATAGGGTGGCTCTGCACTGGCCAATAACAGCTGCCAATTCAGTCCTTCTAGTAACCAGATGTGGTTCTTGTCCTCACAGCCTCTATTCCCATCGTTGTAATTCATTTGTTTGGCCGGAGGGATGTTGCCCACTTCGGTGTGGGCATATAGTGAAAAAATGGATCTTTAGACATTTGACAAGTTTAAAAGATACTGTAAGCAAGAAGGCGATGCGGCACTCTTTTCTACATTCCCCAGCACTTAAGCTATTCCTTTTTTTTCTAAAATTAATGTGCCTATTGAAATTGTATATGAATTAGGGCCTCGTGGGGCCCCTATACCTCCTGGGCCCCCCTGCAGCCGCAGGGTCTGCTTCCTCTATAGTTACGCCCCTGGTGCCTAGCTGAAGCTGTAGTTAAGTTTAGGGGATTGGTTAACATTCCTTTGGGGGGGGGGGTTATAGCCACTTAAGACATGCCCCTTCTCTATGTCTGCTTCAGCACAACTTTAACTCTGTTAGTGGTGGAAGTAGAGATGCAGCAGCAGCATTTTACTGCAGCAGCCTTATTTTTTACTGGCTCTAAGGGTCAGGCCACACTGGGCGTTTTGGGGAGATTTGGTCATCTGACGATTAATCGCCTAGTTTTTGCGGCGACCAATCTCCCCAAACGCCTTCCCTCACTCTGTGCCGGCTAAAATGAAAAAACGCTGGTGCTAATCACACATGTCATTTCGTTTTCCAAAGTCGCCCGAAGTTTCCTGGGCGACTTCGGAAAACAAATCGATGCGTGTGATTAGCGCCGGCATTTTTTTTTTTTCATTTTAGCCGGCGCAGAGTGAGGGAAGGTGACCAAATCTCCCCAAAACGCCCAGTGTGGCCTGACCCTTAAACTTAGGTCACAAGTATTTCATTATCTGTGGTTTGATCTTTCTATCATGAATAAACAATGATCTAATAATATTTCAAGAAACAAAAGCATACTTTTTGGACTTGCTTGGTAACACGGTATATGTAGAGTTTTGTGTTGCATATTCACTTATTTTAACTTAAAACTTAAGCTCATTATGCAGAATCTTTGTCTGGGACTCTAAAGTGGTTGCATATGAAAGGAAAGCATTTGTATTACATTTTGACAAGTATTCAGTAGGTTTGTTTACTACTGGAAGAGAAAGCGTTAACATATTCAATGCCTGCAGGGTAGACAGAGTGGGGAGTTTCCTGGGGGGTTGGGAGTGGGTCGCAGACAAGCCTTGGTGGGGGGGCCAGGATGGGTCTAAACAGGATGTGGAAAGACTGACCACAGTATATCCACAGCAAAGCTAGAAGTTATTTTTAACCCTTTAAGTGATATGAGACCTACATTACTTTAGCAGACCTCATTACAGTAGTGAATTTTTATTGAAGACCCTCTTGATTTGTATTTAAGAATATCTGTCTTACCTTGCATATACAGAATCTAGTCCTTTGCTCTCAGCAAACAAGGGGTAATACTGTATGTAACACAGTGAGTTAATGAAATAAAAATTTCCAAAAGAAAGGATAAGGTGGTGTAATTTTTCTGCACAAATTAAAGGGGTTGCTCCAAACACTTTTTTTCAGTTTCCTTGTTTTTAGAGAAATAAAGGGGCAGATTCACTAAGCGGCGAATTTGTGCTAGCATCCGCTTCACTCACATCGCAACACTTCTCCAGGCGTAGATTCGCCAGGACAACACTAATTCACAAAAATCCGAAGTTGCGTCCAGGGCTCCTTCACTAGCGAAATTACGCCTGCGTCCGTTAGTAAATTGGTGAAGTAACGAAATGACATCACGCTGGCGAATTCTCGTTAACGTTAGTCACTTTGCCCTTTAGTAAATCTGCCCCAAAGACTTTTTTTTAACTGCTTTCATTTTTTTGACCATTTTTCCAATATCAAAATTACAGTGTTTTCTTTTCACATCCCTCATGTCCATTGTAAACTGTTCTAATTTGCTACATTAGTTGATACTTAGTATATTCTTATCTTTGGTACTGCTGTGCATAATCCCTGAGTTTCAGGCAGCTGTTATAATTTATACAATATTTGCTAACATTCCACAGACCCTACTGAGAAATGTAAACTAACGTAGCACATTGTAACAGTAGAGAGTCTGCACCTGGATTACTGAGATGCTGGAGATGCACGAGAGATAGCAACTTTAAAGGGCTGGACCGACGGTGGTGGTGGTGGGGGGGGGGGGGGGTTTTGAGCTTTATTTCACAACGGGCGGAAAAGCGCCTGAAAATACCTGGCAGCCCAAATCCAGTGGAATTGCCACATGTAAAACACTACATTCTGCCATTCCATGTAGTCTCACGAAAATGCCTTCATCGTATTTTTGGGCTGCAGCTTTTATTCCTGGAACTAGTTACTGCTTCCATCCAAATATTCATTTTTTAAGTCACAAGAATGTTTTTAGCCTGTGTGCATACAAACAGATTCTTTATGGAGTGCTCTCCTCCCTAGATCTGCATTTTTTTTTGTGCCCCCAGCAGACCAAGGCAGATGTGACTGTATAAAACATAAAAGCCTCCTAAATTTTCAATTGTGAATTTTATCCTGGGGAAAAATTCAGTGTCTGTGACTAGAAATGAGTACATTATGTACTCATCTTAACAAATACGCTGCCAGAGGGTACAGTGTTTTTTACTGTAATATTCTACATAAAATTAATTTAGTAACAATTTCTCTCAGGAGATTTTTTTAAAAAAAATATCACTGATTAGCATAGCTCTGGCCTTATAATTGTATGCTTTCATTATCATCCTGTATCACTGTGCATAGGTTTCTGTTGCACCACACCTATGTGTCTTGAAGAGCTTCTAGCATATTTCCGGTAGCTAGTAAAATAAATGAACTAGTATTATAGTGATACAGATATTTCCCTGATTTGGCCAACAATGCACTGGGCCAATTTGGGATGATCCAGTAATTTTGGCCCCTTGGTCACAGATCAAATTATAATGTTTGCCCAGGGAGACCAATCAGGAAAGAACCCAATAGATATTGGTCGGGCAGACCATTGGTTGTGCCCCAAATACACGTCAAAAAGATGTCAACTTCGTATGGAGGGACAGAGTCATTAGCACTTATTGGCCCATGTATGACCACCTTCATTTTTATATTGGGGAATTATCTAATTGCTAGGGTGTCTATGGGTGTTGCCAGAACCAGTTCTAAGCGAGACAAGACACCACATGGCTGTTCTTAGCTTGTACAGCAAGAACATAAAACGGTGTATCTTTGAATTACATTTATTAAACCTCAATTTTTTTTATGGTCGAGGTTTTTAGGGGGAACTCGAATTTTTCATGAAAAAAATAAAAACTCGAATTTGTAGAGATTTATCATACCCCAAGGCTCCTAAAAATCTGGATCCAAAAATGCTCCATCTCAAACCTGTCGAGGTCACATAGAAGTCAATGGCAGATGTCCCTGAAGTTGTTTCTTGACATTGTGATATGCGTTGGATAATCCAAAATCGGGTTTATCATCCACTAATCCAAAAAAGCCGACTCAATCGTACAATACGAATTGACGCTCGATTTTGTAGCGACGTTTTGTTGCACCGATTTTTACATTTTTCAATTCTTGGAAGGGAGTTTGGTCGACTTGGTTTTCATAATAAAAATTACGGATGCACCGAATCTGCGAAAGATGAGGCCGAATACCGAATTCGAATCCTTATTTGCATATGCAAATTAGGGGCGGGAAGGGGAAAACATTTCTTACTTCCTTGTTTTGTGACTCACGCAATTTCCCTCCCGCCCCTAATTTGCAAATGCAAATTCGGATTTGGTTCGGCCAGGCAGAAGGATTCGGCCGAATCCTTCTGAAAAAGGCCGAATCCTGAACCGAATCTTGGATTCGGTGCATCCTTAATAAAAATCGAGTTTGAGTATTAATAGAGTTTTAGTAAATAACCCCCCTTAAGTTCAGTTAAATTATTTCTCCTAAATGGCATACCTATTACATAGAATTTATGTGCTACACTGCTGGTACAGTGTCTTAGTGAAAAAAGAATCTGGCCAAATGTAGCCAAACTTGTAGAATTCGAAAATACTCCATCTCAAACCTGTCGAGGTCACGTAGAAGTCAGTGGCAGATGTCCCTGAAGTTGTTTCGTGACATTATGATCTGCGTTGGGTAATCCAAAATCTGTTTTTTTATCCGATAATCCAAAAAAGACGACACAATCGTACAATACGAACTGACGCTCAATTTTGTAGCGACGTTTTGTTGCTCCGATTTTTTACGAGAAAAGTTGTTGATAAATGAGTTCAATTCTTGGAAGGGAGTTTGTTAGACTTGGTTTTCATAATAAAAATCGAGTTCGAGTAATTTGAGTTTTAGTAAATAACCCCCTTAAAGTTCAGTTAAATTATTTCTCCTAAATGGCATACCTATATACATAGAACTTATGTGCTTCACGGCTAGAACAGTGTCTTAGTGAAAAAAAAAATCTGGCCGAATATGGCCAAACTTGTAGAATTCATGTGGCACTTTCTTCTCTCTTTATACAGTATCTCTTTATCCTTTGTGTCACCCAAATTTGACATGCCAGACAGGTATAGACTGTGATTTAAAATAGGCCCTGGCATTTCAAGTTCAAAGAGGCCTAAACAGCCCTCCATCAGCCCACTAAATAGCGACTGTCTAGGGCATCTTTCAATAGCCCTCTGGACTTTGCCAGAGCCCACAAATTCCAGATGGATATTGAATTATACCCACAACAGGCTTTGCTTTGAATGTCTGCTATATGAAGTTGCACACAGTCCTCCTACTCCAAGTCCACTAGACATAAAGCATTGTGCTGCCTCAAGGTATTCCCATTATGCATGCACTAACTACAGCCTGAGGCACTGCAGCACCCCAGAAGTAATGGGGATGTAGAGCTTACTGATTTTAAGACTGGGAAGCATTAAAGGAATTGTTCAGTGTAAAAATAAAAACTGGGTAAATAGATAGACTGTGCAAAATAAAAAATGTTTCTAATATAGTTAGCTAGCCAAAAATTGTAATGTATAAAGGCTGGAGTGATTTGATGTATAACATGTCAGTTAGAACACTGCTTTTCAGCTCTCTTGGTTTACACTGACTGGTTACCCTGGTTACCAGGCAGTAACCAATCAGAGACATGAGAGGGGCCACGTGGGTCATATCTGTTGCTTTTGAATCTGAGCTGAATGCTGAGGATCAATTGCAAACTCACTGAACAGAAATGTACCATGTGACCCCCCTTCAAGTCGCTGACTAGCTCAGAGTTATAGAGCTGAAAAGCAGGAAGTTGGATTCTTTCTGCCTGTTTTATTAGACATCTGTTCACTCCAGCCTTTATATATTACATTTTTGTCTAACTAACTATATTAAAAACATTTTTTATTTTGCACAGCCTATCTATTTACACAGTTTTTATTTTCACGCTGAACTGTTCCTTTAAGGCTCTAACCTTAGCTCATTATCCAGTGGACTTCTCAGTTCCCCATTCACCAAAATACCTTATTTAATGGTAAGACCTTTGTTCCCAGTACTAACACTCTTTCACTGTTGTTGGTGCTGCTTCTTTTATTAACAGATTCTGGCCATTCTGAGTTTTATTGTGAGACATTTTTACACTTCTACAGAGATCTAACTAGGACACTTCTGGTGTAGTAACTAGCACACACTTGGCTTCATTAGATTCCTTTTTAGTTTAAATAAAAAATATTTCAATTTTTCTGGTAGTATCAATAAAAAAATGATGTTATACAGCATTGTTACAAACCGGTCCTACATCTGCTTGATCACTCTGTAAGAAATGTTTTGTCCTATTTTGGTGACACATTTCAAGAGAAGTATTTTTCAGAGAGAGGAATGTTTCTATTTGTTGGACAAAATTCTGATACAGCTAAATTGAACACATTGCTGGCTGGCTCCCCAGGCTCTTTCTATTACCATGCCTCAGAATGCAGCAAGATCATGGTGCAGTTTGAAGCAAAAAGTCTGTCACCTATTATTTGTACCATATGTAAATGTTTTGTCCTTCAGTAGATATGTGCACAGTATACTGATACAGTATATTCTTGTGAGACACATATTCTCATTCATATTTTCACACTACATACTACTGGTATGGGACCTGTTATCCAGAATGCTTGGGACCTGGGGCTTTCCAGATAAGAGGTCTTTCCGTAATTTGGAAAATAAAGTCATGTGAGGATAGGTACACAAAGGAATTAGCTGCAAAACTACTGGTATACATCAACTGTTGTGGGTTAGTGGGAATCAAGAACAGCTGGAGGGTCGCAGACTGGGTGTTTGAATGCATATTAACATGTGTGACTTAAGTTGGCCACGTTTGAAAGGAAAATTTGCTTTGAAGGGTAATTTTAAAAGTTGCTCTACTGAGAGTGAAAAATTGGCTGTTTAAAAGAGGAAAAAAAATATGGAGAGTACCAGATGTGAATGGAAAGTTTTGTTTGAACATGCATGTACAGAATGAGTTGCTTTTCCCAATTCATATGAGATCCGTATGGTGAGAAGAAACACATGGGTGTGATATGTAATCAGACAGTAACTACTCCAGAATATGTCACTGCGTTACTTTATTTATTTATTTATAAAGAGATATTGTGCTGCACAGCAGTGACAAGAAGGCAGAAAAAAATGTAATTTGTCCTCAATTTAGATGATTATACCCCACATCTGAACTGAGCTGCAGTGTGCAGCTGTTACCCAAAGTCAATAGCGATACCACATAAGGTCAGGAAGGTGCAAAAAGTATAAGGTTTACTTTCCCATGGTGGACCACAAGCTGACTTAATGTAGTCTAGACCCACTGAATAAGGCTACTGATTTAAGATGTTATATTACAATAATGAGCTCAAGAGATTTTTTTCTTTTGGCATAACATATTGAATCCAGAAATAGAATAAACCAGTATGTATAAGGGATGCACTGAATCCAGGATTCATCCAGGATTCTGCCTTTTTTAGCAGGATTCGGCAGAATGCTCATGCCTGGGTGAACCAAATCCTAATTTGCATATGCTAAATAATGAAGTAAAACACATTTTTTCCACTTTTTCCCTTACCATCTTAGGCAAAGGTCACCAACCTTTTTTTACCGTGAGCCAGATTAAAATGTAAAAAAGTTGGAGGGCAACACACGCATGAGAAAAGTTCCTGGATGTGACACAAATGTGCTGGGAATGGCTGTTTGGTAGCTCCTATATGGACTGGCAGCATACAGGAGGCTCGACTTGGCAATACATCTGTTTTTTATGAAACAAAAACTTGCCTCCAAGACTAGAACTCAAAAATAAGCACCTGCTTTGGGGACACTGGGAGCAACATCCAAGGAGCTGGAGAGCAACATGTTGCTCACGAGCTACGGGTTGGGGATCACAGATCTTAGGTTTCAGTTCGGTGTTCAGCCAAATCTTTTATGAAGGATGCTGGGATTTGGCTGAATCCCAAATAGTGGATTTGGCACATCCCTAGGATGTATCAATATTGCCAATCTAATCATTAGGAAGTAAGCTATTGAGAATTCAATCATAACAAAAGTTGCTGTTATTTCTAATGCAGAGGTTCCCAAACTGTAAGGCTGGCCCTCTTAGAAAAATCTTAAATGACATATGGGTTGGAGGCAG
This sequence comes from Xenopus laevis, assembly GCF_017654675.1. NCBI lineage: Eukaryota > Metazoa > Chordata > Amphibia > Anura > Pipidae > Xenopus > Xenopus laevis. The sequence goes on from NC_054383.1 coordinate 82,308,029, forward strand.
TCGAAGGCACAATTAGATGAAATTTAAAGTACTGCATGAGGACAGGTACCTGCAATAAATACAAATATTAGAAAATGTAGGTGCAGAGCACAAAGTAGGTTTTGCTATGCCTTTCCTCCTTTTCCATGTCTTTACATCATATCAATTTTAGTTTTATGATGTCTGTGTTGTATTAGTTGTTGCTTCAGTAATGGCGGATGCAAGGCAGGTGTGATTTATTTCTTCTGTATATACCTTTGAGTTTGAGTTGAGTAGCAACTCGCAAAAATCTAAAAATCACATCAAGTTCTGGTAAGAGATATCAAATGAGCAAGCTGAATGATATCAAAAGCATACCATACACAATAGAAATGCCACTATAGTGGCACAGGTGAATTAATGCTTACAAACATTGGATTTTAGATATTTGAATCTGATTAGCACCATGTGGGTTAAATGTAACATGTGTTGTTACACTTTTGCGATATTAAAACAATCTCCAAGTGCAAAGTGTTAAAATTAACATAAAATTGTGCGCACTTAGATACTATTCATAAAGGTAACTTGTTCCTGAACAATCTACTTAGTACTTACATGTTGAGATGGTGGTTCTTCCGGAGTTCCTTTAGTGTTGTTGTACCTACACAACTACTGGCTTACACCTACCGATGCCTTTTGCCTGAAGTTACACAATTTGTATACTAAATCAATAGGAAAAACTTCTGCATGTGGTTTACCAAAGTGGCCATAATTTGCATCAGCATCTTGCTTATCCAGTTCCTGTAGTGATACTGGAATTCTGGGGAAACTGTATTAAATGTAAGAAAATGGTGATTTACATACATTTTAACACATTGTACTTGCACCCATAAATGAGATATGGGATGAAGACTTACTTTTTTTGGAGTATTACCTGTAGCTTTGGCGTTCAGTTGCTAAAGTATTTTTATGGCACTGGGACTTGTGGTGCTCAGTGCACAGAGGGATACTGTTGCAGCAGGGTTATGTGAACAAGAAAAATGCATCTGAAATATTCTGGATTTCACTGTCATGTTACTATGTATAACCATCACTTAGCAAAGCTATAATTACCAGAGGGAGACTGGGAGAAAGACAGACAGGACAGTATGAGAGAGGGGAAGGAATGAAGAGAAGTAATGTGGAAAAAGAAACAACAGATTGGAGGCTAAATAATAGTGTAAAATCTCTCAGCAAAGTTTATGGATGTAGTAAACAAGACTGAGGTGGATTAATAAAGGTAATTTATTGCAACTTAACTGGGTGGTACAGTGCAGGAGACATTCTTAAAATGTGAAAAGGGGATAATATAAAATAATCTTTTATTTTAACAGAAAAAGAAGGGCATTTACATAATAATTTCCCCAAAACATATGGCATTAGGAACATACAAAGCAATCCATAACCTTCAGTGTTCCACACCACACTTATATAAAAATATTAATATAAACATTATTATTACAAATAAATACCCATGCAACTGTGATATATAAGGAGGAAGTCACGGAAATATGCAGAGAATGCCCATGTTATTTATGTACTTTCTGTAGAAGAGGAACTTTTCAATGTTTAGGAAAATCTCTTTATAGCTGTGAGGTTTATAGCGAGAGGTTTTAGACACCTTGTAAAATGGTGAATACCTCTGGGAGCTGAAGTCCAACCACAACTAGAGAGCCACATGTATCTTATTGCTTACTTGATTACTATAACCTCTCCCTGCCATCCCTGTAGGTTTACAATGAGAGACAGGGAACAAACAGAAGAGTGGAGGCTGGGTGGAGGAGAGCAAGGTAAACAGAGTAACATAAAGAGTGACAGAGAAGTTGTTTTCAGATGGGACCCCTAAGGGAATGAGGAACAATAGGTTGGACATATGTGTAGGTGCACTTACATTGTGAGAGAGGATGAGGGAGCAGCTGGGTGCCAAGATCTGCCTCTAAATATGGACACTTTAAGAATTCCTTATAAGGGTTGCATATGTTTCAGCACAGTCTTAAACTCTACATTTTATTAGTGCCTTTATTTAAAGGAATGAGTCGCCAACCCAGGATAGGTGCAAAATGAGACAGGAAACAAGGAAAACACAATAAAAAGAGGATGAAAGAAACACAATAAAAAGGAAAGCAAAAACAACTTGCCAGTGGTACAACAAAGTGCAGTGGAAATAATGGCACATAGAAACAGAATAAAGAAAGAAAATTCTAACACACAAAAGCAGTCACTAGGTTGATCACAATAAGAGGGTTTCATAGGATATCACAGTCCCACAGAAGCAGGCAGATTTATGGGAGGAGTAGGGGGGGTTGAATGAGCATAGGAGAAAGGGGGGATTGGTGGCATATTCCCCCTCCCTTGCCTGACTGTTCCAGGGGTGGAAAGCAAAGACGTGTGTGATTGGCTGTGACTGCAGCCGGCTAAGAGAACGTCCCATCCCCCTGAATGGTAGCCAACTGCTGGAAGAGACACAGAGAAAGAAAGGAAGGAGTGAGAGAAAGAAAGGGAGGGGAGAGAATTGGAAAGGGAGGGCAGGGAGAGAAGGGAGGGAATACAGAAAGAAAGAGATAGAGACCATTTGACCTGGCACAGGATATCCACCCTTGAACAAAACGAGAGTTTGCCAGGCAAGCAGGCACAGGGCCAGCTCTCCCCCTTCATTCACCTCCAGCACTGTAACGACATCCTAATTCCAGAACCAGCCCAGAGTTGAGAGAAGGACAGGAGCCGGCACACATACAAGCAAGGATATATATACACCAGCTGAGATGTACATGTATGTATACCAGAATTGATGCTGATGACCAAATTAACAAAGATCCCTTATTAAGACAAGCATGATTTACACTAAAGACTGCAATTGGAATATACACTGAAGAACGGATTCATACAGCACAACTGGTATACTTAGAGAAAGCAGAACTTTACCTACAGTGTGCGGAGGACCTTGAAGAGGCTAGTTAGGATAGAAAAAAGTTGGTACAGTACCTGGTCAATTGGTGTATACACACTGTTATACATCTCACACATATACCATAACTGGATAACATAGACCGACACATGCAAGTATACAGCTCCTGGTACATTCGCACTTGAAGGTGGATATATTCCCGCAAAAACAAGACTGGAACAGCTTAGGTCATCTTGGGTGAGTCACAATTTACAGAGAAAGGGAAAACAAAAGAAAATAATAATTAATTTTTGTGTTATTAACTTTATATTCAAGGATTTCATAATTGCATATTTATAAATGATGTAACCCCTTGGCATTGTGTGCTTTTTCAGAAGTTGGTACCCAGTGATTACTTGGAGTGGAAAAATACAGTACACATGTATATTGTGTATATTGTACATGTGCTTTTTGCAGTAATCCTGCTACTGAAATGCTAAGATAGCATTCTGTTAAAGGGCCTCTGGGCCAGAGTTACAAAGCCAAGTACCCATCATAACTTTAGCTTTCCCTGTACTGGTAACTAACAGGATGCTACAGCTTTGCAGTTTGTTGGTGGTATGTGATTTCTGAAAGGATGATAATGGCAGCCACGAGGATGGCTGGAAAGTCAGAATGCCCCAGAAGTAAATATTATAATGCCATATTACCTTAGAGCAAGGTTGAAATTTGCAGCCATTAGCACAGTTCAGTCACTAGAAGTTAACTAACAAAGTTCTATGTTACTGGGTCCCACATCTGAAGAGGAATCCTTTGCATTAATGTACCTTCCTAAATCACATCAACTGATGATGATTGCTGCTGTGAATCTGGGCAATGTCTATGAGTTGTTTATTTTTGTTTGGCCTAGGCATTAGCTGTGTGTACTCATTCTAGTTACCCATTTAATAAAACTAAATTACGCAGCTATAAAAAGCACTGTGCTGGGGGCCTCATTATTATTAATTTCATGATTGAGGCTGAGGGCCGGTGTAAATTTGAAAAAGGGCCGCAATTGGCCCCCGGGCCGCACTTTGGACATGCCTGTACTAAAGCAAGTGCAATGTGTTGTAGCCCGCTCGCACACCCTGGCCTTCAATGATTCAGCGCCTGGTGCACGGTGTTGGAGGGATCGGCACCCTCCTCAGCAAACTATCCAAGAAAACACTGGCACTCGAAGGCTAGCAAAAGCAGGGTTATACCCTTGCGTTTTTTTTCTGCAAATGTGCAACGTTTCGGGGATGAGACCCCTTTATCAAGCATTGATACGTTTGCAGAATAAAAACGCAAGGGTATAACCCTGCTTTTGCTAGCCTTCGAGTGACCGTGTTTTCTTGTATGATGTACTAAAGCAAGGACATTGGTAGGGTCTTCTGTACTTAATAATAAATAAAATCCTAAGTGTTATAGGATTCCGTGGCAAGTTGAATGTCATTTCAGAAAGGCCTAAAATATGTTGTGAATATAGATGTGTGGACCTCTGTTATTAACTATCAGTTCCAGTAAGGATAGCAGAGGATGATGGGGGTTGTAGTTAACTGTATTTATACATGTCTGGACCCTTTCCTCCAATAAAAACAGGTAACTGAAAATGACATTACATTTTCCAGATGATATTAACACAGTGTGCTCTATGACTGACTCTGACACAGCTCAAGCACATGCCAAGAAACCATACATTTCTCTTAGTGAATTTTCATAGCCCCAGGACAGTGAGGAGTGTTTTGAAATAGTCTCATGGAATTGTTGTCTAAGGCGCTTACCTGTAAAATCACAAAGTATTTTTTACCTGCTTTTTACAAAACCACACCCTATAAAACCTTTTTTAGCGCTCTAATAGGAACTCTCTACACATTAAATCAATAAGTCAGCTGAAAATTAATGGAATATACCATAATATACCATATTAGCCTTTACTCTCTGCATTTCTTTAAAGAGCTGCTGTTCCATGACCTGCTGTTCCATAGCGATGTCATTTTTGTCCCTTCTGGCAGAATAAGTGTTTAAGTGATGTGAGGTGCTGCTTTTTCACAAGTTATTAGAACACACTTCCTATAATTAGCCTGAAGGTTTCAATGACTCTGACAGGCGGATTCTAAATATGAACAATGGGGCAGAGCAGCATTTAATAGCCCGAGCTGTGATTCTCAGGAAGCGCAACTGTGTTATTGGGCTGAGTCACTGACTACTGCTTTACATGAGCAAAGTTCGCATTATAAGATCAGGTTTTAAAAGGAGGGTTGTTACAAAAAATAACACACTGCAAGATTTTTATAATCCTGGTGGATAGAGTAGTTTCCCACTCTGTTATCTTGGTTTACTGCTAAATCTCACTACACGTCTGGTGTAGCACAAGGACCTGTGTACAGATTTTGCTTCAGTTTTTATGTGTATAAGAACAGCAATAAGTAAAAAAGTGCTAATTTATAACACTTAGGATTTTATTTATTATTATATATTTATTTAACACTATCAACCCCCCCCCCCCCTTTAACTCAGAATCACCCCATATTCACACAAAATGATTTATCTTAAAAACCAGGGATGTTTCCAAGTAGCAATCAATGGGTCTCTTTTATAAACACAGGGCAATTTTGCACCTGGGCAGTCAACCAATCATTGATTAGCTTTTTTCACCCAGCCACAGGTTGAACAGTGAAAGCAAATATCTGATTGGTTGCCATGGGGTTCTGCCCAGCAAATTTGCCCAGTTTTTATAATTGACCCCAAACTTGTGCTACCACATACTAATTGCATTTATTAGAAGTGTCCCTGATTTTTCTGAATATCTGTGTTGAAAAGTGTTACATTCCACAAAACGTTGCTTTAATTTTATAACTTGCCGTCAACTGCAAAAACTAACTGCAGATTGGTTGCCATTGGCAGTTACATACTTATTTCTCCCAGTGCATCTGTACAGTTTTAAGGTATACACCACCTAACCTAATCGATTCTGTGATGCTTGGCTTTCCATTTACTCAGAGCTCAGCAACTCACTGCAAAGGCCTAAACAGGCTTGCATTAAAAGCCTTTCTGCTTAGGGTCATTAATGATTTAGACATTAAACCTACTCTCTTGTCCATTATTACATGTAAACCTAAAACTTGTTTTGTTTGTAATACTGAATCATGAAGTTCGAGGGCCCTGCAGCAACCAAAACACAAAGACTAAATGATAAATTATAGAAAAGAAACGCAAAACTGCAATGTATAGATGTTTTTTTGCAGCTTTAACTTCAATATGCAAAAAAGTGGTTTATAAGTGCTACAAAGCTGCATTTCTAAGCGACTCTTTAGCTGCAATCTTTAGTATGGCCAGTGCTTAGTATATAACTGATATGCATGCACTTATTTTATTAGTCCTCCTTCTTTAGATGTATTTTGTCAATGGCGTTATCCACTTAAAGCGGTTGTTCACCTTTAAGTTAAATTTTAGTATGTTAAAGCATGGCCAATTCTAAGCAACTTTTCAATTGGCCTTTATTTTTTATAGTTTTTTGAATATTTCCCTTCTTTTTCTGACTCTTTCCAACTTTCAAATGGGAGGGTCACAGTTTTTATACATATATTTGTATTACTTGACTTTCCATTCTACCCTTTTTTTTTCAGTGCCCTCTGCTATTTGTATTCCAGTCTCTTATTCATATCAATGAACGGTTGTAAGGGTAATTTGGAGCCTAGCAACCAGACTGCTGAAATTGCAAACTGGAGAGTTGCTGAATAAAAAGTAAAATAACAAAAGCAAAATAAAAAATAAATTGCAGATTGTGAACACAGCGCTATGTGCAAAGTGTAATTTTTACAGGCGAATCAGCATGTTTTTTTACCTACAATGCATCTTACCTCCAGAACTCCATGGTCATTAGCATTTGTTTGGTGAACTGCATGCAAGTTGTAGCACATGCTATAACAATTTGTGTGTAAATGCCATTATTTCTGACGCTTGGCGTCAATAACAGCTGTGCTTTCCATTTCACTGGGTGCAAATCTTTGGCATGTGTAGGCACAACCCACACAGGGAACTCTGGAATTACCGGCAGGTTAAGGCTGGTGTTAATTTCTGGGTACCCATGCGCCCATGCCAGCAACTGCATACAATTTATCAGAGCAGGCTGAACAGGCACTCACACCAATATTCTAATATATGTATAGCCACCTTTGAAAATTGCATCAAAGCATGGTAAATTTTGCCTTCATTTCGGGCTTAATAAATCAACTTCATCTATGTAATACATGAGATAGGAGTTAACCACAAAATCACCTCCTAAATACTCCATATACCTGTATAACATAAAAAATTTTGTGAATATGGGAGATAATAGGAGTCACTAACAAATAAACCTATAGGTTCTCTAATATGGACACTATTATTACACTATTATTATTATTATTATTACTATTATTATTATTATTATTATTATTATTATTATTACTATTATTACACTAGAATTGTAACTATTACAAATTTTTGTTTTAACTTTTATTTTTCTTTAAACCATTTGAGTGACGTGGCACATTTGTTTTAGGATGGGCTCATGTCTTGGGCGTTAGAGGATCTCTTTTGTCTTTATTTTGCTTCCTTGAATATTTCTAATAATAAGTGGCCACTTCAAGCATTTGCACCAACATCTCTAATCAAGTATATGACCTATATGTACCCTCCCTATTCAAATTGACCTAAGAGTAAGTGTACCTACAAAGTTTCTCTAGGCAGAAACAAAATTCGCTATGAAATGCATGTGCTGATGAATTAACGCTAGCAAAACTTCAACAGCGTTCGGCTGTTTAGACGCAACTTTACATTTTAGTGAATTAGTGTAGTGGTAGCAAATTTGCGCCTCTGTCGAAGTGCCGCGAAGTGTGGCAAAGCCTTCACAGGCAAAAATTGTCCCTTTAGTGAATTTGCCCCAATGTGTCCATCCTGGTTCTACTGATGAAGGGTATGAAACTATGCCTACTAGTGCTGGAGCTAAAACATACTGTAATAGAGGCACCAAACTTGTGTCCAATGAATTTGGATGGAACGCCGTTTTGAAAACACGCTCTAAAAATGACATGACTGCAACGCTTTTCCACTGTAATGCAACTGAAAGTACAACCACAATAACCCTGGAATTATTGGGATTAACTCGGCATTAATGGTAAATTACATGACGATTTGCATCCAAAATTGCACTTTGCACAATTTATTTGCATTTGTAAATGCCCCTCACTTTGATAAAGTGTTTGGTTTATAGTTTTTTGAATATTTCGAAAATGTCCCTCCCAGAGAATGACATTTTTCCATCAAGTTGATACAATGTTTATGGTGATGATTATAGTATTGCTCCAAAATCTTTCATATGTATTCTGTTTCAAGTTTTTCTGATTGGGCGTGAGATGTGTTTTTTGTGGTTTACATTTAGAATAATTTGTGCCCTGCAGATAGGTCATTGTCATCCTGGAATATTTTACTGCTATCATGGCAGAAATGAGTTTTTAACAACTGAAAGTGACCACTCACAATCAGTTTATACATATGCTTTGCCATCTAAGTAAATATGGGCCTTAAGCTATGCCAAGTAAATGCACCCAACAACAAAATAGAGCCACCAGATCCTTTGTGTCCCTTTATCTATAGAAATTGCTTTTTAGAGGTAGCCTTATCATAGGATCCCTGAGTAATTCTTGGTATGCTCTCTTTGTTGACAAAATTTCCCTTGCTATGTATGATAGCATTTGTTGACAGAGCAAAAAGCAGATATTACAGTGTGAAAGACTAAAAGATTTGAAGATAACCATTTGGGCAATGCATGTGGGGCGTACTTAAGCATATTGCCCACCACCAAAATTCATGACATTTCATTTCATTGCCCTTTTTAAATTAGTCAAAGACTTACTTTGGAACAAGAACATATTTGAACAATCCCAGGCAGTTTAGTGTCAGTGTTACCAAAACTACATACAGTAGGGGATGATAACCAACACTACTGAAATGATGGAGTAATATACAATGGTAACCTTCATGCATTTGAGCCTCTGATATCTAACTGCAAGTGAACCACAACTGTGGATACAGGCGTGAAACTATTCAGCAAGTGACATTGTTGAAGAAGTCAGACTGTTAACACTGCGTATTCAGGCCTAGAGTCATAAAGGTGGTATTTGCTTACTGTGTGCACATTGGTTCTGGTTACAGAAAAAGACTTTATTTTTGAACATCCCCCAGCTATTCCTTCTCCCTATGAGAGCTGAGAACCACCAATAATTGTACATGACTGAAATCCCTCCCACAACAATGGAGAACACAAAAATAAAGACCTTTGGGAATAACTCTTAGATTTTTGGTGAGCTTTTTTATCCACTCCTTCTCCAAACAGGACTTTTTTTTTACAAATTATATTTACTTTGGTACACTTCTGGAATATCTAATTCAGGAGTGCCCATACTTTACTAATGCAGGGTCTACTTTTAATAATGTTGTCCCTTTATGATCTACATCCATAAAAGTATTGTTAGCATTCTGTTCCATGGAAAATATTACTTAAATATTATATTGATTTGAGAGAATTTATATTGCTATATTTAATAAACAACTATTTCTATGTAACCTTAACATAATAAATATTATTAGTCAAGCTGTTTGGTGACAGTGTCTTGAGATCTACTGATCACCAGCTAAAGTGTCTACTGGTAGATCCCGATCTACCTCTTGGGCACCCCTTGGATATTACACATTTGATGGCTCTAGCTCTACAGCAATGGCCAATTAACCTTCTGCCCAGGTGTCCAAAGCAGCCCTTCAGTAAATTCCTCAAATGTATATTTCTCTTCAAAATTTTTAAGTATCTTAAGCTACAGTTAGCGTTGCCATCTGGCCAGTATTTTACATGCCTGGCCGGTAAAAATTTGGCTTGATTCCAATGTTATATATAGGGAAAAAACATAAACATATAGGAAGGCGGTATTACAGAAAAGGTGGCAACCCTAGCTACAGTAAATACATTGACCCTGAGATGCCTAAATTATTTACTGCTGTAATGCAGCATAGGGTACAGCATAAAACTGTAATTTATTGTTCCTAAAATAGCTGTATAATTATATGGATTTTAAATCCTTTGAAAATGAACCTGTATTTTATCAAGACTGGAATAAATATGGGCATGGTTGTCAGCACATTCCCTAAGAATGACATGCTTGATCATTATAAATGTTCATGTTTTTACATGCATTGCTGCTACAGAAATATGCAGCTGAGAGTAATAAATCTGTTCAGTACAGTTTTCCCATATTTATCTCATACTTAGTTACCTCTACTTTATCTTGAGAGGGCGCTATCAACCAAAAATTGACAGAGGCAATTGAGCACACAAATTCTGTACAACGGGGATCTTGCAGCCTTTGGTTTTCCATCAATAGGTAAATGGCATTGCTCACTGACTTTCCAAGGACTTGGTGCTGTCCTTGTCACTACTGTAGCCATATTATTTGGCTTTACTTCCTGGGAAGTCTATAAGTATAATATGGGGGGATCAGGCTAAGGACAAAGATCAGGATGAAGTTTGGGCATTTATGTGTTGTCCTGGTTACTTATTAAGCTATAGCAGAGTGTTTGTAATGATGCTTTTTTCAAATACTGATGTAAATTATATATAAGCTTTGTAAAGCGTTGCAGATTACCAACACAATATGAAAAGCATAATAATGATAATAATATGTTAAGATATCACTAACCTTGTCTTGAGTTAAAGCATGCTATGGTGCCTGACCTAGTGTTGTACTACAAAGGGGGGTGGTTTCAACAACATCATCTTTTGTTTATATAGCGCCACCAACTTACGCAGCATACAATAATTCATAACAGACAGGGGGTCACCCAGTTTTACTAACAAGGTTACAGAATAAAAATATTATCGTTGTGGCTGTTGTAGAAAATTATTGGAAGAGTTGTACAGGTATAGGATCTATTATCCAGAATGCTCAGGACCAGGGTTATTCCGGATAAGGGATCTTTCTATTATTTGGATCTCCATATCTTACATCTACAAAAAAATTATTTAAACATTAAATAAACCTATTTGTATTGTTTTGCCACCAATAAGGATTCATGCAATGTAGTTTGGCTCAAGTACAAGGTACTCTTTCATTTTTTTTTTTTTTTAAAAAAAAGGATTTTAGAATTATTCAAATCAAAATTTAGAATTATTTGAAAATGGAGTCTGTGGGTTGTGCCCTTCCCATAATTCTGAGCTTCCCGGCTTTCCATATAACAGATCCTATACCTATAAAAGATTTTTTATAGATTAAAAGGGTAAGACCAATTGTGGGGTCAGTTTAGGGTTGCCTCACCCCTTTAGGGCTCTTACTCACTTGCGTTCTGACCTGCGCTCCCCTGCGTTCCGTTTTTGGCGTTCAGCCGCAGGGACGCATGTCATTATTTCAAATGGGGCTGTACTCACTCAGGCGTGTGTAATGCAGCATGTTGCGTCTCAACCTGCGTTCGGTGCCTACACGCGCCTGAGTGAGTACAGCCCCATTTGATATAATGACATGCGTCTATTCCTGCGCTCCCCTGCGGCTGAACGCCAAAAAACGGAGCGCAGGTCAGAACGCAAGTGAGTAAGAGCCCTTAAACCTGAACACATATGGAATCCACAGCCTGCCTGGCTAATTATCAATTAATTTAGATGCATGACTGCACATAAGGGCTCTTACACACGAGCGCTCCCCTGCGTTGCGCTTTCTTCCATTCAGCCGCAGGGGATTGCAGGAGTAGACGCAATCAATTATTGTGAAGGGGGCTGTACTCACACAGACGCATGTAAGTGCCAAACGCAAGTGGAATGCAGCATGCTGTGTCCCACCTGCGTTTGTCGCTTACATGCGTCTGTGTGAGTACAGCCCCTTCACAATAATTGAGGGCGTCTACTCCTGGGCACACACAAAAACATCTTCTTCCACGCGATCTTCTTCCTGCTTTGAACGGCGCATGGGCAGTAGGAGCATTTCGCCGGTACGATCTTCTGCACATGCGTCAAAAGTACTTCGTGACTTTTGGCGCATGCGCAGTAGATCCGTACCGGCGAAATGCTCCTACTGCGCATGCGCCAAAATGCCGTTCAAAGCAGGAAGAAGATCGCGTGGGAGAAGATGTCGTCTGTGAACTCCCTGGACTGGACCTGCGCAGAAGGGTAAGTAACAAGTTAGGGGCATTTGCCCAGCAGGACGGGTAGGCCAGGGGGGAGGAGGGAGGGTGGGCAACACATGGGAGGGGGGAGGGTTTTTGCGCCAACTAGGTTTCCTTCCCCTTTAATCAGTTCAGTCTGCAGCATGCATCTAAATAAATTGCTAATTAGCCATGCAGGCTGTGGATTCCATATGTGTTTGGTTTTAAAGGGCAACCCTAGCTCAGTTCCCCTTTTATTTTAGTGAGAATTGCATGTATAGTCAGCAAATGGACAGTGATTAATGCTGGTAAGTTTATATATAATTTCCAGCAATGATCTTGAAATTCAGATTAGCTAGGGGTGATTTCTACTTAAGTAACTCACAGCGGTTTCAGTCATAGCTTTTTCCCAGCAAAAGTAGTAGGATCAATATGCACTGAGAGCAATTGTGTGGCTTTCTCATCATGATCCGAAAGGGGAAGGATGAGATGCCAAGCCCTGTCCTAGTCATACCCTTTCTGCACTGATCTTTAAAGGCAAAACATCTCAGCAATGACACAAAGCATTTACATTTCTGGAATTCCAGTGTTAGCGAGAAAAGGGAGGGGCATTTATTTGACTGCTAGGTACAGATAGCAATCTGTTTATATAAGGCATACTGGGTGATCAAATTACTCTTAAGTTCTATAATGAGAAAATAACAGACCCTTTTCTTACCTATTTCTATAGGTATGATCAACTAATTTGTAATCCCTGTATTGCTTGGTAGTCAGGCATATATATTAACCTAACTAGGTTTCTCTGTTAAACTACCTCTGTAATGCTATAACTGTCTACCCTCCTCCAACTCTAACTCTGCCCCTAACTGAAGGCTTGGCTAAGGAACATAGGTGAAAGAGCAAAGCTTTAGGTGTTTGTTTTTATTTGGATTTAAAGGGCTAGCAAAGAAAAATACTGACTAGTTATAATTTTCAGTGAGGATGAAAAAATATCTATTTGTTCTTGGTGAGCTAAACTTGAGTAATACCATGTCCAAGCAGTACTTTTTTCTTTTTAATGAGGCCACCGGAGGGCACTATTTCATTGTTTTCTGTTAAATGCATTAACTGGTGGCTACCTAAGCAAAATTATAAATCTATAAGTAGGATAACCATCTTTTGAAAATAAATGTTACTGAACATTTCTAGAAACATAAAGCCAATGTTAACCATAGGTACTATTCTAATTCACACTTATGCCTGGTGAAAGAATGCACAGTGGAAACCTTGTGTCATTGTATATATTATATGTTCTAAAAGATGTCTTTTTTTTTATTATTATGATTTAATTACTTGCAGATTGCATGTGGTGGTACTTGTGATAACCAGAAAGTGTAAACAAATCAACAAACCAATGCAGTCCTCGATCCAACTGGATTTTTAACCCTGCCCCAATTGACATCTGGCCGACTTTTGGCCAGATATTGATCAGGGAAACCCTGTCAAGGGGCCCCATACAATGCCCAATAAGCTGCCAACTTAATAAGACTAAAGCATTCCCTACATTTTTATGTTAGCTATAGCATTTGCTGCATGGTTGTATACAGTAATTAGCTTTTAATCCATGTGCTTGTCCATATTTGTACACTGTTTTTTTCTTTATTTGATGCAGGGTGTATGATCTGCCTGGGTCAGTCCACTTTCCTGAGATTTAACCACCCAGCTGAAGCTCACTGGATGAAAGCCATGATTCCTTCCACTGGGAGAAGCCATGCGCCAGGCTTGTACCCATCAGGTGACAAACTTTGAATATTTAGTCTTGGATAGGAAAGTTAAGTTATTATACAGACAGACAGTGCTGAGATGCAGAGATTTCAGTGTAAATGTTTATTTTTGCTACATCTGCTACACACTTTTTTTCAATTTGCTTAACACTTTAAGATGGTCAAGCCAAATATTCAAATAGCTTATAAAAATGTTAACTCTCTGTTTATCTCTATTTTTCTTGTTAGAATCTTCTTCTTCCTTGTTAAATGGTTCTCGTGATGCTGCATATTCAAGAACTGTACCCTCCCATACCTCACTAGTGAGCTCCATTGAGAAAAATCTTCAGGATATCATGGACTCATTGGTTTTAGAAGGGCCTGCACCACTGAGCAGGAAGCTTTCCCAGACCTCCCTCAACCATATCACCCCTATGACCAATGGAGAGAGCAGACGGTACATGGTTTCACCTCCTACAAGTCCACCTTACTCAAACTCAGGATATGACAATACCTTTCCCTCTCCACTGTCTTCTCCTGGAAGTGGAAGTCTCACTAGCCCCTCTTCGGGGCAAGATGCAGGAACACCAACAGCTCCCCCTGTGGTGCCACTTCGGACTTCTAGCTTTAGCCATTCCTTGCCGCGACCTGTTCCCACATATGGAGGAAGCAACCTTGACTTACGTTCTAATCGCAGTGTAGGTGGTGGGTCTCTGCTTAATCCTTCAAGCCCAGCAACAGGAAGCAGAATGGGGGGACTTAGTGTGCCAAGCAGTCCACTCTTGAGTAGTAAGTTTCATCACCAGATCACAGACCGATCAACTAGCCCTTTTAGACAGGTGGTAGGACCAACACGAAGTCTACCACCAGAGAGTCCAAAACTTGGACGGAGGAACCTTGAAAGCATGAGGGACCTACCCCCACTTAGCCCTTCTCTGCCACGTAGGAGTTCATCTAGCTCTGTGAAGCCTGCTTCAGACAGCCCATCTCGAGTGCCAGACAGCCCCAGCACTTTAGGACGACGTCGGGTGGGTAGTACTAGCTCTCCTGGCACAGAAAATAACACAAGTACAAGACAGAGAAGGGAGCGCAGCCCATCTCCCTCCTCTTTTCAAGAGACCTCCCGTAGACTAACTCCAGCATATAGCCTTGGATCACTGGGGTCCCCTTCACAAAGCCCCCGGGTGCAAAGGAAAGGGCCTATGCTACGGGAGCGCAAAAACAGCATCAGTGAAATTTCTGGAAATCAAGAAGAGCTAATGGACTACCACAGAAGGCAGAGAGAAGAAAGACTTAGAGAGCAGGAAATGGAAAGGCTTGTAAGTATTTAGCAGACGCTTGTTACTCTAACCTGAAATTTAATTTTAAAAAATTGAACAAATGTATTCAAAGTGAAACGGTTGAAAGTAGCTAGTCACTTAAAAAAATACAAAATATTCTCTTCATTCTGATAAACATAAGAGAGAACCACAAACATGCATCACACATAATTTTGCAACTGCATAGTCTGGTTGCTAGTCCACTTTACCCTAGAAACCAGACAGGGTTTTGACTATGACACTGGAAATGCAAAGAAGAGGGTCTGAATAGAAAGCTAAGTGATAACAATAAAAATCTAGCCTCAGAAATCTTCTTTCTGGTTGCTGGGGTAACTGGAAGAAGAAAGAATTTAAGGGCATTTTGAACACCATTTTAAGTCATTGTAAAACAGCAGCAGTCACAACACCAATATTGTCTGTCAATGCGGAAGGCCAAAGCTTAAAGCACCAAAAATGTGTAATGAGATTACAGTGTCTTTATCTTTAAACAGATTTAACAATTTTGCTGTGAAATCTAGTAGTATAAAGCATTATAACAGTATAAAGCTGCTGGACGAAAAAATGAAAGGTCACAAATTGCCTGCTGAATGAAGAACTCATGGTGATTTTTACAGGATGCTATCAGCAATAGTTCTCTGTAGTTTGTAATGTGCATTTTGCTAGAAAAGGTTCACAGCTTCAAATGGTAGACATGTCTCCACCATATGTGATATTACCCTTCAGCAGCTTCTTTAAAGGCATATGACACAAAGAGATTAGAAAAAATTATACACACATCAGAAAACTAAGCACTGAGCCATTCTGTGATTGACAAAGAGAAAATTTTGCTTTAGTTGTACAACAGCTGAGGCGCTGACCTTGGATATCCCTGTTCTGGATAAAGCAGCACAGTTGGTACACCGAGCCTTAGTTGGCACTGAAAATACCTCTTTGTGTTGAGCCAGTTGGAAGATACAATTTGCTATCCTAAAAATTTTGAAAACAAAACTTGCCTCATTGATTTTTCTTTAAAGACAGAAGTAATCACTGCAGCCCTGGTTTACTGCTCAGATGTTTGCATTATACCTAAAATTCACTTGTCAGATCATTTACTGAAATGGCAGGGTTTTTTTCTGTCTACTTTAACCATACAAGTGTCCTGCTATGCAGGGCTGCATTTACTATATAGTCACCTGAGGGCCCCTGCCTAGGGTTGTAGTTTTAGGGAAGCAGCTCCTAGGTGCCTATATGGAAAAAAACACACTTTTTCACCAATGCACTGAATTTAGCTTTTCTAGACTGATCTGCAATTGACTCTTGCACAGGATAGTCTTATATTAGCCACCTCTGGTTTGTTGAAGCCTCCTTTTTTTTCTGATCTTTGATACAACTCACATCCAATACAAGTTGGAGTAATTATTGTTTTGAAGACATTTATGTTGCTTGAGGATAACAGACATGGTCAGAAAGTGACAAAAAATGTGATTTGAAGGGTTACTGTAGTCTAGAAATGGTGACAATTGCCACATGTGCTTGTGCTGTGCAAGGCCAGTTTGCCCTAATTGAATTATATAGTGTGTTTGCTGAAAAGGTTAAATTTATGGCCCTACCCTAAATCTTGTCAGTCAGCTGGCTTGGGGAGGGGTGTAGATAGAGATCTGTAAAGTTTTTTTTCGAGGCACACAGCTGCTCTGATTCAATTCCAAGGGGTCTGTATGTAGGATGGATCGGCAGCCATTCCTGTCTCCCCTCCTCTCCGACATGACACCCATGGATGATGTGTGGTTTTATCTGCTAAACCTAGCACGCAGGGGCTTGGAAAGCAAGAGGGTGTCTGGGATCAGCAAAGAGGTATATAATGGTCAAATGTTCTCATCAGAGTGACAGTAAATCATATTAAATGGGGACAAGTGCTCTCTTGAGATTTGTGTTTAAGTTTTAGATTTTTATGCTAGGAAATTCTGACTTTTATAATTGTATCTGTATGCCATCCACTGCCAGAGAAATGTAGAATGGTTGTGATCAGTATTATTTTTGTTTTGTTGTTGGTCTTTTCATTTAAATGAAAATGCCTTTATAAGTGGCATTTGGCAGTTCATTGGAATCTTACAAACAGAGCAGTCACTATCCCTCGTATTATCACCTCGTCATTCAGTTGTGCAATTTTCTTTTATTAGATCTATTTAAATATGTGTACAAAAGGGTGACTTTCCTGCAACTATCTAACACAAATGAATCAATGCCAGTAATCACTGTGTGATTTTATTATTTTTTTTTAATGGAGCCTAGTACATGGTTAACGTGGTTAGCTACAGCATAAGCTAGTTATTCTGCATGGAGACTTTTATGCAGTAGATGTCCGATTCTTTTTAGTTCAAGCCCCGCTTAGAGGTTGAACCTTTGGTGAGGGCCCTCCATAACTAATTTACATATCTGAGAATTTTTTATTTTTAAAAAAACATCAATTGTTGCATTTATTTTCCAGATGTTGTACTTAAAGGTGGCCATACACGGGCCGATAAAAGCTTCACCGATCGAGATCTGGCCGAAAGTCGGCCAGATCTCGATCGGATGGAACAGAAAATCCCGTCGGATCGCGGCCGCATCTATTCGTTGATGCGGTCCCGCGATCCGACCGCCCGTTTGGGCATCGTTAGGATCCGATCGTTGGGCCCTAGGGCCCACGATCGGATCAGCCCGATATTGCCCACCTCAAGTTGGGCATATCGGAGGGAGATCCGCTCGTTTAGCAACATCGCCAAACGAGCGGATCTCTCCATGTATGGCCACCTTAAGTCACATGACTTAAAGCATTGAGATTTGGTTCGGCTGAAAATAGGATTTGTAGAAAATCATGCAAAAAGTATTTAGATGTGGCTGAATCCAGGATTTAGTACATATATATTTTATTGCATAATAAAACCAAGTAAGTGTTTTTCTATTGTTATCATAATTTAGGTCACAATTCAACAATAATTTCCTAGAATTGCACACATGTGTATAATACACTTAGCACAGTTCTAATAAAATACACAAGCCTTATATTAGGGATACACCAAATCCAGGATAATTTTGTCTGGCATTCGGCTTAATCCCAGCACTTTTTGCAGTATTCATATTTAAGGCTCTTACACACAGGTGTTTTTTATGTCTTTTTTTAAACACATGCTGAGCTTAAAAAACATATATTGCATTTAAACAAATGTATATAAACGCAGTTCGTTTGTCAGTTCCAAATGTAACGCTCTATTTTACCATGCAGCATGGTACGTCAAACCCATGAAACATGCAGTGAAACACAACTCAGAATGCTCATGAGTACAGCCAGAGTATAATGGAATCAATCGGCAAATGCATTTCAGGTCTGTTACATTCACTATCTTGCATAGCTTGAATAAATCTTTCCATTGCTAAGCCTAAATTGGACTGGCTTTTTGTTAGAGGAATTCATTTCTAACAGGTGCACTCAAACCTGTATCTCAATTTATGTCAAACACATAAAAGCCACCCGGGTGTATGAATCCTAAATCAAATCCTTAGGCTGGAACTACATGAGTCTTCATGAGATCCGTTGCGCTGATTGGAAGCGAAATTGAGGAGACGGATGCGGCGAATATAAGGTCTGATCTCAAGAAGATCTCAAGAAGACGCATCGTGTAGTTCCAGCCTTATAGGTTCAGTGCAGCAGAACACTTACCCCTTTACAAATTGGAAGCCAATAAGTTTGCTTAAGTGCATTAACCCACAGCAACCAATAGGATGACTGCTTTTAAAAAGGTGGCCAGTAAATAATATATTCTAAAGGTTACTGCACCTGGGCAAACAGTGTCTTTAGTCAAGTTCTGGACAAGTGAAAGCAACATTATTATGTTCACAGATGATGCAGTTAAATATGAATTGAGATCTTTTTCTTAGTAAGATTTTTTTGGAGTATTAGGTATTTGCCTAAATCCAAAAAGGATGGCTTTGGTGCATCCCTGGTCCTTATATCCACTTTTTTTCCTTGAATTGTTCCTGGTACAAACCTTGGTCTTTCTGCTTCCTTTGTGCAATTCTAGCTCAGTCTCTCCAGCCTGAAAATGCATTTGTTGTTTTATATCTCAGCCCTCCACACTGCTGATGTGATTGCACAAGAAAGGTGGTTGTGATAAGAACAATAAATGAAAGCATTCAAAGGCGTAACTATAGTGGAAGCGCACCTTGCTGTTGCTAGGGGGACAGGATTGCCTAATGGGGCCCTAAATAATGATCAGTTTCATTGATTGGTAAATTAGACCAACATGCCAAATTTTTGGAGGGTTCTAAGGGCTCTTACTGACGAGCGGTTGAAGCTGCGCTCCCCTGTGTTCCGTTTTTCCTGCGTTCAGCCGCAGGGGAGCGCAGGAATTTACGCATTACATTTTTTCCAATTGGGCTGTACTCACACAGGCACGTGTAGGCGCCGAACGCAGGAAAATGCAGCATGTTGCGTCTCAACCTGCGTTCGGTGCCTACACGCACTTGTGTGAGTACAGCCCAATTGTAAAAAATGTAATGCATCTATTCCTGTGCTCCCCTGCGGCTGAACGCAGAAAAACGGAACGCAGTGGAGCGCAGCTTCAACCGCTCGTCAGTAAGAGCCCTAAGTGAAATTTGCAGTGGGACACAGTAACAAGTAGTTGGGTCAATGCAATCATTTGAATATATCCAGACATTAGGACAAGGCACATGTGTGTTTTTCTCGCCTGAATATGTCATTGATTGGAGAAGTGCCCAGTGCCCACCTCTCACTGACTTCATTATACCACTATTACACGCAGTTCTTGGCCTGAAAATTCATGTTTTCAGGCTGAGAGCTGCCTGTACCCACCATGTTAAGGTTTTCCATTGTCCTTGTTCACAAGTACGTGTGAGGCAGTAGGGAAGCTTTAGGGAAGCAGTCCCCAACCTTTTTTATTTGTGAGCCACATTCTGTTGTAAAAAAGAGTTGGGGAGCAACACAAGCATAAAAAAAGTACCAGGGGGAATGCCAGAAAAAGACAGACCCTATGTACACAGGCAGATTTAGGATGGCAATATTGCCCCTTTAGACTGAATCGGCAACTTATCTGTCATCCCTTTCTGATATCTGACCAAAAATTGGATGTACATCTATTGGGCAGGATTGAAAATCTAATTGTTTTAAGACCCTCTTGCAGTGGCAATCCATAGGCACGCGTTATGGTTCAATCTTTGGCCCAGGGGCTAAGCGATCAAACCAATTTGGTCCAGCATGTAGGCAGTCAAATCTGGCAAAGATCTGCTTGCTTGTTAATGCATATGCCCAGTTTTAGGATACGTGTGATTCTGACAAAATATGCTGGAATTTGAACATAATCCTGAACCAAATACATCCATATTTATAATCCTCCCCTACTACTTAAAGTAACAGTAACATAAAAAATGAGTGTTTTAAAGTAATACAAATATAATGCAGTGTTGCCCTGCACTGGTAAAACTGATTTAGAAACATTATTATTGTTTATATAAATAAGCTTTTGTGTAGCAATGGGGGCAGCCATTCAAAGGAGAAAAGTCTCTGTTTACACAGCAGATAAATTCTGTAGAACATAATGGTGTTTTCTGTTATCCAATATTTAACCTGTGCCATATAGCCTTTTTTTAGTTTCTGCCATTGCCTCACAGCAGCTTGTTTATATGAGCTATAGTAGTGTTTCTGAATCAAGCACAGCAGCTTTACCAGTGCAGGGCAACAGTACATGATATATTCATTACTTTAAAACACTTAAATTTTTTGTTGTTACTGTTTCCCTCTGTGCTAATCAGTATATTTAATAACCGGTATCAAGCTATAACATGTAACCTATCAAACGATCAGTTTGTTGTGATCTCCTCATTTCTTGCAGTTTGGTTTAAAACAGAACAAGCCAGATACAAATTCCTGCATTTTACACGTTAATAATATAAAATGTGGGGTCTGACTCATGCTCTCATACACTGAAGAATCAGATTACAATCTGACTTTCATACACTGCTACATTGAAGAATCAGATTACAGCGAAAGCCAAGCACAGCAAGCCAATCAAAGAGAAAGTACTTATCTCGTTGCTTAGATCCATTGCTGGTTCATAGCTCTCACTGGGGCCAAAGCACCTGTTTGGTAACCCATTCCTTTTCTAACAACAATGTATTGTATGCAGCTATGATTTCAGTTTATTCCTCTGGAACTCCAAGGCTGTAATATGAATTTTGAATTCTCAGAATAACTGGATATATCATCTAGTACCGTCACCCATAGTTGCACTCTATATAACTTTGTTACCATTGCCTCTCTTAGTTGCTTTAATGTTAGGTGGGTGAGAAACTAGCTCTTTCATAAGTAAGCCAGATAAATTATGTTGCGTAAAAAAAAACACGGCCTTATCAGTGTTGCTCTGTACAAGCTGTTCATAGCAATGTGTTTTTTATCCCTTACTGACTCAGCTAGCCATTTTCAGGAATAGTGTGTGAATTTACAGAGGGAATATCAGTGTAATATCACATTCAAGTATTTGCTGAAAAAGAACTGTCACTACACTATTTGTAGGAAAATGCTCACTGACAAATAATTTGAGCTATAATACAAGTTCTATTCAATGGAAAGGTATTTCTAGGCATTTTGTCACCTGCCCAAGAGTTTGATTATTAAAATTTTTTACAATTAATTACTAATGATGGGCGGATAAATTCACGTGGCACAAATTTGAGGTGAATTTTAGAGTTTCGCCGGCGGCGAATACATTTGCGAATCTACCGTGAAAATTCGCCGGCGTCAATTTCCGATTTTTACAATTTTTTTCATGATTTTCACGTTTTTTTAGTGAAAACCTTCAAATTTCAAAATTTTTGAGTGGAAACTTCCAAATTCCATGATTTTATCGTGAAAAAAATCGTGAACTTTCTGATTTCACACAAATTTATCGCCGTTTCGCAAACTTTGCAGGAAATTCAAGAATTTTTCAGCGAAACTGGAGAAATTCGCCCATCACTATTAATTACAATTGTTACAGAGGAAATGGAAATCATTTTTCAAAAATTGGATTAAATGGAATCTATGGGAGACAGCCTTTCTGTAATTCTGAGCTTTCTGGATAACAGATTTCCAAATAACAGATTCCATACCTGTACTACTAATTGGTATATACCGTACTGTCACTACATTATTTCTAGGAAAATGTTTACTGAATAATTTGAGCTATAATAAAAGTTCTATTCAACGGAAAGGTATTTCTAGGCATTTTATCACCTGCCCAAGAGTTTGATTATTAACATTTTGTACAATTAGTTACAATTATTAGAGGAAATGGAAATCATTTTTTAAACATTTGGATAAAAAATTTTTTGGATGAAATGGAATCTATGGGAGACGGCCTTTCCATAATTCTGAGCTTTCTGGAAAACAGATTTCCAAATGACAGATTCCATACCTGTACTACTAATTGGTATATACAGTAGTACTAACTATACTGTACACAACTTAATCTAGAGCCAGTCTTGGTCCCATTGAGAATCCCATCTTTATTTTGTGATGTCCTATCAGACTGATATTTTTCTTAATGCGTTCCTATTTTCTATATATATATCAACATATGCCACAATCCGGTTCATTTAGGTAGTGATGGGTTACAAACTAATGTATATAGTTATGTGTACTGACAGATTTGCAGGTTCTGTTTTTAAACAGACTGGCTGCAGACATGCTCCTCTGTACTTGACAAGGACAGCACATGCTCTAGCATACAGGTTTAATTCTGTCCTGATTTGATTTGTCCTGGTTTAAAAAACATGCTTCACACACAGAAACTATGGTTTAGTGTCCAATATTTTAAATGCTACTTACATGCTGCATGTATGATTATAATGGCACCCCTGTGTGGGAGGGGGAGTGAACAGGTGGTAATGCTGAACACGCAGGCAGGTGTG
The DNA here is from genome assembly GCF_017654675.1 of Xenopus laevis. NCBI lineage: Eukaryota > Metazoa > Chordata > Amphibia > Anura > Pipidae > Xenopus > Xenopus laevis. The sequence continues at coordinate 82,331,074 of NC_054383.1, forward strand.
AAGGTGAGCTGATAATGCAGCAATGTACGTGAGAGGCGTGAATGGGAGGAGCAGAGAATAAACAGCACCAGAGCATTGTGAGTTTGTAATACAGGTAGGATTTTATGTTTATCTGGGGCCTTGATATTTACACTGGACATGTCCGGTTCATTCGTATTTGTGTGTGTTTCGCATAAAGCATGTCTGTGTTATATATTTCTGTGCCTTTCTGTAGGGTCACTAAAATGTCCACAGTCCAGTGTGTGTATGTGTGAGAGAGTGAAACTGAAACGCCATTGGGCTGAATAAAGGGAAAAAAAGAGGGGGAATGAAGTAAAGCATTACATTTATACATCCTTTTGTAATTCGTTCAGATTTTTAATGTTTAAAAACCTTTACTGTAAAATTGTGCAACTGAATTGTATGCTGCAAAAAATAACGTGCGCAGTTTCACCTTCTCAGTTCTTTCTAGTATCGGTAATCTTCACAGTGTAGAATGCATTGACTCTTTGTTGTTTAGAGCCTTGCCATGTTCTACAGGCTATCCTGCTAAAATATCGGCTTGAGACATTAGTGATATACAGTAGATTCTGGATGTACTTTAGAATGGGACACTGATGTAACTGTGTCTGTAGAGAGACAGACTCAAGATCCTTCAGTTTGCTAGCATTTATGTACCGAATAAGAAATACTTATCATTTTTCTCCAGTCACTTGTATAGGATCTGTTATCTGGAAACCTATTCTCCAGAAAGCTCTGAATTACGAAAAAGGCCTTCTCCCATTCACTCCATTTTATCCAAATAATCCGAATTTTTAAAAATTATCTACTTTCTCTCTGTAATAATAAAACAGTAGCTTGTACTTGATCCAAACTAACATAAAATTAAAGGGGTTGTTCACCTTCCAAACACTTTTTTCAATTCAGTTGTTTTTAGATTGTTCCCTAGAAATAAAGACTTTTTTCAATTACTTTCCATTATTTAGTTTTTACTTTTTTTCCAAAATCTAAGTTTAAAGTTGAATGTTCGTGTCTCTGGTGTTTCAGTCTGGCAGCTCAGTAATTCAGGTGCAGACTATAAACAATTTTGCAACATTTAGTTGATACATTTCTCAGCAGCATCTCTGGAGTATTAGCAACTATTGTATCAATTTTAACAGCTGCCTGTAATGAAACCCAGAGATTCTGCTCAGCAGGGACAAAGATGAGAAATATATCAACTAAATGTATCCATTTAGAACAGTTTACAGGATCGGCGACCCCCCCCCCCTCCCAGAGCTGCTTCAGAAGGAGAGAAATTACACTTTACACTTCAATATTAGAAAAACCGTCACACATATAAAATAGAAAGTCATTGGTTATAGTCGTTATTTCTGGTGATCTATCTGAAACCAACTAGTTGTTTGAAGGTGAACAACCCCTTTAATCCTTATTGGAAGCAAAACCTGCCTATTGGGTTTATTGAATGTTTACATGATATTCTAGTAGACTTAAGGTATGAAGATCCAATTTACGGAAAGATCCCTTATCCAGAAAACCATAGGTCCCAAGAATTCTGGATTACAGGTCCCATACCTATATTTGCTAAACTAAGGAATTTAAGTCTCTGAAAGACAAGTGCATTTTAGGGCAGACTGACACATTTGGAGACTATATAACAAAGGAATCCTGCTGAGTCAGTTTTTTCCCCTTAAGAAGCACATAGAGCTATAGTTATGTTAAAACAAAGATAATCAGATGATATGGGATCTGCTCCATTGAAGAAGATTTGGTCCCCTGTCTTTGTAAGGCACTTTTCAAGATGCATTAGAGATTTTTTAATACTTTGTATTATAATGTAGAAAATTGGTTATTCTGGTGAAAATACTGAGTGGTTCTTATGGTTTCGAGTGATTCAATTAGAGGCACAGCTTCTCAACCAAGGAAAAGCTATTTGAGGCTGTCCATCTGTTGTGGACTACAATTCCTATTAATCCTTATAATGTTTTAAATAATATCTTGTTGATTGCTGCAATTCATCTGCACTTATAGGAGGGCTTTCTGTACAAAGAATGTTTCAGGTGCAGCGGGGGACCCTGGTTAGTGCGGCTGAGGCACAGAGTGTTAGTGGCAATTTCAAGCCTGCAAGGCTGGTATACAAGTCTTACCCAGATTGCTTCATAGGCAGCTGTTACAGCCAAGAGATTAAGTACATTAATTCCATCTTCCTGATTATTCTTAAAGGGATACTGTCATGGGAAAAATTTTTTTTTCAAAATGAATCAGTTAATAGTGCTGATCCAGTAGAATTCTGCACTGAAATCCAATTCCTAAGGGTAGGGACACACTGGACGATTTGTCGCCAACGTTTTTAAAAAGCAAATCGCGGCGACATATCGCTCGTTTTGTCTCTGAACAAAAACAAATGAAAGACGCCAGCTCCTGCGCCCACAGCACGTTTGTGAATCGCCTGTAGCTCCAAAACGCACTGAGACCCTTTTCCGAGCGATTTATCAGAAATAGCATGTACTTAGAAAAGCACTGAAATCTCCTAGACACGCACACACATACAGATAAGTAGCAGCAATTGTATTCAAATTACAATGCGAACGCAATGACGCAAGAACGTAAAGACGCCAGGTTACAGCGGAAGGCACAAACCGTTTCCGGTTTGGGTGGAGCACGTACCGCACATGTAATGGGATACAAATCGCTCTGTACCAATAGTCGCTGTGAATCGTCTGTTCAAAAAAGACGATCGTCTTGTCGCCGCAATTTACTTTTTTAAAACGTTGGCGACAAATCGTCCAGTGTGTCCTTACCCTAAAAAGAGCAAACAGATTTTTTTTATATTCAATTTTGAAATCTGACATGGGGCTAGACATATTGTCAATTTGCCAGCTGCCCCAAGTCATGTGACTTGTGCTCTGATAAACTTCAATCACTCTTTACTGCTGTACTGCAAGTTGTAGTGATATCACTTCCCTTCCTTTTCCCCCACAGCAGCCAAACAAAAGAACAATGGGAAGGTAACCAGATAACAGCTCCCTAACACAAGATAACAACAGCTGCCTGGTAGATCTAAGAACAACACTCCATAGTAAAAACCCATGTCCCACTGAGACACATTCAGTTACATTGAGAAAGAAAAACAGCAGCCTGCCAGAAAGCATTTCTCTCCTAAAGTTCAGGCACAAGTCACATGACCAGGGGCAGCTGGGAAATTGACAAAATGTCTAGCCCCATGTCAGATTTCAAAATTGAATATAAAAAAATCTGTTTGCTCTTTTGAGAAATGGATTTCAGTGCAGAATTCTGCTGGAGTAGCACTATTAACTGATGTGTTTTGAAAAAAACATGTTTTCCTATGACAGGATCCCTTTAAAGTATAACAGCGGTACTAAATTAAACATGGATATGTGAATTCTATACAATATAGTTTCAGGGATAACTTAATGCCAGGTTTGTTTGCATGCTTTTTTGGAGTGCGGCCTGCTGTCCATTTTTTTGGGATATTTATTGGAAGCTCTGGAGAATGCTTGAGTAATTTGCACCCTCCCTAAATATAAATGGTGAGCTTATTTTTGCATTGCCTACTCTTTGAAATATTATAAGGGTCTCTTACTTTTAGTATAGAAGAAATTGTTAATATAGAAGAATTTGGAGCACTTACAACTGATGAAACAATAAACATGCTCAGCTGTGTAATGTCTCATTTTCAGGAACGGCAGAGGCTGGAAACCATTTTAAACTTGTGTGCAGAATACAGTAAAACAGATGATACAGCACCTCAGGTTCGCCTGGATGACATAAGGAGTTTCCCCTCCTTGGGGGGCACAGAGGAAAACGCTGCGTCCCTCTGCACTCGTAGACCATCTTGGGAGAACACCAGGAGTACTACCCTGGAGAACACAGGCAAAAGGGCGAGAGCACGGGGAGAACAGAATGAGGAAGAGAATCAAAGAGAAGAGAACAGCAGTACAGAGAGTACCCAACACGAGGTGAGAGGTGGGGCAGGATGTTAAATATTTATATGTGATTGGCTGCCTAAACTATGTGGGGATTAATCAACACCACACTTAGGAATTAATGTAATATAAAGTGGTGTGCAATACTTTATTCTAGGTAACTGTCTAACAAAATGATCTGCTACTATGCCTAATCCCTCTGTCATCTATGATGCCATAATGACTTTGTCAGAAATATAAATAAAATTATAAATCACGCTGCTATTGATTTTGCACATCAACCATTATTGTGTAATGTCAAGTGGCAAGTTGAATTGATACTTTATTGGCCATAATATTCACTTCAGCTGTGATTTTTAGCATTGCGGTCGCACAATAAATTTTTATATAGTGGTATGGGGATTGTCGTGAAACACAAATGACTGTACAGAATACTACACCACTTAAATGTCTTGCTAAAAATCCAGGATCCACTAATTGGAGCAATACAATGAAGCTGAATGTATCCATAAAATAAAATGAAAATCTGAAATATCTCATCTGCCATTTTCCCAAGCAGGAAGATGCGGTAAGCCCAACTGGGGCTGAAGAATTGTTAGCTCTGGAGGAGCAACGCAGGCAGACCCTAGGACGTGTGGATCAGCTAAAAAACAGAGTGACTGAATTAGAGGGTCAGTTGCAGGAAAGTGCAAGAGAGGTGAGTATTCTAGTCTGATGAGTAGGAGTAGAGTTGTCATCCTTTTAAGCTGGTTATGTGGGTAAAGCTGTATGTTTGAACTGGGCAAAAACTGGATTGGAATTTCTGTGCAAAGCCAAGAATAAGAGTAGTGAGCCTCTCTGTAGTAAATGTAACACTGCATGTACAAAGATTAATCATATCTTTCCCTTTTCCTTGCCAATAGGCAGAGATGGAACGTGCCCTTTTGCAAGGGGAACGGGAGGCTGAGCTGTCCCAATTGCAGCATGAGCAGAGGATGGCCCAACAGCTGCAGGACAGCCTGACCTCCTTAGAAAGCAACGTCCAGAAGGAAAAAGACAAGGTACCAAATATCCCACATGATAGTCACTCTGGCTGGAAAAGATTACACTTTTCATTGCAAAGTACTTTCTTATCTATCCACTCAATATTTCCAACTCCTTTTTTTTCTTAGATTTTTGGGATAAATTCATATTTTCTCTTTTAAATGTCCTTTCTTCAAAATTCATACTCTGAACAGTAATTGAAAAGTGCTTATTTTAACACCTTGCATTGCCAGAGAGGCCTGCAAACATAACCACACCACTTAAAGGGACAGTATACCCCCTCTTCTTGACATGAACACTAGTTGGGCTTATGTAGAAAAGATGCCTAAACTCCTAGAAATAAATATATATGTGGAATATATTTGTTTTAAACAAAAATACATTTATATCTAAATCTGAAAGTTCAGATATGGTTTATACACCTTTTCTACGTAAACTGAACAAGCAAATGTCAAAAAGGGGGGGTATTTCTCTAAGGTTAATTGGGGAGGGAAGGTAGAAATCCACAGACTCATTCTGTCACGGTTGTAATATTTTTGCATGTTTACAAGACCTTTACAGTTGGACAAAAGTTTCTTTTCTACTGTCATGTTCTATTTGTTAACAGGGTGTTTATAGGAGGATTGGGGAATGTGCCTCCTCACAGTCAAGGAAAATAGGAAGTTTACAATTAACTTTCATTGACATTGGGTTGGTTATATGCAGGTTATATACAAGAAAAGGATTTATAAAAGCTAATTGGTCTATTCTGTCAAAATGATTTTTTTTCTTTTTGGTTTTTCTTTTTAATTGCTTCATATATGTGTAGCATAGCTTCAAATGTGTGAGGAATAGAACTACGGGTGGCATTATATGGCGTAATTGGGGGTGGAATATATGCCAATACAAAGGTTAATCTAGTGCTCCCATTATAAAGCCTACCTTATTGGCTGCCAAGTAAATGCTCATTTGAGATTGTTATGCCAATATAACATGTCCACATCTTAGCAGCACAGTTACAAGTAGTTAAACTTGTAAATGGTATTTTAGATTCATAACCATTGTCCCAGTATGTTTTTAATGTGCAAAATAATTACTGTACACTTTTTCCATGTAGTTAAGGTCTCTATGGCTGGCCAACTAAAATCAACAGTGGTAAAGGAGGAGAACGTGTAAATAAATGAATACCAGCCTTATTGTAGGATTAAATCCAGGCACAGAATTAGCCCAGGTGTCAGATACAGAATGTTACCATTCTTACTTCACTGAAATGTTTGGGGTGTTTTGCAGCAACTTTCTGTCAAGTAGACACGCACATGTTGATTAAAATGGGACTACTTTGCTGTTATTAACACAACTCTAACGTCACTAACACCCCTATTTCCAGTGTGCATGTTTAAGCCTGCAAAAAGGAACATGTAAACTCTATCATTGTTAGTCTATGCAGTTATAGTATGTAATTAATTATACACAATAATATGCTGCCCTCTGGAATGTTGCTGAATACCTAAATGCTCATAATGTACATTTTTTTCTAGAGTCTAGACTCTAGACAATCCTGACTGTACATTGAACATAATAAACATGATGCCCTCTAGAATGATACTGGAAGTGTAAACAGATAACGAACACGTCACTGTAGAATAATACCAAATACACTGAATCAAAACTCACTGCACTCTAAAATAATACTGCACAACTCCATGTATGAATAGCATGCACTTTACAGCAATGTAGAATATGGCAATATAATACCAGGTGGCTCAAGTTTTCTGTGTGACAAAGGTAACCAATGTAAGCAATGTTATAGTTGGCTAGAAATGTGAAATAAATGTTCATGGGACCTGTATGAGCATCTATAATTGTGGGTCCCAAGTCTTTGAAAATCACTGCTCTGTACCTTGCTTAGTAATTAGTGCCAACAGTAAAAAGATATACTACATAAACTATGCAGTGTGGGGACACAGACTATCTGCCATTGTATGAAGTGCCATTTACTTATTTAACATTTGGCAGATTGTCCTCCACTGCAGTATTCAGTACAGTGCAACCATCAGGAACGAAACATCCGCAATGAATTATATACTATATCCAATACAGGACCAGGTGCAGATCTATGATAATGAATATCCACAATAACGCAGAACTGTAATATTATACTGAACATGCTTACCCTGATCTCAGTACATTGATAAATACACATAAAAATATTGCAGTCCCCTCTGGCAGTGAAGTGGTTAAGATTAATATTCTGGGAGTTTAGTGACTTTGTCACTAATATTTTCTTTTATTTGAGTCTCTCTCCTCTGTACCCACTATTTGTTTCCTCTTATCTTTCTATCTTAACCCTTTCTTCTCCCTATTCCCTCATCATTCCTTCCCTTCTTTTACTCAGCCTCTCTCATAAGCATGGCTGAGGTTACAGAGCTGTATCCTATTCCCCATTTTGTCTTTTGGGTGCCCCTTCTGGATTTAGGCACATGAAAAACTGGAACAGGAGAGGATGGAGCTGCAGAGTATTCAGCTTTCTCACCACGACCTGCAGAGGCAGCTCCATAACTGCCCTGAGGCTCTGCGGGAGCAGGTGCAGTGCCAGCTGACACGGGTCAGTGTGCCATTTTCAGTCTTTCCATGGCACAGCTGTCTGTCACAAAAATCTTTCTACTTTGTTACATGCACAATTCACATACATACATCATTACTCAATTTCTTTTATTTAAACTTATCCCAATACACACTCATCTACACAACATAATTCTCCAAGAATTTAGATCCACAAAATTGTACTACTCTTTGCTTTTCCCTGAAACATACACTTGCTATCTTTTCTCTGATTCACCAAAAAGCCACAGCAACGTTACTTTTATCCCCCACATCTGAACTTCTAAATATATATATATATATATATATAAATTAATAGTTTTTATTTTTTTATAGACCTAGATTGAAAGGAAACCATGATAGTTGGCCTGTGCTGCAGGGATTCTCCTCTTTTAGGAGTTCCCTGAATAATCCAAGCCCTCACTCCCCTTGTTCCATAGTGAACTCATGTATTTTGGGACATGAAGTGCCTCTGCTTTTCAGAGAATCTGTGCACCACCCACTATGGAAAATATTTTAAGTTCCAGAACCCACCCGTTTACAATGGTGAGGGATGAGGTTCAACCAGTATGGGTGGGATGGGAAGAAGGTATGCACTGAATCCACTATTTTGGATTCGGCCGAACCCCCGAATCCTTCGCAAAAGATTCGGCCGAATACTGAACTGAATGGGAAGGGGAGAACATTTTTTAATTCCTTGCCACCCGATTTCCCTCCCTGGATTTGGTTTCAGCCGGGCAGAAGGATTCGACCGAATACTGCTGAAAAAGCCTGATTCCTGGCCAGATCCTGGATTCGGTGCATTCCTAATGGGAAGTGAGAATATATGTTCCCTTTAAAGCTTCTGCCTTTATCCTAAATTCGTCATGCCATTGCCTTTCTTCTAAGGGTCAGCCCCAGATTTGTGGAAAGGCCACCAAGGCCCGAGCCTAGGGTGGCAGGATTCTAGGGGGCGGCATGCTGCCCAACCATACCCACTTTGGTTCAGAAACACTGGGAATGCGCAGGAGATAAAATCGTTTTTTTCCTGTGTGCCAATGCCACTTGCTCTGGTCCTGATGAAATTTTGTGCCAATAAAAGGCAGGGGCAACAACGTTAGTGGGCCTAGGGATGCCTGATATGTAAATCTGGCCCTGCTAAGGGTGGTGGCAACCAAGGAGATTAGTCAGCCAGTGACAAATCTTCTCTACTGCGGGTGACTAATCTCCCCGAAATGCCTGCTCATGGCAAGAATACATATTGCAGTCGCTGGGCGACTAATTTCTCCCTGTGCCACTACCCTAAAACCTTCAGAGCTACTGCCATCACCGATAGTCAACATTTTTTTTATTCTGAAATATACATTCTGCTGCCATTTCAATGATTGCTACAAGCTGCTGCTTTCTTTTCCCTGAAGACCAGAGAGCTGCTTATTTTTGCCATTTGCCAAAATGCTTATTTCTCCCTCTGATCAAATGTAATGTTAACTTAAAACATTATTAAATGGCATTCTTCAGGCAGGCGCTCATACCAACATTTGCCATTGCAGTGGTTAGTGACTTTTTTTTTTTTTTTTAGACCTGTAAGACAACTCTAAGGCACAACCCTTGCATTTCTTCACTGAAATCACTGTGTGTGCCTGCAATCAGGACTGGACTGGGATTCAAAATAGGCCCTGCCATTCCTAGTACACAGAAACCCCAACAGCCCACTTAAGTCTATGGCATCTTACAGCAGCCCCTCTGGCCAGAACCCACAGATTGCCAGTCCGGGCCTGCCTGCAATGATTCAAAGTGCAGGCAGGACAAGAGGCTAATGCTCATGTAGGGGCTGATTATCTATCTGTGTATATCAGCTGTCCAGTTTCAGCACCATATGGCATTAGCCTAATGGTCATATATTCAGAAGTCTGGTACATTTATATTATGACTGCATTTCGTAGTTTTGGAAATTCCCAATCCATTTAGGGTTGCTAGAATTTTACTATAATTATTAATGACATAAGTATATAATAGAAATATGAGGACTAGTATTTTTTTAATAGAAAAATGCCAAGTCTAAGGTCACCTAACTAGCAAGTATTGCTTAAAAGAATGCACCACATGTCAGATGCAGAAAAAACACCAATCAGTACAAGCCCTAACACACTCCGCATTTTTTCTTAATACATTGCGTTCAGCCACATTGTGATGGGGTCTTTTTACATTATCCCCTTCAAAAACTGTTAATTTTTGTCCTAACTTTTTACAAATAAATGTTTATACTTTTTTTACTCAGTGTGCTGATATGACAAACTGCTCCCAAGTTTCGTACTGAGCTCCTGCTACATTTTCTTTATTATAAATATAATGAAAAAATAGGCCAGATACAGTGGCATATTTACTAAACAGTGAAACTTCTCCACAGTTCACCTCAATTGGTCAGGTGTATTTTCACAACACATCTCATATTTGCTAAAAATAATATGTACACTTAAAGAAACACAGATATGTGTCCTTTTCTCCAGGCTTGTAGTGGAGAAAATTAGCATGAAATGCAAAAGTGGTTGCTTTGCGTTTCATTCTTGTACTCTTAGTAAATTTGTGAATTTTCGATAGATAAAATTTCACGTTTACATGAATTTTAATTTTAGTTGTAAATATCTTAAATAACTATGCCCCATATCCTAGTCCAAAGTACTACTGAATTCAGCAATAATAATTATTGCTGTATTTTAAGTTTGTTTGGTACCCTCTCTTGCAAGTAGTTGTCTTGCATTCTGAATCAAGCACTGTTGCACCTAAATAATCAAGTGTAGACCTTGCTCACACACTTCATGTCAGACTGTCCTATTTGTACCTAAATGCATACACAGTCTGGAAAATTTTGCTAAATTGCACCAGATGCAGTGCAGCTGTGTCAATCACATCACCCCCCCCTCTTGCAATCTCAACAATGCTAGAATTCTGGGGAAAAACTCTGCATTGTGGGAGATCAATCTCGAAAATGCGATTGTGGACACTTGTGCCCTATTGGGTTGATTTCTATCCAGTATTCTCATAAGCTGATGATAAAAAGCAATTACAATTTACTACAGATGTGGGATCTCTTCTTGCAATATGCAGTCTCCCACAGAGCTCCATCTTAAGCAAATCGTTTTGTGTTTTTAATCTCTATAGTTCTAAAATAGTACCTTGTGTTTGTGTTAACTAAGCTGCATGAATCCATGTTGGTGGCAACACATAAAGGAAGTGTTCAGTGTAAAATTGAAACTGGGTAACTAGATTAGCTATATTGAAGTTTTTTTTATTTTGCACAGCTAGTTAGTAATGTAATTTAAAAAGGCTGGGTTGAGTGGATGTCTAACATAATAGCCAGAACACGGCTTACACCTTTGCGGCTCTCAAACCGGTTACCAGTCCCAGACTTGAAGGGAGCCATATGGCACATAGCATGCAGATCACATTGAAAAGCAACCTAACTGAACAGCTAAGGATCAAAAGCAACCTAACCCAACAGTTATGTCCCCCCTTCAAGTTGCTGATTTACTAAGAGGTTAGAAAGCTGCAAAGGAGGAAGCTGGGTTTTGGATATTTTTTGCTATTTTAGACATCAATTCACTCCAGCCCGTATAGATTTTTGGCTAGCTCACTATATTAGAAATGTTTTTTGTTTTGCACAGCTTATCTATTTAACCAGTATTTTTTTACACTAAACTGTTCTTTTATTATATGGTGATCAAAATTAAGGAAAACCTCCTGATCAGAAAAGCACTAGGTCTCAAGCATTCCAGATAATAGATCCCATGCCTACACAAAAATAATCTAATATGTTTTATACACTTTGTGTTGATTTTAAAAAGAAAACATAATATATTGTTTATATTAAACACTGCGATATTTTAACATTTTAGTATAGTGTATTTTAACATTCTGAACAGATACACTACCCTTATGGTGCTCTCTGCTCCTATTTACTGTATAAGGATATCCACAAACCTACACACTGGTATTGCACTTTTTCCCACCTTTGCAAGCATACCTCTTCCATAAACAAACCCCCAATTTTTTTTTTTTTTTTACCAAACATACACATACGCACACTGTTTTCTTCTGGGTATGGGACTGTATAGATGTTGCAAGTGTATGTTGTGCTTTTGACTGCTAACTGCCCCTTAACAATTACTAACCTCTCTGTCAGAGCTGGTTGGGCAAAAAGGCATGTGTATGTTTGGTAATGCATTATGCGTGAGTTTGTGGGTTCTATCCTGTGGAAATGATATATCTCAGTATAAAAGAAATGTATGTTCTGGATTTAATGTTTAGATAAAAGCTTACCCTGTTTTATATTTTTGTCAGCTTGGTTGTGTTTTGTCACCTATGTGTGAGTTGCCTCTCATCCACTCTTTTTTCCTGTAGATTTATTTTTTGTTCTGTTTGGTGTTTGAGTTTCCGATACCTTAGCTCATGGTGTAGACGTGACAGTCGCCTCTCTGTACAAGAAATCTTATACTGAGCTGTTACTTGTCTGAATGTTGGTCTTGCTTCTTATGTATGAGAAAGTGTCTCTGCCCATGGCAGTTAATTTGTGCTTTGTGATTGTGTAAGGATTTGTATGATCTGTGTGTGTTGCTAATTTGACATCTTTTTGTGTGCCTCTTGAACTGTGACTGGTAAGTTACTGCTTTGGTCTTGGGCCATCTAACGGTACTTTTGGCTGTGTTCAGGAGTCTGAACTCCTGGAGACAAAGATGAAGCTGTTTGAGGATCTGGAATTCCAGCAGCTAGAGAAGGAAAGCCGCCTGGAAGAGGAGAGAGAGACCACAAGTCAGCAACTTTTACAGAGCAAGGGGGAATGCCAGCGAAGCATCACACGACGGAAGGTGGGGTTGGGGTGCCAGGGGTAGAGCATACAAAGTTCTAGAGAGAAAGCATGCAGTAGGGGGCAAGTATGGGATATAAGCAAAGATATATGGTAAGAAGGTGAATAAGGGAGATTCAGAGTGTAATGTTCCATGTATGATTAAATGGGAAAATAATAATTTACATAAAGTATTGTGAATGGGGCTTGTAGTAAAGACATTTAAAAACTTAGCTACTCCTGGAAAATGGAACCCCTGCAGCAAAATCATAGTAAAGTAGTAATATCCCAGGAAGTGGGCTCAAAGACTTGGCTCTCTGGGGTAATTCTGAAAATTTGTCTTGCCCGTGACAGGAACGACTAACTGCTTTGGAGATGCAAGTCAATCAGATCTGCCTCCAGGCAGCACAGGATGCAGAACATCTTGGCCAGGAAAGAAGCACTGTTCTTTTTCAGCTACACAAGGTAACTGATCAAGTTTAACTTTATAGAAACAATGGGGCCAGATTATGAGGAAGAGCTGCTTGTATGTTGCTGATTTTTCCCATCCCTTTGTCAACAGAAGATCTTAATGTTTGAAACTTTAAGAAAAATATTAGATTAATGCCATACGTGGCTGTTCTCCTCCTGCGTATAAACGCATGCAGAGAAACAGCCAACCTCTCATCCAGTCAGGCCTACAAAGAAATGAAGCAAATACTGCTCAGACTCACCGTGTGTAATCAAAAAGCATAGGGCCACTATTAATTAATAGGGGTGGGTATGGGGGGGACAATTTATCAAGTTTGATATTCCCTTGGCGTTACAAGCCATAACACATGGAGAGAATAATTGTATATTATTTACATCAGTCCTTGCCCCAATGAAGCTTACAATTTGTGGTTGCTATCCCACTCACACACAATATGGACAGTTTTATTAGGAGCCAATTGCCTGTAAATTTTTGGAGTCTGGCTGGAAATCAGACTACCTAGAAGCACAGGGTGAACATATAGACTCCTTGCAGATACCACTGTGGCTGAAATCAAGACTAGGCCCACAAAGCTGCAATTCAGCATAGTGAGCTTTGTATAAACAAACCCAAAACTGTTAGGCTGTGTGGTAATGAGAAGCTCATTATGTAGATTATCTGTGGACTGGTCATTTTTATCAGTTTCGCTTCTGCAAACTCGGCAGAGAAAGAAAACTGAGGTAGTTTTATTTTCTTGTATAGTGCAAGAAATCAAGAAAACCATAGAGACTTCTTAATGTAAAAGACAAAAAGAGTGTTCAGAACAAGCCTTTACCTTTTATTTAAAAAGAGTATATAATGCATATTTAATGAACTGTCACAATACAATAATGTTTAAAGAAACGGTAACACCAAAAAACTTTAATTATTTTCAAGGAACGACAATATAATGTACTGTTGCCCTGCACTTGTAAAACTGGTGTATTTGCTATAGAAACACAACTATAGTTTATATAAACAAGCTGCTGTGTAGCCATGGGGGCATCCATTCAAGCACAGGATACACAGTAGATAACAGATAAATTCTGAAGAATCCCATTGTATACCACAGAGCTTATGTTATCTGCCGTGTATCCTGTGTCTTTTCTCCTTTTTCAGGTTCGAATGGCTGCCCCCATGGCTACACAGCAGCTTTTTTATATAGAATATATTAGAGTTTCTGAAGCAAATACACCATGTATGAGTGCAGCACAACAGTACATTATATTTTCATTAATTCAAATCACTTCCATTCTTTGGTCTTACTGTACCTTTAAAAATTTATGTTCGCAATGGAGACCTGTCCTTGTCGGGAACATCGCAGGCAGCCAACACCCATGAATCTGTTTTGTAGCCTTTGAGAAATGTCCACCCTATCAAGGGAAGTGGAGCAATTCTGTTGTGGGCTATAGTGATAAGATTTTTCACAACTGCTCCACATCCACTTTATAGAATAGTTACCCTGTAAAAACGTTCATTTATATTTGTTGCATTTTATTTGTATGTACATTTGCACTTTTCCTCTTTTTATATTTTCCTCTATTTTTTATTCTCCTTTGTGCTATAGACCTAATTTGGTGTCACTTTGGTGCAGTAACAGAACATAATGTAATACACATAACTTGTGTTTCTATTTTGTGCACAATTCTGATGTCTGTGGCCCATACAGGAGAAAGAGAAGCTGGTTCAGTTGGAGAGAAGATACCAGGCACTAACAGGACGACGGGGATTCTCAGCTGGATCAGCTGCTCTTAGAGAGGTGAGTTCAGAATAACATTATGTATAACTTTAATTATCTAACATTGCCTATAACCGTTGAGCGTGTTAATGTATATACTTTATATAGTATAACTTGTATACTTAAGTATAACAATATATCACAATACAGTAAAAGTACAAACAGGGAAAACTAACTTTGCAATAAATATAAAAAGTTACAGACTGTTCAGTGTTTTAGGAAACACGAGGAAGGCGCTCCCTACTTACAGTTCAAGTATGTGCACAATATATTATGCAAGTGTTTAGCATGTGCACTTGGCATCTGTTAAAAGAAGAAATATCGGATTCTATTTCAATTACAATATACATTTAAAGTGGACCTGTCACCCAGACACACAAATCTGTATAATAAAAGTCCTTTTCAAATTAAACATGAAATCCAATTTCTATTTTTTATTAAAGCATTCATAGCTGTTGTAAGCTCATTTAAAAATCTCAGCTGTCAATCAAATATTGTCTGCCCCTCCTCTATGCCCGTGGCATGGAGGCGGGGCAGACCATTACTTTCACTTTCCATTCAACACTTCTTAGATGTCACTGCTCTCCCAACATTCCCCCTTCTCTTTACCATTTAATTGTGTATCCAGGGCATAGGGATGGACATCGGGTCCCCCATTCTGGTGCACAAACAAGATTCTGAGATGATGCAAGGCTTGTCTTAATAACAGTGTATACAAAATGGCTGCTGCCTGCTTGCTATCATTTTGAAATCCCAGACTGAAGGAAACAAGATTCAAATAATTTATATACTGTAATTAAAGTTAATTTTGCTTGACTAATGTGATAAAATAGGATTTTGAATAATTTTTTTGGGTGACGGGTCCTTAAAGGGCCCACCATTTCTAGTTTAGGGTGCTGCGAGGACCCACCACTTCTGGTGTTGAGTGCTGTGGGGTCAGGGCAGAGTCTGCCGTCTGGGAGTTAGTACATGCCAATTTACAAAATACCTTTAATTACCCTTTGCACAGGCTGCTCTCCACATCTCTGAGACTAGTGACTGCTTACTCGCTCAAGCTGATGTTTCTTGCATACCCGCTATCCCTTCCATCTGCTCTTACTCCCCTTCCCGGCAGCAAGAGGTAAACTCCTTCTTTCCGAAACGCCAGCTGACCACTAATAACCTGCTATGATACTTACTGTCCTTGGCAGAGTGTTAAATATGCACCATTGTTCTTGTGTACAATGTAAGTGTGCTACTGGCTGCAGCTTGATATGAAACAAGTCTGACTTATCTATCTATCTCTCTATCTATCTGTCTATCTATCTTTCTTTCTTTCTTTGCCTTCTTCCTCCCTCTATCTGTCTATCTATCTTTGCCTTCTTCCTCCCTTCCTCCATCACTGCATTCAGGAATACGTTTGCCTTTCTGATGTGCTCCGCTTGTACAGCAGCTCACCTCTTGTTCCTGCTTTCCCCCTTCTCTCTGCTGCAGAGCCCACCACCGCCCTTGAGGTACATTTCTCACCAGTCTCTCATTTCTCCTACATACTGGGCTAGAAAAGGTTTACCACACTTACAGTGTGACATTATGGCATTCAAAAACAAACATTATCTTAAATAACATGATTTCACCAGTATATAGTATGCTATTTTTTATGAAACTTGAGGGAAAGTGTTTGTTCTTTTATGTCTCATTTAAAGCCATGAAGCTGCAAAACAAGGGGTCTATAGAATATATTTTGTCTAGGCTGCTGAAACAACATTTCTTGTATCCATATACTGTATGACTTTGAGGATGGGTTAGAGATTTTTAGGTTTGCCTGATGCACAGCTCAGAGGTTGCTGGTAAAACATTTCCATTACTCTCATGAGAAATGAATCACTATGATTTTAAATATATGGTCATCATTAAGGTCCACAATTTGTACAGGCTTCACCTTGGTTCATAACAATGTTACTGATATTAAAACATTACTCTATTATCTATTTAGTCATATCTCCAAAAATACCTGGGATGGCAAATAATTGTAAGGATTGGGGCTCTTCGTCACTGTTCTGCCTTACAGTATGAGAACTGAAAAGTTAAGAGATCCTTAAAGGAGACATATTATGTACAAAAACAACTGTACCAGTGCATCAAACTCTTTAAATATAGACGGAATGCGCTTTAAAAAGTTTTGTCTCTGGTTACTAGTCCTGCCCATCGGTTCTACTTCCTGCTGTCTTCTTTCCCAGACTGTGCAGGGCAGCACTCTGCACACTGCCCTGTAGGATGAGAACCAGCAGCTCGACTGACCTAATAGGGAACTGAAGCCTGTCTTTACTTGTGTGACTGCAGGGCTGTGATTGGCTATCCCCTTCCTACTGTGCTTCTGGCAGGGACCATTAGGACACGCCCACTCTTCATTTGAAGCAGGGACCAGTGAACATCTATGGGGAGCTCCAATAAAGGGGCTAATTTTGAAGACAATCTTTTTCAAAATATATAACCAGCACCATATATTATACATTATTGCCTATGAAATGAACGTTTTTTTTATTTATCCTATATGTCTCCTTTAAGTATATTTGTAACTTTACCAGCATATTTAAAGCTGATTTGAACCCAAGAATACAATTTTGTCTAATGAAAGAAAATATAATACTAAATTTCCAGTATACATTCATTTGAAATGTTTATCGCCTTTAAAGTTCTTGAAAATAATTGCTATTGAAAGCAGTTTTTGTTTCTCTCTGCACTGCTTGCTCTGACTTCTAATAATGTATCTGAATTCAGCTCCCCTCCAGCCAATACTCCATTTGCCATAAATGCTGGGCATGATTGTTCACAAGTCTGTTAAGCAGCTAGCTTATGGTCCATTTTTTTCAAACAGTCAAAACAAGCAGTGTGGAGAATAGCATGGAACAGATAGATACTGCTTTAAAAAGTAATTCTATCAACTAATAACTTTAAAACAATTTAAAGTAGTAATGCATGTGTATTGCTTAAAATTCTATTTTCTTTATACAAAATTAGATTTTTGTGTTTACATCCCATATAAAGGTTTATTAGAAAGCTTTAGAATGCATTTACTTCACTTTGTAAACATACTTATTTCTTGGCATTTATTAAAATTGAATATTAGTGGTATTCAAGCTTTTTGAAGCCATGATTAAACTCTCTCTAAAACCACGAGTGCCATGAAAGTTATTAAAAGATCTGAATATAAAAAGTATGAACAGAAAAAAAAATGAACATCTTTAAAAGCTCTAAAAATTCAGTTGGCTAAAAAAAGTCAAGTAGGATCAGCACAGGTCCCATTGACTTCTATGGGACATGGACTGCTGTTACTTTGAGAAGTTTTATAGTAGAGTTTTTCGTGGTTTAACACTTATAAATCTTACATTTTTAGAGTTCGAGAATAATTATGATTCGTGAAGGAAATCCGAATGTTCGTAAATAGGCCCCTAAATGTTATGTATAAATGTACGTGTATATAAATATGTATATTTAGTGCTATTTCAGTGACTTGTATTTGCTCCATATTCAATGAAAAGTTTGGTATTTGATATTATAACTAGAATTTCTTTCTGTGTGTATCTAAAATAATGTAGGATGTTTATCAGGGCTTGTGGTGACAATTCCTCTACCCATAGTGATATCATATCTTTCACTAGTACATCACTTTAGATCAGCTACAGGATATTCTGGAAAGCATGCCCACAGGTTCTGCCCAAACGGCTGTACCAATGGCTGGTCCTGATGTGAACTCCGCCTCTTGTGCTCCTACACCTGAGGAACTTCCTCCTGTACATCTTTCTTCTTCATCTTCCTCCTCTCCCTCCATTTCTCTGGAGGTTCGTTCACATCTTTCATATTTTTTTTTTTTTTTTGACCTGTCTGTCCATCCATGCATATATCTCATCTGTCATTAACTATATTTGTGACTTAAATGGATTTCACTACACCATATTATGCTATGTTTTTTTTCTTTGTCTCTATATTGGTCAATTCCATGCTTACCCCCACTGCATCTTTTCCCCATCTCTTTGCCAACATACTCCAGATGAATTCCCCAACAACAGAAGGTCACTCCGCACCCCCAGCTTCTGATTTGGATACCTGGTACCAAGATTTAGTAACTGCTCCTTCTGCCTCTTCTTCTCCATCTTCTTCCCCTCCTCCACTCCCTGCTAAATCTCATTCATCTCGTAAGGCTTTGCAGGTAATCTGCCTTCACCTCTTGTGTGCTGTCTCTATCATAAGCAAAATCATAGCTAAATTCTGTTGTTTTCTCTGCTGGTGACCGCAAGTCATTCTGGTACAGCATTATACAGGTCATACAGAATACTGTTAGTAAGTGAACAAATTTAGGCTAAGGTCATGCCAGTACATAGGAGTGTAAGTGCATTCAGTTATGTTATTGGATAAAAAAAAATGAGCAATGTGAATAAAAATGTCTTTTTTTTCCAGATAACACCTTTTAACATATGTCTTCCATTTAATTCAGTGAAAGAGGCTTAAACTATAAAATATTGTGTTCTGTAACACAGCTCGTGTGTGTCTTGTAACTTTCATCATTCACCTGTCCATCTTCCCACCAGATTTCTCGCTCTCGGACTGAAATTGAAGGTGGAGGCACCCTTCCACGGATGAAAACAGTCTCCCCCTCTTCTTCTCACTTTTCAGTGGCCACTCTGGGCCGTAGTGTTTCTCCAAAGGTATGTAGATGGATCCCATTAATTGCAGCAGCCAGTGTAATACGTAGGTGAATGATGCTGCCATTTTCCAGTTATCCAATATGACATTTTTAATGTTCCTGGAAATGGTATCAATTTTTGCAGAATGCCCCTCTGACTCTGAATGGCACAAGCAGCCTCTCCAGGGGATTGGCAGTAACAATGCAAGACATCCAAAGCAAGAGACAGCTGGCACTGCAGCAAAAAGGTGAGTTTTAGAAAAATAATGCAGCCTTCCTCTGGATCAACTAGCAGTTAGGCAGGTTAAAAAAAAAAAAAAAAAGTTGAACTTGATGGACGTGTGTCTTTTTTCAACCTAATTTACAATGTTACCAGTACAGTGCCTAGCAGACCTATGCAAAGCAATAATCCCTTCATGCGCCATTAAGTTTGTGCATTATATGTTCCAATTTCATTCCTGGTCAGCTATTGCCCTGACTAAATATTGTGCCATGAACTGTACAATATTTTCCATTTCTTTGTGAGTGACCTGTGTGTGCTTTGTATGCAACAGAACATTTTGTTTTGACTATAAAATAACTATACTATAAGTAAGTATAAAATAGAACTATATTATATAACTTTAATATAACCAAGTTAAAATATATAATGTACAGTATTTAAACTACAATAATAATTTCACTTTTTATCTCTCACATATTGTGTGTCTCTTGGCTTGCTCACGCTGTGCTTCTCACTCCACACTTTCACACTGTCTCTTGTGTGTGTCTCTTGAGCAGACAGTCTGAGTACAGAGGATTCTCTTCCATCTGAAGTCGCAGGTAGTTTGGCATTTAATAATCCCCTGCATGCAAAAATACTTATAGCAGTGATGATTTTCAGAGTGCCTTCACCATTCCTTCATCTTTTCATGGGCTGTGTGGCTGATATCTTTATACTAATTTTCTATGTTATTTTAAGTAGCTCTGGCAACACTATATGAACAAATAAGGTACCTACCTGTCAAACATCTAATTCATAAACAAGGTTATTGTATATGTTGGTTCTCCTTTTGCTGCTAAAGCAACCTTTACCCACCCCACTTTCCTGAGTACGATTTCCACTAGGTGGGATGTTCTTTCATTCATATATGAGAGTTTCACCATTGATGTTGGGGTGGAAACAGGTCTTGCTTAGTGTTCCAATTCATCCCACCGTTATTGTTTTTGGGTTATGGTCAGGGCCAGGCCAGTCAGATTCTTCTACTCCCATCTCTACAAACTAATTCTGTATGGTCAAGCATTATTATCCTACTGAAATGGCAAAGGGCTTTCCCCAAACTTTTGCCACAAAATAGAAAGCACAGAACTGTCTAGTTGCACATATCTAGGGCAATGATGGATGTATCTTAAACAGCCAATTCATTGGGACATATTTTTAGCCATAGAGTATATGTCCTGCCCTATAAGTTTTTCAGTGTTAGCCATTTTGCCTTATTCACTGGTAGATTATTTGATTTGGCCCCAATAAAAGTAAGAAAGTAATATAAATGTGGTGTAAATGGCAATACTGATGGCAGAGCAGACCTATGAAAACTGTACTGAACAAGTTATATTGGGTTGGGGGAGGATTGCTAGTTAAGAAAGCGAGGTAGCACTAGAAGAGCCAAAATTCCTTTTTAAAAATTTGAATTTCGACTCAAGTTTTGCTGCCCCTGGTAACTTTCGGGCTGCTGCCCCTGAGGCGAGTTTCTTAACTTGCTTCATGGAAGCAGCACCCCTGGGAAAATGAACATTTAAATATTTTTGAGCAGCTGGTCAATTTTTACCGAGGGCAAATATTCTCTAGACTAGACCGTCAAATAGGTACTGATTCCTATGTGTTAAAATTGAGTAGGAGTAATATGGTTTGGAGGTGTTGTCTAGCAACAGTATAATGGGGTGATATGATTTCAGGGTAATAGTCTGATATCGCTGAAGCAAGAACACCCTCTTAAGTTTTCTTCACTGTACAGGCTTTTCCTATATTATTCTGTAATAAATGTAATTAAGCAAAGAATTGAAGGCACATATTACCTTTTACAGCAGAACAGAGTGTTCACTTTTATCTGTTGTCCATTGTTACTGCTGGTCAATTAACTAAAAAGTCCAATTCAAATATATTTTCCACCATTTGAGGGTATATGCCACAGGACTCAAATCATTGTTCAACAGCAGAATATATTTTCACTTGTACAAACAATAAGCAAATATCACTGTTTATCAAAAGTTATTAATATTTTGCTGATTTATTTTTTTATGTACTTTTGCAGTGTTTGTATACCATGTGAATATTTTGGAACTGTATTTCATGAGAAAAAACTTGATAATTAGGGAGATTTTTTTCGGTTAGGGCTACCTTGGATATACGCTATTCAACTATAAAAGAGTGGCTGATGGAAGTGTTTTTATCTTTATTGTTAACCACATTATTAGCTAAGGAGGGCCTGAGCAAACTGTAACCTAGGGGGGGCTGAAAAAAAAGCATGATAAGATACTGATGGTTGTTCTAAAGCCTTTTTTCTGTATAATTTGAATTTTTGCATAGATTTAAAACAAGATTTTGATGTATAGAGATATGAAAATGTTTCCCAGGTCAGCAAGTGATAGAGGAGCAGCGCAGACGTCTTGCAGAGTTAAAACAGAGAGCTGCAGTTGAGGCACAATCTCAGTGGGAATCTCTCCACGGAGCCTCTAATCAAGGGTACACTCCCATCATGCACCACTCCATTCTTCACCATCAGCAGGTCCATTCTCGTGAAGATGACCCTACACATGGATTTGACACTCTTAGTCTGGAGAGTTCTGATAGTTTGGACACTAGTGTTTCTACAGGAAACTCTGCATGTTCCCCTGATAACATGTCAAGGTAAGGTTTCTCTTTTTGTCACTACTTTGTTATTGTCTAATTTCTTATTTCCTCTTGTAGATAATCTTAACACCCTGCTTTTTCAAGTTTTCCCAATCAGATTTTTTTTCCCTGTCACTTGCTTATTGTCACTCGCATTAATTCTCCACCCACTCATTCTCTTTTTCTAAAAGTGCTAGTGGTTTAGACATGCTGAAGATAGAGGAGATGGAGAGAATGCTTCTAGAAGCTCATGCAGAGCGAGCCAGGCTTGTAGAATCCAGGGTAAGTTTTTAAGCATTAAATGGTACACTGCAGTAGAAAATAAGTTTTAAAGCTCTAGAGATGGAAGTGTGAAAAGGAATTTGCAGATTTGTGCTTGTCTTCTACATCTTATTTAGGAGCGTGAGGTGGAGGTACGCAGAAAAGCACTAGAAGATGAGAGGCGAAGGAGAGAAGAGCTGGAAAGACGCCTTCAAGATGAGACAGCTCACAGGCAAAGACTAGTAGATAAGGAGGTCAAGATGAGGGAAAAGCATTTTTCACAGGTTAGAGTGCTGATTTGCACCTGTAGCAAACATTAACATGGCATGATGTTGCTTGGAGATGTGAAGTATACTCTGGTTTTTAATATATTCCTTCTGCTTTAATTTCCTCACTCCAGGCTCGTCCTCTTACACGCTATCTTCCTATCCGGAAGGAAGATTTTGACCTCCGAACTCATATTGAGTCCTCAGGCCATTCAGTAGATGCCTGTCCTCACATCATTTTAAGTGAGAAGATGTGCCGTGGCTTCCTGACTAAGATGGGTGGAAAGATAAAATCATGGAAAAAGCGCTGGTTTGTTTTTGATCGCCTCAAACGTACCCTATCGTATTATGTAGGTAAGGGTCCAGGACAAGATGTGCTTCATCTTAAAGCTGCATGTTGTTACAAAACTTATCTGGAAAGTATGGTTCAAGTAGGCCCTTCACAAAACTTGCAAAGTCATGTATTCTGTGAGTTGAGAAATGATTTTATAATTATTTTAATTCTGCAAACATTTCCAGAAACTAGAAATTACATTTTTAGAATGTACACTTCAACACTAAAGCGCAGAGTTAGATTTCTTTATCTAGATTGCTAAAGTATTTTACATTTGCCCAGATGCCGAGTATATGTCGGCCACAGGACAGTATTGTTTTATAAATTCTATAATTATTTTGGGGATGGGACATGTGCACATTTTATAGTATAAGTGTAGGGTTGTGCTGCATATTAAAGGAGAAGGACAGGCTAAAATTAAGTAAGCTTTATCAGAAAGGTCTATATAAATACACCAGTAAACCCTCAAAGTAATGCTGCTCTGAGTCCTCTGTCAAAAGAGAAACAGCATTTCTTTCCTTCTATTGTGTACACATGGACTTCTGTATCAGACTTCCTGTTTTCAGCTTAAACCTCCAGGGCAGGGCTTGAGCATGCTCAGTTTGCTCCCCTCCCTCCTCCCATCCCTGCTGTAATATGAGCTCAGAGCTGTAAGTGAGCAGGGAGAGACTCAGGCAGGAAGTGATGTTACAACAAGTTTATATGGCAGCTTCTATCATAAACAAACAGAGACAGTATCTAGAGCTGTTTACTCAGGTATGGTAAAGCATTCTGCAGAATAAATATAGCATTCTAGCTTGCACTATTGTGGTTAATCTGTTGAAAATAAACTGTCTTGGAGCTTTCCTTCTCCTTTAATATTGCGTTGTGCCATTAATTTGACCTCCTCTCTTGCAGATAAACATGAGGCAAAACTGAAAGGAGTTATATATTTCCAGGCCATAGAAGAGGTTTATTATGACCACCTCCGGAGTGCAGCCAAGGTGAGATTGTTGCTGCAGCCACATTCACATTCAGTCTTACTTTTCAAGTTTATAAACATTTTCATTTAGTATTTTGTTCTTTCTGTAATTTCACATTCCCAATTTTAGCCCATCTTTCTTTTTCTGTACCTTTTTTTTTATTTGAATTAGTGACCTTTCTTTCCTCTACAGAAAGGACTTTTTAACCTCAGCCTGGCCACTGTACGTATATATCCGCCCATACTTCTGGTCTTAGTCCTTTACTGTAACCACACTACTACTTCAGGGCTGGATAAAATACACTGATGTGTGTTATTAACTGCATGTTCAGCTTCACTATTAACATTGGGCTTTCAAAGCAGATGTGAAGCATCTTGTCTGAAACAGCCTTTTAAAAACCAGCTGGGCTAACACAAAATATTTCAACCTAATGTGTTGGTTTAAACAGCTGTCTTCAGAAGTAAGTTATAACCTTGATGCCAATAGATGATTTATGGAAGACTGTCACCTACTAAGGAAAAAAAATCCTTCCGCAGTGATACAAACAGATGTCCAATCTTTAACTCACAAGAATGTCAAGATATTTTTGTGTCTATCTTTTAAGACACTGGAAAAGATTTAACTATGCTAAAAAAAACTGACTTTGTGCTTTTAATCTGATGTGTATATACAACTTGAACTCATTGCTATTTAATTGCTTGTGTAGCTAATTCATTGCACCAGTTACACACAAAATAAGGTGTATTTATATTATTTAAAACATGGTAACTTCTGAATGTTCCCATTCAGGCAACATTACAGCCATAGGTTATCCCAATTTTTTTATGCGCATATTGTTGACTATATAGTCATCATTTACATTCCATTAAACTAATTGACTACAGTACCGCAACACCTTAACTGGTGATTCCTGTCTGGATTATTCATACCATTTCATCCATTTTATTAGTTGCTTGCCAAACTACAGTATATTATCACCGGTATTTGGGAGTTCCTACCAAGAAGTTTGGAACTGTGATCTCTTCATATGGGCCAACTGATAACCAATTATGCGTTAGTTTTTTGCATGGATAACAGTGATCTTATCTGCTACATTAGCTATAACAAGACAAATATTAGTATACATTTTCACATGTATTCTCACATATGCAAAAATTGTTACTGACTAAAGGGAGAAAAAGAGGTTGGAATTAAAGTAATGATGATAAAGAAATAATTATTAGTGCAGGAAATAAATATTTATAGTGGCTCTATTCTCAACACAGAACAGAAGCAGCTTATAAATTACAATATTCATATATATTTTATATTTATTAGGACTGGGGCCCCACAGCAAATTCCTTTTTAGGGTGAAAGCATTTGTCACCCACTGAAAATCTGCACTACCCTTAATCAACAAACATGAAAATATTATACTCATGGTTAGTGCAGATTCTCAGATGATCAATCTGCCCTTGTGCTTTGACCCTTAGGGCCACTTAAAATTGATGAATAAGACCTTTTACAAAACATATATTAAAACTGATAAACAGTCTGCCCTTCAGTCAGCTCCTTATACCTCCCAGGTCACCCAGTATTCAAAAGGTCTGCTGCCTCTAGTTACACATCTGATTGCCTTCATTGTTAATGTGCAGGAACAGATACATTTGGGGGGGGGCATGTCCTAATCACTTTGCCAGGCTGGGTTAGAAGAAGGGAGATTAGGACATTCTAGCAATATAAAAAGGGGAGGTCAGAAGGGTGATCACGCTAGGAGATACTTGAAAATAAAGTGGTGCTTTCTGAAACTCTTTCAAATCAGCCGTGCTTGGGTTCATTGATTATGTAGATGGCATGCCTAATATACACCACTAGGGTTGCCACCTTTTCTGGAAAAAAATACCGGCCTTCCTATATATTTATCTATTTTCCCTATTAATAACATTGGGATCAACCCTCATTTTTATCGGCCTGGCCAGTAAAATACCAACCAGGTGGCAACCCTATACACCACTCTGGGAGCCAAGCTTTCTGAGCTCTACACTAGCTGAGCAACCCGACTTGAATCTGAAGTGCTGACCCACCTCTAGAAAAAGTGCTGTGTAGGGTAGGAAGGAAAAGTGTAAAGCTGTTAGCCCTGCCCAATCCTATGTAATGAAAAAGTTGCAAACTAATAGGGTGTTTGGTATGTGTGTGTTCTCTGTGTGTCACATGCTAACTTTTACCTGGCAGGAGACCTTACATATTATTTTTATTATTAAATTGTGTGCGGTTGTGAGTGTTACTGCACATGGCTGCAAAGTCTGCATGTCACTGCACGACGGTTATTGCATGTCTGTGCTATGACAAATATGCATGTGTCTTGTTATAGTTGTAGCAAGGTGTGCAGTTTTTGCTTTATTTTTTTTAATATATATCCCATATATTATAATTAATGTGTGTGTGTGTGTGTGTGTGTGAATGGTTGGCTGTTTTCTAACCAGCGTGTGCTGTATATATGCAGTTATGTGAGCCTGTGTGGTACTTATTTTGCCTCACTGTGTGTATGTCTGTAAATTCATTGTGATCCCCGATTGTCAATCGCCACTGAAGTCCTCTCTTATCCCCTATAGCAGATATCCGATTTTCTTTCTGTGCCCCTGTGGAAGGAGGTGGGTGAGAGTGGATGTGTAGAGAATCTGCCTGCGTGTGGAGTGCGTGTGCTAGTGTGTGTTTATAACGGGCGAGACCCCCCATTTTGAATTTGCAGAGGCTGAATATAGTGTGCAACCTGGGAAGAAAAGTTATAACTTTACAGGTTTTCATTTGTCTCCTCTCGACAAACAGAGCTGTAAAAGCCCCAACATCCACAATGGATTTGTTGTCTTGTATGCACAATGGTTTTTAACCAAGTAGGATACATATAAAATATGCCATATTTTGAACTACTCCAGCTATTCATATTAAAATAAAACAAGAACAATAACCCATAATGCTCTATAAGTTAATAAACCACGCATATTGCATGGTATTTTATTTTTTTTAACAAACTTTAGCAAGTATAACCCTGAGAGGGAAAATAGTCTCTTTATACATTTCTATTTACAGTTCACTTTCCAAAGCAGGTATGTTCTGGGTGCCGGATATTTAGAAATTTTTCTCATAAAGTTCATACAAAAATTTCTAATTCCTTTAAGCCCACCAGAAGGAGGGAGCAAATTCCCATTGGGAAACGAGGGCGTAGGTCATACTCTGTAGTGGCTTTAGTAAGCCCCAGTCTATTTGCTTTAACTGTTACAGAACTACACTTCCCACCATCAATTACATTTTATCTGAATATTCTTATTCATATGTTGCACGATGTGCATGTTTTATATTCTCTGCCTGCCCAGTTCACAATTCCTTATGGAAGTTTATTTTTATTGTGAATGGGAGAAAGGAAGCACTGGAAGGAGGCTGCAATTGGAGTGAAAAAAGTGCATGGGGGGGGTCTGCAAAATAAGTCCTATGAGTAGGAAGGCACCCCAATAAAAGGGGCTGAACCAATCTCTTAAACGGGATTTTATTTGGGTCTCTTAAACAGGATTTTATTTGGGCAGAACTTGTATATGGTTTAGGATACACTGACAGCAGGAGGGAAGTGGATAGAAACCTGCTAAATATGTGGCCCACTTATATTTCATCCTTGTCAGGAGGTTGCCAAGGCAGAATAGATGTTTGCAATAGAATTGCCTGATAAATATTATTTTATTGAATTTATAAGGAGCACTGTATAAAATATAAAACAATAAAGTATAACAAACCAATAAACCAAGAGAGACCAGAAGGCACTGCTGTTAACTTGCAGATGTAATAAACGTTGTCCATCAGGCCTGTGACAATGATAGTGATGATTGGAAGCTGCTCACGGCCATATGTATTCACACATTTTTCTAACCAATATGGATGTTTTGCTGCAAAACCTTAAATAATTCAGTCTTTTCATTCTGCGCAGAGTCCGAACCCAGCGCTAACGTTCTGTGTCAAGACACACGACCGGCTGTATTACATGGTAGCGCCCTCCCCAGAGGCTATGCGGATATGGATGGATGTCATTGTAACTGGGGCTGAGGGTTACACTCAGTTCATGAACTAATACAGGTGGCTTCCCTATAATGACACACTCCTCAGGAACCACAGGCAAAAGGGAGATCTTGAAAACAATTGTCTCTTTATTCAGTGTTACAATCATACACTACCCACTGCATCCTGCTGTCAGGCAAATGGCCAAATCTTTGGGGCAAAGCTTACAGCAGTGCAAAGCTCTTAAATACATCTGGAGACACTGATGGTGCAACTGTGCTTTTGCTACATGCAAGCACAGGTTAAACAGTACTGTTATCACATTTAATGGTTAGAAAAGTATTAATGTTTTTATACCTTTTTTTGTTTTTTTTTTTTACTTGGATGTTTTTCTGGTGCC
Source organism: Xenopus laevis (assembly GCF_017654675.1). NCBI lineage: Eukaryota > Metazoa > Chordata > Amphibia > Anura > Pipidae > Xenopus > Xenopus laevis. The sequence continues at coordinate 82,359,422 of NC_054383.1, forward strand.
GTGACACTTTGATCTAGATTTTTAAAGACGAGCTGGTAGTGCAATAATGCTACACCAGTTACAGAAACTACTCTCTATATATCTGTATATGTTTTTGTTACTTTTTAATGCTTTTATTAATGCCTTATTGTGGTCTCTCACATGTGGTGGAGATATTGTTGCCTTGCCCATATCCCTTCTGCTGTGGGCAACCTCATTGTGTTAACCCAAATACCACCTGTGCCTTGGTTATGTGAGGCAAAAATCAAATGATATTTTATTCTCTTTAAACTGTCCAAAGCCCTTGGTTTGGTTCTCCGCAGAGGGGGCTGTCATATTTTACTTACAACATGAACAGAAGATGAGTTTACCAAACTATAAAAAGTTTACGTCCATACTGACATTTCAAGAATTACGGGGAGACGGGTTTATTTGGAATAGATTTTATCCTTGGGCTTATGTTTCCTGTACATTGTTCTGCCTTGTGTGTATCAACACATTCATATTCTATATAGGACTAGTTTTTTGGAATGTTTTTGTAATGATCACCTGTTTTGGTCTAATCTGATCTGAGTTTTGTATGTTAAATCTAAGAGGAGTTCTGTCACCTTATAATTATCCGTATCAAGGTAACTCTTATTTGGCAAAAAAAAATCACAGTATTCTCATTAAACATATATATATATACATGTAAATACATATATTATCTGGCAGGGGAATAATATATTATGAATGGTAGTACCGGATGAAATGATTAAAGGCGCTATAATGACATTTAATCAGGGATGGTAATGGTTAAACAAGCTGGACTTAAATAAAAGACCATACATTTAAAAATGTGTTTATTTCCTTTCTTGTACCATTTTTGTCTTTGGGGCCCTGTCTTGGCCCCATTTACCTGCCAGCATTGTAGAATTGACACTGAGGTTACAGAATGAAAGGTATTATCAATACTACAAGGTTTGTTGTTCTGAAGGAATTGCTAGGTAATGTGCAACCCTGATCAGTTACACTCGTTGGCAGTTAAAGGGTTAACGTGGGGAAACTGGTACCTCCAGAAAAGGCTCAAGAAGCTTCCTTTGAAAATGTACCTAATGATGGGAGAAATTCACAAGCGAGGATATAACTTTGCACCAGCACAATATCCTGTGGCAGTTGGGCAGCAATTTGCGTTGCTCACTTTAATTATACACTTGGAATAATTAAAAGCCATTTTCTGATTGATGTGGGTTTACTGCACTGGTGCTATCTTTACGATTTAGTTGCAAATCACAATAGCTTGGGGCAGTATATTGCTGCCTTTTAAATATATATAGTGAATAAAGTACTCCCTCTTGTAAATTATAAGGATATTGTAAGTTACTGAGGAGTTTCATGACCATATAAAAGCAAGAGGCCGAGTGTTTTTATACAGGTCAAGGTAACTTCTAATATCCTCATATTTTGCAACTGGGGGTACTTTATTTATTATAATACACAAGTTTCAGTGAGTCATGTGACAGGAATGACATCAGAACTCACCGTTTATAACTGATGACATCAGAACTCGCCATTTATAAGGATATAATTTACAAGATATTCATGGCTTTTGTGTATTATATAATGGATTTGTGCTGAACATATATTTTGCCTTTTGTTTTATTAAAACTTTGTTTTTTGTTTAGTGAAACTAAAATTCCTTTTGCGTATGAAGATTCTCATTCATTCGGGTGTATCTAGTCGAATAAATTCGAAGTCAACTGGACATTGTTTTTTTTTCTTGAAAACTTTTCACCTCTCATCCGAATGGCTTCTCAAAAATATGAATACGAGCATACCGAGGGGCCCATTTACTAAGGGTCTAAGTGAATGTTCTAATTCAAAAACTTCGAAGGAATTTTTGGGTACTTCGACCATTGAATAGGCCAAAATTTGATTCAAATTGAAAAAACTTCACATATTTGACCATTCGAACATCGAAGTACTGTCTCTTCGACACTTCGCCACCTTAAACCTGCCGAATTGCTGTTTAGCCTATGGAGGACCTCCTAGAACCTCTGAGTCTTTGGATACGTTTTTAGAAGTCTAAGGTTTTTTTTGTATGATCGAATGATTTTTACTTCGCTCGAAAAAATACTTAGACTATCGAAGTATCAAATTCGCTGGTCGAATTTCAAAGTTTTTTAACTTCGAAATTTCGACCCTTAGTAAATGTGCCCCCCTAGTATGAGCAGAGGGGGTAATCTTTCATCTCAGAAAGAAAGCTCTGTTGGGAATTGTCCTTGGCTGGGTCTAGGATCTTCTGGTACTCTGCCAGTGCAGCCTTGGCTCCAGGTGTTAGTGCTGATTTGACTCCTTAATATCTACCTGACTTGCTGGGTGCTACGTGTCATGTATGCTACATAAAAGCTACCATGATGAATTCCCGGCTACTGAAAGCCATATATTTTCATATTGCTGATAAGTGGACATGATTCATGAATGGACACACTGGTTGGCCATACCTCTGAGTCTGTTTGTAGTCCTCCAGCTTTAGCTTAGAGATAATGAGCTCTGTCCCTCCACACACCCACCCTTTGTTGTGACTGGTTTGGCTTGCCTGAGGTCTGCTTAGAAGGGGATTTATGTAAGCTTTAGAAATGTCTACCTGCACCAGCAATTGGGAAAATGAAAACATGTCATTCTAGTATACATCCTCACCGTTTGTTAGCAGGATTCCATTATGCAGAGGGCTTAATTGTACCAGTCATCTCCCTTTACAAGGACTCATAATGGAGTAGCTTCAGTTTCCCTGTTTAGCTCAAGACTGGGGAAGGGGTTAAAAATCAGGTAACTCCTGTAAAATTGAGAGGGGTAGCGGTTTACATGAAGCTGGTGGGAAGGGAACTTTGAGCATTTTGTCACCCGTGCTGGAGGTGATTAAATGCAGGTAACAAACCATTCCATGTGCCTCTGTCCTAAAAGCAATTAAAGCAGTAAAATGAAAAGCCCAAATTCATTTTTGTATTACTGTAATTCTTTATGAAGAGCAAACATTTTTGCAAAACAATGATTGTGCATAAAAATGATTTTTCTAATTTACAAAGTTTTTTTAAAGCAAAAGAAGTTGCAGTGCTTCTGGTGAGAAGACACCCATAGCATGAACAGCAATGACAATTATACTGCATGGCGAGTCTAAAGGAAAAACATAGAAAAGAATACAAAAGGATCAACTTGAATGAGAGGGATCTAAGGTGGTAACTACAACTGCACAGCTTGCAGGAGTGCTTGGAGGTGAAGAACACAACAGTTGCAAGCAGTTCATCAGATGTCCCACCCTGCGCCTCAGCTTCACGCCCAGAAAGTGATAACGATTGTCAGAATGATGGCCATCCATGACAGTGAGCGACATAGGGTAGTGCCAGCAGTTAGCTGGGTTTTGTACCGTTCCAGTAATTGTAATGCGACTCCATTACTCCAGCCGAAGCCCACCTGAGACACGAGGAGAAAATAGAAACGGTAAACAAAGTATAATATTGTTGACATAAAATGAAATTGCTTCAGGACACTAAAGGACAGATTCACTAACCTTCAATATGATTTCCCTGAGAAGATTTGAGTAAAAACTGCAAATAATCTTCCTATATATGGTCAATTTCAGAACAAACATTTTTTTTTTTTTCAGTAAAGCATTTTTACTGAACCATTTTTCAGTTTTCACACATGGTTGTGCGGTCTTACTCGGAGGTGCCAGAACCCATTATAATCTATATAAACCTGGCAGTAAGTATTCCAACAGCATAAGAAAATCTGTTTGTTTTTTTTATAACCGGCATCCAAAAAAAAAATGTCACTCTAAAATGCATTATAAAGGAACAAACCTCACCAGTTAGTTTGATTAGTAAATCTGCCCCGGGACTGTAGAACTGACCTCAAAAAGAAGAGTAAAATATAATTTTGGCTTGGGTCTGGAGTGTCTCCCCTTAATTCACTGGACTGTGGCCGAGAGAAATTGGTTTATTGTGACATAAGCGGAACCTACACTTCTAAATTTAAACACAGTGAAACCCTGTTCCCTCAAGTTTATAATCTAAGGGGCGGCTGTGTAGTAACATGTGCATGATCCTGTAATCAACAGCAAATAGAAAGAAGGACGTTTTGGGGTTTTATAAATGCACCCCTCTCTTTCATAGTCCATAGTCATAGATATATGTCTGCTCCATAGATTTCTTTTTATAATAATAATTTTAAGAAGATTTGGACCTTAATGGCAGGACTGTCCCTCTATATAGGTGCCATGACACCTTCCCCACTAGGTCAGTAATGCTTGTAGGTCAAATGGAAGGACTTACTTGAACCTCATATTCACCTCCTCCTCCAGGTTTCCCATCACCTTCTACATCGTACTGCACATATAAGAAACAAAAGTAGGTCAAGCTACAGAAATTAATGAGCAGAACAATAGGAGACAAATTGATGCTGATCAAAACTACTTTCTGATGGGGTGCTCTTGGGTAATGTACTATTATAACTTTGCACCTGTGTTAGTAAATGAAGGCATACTGTATATGCTCAGTTACACAATTACTTTCCTCAAACCTCATGAAAAGAGGATCAGCAAATGCTTTATTTGTGCCAGACTAGATCTAAATATGTACACAACTGAAACGATCTGTGAGGACATGGGGAGAGCCTCATTATGTGCTGCAACTAATTAAAGGGTATATAAGATCATATACATATAGCTTCAACCACATGTTCTCATGGATGTGGGAGAAGGGCTCATTTATCCGCACCTTGTGGACTTGTTGGGTAGCAGTGACATTTTGGGCTAGGGTTTTTATTTATTTGATACCCCCTTTTTGTTATCAGTACTGTAATGTGGTAACAAGCACAGATTTTGGTAAGCATGTTTGTTACACAAATTTTAAAGGAGAAAAATGAGAATCTACCTTCTCAAACATTCCTTTATATTTGGTGTAAGCTTTATAGTTGGTTCTGATCCAGTTTTGGGCCAAAGAGAATGCAGTATCTTTTGCTCTGGAGGATTTGGCTTGTGCCAGACCTGTGAGAGATAATCAGGATTTAGCAAGTATTCATAGAGAAGCCCAGTGCACCTTAAACAGTACATTCTCACATGCTGGTTTAATGACAACGGTTGGATGACGTTATAGTCTGTAAGGACTGATTATGGCAGGCGGGAGATACAGGAACGTTATTTCTCACCTTCAATAACCATGTGTTGGAGAGGAGGCCAGGCATTGGGGAAGTCCCACTGTTGACCAGATCGTGTCAGTGAGGTGGGAATGCCATTCTTATAAGACAATGCTCCACTCTTCTGTTAAAAAAACACAGAATCATTACTTATATATAAATCTATAGATATCTATTGGGCAGATTTGAAAATCCTGTTAGGTGAGTCGGTGTTCTGATTCAGTCCTCTCCCAATGGGCCTGCATAGGTGCCTATTGTGATTCAATCATTGGCCCGGTATGGCCACTTTAAAGGAAAACTATACCCCCCCCCCCGAACAATGTAGGTCTCTATAAAAAGATATTGCATAAAACAGCTCATATGTAAAACCCTGCTTGTAATTGTAAATAAACCATTTTCATAATAATATACTTTTATAGTAATATGTGCCATTAGGTAATTATAAATAGAAAACTGCCATTTTAAAATATAAGGGCCGCTCCCCGGGATCATATGATTCACGGTGCACACAAACAAACCAAACAAACCATATATGTTAGGTCACATGAGCCAATTATCAGACAGAGTCTTTATCAGACAGTGTGTCTTTTGCTTCCACACTTCTTCCTGTTACAGTTAGAGTTGTAGTATTTCTGGTCAGCTGATCTCTGAGACAGTACAGAGACCATCACGAAATGGTGGTTCAAGGCGAGAGATGTAAAAGGGCAATATTTATTAAATATATATTCCAGTTTGGTAAGATTCTTTAATATGTCATTTACTTTGTGTAAATATTCATTTTGGGGGTATAGTTTTCCTTTAAATCCCATAATCTATCACTTCTTTATGGAACAAGGTGAGGGAGGGGTTGCATGAAACTGTGAGCCTAGAGGCACTGTAAATTGGTCTGCATTGGGAAAAGATATCCATGAAGATCCTAAATGAAATATAAGAGAGAAATAAAACAATAACAGGTATTGTGATCCTTGTATTACTGAACGTAATTGAATATTGATGCTCGTTACAAAAGGGGCACCAGGTGTAAAAAAAACCCTACTTTTTGCATTTTCCATTTGGCCACCTACACAATATTAGTTCCTAGGGTCCTGAGGTGCAACTCTGTGTGCTCCAAAAATGAAGTATAGCGGGACACACATTCTGTACATGTAGCACTGCTTATGTACAATACCACTGCATATAAGATTAGCAGGACATGGGTGTCCCCTGGCACATCCAGTGTCGGACTGGGGGTCCTGGGCCCACTGGGACTGCTACCTCAGGGGCCCCCACACAGTGTCAGACTGAGACACCAAGGGCCCACCCAAAAACTTTAGACCAGGGGCCACTCTCAGTACTATTATTCTTCCTCTCCTCACTCAACCTCTATTCTCCTAGTCTCTTTTCTTGACATACTATAATCTATGAATCCATCTATTTAGCTTCTTTGTTCTCATAGAAATTGATAATGACCTTTAAATAGGCCAAATGTTTAGAAACAGGAGGGCCCACTGACACATGGGCCCACCGGGAGTTTTCCTGGTATCCTAGTGGGCCAGTATGACACTGGGCACTTCATCCCTAGCTTGTGAGCCATTTGTAATGCACAAACCAGGAATACTGGGAGACAAAAGGCACCACAACCCCCTGTGTTTACAAACACTTATAGCCTTGTCCCTGTAAGCACTTTGGAACAGCATAAACCATGAGCAGGACTGCAAGTGAACAGTGTGGGACTGGGGTATCTGAGCCCAATGGAAACCTCACCCCAACCCAAGGCCCACCCGACCCTGCAGCCTACTTCTGTCTGCCAGTACTGCTGGGTGCTACAAACACCTGCCTGCAGACAAGCCATTATCCTGCAGATCCTGGGCAGGCCAGGTGCTGTGGGGCCAGCATAGTCTTACCCTGCAAGTGTATGTGAGTAAATATGTGCTCTAAGTACTCCAGCACTTGCATTCCTGCTCAAGTCATTACTGTCAAGACTAGAAGAGAGAGAGAAAGAGATCACATTTAATTAAAAAAGAATCATCAGTGAACCTCGAGATAGGACACTACTCGGTCTGCAACTTCTGGATTCGAGTAACACGTAGCCCATAGAGGAACCAGGTTGCTGGGATAAAAATGTGTATTTCTCCGCTGAGCATCCATGTTATAGTCCAGCCATATCCCCAGGCCCTCGTCCCACAATACAGACTGTACTGCCTCAAGTCTCTGTGTCAGAGCTGTTTGGAACCGAGATTCTTTCTCAGGCATATCTAACAGAGAAAAAAAAAGAAAACAAAGAGCATTTTTATACAAGGCAATGTGGAAATCACTATCAGGTACTATGAAATATAATGAAATTAAGAATATGACATATTTCCATACATCAGGCATTGACAGGTGTTACAGCAAGCAGTATATTAATTATAATAGACTGCAATAATTCTGTATAATGTCTTAGCCATCAAACATGAAAAAAAAATAATGAAGACCAAATGAAATGTTGCTTAGAACAGGAAAGTTAAAGCAAATATCTGATTATTTGCAAATAGGTACAGATCATGGCCCAGTGTTGCTGGCATTTGTACATAATACTGAAGGGTTTGATTTTAGCTCTTTATTAATTAAGGAAGGAAGGGCATTGTGTGGGACTAAACCATCTTACTAGATCAATAAAAGCTGCACTGTTTTTGCAAAGTGATTGCAGAATATTGAAGTGTTATTTTAATCAATAATACATAAAACATCCAACAAAACGTAAACAGGGTTTGGCAGGTTAGAGAAGCAGACAATTTATATTCAGAGTATACTGTACTAAGGGGCATATTTATCAAGGGTCGAATTTCGAATTGATGGGAGTTTCTAAAAACTCCCATCAACTCCCATAAACTCGAAATTTGGGGGAAAAAATGACCAATCGAAATCGAAATTAAAAAAGAATCTAATTTTCAATATTCGGGTGAATAGGATCGACCTTAGACTTTCACCAAATGACTCAAAATTGGTTGTAGAAGGTCCCCCATAGGCTAAAACAACAAATTGGCAGGTTTTAGATGGCGAATAGTTGAATTTGAATTCTTAAAGGGACAGTACATGATACATTTCAGAATTAGATTTTTTTAAACTCCAATCGAATTTTGACTATTCCCTAGTCGAATTACACTAAAATAAACTCTAAATTCCAATTTAAAAATTAGAATTTTCAATTTGCATTTAAAAAATTAGAATTTTCAATTCGACCTTGATAAATTTGCCCCTAAAAGTCTGTGATTGCAAGAAATCTACAGTATAGGCAATAGACCGTGGATCTGTAGGGAGAGGTGCAAAGTTCATGCCACCGACCAACCAGGAAAGGTTCCAGGATGAATTCTTTTTATTTATACAGAGAACTGTGGGGCAGAATTAGAGCACACTGAATAAACATACAATTGTACACTCTCATAAGGACATTGTTACTCACTCAGCTCCTTGTAAAACTTGGCTAATGTTTTCTCCACACGGCACAGGATTCCATTCAGGTCCGCAGGCACCACAGAACTGGTTCTGGTCATATTAAGTTTATTATCTGTCTCGCTGTTGCCAACCGACCCGGAGAACCAACGAGAAGAAAAATCCCAGCCTGATTCAGCAGCAGCTTTCAGCTCCGCCAGAAGAGACTGTTGGGAATCTAGACATATGATTCTAGAATGTGTAGAACAATCACAACAAGCCACACAATAATGTATTGAAACAGTTGCAGACTAAAGAAAGGGAAAAGGAAACATACCTGGGGCAACGGTTTCAGCAAGTTCATAATCATCAGAATAGGACTCTGGCCTGAATAAGAAACAAGCTCAATGCTTAATGCACACCCTCACCTGACAAAATGTGAGTATCACAAAAAAGTCTCCAATAAATAGCCTTTTATTAGAAAGATCCCTTGGGTACATAGGTTCCAATAGAGTGAAACAAAAGAAATTAAAACGATCATGTTGAATAGCCGGTTCATCAAAATCAAGGGTCTGCCATTTCTGAGGGATAGTTATATAGTTAGTTACTGTACATAGTTAAATCCATCAAGTCCAGCCCCTCCAAATGAAAACTCAGCATCCATACACACACCCCTCCATACTTTCATATAAAATATATACCCATACCTATACTAACTATAGAGTTTAGTATCACAATAGCCTTTGATATTATGTCTGTCCAAAAAATCATCCAAGCCATTCTTAAAGGCATTAACTGAATCAGCCATCACAACATCACCCGGCAGTGCATTCCACAACCTCACTGTCCTGACTGTGAAGAACCCCCTACGTTGCTTCAAATGAAAGTTCTTTTCTTCTAGTCTGAAGGGGTGGCCTCTGGTACGGTGATCCACTTTATGGGTAAATCGGTCCCCTGCTATTTGTCTATAATGTCCTCTAATGTACTTGTAAAGTGTAATCATGTCCCCTCGCAAGCGCCTTTTTTCCAGAGAAAACAACCCCAACCTTGACAGTCTACCCTCATAATTTAAATTTTCCTTCGTAAAAGTTATAGCACATGAAACGTTTGATGGTTGGCTCCGGTCAAACATCCCTTTTGCCCAATTATTAAAATGGCCCTGACATTAATGGGCAGATTTATTAAGGATCGGGTTGTGTTTTCCATGAAAATTTGAGTTCTGAGTTTATTTTTTTTGTTTTTTCGATATTCATTATATCCTGACCCTGGAAATAGCTCGAATTTGAAAAAACACCAACTAAAACCTGTCGAGGTCACGTAGGAGTCAATGGAAGAAGTCCCTTGAACCATTTGAAGATGTTAATAGGCTTCATGATGTTTTTTTGGAGGGTTTTTCCGAAAACGAGATCAATTCGAGTGATTCGAGTTTTGTTTTTGACGAAAACAGTTTTAGTGGTGAGTTCATTCAAGGTATAAAAATCTTTAAAATTTTTAACGTTGATCAATAACCCCCTCATTCTAGAATCATCGATCAACAGATAGACATGGTTTTCACCCAAAAGAATTGTCTATAACCAGCCTGATATAAAGTTGAGCTCTGACCAGATATCAGTTAGCTATGTAGTTGTTTAGGCCTAATATTGGCCATGGGCACAATGTATGTACTTTTTACCAAGGATGCCAAACCAACCGAGAGCCTCTAGATCAATATTCTTTTTATTGGATTTTACAATAAGGCAAGTAGACAGTATGTGGCTATATACTGTGTATGCAGCTCCATATATATTTATGGATAACTATGGAGTTCATTCTTAATGAACAATAAACAATTAATGATAAACCATTTGACCTGTTTCCTTTCTGTTGTTTCACTACTCGACAAACTGACTATGAAATAAAAATATTCAGCTCGGATTACTTTGTAAATACACCAACAAATATTTTGTGAATTGCTTAACAATTATTACATTATGCTTCAGAGTTTTCACTCATCCCTGCCCATACATTTATTGATGATTTTGTCATCCAAAATGGTAAATTGACCATCTTTTTTTAATTTTAGTTCTTGAAGATAGGATTTCAACTCAAAATCCAATAGCTTCTTGACTACATAAATTGTGCAAATATAAAAGAACATCTTCCAAAGTGGGAGCCTTCTCCTTAATCCAATATAAAAAAAATGGATTTCCCAGCGGCCGCTACTAAAATCAAACAAAAATCTAGAATTTTTAAAAGATCAATGATATTCTACAACGCTGTAAAATAGAAGGGTGAGTTTATCAAACATGATTACATTAAATAATTATCAGTGAAAGAGGTAAAGAGGCTACTGCTCAACAGAGGTTACAAGCTACAACTTTTCTCCTTTGTGTATGTAGCATTTGGTAACTTGTTTGCAAAAATAGAGGGTTCACATTTGTATCATCCTTTCAGCTTTAACTATTAACTTGCTAGCAAAAGTCAGTTACTCACAAGTGCTGGTACTACAGGTGATAAATACCACAACGTTATCTCACCTCGGCCCCCCAACGGGCACATGGTAGTGGTTTAGTAAATAACTCTTTCCTCCCAGTGTCACAGTCACAGTCCGGTTATTCATCCAGAAGTCATACTCTTTCTCTAGCAGGTGGATGTTTTCTCTGTGTGTTAAAAGAGGGAGATAGCTTCATTCATTTACTTCCCGTGCAACTGCATTTATTAACAAACCAGCAATTCAGAACATCCGGAAAAAAAGTTATATACTGTAATTGCTCCTATTAATACATCACCTGAGGAATGTCATATCCTTTTGATATGTCATATAGCTGTCCATCATCAAGGTAAGGAATGGCGGTTGACTTCTACGAAGGTAATAGACCCGCCCTCCATTGGGGATCAGTCCAAACCTGAGAGAAAGGATAAACAAGTAAGAAGGTTGTTTCAGAATTAGAACTTGTAAAACTGTCACACTATGACACTCTGGGACTTATTTACACCTGAATCAACAGTTAGTAGAGAGTAGAGTATCAGTGCCTCACTCTTTCTGCATTTTCTGCTATTGCTGGGCACCAAACGTACAAAGATCTGTGTTGCTTGTAACCCAAAGAAGAAACCCCCACTCCTATTATGAGGGTTGTTAGTTGCTCAGGCCTGCCACTGCTGAAATGATAGTAATAAAAATCCATATATTGAGTTGCCAATATGTGGAACTGGTTAGTACTTTGTAGTTAAAGCTGAGCGTAGATGTGCAGATTATAGCCTATGTCAGATGAAAGATGGTCCGTGGCAATCTTCCGACCTGCGACTAACTATTCAAATGAATATAAAGAGAACAAATCACACGATGCTTGGGCCATTAATTTACAGAAAGTTATGTCTGGCAAATAGAATTAAGAGTCACCCATTGATATTATTATATAGGCAATACATGCAGAGATATCAGTAGCCAATTGAAATCTTTTATCCTGTCCTATCGACTGAGTGACCGATCGCCATGGTACATAAAATGTCACGACACTCCACACACGGTGCGAACCTTGGTTTCGTACAATGGTATCTTTGCGTCTAAAACCAGCTTAAGAGGCAAGAGAGGCTCAGCAGTGCGCTAGCATTTTATACTGCAATCCCTTCATTTTATCATTCCCTGCCTTACTTTATGCCAAATATATTATAGCTCCCAAACCTACATTTCTTTTATTTATCTGATATGTTTTTCCATCACTAACTATATCAATCTGGCTGTCATGCATCATTAAACCCTGGCATGAATCTTACTATAAGCAAATATCTGGTTGAAATCATTATGTAAAACATTCATTTAGCAAACAATTATCTCCTGTAATTAATAACTATCCGTTTGATGGAGAGCAGTGATAGCAATGGGCCGAAAGAGCATTCCTTCCCCCTATCTCATTACTTTCACCATCCCTGTTTCTGAACATTTAAGGTACATGCATTTCCAACAATGATCAAATACACTGTTATTGTGTTTGTTATACGACAGGAATGTTGTATAATAAGGGAACTTCCTAGTCTGCAAATTTTAGAATATGGTGAGAGAAAGTTAAAGTGACAGTCTTAGTGAAAGCACGATAAGAAGTGGCATAATATTCTTCTATTTTGGGAAACTATTTTTTCTTACTGCTTTTGTCAGTGAATGGCATAACTTTTGTCCCACGGCATCAATTAAAATTTGATTCACTTGCTGCAAGTCTAGTAATCTTGTATAGTTGTCAGGTCCTGGTTGCCATTATTTCCAGGGTTCCCTTATGTCTATGCATACAGCTGCCACATTTGATCAGAGCAGGCTGGATATATGCATTGGTGTGCCCCCAGGTTGCTACATGTACAGTATAAATTGCCCTTATGAATAAAATCAATGTGCAATCATTTCTGCATATATTTTAGCACTTTCAGTTGTGCTTGCTTTTATACACTATCTCTAGTACACTCCCCTGCCTGACACCTATTTATTATCTGACTTCCTCACCGGTCAACCATGTACAAAAAGTTTTCTATCATCCCTCTTGCTGTGTTGTTCATCTCTGAGAGGAGAAGTCCATTAATGACCCAGTAAGAATCCCTGTGGAAAAAAATAAAAAGGTAAAGGCATGTAACTCTGATATAAAGGGGCCGATTTATAAAAAAAATTGTTTTATGCTGTGAAAAAACACGAGTATGAATATACTACAAAAAAAACCGCACAAGTTTTGTCTGCATTTTTTTCCTCACCTGTGCTGTTTTTTTTCACAAACTCAGATTTTGATAAATCTGCCCCTAAATGTATGTTTTTGTTTTTCTACTAGGGATGCTTATAAAATATATAGAACCCTCAGGAAACCCAAATAAGCATTCAGTTATTTGCATAATACTTTGCCACTGGAAGATTTGACTAGAGTTTATGGAAGCAGTTTAGGAAGCAAAAACAAAGCACCAACTAAAATTAATAAATTATTAAGACTCTTTCTGCAGAATAATATATGCCCATGTTGTTTTTTTAAACAGTTATAGCAAAACAAAGAAGACTTTATCTTCTATATAAATGGGTTATGTCTTCCCCAATGCGTAATGTCAAGGTTAGTCAGTATTAGATTGTGGTTAGTCTACTGTCTGGCTTCTGTTTATGTCTGGTGTTGTCAGAGGGCAAGGCCTATAAAGTAATTACTATCTACAAATGGACCAAACGTTATCTCATTATGTCCCTTTAATGTCATGTCGTTTCATAAATACCTGTTAATAAATACATGTTGATGTCAAGGCAACTGTGGAAGATGTATGATGTAAAAAAGTGGATTACACCTGCGATTAACCTTATACAACTATAGAACTAATAATCAACGGAGTTAGTTCCAGGCTTGATGTTAATACAGCTCACTAACTCACTGGAAATACATTACTAGACGGAGAGAAAGAAAAACGATCAGTTCTGTAAGATAAACATTAGCAGTATGATAAAACAGTTGGATTTTTACATCATTCACTGCAATTCCTTAATTGCAAAGTATTAGGCAATGATAGGACAGTGCTGGGATTGTATCGTAGAATTTTAACCTGTGACTGTCTGTGATGTAAAATAGGCATGGGAAGGAAAAAGACTAATTAAAAAATATTTTTTTACCCACCAGTAGTAAAACTCAAGGAAGCGACCACCAGGAACAATAACAGCGTTGGGTACGTAGATTTGTGAGTATTGTTCTGGTTGATCTTTAACTACTTTCTTAACCTGGAAACAAGAAAGAGCAGGGTCCTAAACTAAGGAATACTTCCACTACATAGCGTACCATGAGGATAGCTTACTAAATTCAACACATGAACAAATAAGTCCGATTGAAGGGGACACTATAGTGTTGTTGTAGTGAAAGTTAAAGGATACTGTCATGGGAAAAAAAAATTGTGCTCTGATAAACTTCAATCACTCTTTACTGCTGTACTGCAAATTGGAGTGATATCACCTCCCTTCCTTTCCTTCCCCCTCCAGCAGCCAAACAAAAGAACAATGGGAAGGTAACCAGATAGCGGCTCCCTAACACAAGATAACAGCTGCCTGGTAAATCTAAGAACAACACTCAATAGTAAAAACCCATGTCTCACCGAGACACATTCAGTTACATTGAGAAGGAAAAACAGCAGCCTGCCAGAAAGCATTTCTCTCCTAAAGTGCAGGCACAAGTCACATGACCAGGGGCAGCTGGGAAATTGACAAAATGTCTAGCCCCATGTCAGATTTCAAAATTGAATATAAAAAAATCTGTTTGCTCTTTTGAGAAATGGATTTCAGTGCAGAATTCTGCTGGAGTAGCACTATTAACTGATTTAATGAAAAAAACATGTTTTCTGATGACAGGATCCCTTTAACCTTCTTATTATTTTCCCTCAATAATGTACTTATTATAGCTTCTTAGGCATATTTCTTATTATTTCTGGGAGAGGAACAAGCAGTAGCTATATAAGGATATATTTCCCTATTTAAATAGCCACAAACATCTAAGCATTTTTTCACTATATTCACTAAATTGCAGTGTTATAATTTGAATAGGCAAAATGAATAATCATGTCCATATTTAGCTTTAAAAGTAACTCCAGTTCTTGTTCTGTGTGCTTCCAAATCTGTAGAACATTCAGTTTTTGTTCTGTCATTATTCTGTGTTAAGGGAATTATAAACCCCCTTCCTTTTTAACATGAGCTTATTCAGTTAGGCTTATGTATAAAAGTTGCATAAATTACATTAAATGAAAAGCCTGCCATTTCTGGGCTATGCTTCTTTTAAAAGATTTTCACCCCAACCATAAAAAACAGTAAAACCCCTTTTTACATCCCCTGATTTTAAGTTTTCCCTCATTTTACATTGCTGTTTTGTGGTTCCACCTATATATTATGCATAATACATTTCCCTGATTTTACATTTTCTTGGATTTTACATTGTTTGTTTTTTTTGGTCCCCGAAAAATGTAAAATGGGGGTTCTACTGTATTAAAATAGTATTAAAAAAAAGTACTGCAAGTGACAAACTATCAAAATGTACTTCTAATTACAATAACATCTAAACTAAGTATCCCGATATTTATTTTAAAGGGGAACTATCACAAAAATGGAAATTTAATTTCAGTTTGATTATTTCAGAAACGATACAGAATATTAAATTGATTGTATTTAGAAAGTTTTTTATTTCAGTATGACTAAGCTTATATTGAATGTTTATTTTCATGATAAATCCCCATAAGCAATACAAAATACATGCATTCGAAGTATAGGTATGGGATCCATTATCCGTAAACCCATTAGCCAGAAAGCTCTGAATTATGGAAAGGCTGTCTCCCATGGACTCCATTATAATCCAAATTTTTATAAATTATTTTCTTTTTCACTGTGATAAAACAGTAGCTTGTACTTGATCCCAACTAATATATAATTAATCCTTATTGGAAGCAAAACTAGCCTATTGGGTTTATTTAATGTTTACATGATTTTCTAGTAGACTTAAGGTAGGAAGATCCAAATTATGGAAAGTTATTAGTTGTCTGGAAAACCCCAGGTCCCGAGCATTCTGGATAACAGGTCCATAGCTGCACTTTAATGGAACCCTAAACCAACTTAATGTAAAAATGATGAGAGTGCTTCAGAGTTCCCATCTGTTTGCATTAACTATACTTTCTTTTAGTTTTCATTATATGAGCAGTTTTACAATTAATTTGTAACAGGATCGCCGCTTATTTCTTGTCCGAGCTGTAGGCCGAAGAGAACACCAAAAACTTAATTACTGATTCAGGAAGAACTGAGCAAAAAAGCATCAATAAGCATTTCCTGCATCAGTAACTGAATCTCAAATTGTTCTGTCTGACCAACTCCTTATACTGTACAGAACAGCAGGGGGTGATTATGTTACACATTAATAACATTAGTAGTGTAAAACTGTGAAATGAAAAATAAATAAATAAAAGAATGTAAATTGTAGAAATGTCCACATTAAGTGGCCACATTAATAAGGGCAGGGCAGCCATCAAGGGGGGACGGGGGGGAGAGTTGTAGGGGGCCCGAGGGTAAGGGGGGCCCAGCCACGTCGCACTTTCTTTATTATCCGGGCCCCCCTGCTTTCTGAGAGCTGCTGACTTTGGGAAGGCAGGGCGGGAGCACAAGGGGAGGTATCTTATGTCCATTACTTCCCCTTATTGGTCACTGAGTTTAAGTCCTGGTTGAGCTGCTCAGGGATTGGATAGCTGAGGTTTGAACATCTCCTCCAGCTCATCCAATCACCACGCAGCTTTACCAGGACTTGAAATTCTGTGACCAATAAGGGAAGAAAATGCTGTCACTGGAATAAGATGCAGCCACCTGTGCTCCCCTCCTCCCTTCTGTAGTTGGCATCTCACTGACAGCAGGTGGGCCACACTAATGAAGTAAGTGTAACATGACAGGGCCCCCTAAAGGTAACCCTTTGTGGTCCCTGTTGTGTGGTGGGGCCCTGGGCACCAATTTTTTTTTAAACTTCTAGGGGGGGGCAAGTTTTTTTTACATGGATGTTTAAGGGGGGCCCTGGCCACCAATTGTTTTTCCCCATGTGGGGTCCTAGCCAACAATATTTTTTAATGGAGGGCCCTGACCACAAATATTTTTTTATTAACATGTGGGAACAAAAGCCACAATGTTTTTTTTTTTTAGTGTGTGGTGGTGGGGGGGTGGACCTGTGGGGTGGGGAGGTGGAACTGTAGGTGGGGCTTGGGGTGCAGCCAAGGGCGGCCCAGGAAATTTTTTCGTATGGGGCCCTGCGATTTCTGATGGCGGCCCTGAATAAGGGTAGTGGCAGACGGGAGATTAGTCGGCCATAGACCTAAATCAGAGGCAGTATGATTTTCTTTTAAGTGTTTCCTTCATTGTTTTGTACCTTTCTTCCCAAATCCTTCCAGAGAGCATGAATTTCTGCAGCCCAGCTGCGCAGGTTGGAATCTGCAATTTGGGACAACAGCTGGGGGCTATAGTGGGGAAAAGAGAGAAAGAGTAAGTTAGACTAATCATTTTCAGATCTTGGTTGGTATGTCATGCAGTGTTTCTCAGTTGGTCTATTTCAACCAGCGGAATAAACATCCAGTACCCTCCATTGTCTCAGGTCATTGATATGAATAGACACCACATGCCTGACACATACTGTGGACCCCTAGCAACCACATTGCGGTTAAAATCCAAACTGGTGAGTTTCAGAACAAAGAAATTACACTGAAATCCACAAAGAATAACAAATAAAGTCCAATAAAGGCAAAGGTTTTTATCATATGAGCAATACCTTTAAAAGGGTTAGTTCTAAATTAACTTTTAATATGATGTATTTTGGTGGTTTTTGAAGTATTTATCTTTTTCTTTTGTCCATTTAGTAATTTCAGCAGCTATCTAGTTGCCAGGGTCCAATTTACTCTAGCAACTGGAGAGTGGTTTGAATGAGAGAGTGTAAGACAAATAGGAGATGGCCTGAATAGAAAGATAATTAATAAAAAGTAACCGTTTCAATAACAATACAGCAATAGGGATGTTGCCAAGAATAGCACATTCTATAAAATATTAAAAGGGCGATCTACTTCCTTAAGTCCTGTGTATGTAAATATCTATGAAAATAACATACTTTGTTTTCCAGTCTGAAGGACTCCATGGTTCAAATTCCTGTCCTGGAGGACTAAAAGATGAATTGACAAATGCAATTAATTTTTCCCTAGTCACACCTTCAGACACCAGAGTCTGGAATTTCTGCAGGGTGTTCCCTGAAAGAGAAAAATTCATATACAACGTCATTTCTGTTTTTTTAGCCAGTGTATCACTAATCTTAAAGAAAAATACCCCCCTCTTTATGACATGAGCTTATTGAGCTAGGTTCATGTAGACATGGTGCAGCACCACTTTATAAACTTGCAAAAAGAAATACTCCACTTGGTTATGGTGTATTTTGGATTCCCCCCTGCATGCTGGGCTGCTGGTTAGGAGTCAATCTCTGTGTATCACTGTTCAGCGCTGGCCCATCCTCCACATCAAGATTCGCTACACATATTCTTTGAAAAATCGGCTTTATTCAGGTTCCATAAGTGATAGCAGGCAGTGGGTAAGTGGTACAAACTAACTCGTTTCGTGCCCTTTCTATTGGCACTTCATCAGAGTTCGCTGGTTAGGAGTACCTGGGAGGAGTACCTCACATTTAACTTATATTCTCAAGGATATTGAACATTTGGAGAAATATAACTCACACATAAATCCTTTATACTCTTAAGGATATTGAACATTTGGAGTACTATAACTCACACATCAAAAGTTGCCTTGCATAGACTCCAGTCGGAGATTTGGGGGGGGGAACTACCCAGCTGCTATTTACACCAAGGGGAAATATTTGATAAATGATTTATCATTTAAATAATTGACCACCAATTTTTTCAATTTATATAAATTTTATGAATTTTTATTGATGAATTTTTGGCTCCTGAGCGGCCAGGTTTAAATGAATTGACCTAGTAACAAGGTTAAAAATAGTCTGTGCAGTATTAATAAAATGACTATATTTTTTCACATAGACTGGTTTTTATTTGCACCTTTGCAATTATTTAAATTATTACTGTTATCCTCAAAAGGACCTTAGGGTTTTAAAGGTATAATAAGGACTAGTTGAGAAAATATTTTCCCTTTAATGTCACATCACCCTCTAATCTAATGTAGTAGTACATCGTATTTGTAACCCTGTCAAGACTTAAGGTGGACAAAAAATAGCCGAGAAATGGTGCATCAACTCAGAATATACGAAAACCACTGGTATAAAGAGAAGGTATCTTGGGAAAGGTCACTGATTCACTTTCAGGATTTATAAAAATCGGATCTTACTGACTCTAAATTCAACAGCAAACATCAACATGAAATGATTTCAGTGAACTCCGTACGACACAGTTCATAAAAAAAGGGAGGTAGGGGCTTCATTTATAACAGACCATCCAATCAGATGGCACAGTCAAACCCAAAAATCATATCTGCCAGTTCTGGAATCTATTGTCTATCACTGACAATTCTGTGTACAGTCGTCTGTATAATTAGAATTGCTATATGAGATTAAAGATTTATTAAAACCCCTAATTTTGTTAAACAGAAAAGATGACGTTCAGAATTAAAAAACAGAAAAACAAGAAACCAATAAAGCTTCTTGAAGCCCCAACTGACCAGGTGTGTCCTTCAGAACCATATCAACAAAGTGCTTGTCATCTTCAAAGATCTTGGCCAACTGCACATGATGCAACAGGTCTCCCGTGCAGTAAATCTGACTACAGGAAAGGAGAAGAATGTTTAGCTGGAATTTGTGTTCATCATTTTTGTCTTTCTTCCCTTATAATAACATTGGCATCAAGCAAACAAGACCCGATGTTAAGCCTATCAGCAATTACTTTTTAACTTACTACTGCAATTTTTAAAAAAATAAGAGTCGATTGGTTGCTCTGGGTAACTGCACTGGTACAGGTTGGCACTTATGTTCATAAATCATCCCCAAAACACTTGCACGAGTGTTTCTGACCAGAGGTTCGGCTGTCAGCACTGAGTACTGCAGTCCCTACAGTTCTTTAATAAAAGTGGGGATAGGCTAACATAGGGCTGCCATCTTTTTGGTTTTCTATAACCTGGATGGTACTGAAAAAGGGGCAGGCAACGATGTCATGGGGTGGAGTAATGACATCACGGGTGGAGGGATAATATTGCCCTGGCAACATATGAAAATTGCTTCCAGACACCAAAGTAGATAAACATATCTGGAGCCAAGCAC
Source organism: Xenopus laevis (assembly GCF_017654675.1). Taxonomy (NCBI): domain Eukaryota; kingdom Metazoa; phylum Chordata; class Amphibia; order Anura; family Pipidae; genus Xenopus; species Xenopus laevis. The sequence continues at coordinate 82,379,713 of NC_054383.1, forward strand.
CTCAGCTAAAAAAGAACAATTTTGCATGTACAAGAGGACAGAACTAATTGGTATATCAGTTCAAATCAATGTTTGGTGTTATTGGTTATAATGTAAAATTATAGGGAATGAAAATGAGGAATAAAAGGTGTAAGGGAGCCCTTTATTTAATGCCTGCTATATGCAGGTATTAGGTACAGTGCTCAGTTCTTCCAAACCCAGAGCTCCCCACTTGTGCATTCTGAAAGCAGCTCTTTATTCTAGTAGAGTTGCACCATAGGGTGTCTTAAATGCTTAGCACAAGAAGCCTCGTATTAGTTTCCTAAGAGAAATACAGCTTATTGTATAGCAGCAGGTCAGGCAAAGCAAACACATAGACAGCAATGCATTTGAAACGACAGTTCACATGCCTAGATTACCTGTCACAGGGAGGGGGTAAATCTGCAGCAAGGCATCCCAGTGCGGCCACCGTACATAATATCAGGGAGACTGCTGGCCACAGCGCTGCCCCATGCATTGTTTGACACCTTTAGTGTTGCCCACTCTTCCAGAAAGCAAAACAATCACTTTTCAATTCACAGTAGTAGTACAAATGTGTAATTCAGAAAGCTCTTTGAATCTGGATGTTATCTTTAAGTGATATACTGGGTGGCAATTGTTTGGACTCTCACCTAAGTGCAAAGTAAAGGTGCTGCCTCATCATAATGAAAAACAACTCGGCTCAGTAAGAGGCTACTCTGAGGCTTGTACACACTGGTGACTTTCTTTTAAAGCAGCAGGTTCAGGCAGCCATGCTACATTTCTGTGTTCTCTATTGATTAGCCAAGCTAGCCCAACCTAATTTGGTCCTGTGCATCTAGACATACACTTGGACCATGTCACCAAATAAGCAGATTTCATCATGAAAGTGTGTCATGCCATTTGGTCTCAAAGTACAGAGAGACCCTTGATTAGAGATTTTAGCAAGGGGCTGTGATACAAATGGTTTGGAGTCCAATAATTTGCTCATGGAAGCCTCTTTGAACTGACGGTCAAAGGAAAGAGTTGGTGGACCAAAATATGAGGATTAGTTATGAGATATATGTCGATTACAAATATGGGTTCATATACCCTCTGACTTGTACGAATCAGGAAAAACAACCTACAACTGACCCTAAGCCACAATACCTTAACCCGCACCTGACACGCAAAATGTTGACTTTGTCCGCTCCACAATAGACAATTTTTGGAAGGAGTGGAGACGTATACTTCACCAGTCTGACCTGCACCTAAAACTGTAACCTACAAATACATTTTAACCTGAACTTGCCCAACTAGTGTTCAACACACGACTCACTGCAGGTTTCAGGTTAACCCGCACATCACTAGTTCACATCCACCCGCTAGGAGAGAAGTTTTTTGAGGGACTGGATTATCAGACATCAGAATCATTTGAATTGCCCCTTATAAACACAGTATGCCAATATTCTGCAGATAATATTTGGTACTGGGAAGTACTAATGCCTTATTGCTGAATCTAACCTAGAGTCTCCACTTATTTACAGTGGGTCCTAAATAATATGCTTCTGTGCAAGATCACTGTGCAATATCTATTTAAATGCCATTTGACTGCTGGCAGAAAGTGTTTTAATTAAACAAAAAAAAGCCGCTCCAGGTGCACCTTCCACCGAACTGCTCCGTCTCACAGCTCCTCCATGTATAGTGTGCACCGATTATCCTCCCAGGTGCTCAGCCACCAGCGTCCCAACCATATCTATACTCTTTGTACACACACCAAGTGGCACTCTGGTTAAAAAGAAACATTAATCTATTGCAGTGCTGTCCAACTGGTGGCCCGTGGGCCGTCCCCTCCCCTTGTGTGGCCCCCACATGAAAGTCTGCCTGCTGTGACTGCTTACCTTGTGTAAGCTTTAAAAGGTATCACTACTAACTGTCCCCTGCATTGTTTACACCTCAAATTCAGAACGTAAACTCCTGCATTGTTCACACATGTAATTCCCCCTGTATTGTTCACACCTTAAAGGGATACTGTCATGAGAAAACTTTTTTTGTTTTCAAAATGAATCAGTTAATAGTGCTGCGACAGCAGACCTCTGCACTGAAATCCATTTATCGAAAAACAGATTTTTTAATATTTTATTTTGAAATCTGACACGGGGATAGACATATTTTCAGTTTCCCAGCTGCCCACAGTCATGTGACTTGTGCTCTAATAAACTTCAGTCACTCTTTACTGCAAGTTGGAGTGATATGAGCCCTCCCTTTCCCCCAGCAGCCTAACAACAGAACAATGGGAAGGTAATAAAATAACAGCTCCCTGATACAAGATAACAACTGCCTGGTAGATCTAAGAACAGCACTCAATGGTAAAATCCAGGTCCCACTGTGACACATTCAGTTATGTAAAATAGGAGAAACAGCAGCCTGCCCAACATGCTCCCTGTGTGTGTCTTCCTCTGCCTGCCCAATGCTCCCGTGTGTGCCATACTCTGCCTTCCCTATGCTCATTGGGTGTGCCTGTTGAACATACACCTGGTAGGGGCTTGCTCTGGGGGTTTGTTAGCATTTGAAAATTGTTGTTAGTGGGCCCTAAGGTGTTTAATCATGTGCTGGGGGTGCTGTGTTATCCACAGGGGAGGATGAGGCATATGGATTTAATATGACAACTTTATTCACATATGAGTGGTAAGTGTTATCCCTGCAGTGCACACCAGCCATTTGGTTTTTTGGAGTGCTACCACAATTAATGTGGAAATGGCCTTGGGGTAGCATGGGTGTGGTTCAAAAAACAGGGACTAGTTAACACTGGTTCCAATATCGGCCCTCCACCTTGTAGGCCAGAAATATTCCGGCCCTTAGTACCACAGAAGTTGTACAGCACTGCTCTATTGCAACAGGCTGCTGGACACCAGGGCCAATAAATCCTTTTCTACTTTTAAAGGTAGATTATGGCAGTGGGTTTGGGGGTATGATTACACTAGTCAAGCATGGCGGCCAAGTGAGCACATATAAACTAAATTCAGTCCTTATCTTATACAAGAATGCACTGTGCTTTCTGAAGGAAACCTTTTAATAAAACTTTCTTATAGTACATAGGAGTATCAGGGATTCATTTGTACCTGATCCATATAAATTAGCTCTAGAATCTCAGCAGTTGAGACCATATGCTATCACCATCACAAACAATCCAAAAACACACAAACATAAGGGGGAAATGTTAGTGTTCTGTATATAATTATGTCACCTATAATCATACAAACCATCAGCAAGTCTTATTGCAGCAAATAATTACTTGGCCCGTACCATGTCCAGATTGACATTTAAAACAGGCCCTGGCATTTCAAGTACAGTGAGGCCCAAACAGTAACCATAGGATTAATAAGCAAGTCTAAAGAAGCCCCTCTGGCCTACGAAAAAATATACAGATTGCCAGTCCAGGCTGGGGCCCTTTATTGTCTGACCTGCTCTTGTTTCACAGTTCTGACTTCTAGTCTCAGGTAAAGCTGTTGTACTGTGCCCTGTGACTTCTAGTCTGTAACGCTGCATTACTGAAGGCACCACACATTGCTCAGAGGGAAGTGTGGGGGTGGAAGTGAAAACTGCTGGAAGCGGAGAGGCACAACAATATGATTTATGGGAAATGGGGAGGGACAGCCTACAGAGGAGTAAGGGACTGAGGGTAAAGTCACAGATGATTATGCACATGTACAAATATTCAGTGTGTTCTGCTGGTGATGAGTAAATTAGACATGAAGGCATGACCCTCTATAGCGAAAAGAATGTAATAAAGGGAGCACAATGTATGAAAATCATGCAAACACAATATGAATTCATCAGAGAATTAAGTTACTTACAAACAAGGCATTGACATTGGCATTTTTTACAGAGATCCCTTATTCTGCCATTTTTTTTTACAGAGATCCCTTGTTCTATTGTGTTCTGGGACACACTGTTATATAGTATACTAATTTGACTGTGGGCTCCATATTTTTGGGTCAGCCTTTTTTCTCTTTTATCTAAGCTAATCCAATTTTTTTAAATACAAATCTTTCAGTGATTGTTATAATAATGTATAACTAAGGAGAGGGGATTACATTTCAAGTATATTAATAGTAAAAAGATGCGGATTGAGAGTGTTGCCCCTTTAAATAATGGAACTAGTATGGTATGGTAACAGATACAGAAAGGCAAATCAGTTTTTTCCTTCAGTGTATACAATAGAGGAGTGAGAGTTCCCAGGTTAACTTTATAGCTGCACTTATGGCTCAGTTCAATCTAGTCAGTGGCTGACTCAGGAAATAGTTCATAAATCTTTACTAAAAATTAATGTAAACAAGGCACCAGGGACAGATGAAATACACCAATGGGTTTTAAGAAAGCTTAGTTTTGTTTTAGACTGCTCCTATTTCTGATTTTCTAATTTAGTATGGTACCTTTGAATTGGAGGAAAGCGGATGTCATTCCTATATTTAAAAAGGGATTACGATCTCGATCTTGTAACTTTGTTAAACATCTTTGCAAGACCAAGACTGTGCACATGCTCAGTGTGGTCAGAATAGCCAGACTGCACTGGGTCCTGTGTTGTCATGTAATCTAATGTGGATTTTATAGTTCTTGAATGAATACAATCTTTCTCCAACTCTGCAGAACCAGTGGCTGCAGCAAAATAATCCTCCAAATAGAATTCCAGTTTATCTGTTTAAATCTGGCTCCATGATCTTTGTCCCTGCAGCTGGAATTGGAAACAGTAAAGGGGATGTAAAGCCAAAATAAAATCCAACACAAATCTCTACACAGTCGCCGACTGCACTACAGGGAAACATGCAAAACTGCTTGAATTCTGCATGGCTGGGAAGATGGGGGCTCCCCTGCTGTTCATAAGTATGATTATTTCCCTGCAGAGCAGTTGGGGACCGTCTGACAATTCCTATCCACAGCAGTAAATGAAGGGAGATCATGACTGCATACAGTCAGGTTTCTTATAAAAATTATACCGATTTTTTAATTATAGTATATTGGAGATAGGTTTCTTTTTCATTAAAGTAAACATTTGATTTTTTTTTTTTGCCTTTACATGCCCTTTAGGGTAAGGACACATTGGACGATTTGTCGCCAACGTTTTTAAAAAGCAAATCGCGGCGACATATTGCTCGTTTTGTCTCTGAACAAAACCAAATGAAAGACGCCAGCTCCTGTGCCCACAGCGCGTTTGTGAATCTCCTGTAGCTCCAAAACGCACTGAGACCCTTTTCCGAGCGATTTATCAGAAATAGCATGTACTTAGAAAAGCACTGAAATCTCCTAGACACGCACACACAGATAAGTAGCAGCAATTTTATTCAAATTACAATGCGAACGCAATGACGCAAGAACGTAAAGACACCAGGTTACAGCGGAAGGCACAAACCGTTTCCGGTTTGGGTGGAGCACGTACCGCACATGTAATGGGATGGGGTAATGGGATACAAATCACTCTGTGCCAATAGTCGCTGTGAATCGTCTGTTCAAAAAAGACGATCGTCTTGTTGCCGCGATTTACTTTTTTAAAACGTTGGCGACAAATCGTCCAGTGTGTCCTTACCCTTAATAGGGAAAAAAGATAAATATATAGGAAGGCCGGTATTTTTTTTTTTTCCAGAAAAGGTGGCAACCCTAATTTGAATGAATTGAAGAGTTCCTGAAGATACTACACATGATTTAATCTAATTTCCCAGCTTTGTATCTCAGGGGCCACCCTCTAATCAGACTATACTCAAGCTTTAGTGCTCACTTATTCCAGCAATGTTTTCTTATTTCTCACCCTATGATGGGTGTTGTAGGATTAATGCTGTAGCACACTTGGCTGGAATTAAGGCATAGGTAAAGGTAGTGCTAATCCATAACTTTGTTTTACATGTATTTGTACAGTAGCACAGCTTCCTTAAAAGCCTAGGTATGTGTGCAAGCAGAAGTGTATGAGTTTATAGCATAACAGAATACATTTGCAGTTCATCTGCCTGATAGAAATGTAAATGATAGCGATGTATAATGTCATCTAAGTTTACACTAGGGTCCATAGTTACTCAGCTGTTACCATATAACAATATAACTATAGTGGATGTCTGCCACAATTTTGAATCAAGACAGCTGACCAATAGGGTAACGTGCAAGGAGATTATAAAGTAACAAACAGATTCATTTGCAGGGGGAGTCCATCAGTCTTTTTTGCACTGTGTAAGAAGCCACACAAGCATTCAGTTACCCAGTTGTAAATATAAACCCATTTCCAAAACAGTTGCAATGTCGTGTAAAATAGAACTAAAAAGAAAATGTACAATTTGCCATAAAACACAGGGTTTAAAGTGACTTGCAGATCATCCCGTTCTCTTTATTTGCAATTTACTCTGCCCCAACTATTTTGGAAAAGGGGTTGTACTACAAATTACTAACTGTAGAGGAAGCACACATTTAACATAATGGCACACTTCTAAATTCAGTGGGTGTCTAATAATAACAACTCAGGCTCATGGCACAAACTTTCTTGGCATAGGTCAGCCAGAAGATAAAGATTTCACTTAAAGGAACAGTAACAGCAAAAAAAATGTGTTTTAAAGTAATGAAAATATGATGTAGTGTTGCCCTACACTGGTAAAACAGATCTGTTTGCTACTACTATAGTCCATATAAACAAACTGCTGTGTAGCAATGGTGGAAATTGGAAAAAAAGCTATATGACACAGGTAAAATAGTGGATAACACCATTATGTTCTACAGAGTTTATCTGCTGTGTAACCTGATCCTTTTGTCCTTTGAACGGCTGCCCCCATTGTTACACAGCAGCTTATTTATATAAACAATAGTAGTGTTTCTGAACCAAACGGCAGTTTTACCAGTGCAGGGCAACGTGTCACATTTTTATTACTTTTTTGCTTACTGTTGCTTTAAATGAGAAATAAGATGGACAATCACTGGTGCCTTAAAGCCCAGAACCACTAAAGGATCTTTGTTGCATAACCTGTGCCAAGAATCAGGTGAAAATATCCACTTAACTGCCAAAAAAATATATACCGTAATAAATATTCCAGCTATTGGCACAGTGAGGATGTTATTTTGTAGCATATGTGCCCCATATACATATTCACAGGACTGCTTTGCATTTAGTGCAACAGATGCACAGATAATGGAAAGCATGGCAGGCAGTGTTTTATACACAACAAACTCCTGTACTGCAGAAAGTACAAAGACCACATATCAAATCTGGCCCAAAGAAACTGCAGAAACTCAATCTCTGTCCTAAAAATCAGCTGGTCTATTCAGCAATGAAGGTCACGAGGTTATAACGATTTGACAACAAAGTGAACAGCTTTTTTTTTAATTTATTTAAATTGGCCTGTTTCTGGAAACCATAATTCTCAAAAACTTGCTGTTCGTGTCCATCTTGTTCCACTTTTGACTAAAATGAGACGAAACAGCAACAGCAATTAAAGGATTTGATCTATTATATCTGTTTTTGAAGCTTGATCAGACAAAATGAAAACCAGAGGGGTCACTGTGTGAAGCAATGAATCCCTCCATATCACAGATGTGAATGGCCAAACGGAGGAAATTCAACTTTTCCCACAATGGCAGAATAACGGACAATTGAGGGAGGGTGTTTGCTTTGAAACTCACCAAAGGCATTGGAAAAAATGTGCCTCTGCACCCAAATCAAACTTTGGGGAATCACTGCCTGCAGACACATCACAACAGGATTTAGTGCCATCACTAGAAAAGAAGAGTAAAAAGGTGCAGCAATTATAAAATGTCCATTTTCCTGAATGCTCTCAGGTAGATGCTAAGCCAGTTGGTAGGTGCTAGGCACCCTGCTGTAGAACAAATGATTAGAGAAGGGATGAGCAAGCAACTGAAGAGAAAACATGAGCGGCAGTATTAAAACTCAGAGAAGGACAAACACGGTTTCTATAAGCAAAATCGCATTCCATGAAAGTTGTCAGAAGAGCAAACCAGTTTCATAGAAAGGAGCAGACCGTGGGAGCAATTGAAGTCACAATCCATAAATTTAGATTACAGAAAATAGAAAAAATCGATGGTGTTTTTAGTGATCCTCTTGTGGTCAAATTGAATTTTTGCCAAATCGATCTATAGGAATTATTTGGGCTGGGTTTTTCAACGGAAGTGGGGGCAAGAGAGCTCGGAGTCTAATCCTTCTTTATTCTATACAACCTCTTACAATCTTCCTTCCTTTCTAAGGGACCGACGGTTTGTGGCTTTTTAGGGATACCTAGCCTCTTAATAACACTTAGGGCAAGTTAAATACCAAGGCCACAGCCCCGGTTACCCTGTCCTGCCTTATCTTTGTGGTGTCCCAGGCTTTAGAATAAATCAGGCAGTTAGTTTATGGGACAACTCCACCATCTATTTTTTCTATTTTCTGTAATCTAAATTTATGGATTGTGACTTCAATTGCTAACCCACTACCTAAAGTTGGTCATTTTTCTATATATATTTTTAATGGGTTTTTTTCTTTGGGGTCCAATATTCTAATTTATTGCACAGCACTTTACTTAAATCCATGAATTTTTCTAATTATGGATGAACTTATAGCAGCACTAGCACTTTATTAATTCTATTACAATTCTCTATGAATTGTTGTCAGTAAACAAGTGTAATAAATCACGTTGCAGTATTTCTGGCCAATTTTAGAATGATAACAATTGGTGGGGTTTCTTTTTCTTTTCTAAAATAATTTTTGTTTTTTCTGACATCCGTCAGACCTCAACTAATAGTTGTGAATATAATTTCTTGGTATTTGAATAAAGGTTTCGTCTTTTAGGTTTACTATTCAAGGAAGTTGTCCGGAGAAAGAAAGAGAACTGCTCTGTTTCTAGTTAACCTTGACAGAGTGGAATAAAATTGAAAATTGATATCCTTTAAGTTATACACGCAACTAAAAACAATTCAAAATCAATGAATAAATGCATAAATAAATACAGTGACTTAAAATTCACACACACTTCTGACCATGGTTCCCTCACGGTTCATATTATTTAGTATAGAGCTAAATTGGTTAAAACTACAAAAATATTGAAAAAAAAAAATTCTTTTCAGTTCCAAACATCCAATATTAGGTGGAAACGTCACGTCTGTAGCCCAAGAAACCATCTTAAAGGAGAATACTGAAAACATACTTCCAAACACACTTTTTGCAAGTTGATCGTTCAAAAGTTTTTGGCCCACAAGGGTTAAATTTCAACAACCTCTCCAATGACCATAATTAGTACACTTGCGGCATATTAAAGGGATACAGTCATGGGAAAAGGTTTTTTTTTTCTCCATCAGTTAATTAGTGCTGCTCCACAGAACTGAAAATCAGTTTCTCAAGAGCAGATTTTTTATATTTAAATTTTGAAATCTGACATGGGGCTAGACATATTGTCAGTTTCCCAGCTGCCCCCAGTCATGTGACTTGTGCCCTAATAAACTTCAGGTCACTCTTTAGGCTGGTGGCACGTGGAGATTGTGGGGAGATTAGTCACCCAGCGACAAATCTCCCTCGGACGACTTATCTCCCCGCAATTCCTTACCACATTCTACAAAGTGCATCACCGGCACGATGGCATACATAGTGCTTCTCTTTCCGAAGTCAAATGAAGTTGCCTCATGAGGAAACCTCGGAAAATGAAGCGATACGTATGCCATCTCGCCCAGCAATTCCATTACAAGCTGGCAGGACGGCTTGGAAGGATTTGTTGCCGGAAGACTAATCTCCCGACACGTGTCACCAGCCTTACTGCTGCACTGCAAGTTGGAGTGATGTCACCCCCCCCAGCAGCCTAACAACAGAACAATGAGAAGGTAACCAAATCGCAGCTCCCTAACACAAGATAACAGCTCCCTGGTAGATCGAAGAACAGCACTCAATGCTAAAATACAGGTACAACTGCGACACATTAAGTTATATTTAGTAGGAAAAGCAACAGCCTGCCAGAGCACAGTTCCATCCTAAAGAACTGGCTCTTTCTGAAAGAACATGACCAGGCAAAATGACCTGAGATGGCTGCCTACACACCAATACACTAAAAAAAATACACTTGCTGGTTCAGAAATTACGTTTTATATAGTAGAGTAAATTTTTTTTATAGTAGAGTGAATGATTTGCAGTGTAAACAGTGCAATTTTGAACTAAAAACTACATACAAATCCAGACAATCCCTTTAAGCATCCAAATATTGTGTTCTATTACAATTAATGTTAAAAAGTATATAATATATTCAAATCTCAAAAAAATGTGTGTATTAAACAAGGAGTTTTCCGTTTGTGTAGGGTGATCAACGAAAACAGGGAGTCCCTGGTCTTCCAATTCCTTACCCCCACCTAAAGATTTCACCACTCTTTTTCCACACTTGCAGTCTTATTGCTCCTTCTGTTTCTGATGTTCCATCTGACAATGTCTCTCCTAGTACACTTTCCTTTCACCTTTGCGGCTTGTTAAAATCGTAGTGCGTTTCACAAAGGATTTTCCAGTAGCTTAAAGGGGAAGGAAAGTCTACAATAGAATAATGCTAGAAATACTGTATTTTGTATACTAAACAAACATGAACTTACTGCATCACAAGCTGATTTATGCTTTCAAAGTTGGCCACAGGGGGGTCACCATCTTGTAACTTTGTTAAACATCTTTGCAAGACCAAGAATGTGCACATGCTCAGTGTAGTCTGGGCTGCTCAGGGATGGTCATAAATTATCAAAACTTCACAAGTCAATTAATATCTGCCAGAAGCGGATACAGCAAGACTGATTAACAATCAGAATATGCAGACTGCACTGGGTCCTGTGTTGTCATGTAATCTAATGTGGATTTTATAGTTTTTGTATCGTTTAATACAAAAACTTTCTCCAACTCTGCAGAACCAGTGGCTGCAGCAAAATAATCCTTCAAATAGAATCCCAGTTCATCCATTTAAATCTGGCTCCATGATCTTTGTCCCTGCAGCTGGAGTTGGAAACAGTAAAGGGGATGTAAAGGCAAAATTAAAATCCAATACAAATCTCTACACAGTTGCCGACTGCTCTACAGGGAAACAAACAAAGCTGCTTGAGTTCTGCATGGCTGGGAAGTAAGGCGGGGCTCCCCCTGCTGTTCATAAGTATGATCGTTTCCCAGCAGAGCATTTAGGGACAGACAATTCCTATCCACAGCAGTAAATGAAGGGAGAATTTCACTGCATACAGTCAGGTTTATTATAAAAACGGTACACATTTTTTAAATAACGTATATTAAAGATATGTTTCTTTTTCATTAAAGAAAGTAAACATGGGATTTTATTTTTTTGCCTTTACATGCCCTTTAAAAACAGTCATTGTATACTTTAGGGCCATAAAGAATTCATGCCTCCCCTGGTTAAGAAAAAAATTAGAAACCACTCTAATCTTTCCTAACCAGAAACATCAAAGCAGCCCTCTTTCTTTTTCCTGACAACTTCTTTGACTACTTGGTGGTCAGAAACTGACAAAATCCATTCAGACAGTAAATGTAACCCCTAATATTTTGAAATGAAAAAAAATAAATAAATGAATGTACATTGGGAAAGTTTAAGAATAGCATTCATCAATTTTCCATTAAACCTCTCCTCCTCTTCTGGCTACTCTTACCTTTGTATTTTTCTTTCCCCCTATTTATAAATTATTTTTATATCCTGGCCTATATACTCGTGCCTGTATAGATAAAAAAAATTAGACAAAAGCAGACAAGACATACAAGGGTAATTTCCAGTGGGTTTTTATTGATATTTTAAACAGGGAGAAAAAAAAACAATTCCAGATTGTACCATTCATCTTACTCTCTTATTGGTTTAACAACCACCAACAATACAGAATTGGGTTATGTTTGGAAAAAAAAAAAAAAAAAATACCCACTAGGCCATTTTCTTGAATTTCAATGTAAGCCAATTAGTACTTTTGACAGCAGCTTAGTTACCCCACCCTGGCACTGAACATTAAACACTTATTCTCCCAATATAAATGCCCGCAACCAAAACAAAACTTCAGAATTATGGTGGCTGCAACTAAGCTGTTCCTTTTGCCAGATGTTGAATAGAAAATGGCAGAAATTAGTCTTCACATAGTTTGATGACGGCTAAAGACACCGGAACTGGCAATTAAAGGTTAAACAAATCAATGTGCCAGAGGAGTTTACCCTTTAAATGGCAAAAACTAGAGGAATTGCTCTGCAATTCAGCATAGTAATTGTCAGCCAAAGAGTAGATCATCTGTATTTGCCTCCACCCCCCACCCAATCAGAGGAAAGGCACAATGCCTCAGCAACCCTTACCCTAAGATCTGCAATAAAACATTTTAGGAACAATCCAGTTGCCTCTCCTAAAATAAGTAATGAAGAATTTCACTTTCCTCCTTTAAGAGCTTGAAACAGATAGGAAGGAAAAAAACAAACAAAACTGTCCAAATGTCAATTGCCCAAAACAACTCATTGAGGTTAGCAATGGATTGTTAGCAATTCTTATTCAAACTAAAACCATAAACTTAAGTGTATTTTCTGCTGGGATAATGCACTTTTACACTGCCCCAATATGCTTTATTTTTGCAGATCATAACCCTCCCAACCCATAAAATAAACTCAGAATGAGATGTCCAACCTGTTCAGTGTAAGAGGTATTACAAGTATCTTTCATCCTGTAACACTGAACAGTAATACAGTGTTTTGGTGCCCTGTAATAAAGGGAAACCTATTTAGATATACCTACAGGGCATGTTCACTCAAATTCTAAATTATGCCAAGGAAAGATGCTCCCATCTCACTCTGGATTTAAAATAAATAAAAAAAAAAAAAGAATCCTTACCCCAACCTAAAATTTGGTTACCCGACCCAAAACTCTTTGCATTGAGGACATCATAGCATGGAAAATAAGCCAACAGAAGGCCTGAGAAGGTGCTACAGGACATAGTCAGCCATTCCAGCTTGAAAAAAAAAAAAATCATGAAGTTACTTAAAACTACTCAACAGAATAATTGTAAAGATTTGCGTGTTTCATTTGGACACACCAAACCAAATAAGTTACAACTACAGCAGGGGCAAAATTATTCAAATAACGTATTCAAGAGCATCTTTCCCTTTGGCTTTATCAATCTAACAGAATATTTGCACAGCACCAAGGCAGTCTTTTCTGAAAGGTTGCCGATGTATTTCTATAGTGCTCAGCCTCACAACTTCCTGCAAGATGTATCTGGCAGAAAGTGTTGAGGCTATTTTTAAAAAAAAAAAAATGTGCAAGGATCACAGCTTTAGCACCAGCAGATCACTGCTCGGCAACAAAATAGTTGCGGCATGAACAAAGGAGCAGTGGTGCAGGATCACATTGGTTTGTGCACTGTATAAAAGAACAGGGATCATGTATTGCACCATAATCCCAATTATATAGGGTAAAGCAGTTCAGTAGCAGAGCAAAATCAATTTTAATAAATGTATCCCAATAAAATGAATCTATGCCAAATTTTGTGCTCTCACTACTGAAGTGTGGGACCCATAGTACATCCCTTACACAAAGCTGCTAGTGACATGAGCGCAATACAAAACTGGACGTATAACCTAGGTAAATAGATATTTAGGGTAATTTTTAGAAAAATCCTTCAATTTTAGATTTGGGAAGTAAAATCCTTGCTGCGCAGTGCACATATACGTTTACACAATTCAGGTGCAAATTAGGGATTTGGGAATTGAAAGGGGTCAATAAAACAGAACATGATGGCTCCTCACTCATGTTGCCTGTAGATAAGGCCAAGCATCAAGCATATTGGGAGAGGCACAGCTCAAAACAACACTTTGAATGCACATTCTTAGCTTTCAACTTTAACATATCACTGACCCCAGAAAAGTTTTGTTCAAGAGTATTGTAATGCCAACGCATAAAGTAACTCTAGAATTATGCTAGGGGTATGGTTTGGCCTTTTACATTAATAGATGTGTGCAGTACTGAAAGTCTAGTGAACACTGTGCTTGCGTTGTGAAGACTTCACCACCTCCCCAAAAAAAGATACAAAATAGCCAGTGATCATCACTTCAGTTAGGTGAAAAAAATGGATTAACGTTAAATTGCCACACAAACCATTCCATTCAGTGCCATTCAATGTATAGGGGAAAAACCAAAAAAAAAAACCACCAAAGTGTTGCTACAAACTGAGCCTCCCTCAGTTTTCGCTACAGTGCTAATCCACCTAGAATCCCTCACAAACCATCAGTAGGGAGAAAAAAAAATACAATTACCTGCCCTCCCACAAAAAAAAAGTTATTTACATTTTTGTACAATTATACACATCATATTTTCTAGTATCATTCCCCCTACCCCTCATGCAATGTACTGTGAGAAAAGAGGGAGCATGGCTTTGGAATATGATTGAAACAAGAGCTTTTGCTGGGGAAAAAGGGGCGTTGAAAGTAAAACATAAACCAACCTTTACTTTTTATATGGGAAAAAATTCTGAATTGGTCAAAATGGAAAAGGTTTCTGGAACAACTCACACTTAAGTCTTCCAAAAGGTTTTCTGACATTGGCTGTGAACCATTTTTTGTTTTAATAAAGTACACCATATTTACATATTCGGGGAACTGAAGTTATAAATATTCTTCCTTTTTCTGGAAATATTGAAGGGGTGGGGGGAAAACCAGATTACATATGGAAGAGTTTTATAATACAAGAGCAGCTGTAAAATCTGCAGGTTTCAATTTAGAGGGGGTAGAAGAAGTTGGAAAAGAATTAAGAATAATGCTTTTTAATCCCATGGGCTGCATTGTGAAGATGATCTTGAATGGTCTCGTAGCGTAAGGCACTTTGCACAAGTAAAAGATAAGTTTGCTTACGAAAAAAAAGAAAAAAATTCAGTGAGACTCCCAACACGCCACAAAAGGATGCAGACTGGGGGAGGGGGGACTGTTGCTGCCAGAGGATCCTGAAATGTCTTAAAGCAGTAATACTGGGTCATCTGGAAGCAAAATGGTTTAGAAGCAGAGAAGGCTGTACCTAATTGTGAGGCCCAACCAAACAAAATGGACAAGAGGGTTTCTGTAAAGCTTCCCATCCCCATGAGAAACATTGTCAAAAAATGGGGGAAATTAAGTGCAACAAAAAAAGGTGAAAACGCAGTGCAAACATTCGGGGGTTTGTAGGGAACTGTCCGGAGACCAGGGGGAAGGAGAAAATGACAACGCCGTAAGTTTGA
The DNA here is from genome assembly GCF_017654675.1 of Xenopus laevis. Lineage (NCBI taxonomy): Eukaryota > Metazoa > Chordata > Amphibia > Anura > Pipidae > Xenopus > Xenopus laevis. The sequence continues at coordinate 82,394,902 of NC_054383.1, forward strand.
TATATGCTGGTCAGTGTTCCAAAAGGGGAGGGAAGCTCTAAATATAAAGTAAAAAGGCATGTGGGAATGAAACCCTCTTAAATGATGCATGAAAGGACAACATCTTCTTGTCTTTAAAGGGTCTCCGTGACAAAACCTGTAGAAAGAAACATTTGACAAATCAGAAGGCATGTAAACACAACAGCAGGCCTTATGCAAGTAACCAAATAGGATTTTATCACTACAGTTGGTTCTTGAAAAGGGTCAGCATTAGCAATACAATTAAACCATATTCACATTTTCAGTTTAACATTCATGGTGGGGCATCTCCCATAGAGTAAGTTAAGCAAACTGATTTATATGCTTTGTCTCTGTAATAATAAAACAGTAGGTGTATGTGATCCCTAGTGAGGAAAATCTATCCAGAAAGCTCTAAAATACAGGGCCATTAAATATGGAGTCTATTTTAAGCAAACAAAGGAATTAAAATTAATAAAAAGTGTAAAAATTTAATCTACATTAATCCATATTGGAAGCAAAAAAACCCTGTTGGGTTTATGCAATGCTTTAATGGCTTAAGTGATCTATCTATTGAAAATTCCTCTATACAGAAAGCCCAAGTCCTGTTCATTCCAGATAATAAAAGCAATTTCTGTACCATCAAAAAGAGAATTACTTTTGCTGTGGGGGGAAATGATTACAATAGGCTTCTACGTTTGATTACAGGTTTGCAATGAGTTTGTATGTTCTCCCTTTGCTTATGTTTTTCCTCTGGGAATTCCAGCTTCCTCCAACACTCCAAAAGGCAAGTTAATTGGCTCTTGATAGAACTGACCAACTGCATAAAAGCACTACAGTATAATTATATGGGGCGAGGGTGGTAGATTACAGAAAACCCTGCCAGCAAATTTAAAAACAAAATAAAACAAAAACTAAAATGAAGAGGGGAAGATGAGATGTTTAGATACTTACGTGCAGGTTAAGGTTTGTCTTCCCCAGATTCACTGTGATATTCTGCCACATATAAGTTCTTGTCTATGCTGCTGGGTATGGGCTTGATTTCTGTTCCCAGCTGTTCTTCAATACTTTTAAGGTTGAATCGGTCATCATAAGTGATCAAGTTTATGGCAAGCCCAAGGTGGCCAAATCGACCTAAATGAGAAAGGAAACCCTAATTCTAACTATTGCAAATAAAAAGTTTAAATTAAATAAAAGGTAATCTAACCTAGCATACGGATAACATTTAAGAAAAAAAAAAAAAAAGATACGGCATTGGATCCATTATCTAGAAAGCTCTGAATTAATGGTAGGCCATCTCCCATTGACCTCATTTTAATCAAATAATCTATAATCAAATAATCAAGTAATAAACTTATCTTGTACTTGATAGTAACTAAAATATAATTAATACTTATTGGAGGTAATACAATCCTATTTGGTTAAAAGAATGCTTACAATTTTTTGTAAACAAAGAATAGTGATCCAAATTACGGAACACAGAGCAAAACAGCAAAAAGATGTGCCTGTTTTGTGGAATAAGATATATACTTCTTTGGTTTAATTTAACTGCATGTTCCCACCCAAATTTCGTGCATGCACGGGTGTTTCTGGATTAAAATTATGGATTACTGGAGCTGTATATTTCTATAGTCTTAAAAGGTTTTACTGTGCAAAGAATTGTAGCTTCTTGGTGACAAGGATAAAACTTGTGATCTTCACCAAGACTGTACAGCAAAAACTTTTAAGACTATAGAAATATACAGCTCCAGTAGTCAACTATAATCCAGAAACACCCGTGGATGCATGGGTGGGAAAAAAAGTAAACAACCAAGGAAGTGCACAGAACATTGTGTGTATTTAACACATCATGGCATCTTGGTGTAAAGGATAAAACTTAAGTGTTAAATACTACACTATATTCTGTTTCTTTAAAACTCCCCTTAAATACAGCCCAATAGTAAGAAATAGTTTTTTGGCTTGCTTGATGTTTAATGCCAACACAATCTACATTGTGTGCAAAAAAAAAAAAGTACTAATGCCAGGGAAATGTATAAATGATATATGCAAAGAAAAAAAATGCACCATGCCCGAGTTTGAAACACAGTGCCAGCTTATCTTTGAACAGAAGATATTGTTAATCTTGACTAACAACATTTGGTAAATTCTGATGACCGTACCGTGAAGTATTTAGCACCCAACACATACCACGTGCAAACATCCTTACACTGTGTAAATCTGATAAGTTGTTTACCTGATCTTCCTATGCGATGCAAGTATGTCTCTGCCAGCTTTGGAAAGTCAAAGTTTATCACCACATTCACAGCTTGGATATCAATACCACGGGTAAACAGATCTGCAGGGGGAAAAAATGTAGTTACCCAATATTTTTGCAAAAAGCAATTCAAATTGGTAGGTGGATATCTTAGAATGTATTTAAAAATATAAACTGAAAGCAAATATAGATTAAAGTGATACCGACACTAAAAATGTTCTTTTCAAAATATTAATCTACGTTAAAAGTTCCCTATAGGTCAAGTTGATTGTTTTTCGCTGATAGTTCTGCTTTTGTAAGTAATTGTCACTTGAAGTTCCTAAACCTGACTGTTTTTCCAACCTGACTGTCCCTTCTCAACCTGTCAGTTAGAGTTTCTAATGCTAACGACTCCTGCTGTGCAAATATGGCAGCCCCCTCATAGAGGAAGAGGGTAGTAAGAAAGGTAATGTAAAAGCATCAGGCAAATACTGTTATGGCAAAATTATAAGTAGCATTTAAAGACAATGTTATGATAGATAATAAAAAAAGTTATTTTGTGATGTCAGTATCTCTTTAAAGAAGACAAACGGCCTGATACTATTGTACAGTTCCAAAAATGCACTAATTTATACATAAAACACTGAAATGGATGTTTACGCTCTCAAAACTAATGGCATGCAGATACTTTCTCAGCAAGGACAGAGAAGCCAAAACGTCTGCACCTTTTATGCATGTATACTGGCAGGAATTTCAGTGTGTAACCGTGAAGTGTGCATTTTCCCATGCTCTGAGTGGACAGGCTGGTCCTGTGCTTGACAGCTCAGTTTTAATGTATTTGCATACAAACTCTGGGGGGAAAAACACAACTGGTGTGTCATTAGCCTTAAAATGTTCCCCCGTTGTTAGTCTTATACATTATGGGGCAGACAACAATGGTATGTGTTCTCTAATGGTAATGCGGGGGGGGGGGGGGGAATATAGCAACCCATACAAAATATTTTGTATTAACAGTACTCTTCAGAGGGAAGCTAAACTGCACACTAAATTATATGGAACCATTATTTGTAAGACACAAAGATGCATTTAAGGGGCAGAATATCTGTTCAGCAAGATAAGGCTTGTGCCAGACATACTTTTTGCCTTCTTTTTATATTGCGCTGACATACCATACCACTTTAGAGTCCCTACCCCTTATATATTTATAAATATTACCATCCCTTCTCTTACCAGTGCATACAAGATTTCGGCACAAGCCATTTCTGAAATCATGAAAAACACGATTCCTGTGCTCCTGTTGAACAAATTTAAAGAGGTGTATATTATGCATTTCACAAAACAACTTATACAACTTATAGACTGAAAAATGTGACTTAAAATGTTTAGTTAAAATGTTTGGCTTAAAGGTCACTTGTTGGTCGAAAACCATTTAGCCCACACCTTAGTATGGGAAAATTTTCACCCAACAGGTGCCCTTTATTTAGTAAATATGTATGTTATTTCTTTAACTCACTAGGGCAAAATCTGAAACAAAATTAAATTCTATTCCTTACTGTGGACTGCTTTGCTGCTTAAAAAAAAAAAAATTCTAAAGTTTTCTTAAATATTTATTATAACCTTCATTAGTGAATTTCTTGAGTATTAAAACAGCAATACTTGCTACATTTAACCATATCATGGAACGTGTGTTATGTAGATTTAGATCTAGCTCCCACTGTGACACAATTTGGTAATTGGTATGTGGTGGACCAATACTTCATATATCAGAGATATAGCTCCTTTATATGGGAGAAGGTTTAAACATAATTGATCAAAGACAGTGAGTAAGGGCAGGTCACACAGTTTGTCTCCTGTTATTGATAACTAGTGTTGTATCTGGGCATATTGAAAGATTTTCGCACTGGGCATATGGTATCGATCACTTAGAATTTGGATGGGGCTAAAGTGCAAAAATAGTCACCACCAGGAAAAAGCACTATTTTGCTGGCCTGGTGGGAATTCAGAATTGTCCAACAGGGATAATTCTGGTTGATGGAGAGAGATAAATGGGTCCTGGCTATACCGCCAAACTGGTTTATAAAAAAAAAATTATATATATTATAGTATATAATGCACAGTTGCCCTGAACTTGTATGACTGGTGTGTTTGCTTCAGAAACAGTACTATTGTTTAAATAAATAAGTTGCTGTGTAGCCATGGGGGCAGCTATTAAGGGCAGGGGCACACGGGCAGATTCGTGGTGAATTAGTCGCCTGGCGACTACGCCTCTTCTTCGGGGCGTCAATCTCCCCGAACTGCCTTCCCCCTGCTAAAATGAAAAATCGCCTGCGATACCTTCCCTTTGATCAAATATTCCAATGTCAATACATTTTCCATCTATCCAAGTTATCACACTCTCTACACTTTTATTTCGTTCAGCATGTAATTTACAATGCACCTCTCTAAGGGCTGCATGCATTTAGCCGAAAGAATGCAAGCTAGAACACTATTTATTCTGTAGAATGCTATACCATTCCAAAGTAAACAGTTCTAGAATCTGGTTTAGGATAGCAGCTGCCATATAAGCATGCTGTAATAATAGGGTTTCACTAACTTTCTTTATTAAAGGAAAACTATACCCCCCAAACAATGTAGGTCACTATAAAAAGATATTGCATAAAACAGCTCATATGTAAAATCCTGCTTCATGTAAATAAACCATTTTCATAATAATATACTATTCTAGCAGTTATGTGCCATTGGGTAATCATAAATAGAAAATTGCCATTTTAAAAAATAAGGGCCGCCCCCTGGGATTGTAGGATTCACTGTACTCACAAACATACCAACAAATATACATGTTAGGTCACATGAGCCAATTAACAGACAGTTGTGTCTTTTGCTTCCACACTTCTTAATGTTACAGTTAGAGTTGAAGTAGTTCTGGTCAGGTGATCTGAGGCAGCACAGAAACCATCACGAAATGGTGGCTCAAGGCAAGAGATGTAAAAAGGCAATATTTTCTTAAATATATATTCCAGTTTGGTAAGATTCTTTAATATGTCACTTAATATGATATAAACTGTTGCTTAAGTGTTCATTTTGGGGGTATAGTTTTCCTTTAAAGTGTCTCCTAAAACTACAGAACACACAAGGATAAAAAGTTTAATTTATTTTAAAAAAAGAGAAAGGAGAAAGAACCTTGTTTGTGACTGTAAAATGCCTTCAATGGTTAAAATTAACCCTCACTTCTCTGGATAGTGTATCAATTAACTTAATTAGCTTCTTCCACTCAATTCATTCACCACTTAGTTACCAGTATATTGGCCCCACACCTTGTGACAAATAAAACACCAGTATATTGGCCCCACACCTTCTGACAAATAACTATAAAGTGCTTGTGCTTAATTTAATACAACCAATAAAATATTGATTGTCGCTACACCGGCTGTGTTTTTTAATCGATTAATTATTCTAGTGTTAAAGCATAAGACAACTGATTTATACAAATTCCTAATATTGTTATCAATTGATTAAATTACAGTTGATCAATTTAAATTATAAAGTGCCTGTGCTGCATTAGTTGATTAAACACCTTTTAATTCATGTTTATCACAGCAATTAATGAAATAAATTTGAAAAGTGACCAGTGCTAAGAATTCTTGAGTTAAATATTAACTCCTTGAGAATTAAGTGAGGAATTGAGAAAATAGATAGTTGGTGGAGTTGCTCCCAAGATTTCTAACTATATTTTTTCTAGGTACCTAGGAGCACCACAAAGTGGGAGAAGGCAGAAACTGTAGGGCTGCGGTCTCGTTTATTGAAACTTTTCTATCTTAGTAGAAGAGGCTATTTAACCCTAAAAAAACGCAAACCCTTTAGTTCTTGGAGAGAAAACAGATTCAAGATAAAGTTGTAGAAAAGATACCTGTTTTTTTTTTTTTAAAAAAAAAATAGTGCAATCTCTATTCACCGAGGTGAAATAATTGATAAAAGAATTAAGAGTCGTGGGTTAATTTTAACCACTGAAGGCATTTTACAGTCACAGACAAGGCTCTTTCTCCTTTTTAAAATATATTAGCATGCTGTGACATCACATGCTGCCCGAGTTTTTCCTGCTCACTTATAGCTCTGGGCTCAGATTACATCATTGAGGGGGGAAAATGTATGGGGAGAGGGCGAGAGGCACAAACTGAGCATGCTCAAGCCCTAGTCCTGGAGGTTTATGCTGAAAGAAGGAAGTCTGATAAAGAAGCCCATGTATACACAATAGAAGGAAAGTAATGCGGTGAGCTTAACGAATAAGAATTGTGTTATACATCCCCTTTGCGTCTCAACTATGAAATATGTATGGTTTGTGTTATTTCTGGCACTAAATCAAGAATATAAAGCGAACTTCCGTATACCACAGAGCACAAGAAAGCTAATAAAACTAATTACCAGTCCATAGAGAAGCCTTAAAGGAAAACTATACCCCCAAAATGAATACTTAAGCAACAGATAGTTCATATCAAATTGAATGACATATTAAAGAATCTTACCAAACTGGAATATATATTTACATAAATATTGCCCTTTTACATCTCTTGCCTTGAGCCACCATTTCGTGATGGTCTCTGTGCTGCCTCAGAGATCACCTGACCAGAAATACTACAACACTAACTAACAGAAAGAAGCGAGGAAGCAAAAGGCAGAACTCTGTTAATTGGCTCATGTGACCTTACATGTGGTTTGTATGTGTGCACAGTGAATCGTTTGATCTCAGGGGGCGGCCCTTATTTTTTAAAATGGCAATTTTCTATTTATGATTACCCATTGGCACATACTACTAAAAAAGTATATTATTATGATAATGTTCATTTACATGAAGCAGGGTTTTACACATGAGCTGTTTTACTCAGTATCTTTTAATAGAGACCTACATTGTTTGGGGGGTATAGTTTTCCTTTAAATAATGAACTGCTCAAAGGCTGCTGATAAAAGGGGCCTTTTTTTAAAGTTATTAATTTTTGACCAAAAGTAAACCAGCACCATATAGTATACATCATTGCCTACATAATTCATTTATCCTATGTCTCCTTTAACAAAGGCATTTTAGGAGTACACTGTCCCTTTAAAACTAAATAAACCCTGATTTGCTACAAATTTGAAGGAAAACCACAAAGCTGCAAATACATGTAAACAATGCAGGCACTTACAGTCAGGGTCTTACAGCTGTGAACAATACAGGGTCTTACAGGTGTCTCACAGAATAACCAAAATGTCAAGTTTAAGCAGCTGCCTTAAAAGAACAGTAACTCCAAATAATAAATGAAAATATGTAGTGTTGCCCTGCACTGGTAAAAAACTTCAGAAGCACTACTATAGTTTATATAAACAAGCTGCCGTGTAGCAATTGCGGATATTGAAAATAGGCCATATGGCACAGGTTTAATAGTGGATAACAGATAAGACCATTAAGTTTTAAAAATCTTATCTGCTGTGTAACCTGATCCTTTTCTCCTTTGAATGGCTGCCACCATTGCTACACAGCAGCATATTTATATAAACAATAATAGTGGTTCTGAAGCAAACAGCAGTTTTACCAGTGAAGGGCAACACTGCATTATATTTGTATTACTTTAAAACACTTTAAATTTGAGGTTACTGTTCCTTTAACACAAAACTTTAATACTAGGCAGATTTAACAAATAACAATTGCAACAGGGAAAAGGGTGCATTTTGGGAGGTAAAGTGTGGTAAACTAGTCCAAACTAGTAGGGGACTGATCCTCTTGCACTTGGGAAATTATGAAATGAGGGAAAAATTACTTCAGTCATCCCAGCTGTGTCAATAACATGTTACAAAGGAGAAGATTCATGGGAGGAGAAAATGGCAAATCCATCTGCAATCTGGACAAGGTCAGAGAGCACTTTCAAAAAGTGGTCTTGTATTCACCTCGTTACCACGCTATCATGCTGATCACATGAATCTTTACGTTTGCCTGAAGTTTTTTTTTTTTTTTTTTTAAAGACATTTAAAATTACATACCTGTCTCATCTTTGCATGGATATAAAAACATGAATAACCCAACTGAGATATCTTCTTAGCCAGGAGTTCAACCCGTTGGGAGGAGTTGCAGAAAATTATGGACTGGTTGATTTGGAGCTAAAAAGAAAAAAATTTAAAATTAACAATACTCTTAGTAGGTCAGGGTTTGTAAAGTTATAGAAATGCATACAGACTCATTCAAAAGGCATTGCTAAACCAGTGGCTTTGAAAAGAATACAATCTAAACAGAAGCCATGACACATCCAAGTTAACCTGGTGCATAAGGGCTGAAAATGCATCTCTAGTGTAGACATACTATGAGCCTAGTTCAATGCTTGCAATGTACACAGCTGTCTAACGTATCTGGATTAAATTAATAGGCCTATTAAAAAAAAAAGTAACAATAGCCAAATATTAAACATGACATGCAATCCACCAACAGATCTGAAGCCAGATCTTTAAAATGCCAACACATATGCATTCAAACTGGCTGCTGCCTTAAAAGATGCATTCTTAATATGCCTGCAGGGTCGTTGTCGCATGTGCGTGGCGCAATACGCCCATGCACACCTAGCAGCACCTTCATGCATGTGTGCCGAGCGGCGCATCACAGTAGAGGGGAAGAGGGGGGCTATGGACAGCAGTCCAGGTGGCATGTGGGCCCCCCAGTCTGACCCTGTATGCCTTGTTAAAGGGTTGATCTGATTATCTTAAGGGAAAAGAAAAAATACATTAAAGGAGAACCCCCCCCCCCCAACAACAGCCCCATCCACAGCCATCAAATTAGCCCTCTCTCTGCACCCTGCCCACAGTCTATTTCAATAAACAGTGCCACTCATAGTAAAGCTGACCTATACAAGTAGAAATGTGCAGAGAAGCTAGCATGCGCCAAACTTCTTGTTCTTTTCCCGATCATTTCCACTACATGAAGCTTGCTGGCGCATGCGCAGTTGAAGATATTCTGGGATTACCTGCAACTACACATGTGCAAAAAAGCTCTGTGTTGCTGAACTGATCGTAAAAGAACAAGAAGATGGTGCCTGCTAGCTTGTTTGTGCGTTTCTGCTTGTATAGGTCAGCTTTACCATTAGAGGCAGTGTTTATTGAAATAGACTGCAGAGAAGGGGCTAATTTGTTGGCTGTGGACTTTTGTCGGGGGGGGGGTTCAGTTCTCCTTTCACTGTTCAATTCATAATCTCTATTTCAGATACACAATATTCCAGTACTGCCATCCCCCACCCTGATAACGGAAACTGCTCAACACTGGACACTGAATAATGAGAAATAATTAATGCCAGAAAAATAGGTTTGATAAATGGTGAATCAAGGTGTTTTTTCACACTTCCCAAACACCAGATTTGACGCCATTATTTTACACCACTTCAGGCCATGTTAAAACCATTAAAGTTAGTAGGAAACATTAAATGAGCAAGTTAAGGCCCCCATACACGGGCAGATATAAGCTGCCGACAGATTAAGTTGGCAGCCCACTGAATAGGGCCCTCAGAAAGGCTTCCCCGGTCACTATCTGCCTGAAAGTCGGCAAGATGACGATCGGCAAGGCTTAAAAATCCAGTTAGAGCTAACCATCCATTCTCTCTTCGTTGGGCCCTAGGGCCCGATATCGCCTACCACAAGGTGGGCATATCGGGAAGACATCCGCTCGTTTGGTGTCCTCGCACAATTGCTGAAACTAAATACACAGCTTGATAAATATACCTTTTACACAGTGATGCGTGGTGTATAGATTTTTTTTCTTTTTCCCCTTTTCAGTTGGGCTAAGCTGTTGCTACAGAAGTTCGCCATATTCTGCATTTGCACGTTGTACACATTAACACTCTAAATATAGCATACATGCAAAAACCACTTAACATTTACCACATTACAGATATGGTGGCCTAGAATGGATTAAGCCCTTACCCTTGAGAACAGTGTGTTGAGGCAGTGAACTTTCTGCCGTTCTGTCACATAGGCATAATATTGCGTTACTCCTTTCAGCGTCAATTCTTCCATCAGGTTAATCTCATAGGGTTTTTGCAAATGTAAAGTCTATAAATAAAATTGTACTGGAATTAGCATGCAGCATTCAGGAAAACAATGAACAAATGTTATGTTCTCAATTAAAAAAAAAAAAACTGCTTTGTCCAAGGTCTGAACTATGATAGAGATACAGCCAGGGGCTAGCAAATGAGTATACTTGCAATAGCTTACATGGAGCAACTTTAGCTGTGGTTTAAATTTCAGATGATGGTAACCAGCTTCACCTGAAACTTTACCTGCAGCGTTACAGAAATCAATATGCCTTATGGAAACAGTAGTATTTCAGCAGCGACAACGTTTATTGGATTAACAGAAAAAAGGGATTACTTACCGTTAAATCCTTTTCTCTCTAGTCCTATAGGGGACACAGGAACCATGGGGTTAAATCCCCTACAATCAGGAGGCAGGACACATAATCGATCCTCCCCTCTATATAGTTCCCCCTCTGCCTCCAGCTATTCGGTTAGAATGTCAAAGAACCGAGCAAAGAACTAGCTCAACTAAAATACACTTGTAATTAACTGAGGTGAAGGTCTTCCTTGTTTCAGGGTGGGAATTCCTGAATAGGTAATAAATCCCTTTTTTTCCATACATCCTGGGGGACACAGGAACTATGGGAACATACCAAAGCTATGACAGTCCCAGGTTAGGGAGGGACGAAACAGGTAACCAAGCCCTGTAATGATTTAGGAAACAACAGACTGAAGGACGTTAGGTCCGAAAGCGACTTCAGCTGAAGCAAAGGTATCAAAACGGTAAAACTTTGTGACAGTGTGGGCTGAGGACCATGTTGCTGCGTTGCACAGTTGTTCAGCAGAGGCCATATTTCTGAAGGCCTATGAAGTCTAGTGCCCTCGTGGAATGAGCCTTACTGCCCACTGGGACAGGTTGTTGGATGATACGCCCTGCGGATGGCATCCTTAATCCACCTTGTAATGGTAGCTTTGGAGGCCGGGAGTCCCTTCCGACTGCGCGAGGGCACCACAAAGAGTCTGACTTTCGAAAATGAGCTGTGCGATCCACATATGTGCGTTAGGCACAAACCACGTTCAGTTTGTGAAGTTTCCCTCCTTTGGATTTTTGGGAGCACTGCAAAAGGAGGGAATGACCCTCTTAGTTTAAATGAAATGCATGGACTACCTTGGGAAGGAAAGATGGTACTGTATGCAGTACTGCCTTTTTTTCATGAAAGTTTAGGTATTGAGACGAGCAGGATAATGCCCTGAGTTCAGAGACCCTCCAAACTGACTCAATGGCCATAAGACTACCTACCAGGTAAGCCAAGGTAATTCGATTAATGAGATTGCTCAAAGGGGGGACCTAGCAGTCCTGTTAGCACTGTATTAAGATCCCAGGTAGGTAGTGGAGCTTGAAACGTTGTAACTGCCCTGATCATTAAGCCTAAGAAAAGCAAAATAAAGGCTTTTTAAACAGATATTCCTGTTGGTGCTGTCTGTTACAGTGTTTGAGGCTAAGGAAGCTACCCATTCTGCTGCAGCGGGACTGCGTGTTCCTTCTTGCTGGTTGAGTTATACCACTGTTGTGGTATTGTCTGATTAGACCAGAATGTCTAACCCGGCCAACTGGGATTCCCAATAAAGTAGAGCTTTGAATACTGCTCTGATTTCTAGAAATGTTTATTGGGAGTTTTGTTTCCATGGATGACCAAACTCCCTGAGCAGTCTGGTTCCTGAAGGTTGCTCCCTAGTGATGTGCGGGTCGAGAATTTCTCAAGCCGCACCCAACCACTCCCTACCCGCATGCAACCTGGGCATGCTGCTCCCCTTTATAGACCCGCACCGCAGTGACATCACAAAAGGGGCGGGCAGAAGTCTATAAATTACGGCGCCGGAAGTACTGGGTCGCAGGCGGGGAGAGCAGGAAAAGAGGTCGACCCATACCCGCCCTGTGCATTTCGTCCAGGGGTCGGCCTGAACCCATCCAACCTTTGGGTAAACCCGCGGGTCTCGGTTCGGCCCGCACATCACTATTGCTCCCCATCACATCAGACTGTCATCTGTGGTAATTATTTGCCATACTGGTTTGACAAAAGGCTGAGAGAGGGAAATCTTCTGTTTGAGGCAGTTTTTGCTCCGCCTCGCCGCAAGGATGCATTTTGGCAATGGTCTGAGGTGAAATTGAGCGAAGGGTATGGCTTATGTTGACGACACCATCACCCCCAGGCAGGGCAGCTATCCGGGGGGGGGGGGGGGGAAGAGAGGTTACAAATGTCCTGGGCATGAAGGGGGGCCTGGCCGTGCTGCACTTTCGAAAGAGCCGGGCCCCCCTTGACAGCGCTGAAGAAGTGTGGCCATTTCCAAAGTCATGATCAGCCGGAATCTGAAAGACCCGAAAAGCCGAAGTCCCAAGCAGCGAAAAGACACGAAAATAGGCGAAATGCAAGTCCTAAAGCAACAAAAAGACCTGAAGTCACGAAAACAGACGAAATTGAAGTGCTGAAGCGGCGAAAAGACCCAAAGTCACAAAAGAAGGCGAAGTTTAAGTCCTGAAGCCATGAGTTAATTTCTACTCCACAACAATTTGTGTTATATTTAATCCCCTGGCCACCAATGTATTATTTTAATACTCTTTTGTTTGTAACTTGTTAGGGGGGCCCTGAAGCCAATGTAGTCTAAAGGCCCCTGGTGCCAATGGTTTTTTCAAAAATATTCTTTGGGTCCCCAATTATATTTAACTTGTGAGGGGGGGCCCTGACAAGCAATAGCTTTTTATAAACGAATTTTACAACTTGTGTGTATGGGGGGTTACCTTTTTTTAGCACTGATGTCTGTGTAGTCTTTTAACTGTTGTGTGGAGTGGGCGAGATCTGGGGTGGGGCTTACGGTGGGCGGGGCACAGGGGGCCCCGTGATTTCTAACGGCGGCCCTGCCCCCCCAGTTAATGGCAACAAGTTTATAAACTTGTTGCATGACAATTATGTAACAGGTTGTTGAGGAGCCTACCAGAAAAAATGCTATTCTGGATCTAGTGATCTCAAATGACCCAGAACTTATAGCAAATGTGCAAGTCATTGAACCCCTGGGTAATAGTGACCATAAAGTGATATCATTTAGTGCCTGGTGCAAAAAACAAATATATACTGGGGCAACAAAAACCATGAATTTTGGAAAAGCTAATTTTAGTGCCTTTAGGGCTGCCCTACAGAGCATTGATTGGGGCATTAAGTTTTCAGCTAAAAACAGAGAACAGAAATGGTTGTCATTTAAAATGATATTAAATCATTACAGTTCTCAATTTATTCCCTTAAGGAGTAAATGTAGAAGCTCTAAGAATCATCCTATGTGGCTTAATACAGAAGAAGTTAACAGGAAAGAAGAGAAAGGCATTTAAAAACTACAAATCTGTTGGGACAGAAGCTGCATTTAATATAAACACTGTAATAAATGTAATTCAGCAATCCGGAAGCAAAGAAAGGAAATGAAGAGTTAATTGCGGTGGAGGTGAAAACTTACCCTAAAAGTTTTTTTAAATATATTAATAGTAAAAAGATGCAGGTTGAGAGAGTGTTGCTCCATTAAATAATGGTACCAGTATGGTTGTAACAGATTCAGAAAAGGCAAATGTGCTAAATCAGTGCTTTTCTTCAGTGTATACAATAGAGGAGTCCGGGTTACCAGGCTCACTTTATAGCTGCACAAGCAGGCTTTATAGCTGCACAAACAAGGCTCCAGAGCCTAATGGCATACAGCCCCGGGTTCTAAGAGAGCTTAGTTCAGTTTTAGACCAGCCCCTATTTCCGATTTTCTCCGATTCACTTTCATCTGTTATGGTGCCTATGGATTGGAGAAAAGCTGATGTTATTCCAATATTTAAAAGGGATTACGATCCCAGCCTGGCAATTATAGACCAGTAAGTTTGACATATGTGGTGGGCAAATTATTTGAAGGCTTGTTAAGGGAAATTTTGTCCTAGTCAATGGCATTATGAGCAGCAATCAGCATGGCTTTATGAAGGATAGGTCATGTCAGACAAATTTGATTGCTTTTTATGATGAGGTAAGTAAGATGCTGACAGTGGGGGGGGGGGCAGTAGATGTGATCTATTTGGATTTTGCCAAAGCGTTTGATACTGTGCCCCGCAAATAACTGCTTTCTAAACTAAGGTCTGTTGGGCTTAATGAAGTCGTTTGCACATGGATAGGCTACAGGATCGGGTGGTTGTTAATGGTAATGGTTAATCTACTTGGAGTAAAGCAGTAAAGTGGGGTCCCTCAGGGCTCGGTATCGGATCCACTTTTATTTAACTTGTTCATTAATGACTTAGGGGAGGGTATTGTAAGTAATGTACCAGTGTTTGCAGATAGCACAAAACTATCCAGCCCAATTAATTCCATCCAGGATGTGGCATCCTTGCAACACAATCTTGACAAACTGGCAAGCTGGGCAGCTAAGTGGCAATAAAGTCATGCACCTGGGATGTAAGAATATCCAAGCCACTTATACCCTCAATGGGACTGCACTAGGCAAATGCATTATGGAAAAGGACCTTGGAGTCCTTGTAGATGATAAACTTGGCTGTAGCAAGCAATGCCAGTCGGCAGCATCAAGGGCAAATAAGGGCTTGAGCTGTATTAAAAGGGGCATAGAGTCAAGGGAGGAGGGGGTCATTCTTCCACTGTATAGAGCACTTGTAAGGCCCCATCTAGAATATGCTGTAAAGTTTTGGTCTCCATCACTCAAACGGGACATTACTGTATTAGAGAGGGTACAGAGAAGGGCAACTTAGCTGGTAAAAGGTATGGAAAATCTTAGCTATGAGGAAAGACTGGCCAAATTGGGGATCTTCTCGCTGGAGAAGAGGCGTTTAAGGGGTGATATGATAACTATATATAAAGGGATCTTATAATAATCTCTCTAATTCTTTATTTACCAGATTTATTTTTTCCATCTGACACAAGGTCACCCATTCCGATTAGAAGAAGAGAGGTTCCGCCTAAATATTCGGAAGGGTTTTTTTAGAGAGAGCTGTGAAGATGTGGAATTCTCTCCCTGAATCAGTAGTACAGGCTGATACATGAGATAGCTTTAAAAAGGGTTTGGATAGCTTTTTAGCAAGTGAGGGAATACAGGGTTATGGGAGATAGCTCATAGTACAAGTTGATCCAGGAACTTTAACAAGGGCCCCAGTACATGAACTAGCCACACAGCCACAAACCATGATGGAACCTCCACCAAATTTGACAGTAGGTAGCTGGTGTTTTTCTTGGAATGCAGAGTTCTGCTTCCGCCATGCAAAGAGCTTTTTGGCTTATCAGTTCAAAGCACTCCTGTATTTTTCTTGGCCTGCCAGACCTGGGTTTTACAGCAACTGTGCCTGTGGCCTTCCATTTCCGGATAACATTCCTTACAGCTAAAACGGATAGTTTAAACCTGAGATTTTTGTAGCCTTCCCCTAAACCATGATACTCAACAATAGTGATCCACCGAATCCAGTATTCGTTTCGGGATTCTGCCTTTTTCAGCAGGATTCGGCAGAATCCTTCTGCCGGCTGATACGAATCCTAATTTGCATATGCAAATTAGGGGTGGGGAGGGAAATTGTGTGACTGTCAGAAAACAAGGAAGTAAAAAATATTTTCCCCTTCTCACCCATAATTTGCATATGCAAATTAGGGTTTGGATTTGGTTCAGTATTCGTCGGAATCTTTCCTGAAGGATTCTGGGGTTCGGCTGAATCCAAAAAAGTGGATTCGGTGCATCCCTACTGAACAATCTTTGTTTTCAGATCTTTTGAGAGTTGCTTTGAGGATCCCATGCGGTCACTCTTCAGAGGAGAGTCAAACAAAAGCACAATTTACAATTTGCCACCTTAAATACTGTACCTTTTCTTATGAATGGACACACCTGCCTATGAAGTTCAAGGCTTAACGGGCTAATCCAACCAATTTGGTGTTGCCAGTAATCAGTATTGGGAATTTACATGCATTCAAATTAGCAAAATTAAAATACCCAATTTTTTGCAGAGCTAGTTTTTCACATTTGACTTAATTTCATCCCATTGAATAGCGCTTCACTAAAAATCTTTGTTCAGAAAACACCCCAGTACAGTTCCTGGGAAATGCTTTTATATTTTTGCTTTTTTCATCTCAGCATGCTCTGAGCACTTTTGAAATAGTCACTTTAGTTTAATAGTACATTTATACACTAAAATAGAATGAATTTTAATAAGATGTAGAAGTATCTCCTGACATACTGCGCAGCTCCACCACATTTAGCAATAGAATAGTCTAATTGTTGCCACATCATTTTTAAAAAATAATGTTTAATGTCTATTAATATTTCAGGTGCATAATGGAGAGAAAGAAAGCAATGTATACCATACATATTTATAATAAGGCAGGCATAAAGGACAATTTGCAAACATGGGTCAGGAAAAAAAGAAAAGAAAAAAAGATTTGAATACTTGCCATAAACTTCTGAACACTTAGGGGAAATGTGGCTGAGTAAAGAAGAATCTGTCTGTTTTTAGGTAGCGTCATAATTATATCCTCCATTATTTGCATGAAATCCTGAGACAGCAGTTTGTCTGCCTGCAAAGAAAGGTTGGCAAAGGAAGAGAAAAACATCCATCAGCATTCATAATTAAACAGCACTAAAATATTCAAGACATTCAGGAAAATAACACAGTTAAAGTAGTTTATAATTTTGCAAGTGCACATTAATTATAATGCACCAACACACAGTACAGTTTGATACATGCATATACTTTTAGATATGCACTTTTTTTTTTTTTTTTAAACAATGTGTAAAAACACAACCAGACAAAGCCAGTGGGACAGCCACTTCTGGATTCGGCTTATCCCACTGTTATTCCATTATAGAAAAAAATAAATGAACAAAAAAGATGCAGTTTTTTTAGCAGCTAAAGGCCCCCCTGTTAACCTTTACTATAATGAAGGGACCACCTAAAAATTTTCTATTCAAGCAGGTGAAGTTGGGGCAGACTAAGATGTATCAGGATTGGGCAAAATGCTATACTGAATGCCAGGTTAATATAGCCTTGAAAAAAAACGCTGCTGTAGTCTATACACCTGCAACAAACTACAGTTTAAATGCATTACCTCATCCAACACAATCATCTGGATATGGTCTACTTTAGCCACACCTTTCTTAATGAGATCCAGAATCCTGCCAGGAGTTGCTATTACTACATGTACTAGAAAACAAAAAGACATCATTGGCCATTAGTTTATGTACAAACATCTTCCTTTTCTGCATTTTATAGATGCACCATTCTCCATGCCAAAATACCAGCTTTTAGTTTGAGTGTGCTGTAAATTAAGTTACTAGTCAATCTGTGATATTCTTTACCTGTATCATCAAGCCTCATTATATCATCCCGCAGATTTGTTCCCCCTGTTGTCGCCATGACTTTGGCCCCGCCCATGTGCTTGCTGACCTGGATGCAAATCTGACTGACCTGTAGTGCCAGTTCTCGAGTAGGAACAATCACCATTGCTGTAGAGAGACAACATGCAGAATAAAGGAAACTTATAAATAGTGACATGTATTAGGACTGACTGTAGTGCTTATAGCTTATTTGTCTAACTTTCTCATGGGGTTGCTTTTGTTCCTACTAGGGATGCACCGAATCCAGGATTCGGCTTTTTTCAGTGGATTTGGCCGAATCTAATCCTAATTTGCATATGCAAATTAGGGGTGGGGAGGGAAATCGTGTGACTTAGTCACAAAACAAGGAAGTAAAAAATATTTTCCCCTTCCCACCCCTAATTGGGATTCTGTTCTTTATTCGGCCGAATCTTTCGAGAAGGATTCGGGGGTTCGGCCGAATCCAAAATAGTGGATTCAGTGCATCCCTAGTTCCTACTGAAATAAACTTAGAATACAAGTTGAGCACTAAGAGAAACAGGAGTTAAAAGTTGTAGCACATCAATCAGTAACACTTTGGAGTGGAAGCCAATAGCAAGAAAAGGGTACTGCCTATGTGCTAAACCCTAGTGCCAGGGTTAATACATAGTCAATAAATTCTTGTGTGAAACCACAAAGTGGCACCCTAACCTCATGAAAACAACAAAAAAAAGTTGCAGGTCTAAAAGTAAACAGGACTGGGACTGCACGCATTTGACTGTACAACTGCCTGGTCGGTGGGGTCTTTTACTGCAGACACAAAACAGGCCTAAAATAACTGCTGCAAAACAAAAAGTGAAGGTATGTGCACTCCAAGGAACAGCGTTATTAAAAGTGAAAAAACTTCCCCTTCTAAACTTGCCTTGTATACAGTCCTTCTTTAGGTCTAGCCGTTCAAGTAAGGGAATGAGGTAGGCGCCACTCTTGCCAGTTCCATTTTTTGCTCTAGCCAAGATATCCCTACCAGACAATGCAATGGGAATGCTCTCCTCCTAAAATAAATACAATATTCGATATACATATTGTTCTGAATTTCTTTTGTATTTATTTTGCTAGTTTTAGAAGACCTTTTTATACCAACCTGTATTGGAGATGGTTTTTCCCATCCCATTTCAAATATTCCCATGAGCAGCTCTCTTTTTAAACAATAATCTTCAAACTCATTTCCTTTTGTGGAGGTGACATCCTGGGTGAAAGGTTTAGAAAAAGATTAGTTTCATTTTGCATACATGAATTAGGTTTCTGTATCCCCTCAAGCGGCACTTGGAAAAATATATGCTTGCCCTTTTTTGTTTTTTAATTGGCATTAAAAAAATTGCAACTTGAAAAAAAAAATGACAACTATGGGAGTGCCTCATAGATCCTTTGGTCGGCCTGTTACTAATGAGAGGTGGGTAAAATAAAAACTGGATAAATAGGTTGTCCAAAATAAAAAATGTTTCTAATATAGTCAGTCAAAAATTTAATGTTTAAAGGCTGTAGTGACTGGATGTCTAATATAACAGAACAGAACTTCCTGCTTTTCAGATCTCTAACTCGGAGTTAGTCAGGGGGGCCACATGGAACATAACTGTTCAGTGAGTTTGCAATTGATCCTTAGAATGCAGCTCAGATTCAAAAGCAACAGTTACGTCCCATGTGGCCCTCCCACAAGTCACTGATTGGTTGCTGCCTGGTATTTTTATATTTAACAATTCCTTTAAAGCAGCCAACAGGTGACGCAGTTGGGTGGTGCTTGTATTCGGAAAATAAGGTACAAACATTAATATAGAAGCGAAAATTTCTGACGTATACAGAAACTAAATATTCATATTTTATTGAAGTCAGAGCCTCGTACTGAAGTAGATAATTGCAGAATGCATAAAGAGCGGCCATATTATCCTATAGAACGGTTAAAGATAATTTTTACAGTAACAAGAAACTTGTCAATGTACCCAAGTTTATTATATAAGCCAAGCTCCTAACTTATAAACAGTGATTTTTTTTTTTCATTTTTAAAGGCAGGATGAAGAATGGTAGTACTTTATATCTTACCGAAGTCTTGATTCTAAGGTCTTTTGGAGGGAGTTTTAAAGTCTTCTTCCAGTCATCACCAGGCCTATAAGCAAAATAGTTCAAATGTACCATTAACAGAACCAAAAGTTAAATTTAAATAGTATACCAAAGAGTGCAAATTTATGTGTGCTGTGCAGTCCTAAGTGATACCCATAAATTAGCATTTGTTGATTACCATTAACAATAGCCTGTGTAGTTAGAAATAGAAAGTCATCTAGAACAATACTGTTAAATAAACAACCTGAAGGCCTCTAATTTATTTTATGGCCAGAGCATATTTTATTTTTGAAAGACAGTTCATTCAATTTAACTACTGACATTTGAGGTCACGGTTATGTAGTCCAATGTATAGGAAAAGATGGACAATGCAAATCTAGAGCATTGCCTTGTAGGACCAGTTCTGGCAGACGTAGAAACCAATTAAAGGTAAGCCGTGTTGTCAGCTTGTAAAAGCATCCTTGTAATAAGCACCGCTGTTTATCAAATTTAAAAATAGCAAAGATGTATGCTACAAGGAGGAACAATTCCAAGATGTTATGCCTATAGATACTACAATATAAAGCAAGCAAACCTTTTTCTTGTATGCAGCTTTACAAATATGCACCTCAGGACAATGCTTTGTTTTGTTACAGAAACATACATGGGGAAATCATTTATTATAATTTGCTTGTAGATTTACAACAATAATGAGCATTTTATTATTTTTAAACAGTCAAAAAAAAATTATCAATGAACTGTGGATAATCCTTAGACCAAAAAGAGGATTTCACAAGTGCCAAAAAGGGAACTTTTTTTTTTTTTTTTTTTAAGAGTACTCACTTTATAATGCTGCTCATGCTCTGTGCTTGCTGCTGACTGCCACTGTTGATTGTGCTGGCATTTTTCAGCTGGTTTATTTGTTGTGTCTGTGTCCCCCCACCTCCAGGCCCTGCACTGGGTTTCAATGGGCCTCTTAGCTGCCCATTCTGGCTGGACATACCCATTAAAACAGGGTTCTCTGTTCTGGCGGTGCTCATTTTGTTGCGTTTTTAAATTGTCCCTTTGAAGGCGTGTCTTTTCAGCTTCACAAGGTTTAAAGTCAGTACAGAGACTGTAATAAGTTTATTTGACTCTTCAAAATGAAGAGATAAAGTCTTGCTCAATATATGAGTCTTTGTTATTGCAACACAAGCAAGTGCTTGTCCTTAAAGTCTATGAACGGTGAAATCACTTGCTCTGGTGCACAAAATCAATTTCCTTTATTAAAAAAAGCCCACAACTAAGAATAAAGTTCCTTTCTTCAATTCAACCTAGAATGAAAATAAAAACCAAATTTTAATACACGCTTAAAAGTCAAAATATATAGAAGCCTTGCTACCAGGCTTCATTTACAAAATGCTCATGGACAGTGTACATAATTTCTTCAGTTCCAGGGTAAAATATTAACATATGTCTTTTCAAATACTGAAGAAAAATAGCATGACTTCTATTGAGTCGTGCAGAAACCAATTTTTCAGAAAGTTACAAATTACACAAAATATAGAATATTTCAGTCAATTTTAATCAAATAATTAAAGTTTTAATTTTTCCCTTTTCTCTGTAACTTAGTACCTTGTACTTGATCCCAGCTAAAAAATAATTAACTCTTATTGGAGGCAAAATAATCCTATGGGGTTTAATCAACGTTTAAATGATTTTAGTACACAAGTTATGGACCTCCAATTTAGTAACTTACGGAAACATCTAGAAAACCCCAGGTTACAAGCATTCTGGAAAATGGATCTGACACCTATACTACTATTAAGAGGAAAAAAACTGAGTAAATAGTCCTCCTATTAGAGAACCTTTTCCATAGTCATTCCTGTCAACATCTGCAAACATCTGGTGGTCAGAATTACCAAGCAATTAGATTTTGGAACTTCTTTGTAGGAACACCAACACGGTTAGGGATTACAGGTGAAACACTGACCACTTCCACAAGCTTAAAAACCAAGAAGCACTGGGGAGCCTCAAACAACTTTTAAGACTACATTTTAGCCCTTTACATTCTACAATCTGCTGGGCGTGAAAAAAGGTGACTCAGCACTACAACTTTATTTTTGGGAGAACACTGGCCTCTAAATGCATTATCTTCTGCCACTTGAAGACAACTCTCTTGCACAAAATGTGTCAAATAAGTTTGCTAGAGATTATTGCATGGTGCATTATATAGAGCAAAGGACCCTACACAGAAAAGGGACTACAGTACTTAATAGGGATGCACCGAATCCACTATTTTGGATTCGGCCGAACCCTTCACGAAGGATTTGGGCGAATACCGAACCCTAATTAGCATATGCAAATTAGGAGTGGGAAGGGGAAACATTTTTTATTTCCTTGTTTTGGGACAAAAAGTCATGTGATGTCCCTCTCCACCCTAATTTGCATATACAAATTAGGGTTCGGACTGGGGTCGGCCGGGCAGAAGGATTCGGCCGAATCCTGCTGAAAAAGGCTGAATCCTGGCCGAAACCCGAACCGAATCCTGGATTCGGTGCATCCCTACTACTTAAAGGATAGTTTCACGATAACATTTACTTTAAAGGTATTCTGTCAAGATTTTTATGGCGTAGTTTTTATTTCTAAATTACACTGCAAATAATTCCCTCTACAATATAGAATTTCATTCCTGAACCAGCAAGTGTTATTTTTTTAGTTGTAACATTGGTGTGTAGGCAGCCATCTTGGGTCATTTTGCCTGGTCATGTGATTTCAGAAAGAACCAGCACTATAGGATGGAACTACTTTCTGGCAGGCTGTTTCTCCTACTCAATGTAACTGAATGTGTCACAGTGGGACCTGGATTTTTACTATCAAGGCTATGGACACAAACGGTTTTCCGCCATGGTTTTTAAAAAAAGCTAACCGCTGTGTAAATACGCTAGTGGAGATGCCGTTGCCTAAATTTGAAACCTCTACGCAGTGGTAGGCTTTTTTAAAAACTGCGACGAAAGAATATGCGTGTCCATAGCCTAAGTGCTGTTCTTAGATCTACCAGACAGCTGTTATCTTGTCTTAGGGAGCTGCTATCTGGTTACCTTCCCATTGTTCTTTTAGGGTCTGGCCACGATTAAGGGAGGTTAGTTGCCAGGCGACAAATCTCCTCTTTGGTGGCAACTAATCTTCCCGATCTGCCTTTCGTCGGCTAAAATGAAAATAGCCTGGGGGCAGGCACTCTAGAGTGCTTTTTTTCCCGAAGTCGCTCGTAATTGCCTCACAAGGAAACTTCGGCAACTTTGGAAAACGAATCACTCAGAGTGCCTGCCCCCGGGCCGGCAGATCAGGGAGATTAGTCGCCGTGAAGAGATTTGTTGCCTGGCGACTAACCTTCCCGATTCTGCCCGTGTGGCCAGACCCTTAGGCTTCTGGGGGGAAAGGGAGGGGTGATATCACTTCATCTTGCAGTACAGCAGTAAAGAGCGACTGATGTTTATCAGCGCACCAGTTACATGACTGGGGGCGGCAGGGAAACTGACAATATGTCTAGCCCCATGTCAGATTTCAAAATGAAATATAAAAAAAACTGTTTGCTCTTTTGAGAAACGGATTGCAGTGAAGAATTCTGCTGGAGCAGCACGATTAACATGCACAATGCGATGCACAATGCGATGCAAAGATTGAGAACTTTTCTATTCAGGTCCTCGGTTTCATAACAATTTGCAAGCTACTGTCTGCTTCATTGGGCAATTGAAGCGATAGAAAAATGTTCTTAAAGGGAATGTAAAGGCAGAAGAAAAAAAATCCCATGCTGTGTATAGGAAACCTCAGACGGTCCCCAATTGCTCTGCAGGAAAAGGTTCATACTTTCAAACAGCAGGGGGGAGTCCCCCACCTTACTTCCAAGAACTTTAGCAGCTTTGTTTGTTTGTTTCCCTATAGAACAGCTGGTGACCGTGTAGAGATTCGCATCCACAGCAGTCAGAGAAAGTAAATAAAGGTGGAATTTCACAGCATAAAGTCAGATTTCTTATAAAAACTGTACAGATTTATTATTGGGGATAGGTTTAATTTTCAGTTAATAAAGTGAAACTGGGATTTTATTTTTGCCTTTACATCTTCTGTTTCCAACTCCAGCTGCAGAGACAAAGATCAGAGTCAGATTTAAACAGATAAACTGGGTTTATATTAGGTGTGTTTTTTTGCTGCAGCCACTGGTTCTGCAGAGTTAGAGAAAATTTGTATTAATGCAAAAACTATAAAATTCACATTCGATTACATAACAGAACCCAGTGCAGTCTGCATATTCTGATTATTAATCTTGCTGTATCGGCTTCTGTCAGATATTTGCGGTTTTTAATAATTTATGACGATCCCCAAAGCAGCAGCCCAGACCACACTGAGCAAGTGCATGGTCTTGGTCGTGCAAAGATTTTATCACAAAGTTACAAGATGGTGACCCCGTGGCCAACTTTGAAAGCATAAATCATTTCTAGCATTATTCTATTTTAGACTTTAGTATCCCTTTAAAGGGTAACTCGGGCTTCCAAACCAAAATTTGATAAAGAAGCCAAGATAACACAGAAACCCCTATACCAACCACAGTTAATGGTTTCTTAAAGTATAAATAAATGCCATTTTCTATGCTGAAATACAGCCATTTTCTATGCTGAAATCCAGCTGTTTAACAGTTCTTCTCTTTCTGTATCATTTAAAATCCTGGCAGGGAAGGAGGGACTAAACACCGATGTTACTATATACCCGCACTCGGAACTTCTATTTTGCGGGTAACCCACGGGTACTGACCCGCTGCAGGACTCTAATGCAGGCTAAGGACAGATGGCTGCTGATACAAAGTAACAGTAGTCAGGCAGCTCAGCAAAGTAGCCCAACAGATTAGCAGGAGAGCAGGAGGCTAGGCTTAGGAAACTGTTCCAAACCATTAAAAAAAAAAAACAGGAAAAGTCTGTAAATTTTTTTAATTGATGTATAGTGCAAAGTTTCTTAAAATTATGTTTACTTTTCAAAAAGCTCAAGTTATGTTTGAGTGGAGTTCCCTTTTAATTTAACAGGAACATGTGACTATGCCTATATAATTGCAGAAATTGGAAAGATTTACTTTAGTAAGCACATGGCCGGAAGAAGGCATTTACAAATGTGTCAATAGCAGGCACAGCTTGAAGGAGAGCACCTTCATAGTGTTTACAAACTTCTGATTGGCTGACAGACAAATGTTTTCCAGCCTATCAGTGGCTTACCCCACCCCCACAAGAATCACTCAGGAAGCTGCTTTCCTACAAGGATCAACACAGGTAGTCTAATGTAGTCTAAAGCAGAAAACAGTGACTAGAATGTATAACAGGTTATGAGTGATGTAGAGCAATGTGTGAAGGATCATGTGGAGGGAAGGAATGCCAAGGAGGTGACTTTTTATGTCTTACTCCTGGTGTATTGTCACAACATGTCTTCACTGTGTGACTACAGGAGTTTGAGCTTTTCCAATTAAGTAGATTGTGCTAAACAGCCTTTGTACCCGCTTGCATTTTACAGAAAACATGGTAGCTGTAGAAAAGCAGACACTTCAGATAGGACTTGACTGTGGGAGAAGAGCTGCCAAAAGGGGTGTGGCAGTACAATACATGAATTGCGTTTTTCTGCAAGATAACCTTAGCTCAAGTACATAAAATGCATCACTTAATTTTTCTACAGCTGCCATCTTCAGCACTGTTCTAAGTAGTAGACATGGTACATTTTAACATATAAGATGGAACTCCTCCCACCATTAAACACTGTGACAATGACACACATGCATATTTTATGGTCAACCTGCTATACCATACAGTGGGTGCAGACAACTCGTAGCAAGTTATTTTGAATCCAAAAAGCACCCTCTGTACAATGTAGAGTACAGGTGAAAGAACACTGAAGATGCCATCTGCATTGCTTCTTAACTCTATAGCTACAATTTATACACAAGGGCTGCAATGGTTTTAATAAAGTATAAAGGAGAAAGCCCAGCAAGTCATCCAGTGGTGTCTGCTGCACTGCCTGATGATTTCTTTACAGCTTAAGTTCAATGACACATGGGGAGATTTCACACCCATTACCCTACACTAACACTGTAATCACTGAAAGTAAATTACATTACATCTGGCTTAATCATGGAAAAATTGTTAAAGCTGGCATTTCCCTGTAATTAAGCCACATCACTAAGGGTGGTGGCACACCGGGAGATTAGTCACCAAGCGATAAATCGCTACAGTGGGCAACTAATCTCCCGGAAATGCCTTCCCGCCAGCAAGAATGAATTGACTTTTACACCTCCCCACATGGGATAGTTCAACACATAAGACAGGTTAATGTATGCACAATCAGGGCTGGTGAGAATGCTCTAGTATTGACCTTACAGGTTAGTGTTTTAATGGAACTGGTGCCACAAAAAAGCAAATCTGTACTTTTGTTGTTCTCATCAATACTATTAGGTTATTCACGCAATCAAATATCTTATACCTATTTCTAACTTCCAAGGCCTTTATCACAAACCGTAGATCCAACTGGTCAACAGCACCATCAAATCCACATGTCCACAGAATATGTAATGGTTGGACAGAAACGGGACTAGCCAAAATGTCATTAACCTATACAAAACTAAGTTACCTTATAACATGACCTAGAATTTCATGTAAAGGTGTGCAATGTCACTCAACATTAGCAACTTTTTGCATGCAACCAGGATATTATTTATCAATTAAAAGACCCATACAGTGTTAACATTGCAGTAGTTTTCAGGAAGCCATATAAAGAAAATAGTTAAAAAAAAAAAAAAAGGTAAAAATCACTAGGAGGTACAGCTTTCTGTGGTTCAAGTTGCTCATCTGCCACTCTGGACTAGCACTCCTGTCAAAAACGGCACACAACCAGGGTAGTGCAATCCATATTTCTCCTCTTTCCTAGGCAGCCCAGTCTTACAGAAGACTGTGTACAATGTATTTGGCATGCATTTGCCCAGGGTACCAACGGAATGCATGGGAATGTGGAAAAAGGTGACAATAAGAAGAAGAATGTACCATGGGACAGTGTACTTTTTGTTAAATGGAAACTACACAAGCTTTTTGAAAAGTAAACCTAATTTCAAGCAACTTTGCAATATTCGTAAATTAAAAAAATATGCAGACTTGATTTTTAATGGTTTGGAAAAGTTCCCTTTAGCTGGTTATAGACGCAAAGTTCTGATCCCCCCCCCCCATCTCCCAACCTGCCACTAACCTTCAGTTTAAATAAAGTACTAAAAGAACAGCCAATGATCTGCCCCTGACAGCAATCGCACAAATTTGCAGTAGGAGACTGGCACCAGCTTTTGTCCGACAAAAGCTGGTGACAGTAGTCTCCCACTGAAAATCGTCCGATCGGCAAAACATGCAGAGATATATCGTCAGCTGACAGAAATCTTTCAACCTGGCCGGTTAACTAAAAGACCAATCTACATGGGACAAAAAATGACGGGACTCTCCGAAAATCATACAAAATCTGATCTTTGCGTATATGGCCAGCTTAAGCCTAGACCACTGCTCTCCTACTGATTTGTCTACTTTGCTGAGCTGGCCGACTACGGTTACTTTGTATCAGCAGCCACACGTCCTTAGCCTTCATCCTTCCCTGCCAGGATTTCAAATGATGCAGAATGAGAAGAACTGTTAAACAGCTGGTTTTCAGCATAGGAAAGGGCAATAATCAGGTAACTGATGTGTTATGTGGGCCTCTTTCAAATTTTTGTTTGGAAGCCGGAGTTACCCTTTAAAAGAGAAGCGCATGCCAGGTTAGCGAATGGAAGTTTTGGAGGGTGTTCAACAAACTGGTTATCCCCCCTCTTTGATTTTACCTTTACATTTACTTTAACCTGCATAGAATTTTTGAAACAAAAGAAAAAAAAAAGTGTATATTCTATTAGAATACACTGTTTATATGCAGGATTCACTTTTTAGTAGTTGATCTTGTGTAATCAACTAATAAATCTCAACTAGTGAAATAGCAGCAGGCCTGCATTAAATAGTGAAGTAACTTGTGATATATAAAGAGAAATTCCTCCTGTCTTGGGTTTATTACCCATATAGCAGCAAACACTTTCGTATATAGACAAACACAAGCCCGGCCTTTAGATTTTACCACATACAGGTTACTTTTAAAGGAAGTTATAGAATATTTGTTTCTCATACACATGGTCTGAAGGCAACGTTAAAACGCTGAAAATTCAAAAGGACATGCTTGCAAACCAGATTAAAATTATGATGGAGCCAGAGAAAACAAAATGCCCGACAGTAGAGTCCATTCTCGCATGTAAAATCATCTGCAAACCCAATAGGCTGGCCAGAAGGAAGTGAACATCCTTTCAAAGACAAAGTTAAAGGAACAGTAACAATTCCTTCTCCGCTGTGGAGAAGGAATGTCCGCAGCGGTAATTTACTGGGTCCTGTGTGTTAGATTTATGGTTGATCTGCATGCTACCTTTGCTACCTTTACCGTTCGCAGAACTGAACGAGCTAAAGCAAGCTTAGGAATAACCGCTGCGGGCATTCCTTCTACACTCGCAGCACTCACAGAAGTAAATTATGCTGCGGACATTCCTTCCCTGTTTGCAGCACAGAAGTCCTGCAGAGGTCTGTAAAATCCTCAGTACAGCAGCAAGAACTAGCTTCCGGTTCAGCAGTCTAGGCAGAGATGTGGAGCGCCGCACCTCGGATTTTGCAGAATTGCCCTTTCGCCATTCTACATCCGGAAGCAGAGATTTAATGTTATTTGAATACAATAAACTTTATGCACAATAGAGTGGTTATTGCAGCAGTTTGAGTGGCTTTGTCACATAACATTTTTTAGTGTTAGTGTTCCTTTAAGATGCTGTTTATGTATTGCATACCTACTAACAAAGCCCTGGTCACTGTGCTCATAACCAACAGATCTCTCAAATTCACCATCTTCATATCCAACCTTCCCTTTGTAGTTCACCATCTGACTGGTTACCTTTACTTTATGAATTACAGTAAAAAAAAAAAAATCAAATATATTGTTAGGGAGGAAAAAAAAAAAAAAAAAGCAAATACAGGTATGGGATACGTTATAAAGAAACCCATTATCCAAAAAATGTTTTTCCTTTTTCTCTGTAATAATAAAACAGTACATTGTACTTGATCCAAACTAGATATAAAGAATCCCTATTGGAAGCAGAAATAGCCTATTGGGTTTATTTGATGTTTACATGATTTTCTAGTAGACCACGTATGAAGATCCAAATTACAGAACGAGCTGTTATCCGGAAAAGCCGAGGAGCTGAGCATTCTGGATAACAGAACACTTGTACAACAATATTTAGGCCTTCATGTTGGGTCCCCATCAACTGCTTTAAGTTTAGCTAGCAAACCCATACATAAGCCAATATAAAGGAGAAAAAGGGGCAGGTTAAAATGATAAGTAAACAGTACCTTGGATAAAGTTAATTTTATAAAGCCAACAGATCTCTGCTGAACTTCTAGCTGCTCAGTAGAATGTAGGCCTTCCTATATGACATGAACGTGCGAAATGAAATCCAGAACCAGCCATTACAGCTGCTCCTGCAATACAAATCGTTCCTGCAAAACCAGCAAAGCTTAACAAGATTTAAAACATGTAGCGGATTACAGTGTAGTACCTTCAGATGGGAGGGCGGCTATAAATCCGACGAATCCCCGTCTATTGTAACTAAAACTCGCAGCAAAATGTACAGCTCAAATACTATAAATTCTGTTTAACAGCAGTTTACGTACTGGAAGCCCAAAATCCCCGAGATTATCTATATAGTCTCGGTTATTGCCTTACAAAAGCACGGCAGTGTTTACCAGGCCCAGATTACCTCATCTCTTCCCCATTCCTCTCAGGAATAGCCATCCCCCCTTCCCCCGGCATTTCACCATTTCCCTAACACGCACCCCGGGCTCGGACACGTCTGATTCCTCGTCGCCGTGTAGTCCGTATGTTTCCGTCGTTTCTCTTTGTTTATTACTCAATATAATTATAACAATTATGTTTCTTTTTTTTGTTATCTATCCGTGTGTTTCTCTTACTCGAAGCTCCAAAATGGCTTCCTTCCTCCTTTAAACCCTCCCCGCGCCGCGCGTCCAAATCCCTCCGCCGTGTCGTAAAGACGGCTTTGCAGTGATCACTTTGTACCTCGCAACTCCGCGCACTACTTTATTAAAAAAAAGCCTAATTTTACGAGGAGGCGAAGCGACGGGCAAGCACAAAATGGGACATTTAGAGTTGAGGTTGTTTATATAAGTGGACTATTTAAAACATCATCCCGTTGTACGTATTTAGTTTCAACCTCTGGTTACGTTGAGAGCGTAGGTTGTTATTGCGTCCGGGCAGGAGGTGCGCACTAATTATTTGACTCTAGTGGTAGTGGGACGTATAATTGTTCCTTAGTTATCCTTGGACATTGTATAAAACAGTTTTGAGCGTTGTTTGGGTCGCAGACTCGCTCCTACATTACAGAGTACAACCTTTTGTACCAGTTAGTGAACGCACAACATTTCATATCAGTCCATGGTTTTCATGTTTTGTCTCTTGTAATAAAAAATGCCTGAAAGTTGGCGCCAAACAAGTCTATCAATGATGCTGTGGCGAATAAATCTGTGTGCAGCTACTCTAAAGTTATTCTAAGTGGGTATTTGTAATAGTTAATTATAAAATTAAGGCTAGGCAACTTATGCCTAAAGCTGGCCATAGACACAACAATCTTTTTCGGACCGTGTGTGGAGAGTCCCGACATTTTTCGTCCGGCGGAGATCGGTCGTTTGGTCGATCAGACAGGTTAGAAAATTTCTGTCGGCTGCCGATAATATCTCTGCATGTATTGCCGATCGTACGATTTCATACCTCCCAACTGTCCCTTTTTCGGAGGGACAGTCCCGCTTTTGACAGCTCAACCCGCAGTCCCTCATTTGTACTGGAAAGTCCCTCTTTTCTCTGCACTGAACAGCCAGAAAAAGAAACACAGTTTCTAACTTAATTGGCTTTTAGCAGAGAGCCCAGAACAGCTAACAGGTGCAAATAAGATACTTTGTAACAATTTTGAGACACAAAAACACAGTTTAGATAAGTAGAAATATTTTCAAACTTTCATAACCTGCCAAATTTTGTAAAACAAACATGATAATTAGGGGGTGTGGCCAAAGAAAGGGGCGTGGCCAAAAAATTGCTGTGCTACATGCGGAAAAAAAATTTTTGTCCCTCTTTTTACTTCCAAAATGTTGGGAGGTATGCGATTTTCAGTGGGAGAATGTCACTAGCTTTGTCAGACATAACTATCGTACGATTGCTGTCAGAGATAGAACAATGGCTGATCTGTACTTCTACTACTTTATTTGATCGGAATGTTAAGACTTTGATCTGAATGGTTAGTGGCAGGTCGGGAGATGGGAAAGTGTGCCTATGTTCTATTTTGTTTTGAGTATAAGAAGGCTTTTTGTTTGCAGCAGGGC
Organism: Xenopus laevis; assembly: GCF_017654675.1. Taxonomy (NCBI): domain Eukaryota; kingdom Metazoa; phylum Chordata; class Amphibia; order Anura; family Pipidae; genus Xenopus; species Xenopus laevis. Next base: position 82,426,089 of record NC_054383.1, read on the forward strand.
CTACATGGAGCACCTCCAGTGAGTTAATAAGTTTAACGGTTTTTGTTTATGCGGAACAAGTTTTGCGGGGAATGAGTTTAAAAGTTTGGTAAACCTGAATTGACATTGTATTCCTTTAATGAAGAGTAAACTAGAAAATGTGACCTTATAAATAATACAAATAGTTACTGCTTTAAAAAATAATATACTAATGAAGAATCCGAATCCTTAAAATCGTGTGACTTTTCATCACAAACAAGGAAGTAAAAACATTTTTTGCCTCTATTTTCCCTCCCCCTCACTGATATGCATATGTAAATTTGGGTTCGGTATTCCACCGAATCTTTTACAAAGGATTCGGGGGTTCGGCCGAATCCAAAACAGTGGATTTGCTTCATCCCTAGTCAAAATGAAAAGAAACACACATAATGTGATTGGGTATTAACCCTCTCTCAAGCTTACACACTTGTGTAATAAACCGCTCTTAAATACATGTGTAAGAAGGGCAAGGTAAATAAAGCCCACCTCCCACAATCAGGTACAACTTCCATAATGCTCAGTGTAATACAATCCACATCAATTACTAAATTAGGTGAAACAGCATATTTTGTGTCTCACATCCAATTATTAGTCTCCATAATCCAAATACAAAAGTGTGTGTGTGTGCGCGCGTGTGTGTGTTTGTGTGTAGAGGTATGGGACCTGTTATCCAGAATGATCGGGACCTGGGGTTTTCCAGATAATGGATCTTTCCGTAATTTGGGTCTTCATGCCTTAAGTCTACTAGAAATTCATTTAAACATTAAATAAACCCAATAGGCTGGTTTTGCTTTCAATAAGGATTAATTATATATTACTTGGGATCAAGTACAAGCTACTGTTTTATTATTACAGAGAAAAAGAAAATCATTCTTAAAAATTTGGATTATTTGGATAAAATGGAGTCTATGGGAGACAGCCATTCCATAATTCGGAGCTTTCTGGATATCGGGTTTCCGGATAAGGGATCCTATACCTCTGTGTGTGTGTATATATATATATATATATATATATATATATATAGCAAAAAAACTTCCGCACACAAATGTCTTGATAAGTGAAAAAAAGCTGGTAGATTTATTTCAATGTTTCGGCTTACAAACTCAAGCCGTCATCAGGAAGGGCAGAGCCTAAAGTGAACATGAAGTTATATACACACACAGGATTCAAAAATGGCGCCAAAACCATGCCAGTGACATCACAAAAAGTGGGTGTGGTTATAATACTGAGTGCATCAGTGATAGTGTCATGGAGCTGAGCCAATCGTGTGCATTGGCGCCATTTTTGAATCCTGTGTGTGTATATAACTTCATGTTCACTTTAGGCTCTGCCCTTCCTGATGACGGCTTGAGTTTGTAAGCCAAAAATGTTGAAATAAATCTACCAGCTTTTTTTCACTTATCAAGACCTATGTGTGCGGAAGTTTTTTTGCTTTATAGATATGAATTTTTGTTCCAGCACCTAGGCATCACCATGGCTATCTGAGTGCACTTATCTAGTTATATGTCTATATATATATATATATATATATATATATATATATATATATATATATATATATATATATATATACATGTGCAAAGGCTTGGGCACACACTATAAGTACGAATACCTGGGTGCTGAACAGGAAAAAATTAGTATATCCACTCACAAATGCTGACGCACACCAGGATTTTTCTTCAAGTGGTTAATTTTATTTCATCGACGTTTCGATCCCCAGGGGGATCTTTATCAAGATAACAATACACACAAATGTGAGAGGTTATAAAGACTCACCATTAGTGACCCAACACCAAAGCACCACCCACATATTCAATTAAGCAGGTTAACCCTTCGTGTATCTTGTGAGGTAAACCCTTCATGAGCCTTATGAGGTGAATGGTCAGTTGTATAGAACAATCTGGAAAAGAAAGTGCATAGTGCCATAAATACATGTTATTTGATCCCTAAAACAGTATAAAAAGGTATATTAAAAAGTGTTACAAAAATCTATTTTTTAAGAAGAGACATAGTATCCAATCACCATTTAAAAACATAGTATCAAAACACCATTTAAAAACACTATATTGACAGAATTTCTGTTTGCAAATGATTGTCTTACAGTACTTTGTTTCAATTTTCAGATTCAAGTGACAATAAACCCATTTCAATCTATGTATAGAGAAAGCACATTATAGAAAAAGGTTATATGAACAATATTCGTTTAAACCGTTGGGAGCGACTGTATTTAGTGTCTTAATCCAATAAATCTCTCTCTGTGACAACAGGCGGTTCCAGTTACCTCCCCTATTGGGTTCAGGGACCATATCTATGCCCATGAATCTAAGTGTGGGTAATCTGTGTCCCATTTTTAGGTAATGTTGTGGTAAGGGTAAATCTGATTCGCCAGTCTCAAACGCCCGCTTTATTGAGGACCTATGGTTCCCCATACGTTCACGAAGCGTGTTCTGTGTTTTTCCCACATATGATAACCCACAGGGACATGTTATCATATAGATAACGTGTGTTGTGGTACACGAGATGCGGTGCTTAATCTGTATTTCTTTTCCCGTATGTGGATGCCTGAAGACCATACCTGTTGTCATGGATCTGCAGGTAGTACACCCTGCACATTTGTAGCAACCTTTTTTCAATTTGCTAATAGTATTGTCACCACTTGAATAGCATCTAATGGGGTCAGATTGCATCAAAAGGTCCCTTAAGTTTTTTCCCCTTTTGTAGCCCCATAGGGGTTTCTTTGTTACACTTTGGGCTAATTTTTTATCACTTTGTAAAATCGGCCAGCTATTTTCCACAATGGATCTAATGACATTAGAGCCCGAGGTGTAATTGCTAGTTATGATAAACCGATCTTGCCTCTTAGGTGCCTCATCTTGTTGTGGTGTCTGTTTTTGTGTTAGATGTTCACGAGCCTTATCGAGGGACACGGTTAGCATGTTCTGACTATATCCCCTCTGTTTAAAGCGATGGAAGGTGTCCAATACCTGTTCCTCCCCTATATTACAATCTGAATTGTTTCTCATAGTTCTTAAGAACTGTGAAAATGGAACCGCTTTTTTAGAACTAGGGGGATGGTAACTTGTTGCATATAACAGTGTATTTCGGTCGGTAGGCTTACGATATAGCTTGTATCCCAGGCCATTCTTATGCCTAAATAATTCGATATCCAAAAATTGGATACACTGTGTGTTGTATGTAACAGTAAATTTCACAGGTGTATTCAGTGCATTAACCGTCTCCACCATCTTAAGTAGTTCGCATTCCTGTCCTCGCCAGATTATGAGGATATCATCTATATAGCGTAAGTATATTAGTAGCGAGTCCCCAAATTTGGGTATGATGTTACGTTGTTCAAAGGCTGCCATATAGCAATTGGCATATGCAGGAGCCATTGCAGCACCCATCGACGTTCCCTCCTTCTGTAGATAATAGTTTTTTTCAAATCTAAAGTAATTATATTTCAGGGCCAGTTCTAGAAGTTGGCACATAAAAATAATGGGAGGGCCTTTGTATGTCTTAGAATTTTGTAATGCCCAATGTACCGCTTCTATTCCCTGTTGATGGGGTATAATTGTGTATAAACTGCAGACATCAAGACTAGCTAGGACAATTGGTTCATCTGGTAATACAATCTTAGATACAATGCTCAAAAGTTGTCGTGTATCTTTAAGATGATACGGCAAAGCTTGTACAGTATCCTGTAAATAATAATCCAAAAACAGTCCAATTGGATGTAACAAACTCTCTCTTGAGGAAACAATAGGCCTGCCCGGAGGGTTACTGAGACTCTTATGAATTTTAGGCAGACAATACAAAACCGGGCATACTGGATAATCCTGTAAAAGAAACTGCTTTTCCATTTCTGTGATCCAACCTTGATCCAAAGCATATTTTAACACCTGTGCAATGTCCTTCCTAAAATTCGTTACAGGGTTAATACTCAATTTCTCATACACATTTTTATCATTCAGTTGTCTGAGGACTTCCCTTTGATAGTCAATGTAATCCATGATTACTATGCCTCCCCCCTTATCGGCAGGTTTAATGATAATAGAGTTATCAGCCTTCAGTGATTTCAAGGCATTCCTTCCCTGTAATGTAAGGTTAGGGTGTGTTTTGAATGTTTCCGCAGGCAATAAATTAACTTCGTTATTCACAGTCTGTAAAAATACATTGACATTGGCATTAGTCGAGGTGGGGTCATATATACTTTTTTTCTTCCATTTTGCAGCTATTGTTGGGGGTCCCTGTTCTCCAAATTGATCTAACAACCTCAGTTTCCTCCCCATTTTATAACAATACAAACAAAGGCCCTCCCATTATTTTTATGTGCCAACTTCTAGAACTGGCCCTGAAATATAATTACTTTAGATTTGAAAAAAACTATTATCTACAGAAGGAGGGAACGTCGATGGGTGCTGCAATGGCTCCTGCATATGCCAATTGCTATATGGCAGCCTTTGAACAACGTAACATCATACCCAAATTTGGGGACTCGCTACTAATATACTTACGCTATATAGATGATATCCTCATAATCTGGCGAGGACAGGAATGCGAACTACTTAAGATGGTGGAGACGGTTAATGCACTGAATACACCTGTGAAATTTACTGTTACATACAACACACAGTGTATCCAATTTTTGGATATCGAATTATTTAGGCATAAGAATGGCCTGGGATACAAGCTATATCGTAAGCCTACCGACCGAAATACACTGTTATATGCAACAAGTTACCATCCCCCTAGTTCTAAAAAGCGGTTCCATTTTCACAGTTCTTAAGAACTATGAGAAACAATTCAGATTGTAATATAGGGGAGGAACAGGTATTGGACACCTTCCATCGCTTTAAACAGAGGGGATATAGTCAGAACATGCTAACCGTGTCCCTCGATAAGGCTCGTGAACATCTAACACAAAAACAGACACCACAACAAGATGAGGCACCTAAGAGGCAAGATCGGTTTATCATAACTAGCAATTACACCTCGGGCTCTAATGTCATTAGATCCATTGTGGAAAATAGCTGGCCGATTTTACAAAGTGATAAAAAATTAGCCCAAAGTGTAACAAAGAAACCCCTATGGGGCTACAAAAGGGGAAAAAACTTAAGGGACCTTTTGATGCAATCTGACCCCATTAGATGCTATTCAAGTGGTGACAATACTATTAGCAAATTGAAAAAAGGTTGCTACAAATGTGCAGGGTGTACTACCTGCAGATCCATGACAACAGGTATGGTCTTCAGGCATCCACATACGGGAAAAGAAATACAGATTAAGCACCGCATCTCGTGTACCACAACACACGTTATCTATATGATAACATGTCCCTGTGGGTTATCATATGTGGGAAAAACACAGAACACGCTTCGTGAACGTATGGGGAACCATAGGTCCTCAATAAAGCGGGCGTTTGAGACTGGCGAATCAGATTTACCCTTACCACAACATTACCTAAAAATGGGACACAGATTACCCACACTTAGATTCATGGGCATAGATATGGTCCCTGAACCCAATAGGGGAGGTAACTGGAACCGCCTGTTGTCACAGAGAGAGATTTATTGGATTAAGACACTAAATACAGTCGCTCCCAACGGTTTAAACGAATATTGTTCATATAACCTTTTTCTATAATGTGCTTTCTCTATACATAGATTGAAATGGGTTTATTGTCACTTGAATCTGAAAATTGAAACAAAGTACTGTAAGACAATCATTTGCAAACAGAAATTCTGTCAATATAGTGTTTTTAAATGGTGTTTTGATACTATGTTTTTAAATGGTGATTGGATACTATGTCTCTTCTTAAAAATAGATTTTTGTAACACTTTTTAATATACCTTTTTATACTGTTTTAGGGATCAAATAACATGTATTTATGGCACTATGCACTTTCTTTTCCAGATTGTTCTATACAACTGACCATTCACCTCATAAGGCTCATGAAGGGTTTACCTCACAAGATACACGAAGGGTTAACCTGCTTAATTGAATATGTGGGTGGTGCTTTGGTGTTGGGTCACTAATGGTGAGTCTTTATAACCTCTCACATTTGTGTGTATTGTTATCTTGATAAAGATCCCCCTGGGGATCGAACGTCGATGAAATAAAATTAACCACTTGAAGAAAAATCCTGGTGTGCGTCAGCATTTGTGAGTGGATATATATATATATATATATATATACACAATCCAGAAAGCTCCTAGCGCACACCGTTAAAGTGAAATACCTGGGTGCTACCTTCAATGGCAGATTACGTAGTTTGCAAAAACGAAGATGCACACCAGGATTTGGCAAAAAGTTAAAAATTCATTTTTACTAATTTACATTTAAAAAAGAGCTGGTCAACGTTTCGGTCTAATTCTAAGGTCTTGATAAAGGTCTTAGAATTAGACCGAAACGTTGACCAGCTCTTTTTTAAATGTAAATTAATAAAAATGAATTTTTAACTTTTTTGCCAAATCCTGGTGTGCATCTTCGTTTTTGCAAACTATATATATATATATATATATATATATATATATACTTACTTGGTAAGGGCAGCACTCCGCCTTTGCAACATTCCTTAGGGTGCACGGTAATGTATAGTATAAGCAAAAAAGAAGACCAGCAACACGAGATCTCTTGTGATATACTCAAATATGTATTGTGAAATCACATGCAAGCCGATGTGACGTATATCACAAGAGATCTCGGTGTTGCTGGTCTTCTTTTTGCCTATATATATATATATATATATATATATATATATATATATATATATATATATACGTCTTTGTGTGTATAAGTCTGTATATCATTATTTGAAGGAATCTTTACCTTACATTAGAATTAGACTGATGTTGGCTACTAAAATGTAGCTTTTGAAGGCACCTTCCATCTATTTTAGAGGTGTCTTATGCAATAGATCAGGGGTGCAAATATAGACGAAGCAGACCCTTCAACTGCAGGAGGTATGGGTCCCATGAGGCCTTATTTCACATACAGTTTCAATAAATAATGGTAAACCTCTAAACATTTTGGGGGCCTGAAAAATAATTTGCTGTGGGGCCCAGTAATATCTAGTTATGCCACTGCAATAGCTGTTAATATCTGATACCAGATATCTCACTTACTATGATACTGACACTTTCCAGGTTTTTATTTGTATGCGTGATTATTACTTCTTCACACTAATATTGTATATTTTTTTGAAGCTTAAACCTTGCCAGTTTCCAATATCTCTTTATCCATAGCTGGATACCCTCTTTACACCGTAGAGTAAAGTTACTCTGCTGTTGGGAAAAGGTCAATCTGCCCTGAGCACGCTGACATGAGTTGCATCCATATCTGTCAATGCTCACACAGCGTTATTATGTGGGGTGTCATCTAGAAATGTATAATAACTGGATGTATGGAAGACTGGCTTTGTCTAGATTTGGTTTGGGCTGGGGTGGTTGAGGTCAAGACTGGTAGTACATTACCTGCCATAAATAAAAGAATGCAAACCGTTATTCTAATGCTACAATTATGAGTTATGTTATTAATTACAGAATACTGAGTAAGCATAGTAAGGTTGAAATATGAATTAATGAATTATTCATGTTATCTGGTCTTAAATATGTATGTCACAGCAAAACGTATGAACCCAACTACCACACTGTAATCCCTAGAGTTGAATCCAACAGCAACAGCCTTGAGTGCTGGTGCCTAATTGCTTATACATAGTTAGGGGAGTGCCATCTTCTATCCCAGGGCCCTTCGCAACAGGCAGAATTGCAATATATAGGCCTGGTTGTGCTTGTGTACCTTCTGTCTACTATTGAATCAAACAGCAGCCATTGCATCATAGACTTAGAAGACATAGCTAATGAGTTTGCAAGACATTATAAATGCTTAAATACCTATAAGCTGAATCAACACGGAGGAAGCATTAGTAACCTTTTTGGATAATATCCCAGGATTGACAAGGTTGTAGGGGGCATATCTAGATAATCCCACATTCCAGGAAGAAATGAATGCAGCAAAAATTAGTTTGCCATGAAGCAAAACTCCAGGTTCAGATTATCTCCCAGCAGTACTGTCTACTTTGAGACATACTGATACCCCCCTGCATAAAACACTGACCAAGACAAAGGAAGAGGGCACCCAACATAGTTCATATTACGCTCTTTTTTTTTAAACACTGATACCCAATGATCCTTATGCTGAGAGAGGGGGGAAATTCTAGTGCAGAGAACAGAGTTGCAGTCCCCCTCCAATGATATATAAGCAAGGGGAAGGGGGCACAACTCAGGATAAATTAAAGGAACAGTAACATAAAAAAAACATTTTTTAAGTAGTGAATAAACTATGTAGTATTGCCCTGCACTGGTGAAACTGGCATGTTTGCTTAAGAAAGACTACTATAGTTTATATCGACAAGCTGCTGTGTAGCCACGGGGGCAGCCATTCAAGCATAAGACAAATAGTAGATAACAGATAAGCTATGTAGGATAGCATTGTATACTACAGGGCTTATCTGTTATCTGCTGTGTATCCTGTGTCTTTTCTCCTTTATTAGCTTTGAATTGCTGCCCCCATGGCTACACAATTGTGTTGGGATAGCAGAGTCCCTGTCGGAACAGTTGTCTTATAATTAACAGAGATAAGTGAATATTGTTTTTTCTATAATGAGACAGAGGCAACCTACCTTGTGGGCAATAGAGCTTGATTTCTAAGTTTTTTACTTTATAGAGAAATAAGTGATCTACCAAACAGTAAAACTAAACCAACAGCAGTCCACTTTAGGAGGACTCTGTTGCCTGAGGAAGTGAATCTTTAAAATTGTTTACTTATTAAAATTCCTCTATCCTGTAGATAATTCACCATTACATATTTTATCTTCACTCTTCAATTACCAGGGATGATTCTTTATGCTTGTTGAAAATATATAATTGAACGTGAGTTCTTCTGCAAGGGCATTGTAATAATTTTCACTACAATTTCTGCTCCACTGGGTTTTGTCTTCACAATCATTGCAATATGTCCCTCCATATTTTATACATTATACAACACACATGCCTTGTTTTTCCATAATCTTTTTTTCCATTTTTATTTACATACTAATAAGAACTTAAGAAATGAGTGCCAAAATAAGTTTATGTTCATTAGTGTAACTTTAAAATGCTGCACCAAAAACACAAAAATCACAGCAGTATTTAGCAAGTTATATCACTCCTAATATGTTTACAACAAAATGCAATTTTCCATACAATTTGGTTGAATAGTATATACATTTCCTCTATATGTACAAATATATATTAATGCTCGTGATGTTTTCTAGAACAGTTGTTATAAACTCCCAAGACTTTGCAGCACGTCGGAGGGTTACATGACTGACAACAATTGGTTAAGTTTAGTTACATCCCCAGTCTGCCATCAAACGCCCATGTCTGAATTTGTTCCACATCTTTACATCCTCAAAGACAACAGCCTTACCTGTTTTATGCCACCAGGGGGCACTTGATCATTGGCTAATTTCTGGCACTTTACACAGGAATAAAGGATAACCACATTGAAGCTATAAACCTCTAGTCAGAATATAGTTTACATTTAATTGGGTATGCTTAAAAACGCTTAAAAACATTCAAAATATTTATTATAAAATATTCAGCTTTATATTAAATGTGACAGGATACATCAATTGCGTTACAGGATATATCAGATTCCTAATTCAACACTTCTGGTTGTCTAGTGCCTAAATCAAAAATCCTCTTAGCTTCTTTTCTTATGTAACAGGTTTAAGGAAACGGACCACTTATGGATAACCTGATACTGGTACCTGTGTCAGGTGCGCCCTCGCTTACTGTTAGAGATAGGGTTAACCACACTGTATCTCCACTGTAGAACAGATTATTTGAATAACTTGGGTGCCAGTGGTTCTTTAAAACAAATAACACTCTTTATTTGGAGATAATTCACAATTTGAGGTGAGTGCTGAAATCAAATTTGTAAATGCTCCAGATACTTTCTCAATGAGTTGTTACTCATACAATCACGGCTATAGTATTCTCAACACCCAGAGGTAGTATTGCCTGCCTTGGTGAACAATCCCCAGCATTAGGTGAAGATCACAGTGGTCTCGCACTCCAAGCATATACATTTTTATTGAGCCTAACCTGGCAGCATTGACTCTATAGGGTTCTAAATCTTATTAGGCTCCTTGTTGGAGCATCCGACTGCTCTACTAACTACGCTGATCCTGACTTCCACTCCTAGCACTTTTCCTACTGAAACCTTCCTTTGTTCCTCTAAGACCGCCAGCACCACACCACTTCCTCCAGCAAGTGGGTAGACCAAAATATAACAAGCATGTGTCCTTCACTTTTTATAAACTAGGGGAATCCTGACAACCCAAGGTCAAGTACTGAACTGCAAAGGGACCTGCTCCCCCTCCCAACTCTAATAAAGGCCCAATATAACTGGCTAAGAAGCCGCCTGGGAAAATGGTACTGGAGGTGTTGACGTTCTTGCATAAAAAGAGGGTATGGAATGTGAGTGGCAAGAGAAAAGTATTCAATGAGAGTGATCCTCTTCTCTGGAGAAGCTGATGGTTCATCAACATATAATCTGGAGAAAAAAAGTAGCTTTGTTGTAACATTAGAATATTAACTGAGAACAAGCTATAATGCTACTGGACTATCAATCTACAGATTCTGACTAATGCCAGAGGGGCTGCTATAAGATGCCACTGACAGTCACTATTTATCATACTTGTGTGGGGCTGTTTTGGCCTCTGTGTACTTCAAATGCCAGAATCTTTTTTGATTCTTAGTCCAGTTTTGGACACAGAGTTTTTTTTCTAGTGTGTCTCATTTTTCCTTCTCTTAACAGAAAAAAAGAAATATCATGGAAAAAATATTCATAATAGTGTATGATATTAGTCCCCTTCAGCCATCCAATTTAACTTAGGTCTTGAATGTATAATATCCATACAAAATCCAGTGTTCCAATTTGGCTAATAATTCTTCGGCTGGCTCCACCATGTGCTCCTGTCGTCACACACAGTTTTTGTAACAAGTATAAAAAAAACATGGAGGAAGCCTTAAAGCAGAACTTTGCTGCAAATAAATTTATTGAGTTGTGCCACTACATGTTGCGGGCCATAAGCCCTTTCTCAAATGTACACAGCAAATACAAATAGCTCAAGTTTGTAGAATCCCCTCCTCTTGAACAGTGAACATGGGTACATAAACAGTCCATAGGCAGAGTTTCTTATTATCTGTCCATTGTCCAAAAAGGGAAGGGGGTACTTCTCAGAGCTCACTTAGAGACTACACACACAATGCTTAAGGACCCAAAAATACCCAACCAGGTCTTCCAAAAGATGTAGTCCTGAGATAAAGGGCTTATTTGGGTTTATTTGCAAGCTGTAGGCCAGCAAATTGGGGTTAGTAAGTGTATAGCCAAGTTTGACTTTAATTTACAAGCATCTCATATTATTGTTATTTCTCTGTGGCTTTACTCTTATAACTAGATTTATTAAAGGTTACATTTTATTTGAGGTGCACTCAGTTTTCTAGCAGTGTTGTGGATTTTCTTGGACAACCTGTTGCTTAGAAGGCAATGAACCACAATTTCCACCATGTTTCTGACTTCACGTTGTAGTGCAGGACTAGCTGCAAGACCATATGAAGGAGCTTCTGGTGCAGACGGCAATGTTTGGACACATACTTGCATATGATGAATGAGTGCCTCAGTTCACGCATTATGCATGTGACTTAGCATCGGGAGACACTCTCTCCTGGTCTGAGCAGCATTGCAGTCTCGGGCATATTTTAATTTGTAGCATAAGCAATATTGCACTGAAGGGCATGTTTTAGTTACATTTAGTGATATGATTTAAATAAGAGATACCAAATGTGTAAAGTGGAAACTGATGTTTTTACTGAACATTGCACATTGACCCTTGGGTGAGTGCCCACAGATGCAGGACCAGCAGTCAACCCATGAACACTGTGCTTCTTGCATTGAACAGAGCTGTATTCATGGGTGAGCTGGTGCTATTTTTATAATGTTACTCTGTCATTGGCCAGTAAGTGGTACTCTTCACCAGATAATAAAATACATCACACTCTATAAAAGTTCATGTTTATACACTACATTACAAATAAATGATGTACAAATGGTGTCTCGTTTTTTTTCTTGAAGTGGGCTCCTGAGAGAGCTTGCTTCAGTGCGATATTTGAAGGCCATGGAAACTCCCTTTATATCTAAAAAAACAGAATCACAAAGCTACATCTAGGGGTAACTCACCTCTTAGCTAAGTGAAAATTGCTGTGAATAACTTTAATATACCATTGAATTAAAGTAAATGACCAAAGCAGTGGCATACTGAGACCATGCAGGGCCCCCTGCAAAAGAACTTCAGAGGGGCCTGGCACAATCTTACGCCCACAACTTGGCTGTCCACCCTCTCAGCCTCCTTCCCTTCCGCTTGGCTTCCAGCCCATCCTCCCTCTCTCTATCTCTCCCTCTGGGTCACCCGCCCAGCCTCTCACCTGTCCATGCCGACATGCCAGTCTCTGAAGATTTTCGAAGAGAAGAAGATGGCGCCCATGAACTCCAATACCTGAATCTGCACCAAGGGGTAAGTAAAATGTTAGGGGCACAGTGGCATAACTACTGGGGGAGCAGGGGGTGCGATTGGGCCAGGGCCTGCACCCCCTCAGGGCCCCACGGCAGCTCGTGCACCACTGACTTCTTCAGTGTTTCCGGGCGTACGGAGGGGGGCAGGCGCCCGGCTGCACGGCCCGTGCCACGGCCCGCCCCCCTCTAGTTACGTTACTGTAGGGGCATTTGCCCATGGTAACACTGAGGTTGGAGGGAGGGGGGGTCTATGTAGGGAAGGGGGGTAGGTTTTTTTAAGTTTAGGGTTGAATTCTCCTTTAAGTCAAAATTGACTATTTTAACGTATCCATCATTGTTCAGCATCAAATTCTCACGTTTTAAATCTCTGATTAAAAACAAGAAACATTTTAATATAGTATTCATTAGAGACAATTATTACAGAAAAATACAAAAAAGACAGACAATTTAGATGTTTAACACATGTTTAAAACATCTAATCCCTATTCAACTTAAAGTTATATTGCTGCAGTTAGATACAATGTACAAGGACTGCTCTGTTCCTCCATACCCTTGGCATACCAGCTGCTGGTTCAGGCCATACTCAATCAGGGATGGTAGCTTAGTGGGATGCCAATATCTAAGCAGAATAGCACAGTGAGGTGGGCTTCTGCCACAGGGCAAAATACAAAGTACAGTTATGGGACCTGTTAACTAACTTTAAATAACCCCCCATATGGTCTTTTTTGAAATGGACTCCAAACACATTCAGCAGAACTGAAGATGGGGAGGGCGTTTTCAGCAAAAGTTCTATATTTTTTAAAAAAAACTTTGACTTGGAGAGGTATATTTTAAAAAAATCACAAATTTGGATTTTGGATTTTTGTATTCAAACAAACTTGACATTTTACCAAAACCGAATGTTTGCTTATGTATTAAAAATTTGATTGAATAAAACCATGAATAAAGACATAAAAACATTCCTATTCTACTCACTTTCAATGAGATTACAAACTCTCAAAAAAAAAATCACACTGAAACAGTATTCCTATTGACTTCTACATAAACTTGCAAGGTTTTTGATGTCATGTGCATTTCCCCCTCACAAAAGCACTGATGCTGGTGTTATGGGGAAAAACACTGCTTTGTGGGCCAAAAAGATGGTGATTGTGTCCAATATTCTACTATGCACTTGAGGTAAGAAAGTTACTACTATGAACATTTTTTCAGAGGGTTAACTTACTTCTGAGGCATTTCCTACACATAAAAAGCCATACTTGTTGTTCTTGCAATAACTGACATGTCAGCCATTAAAATTGTTTGTACTATTTTTTTGGAATTGGTAGACATGAGGCTTTCCAAATCAGTTGTATTTTTATCCCATCTATCCACATTCAAAATATTTTATCCAATTGTCCTGCTTGATTGTTTCCTAGATATGTAAATCATTTTGTTCTTTCAATGACCATCTGACTATTGGTTAAAATGTTATCCTAGGCCTGTTCAAAATTTGATACAAATGGGGACCTGGCTGCATGTAAAATGTTGGTACTACGTGCCTGTGTACATGGGGGGCAATAACTTGTACAGGGCTGTTTCTAATGGAGGCCGGGGGATAACTTATACATTTTAAGTTGCACTCTACCTTTAAGCACCTCTTCTCCATTTCAAACATTCCAACTTGGCCAGCCTTTCTTCTGTGAATGTTTATACCCTTAACCAGCTTATTTGCCTTTTTTGGATGCTCTCTAATTCGGTAATATACAATTTGAGCTCTGGAGACCAAAAATGCACTGCTTATTCTATATATTGCCAGTGCTTTGTAAATGTAAATAATGAACCTCTTCTCCTGTGGATCTATACCCTTTTTAATACAGCTCAAAATCTTGTTTGCCCTTGCAGCTACTGACTGGCATTTTTTGCTAAATCCAAATTTATTATCTATGAGTATCACCAGGTCCTTCTCCATCATGGATTGGTCTAACGTAGTTCCATTAAGAGAATCATGATACAGGCCTTGTAAGAGTTATCTTGCCCAGTATGCTAGACATAATATATTTTTCTGATGAAGAGAACACCAGAAACATAAACACATAACTGTTGACTGGAACCAGCCATGTTTAAAGGGGTCACAACCAGTGATGTCCTGCTCTAAGCCCTGACTGGTAAGAGCCATGCCATGTGGGAGAGTTAAAGGGTGACTTGAAGTTCATATCAAGACCCCCCTCATAGGTGATATAGAGGTCACCAAAACTCAAACACAATAATCATCAAGCCCTGAAATCAGTGATAAATAGTCAGCTTTTCTGGCTAAGAATTGGATTTACTTTGGAGGACCAGTTTTAGTTGAGAATTCCTCCCATTTGTTTCCTCTTGCTTCCAGGACAACTTAAGTATAGGTTTTCCATATTTACCCTTTTTATTTTATAATTGTTTGTGATTATTTTGAGATATGGCATTTTGTAAAGTCTTTTTGTACTCATGCATTGTTATAGCTTTTATATTATTAAATATAAAATTTCATAAGTTTTGTCCTTGATGCCTTCAAAAGAACCCTATACTGAAAGTGTGTGATTGTGTGCCTTAATCTTCTGCATGTTGAAAGTAAACTTTCTATTTATATGATAGTTAACACTTTGGTGGTTGTGGAAGTAAACCTAACAATTTGAGGATTTTGTGGGTGTTGGTTGGCTTTTGGGGTGCCATGACGGTAGGATAACCTGTGTGTAAAGTGAGTGAGAGAATGAGTGTGTGACCCCCTTACCACCAAGAATTTCCTATGTATGAGGTGGTGTAATCGTGACAAAAGGAGTATGACTGACTTGCATATTTCTACATCCAAGGTGCATAACCTAACATTTAATTTTATCTGTGCCAGTTTGTCTTCATCCTGTTGCAAGAATACCACACCCTGAATAGAATTACTCATCCTGCATTGTTTTAGGTAATCTGAATACACTGATTACATTGCCAACAATGGGCTCTGGCAAGTCATTAATAAAGAAATTATATAAAACTGGACCCAATATAGAACCCCACAGCACCCCACTATGAACCCTACACCAATTAGAGAATGTAAATAATACATAAATATATTGCAACTACTGCAACCCAACTGTCCAAGCTCCTACTTACTTTATCATAACTTTCATAAAATTATAATATTTACTACTGTATAATAACATAATCCTGAATGTGATCCACTAACAACCCCTCAAATAACAACAGATGTCAAATTTATGGCAATTTTTTGAAATATTGTAATTGTATTAACTTTCCTTCGATTATTTCCATACCAGATAAAAGTTAAATAAGATAAAAGAAAATAAGAAAATGTGGTCTGACTAAATCAGAACTGAGCTCTCTAAGTAATCAAGGGTGTATTTCATTAGGTCCTGGTG
Organism: Xenopus laevis; assembly: GCF_017654675.1. NCBI lineage: Eukaryota > Metazoa > Chordata > Amphibia > Anura > Pipidae > Xenopus > Xenopus laevis. Next base: position 82,442,105 of record NC_054383.1, read on the forward strand.
ACTTGTTCACATGAACTTTAAGTAAACATTTAAGTAACATATCTTGTGGAAGCCATTGTCTAATCTGAGCTAAATCATCTTTTGTCCCCTACCAAGTAAGTCTTGAATCAGTGACTCCTCTATTGTGTGCACTAGGGAAAAGAATGGATTAGGCACATTTAGCACGAGTCCTTCATAACCAAATTATTTCCATTTTAATGAAGCCAACCTGCATCTTTATTTGTTGATATACTGGCATTATACTTTGCCTGTGATGCAACCTATTCTTCATTTTCCAGTTTTGCCTTCCTGATTGCTGTTTTAAAACACTTGTTATAGTGTTTATATTCTTTAAAATAAGTGTCTGTCCCCTCTTACTTTTGTATTAAACCACACAAGGTCCTTTAAGGAACAATTCAGTGTAAAAATAAAAACTATAGATAGACTGTGAAAAATAAAAAATGTTTCTAATATAGCTAGTTAGCCAAACATGTAGTCTATAAAGGCTGGAGTGACTGGATGTCTAACATAATAGCCAGAACCCAACTTCCTGCTTTCCTTCTCTTGAACTCTTGAAGGGGGGCCACATGGGACATAACTGTTCGGTTAGTTTGGTTTTGATCCTACGCATGCAGCTCCGATTCAAAAGCAAGCAGTTATGACCCATATGGTACCTGATTGATTACTGACCAATAAGAGAGCTGCAAAGCAGGACGTTGGGTTTTGGCTATTATGTTAGACATCCACCATCTTTTATACATTTTTGGCTAACGAACTATATTGATAACATTTTTTATTTTGCACATCTATTTACCCAGTTTTTACACTGAACAATTATTTTAACACTTACTCCTTCTTAAAGGGCATGTAAAGGCAAAAAATAAAATCCCATTTTTACTTTCTTTAATGAAAAAGAAACCTATCTCCAATATATTTAAATTAAAAAACTGTGTACCGTTTTTATAAGAAACCTGACTGTGTTCAGTGAAATTCTCCCTTCATTTACTGCTGTGGATAGGAATTGTCAGATGGTCCCTAACTGCTCTGCAGGGAAACTGGGATTCTATTTGGAGGATTATTTTGCTGCAGCCACTGGTTCTGCAGAGTTGGAGAAAGTTTGTGTTAAACAATACAAAAACTATAAAATCCACATTAGATTACATGACAACACAGGACCCAGTGCAGTCTGTCTATTCTGACTATTAATCTGTATCGTATCTTGCTGTATCAGTTTCTGGCAGATATTATTTGACTTGTGCTGTTTTGATCATTTATGAGAAACCCTAAGCAGCCCAGACCACACTGGGCATGTGCACAGTCTTGGTCTTGCAAAGATGTTTAACAAAGTTACAAGATGGTGACCCCCTGTGGCCAACTTTGAAAGCATAAATCCTTTGTTTGATTAGACTTGTAGAGCAGTAAATTAATGTTTATGTTTAGTATACAAAATACAGCATTTCTAGCCTTATTCTATTTTAGACTTTACTTCCCCTTTAAGGGAATTAATTCAGAACAGTATTGCTTTAATATAGTCCACCTGCTGTTTTTTGTAGGTTTCACTTCCATTTGCCCTATGTTGTCATGCTACCTGCTGAACCTTAACATGCAAGACACAGGAGCAGAGTACAAGTTATTTTTCTGCATAAGACCCAGTCTTTCAATTAAAGTAAATCAACAATCCTTTAATGCACCCACAATCCATGCATAGTTTGCTAATCATTTGTGAGTACCTTGAAACCAAATGGAAACCTGCAGTGCAAAGGAATGAATCGCATACTTGTGTTCTCAGGAATAAGTTAAAGTGGCACAAATTTAGCACAGAAATGCTAATGCAACTAATGAAATTCATATCTTAGCAAAACAAAATATGGGGTTGCCATAGCCAGTTATTGGCAAGTCCATAGGATATCACAGTGGGCCCTTTAAGGGCATCCAGACTACTGATCCAAGTGACCTGCCAGCACTATGTCTATCCTGTTTTACCTATGGTCATTGCAGAAATTTTAATTCTAGATCTTCTGTGGAGTCAAAAGCCACAACTACTCAGCATTTGTAGCATGACTTTTTGGACTGTTCCAGATAAAGCTTTTGAGGATTGTCAGCAACAATAGTGCCTTATACATTAGTACTCCCTGTCCCCTGCTTTATGGTTGCTCTAAAATGGGCATGTCAAACGCAAATGTCAAACAGGGTAACAAACTAGGTGATATTCAGTAAGGGCCACATAAGTTATGTGCACATGCTATTGGAACGTTTTCCACAGTATTTATGTCAGTCAAAAACCTCATAACAAGCATTATAGCAAACTAACCTTATCTTTCAATGTCTTCAGTAATAATTTGAAACTTGAACTGTTACTACTATTATTATTACTACTACTATTACTACTACTGTCTGCTAAATAATACAGGTATATCCATGCCTTTCATCACAGAATGGTGTTCAGAGGTTGTGGCAAATACATTCAAATGGAAAAAAAATTAGTGGGAGGCAAAGTAGGGCAGAGAGGACCACATGTTTCCCCAAAACACAAGTTTGACATGTCTTGGACATGTCTTGCAGTTGTTAGGGAAAACTGCAGGCAGGGGAAGAGAATGTGTAGACGGGCAAGAGAATATGTGGTGAGAAAGAGAAGTGAGAAGAAAGGGAAAGGGAAATTAAGAAGAGGTGACAAGAAGAGAAATGAAGGCAATAAATAAATAAAAATAGAAGGGGAAAAGGTTATACATCAGAAGATGGGATAAAAACTAAGTGGGAGAAAAGAAGGTAGCAGAGAAAAGAAGGAAAGAAAGAAGGTGAATGAAGAGAAGAGATTGGTTAGTAGGTCTTACAGCTATGATTTATTTGTTGGCCCATATCATTGTTTGACAATGGACTTCCCTAAGAAATTTTGTCCTTACTATTTTACATTTTCAATCATTGGTTGATTTGCTAGTTGATTGCTCAGTGCTCATAATGACAGTCGCCATTGCACTGTACTGTACTACTTTCAGTGTTTTTGTTTTTTGTTTTACTGCAGCTGCATTAAAAAATGTTAAGTGAATCAGCATAATCAGTATGACTCAATGTTTTTGGCACAGGATGAAAAGAAACAAAGAAACAAAGAAAGAAAGAAAGAAAGAAGGCTAACAAATAACTAGACATAAAATAAAATTTTCATGTAAACATTCAGGCATGAAAGGCTTCATTTCACTTTGGGGTGCCACATGTTAGGCACCCCCAAGTGATTCTAATGAAACCTTGGGTCGGTGCTTCTATCAGCAGAAAAATGCAACGGCCCGTGGTGATACCAGTGAGCACCACGGATCGTTCCTCTTCTGGCTTCTTCTTTCTTCAAATTTCCCGGGGCAAAAGCATGCTCAGATGAATGAAATAGCTGACTATTAAGTTAAAGTTCAGCTTCTCGTTCTACTGCGCGTTCGCAGCCACGTGAAGAAAGAGGAAGACAGAAGAGGAGCGATCCGTGGTGATCACTGGTATAACCCCAGGCCGGTGCAGTTTTCTGCTGATAGGAGCACCGGCCGGGTTTCAGGTAAGTAAATACAGTCACCTGGGGGTGCCTAACATTTGGCACCCCCAAGTGCACGAAGCCTTTCCTTCTCCTTTAAAACTTTTCAATATATTTCACCCATTTGTAAAACAAACACAACTTTTTTGGTTTGTTAAATGCATGGACTGGCCATACAAACAATGATTTCTTTAGGAAATTTCAGACGTATGCTCTTTATATTCTATACTCAATGCCCACAGCTGATGAATATAGCTCTGCTATATGGGTTATCACTCATTACTACACAGATAAAGCAAAATTCTCAAAAATACTAGAAGAAACCAGAACATCTGGGTAGCATTAGCTGTTTGTGTCTCCCTTAATGTCTGCATACAATTTTAAATGCAGTAGGGCTCATCCATGATGGAGGAGCAACGTGTCAAAAAAAACCCCAAAAAACTGTTCCAAACTGCACTTTCTGATTTTCCCTTGGGCAGTCTTTGCTGTGCCTACTGCATTTACATAGTAAATGGCTGACAATGTGGAGGAGAATTGGCATCCCCTGACTGGGAGACATTATGTACCCTTTGCTGCCCTGAAGCAGTCTTCTTGATGCCGTTCCTGTCATCACCCACAATTATATTTTCTGCATCACTGGAGCAATTGCACCATCTGCACTAGAAGAGACCAATTTAAAGTTTAATAAGTTTAATTTTGAATCTGAGGGGCAGATTCACTAACTTCGAGTGAAGGATTCGAATGAAAAAAATTCGAATTTCGAAGTATTTTTTGGGTACTTCGACCATCGAATTGGTTAAATTCGTTCGAATTCGAACGAAATCGAACGAATCGAAGTAAAAATCGTTCGACTATTCGACCATTCGATAGTCGAAGTACTTTCCCTTTAAAAAAAACTTCGACCCCCTACTTCGGCAGATAAAACCTACCGAAGTCAATGTTATCCTATGGGGAAGGTCCCCATAGGTTTGCTAACCTTTTTTTGATCGAAGGATTTTCCTTCGATCGTTGGATTAAAATCGTTCGATTCGAAGGATTTAATCGTTCGATCGAACGAAAAATCCTTCGATCGATCGATCGCAGGATTAGCGCTAAATCCTTCGACTTCGATATTCGAAGTCGAAGGATTTCAATTCAAGGGTCGAATTTCGAAGTATTTTTAACTTCGAAATTCGACCCTTAATGAATCTGCCCCTTAAAGTTACCAGGGAATTATGTTTTGCTGCCACAGAAACCTGCTTCACACTGCTTACTGCCAGGCACAGGAGCCCCGCATTTTGGAGTGTGCTGCATATACAGGTATGAGACCTGTTATCCAGAATGCTAGGAACCTGGGGTTTCCAGATAAGAGATCTTTCCATAATGTTTATCTCAGTGCCGGCACTGCCGGGACAAGTCGGCCGGGCGCCTCAGGCAACCTGGCCGACTATGTCACCACCCGCCGTAGGGAAGAGCACATTCGCTGATGACGCGCGAATGCGTATGCGCCGATGACATGCGAATGCGCAAGCACGGAAGACAACGTGAATCAGTAAGTGAATCAGCATAATCAGTATGACTCAATGTTTTTGGCACAGGATGAAAAGTAAGAAAGAAAGAAGTGCTCTTCCCTACCACCTGCTGTAGGGAAGAGCACATGCGCTGATGACGCGCGAATGCGTATGCGCCGATGACATGCAAATGCGCATGCACGGAAGACAACGTGCACAGAGGACGTGCACATTTCTGGAACTAGGGGTAGGCGTCGGAAAAGGTACGTGCCTGGCGTCCCTCCACCTTTGCACCTTAGGCACGTGCCTCTTCTGCCTATACCCCTAGTTCCGGCCCTGGTTTATCTCCATACTATAAGTCTGCTAAAAAATCATTTAAACATTATATAAACCCAACAGGACTATTTAGCATCCAACCATGGGGCAAATTCACTAACCTGCAGAGTGGCGCTAGCGCATCATTCGCCGCACTTCGGCAGGCGAAGTTTCACCGGGCGCCGCTAATTCACTAAAATCCGAAGTTGCACTGAGGGATGCGAAAGGTAGCGAAATAACGCTAGCGTTATTTGTCAAGTAAAGCGAAATTACGCTAGCGATGACTAATTTGCATACAGCGCCAAGTTAAAGTACAATGGACGTATATGTAGCAACAAATACATTACACTACAAAAGCCTGGGAAAGCTTCATAAAATAAAATAGAGTTGTTATTTTGCCCTATACATGTGCCCACTCTAGTTTAGGTGCCATATGTTAGGAAATGTAGGGGGGAAGGAGGGTACCCCCAAAAAAATTTACGATCTTTTTCAGCCTATCACCCTTAAAAAAGTAAAAGATGCCAGCGTTTTTTGGGACTTGGAAAAAATGTAAACTTTTTTTGCTAGTGCACCAAACCTCCATGGTCTACCCCAATGGATACCATTTCTATGCCCCGCCTCCATAGCAACCACACATTCGCTGTCCTAAATATTCTATACTAGCATACTGCTGGTTTGCGTTGGGAGGAGAGCCAGTTGTTATATTTTATGGTTCTACCAGAAAAGATAACTGGCTCTCCTCCCAACACAAACCAGGATGTTACAGATGTCCCAACTGCGTCATATGCAGATGTTCATTGGTGGACTTGGACATTCCTCATCAACACATTGGAAAAAGATATAAGATTAAAGACGGCCATAGATGCAAAGATGAAGTTGTACAAATCTTTGTTTTTGTGCGATTCTCGGACTGTGTGTGGATCGTCCCGACACTTTTCGTGTCAAGGTGATCGGCATTTCGTCGATCAGACAGGTTAGAAGATTTCTGTCGACTAATGATAAGATCTCTGCATGTACTGACACCAGAAAATAAACTTTTTTAATATCTATTCCCTGTGAGGGGGCTGCCATATTTGTGCAGCAGAAGTCTGTCTGCATAAGAAACTCTAACTGACAAGTTGAGAAGGGACAGTCAGGTTGACAAAACAGTCAGGTTTAGGAACTTCAAGTAACAATTACTTACAAAAGCAGAACTATCAGTGAAAAACGATCAACATGACCTATAAGTAACTTTTCATGTAGATTAATATTTTGAAATAAAATTGTTAGAGTCAGTATCACTTTAAGGAGCACATTAGGAACCACAGGTCCTCTATAAGCAAGGCCCTTAAGGAAGGTAAAGCCAAACAACCTGTGGCAAGACATTTATTATTAAAGAAACATTCTTTGCCAACCTTTAAATGCATTGCAATTGACTTCCCCCCTGCATAGGGGAGGTGATGAGGACATGGCACTGCTACAGCGGGAATCCCGGTGGATCTATTACCTGGACACTGTATTCCCTAGGGGCCGAGACCCTACGCATTGGTTACTTTATGTAATACTACCTCTTCACAAGGTTTAACGTTTCTGAGACTATATATAGCTATGGACTTGCAAATTCACCCCAGTGCAAAAAAATCAATCTCTTAATAGACAATATAAGTTTTTATACATTTTTATATATGTATAATAGTCAGTTGCTGCCTTATATTCTTTATTGATTTTGATGCTAACTTCTGTGACGTTGCAATTTTTCTTCCTTCTGTCTCTGCTTCTCCCTTATCCCTTTGCTGCAATACCTTCAGTCGTGTGTTGCAATCAACCATTTGGCAGCCATCTTGGAAGGGGTATATACGTTTGATGGGCCAACCTAAACCTGGCCATTGAGTACATCCAGGTGGTACTTTTTATATACTAGCCAGCTATGGGCTGGTCACTTACAGTTCTGGCTATCCTGCTATGCACTGTTCTCCTTTGCTAAAACTGTCCACTAGAAAATCCGACAGTATGTTGGTATGTATTATTTAGGACAGCGAATGTGCAGTCTATCTGGAGATCTTGGTTGCTGTGGGGGTGGTGCCTAGCAACGGTACCCATTGGGGTCGATAACGGAGACTTGGTGCGCTAGCATGCTCACCTCTGCAATATAAACAGATGTACTACCCGGACACTGGCAATCCCTCTTACATATAGGTAATGAACTTGAGCATTTCATATTAGTAGGTTATGTTACATATACCACCAGTGTCGGACTGGCCCACCGGGATACCAGGAAAACTCCCGGTAGGCCCAGGTGTCAGGGGGCCCTCATGCTGCTAAACTTTTGGCCTATTTCATGGTCATTCCCTCTTTCTATGAGAACAAAGAGGCTACCGTATATACTCGCGTATAAGCCGAGTTTTTCAGCACCCAAAATGTGCTGAAAAACTCAACCTCGGCTTATACGCGGGTCATACGTAGATACGCTCCTTCCGCGGCCCCAGCAGGACTGTCTGTGACTATGGGCGCCGCCATTTTGGGAGCGAACGCCGGCAGGGAAGGACGCGCCGCCCGGAGCTCCTGGACCTGCTCCGGGCAGCGATCGTGACAGTCAGTCACAGACAGTCCTGCTGGGGCCGGGTCACAGGGGGTCGCACTGCTGGGCTGGAAGTCAAAGCTCTGCGGGACAAGACAGAGCTCCCTCTGTCTCTGCAGGGCTCGCAGGGTGCTGGGTGTAAAGGGGAACATTTCTCCAGCCATTTTATGAGGGATTTTGATGTTTTCACCCCGTCGGATCAGCAGTGGCATCACTATGCGTCTGTGCTAGAGAACTGTGTCCTGGCCCACCCTGATCCTTCTCAGGGTAAGCCCACCCTGATCCTTCTCAGGGTAAGCATATTTTTGCAGTGTCATGTTCCTGCTGATGGAATTATGGTGAGGCTCTTTTAAATAGTTTTAGATAGATTTCTATGCCATAAAACATGATTACACATTTACACATTCACATTTTGAAATCTGACATGGGGCCCCTAGGCTTATACACGAGTCAATACATTTTTCCAGTTTTCTTAGGTAAATTAAGTACCTCGACTTATACACGGGTCGGCTTATACACGAGTATATACGGTAAATAGTTGGAATAATTGATTATAGTAAGTAAAGAAAACAGACTAGGAGAATAGAGGTTGATTGAGTAGATGAAGAATAATAGTACTGAGAGTAGGCCCTGGTCTAAGGTTTTATGGTGGGCCCCTGGTGTCCCAGTCCGACACTGTATACCACCCACTCTTTTTCCTCTGTATGCACTTTAATTGCACTCTTTGTTATCCTTACTCCTCCAATAAAGTGTTACTATTGGATTATAACAGTGACAAACTAAAGCTTTTGTAAATATATAGCATGATTACATTTCTAACACATGTACTATTTTTATACATTTTATGTGACTGACAGAGAGTTTTGCACATACCCCCCATAGTGTAACATTAACACTTCAATGTTTAACCCTTGTTATTAACACAGTAAATAATGTATCTCAAAGTAAGACTCCTTACCTGGGGGTTCTACTGTATATAGTTGGACAGCACCTTCAAAAGCTACCTCTCCAAAAGTATTTTAGTACTTAGATTTTAAGTATTAATAGACTTGGAAATGAGAGGCAAATTGCAGAAAAGGAAAACACAATTGCTGAACCATGATACTGTGGTTTTCTAACCAGTAGTTTGCTAAGAGTGTAAGGGGGGAAAGAAGCAGTGAGCCAGTGGTAATGCACTCACAAATCATGCCCAGCCTATAAATCATTATAGGCCCAGACTGGCAATCTGTGGGTTCTGGAAAATGCCAAAGGGGCTGCTGTAAGATGCCAAAGACAGTCACTGGTTATTGGGCTATTTATTTTATTTATTGGGGCTTTACTGATTGGGCCTCTGTGTACTTGAAATGCTGGGGCCTATTTTGAATCTCAGTTCAGACCGAGTCAAAAAGAACAGGATACATGAACGGGAAAAGGGAGCCTATATCTTTGACCCTGTTTCCATGAAAGTCTGATAAGCTGAATAGTCACATTACTGATTGGTTGGTTATCCATGTAAAATATGAGGCAATTATGTGACTCTATAAAAACATGTTTATCTGTAATAGAATTTTGTGGGTGGGTGTTCCCCCCGAAACGTTGATGTTTGGTGGCTGAATAAAAGGGGATATTCCCCGACTGCATTAATCAGTGTGTGTGCGGATCCGTTTCTTATTCACATTTCTTTTAAAAGTTCAGCACTGTCGGGCCCCCCTTCAGAACCGGGCCTGGTACACTCATAACCCCTGTGCTCCCCTGATGGCAGCCCTGCCTACAGTAGTGCTGCAAGTGAGATATATAACTAGCATTGTTCTAGTTTAACCAAAGTTTTATGTACGTGATAAAACCAATCAATTATACAGTATCATGTTTTTGCTTATAAATACTTTTTGAAATATGTAATATAAGGTTATGCATCAGGTGTATTAGAAGGGGTGGAGTGAGGACATTATAATGGCTTGGAATACGTTAAGTTGGCCTCTTTCTATTTTTTTTGGGTGTGACAGCTGCTGGAGGAATAATAAAAAGGAGACATGAGACAAATATGGAATGAATCTCCTCTAAACCATTCCAATTGGGAATAAAATGTTATAAATTACATCAATGTTAGCCACCCTTAGTTAAACTGTCAGACAAGCAGAATCCACAATTGCCCAAAGGGCAGAACATTTGCTAGTATATATTTAAGTGCAGAAACAAAAGACTTTCCAAAGTAGGTAGATGCTTCCGTTCCCCCACATCCGTCTAGCACACCAGCAAGATGCAGTCATGCTCAGGAGGAACAAAAACTAGCAAAAACAGATAATTTGCATAAACCCTGTACTTCATACTCATATATTGCAAAACAACAATAACTAGATAAAAGAGCTATCATGCACATCCAGGAAGAGAGTTACTTTGATGTAGAAAATGTGGACACTTTCCCAGGTGTTATACTACTCCTCTATTCCCCCGAAGAGTAAAAAAGTGTGAAAGCAAAGTTAAAGAGCAGTGCTTTTTAACTGCAAACCTTTATTTGGAAAATTCACAACATGTTTCGGGATCTTGATCAAAGGATTTCAGTCTCAAAACATGTTGTGAATTTACCCAATAAAGGGTTGTACTTAAAAAGTACTGCTCTTTGACTCTTCTTTCATATTTTATTACTCTTTAAGTATTATTGTGCCTGCACATTGGCACTTCATGTTTGCATGAGCAAAATTTTTACCAGTTGGAACATAATAACTGGAAATCCTCTGCTCAGAAATGAAATAGTGCTGTAGGTGTTGATATGTCAATATGTTTAATTTATATTTTTATTTAGAGTAAAGTCTATAAAAGTTACATTCCATGACAAACCGATTACCCTTACCTTAATGTAGGAATCCCCAACCTTTTGAACCAGTGAACAACATTCCGAAGTAAAAGGAGTTGGGGAGCAACACAAGCATGAAAAATGTTCTTGGGGTGCCAAATAAGGTCTGTGATTGGCCATTTGGTAGCCCCTGTGTGGATTGTCAACCTACATTGAGGCTCTGTTTGGCAGTGCACCTGGTTTTTATGAAACCAAAACTTGCCTCCAAGCCTGGAATTCAAAAATAAGCAGCTGCTTAGAGGCCACTGGGAGCAACATCCAAAGGGTTGGAGAGCAACATGTTGCTCACGAGGTACTGGTACAGGATCACTGCCTTAATATAACTTACACCTTGATTTAGTCACCTTATAATACATGGGAACTTTTGGTAAGTTAGTACCCTCTAGTTTTTACATGAATAGATATGGGGCCTGTTATCCAGAATGCTTGGGACCCGGAGTTTTCCAGATAAAATAATCTTTCCATAATTTGGATCTTCATACCTGTAAGAGTACATGGTGGCCTAGTGGGACAACGGGGACACCTGCTGTGCTCACTGCAGGGACGACCCGCCTTCTTCTTCTCTTCACGCTCCTGAATTGCCACTTCCAGGCTTGCGTGGTGCTCGCTAATATCTGCTTTCTTCGGTGCGCCTCGATGTAGTCATTTGGCGCGAAATTCAAACATTTAAAGGTGCAAATATCCTATTCCTGTTGCCCAACGTAAAGGTCTATTCCTATAGTTCCTGGGTGTATTCTCTAAGTCTGATTTCGTTCCTGACCCTTGACTGTCACTGAACTTGCCATTCTGCTGCCTGTACCGACCTCCGCCTATAGGAATAGACCTTTACATTGGGGAATAGGACATTTGCTCCTTTAAATATTTGAATTTCATGCCAACCTCAATGATGTCACGCAGCGCACCGAAGAAAGTGGAAATTAGCCAATCGCCATACGAGCCCAGAAGCAGCAATTCAGGAGTGGTGAAGAGAAGCAGAAGGCGCCAGGAACAGTGAGTGCCGGGAGCATCCCCGCAGCCCCACTAGCCCACCAGGTACGCTTACAATACCTTAAGTCTACTAGAAACTCAAGTAAACATTAAATAAACCCAATAGGCTGTTTTGCTTCCAATAAGGATTAATTATATCTTAGTTTGGATCAAGAAAGGGGGCCCGAAGGGGGGGCCGACAAGGTACTGTTTTATGATTATAGAGAAAAAGGAAACACTTTTTAAAAATTTGGATTATTTGGATAAAATGTAGTCTGTAATTTGGAGCTTTATGGATAATGGGTTTCCAGATAATGGATCTCATACCTGTCCTATGAACCCAAAAAAACAACATAAATTGGGCTTTGCAACTATTTTTTGTACTGGTACATCAGGCTGGTATTCCTAAATTGCCATCTGTGCTTAAAGGGATACGGTCATGGGAAAAAAAAATCTTTTCTTCAAAACGCATCAGTTAATAGTGCTGCTCCAGCAGAATTCTGCACTAAAATCTGTTTCTCAAAAGAGCAAACGGATTTTGTTATATTTAATTTTGTAAGTTTTCCAGGTACCCCCCAGGCATGTGACTTGTGCTCTGATAAACTTCAGTCACTCTTTAATGCTGTACTGCAAGTTGAAGTGATATCAACCCCCTCCCTTTCCCACCAAGCAGCCCATCAGCAGAACAATGGGAAGGTAACCAGATAACAGCTCCTTAACACAAGATAGTTGCCTGGTAGATCTAAGAACAGCACTCAATAGCAAAATCCAGGTCCCACTGCGACACATTCAGTTAGATTAAGTAGAAGAAACTACAGCCTGCCAGAAAGCAGTTCCATCCTAAAGTGCTGGCTCTTTCTGAAAGCACATGACCAGGCAAAATGACCTGAGATGGCTGCCTACACACCAATATAATAACTTTAAAAAAATACACTTGCTGGTTCAGGAATTACATTTTATATGGTAATGTGAATTATTTGCCGTGTAAACAGTATAATTTAGAAATAAAAACTACATCATAAAAACCATGACAGAATCCCTTTAATAATTATCTCAGGTAACACAAAAGACTTTTTAATTTAATCTTCCTTTTTTTTAATTAACATTTTTTAGGGGTGAGATTTAGTGCTTTTGAAACGAATTTGAAAACAAAAGACAAAAAGGCTGTAACCCCAATCACATTTTTGCAAGGGTAGGGCTATGGGTTTGGGCTACAAAATGGAAAGCATAAGGTTATAAGTTTGTGAAGATTCTCTTCTTGTAGAAATAAGTTAACTCAACTGGACTTGCTGTGTTTTTTTCCCTTGAAGACGTTTCACCAGTCATACAGCTGGCTTTCTCAACTCAGAATAACAGGAAAAAAAAAACACAGCAAGTCCAGTTGATTTGACTTATTTCTACAGACATAAGGTAATAAAATACTGGTTGTGTCTTTATAAGAAGTAAAAGGTTAATGGCCCAAGGCAAAAACTATTTTTTTTCCTTCCCTGTATAGTTGTGGTCAAAAATATTGTCACCTTTTGACTTTTTTTTGACAAAACTCACAAATTACTCTAAAGTAGCTAGTTATTATTTTTAGAAGAGCTGTGAAAAAGTCCACCAATCATTAGGCATAGACATAGGTTTTATACATTTTGCTCCTTTGGCCTTTAGAGATGAGCCTGATTTTGCCCTGGTTGCTGCTGAATAAATAGCTAAATAATAATTAAAAATTATCCTGAATATCAATGATAGGGATTACTCATAATTTACCTATGGAAACTCAACAAAACCTTGGCCTTTTGAAAACTTTTGAACTGCATTGAACCAGATGAATGGCATGAACATCCTCACAAGAAGTGCATGATCTCTCTTCCTTTCTGATGACAGAGATACTAAGGGGGTTATTTATAAAGCTCAAGAATATCTGTACCTCAAATAATTCGTAGTTTTCGGAGCAAAAAAAAAAAAAGATGAATTTTTCGAGATTTATTAAAGTCCGATGGTCTAAAAACTCAGAATCCGAAACCCCGACATCTAAAAGCTCTTGAGGTCCTGTATAAGTCAATGGGGAAGGACCCAGTGTCTGCGCTGATGTCCGTACCGATATCCGATATCTTAGTTTTTTCAGAAAACTCCGAACAATGGAGTTTTGCCTGACCCTATTGGCTTTTTTCTTCATAAATAAGGTCCATTCGGGAATTTGGAGTTGCTCGGAGTTGGATATTAGAAAAACTGAGATAAATTCGGACCTTGATAAATAACCCCCTAAAAGTTTACCTCATACTCCTCAGAACCAATTATCAGAACAGGAGATGGAAAAAGAACTGGAAAAATTAATGTGTTTTTTGGCTTTAATGTGTTTTTTGGCTTTAACAGAGAGCCATGAAAGGATTTTGGGATACAGAGACATGCAGTAAACAACGTTATGGAAACAGGATCCAAAATTTGCAGGTCTTAGAAAGCACATAGAATGGAAGACCCAAAACAGAGGAGGTAAATTTTAAGTTATAGTAGAATGTCAAACAAAAGCACCCAATGTAAGAAGAAATAAAGATCAAAATTAAATATTTTTTAAAAAACCCCATATTGGTGTTCAGTAGAATTGAACTCGTGGCTTCAGGACTTCAACTTCGGCTATTTTCATGACTTTGTATCTTTTCGCCACTTCAGGACTTCAACTTTGTCTATTTTCGTGACTTCGGGTCTTTTCAACGCTTCAGGACTTCAACTTCAGCTATTTTCATCGTTTCGGTTCTTTTCGCTGCTTCGGGCCTTCGGCTGTCGGTTTGGGACTTAAGGCCCGGGCCCGGTACAGGAGTACCCCCTGATGGCGGCCCTGGTCCTGGTTCCCGGTTCCTTAAATGTGGATATTGCAATGCCATAATTCCTGGTCAATAACCTCACACATCATTTGAAAGGTTTAAAAAAATTTTTTTACCATTAATAGCAAATTTTTGCATGAAATGGTCTGCCCTATGTAGGCTAGGTTATTAAAGTCTACATGAATGAGCATAAATCTCTCGGAATATATTTTGCAACATAAATTCTGTTTGGAATTACCAACCTCCTATTGATTTTCACCCCTAATATTTGTGACAGTTGTTTAAGGTTGTGTCCTGTTAATACTTCTTTTACAGAAATTTCTTGCAGTATTGCAATTACAGTATATCGTTTTGGACTTTCCTCATTAAAGATAATTGATGACTTCACTTAAAAGTAATAAAGGACATTCTTTGAACTTTTTCCACTGATATTTGAACATTATGGTAAATGTGTCATGATTAGTTATGTATTGAAATATGTCCCCAAGCCAAAACATCTGGGACAAATGATTAAGGTACCAAAAAACTAATTTACAAATGTAAGTGCAGATAGAAGGGCAGAGTAGACTGCTCTGGAGCTTGTCATTAATGAGTATATGGAAGCAATAATTTAGATTGGAGGGATGATAGCTTTATTACTGAGGATTAAGAAGTGTTAGTATGAAGATCTTTTGCTTCCAATAAGAATGAATTAGTTGGTATCAAATACAGGTATGGGACCTGTTATCCAGAATGCTCGGGACCTGAGGTTTTCCGGGTAATGGATCTTTCCGTAATTTGGCTCTTCATACCTTAAATCTACTAGAAAATCATGTAACATTAAATACACTCAATAGGCTGGTTTTGGCTTCCAATAAGGATTAATTATATCTTAGTTTGCATCAAGTACAAGGTACTGTTTTATTATTCCAGAGAAAAAGGAAATCATTTTTGAAAATGATTCATTTATTATAATGGAGTCTATGGGAGACAGTCTTTCCGTAATTCAGAGCATTCTGCATAACAGGTTTCCAGATAAAGGATCCCATACCTATATTGCCTACCTGATGATATCCATGGGTCACTGGGACATAAATTTGGTTGTCTGTCAGTTAGATGGCCAGAAGCCAGAACATCATCTGATTTGTTATTTTTCCTACTTTAATCCTACAGTTTATATCTGAATGTTAGTTTTAGATTGTGGCATGAAAATGTACAATCGATATCTGAATGTTCATCGTATGACAAATAAAATATGAACGTGTAGAGATCAGCTTTAGACACACAATGTAATGCAACCTCCCTCCCTCACCTTGTTCCACTGTAAAGTGATGGATTCTGGGACTTAAAGTTTCTTTGCTTTTCATATAATCTGTGCACCATTCAGTATGGAAAGCAGAAGGACTTCAAGTCCCAGATTTCAACCTTGTAATAAACTGAATAAAAGACTGAAAAAATGAATAGGAAAAAAATGAATAGGAGAAGACTTCAATAGAAAGATGATTATTAAAAGTAGCAAAAATAATACATTTCTAGCCTTACAGAGCATTTTTTGATGGGGGTCAGCGACCCCGTTTGAAAGCTGGAAAGAGTCAGAAGAAGAAGGCAAATTATTCAAAAACTATATAAAATAAGTAACGAAGACCAATTGAAAAGCTGATTATAATTGGCCTTTCTATAACACACTAAAAAAAACGTAAAGGTGAACCACCCCTTTAAATAGTAGACACTGTCTATACACTGCAATTGTCCGTATTTATACAGGACATTTGTCCTTTGCTTTTTGAATTTTCAAGGGGGTTTCTTGCACTTCCCTGCATAAATATAGATTAATAAATATTGTTTATTAAGGGCATTTCTATTAGGCTAACTGGAAACATATTTATATATTAATTATAAATAAATGTTAAAAATAAGGGAAACAACCATTTTGTACCAACGGTTCACAGTTCTGATTTGTCTCATTTAGTTTATGCACCATCAGCACCCATTTCACCATCTCCCAACCTTTGCATCAACTTTCACTGCAACACTCTCTGTTTTCTCTGCAGCCCCAAAAGTGAATGTTTCTTGTTAAATGCATCACTCATACGTTACATGTTTGCAGCCTATGTATATTTCCAGGCAGTACTCTTTTATCATTGAGGTAAGGAAAGCACAAAAGAGATGTTATCTCACAGTTCAGTAGCAGCCCGCTGCCTAATTTGCCTACAATACTCAGATGTTTTAACCTAAATTTCCCCTGACAAAACATTCACTAACCTACACGTGAGTGGAACTATCTGCTTGATCTGAGATTATTAGGAGTGGAGGAATGGAGTCTACTGGGTTTGTTTTAAACAATATAGAGGAATCTGATTTCTTAGACTTCTTAGTAAGTATATATAATGTATATGGTACTCTTATAAATACCAGTGGCAATAACTTCCAGATTTTAGCAGATAGAAATAAAAATATACTAGCACAAATGAGATTTAAGTGGGATTGTCTTTGAATTACTTTAGTTTTAGCAAAAAAAGTCTTTATATGCATGATGATTATGTTGTTCTGTCTAGTATTTTCAAATCTATTTATTGAAGCAGAAGCAGCATTTTATTATATATAGGTATGTACCATACTATATATCTATAGCGTATAGAGAACATTGAATGACATTGTGACTGCACTAAATAATTGCATTCTGTATAATATCAGTTAATCAATGTTAAATGCCACACCCTAGAGCCATACAAAAAACCTTGTGGCACTTTACTTGTCCACAAACAGGTTTTTTTTTTATATAAAATGTATGCATTTGTTTCAAAAACTCTTATACAGTCATTTGAACCAGACTTATAGCTAAACGTTTATTAAACACTTGCAAAATAATTCTAATCATGGGAGAGATGATACTCTGATCTGTAATATGCAGAGATTTTTATTGGGGTGTGGGGCAGGCAGGTGGAAAATATTTTTTTAAAGAGCTAAAGAGCGTAATTTCGAAGAACTGATACAGAATAGGAGCAGTTATATAGAAATGTATTACACAGTGGCATAACTAGATTATACGGGACCCACAGCAAATGATTTTTCAGGCCCCCAAAATGTCTAGAGGTGGACCTGTTTTTCCAATATTTATTGAAATTGTATATGAATTGTGGTCTCATGGGGCCCTTTTAGCCCTTGCCCCCCCCCTTTTTTCTGCAGCCGCAGGGTCTGCTTCCTCTGTAGTTTCACCCCTGGTATTACAGAATTAAGTGACCTTGGTAGTGCTATAACTTTAAGAATGGGCTGCAGGGGTAAAATATAATTTGAAAGGAAAGGGTAACAAAAAACTCTGCTGGCAAAACTCCCCACAATCACCTGTGTGCTATTGCTCTGTAATATTTTACCAAAGATACCACAGAATAGAGTTCTGTCTCACTGAAACAAACTGTAGTATCAGAGTTCTGCAAGACTGTAGCAGGGAAAGAAAGATATTTTTCCTGACTCGAACTCTATGGGGTAATGTAAAAAAAAAGTCTCATATTTGCCCAAATGTAGTAAATAATAACAATAAATGCTACTATGAATTATTGGCAAGTAGCAAACTTAAGACCATTGGGGTAATTTCTGAAGCTTAACACAGTGAGCAAAGTGCAGAAGAGGTAACAATTACACATGTTTTGCATTTTGCACACTGTTAGGATCTGTGCAAAATTCTGCAGGTCTCCAGTGTGAAAGCAGCATCAGAAGGCGCCTCCTGCTGCTCCCGAAACAGAGGGCAGGCACTCCCACTAATACAGCACTGACTGTGTTCATCAGCATTGCATTGGTGAAGGGCAGCTAGTGGGAGGCACATTGGTGCATAAGATTTCACAAATTCACAAGCAGATGGAGCCTCCTGCTCCAGATTGAAAATGTAAAGTGCAGCTAACCCTGGGAGGGGGGGCTTGCTAAATCCTTGGATCCATTTTTACTATATGGTAACACCTTTGTTAAGTATGGAAGATCTGCAGGATACCTGACCTGACTTTGGACTTATCTATTAACACTGAGCAAATTTGTACCTGGGCAGTAACTACTATACTACTGGAAATTTACTGAGGGCCACATTTACTAAGGGTAGGGGCACACGGCGCGATTTCGCCACGATTCTGCGCTAAGCGAGTTGTCGCTGCGTTTTTTAAGCCGAAATAGCTTTGCTAACTTTGGCGCTGGCATCAATGCAAATCGCGGCGAAATCGCTGCGCTAATTCACACGCGGCGATTCATTTTCTATTGTCGTCTGAAGTTGCCTCGCTGGGCGTTTCCGGGCGACAGTAGAAAAAGAATCGCCGCGTGTGAATTAGCGCAGCGATTTCGCCGCGATTTGCATTGACGCCATCGCCAAAGTTAGCAAAGCTATTTCGGCTTAAAAAACGCAGCGACAACTCGCCCAGCGCAGAATCGCGGCGAAATCGCGCCGTGTGCCCCTACCCTAAGGGTCGAGTTTGGAAGTTAAAAAAGTTTGAAATTCGACCATCGAATTTGATACTTCGATAGTCGAAGTATCTTTTTGATCGAAAACGTCAGTTTTTGTGCAAAGTAAAAATCGTTCGATCGAATGATTTAATCCTTCGAATCGAACGATTCGAAGGATCGTACAAAAAAAAACAACTTCAACTTCTAAAAACTTAGCCAAAGACTCAGAGAGGTTCTAGGGGTTCCCCTATAGGCTAAACAGCAATTTGGCAGGTTTAAGGTGGCGACATTTTTTAAAGAGACAGTACTTAGATTTTCGAATGGTCGAATTTGTGACGTTTTTTCAATTCAAATCGAATTTTCGTCTATTTAACGCAGAAGTACCCAAAAATTACTGAAAAATTCTAATTTTTTGAATTAAAAAATTCACTTAGACCCTCACTAAATGGGCCCCTTAGTGTTAGTAAGGAGAGGAGGGGTGGAAAATAATGGAAGATTTATTGTGAAGATGTTACAGTGCTGGAGCAATGCTGTAAGTGCCAGTGAAACTGGGGGGAAAGCAGAGTTACAAGTAGTGAAAGAGGAAGATGTGCTTTAAGGGTCTGCAAAACGCAAATCAGGTTAAAGTACCGGTTAGGATCCTGCACAGAGGAAGGATATATGCTCTGTAAAACACAGAAAGGACAGGGGGGTTTCACTTGTACCTCCACATTTTCACTGTGTGGGAGTGGAAATTATAAAGTGGGGTTTTCCTACTTAATCAAGGTCATAACTTTCTCTTTCATCCCCCCCCACCCATTTACTAAATAATCAGTAACACCAGGGAATGTACATACCCTATATGCACTTGCGCATCTTATTAATATAGTTTGCATGTTAAAAAAGCTGCGTATTCTTAAAATCATATGAAATCATAACACTATTTCTGTAAAGGGGATACAGTATATATTCACTGTTGTTCAGATACAGTTTATTCAAATGTCTCTGCACAATAAATCCCAGAATACTTTACCACAGTGTTGGACTGAGATAGCAGGTTCCCACCAGAAAACCATAGGCCCATAAAGAAATAAGGAATGACCATGAAATTATCACAAAAAATAAGTTAGTTACATGCAATGGAGCAATGGGTATCTAGGTGACATATGTGGCCACGGCTTATTATCCATTCCAAAAGCACAGAGATTATTTCACGTTATTAGTAGATGTGTATTTACAGACTGCTCAAAAGTAATGAGGGAGAGGAAATGCTTTTGCTGCCCCAGTGCTTTGCTACAGCAGCCATCACCTTTCCCTATTGTCTTCCACATTACTCCTAGCACAGGAACCAACAGACATCAACTACTTGCTTGATGCACATAAACTGCACTCCAGCACTGTAAAATCTTCACTATAATTATCTTCAATTCCAATTAGTTTCCATACTTTTCCACCCATCCTCTCCTTACTAACTTTAAGTAAATTTCCACCACTGCAGTAGTTACTACCCAGGCACAAAATTGCCTAGTGTTAATAGATAAGTCCAAAGTCAGGTCAGGTATCTTTCTCTTCTGCTTAAAAGAACAGGAACACCAAAAGATAAAAGCGTTTTCAAGTAATTAGAGTATCATGTACTATTGCCCTTCATTGGTTAAAGTTACGTGTTTGCATTAGAAACACTACTATAATTTATATAAATAGGCTGCTGTGTAGCCATGGGGGCAGCCATTCAAACTGAAATAGGATAAAGGGCACAGGATACACCGCAGGTATGCTCTGTAATAGAATACAATGGGATTCTATAGTGTGCATGTGTTATCTGCTATGTAACCTGAGCCTTGAATGGCTGCCCCCATGGAACACAGCAGCTTATTTATTTAAAGTATAGTAGTGCTTCTAAAGCAAACACACTAATCATTCTAGTGCAAGGGAACAGTACATTATATTTTTGTTACTTTAAAACACTTTAATTTTTTGGTGTTACTGTTCCTTTAAGTTGCACTATTATATTGCATATTTTCCTTACTAAACAAAGGTGTTACCATATAGTAAAAATGGATCCAAGGATTTAGCAAGCACTTGACTCTCTTTCTCCCCCCCCCCACCTCAGGGTAAACTGCACTCTATATTTTCAATCTGGAGCAAGGCGTAGGAGGCTCCAGCTGCTTGTGAATTTGTGAATTATGCACCAATATGCCTCCCACCAGCCGCCTTCACCTATACAGTGCTGACTAATACAGTTAGTGTTGTATTAGTGGGGGGAAGATACAGCCTTGTCATGCTTCAAATTACAGAGTTATGTTACATATTATCTTTAAAAAGAACAAAGAGGAAATGTAACTGTTTAGACCCAAATTAACCTAAGTTTAAAGAATAATCACAAACAAGACTTGCAGTCCCATTCTAATCTACGGTCCTGTTCCCAAGTACATACAGCACAGATGTTCAGTCATTTTTGGCTCATTTGTGTCACGGTTGGCATCCTAAATCCAGAACCGATGCCAAGCACCCTGGTCTCGGCTCGTGCTTCTGCCTGTAGCAGCCGCCTTTGGCCTCGGGAGGAGCCCTCCGCTACTCAGATGCCGCCAGATCTTATAACGAGAGGTGCAAGGCGAGGGGTTCTGGACAAGCAGAGGGGCACAATGGTAAAGCACAGTCTTTGGGCAGAAGGTCGTGGTACAAGGCGTAGGCAGAATCGTAGTCAGAACAGGCCGGTCGGGGCAGGCAGAGTACAAACGAAGTCAATCAGAAGAGTTAAAGCAGAATCGAAGTCAGATATCAGGCAAGGGTCAGGATTCAGAAGTCAGGATCGTCAAATAGACAGGCAGGGGTCAACACAGGAATCAGAATCAAAATAACAGGTTAGCACAATGCTCAAAAGCTCCAGGAACAAACTCCTATAACGGGCAAAGTGCTGTAGTCTGAATGGTCCTTTTATACATTTAAATTTTCACGCCATTACGCCAGCGCCTATAATTTTTGCTTGCGCCCTAAGGAACCAGCACTGGCGCCTGAGAGGATCGGTGTGGCGGGCGTCCCCGCCGTTGGTGCCGCGGGCATCCCCGCCACACCGGGTGAGTTATTACAATTTGCATAGAACACAGTTACAGTTATATAAAAAACACCTTTCCATTAATTATTTCAGTGCAGTCAATAAGTCTCCATAATTTACATCCTAATTTACCTTCAAATTGGGCTTCTGCAAGTATCTAGGGAGGCAAATGAACACTTTACCCTAAGTAGTCTTCAGGCTTGGTCCATCCAGTCACTGTTCCAGTCTCCAAAGTGAGAGCAGCTGTTTGGTAACCACTGAAGCAGTAATACAGTGAGTATGGGAAAGATGCCCATAACCTGAGCAATATTATTGGGAATTTGTTATTCTTAGCTAAATTGCCAAACCTCACTCGATTGGATGTTTGTGATTCTCAGTAAGCACATGTGAATGGTTGACTCATATAGGACAATATCTTGAGATCTGCAAAATACTGTGTGTTAGTGGCCAAACTGTATATGATCTGCTCATTCAGCCAAATAATTATGCATGCCCTCCTTAGTAGTGTTTATTTGCAGGATATATTTTTTCCTTTTATAGTACGCATGTGCCATTCATTTAATATATTTTCTGACTGCAAATATTTACAGCTATAAAAAATAGTTATATGTGAGAGAGTTTACAGAAGAGATCAACAGGACGGTGATGTGTGTATCTGGCTATAAAAAAAAACAAAAAAAAACAGGCCTGTAAATTATAAAATATATTATTTACAGTAACCTTGTCGCAATTTATAGAATATTATTAATCCATAGAGCAGTCTCTAGTAAGATCACAACAGATGATTTACTGTCAGTAGGCCGAGCGGTCTCTTGATTTTACTCAATTCCTCGGTTTTCCCCCTCCCTCAATCACAAGACAAGTGCTCTTACTGTGTGCATTTAGAAAAAAAAAGCAGACAAGCTGCTACTAAAGTATTAAAAAAATCAAATCTTAGAAATCAAAACATCGAACTGCATGTTCTGTGCTATGCAGCAAATGATCTGTAATGCACAGTGTCGCCAATTAATGGTGAGTGAAACTGCCCCTGCTAAAAAATTTGTGAAACCATGGAAAAGTTCAAGAAATGGCAGAATTTAACTAAATGCATTGGAGCCCATACCAAGTGAAAAATGTGTTCATCCTTATTGGCAATAAGCTCAACAAACTCTAAGTAGGATTATATTTTACCCTACCTGTTTTATCTACCCATCAAATGGGACAGACATCTATTGTGTATAGCTGATTGGATATTCAAGCAGTTTTATTAGTAATATTCAGCCAGCACCATATGACAAACAGCTCATTGGTTTGTAAGGCACGTGTCCTTGATTGGTGAGTAAGATGTGCATCTCTACCCAGGCATACCAACTCCCAGCTTCCTTTCTCTATCTTTCCTATGTCTTTCTCCTAGATTCCATGACTGTGCCATGACCATGAAAAGTGAACTAGTTCCAAATATTAAGGGTGAAGACACCCAGAGCTCCTAGTAGCAGCTACTTGTCACAACTACAAGATAGACAATAGTGATAATTGGCTTTACTAAGACACTTTGTGTGTTTTAGCTGTGGCAATTCACAGTATTGTCTATTGCAGGGTATTTTGTATCCACAACAATTAAATGCTACTAGTAGTCTTCACTATTAATATTTGGAACTATGTGCAAGGCAAGGTGAAACTCATGTATTCTCTCATAAAATTAACATCTGTTTTTTCTTCACACTAAATTTTACTAAAGCATAACTTTTTTCTTATTACTATCATTGAGGTGCAAGTGGGTCACAGGAGATCCATTTTGCTGTGGCAAAAAGTAAAATAGGATAGGAGGGTAGAAATAAAAATGCCTGTGGCCTGATCTTTCCTTAGAATTTCTGACAGGGGGCTGTTGTAAGCAGTGCTCTGATTGGTTAAAATGGCAAAAGATAAAATTTTGACAATTTTCGTCAATCAAAGAATGGCTGCCCATCAGAAGTGCTATGGAAGGGTCTTTCTGTATTATGAGGTTGACATTTTAAAGGCTCATGCAGATGGGTCCCTCAGAAATTAAGAGCCTAAAGCAACTGACTCTGTGCCTTGCCCTTGAGCCAGCCTTGGAGGCCAGTTAAAATCAAGTTGTAATAGTGTAGATGGCATAGGATGGGTGCATTGATAAATATCTTAGATGTTGCTTGTGACCTGATTTTGCCAATATTGTGTTTATGTTCTGTGTATCATGTTACTATGCACCGGGATGGGCATTGTCCAGCCTTCTGCTCATTTGTTTCAGGCACATTCACCACTATGACTGCCCATGTCAAAGTTCTAGCTGTTCCTTCTTCTTACAAAACTATGAATACAAATGTAATATAATAATCACATGGAATATAATAATATATATATATATATATATATATATATATATATATAATCACATGGAATATAATAATAAATATATAATAATCACATGGAATATAATAATATATATATATAATAATCACATGGAATATAATAATATATATATATATAATAATCACATGGAAGGAGCAAAGTAGTAGAAGGTAGTTCTGGATCTTGACAAATGAGACTCTACTCTCAGTAGAAGTGGAAGCCTGATCATATAACCTGCCTGCTATACTTGTTGTGAAAATATTGGTAATGGTTTGGGTCAGATGAAAAAAATCAATGCCTCACAAGCTAATCTCTTTTCTTTTCTTTTATGCCACAGATACCGGATTTGAATGAAAGCAACTATGAAGAGAGCTTGAATGATACTAGTGACTTTGTTTGCCCAGAAACCTTCCAGGATGAACCACTTGGCACACTTGTCCACTTTCAGAGAGTCTTTATCCCTCTGGTTTATACACTGGTTTTCATTTTGGGTTTCCTGGGCAACAGCCTTGTGCTTCTTATCCTCATAAAGTTTCGCCGCAGTCGATCTACTACTGAGAACTTCTTGCTTCACCTTGCCTTGGCTGATCTTCTCTTGCTAGTTACTTTCCCATTTGCTATTACAGAGTCTGTGGCAGGCTGGGTGTTTGGCAGATTTCTCTGTAAGCTTGTAGGAGTCATCAGTCGTGTCAACTTTTTCTGCAGCAACCTCCTCCTTGGGTGCATCAGTGTGGACCGTTACATAGCCATAATCCATGCCATCCATACCTTTAGAAGTCGACGTTTGGTGGCTGTTCACCTCCCCTGCTTTGGGGTTTGGGCCTTATGTTTCCTACTGTCAATGCCAAATCTGTTTGTTTTGGAAATACAGGAAAATGGTAATGTAACAACATGTACATACCACCAAAGCCACTTCCCCAGCAGTAGATGGTGGCAGACAGGAAGATTTCTCAATCACATTGTGGGTTTCTTGGTCCCACTAATGATTATGGGATTCTGCTATGCTCACATTGTGACTGCTCTTTGTCGATCTCCGCGATTAGAGAAGAAAAAAGCGGTAAGACTGGCCATATTGATCACTGTAGTCTTCCTCTTATGCTGGACCCCCTACAATGTTACAGTGTTTATTGACACTTTGGAACAGCTGGGACTGGTGCAGAGCTGCAAAGTCCGGAAGGAGCTTCCATTTGCAATCACTGTCACAGAGTTCCTGGGTTCTGTGCACTGTTGTCTCAATCCTATCCTCTATGCATTTGTGGGGGTAAAGTTCAGGAATGATGCCCTGCGAATCCTGCGCAAAGCTGGCTGTTTCCGTTCACTGATATCAGCAGTCCCACTACATTTTGATAGAAAGAGTAGTGCCACTGACTCTGAAAATGGTACAGTCATGTACAGCTTCTAGGGTGTGCCTTTTTAATGATGAAGCAAATGAAAAATCTATAAGAAGATTTACAAATTATATTGTAAGTGTGGAATAGATGTGAAAAAATGGCCTGGGTGTACATAAAAAAGTGAGATTCTGGAATCCTAAAAGGGATACTATAGTCAGTGCATAATACTGATCAAAGCAGATAATTGCATAAAAAAGTGGGTTTGCTGTAATGCTGAAGTTATTTTTAAATTTTTATGCTTGCTTAGATAAGTGAATTTCTTCGTAAATATGTCTGTCTACTTCCTACCTTTTCATAATAAAACAATAAAAATGTAATTTGTTAGTGCCCTAGCAATTAGATCAGATCACCATAATCCTGAATGGTCAACCACTGGCGAATTCCTCTGTATCAAGGGTGCAGGTATGAACACTAAAGTACAATCCTTTCAAGAGAAAGAGCGGCTTTAATTTTGGGTTTGCATAAAGACAAACTCCTCCACCTTTTTTAATCAGCCACTTCTAAAAATTGAGTAATGATCTAAATTCACAGTCCAGACATATGATTCCAGTGTCAGACTGGCCCACAGGGATACCAGGAAAAGTCCCGGTGGGCCAAGGTGTCAGTGGTCCCTCATACTGCTAAACATTTGGCCTATTTCATGGCCATTCCCTATTTCTATGAGAACAAGGTGGCTAAATAGATGGAATAATAGATTATAGTATGTAAAGAAAAGGAGAATAGATGAGTGAGGAAAGGAAGAATAATAGTACTAAGAGTGGGCCTCTGGTCTAAGATTAATTGGTGGGCCCCTAGTAAAAGGTTTTTGGGTGGGCCCCTGGTGTCACAGTCCAACACTGTATGGTTCCTACCACCAGTTATCAGTATTATCAATCATAATGCAAATAACGCTAGCTCCCATTTTGCCTGACAAGCTGCATGCATTTGCAAGCAGAGGTTTCCCCTTTAGGACTGATATTCACATTATTGATCGGAGAATTAGATCTATAGTTACTGTGGTGAAACCATATAGTTCCAGGCACCCCACTCAAAATCTTTTTCTGCCTGGTAAACCAGAGTTTATCATTTAATGATGAATATTAAAAACAGTGTTGCAGTTACATGAGTGCTCTTCCTTGCAGATGATTAGAAGGATCAAGCCATTAATGCAGGGTTCAGTGGATCAAAATTAAACCGTGAACTTGCCTTTGACACAAAAATGGTTTAGAATGAATTAGGAGGCTTTATTTTAGTAACTATTACCCTCATTAAGGTAGCATAGGGACCCTGCTTAAACAGAACATTGAGAGGCGATATATAGTTTCTACACGCAAGATACACAGCTGATAACACAAGGAAAACAACACAATGATTATTAGAGGTGAAGACTTCATAACCTAAGAAATAATTTATATTTTGAAGGGTTGGCTTCCTGAGTCAGATGAAATAAAATCTGTCTGCTGTATTTGAAGCCAGGTCATATAAAGACTGGGGATAATATATAAAGCCAGTGTGCACTTTTAGTTTGACTTAAAAGGGTTGTTCACCTTCCAACACTTTTTTAGTTGTTTTCAGCTTATTTCCCAGAATATAAGGACTTTTTTTCAATTAGTTTATATTTAAGTTAAAAGTTGAATGTCCCGGTCTCTGGTGTTTAGAGTCTTCACATGAATCACTGAGCTGCCAGACTCAAACGGTTACAATTTTGCAACATTTAGTTGATATATTTCTCAGCAGCATCTGTGGAGTATTAGCAACTATTGTATCAATTCTAACAGCTGCCTCTAATGAAACCCAGGGATTCTGCTCAGCAGGGACAAACGAAAGAAATGCATCAACTAAAAGTATCAATTTAGAACAGTTTACAGGGTCGGCGACCTCCCATCCCCCCCAAGCTGCTGTAGAAGGTGAAAAATGAAACTTTCAGGGGTTAAAGGGGGTGTTCACCTTATTAACCTTAATTAACTTTTAGTATGATGTAGAGAGTGATATTCTGAGACAATTTGCAATTAGATTTCATTTTTTATTATTTGTGGTTTGAGTTATTTAGCTTTTAATTCAGCAGCTCTCCAGTTTGCAGTCATTGGTTGCTAGGGTCCAAATGAACCTAGCAACCATGCATTGATTTGAATAAGAAACAAATATGAATAGTAGAGAGACAGAATACAAAATGGGTAATAAAAAGTAGCATTAACAATACATTTGTAGCCCTACAGAGCATTTTGTCAGTAACCCTCATTTGAAAGCAGGAAAGAAGGCAAATAATTTAAAAACTATAAAAAAAAAAATAATCAAAACCAATTGGAAAGTAGCTTAGAATTAGACATTCTATAACATACTAAAAGGGA
This sequence comes from Xenopus laevis, assembly GCF_017654675.1. Taxonomy (NCBI): domain Eukaryota; kingdom Metazoa; phylum Chordata; class Amphibia; order Anura; family Pipidae; genus Xenopus; species Xenopus laevis. The sequence goes on from NC_054383.1 coordinate 82,470,050, forward strand.
ACTCAAAGGTGAACCACCCCTTTTTATATTTACAATAATGCAGATCTTTGTAACTTACCTCCAGTTATGTATTTCTCTTTGGAATTGCATTAACCCCAGTAAACTGGTAGTATTTTATTTTTGACTGTATGCCAACAAAACCACGTCTTTTGCTTAGCTGGCACATCTATGACCTGGAAAGGACCACCAGGTCAAAATCACAACAAGAGAATGGGTAAAAGGGCCCAAAAACACTCCAAAATGGAAATACATAAGCTAAGCTTGTACAGTGTTTTTTTTTACATTTCTAAATTTATAAAAAGTTTAAAGAAGTGAATGAATCCTTATACCTTGTCATCTGTAGTAGAAACTGCCTCTCAACAGGCTGCATGCTCCAGGTCTCCCAATAGTAGCAAATAAGTAGAGAAGTCACCACCACCATCAGTGATTTTATTGATGGCAACATCATTTGCACTACATATTTCAGCTTAGTGCAAATGATTTCTCCATAAATAATATCACTATGTTGAAAAAATATACAAAAGTTGACATGAAATGTATAGGTCTTTCCAACACAAGTTATAAATACACAGTATTTATAGAAACTATTTTTGGTGTTCCTGTTCCTTTAAGATAACATCGTAGTATTGATTCTGGATACAGAATACATTTTATAATCAATAATCTTAGGGCCTATTTGCACAGGTCACTAGTCATACTCACATGTTCAAAAAGCAACACCGAAAAACACCGCATTCCAAGAAAAACACCTGCTACCTACTGTCAAATTTGGTGGAGGTTCCGTCACGCTGTGTGGCTAGTTCAGGGCAGGGGCGATTCTTGGTATAATGCTGCCTGAGGCGGCCTTCTTTCGCCGCCCCCTTCCCTCCTCCCGGCACTAACCTTTATAGCACCGGAGAGGGCAGGGGCGGTCCGCGACGATACGTGCAGAGAGCGCGATAGCGCTCTCTGCGCTAGAAGAGCCGAATTTCCGGTTTGAAAACCGGAAATTCGGCTCTTAGTTACCAGGAGCGGCATTTTTGCCGCCCCTGGCAACCAGGGGGGCGCTGCCGCCTGAGGCGAGTGTCTCAACTCGCCTCATTGGTGGAGCGCCCCTGGTTCAGGGACTGGGGCCCTTGTTAAAGGACCAGTAACATCAAATTTTTTTTTTTTCAAAATTCGTTAGTATAGAACGAAAAATAAACACCAAGGCAAAGCCTTTATTAAGAGATAACTTACCAAAACTCCACTTCTGCTCTTCTTCTAAAACAGCGACCATCCATGCAGCGGTGTTCGATTTCTCCACCCTGGCTATTCTAGTGATGGTATGTGAAGGAGGCGGAGGTACGCTCTGCAGTGCTTCCCCTATTCCCAGCAGCAGGGAGAGCCGAAAAACGTGCTCCCCGTCGATGTGCCCATCTGAGTGTGCCTGGGGTTGGCAGTCCCTGCTGCTGCAGGAAAAGGTGGAGAAGCCATGCAGGCACGCACCCATTTTAGAATCCGGTTGTTACTCTTAGCTCGCTGCTAAAGATTCGGACTTCAGCTCCAGCCTCTGGCTTTCCAGGTGGCAAGTGCTGGCTGCAGAATCCATGGATGAGGTGGGAGAGCCGAACCACTTGCTCCCCGTCGATGCGCTACCATCCTGCAGACAGGCTGAAAGGTAGTAGTAGGCTGGATGTTTGCGGGTAGCAGTGGCCAGTGTATTTAGTAAAAAAAAAAACGAGCCGGTAGCACTCCCGGCTCAAAGGCGGAGCAGAATCCTTTTCTCTTTATTGACTGCCAAGCCAAAGTTTGGGGAGAGTGCACTTGGCCGTTCTTTACTAAAGAATTTTGAAAAAAAAAAAATTTGCTGTTACTGGTCCTTTAAAGTCGAGGATCGGATTAATTCAACCCAATATCAACAAATTCTTCAGGATAATGTTCAAGCATCAGTCACAAAGTTGAAGTTACGCAGGGATTGGATATTCCAACAAGACAATGACCCTAAACACACAATCTACAAAGGCATTTATGCAGAGGGAGAAGTACAAATTCTGGAATCTCACAGTCCCCCGACTTGAATATCATTAAAATCTATGGGTTGATTTGAAGCAGGCTGTCCATACTCAGCAACCATCAAATTTAACTGAACCGGAGAGATTTTGTATGGACAAATGGTCAAAAATACCACTTTCCAGAATCCAGACACTCATTAAAGTCTATAGGAGGCATCTAGAGGCTGTTACATTTGCAAAAGGAGGCTTAACTTAGTATCCATGTAATATCTCTGTTGGGCTGTCCAAATGTATGCACCTGTCTAATTTTTTGATGCATATTTTCCAATAAACTTTATGTCACTGCTGAAATACTACCGTTTCCATAAGGCATGTTGTATATTAAAAGGAATTTGCTACTTTGAAAGCTCAGCCAATGATAAACAAAACTCCAAAGAATTAATAGGAGTTCCCAAACTTTTTCATATGACATATGTACATATTAATGTGCTCTGCGTCTGTATGTAAATGCACAGAAACCCACCCGTGTCTAAGAGTTAGCTTGAGAGAGATCTCTAGTTACATAAAAACAACTAATCTGGCAGGCCAATTTGCCATCATGTATGAGAGGAGACTCTGATCAACCAAAATCTGAACAGAGAATTCAACATAAATACTTGTGCTGACACTAGTAAAGAACAAGCAAGTATGGCAGAACAGGACTGGACAGCTCCACATTTCACCTCTTGTATTTACATCTTTTTATTTATCTCAAAACGTGTTGCACATTTTGACTGCTTTAATTAAAAAAAGTAAAGAAAAAATGCCACACACAAAGATATACAGATGTGGAGACAGTACTGAGCAGAGATATGACATGTCACCCATCTCCCAATGCATTCAAGACAAAATGACAGACTCCCTGCCAGCAGTTACAGGATGGATAAAGACAAAACAATTGTAGATGTTAATATTTAGATTGAGTGAAGCAAAAGGAAAGTATTGGGTAGAAATCTGAATGGACAACCATAAGGTCAAAGTTACATACAAGTAGGAAATACCATGAATTTCATATAGACTTCTTATTACAGTTAATGGAAATGATGATTATTTTGTCTTTGGGCAATAGCTGATCATAGCAGAGTTGTCTTTAGGGGTTGTGAAGTAAGGGTGATTATGATGCCTTGAAGCACAAAACGCGCACAGCTTTTATGGACATGTAAACCTTAAGAAAGATACAATTTTTGATTTGAATTGAACCATCAGCATTGCATTTTGTGAATGCATACTCAATTATGCTTAATATGGTGTAATCCACTCCCTAGGACTGTAGATTTAAGGCAAGGCACCCAAACCCAAACCCAATCTGTCTACATCTATAGGATAATTACTCATCTGAAGTAAGGGTGACTGCTCTCTTGACTCTTGACTATGCAGTCAGCACATCAGTTCTCACAGCTGCAAAGATAATAGCCTCTAGAGCAACAATGATGCTTTATTACGGTCAGTGGCCCTTGGTGGAGCTGTGAGTTGTACAACAATTGCTGAAGGTCATAAGAGGGATTATCCCACTGCTTCTGGCTTGAGTTTTTGCAATGCACATGAATCTATTCAGCAGTAAATGATGGGGGCAGCCTAAAGTGTGGCATGCACTAATAAACCACTGACCCCACCACCACTAAAGACAGTCCTGTCTTTCTTGTGCCAGCAATTCCCATTAATTGCAATATGAAACAAATTTAGAACATTTTAGGAGAAAAAAAAAAACACTTAATCAACATGCCACATGTGCCACTGTCCTAAAGCAGACAAAGATAGTGGATAAGAGTATAAAAAATGAAATGGTTAGAGTAATGGTGCAAAAAAGGGCAACTTATTAGCAAAACAAGTCACAGATGAAATAATAAGAAAAGGCAGTTGGGAAATGTTCTGAAACTTCATTGTCACTATGTGTTGACAAAAGCAACATAAATTTGCTATTTTATGATAACCACAATTGGAAAGTTCATTAATTATCCAGCCACAGTGTAGAAAGGGAAAGGGTAGGAAAATGTGAAATAATGTATATCTGTTAATACAGAAGCATGTGGTAGAAAATAAATATTAGCAAGAAAGATGAAGAAAAATAACAAATTGGCACTTGGGAAAGAAGCTGGCAAGGGAAGTTGGCACTGAAGAATTACCATAGGGAGTTGGTGCTGGCAAGTCTCTGCTGTTAGAATTGTAGATGCCCTGGCCCTGTGATATAAGTATCCAAGGACACACTGCGCGGTCTCATTTGGTGTCCAACCAACATGCTCTGCTGTCCAGGCAAGTGCCCACCCAGAGGGCCTTGGGGAGATAACATTGGAGCACCCTGTGGGTACATTTCCCCTGATACACTCCTCTGTTTCATCATCATAAAGTTCTGTTGCACCATCTGTGGTGGAGGGAACATCCCTGTCCTGCCCATGGTAGGAAGTGGGGGCATTCCAAGTGATCTTTGTGGGCCTGGAAGACTGGGTCCTGAACGGCCTGGGTGTTGTTCAATCATCATATTCTGAAGTCCCAGAAGGTGCATGTTGGTTGGGTGTGGTTTTGGTGTCTGAGTACCTCCCTTAGGAAAGTACTGCAAAGTGCTGCTGGGTTTCTCTGATGGCATGATCCTTGACAAGTCAAATTCTGGGATGCCAGTGGCTGATGGCCGAATTACATCTCCCAACTCTGGGTCAGTAAGCATTGAAGGCAGGAGACGGCCATAAGGGTCTGACATTCTGTGGGGTAAACATGGCTGGGAAGTTGTGTCATCTGTGTAATGCTGCTGCATGGAGCTACCAACCCCTCCTTGGTGTCCAGGCTGCAAGCGTGATGGGAAGACCAGCTGGTTGGAGGACATTATTTGTGTGCCAGGACCAGGGCAACAAGAATCTTGTGTTACTGAGGAAATCAATAAAGGATTTTGCATGGTGGATCCAATTGATGGGTGCATTGGAGGCCCAGAGCCAGTGAGAAGAGATGATGGTGGCTCATGTGAGAGAGTGGACTGTCCTGGGACATTTATGTTCCCTATAGGGCTTTGTGAGGAATTTAAGTTTAAGTGCAAAGACATAGGAGGATTCATTGAAGAGCCTGAAAGAGAGTTCACTTATTTAAAATATATATGTAAATGTATGGATAAGGCAGGATAAAGCATTCAATTAAATGCAAGCAATCTTCTAATTTTTGTCTAACCTAGCACATTTGTATGCACTGAATCTATTCTTCTCAGCAATGGTATCTGTTTTCTTTGATAGGGGGGAATCTCCTACTGTATAACCATGTTGTCACTGCTGTACAGAGGTGGTCCCTTACCTTCTATGTTTTCTCATATTTTTTAGTTCTCCTGAACTCCCTACATTTGTAGTTTTATCTTGATGACTCTAAGCAGGTTATAGAATAAAATAAACAATTTTTTCTCCAGGTCTAATCAACTATAGAAACTGCAGCAGGCGACATTTACTGGCCATCTGATAAAATACAAACATACATACATATTTATGATTGCTATGGGTTAGTGCACCTGGGCAAGTTTTGTGCCTCTTATATCATACGAGGGTAAGTATTTCCACAATCACCCACTTGTACTTCTCTCACTCCTCTGCTTCCTCCTCCCCTTCCCAAGGGTCTACTGGGCTTACCCTGTTGACTTCCTGGTGGTAGGAGTACACGATCAGGGAGAAGCTCGTCATCTGAGGTGGCAATGGTTTTGATGGCATTGTGATATAGTGGAGTAGAGCTAGGCATAGCATATTTGGACATCTGGGACATCATCAAGGACAAAGGATTTTGAGAAGGAAGTTCATCTGAATAAGTGAAAGTAAATAGTCAAGTGTCACAGATTCTGGAATCAGATTACTACCATCAATGTATATGAATAAAGGTCATAGTCAGAAGCATACTGAATATAGCTGCAAAGACACTCAAAAAGCCTCATTGTAAACATACTGCTAACAATTATATTTGACACCGTGCCATGTTTTCCCAGCATGCTACAGGGCCTATTTATCATGCATGTGTAAAACACTGAAGACAAACATCACAGATCAGATCTTTACATTTGTTTTCTAACTTGTAGGTGACTTGTGGTGAAATTGAATTACTGATGGTTGCAATGGACAACAACAGTTTCTCCAATGTTTTACACAGCATGATAAATAGGCCCCTTATAAGTTCAAGGCAGCTTAGCGAGTGCTAAGCTTGCTGCTTTGCATATCTGGAACATGCAACTGCACAGCCAGAAGGGTAGCCTAGCATCTGAAGGCAGAACCAAAGCCAATAAATATGAACAGAGCCAGAGCACAGTACTGATTTGTGACTCACAGTATAATGAAAGTCAGGATCAGGGCCGGGCCAAGGTATTTTGAAGCCCAAGGCAAGTGCTTCAGCTATATATTTAAAGCCACACAGCATGACAAAACTAGTGCCAATTTTATGATGAATTCCATTAAACACATTGTAGAGGTGAAAAGAGGTCAGCAACTTTATTGGACAATGGCAGCTTGGAACAGGCAAGAAATCGGACAGGCATTGTGGGTTAAGTTTGGTGGGAGGAAATAATACAAAGTAGCCAGAATAATAGGAAATTAATAAGTAGGTGACTGGGGATTTAAAGTAAAGGTGGTAGTAGGCGTTAAAGGATCAATAAAAGTATTTTAAAGTAATGAACATACAATTTACCATTGTGCTGCACTGGTAAAACTGTGTGTTTGCTTCAGAAATTCGACTGTCGTTTATATAAACAAGATGCTGTGTAGCCATGAGAGCAGCCGTTTAAGGCTGAAAGAAGGAGAAAAGGCACTGGACACACAGCAGACAACAGATAAGCTCTGTAGTATACAATGGGATTCTTCAGAATTGATGTGTTATTTACTGTGTATCCTGCTCTTGAATGGCTGCCTCCATGGCTACACAGCAGCTTGTTTATATAAACTATAGTAGTGCTTTTGAAGCAAACACATTAGTCTTACTCATTCCTTTAAAACACTAATTTTTTGGTGCTAGTGTTCCTTTAATAAGATGTACGGGGACAGAAAAAATAAGGGAGTTATAAAACACAGATTAAGCAAATCGGTAAACTGGTAATAAAGGGTTGATTGAGATGGTACAGCAGATGTAGAGGTGCTTTACAAATAGCATAAAAAGAGATCCCAATTCGCAGTACACAAGAACTTCTCCAACACAGTACTGTTTAGTGGTCACAGCCTCATTGCACCTAATGTTTTTAAAATTAGTGGTGAGCACAACTTTCCCTTATTTGTTATAGTACTGCTTAGTGGCTGCTTCTGAGATAGCCCCGCCCCTTCCTGCAACTCATGCAAGCAAGCATTAAGCAATAGTGAAAGCAGAGAGGGAGAGCACCGATCTCCACAGCAACAAAGACAGTCACACTTGGGGAGCTTTATTACTCCCTGAGCTCCACTCTGTTACTTCCAAAATATGCTCTCTCTCACTGCCTAGTGCGATTGCCCAAAAAAAATGAAGGGCTAAATGAAGCTATCATTGTGATCTATCCTCCTTGAAAGTGCGTCCACTGTTCATTGCGCTCTATGCAGCTGCCTTGTCTGCCTACCCCTAGATCTGGCCCTGGTCAGTAAAGAAGTAGTTTAAAGTAAAGGAAAACACATGCATAAAAGTGTAAGGTACACCATCCAAACCTGTTATTTTCAACTGTAGTCCAGCTCAGCCAACCGTGCCCTTCGACTTGCAGCAAGAACATTTTTTTTTTACAACAGTAGTGCGGACCAGAGCAAAAGCTCATGTTGTGCAGCCTAAAATGATCTAGTTTCTCAGTAATCACTAAATAATCTAGGAAACATACAGTAACAAATGAGCCGGTCTGCTGTACTGCCTTCTTTTTGTGCAGTACAGCAAGGGGATACACCAAAGCTATCATTTTTGGATTTGTCAAAGAACAGAGCCTGTGCAAAACATTTTGCTGAATATGAACCCTAATTTTCATATTCAAGTTTAAGGGGAAAAAAACTGAATTGAATTGCATTTTCTGTAAACAGTTTGCAGAGCTGTAAAGTCGATAGGGGTTGTTGTTTGGCTGCACATTTAGGATTAGCTTAAATCCAAAAGTTGCAAAAGGTACTTGGATGTAGCCAAATTCCAAACCAAATTCTAGATTCTGTGAATCCATGTCATTATAACCAATGCAATGTACTGGCTGTCATACACAGAAGGGCTCATTTAGGAAGCAAGTTCCAGTTGCAAGATGCACAATTGTCATGCAATTCGCCAAGTTATTTACCCACAATGCAGGGTTATAGTTAAATAGTTCTTACATGTAGCCGATTGCATAATGCAGGCAATAGAGCACTAAGTGACACAAGTGCATGCCCCTTAATGCTCACTTACCAAGCACTTGTGCCATTGGTTGGTATTCAGCCAAAATCCAAAAATGATTTTGGTGTATTCCTAACAAATAGAGAAGAGTGAAATACTACAAAAGGCAAGTCAGATTTAAATCCATTTAATATATTAATGGAAAAGAGTTAGCAACATATCTGGAAAAGGTGCACAACCCTGCACCAAAACATGAAATGCTTTTTAATAAGTATATTATGAAGCGACCTGAGAATTTATACCGCTTGCTTTTTAAATAAGTATAGTTATAAGTGTCCTGAGAATGTTTACTATATTGAATATTTACACAGATGCACACCTCAGCTCAAGTCTTACCTCGACCCATCACACCAAGCGAAGCTGTAGCATTGAGGCCCATTCCCTGATTGCTCGGTGGTACACCTGGGCTGGATATGGTGGCTTTTGGTGATGGAGCCCACCCTGGAGAGGGAGCATTCCTCTGGGGTGACTTTAGCCTTCCAGGAGAGGCATTAGGCGAGCGTGCACCGATTGATGAGATCAACACCTGGGATGACTTGAGAGAGTCTAGAGGGTTGGGCAGAGGCAAGCCACCCATCTGATTTCCTGGAGTCAGGGGAGACTTTAGGTTGGAGGAAGGGGAACAAATAAGGGGAGAGTGAACCTGCCCTTGGTGTGGGGATTTAATGTGGCTAAGAACAGGAGATTCCATCTGGTTTGCATTAACTGTGAGCTCTCTACGGGTCAAGTTCCTGCTGGTAGCTATGTGATCTAGCCCAATACCTGATGGCATGGTGCCAGGTGTGGAGGAAACTGGCATGTGGCTAAGCCTTGTAGTGCCCACCACTGGACCTTGCTCTGGTCCAAATATGTCCATACTGATCTCCTGCTGCATGCCAGGGTATGAACCTTGCCCTGGGGGAAACCCTGCCTGTCCCTGAGGAAATTGACCAGGAAGCATCTTCTGGGGTCCCCTAACCATGCCACTTCCATTTTGTGCTCGTGCTGCCCTCACTAAATCCTCTGATCCAACATCTCCCTGGGAGTTTAAGTCTCCCACTCCCCTTATTTTGTGTGACAAAAGCATTTGCTGTTGTGGTGCCATTTGGAGGTTAAGGTTCATATTCATGTTCAAACTCATATTCATATTTAGATTTCCTCCACCTCCCATTGTAGGGTCAATTTCCCTACCTGTACCCGACTGACCAAGGGTAGGACTCAGCATTCCTCGAGATGCCCCAAATTCCATGCCCACAGCAGAACCTGCTCCCATTGATTCTCCGGGGAACATAGAAGGGTCACCTTGCCTATGGGTTATCATCATCTCAATTCCCTGCCCACAAGGCATGGATAGTTGCCTTTGCATAACGCCTGGACGCTTCTCTATCATCAACTGTTGTCGCAGAAGTTCCTCACGGGCACGAGGGTTAAGGAACCTTTCCATTTCCCCTTGAATACCTCCAGAGTATGGCATTCTAATTTGTGCAAAGTTACTTTGCCCTCCATCAATGGGTGGCATATCCTCACTCCAACGAGCAGGTCTTGACATGACTCCCACTGAATCCATAGGAATATTTTGCATGGGTCCATATCTGCCTGGGAAACGTGGCCCTTGAAATGGAATTCCACTCCGAAGCTGCATTGATTCTTGGATGTCCATGGGTACTTGTAACCGATTACCAGGCCACTGTTCTCCAGGTTTGCTGTGATAAGGTGGGGGAGGGCCCCGAAGAATCATTTCAGGCCCTGATCTCCCATGTATAGAAACATGTTCCTCTTTTCTCCTTTTCTCTACATAATATTCTTCCTGCAGTTTCCTCCATGCAGCTTGCTCTGGAGTGAGGCTGTCATGACCCATCCTCTGCATCATCAGGCTCATCTGGTGCCCCATATCAGGACCATTTTGGTTGCCTGCTAGATCCTGCTCCATTCCTGGACCCCCCAAGCTTTGTGTCTGTGTTATCATGGATTGTAAAGGTTCTTCGTATTTCTTAATATGACTTGGAGTGTTGGTAGGTCCCTCACTAGAGCTTAAGTTGTGCTTTGAGAAGGATTCATTGGCTGCACCACTTCGGAAAAGAAACCTTTCAATATCTCTAAGTGTCTGAAGAGAACGTTCCCTATGCTCAAGTTGCTCTTTAGAGAGACCATCTGTGCTTAATGTCACACTATCTCCCTGGTTATGATCACCCAAATGTGTATTATCCCCACGTAAGGGAGCGCTGGGTAGTTGAGACAGGAGTGGTGGTGGATTAGAGCGTCCACTGGCAGGATGACTACTGCCATTACCGAGTGGAGTTAACTCATGGTTTGCTTCATCACTACCTATTTCCTGCGATACTATTGTTGGAGGAGCTTGACTAGGTGCAGGTGAATGGTTTTCTGCTGGTTTTTGTACTGCAGAAGTGGGGATGCTTGGTACAGGAAGTACTTCTCCAGCTTCTTGGGCACTTGAAGGTTTTTGGGGAGAAACCTGAAAAGTATATATGGAATCGGAGAATATAAATTGGGGACTGGGGACAGGACATGAAATATAGTACCGCTTTTACAATATACAACCCAATACAAAACAAGAATTAACATAAATCCTGCCCTAATATAATCCTATTTCAATACACATTGGACAAATTTGCACATGGGCAGTATCCCATATCAACCAATCAGTAATTGGCTTCTTTCAACCAGAATGCAACCCAACCCACATTTTTACTCACATGGACCTGCAACTGCCTTAGCAACCATGCATTGATTTGAATAAGAGACTGGAATATGAATAGGAGAGGGCTTGTATAGAAAGAGGAGTAATAAAAAGTAACAATAAGAATATATTTGTAGCCTTACAGAGCATTTGTTTTTAGGGGTTAGTGGCCCATATTTGAAAGATGGAAAGAATTAGTAGGCAAATAATTCAAAAACTATAAAAAAAAATTCAGGCCAATTAAATTGCTTAAAATTAGCCATTGTAGAACATACTAAAATTTAGATAAAGGTGCACCACCCCTTTTAATCAGCTGTTCCCAAATTGTGCGACTGGCCCCTCCAATGACGACTCAGTCTCGCTAGCAGTAGCTGGAGATGCCCAGGTTGAGTACCAGTTAGACTCAGAGAAAAGTTTTCTTCAAGATACACCTGGAAACTCTGTCTGAAGGCCAGTTCAGATGAGATTTAAATTGAACACTTACTTCAGAGATATTCTTGGAATAATAGATGAATTACTGAAAAATTTGTATTGTAACCTTGTTAAGAAATACATGCTGGGGTGCTTCGCCAATGAGGCGAGTTGAGGCTGTCGCCTCAGGCGGCAGCGCCCTACTAGGTACCAGGGGCAGCAAAAATGCCGCTCCTTGAACTTTAAGAGCCGAATTTCCAGTTCTCATACCAGAAATTCGGCTCTTCTAGCACAGAGAGCGCAGTTAGGCTCTCTGCGCTAGCGTACTTGCCCCCTCTGATGCCCTCCTGGACCCCCTCAGGTGCAAAAAGGTAAGCGAACAGGGGGGGGGGGCGGCAGCAACTGCTGCTGCCTCAGGCGGCAGAGGGGCAAGGATCGCCCCTGAATACATGGGGCCCAGTGCAAATCTGAAAGGTAGACAGGGACTATGGCATCAGCAATGTGTATAATAAGTAGTGCCATACCTCATCCAGTTTTCTATGGGGCACATTTTGCTTGTGGTAGATGAGAATAGAGTCGTTATGTCCTTGTAAAACAGCTTCTGCTGCTCTGAAAGGGAAAATTATTATAATATTTGCAATGGTATGAAATTAACAATCACTATGAAAGGGAAAATATGTAAGTAGAATCTACCACATTAATTTATCTTTATTTATCCATAGTAGTGTTTGGTTTCCTTACCCCTCTGACACTAAATTTCTACCAATTACATTACTGCTTACATACTGATTACAATTACATTATGTATAAATAGTGAGTTGCTCAAGTTTAAGTTGTGTATATATATATATATATATATATATATATATATATATATATATATATATATATATATATATATATTTTTTTTTTTTTTTTTTTTTATCTCTTAGCCTTAGAGGTAGACTTAGTTCCAAAACATAAGCTTCTCTGTGGTTACCCATTAACCCAATTCTCCACTTGTATTCTTTGATCTTTCCTGCTCAGTGGTACAGTACTCACTTGTTTGCCAAGAATGTTGTGAAGACATAAACAAATTTTGATGGGGTTTTGGATGGACCTAAAGACCCTCCACCATCCCCACGCAGACTGGGGACAACTCCATGGGGTGTGCTAGAAGAACTGGTATCATTGATCCCAGGAAGAGAAGCAGATCCTGTGCCTGGTAATGTTGGTGTAGACATCACAGATTCACCTGCATTACAGTCTAATAAAGAAGACAAAAAAGGATACCAGGAAAGAGAGTGAACAACGGAGTAATATTACTTTGCCAGCAATGGTACAGGGAGAAAGAAAAAGTTGTGGAGAAAAAAAGTCTGAAAATGAAGAAATAGAAGGTTTGTGGAGGCTTAGAAATAAGCTGAAGAGGGAAGGTACGGAAATTTTTTTTTTGCAAATACTGCCAAAGACAAAACAACTGAAGAAAGTAAGAATAAAAATAGAAAGGGTTAAACATTAACAAACAAAAACACTGTTTATATATAGGAAAGAACAAGGATGAAAGAGGAATGATATGTAAAAATGCAGATTTAGGGGGTTATTTACTAAAGTCTGGTTGGGCTTTTTGGGGCAAAGCTTGAATTTTTAGTTTGTTATATTTTTCTTTTTTTAAACTCGAATTTTTTAGGATCTTGGATTATAGTTTGGTCGGACAAATTCGGATTTTGATAAATAACCCCTTTAATAACATCAATAAAGGGCTGCACTAACACATCTAGTCAGCAGGTGGAGGTGCCCTGCAAGTAATCAGTGTAGCAGAGTTTGCTTACTTTCTTATCATAAAGATAAGTCAAGCATAACATTACACAGCTAGCATATATTATTTGTGAGGGGCCGGCAGGTGACGAAATAAACTCAGGTCACCTGTCAATAAAATAGTGCAAGTATTTTGTTACAAATTCTTTGTTTTTAAAGAACTATGTGATAGATGCAAAAGAGCAAAGAAAAATTCTAGAAACCATTTACAGCAGTTGGCACATAACTGGTACAAAGATACAAAATTGGCTGAAAAGGCTGGCTGTGATCATTTTCAAAGTATAGTTGTAAGAATAAAGTTTACGTGTGATCAAGTAAGTATTGGAACAGTCTCAAATGTGGCACCTGAGAATTGCTTTAATGTAGGGATGCACCGAATCCAGGATTCGGTTCAGGATTCGGCCTTTTTCAGCAGGATTCTGCCGAATCCTTCTGCCGGCCGAACCGAATCCAAATCCTCCTTTACATATGCAAATTAGGGACAGGGAGGGAAATCACATTACTTTTTGTCACAAAACAAGGAAGTAAAAAATGTTTTCCCCTTCCCAGCCCTAATTTGCATATGCAAATTAGGATTTGGATTCGGTTCGGTATTCGGCCAAATCTCTTGCGCAGGATTCAGGGGTTCGGCCGAATCCAAAATAGTGGATTTGTGCATTCCCACTTAAATGTGTTTAAAGGGTCAGTTAGAGGCAAGAAATAAAAAATCCTTAAATGTATTTACTTTTAATATTACAGGTAAAGGATCTATTATGTTGAATGCCAGGGACCTGGGAATTTCTGAATAAGGGATCTTTCCATAATTTGGATTTTCATACTTTGTCTACTTAAAAAAATCATTTAAACATTAAATAAACCTTATAGGATTGTTTTGTCCCCAATAAGGATACATTATATCCTAGCTGGGATCAGTACAAGATACTACGGTTTTAGTATTATAGTGAAAAATGAAAAGATTTTTAAAATTTTGAATTATTTCATTAAAATAGAGTCTACGGGAGATGGCCTTCTCGTAATTACTGGATAATGGGTCCCCTACCTGTATTATTATTAACTTAGTGGTTTCAAAAATTCTGCATTATTGTTTAGAAATGTGTAGATTAATGTTTTGCAGGACTTTTGATGAATTCTTCTAAAAGCCCACTGTGACGCTGACCAAAGGCTTGTTGTCAGTCAAACCATATACTTGCCCCTTACTTACTGTGGGTGACCACAAGGGTCTTTTCATCTTCCTCGCTGTCTGCTCCTGAACACCACTCATCTCCACTATATGGCTGCTTTCGCTCCAGGACACAGCGACGCTTACGACGGGAAGGCAACTCTACTGGAAATTGAGTTAGTGTAGTGGTCAAACATCTATTCTGCAGGCCTCTGACACATACAGACTAGATGAGCAGGACTGGAAGAAGCAGAGCATGTCTGCACTTTACTGAGTTAAGGCAGCAGCACTGTATGAGTAGAACAATGCAAATGCACTGGGTACCAGAAGGCAACATGGCACAATGGCATATACCGTAGTATACACACTAGTAGCTGATACTTTTAAATGAGTGCAAGCTGTACAATGCAAACTGTCTGTGACTTTTGGGGTTTAACACAACAGTTGAGATTATACATTGTAGTACAGTTTAAGCACAGTGGATACAGAATGTGGAATGTACCATTTAAAACTACTCAAATAAATAGGCATAGAATGGCTAAATAAGGCGAAATTCAAGCTTTCAGCATGTGTAGTCAGGTATCTAAAGGAAACACCGGTGTAAAAATGTATAGGGCAATGTACATAAAATGTAGAAGAGATAATAGTATGGGAAGGATGTGGTCCACATTGTTTTTAGGGCAGATGTGTTGTATTTAAGTACAGATGTGTATCTCACCTTTGGGGTCTTGTTCCAGAGGGGGAGGCCCAGTTTCTCCTTGCTCATCCACATCTCCAGCTGATTCTCTTTGCCCTTTAGCCAGGTTGGACCCCTGACTCTGTCCACTTATCAGCCCTACTCCACTCGGTGATGTATGATTGGCTTTGGGGCTCAGAAGCCCAGCCCCTTTGGTCCCCTGGTTCACATTAGGAGTCTGTGACTTTCCACCACTGCTGGAAACATTTCCATGATTAGCCAGTTTGCTTTCCGGGTGCATCGGATCGAGCGTAGCAAGATACAGTGACGGGGAAGGTATCAAAGAACCTAAAAAGGACAGAACATAATTCAACTAAGGTCTTTTGAGATTCAGAGAATAAAATAACTACCAAGTAAAATGTCTACAAAGTAAATAAGAAGGCTACAAGATGGTCTGTGCAATGAACTATCAACCATTTTTTCAACAGAGTAGGGAACAAAGGGTGTCCTTCATGTAATAAAACACTTAGGGGCAGATTCACTAACTTCGAGTGAAGGATTCGAAGTAAAAAAACGTCGAATTTCGAAGTGTTTTTTGGGCTACTTCGACCATCGAATTGGCTACTACGACCTATGACTACGAATCGAACTATTCGAACTAAAAATCGTTCGACCATTCGATAGTCGAAGTACTGTCTCTTTTTAAAAAAAAAACTTCGACCCCCTAGTTCGCCTTCTAAAAGCTACCGAACTCAATGTTAGCCTATGGGGAAGGTCCCCATAGGCTTGGCTAACTTTTTTTGATCGATCGTTGGATTAAAATCCTTCGAATCGTTCGATTCAAAGGAATAATCCTTCGATCGTTCGATCGCACTATTTGCGCTAAAATCCTTTGACTTCGATATTCAAAGTCGAAGGATTTTAACTCCCAGTCGAATATCGAGGGTTAATTAACCCTCGATATTAGACCCTTTGTGAATCGGCCCCTTAATACAGTTAAAGACTATCTCCCATAGACTCCATTTTATCCAAATAATCCAAACTAAAAAGTATTTACCTTTTCTCTGTAATAATAAAATTGTACCTTGTGCTTGATCCAAACTAAGATATAATTATTCATTCTCTCTCTCTCACCGGGTGCTATGTGTAGATTGCAAAATCCAGAACTCTAGGTACACGCACACCATTTGTCTTATCATAATTTATTTAGAAAAGGTGATAAACATCGCATCAACGTTGAGAGAGAGAGACAAAATATATATATAAATCACTAAAATACAGTATGGCCTAAATGTTTTCTACATAAATCTCTGAAGGAATGCAATTGCAAGAAGAGTAAGGTGGATGTAAGGAGAGGCTACAACACTAACCGATTCACTAACTTCGAGTGAAGGATTCGAAGTAAAAAAACTTCGAATTTCAAAGTGTTTTTTGGGCTACTTCGACCATCGAATGGGCTACTTCGACCACGAATCGAAGGATTCGAACTAAAAATCGTTCGACTATTCGATAATCAAAGTACTGTCTCTTTAAAAAAAACTTCGACCCCCTAGTTCGCCATCTAAAACCTACCGAACTCAATGTTAGCCTATGGGGAAGGTCCCCATAGGCTTTCCTAAGTTTTTTTGATAGAAGGATATTCCTTCGATCGTTGGATTAAAATCCTTCGAATTGAACGATTCGAAGGATTTAATCGTTTGATCGAAGGAATAATCCTTCGATCGTTCGATCGTACTATCTGCGCTAAATCCTTCGACTTCGATATTCGAAGTCAAAGGATTTTAATTCCCAGTCGATATTCGACCCTTGGTGAATCGGCCCCTAATATATTTTTTTTTTTTATTTTTTTTTTTACAGTAAATGGTAAAATACGTGTAGGTTTAATGGACACTGTTTTCTCCTGTTTTTCCGACTTATCCACACTGGGCAGTGTAAAATATGGGGCAGTTTCCAATACATCAGGATACTAGTACAGTAAGCATAAACTTGAATTTGTTCCTAGAGATCTGGTACAGTTTCAAGTATGTCTTTTAACAAGTGCATTTTTATTGTCCTTCCAGTTTAGTGACATTTACAGATTTCCTTGTCAGGACTATGTCAGGACTTACTGTATACAATGAATCCATTTCTTTTTTTTTTTCAACTAAACCCAGACCACAATTTGCTTTTTCAGATTTGAGGTAAATTAAAAGATTGCATAGCCCGTCGAGCATTAATTGTTCAATTCAGTTGTCCATTGCTTTAGGTTGTGTCTGCATTAACAGGTACTGTGTCGGCCTGTGTGCATACACACGGAGTGGAAAATGCGAGAGTATGCATTTTGTGCAGATTACACCTCAGTTTGCTTAATTTGAGTATAAAAAGCACGGTCACCAACAGCATGGGAGGCAAGAGAGAAGAAATCAAGGGCACAGAAAGAAGGAGACGAAAGGTACTAGTATCAAAAAGGTAGAGTAGCAAACTTTTTAATATACAGTAATTAGTTAGAAATTCTGTAGTTTCTGAAATAATGAATTTACACTTTACTACCATTTCTCAATAATGTGTCTCTCTGCACACACAGCTTTGTAGGAACGGACAGATTTATTAATAGGCGACCCTAGGCTATAGCCATAGGGCCCATCTAGCTTTTACAATTATTATTTTTCTTTTCTTTAAAAAAGTTTATTTTTATCTGAGCCGCTGGGACTGAGTCCAGTCAGGACAGGTGCCCAGTACCTGCTGTGAGAAGAATTGGCATCCAGACAAGGCAAATCATGTGGGTGGCATGAGCCAGAGCGCTTTAAAACCCCAGGTTCTTTACACCCCAGTGATGTCACGTCACTTGTCCCTTATGTCTCCAGGTGCACCCATGACCCTGATTAATTGTTATATATTTCTAAACTTGTGGGAGTAGCCTAGAAGAGGGGGGGGGGATTGTTTTAAGTGTAGTCTAGGGGCCTCACATCTATCACATCTCATTAATCTGCCACGGTTTCTAGGTTTGTGTACCTGATATAGATTTTATATATATATATATATATATATATATATATATATATATATATATATATATATATATATATATATATATATATATATATATATATATATATATATATATATATATATATATATATATATATATATATATATAAATAAATAAGAGAGCATGTCCAAAAACTAAAAAGTAGGCTTGACCTTGAAAAAAAAGTGCACCTCTATCCCTGTCCCCAACTGTTGCTTTGAAAATCTGATAACCATATTATACATACTAGTTATATTGCAGTTTATAGATTAGTCCTTAACTGTTCCTTTAAGTTTGATTCATCCATTATAATAAACCACAGTCAGCCTCAGCATTCTGTTGGAAATATAAACAGGATATGTTCAGGGATTTACGGTTGCACAGTATATTTACCTTGGGCTACAGCCTTTGGGAGATGTGTAACTAGATTGTCAATGATAAAATAACACAGTATATTGTGTCATGAGTTCAACTATTATTTAGTTATATTTAGTAAAAACATATTCTGACTTAAATTGGGTGGGGGTGTTGTCTTTAAAGGGCTCCTCCACCTAAAAAATGCTTTTTTTTCATAATTAAAGGGGACCCGTCACCCAAAGAAATTATTCAAAATCCTATTTTATCACATTAGTCAAGCAAAAATAACTTTAATTACACTATATAAATTATTTGAATCTTGTTTCCTTCAGTCTGGGATTTCAAAATAATAGCAAGCAGGCAGCAGCCATTTTGTGCACACTGTTATTAAAGGGATACTGTCATGGGAAAACATGTTTTTTGCAAAACACATCAGTTAATAGTGCTACTCCAGCAGAATTCTGCACTGAAATCCATTTCTCAAAAGAGCAAACAGATTTTTTTTATATTCAATTTTAAAATCTGACATGGGGCTAGACATTTTGTCAATTTCCCAGCTGCCCCTGGTCATGTGAGTTGTGCCTGCACTTTAGGAGAGAAATGCTAAAGTGCAGGCTGCTGTTTTTCCTTCTCAATGTAACTGAATGTGTCTCAGTGGGACATGGGTTTTTACGATTGAGTGTTGTTCTTAGATCTACCAGGCAGCTGTTATCTTGTGTTAGAGAGCTGCTATCTGGTTACCTTCCCATTGTTCTTTTGTTTGGCTGCTGGGGGAGAAAAGGGAGGGGGTGATATCACTCCAACTTGCAGTACAGCAGTAAAGAGTGATTGAAGTTTATCAGAGCACAAGTCACATGACTTGGGGCAGCTGGGAAATTGACAATATGTCTAGCCCCATGTCAGATTTCAAAATTGAATATAAAATAATCTGTTTGCTCTTTTGAGAAATGGATTTCAGTGCAGAATAGAGGAGGGGTATACAATATTTGATTGACAGCAGAGATTGACAGCAGCTATGAATGCTTTAATAAAAAATAGAAATTGGATTTCATGTTTAATTTGAAAAGGACTTTTATTATACAGATTTTTGTGTCTGGGTGACAGGTCCACTTTAAAGCGATACTGACACGTTCCTATAAAGGATAGGATAAGTGTCAGTATAAAGTAAATGCTGCACACGGAATAGTTCCCCGCAAATCCGCCTCCAGCCCCTTGAACCTGTGTGCAGCAGACTGGCTGACACAGCTAACTGATCTTCCGCTTTCCTTCAGTGACGCAGGGCTGGGGGCGGAGCGATCCTTCCATAGGCTGAAGTCCTGTTTTGCTTCGTAATCAGTCTATGGAAGGATCGCGCCCACCCCAGTCCAGCGTCACTGAACCGGCTCAGAAGATCATTTAGCAGTGTTGGAGGGTCGGGTTAGCACAGGTTTGCGGGGAGCTTTGAGGGGAAATATTCTGGATGCAGCATTTACTTGATACGGACGTTCCTATGATTTTTATAGGAATGGGTCAGTATCCAGTGACGTAACTAGAGGGGGGCGGGCCCTGGCATGGACGCGCTGCCGGGCCCCCCGCCCCCCTCCGTAGACCGGGAACCGCCCGGGAATCGTGGTGCGTGAGCTGCCAGGGGTGCCCTGAGGGGGTGCGTGCCCTGGCCCAATCGCACCCCCTGTTCCCCCGGTAGTTACGCCACTGTCAGTATCGCTTACCAATATACATGAGTTAAAATTCCCAATGGTTTTAATATTTAATGATGCACTGAATCCAGGATCTGGTTTGGGATTTGGCCAGAATTCGTCCTTTTCCAGCAGAATCCAGATTTGGATCTATCCGAATCCAGGTGCCCGTCTAAACAGAATCTGAATCCTTAACATCATGTGACTTCTCATCACACTGTTCTTTTTAGCCTTTACTAGGATTCATGTTTGGACAAATCCTTCATGAAAGGAATCTCTATATACATGTAATTGCTATGAAAAGTTATATATGTTCACATTTTGTGCACCTCTTAAAACAATGTAGCAAGTCGGCTGATTAACTGATCTGGATAAACTGAATCCTGTCCAGAGAAGAGAAAGGGTTAAACAAATACTGTATTGCATACAAGTGCAATTACATTTACAAAAACATTTAAAACAACTAAAAAAATCTTTAACAAATGTATATTGGAAAGTTGCTTTTGAGGCGGAGGAGCCCTTTAAACATAGGGTTGAAATTTTGTGGAGCCACTGGTACTCTAAACAAAAGCTACACAGATCAATGCCATAGGGAGTATTTGCACAACAATCAGAAAGGGCATACAGCACACTAGACATAGCAGAGATCATTCCCAATGACATTTTACGTAAAAAAAAAAAAAAACAACTTTGTTTTGCCTCTGACTATAGGCCTTGCATTATTTTTTTTCTGCCATATCACAGTCATTTTCTTTCGATTTGTTCCTTTTTATTTTTAATGAGCAGACATGCTAGCAGACAATGTGCTACTCTGCATACAGATGTGCTATGTAATGCCTGCCATCTCCTCCCCCCTAGTTAGGCTTCCTTTTATTCTCTTCATCTTCTTGTTCTGCCTCCCTGCTTTGCAGAAGGAAAAGGAACTGCAGGTAGATGTCCTTCCAATCTGCCAGTGATTAGCAAAGCTCCTATGCTGTGCACAGGAGGGAAAATTTAGCCAAAATGTAGAAGAAGCTGAAGGCACCACATTGAAACAAAAATAAATATGCTGGTAGACAGTTGTGAATAGTGACAGGGGAAGTGGCAATATGAATTATCAGGGAGAAGAAAAAGAGACAGGGCTTCCTTTTGCTGTTGGCCGTCAGGGTCTGCACCACCTCTATAGCACTCAAATCATGCTTTCTGTTTTGCACAGACTGATATACCCAGAGCTATGCATACTTCACATACAGCTTAATGCTTGTCAGCACAAACATATTCCCAATGTACAGCCCTATTCTCTGCATGTCATAAATTGGCATCTAAATCGTTTGCTAGGTTGTTAGGTCACATGAGCTAATTAACCAACAGAGTTCTGTCTTTTGCTTCCACACTTCTTCCTGTTACAGTTGCATTATTTCTGGTCAGGTGATCTCTGAAGCAGTACAGAGACCATCATGAAATGATGGTTCAAGGCAAGAGATGTAAAAGGGCAATATTTAATGAAATATATATTCCAGTTTGATAAGATTCTTTAATATGTCACTTAATATGATATAAATGCTGTTGCTTAAGTATTCATTTTGGGGGTATATTTTTCCTTTAATTAGTTATGCCCCTGCACAAGAAGATCAATTAGGATGTGACTGATGGTGCCCCACTGATTGTCAAGTTATAAAGTTGGTGTACCTGACAAGCTCTGAATGCAGTCTGTACAACATTTATAGAATCGACAGCCATGCCAAGGTTTTTGGTATTTAGGGGCTACAGAAAAAGCTGGGATAGAGAGAGAAAATCCTTTTTTCTCAAACAGAAGTCAATGTTGCTTCTGGCCATGTGATATATTGTGCCTGCTTCAGCTGGGAATATGTGTCACAGCTTCATTGCCTTGTGTCAGAATAAGAACTCAGTCACACAAGTCTTTTATCCTGGCTCTACTTGCTGTTCTGTACAGCGGCACTCTCACTGTAATTATGCTGGTGCTGACAGGGTGCTACCCACATCATATAAAGCTTACTAGTACAGGTATGGGACCTATTATCCAGAATGCTCGGGACCTGGGGTTTTCCAGATAATGGATATTTCCGTAATCTAGATCTTCATACTTTATGTCTACTAGAAAATCATATCATTTAATAAACCAAATAGGCTGGTTTTAATCCAATAAGGATTAAATATATTTTAGTGGGGATTAAATACAAACTACTGTTTTACTATAACAGGGAAAAAGGAAATCATTTAAAAAAATTAAGGATTATTTGGATAAAATGGAGTCTATGGGAGATGGCCTTTCTGTAATACGGAGCTTTATGGATAACGGTTTTCTGGATAATGGATCCCATACCTGTACCTCCAGTATATTTTTGTCACTAGCGCCATGATATATGGAGGACACAATGACAAGGATTGTCTGTTTCACTGGTTTGCTTAATTTACATACTAGCTAAAGCCCTGGTACACTGAACTAGTAGAAAGAGAAAGGGGTTTTTTTTTTCTTGTCAATACAATCACATACTAGTTACAGCGCATTGAAATCACAGGCCTGCATTTTAAAAGAATAAAAAACAAAATAACACACAATTAAGTACAGCTATCTAAGTGAAACTGTGCATATTTGTACAAAATAATATTAGTGCAAAATGTACACATTCAAATTTATTAGAATATGCAAAGACAGGTATAAATGTAATTATACATTTGTATTGAAAAAATTCTAAATGTAAAAAAGTATTACTCAATAAGTTCCACAAATACTTTGGCCACTAAAGTGGACTGTGATAAGCAACTTATTCAGAGGGCCAATGGGGGTTTGCCAAAGTCTACAGCCCATAAAACAACACCAACAAATCTAAAGTGGCACTGTGGCATTGCTCCATCTAGCTCAGGGGTGTCCAAAAGGTAGATCAGAATCTACCAGTAGACCTTTAGCTGGTGATATGTAGATCTCAAGACCCTGTCAACAAATGGCTTGTCTAAATCACCCTCCTATTTCATGCTTTTCATTCAGATATTTATTATGTT
This sequence comes from Xenopus laevis, assembly GCF_017654675.1. NCBI lineage: Eukaryota > Metazoa > Chordata > Amphibia > Anura > Pipidae > Xenopus > Xenopus laevis. Next base: position 82,493,125 of record NC_054383.1, read on the forward strand.
CAGGTGACGGAAATAGTTGTTTTTATAAATATACTTTTTATAAATCAATATTTAAGTAATATTTTCCATGGAACAGAATGCTAACAATGTTTTTATGGATGTAGATCAAAATGGGACAACATCACTAAAAGTAGACCTCGCATTAGTAAAGTATGGGCACTCCTGATCTAGCTGCACTGATGGCTACAGCTTTTTCCAGAGTGCTTTCACATTTTCACGATGATCTCCTCTCTGTGTGCTGCATACCTGGCAGCAGGGGCGATCCTGGCCCCTCCGCCGCCTGAGGCAGCAGCAGTTGCTGCTGCCCCCCCCCCCAGAAATTCGCTCTTAAAGTACCAGGAGCAGCATTTTTGCTGCCCCTGGTACCTAGTAGGGCGCTGCTGTCTGAGGCAACAGCCTCAACTCGCCTCATTGGCGAAGCACCCCTGCCTGGCAGTACAGCTATATGGAGCTGTGGAAGAGTGCGGATCCACTTCTCTAGGCCTAAAAAGAACAGGAGGAGGGCAGTGGAGCCAACACTCGTTGTGACAAAGTTCTTAGCAGGGTATCCACAGGTAGTGGAGCAGTCCTTTTGCAGTCTAAAAGAGGATTAATGGCAGGCAATGGGAAAAGGTGTTACTGCAAATCACATAGTGATTTCTGACCTACAGTAACCTTTTAACAAAGTAGTTAAAAGAGAGAGAGATAATACGGTTACAAGATCATTTTAAAAATCTATGTTTCCTGGGCTTCAAGGAAACATTTAAATTAAGTGCAACTAGTTCAGACTTTCTGAACTTTCGGAGTTTCATAGTTGCCCTGATTTTTACATGATCTGCATGAATCTACTGTAAAATATGAGAATATATATGTACTGTATATAGCAGGTTATTGACACAAAGTTCTGAAGGTGTGGGAAGTAGGGGTTATGGATCACAGAGAGGGTCTATTTCCATTCTGACAAGGGTTGTTGTTATTGCAGCAGGAGTTGATTAGGCTGCATGTGCAGTTCCTGTATAAAAGCATTTTCTCTAGAGATTTTGGCATGCAACCTGACTGCGGAAGGACACCCCTCCTTAGCACTTCCTGGGAGTCTACAACTATAGTAGGAAGACTCTTGCCCAACAACTGATTAAATAAGCTAACAAGAGGAGGGCTGTATGAGGCTGGAAGGATAGTCAGGTACTGTTAATTGTCTAAGGGGGAAGTATGACCTGTGGATCTGTAGATTGTGAACTGCTTTTAACCTGTTGATGTGTTCAAAGGAAACATGCCAATGCTATGTGAACTGTATAAGAAGGACTTTGCATAGTTAACAGGCAAAATCTGTTCTAATTACCACTGAACTATTTAATGGGAGAGGGCTGTACCTAGGGCTGCCACCTGGCCGGTATTTTAATGGCCTGGCCAGTAAAAATTATGGCTGATCCCAATGTTATTAATAGGGAAAAAAGTTAAATATATAGGAAGGCCGGTATTTTTTTCCAAAAAAGGTGGCAACCCTAGTTGTGCCCCTTCAGAATTGCGACCGTTTCTTGCTTGCTCTGTTTGCCCCTAAAACCTTTCTTCTTGGAAAGCAATAAGTTCCTTATTTTGACTGCACTTAGGTCATCACAAAAAGGGAGGAAGGCAAACCAATGACAGGTAATTTAGCAATGTATCAAAAGAACAAACACATTGTTATTGTAAGCCAGTTTCTTGGAAGTGGCAACTTGGCAAGTGCTTTCACCATATTTTAATAACACTGTCACAATATCCCACAGATGAGGTATACAGTAAAACTGATACATCCAGAATTAGTTGGTTGGGCTCAGGCTCAGTTATGAAGTATAGCTTGTAATACAGTTTATTTGCCATTGCTTGCTTTTATAGCAGTACTTACATACCTGTGTCACCAGGAAACAGCAACTTTTTTAAAGAAGCAAACAAGAGCTGCTATTGATGTCACATATTTTCCAGTTTTGCTGGCACACCAGCTATGCAATCTGATTATTCCAGGGCTCGTTATTAACTTTTAACCAATGCTAAACAAACTTAATTAGATATAGAGGCAGATTTATTATAATGGGAGTTTAGAATAAATAAAAACTCACCCATGTTCTATTCATTCCTATGGGATTTCTGGAAGCATATTTATCAATGGGTGAAAGTTTGATTAATGTGGTTGTAAAAATCCCAGAAGAATAGAACAGAACATGGGTGAGTTTTTATTTATCAAAATCTAAACTCACATTTTGATAAATCTGCCCCATAATAAACATTTAATCAATCTTTTTGTGAAAATTGGAATAAACAGATGGACATATGGCAAGAAACATTCTCGGACATTATCACTTTAATTTAATCTGACCTTATTATTTTTATTAAAGGGGTTGTTCACCTTCCAAACACTTTTTTCCCAAATCTAAGTTTAAAGTTGAATGTTCCTGTCTCTGGTGTTTCAGTCTGGCAGTTCAGTGATTCAGGTGCAGACTCTAAACTGTTACAATTTTGCAACATTTCATTGATACATTTGTAAGCAGCATCTCTGTGAGTATTAGCAACTAGTGTATCAATTATAACTAGTGATGCACCGAATCCAGGATTCAGCCTTTTTCAGCAGGATTCGGATTCGGCCGAATTCTTCTGCCCGGCCGAACCGAATCCTAATTTGCATATGCAAATTAGGGTCGGGAAGAAAATTGTGTGACTTTTTGTCACAAAACAAGGAAGTAAAAAAAATTTTCCCGCTCCAACCCCTTATTTGCATACTCAAATTAGGATTCGGTTTGGTATTCAGCCGAATCTTTCACACAGGATTCGGGGGTTCGGCCGAATCCAAAATAGTGTATTCAGTGCATCCCTAATTATAATAGCTGCCTGTTATGAAACTCAGGGATTCTGCTCAGCAGGGACAAAGATAAGAAATGTATCAACTAAATGTATCAATTTAGAACAGGGGGGTCGGGGACCCCCCCCTCAGAGCTGCTTTAGAAAGTGAAAAATGAAGCTTTACACTTCAATATTAGAAAAACAGTCACACACAGAAAATAGAAAGCCATTGTAAAAAGAAAATTTCTGGTGATCTATCTGAAAACAACTAGTTGTTTAAATGGCGAACCACCCCTTTGATGTGTCTAGCACTGGCATATTCCACATCACTTTACAGAGATTATGCATCACTTTACATATATAGAGCAGCTGAATAAAACTCTAAATTACTCAAAAACCACAAATAATAAATAATGAAAACCAATTACAACTCGTCTGAGAATATGACTCTCTAAATCATATTCCAAGTTAATTGAAAGGTAAATAACCCCTTTAATATACCTTGGCAGAACGATCAGTGATACATCTGGAAAAGTGTCACTATTAACCTTGTGAAGCAAAATCAAGAATAACATTGACTCTGTATTCCATCTTGGAAAAAGCATCGGTAATGCATCTAGAAACTAGCGTCATTATTACAGCAGGGATGCAAAGTCAGTGTACACATGTGGAGTGTACCAGTAAATCATCTGGAAAGGGAGTACCTGGAAAGCAGAGCCAATAATGAAGCTGAGGTACTATGAATTAAATCCCAGTGGAACTTACAGTCAAAGGTCCCTACAGCATGGTCAGTTTTATCAGCGGCGCATTAACATGCCAGTATGTTTTTGGAGCGTGGGAGGAAACAAGAGTACCTAGAGGAAACCCATGAAGCATCGAGAGAACATACAAACTACTTGAAGATTCCCTGGCAGTGATTAAACCTATGACTCTAGAGCTGCAAAGCAAAATTGATAACCATTATTGATAATCATCTGCCAATTAAAAAGTCAACAGTATTGATATAGCAGAAAACTAGGCCACTACATGTAAAGAGTATCCAAGCAGTTAAAGACAAAGAGCAGAACTTTTACTATCACAGTTATTAAACTTATTGCATATGAAGTGTTGACTACATAAACACCAAAAAATTTAAGCGTTTTAAACTCTGTACTGGTGTGCTGCTTCAGAGAGACTACACTTTATATAAACTTCTGTGTAGCTAAGGGGCAGCCATTCAATAAGAAAAATGATAAAAGGCCAATTATGGATAATTAATTCCTTTTGATAGAAGTGCAACAACTACATACACACACATACTATGACCAAGTATAGTAGGGATATAAAAGACTAAATTTTAGAAGAGACAGAATCATACCTATGATACCTGGCAAGCACTACACCTGTTACACTGGCTATGCTGAAAACCAAAAAGTCAATAATCAATCTGCGATAGTCAGTAATGCATTTTGAAAGCAGTGAGCTTAATGCACCGGTGAAAATATAAGCATTAAAGTTTCTGTATGTGTGGCAAAGAATACCAGATTAAAGAGGTGGTTCACCTTTAACTATATTATAGAATGTCTAATTCTAAGCAACTTTGCAATTGGCTTTTTTTTTTTTTTAATAGTTTTTTTTAATTATTTCCCTCCTTCTCTTTCCAGCTTTCAAAAAACAAATGCTCTGTAAGCCTACAAATTTATTGGTATTGCTACTTATTGCTCATCCTTCTATAAAGAGCATCTCTTATTCATATTCCAGTCTCTTAATCAAATCAATGCATAGTTACTAGGTAATTTGGACCCTAGCAATCAGATTGCTGGACCTGCAAACTATAGAGCAGCTGAATAAAACTCTAAATTAATCAAAAATGAAAACCAATTACAACTTGTCTCAGAATATGACTCTCTACATTATATTCAAAGTTAATTGAAAGGTAAACAACCCCTTTAATGCCTTGGCTGTACGACTGGTGATACATCTGGAAAAGTGTCAGTATTAACCTTGTGAAGCAATATCAACAATAACACTGACTCTGTATTCTATCTTGGAAGCAGCATCGGTAATGCATCTAGAAAAAGTGTCATTATTACAGAAGGGATGCAAAGTCAGTGTACACATGGGGAGTGTACCAGTAAATCATCTGGAAAGGAGTACCTGGAAAGCAGAGCCAATAATGAAGCTGAGGTACTAAGAATTAAACCCTGAAGGCCATGTCGGAAAGACACCTTTTAAGCAGTTGGTAAGTTACAACTGAAGGAATCATTATGGCACCTCTAACGCAGCACCTTTGAAGAAGAGCCAGTTATCCAGAATGCTCGGGACCTGGAGTTTTCCGGATAACGGATCTTTCCATAGTTTAAGTCTACTAGAAATTCATTTGAACATTAAATAAACACACTATTACAGAGAAAAAGGTAATTGTTTTTAAAAATTTGGATTATTTGGATAAAATGGAGTCTATGGGAGACAGCCATTCTGTAATTCTGAACTATTGGGTTTCCAGATAAGGGATCCTATACCTGTATTAAAAGATTCACCATTACTCCTACTACAGTAGAAGTAATGCACATAATACACCGTCATGAACATTGAAGGCAGTGTAAAGAACATGCATAGATGAAGGGTCAGTATTAACATTGAAAACTGCAGAAGTTACCGTAAACCCCCACACAAGGTAATCATGCTACTCCTTGTTCCAGTGTGCGCCTTCAACTCCAACGCACAAAGGATATTGGTGTATCCAATTAACCTCCCCATGGCTTTTACTGTTACATTACGCAATGTGTCGACTTATACCTCATGTTTAAATTCCTGTTATGTATATGGGTTGTTTTGTATTGTATGTTAAAATAATAAAACTTAACTTTAAAGAAAAAAAATCTAAATTGTTCCAGGAGCATGTTGTCAATATTCCACCGGATAGGTGATTTAGAATTACACTTGGCAAGTGCATCAGTAATACTAGGAAGCAGGATCAGTTGTAGGCCCAGGTCGCAGATTTACCTCTTGGAAGTAGGGTGTAGTAATACAATATTCTCACTGTTTTAAGATAAATTCAATAATGTTGCTGGATAGTTCCTGGGAAAACCTTAGTATCAGGTCTAAGAATGTGTTAGTCACAGTGTCAGACTGTAGAGTGAGTAATGCACCTAGAATGAAGAGTCAGCAATGTACACTTGGAAAGCAAGTACTACACCTCAGAAATACCACCAGGACTAAATTAGGTGAGAAACATTGGAACTGGTAGCAGCATCACTGAAGGGAGCAGTTTCAGAAGTGTGCCTGGGAAACCATGTCAGCTGTGCAACTGAAATTCCACCTGGAAGGCTGGGATATTTATACAAAAACAGGAGGTGTAAAACTGCCCATTACTGCAACTGTCAGAAAGTGCACACCTGGAAGGCAATTATTAATACAACTGGCAGGCAGCACACACACACACACACCTGGAAGGCAATTATTAATACAACTGGCAGGCTGAATACACCAGGCAGGCAGTGAAAGTAGTACACTAGGGAATCGGTACAAGGACACGACGATTAAGTTGCAGTAGCTCCAGTGAATTGAGCATAGACAAGCTTGAGACAACCTTACCTTCCTCACACTTCTCGGCCTCCCATATCTCGCCGTCTCCAGCCTGCTGTATAGTGTCGCAAGACTCCCACGCTCAGAGCCTGGAAGATGGGGACATAGAAGCGAAAACATTCGCCACTGAGGCGAGCCTGGTGTCCCCTCTCATCCTGCCCCCTTCTCTGGAATACGGACGGCTGGGGGCATGTAAACAGCCTGCTGCACTGATCCTGTCTCGGCTACTGCTGCTGCGGGTAATGGCCGGCAAGGGCAGATATTAATCTATCCCGAGCCCTCACACCAGCTTTATTCCCCCGTTCCTTTACCCTGGGTACAGGGAAGACACAGGATCCTCCAGCCGCTTAGGCTGCCCGCTGTCAAAATAAGAGCCTCCCCTCCTTAACTGCTTCCTGCTCGCCCTCCCTCCCCCTCCACAGCAAAGTCCGTCCCTGCCTCATCGCACACCTGGGAGAAAGCAAAGCAGGGAGAGCCAGGCAAAGGCACATGGCTGAAACAGTAGCAGCAATGGGAGGTGGGCCGGCTGGGTAATCGGGGAGGTAGGCTGCCAGTGAGACGGTGTGGCTCGTTGTCAGGAGCAAGGGAAAGTCTAAACTGAGAAGTAAATAGGGGTGAGCGCTGGAGTGTATTGGGAGACAACAGACCTACATAGAGTTGCCGAGATTGGCAGTCGGTGATAGGCTGCAATACTAATGAGGACCCACGGCAGATCCATCCAGTGTGTGCAACAGAGGTGAGAATTAATTAGTAATGGGCAGAAGAAACAGCTGGACCCTAGAACTAGTGAATAGACAAATACCTGTCCCTAAACTCACTCACCGCTGCTAATGGATTCATCCACTGAAATGGCAAAAACTACTTTCCTCAATTCAGTTCATTCACCATCCCTTATAGCTTTTTTTATCGTGTTCCTTTGTATGAACACACTTTTTTTTGTCTTTGAGATTGTTGCTGTAGTTGAACAACACCCAGAAATACTCTTAAAGAATTCTTCCCATTAATTCTTGTGTTTTTTCCCATACAAATGGTTCTAGTTGCAGACAGGGCAACCACTAGAAATAGCAGGGCCCTGTACAACAACATTTTCTGGACCCCAGCCCCCAAGTGCTATAAACGGTAAAACAACCCACAAACATGTTATTAGAAGCCAAAGATGGGGAGGGCCCCAGGGTCGAACTGGGCTGACGGGGCACCGGGAAAAAACCCGGTGGGCCCCCTGCTCTTGTGGGCCCCACCAGGGCCAGGTCTGCCCTCAGGTCCGCATGCCAGCACTGCAGAGGGGCCCTGGGGCAGTAGTTTTTAAAAAAAAAAAAAAACCAGAGGCACCAGAGCCCCCCATAAAAGCTTTAACAAACATTGGTGGTCAGGGCTACCCTGTAAGTTAAAAAAAACATTGGCACCAGAGCCCCCGATAAAAGTTTTTAGAAAATCATTGGTGGTTAGGGCTCCCCTACAAGTTCCTTTTGTGGCTTCTGATCTTTTCGGGACTTTTACAGGTTCGGTACTGTCAAGGGGGGCCTGGCTATTTCAAAAAGTGCTGCACAGCCGGCCCCACTTTATGCCCGTACAGCAGTACCCCCTGCGCCCCCCTGATGGCGGCCCTGGTTGCCACCCCAACAGAGTTCTACCAAGACAAATTGTGCTTATTTTGTGTATCAGACACTAGCCATTGTTTATATTAGGCTTACAATTGCCACAACTGCCACTAAAGAAGGCCATACACAGCCTGACAAAAAGTATCCGAACATTTGGTCCATATGCCTGGGTGTAGCATGATTTGTCATACATGCCTAGATAGTTGGGCAGTATGCACAAAATTGGCCAAACTGATTAACCAAATCTGATCATGTTTGACCAGCTTAAAAACTCTTTATCAGTCAGTGAACACAAGTTCTCTGTCTCACATAGGTAGGGAAAGAAAAGTATTTATATAGTGATAAAGGACCCCCTTTTGTAAAATATAAGGATATATATAAGGCTTTCTGTGACCATATAAAAACACAAGGACAAAGGCTGAGTGTTTTTATACAGGTCGTGGAATTCCAAGGTGATAATCCTCATTTTGCTACAGGGGGTACTTTATTTATTATAATATACACGTTTCAGTGAGTCATGTGATAGAAATTACATCACTAAGCTCCAATTATAACCTATGACATCACTTAACACCATTTATCATTTACAGGATATTCATGGCTCTTGTGGATTATATAGCGCTTTGCCACATTTTGGGAAAATGTACCGGCCTTCCTATAATGTTATCTTTCTTCCCTATTAAAGGAGAAGGAAAGCTACAGAGGCATTTTATAGCCAATAGATGAGCTGCAATAGTGCAAACTAGAATGCTATATTTATTCTGTAGAATGTTTTACCATACCCGAGTAAAAAGTCTCTTCCTGCTCACTTATAGCTCTGGACTCAGATTACAGCAGAGAAGGGGGGGGGGGGAAGAGAAGCAAACTGAGCATGCTCTTGCCCAGGGCAATGAGGTTTAAGCTGAAGGCAGGAAGTCTGATACAGAAGCCCATATGTACACAATAGAAGGAAAGAAATGCTGTGTTTCTTTTGACAGGGGACTCAGAGCAGCACTACTTTGGGGGTTTACTGGTATACCGGTGGACCTTTCTGATAAGGCTTACTTAGTTTTAACCTTTCCTTCTCCTTTAATGTTAAAAAGGAACATTTGCAAAAGGCCCACTTAGACATGGGGCAGACTTTTCATCTGGTATAAGTTTTGACACAAGCCTACAGAAATGGTAGACTCCTAATCATTGAAAAAGCATTGTTAATTTATTTGCTTTTTTTTTTTGCCATTTTGTTATTTATCTGCTGCTGTGGCTGTTGGTTCAGGGTGGCAAACCTGGGCATCATGCCTACTTCAGTAAATGAAAATCATTTCTGCACTGCCTGTCTTTTTATATTGAAGTTCATGTGTTCTATCACAAATATTATTAGGAAGTGGGAACCGACTAATGAAATTTTTGGGCTACTGGTACCTTAAAATCATGCTGTGTCTATCAACTGACATTTCTAACAAGGTTGTCTGCCTGTTTGGATTTATGGTTTTGAACTATTAGACTGTATCTGTTCTTTTAAACCAGAGGTTCTTAATGCATAGTTACACACAAGGACATAAAGGAGTCATTTGCATGCATAGGCCCATAATTCCTTAAGTGTGGGTTAAGGGCTCTCATTTCTTGTTTCAATACAGTGCAATGTGTATAGCTGAGTCATAGGGCTGCCATTAGTAATTATGGAGCTCTATATTACCAAGCTATATTGTCCAGCTGTTATGTCAGGTTACAGGCTACGCAGAACTTCAGAACCTTACATAACTAGTGTAGGAAGCTTCTTCTGGTGCTTCTCTGCTCATTCCTATCCCTCAGTCTTATAGGAGTGATAGAATTGAGTATAGAAGAATCCTGAGACAGTTTATGGATTTGTAACTGGAGATTTTGCCCAGCCTATGTCCAGACAGAACAACAGGGGGCGATTGTGGTACACGTTTTTGGTATTAGCAGTGCGTTGGATGGGGGTCTCAGAAAGTTTCTTTTGCTGGGGGGCCTGGGCACACCATTACTGTGGCTTACTAAAGCCATTACATTTTACAAAGTATATCTGTTATGTAAAGTCTGGGCACACAGCAGCATATTTATATATACTTTAGTAGTGCTTCTGAAAAAAACTTTTATCAGAACATGGTAACAGTATGTAATATTTCAATGCATAAAACTCCTTTTCTGTTTTTGGAGTTAGTAGTCTTTTAATGTAGAACAAAAGAAAGACATTAGGGCACACTTCCTCATAAAGTAAAACCACTATTTATTGTTGCATTAAAAAAATATACAGATGGCTGCTGTGGAATGGCTGCATAATGCGTTTTGGGAAAACCCCTTAATCATAAGCTATAATTAAGGGGTGTTCCTTAAACGTGTTAGGTGTCCATTCCACAGCAGTTGCAGATGCAAATTATATAGCAAGGCAAATATATTATACAGCATAATTTGTATGCTTGATGTCTAGAACTGTGCAGATCTTTTTGTGTTTGTGTGACAGAGGAGTGAGATACGTGTGTATGTTTGAATATATGTATCCTCATAGGTTATCTTGTATCCACCCAAAAATAGGGTTCTTTTTTAATGCAAGTGCAAGCCATAAAATTGCAAATATTTAAACACTAGACTTGCAACTTGCATCTAGTACAAAAATGCCATTTTTTAAGAATTGCCTGCACAGTGCAGAGTTAATGTTGAATGGATACAAGGAAACCCTGAAATCGGTGTCGTACTGGCTTTCTGGGCTACCAGAATTTTTCCCTGGTGGGCCTTGACCGTAGCAGGCCTTTTTTGGGGCACAGACCCTTTTTGGGGCACAGAGTATCAACTCTTTTCTACCTTCTACCATTTCTCAAGACTGAGGCCACATTTATTGCCACAGATTAGCAAGAGAATCCAGGGGCTTTTGCAACAAAACTCTTCTCGATCATCCTCACATTTGGGAGGAGCTTCACAACTACTTTTTGTATGCAAAACCCTATGATTTGGGATCCGGACAATCCCGAATCCTTCTCTCTGTATTTGATTTGGCCAATCCTAAATCAAATTCTTTCATTGTTTGCAAATTTTTCCTTTTAGTAGGGTTTGGATTTGATTCACCCAGATTCTTGCATCATTTCCAGTGTTCAGCCTGTGTGGCATCTGCGCCCAATTTTTTAAGTGCAACTGCGCAACTGTGTTGATTGACGTAAGGTGCTAAAGGAACGCTGAAGCTATCACCTGGTCAGGAGGTGGGGGTAGCTCCAGGGTTCTCCTGTGTTAATAGGTACAACAGTGCCTGATTAGAAATGGAAGGCAGGAAGGAGTGGGGATGAGTGCAACTATATAGAAGTTCAAAGAGTGCATTTAAGGAGATAAAATACATATTTGTTTTTTTTAATGGAAGTAATTGGGCAATATTCAGTTCAGCCAGCAGATGGCACCAACCCTTAAGGTTGGCAGCAGAGATTCCCTTACAGGAGCCTACATAAGGAAGTGCAAGTGCCAGGCACTTCCTCCTTGGCCTAGAAACATCAAGCAAACAGACAATTGTCTGCAGAGCCACACGAGGTGTGAGGTTGTACCTTTGTACAGCCAGGACATGACTTAGGAGATTTATGTCAGCCTGTATATTAAAGGGGTTGTTCACCTTCAAACAACTAGTTGGTTTCAGATAGATCACCAGAAATAATGACTTTTTCCAAGGACTTTCTATTTTCTATGTGTGACGGTTTTTCTAATATTGAAGTGTAAAAGTGTAATTTCTCTCCTTCTGAAGCAGCTCTGGGAGGGGGGGTCGTCAACCCTGTAATGTAAACTGTTCTAAATTGATACTTTTACTTGATACATTTCTTATCTTTGTCCCTGCTGAGCAGAATCTCTGGGTTTCATTACAGGCAGCTGTTATAATTGATACACTAGTTGCTAATACTCACAGAGATGCTGCTGAGAAATGAAATGTTGCAAAATTGTAACAGTTTAGAGTCTGCACCTGAATTACTGAGCTGCCAGACTCAAACACCAAAGACACAAACATTCAACTTTAGACTTAGATTTTGGAAAAAATAAATAATGGAAAGTAATTGAAAAAAGTATTTATTTCTGGGGTACAATCTAAAAACAACTGCATTGAAAAAAGTGTTTGAAAGGTGAACAACCCCTTTAAACCTCGATTTTTTTCTGGCCGAGTTTTTAAAGGGAAATACTTTCCATTTTCTATGTGTCACTGTTTTTCTAATATTGAAGTGTAAAGTGTCTTTTTCACCTTCTAAAGCAGCTCTGGGAGGGAGGGGTCACCAATCCTGTAAACTGTTCTAAATTGATACATTTAGTTGATACATTTCTTATCTTTGTCCCTGCTGAGCAGAATCTCTGGTTTTCATTACAGACAGCTGTTAGAACTGATACAATAGTTGCTAATACTCCAGAGATGCTGCCGAGAAATGTATCAATAAAATGTTGCAAAATTGTAACAGTTCAGAGTCTGCGCCTGAATTACTGAGCTGCCAGAGACAGGAACATTCAACTTTAAACTTAGATTTTGGAAAAACAGTAAAAAATTAATAATGGAAAGTAATTTATTTCTGGGGAACAATCTGAACTGAACTGAAAAAAGTGTTTGGAAGATGAACAACCCCTTTAAAGAAAAAAAACTTTAATTTTTAGAGATTTATTATACCCCCAAAGCTGCAAAAAATTTTATCCAAAAATAATCCAGCCAAAACCTGTCAAGGTCATGAAGAAGTCAATGCAGATATCCCTTTTACAATTTGAAGATATCGTGATCCGTGCTTGGTTTTGTACGATTTTCAGGAGAGGGCATCATATCCAAAAAAGTGGTACAAATAAAATTTTCGCTCAATTTTATCTAGACTTTTGCAATCTGCTTATTCGATAAATGAGTTAAATTTGTGGATGGGAGTCGAATTTGTTTTAATAAAAAAATTGATAAATTTGTGTTTTAATGAATATCCCCCTAGGAGTGAGAGATAGCTACAACAGCCAGCAAGCCTATTGTCCATACTAGGAGTATTTGGAGAAGAGACTCCAGGCAATTATGCAGAGTGTTTAGGAGTTGTTTAGTGGCAACCTGATGGTGCTGTAGTGAGACAGCTCAGGAGAAGCACATGCACTGCATGGTGGTGAGATGTAGAGAAGTGTTAACGAGAAAGAGGATTCCCCTTCAACTCTACAACTACTAGTGATCCTCCACATGACAGGGGCATTGCAGGTTTGTGATAGAGAGACAAACGTGGTGTGTATGAGGAAGAGAGAGGATCTTTTTAAGTTCTGAATAGTATTGATTGTTTAGCTGAAGTATTCTGAAATACTCTTGAGTTGGTAATCAATGCTCCGGTCTGTCTGCTACATTTTTGAGTAGCTGTTAATAAACTTTGCCTTGGTTTTATCACATTGATTTTTGGCATGCCTATTTCTTGCAATAAAGACCTCTCCAGTCCCCTTTCCGTTATTGGCGATCTACCAGTTATTTTGACGCAAGTACCTTTAATGAAAGTGATTTTTGGTGCAACACACTGCATAGAAATGTGGATGTTCTCTTAAATATATTAGTGGATGCTATGATAAGAAACAAGTAACTGTGACGTCATCATCTTTTTATTATACAGTAAGTCATCTTTATTCAGCTTTTAGGTTGTTGCCCATTGCCATGTTAAGGTGCTTATAAATGTGGATGATTACTCCACATCTAAGGAGCAGATTTATCAAAATGTGAGATTAGAGAACCACACAAAAATTCACCTACTTTCTATCCATTATGGGATTTGTAGAATCTTATGTATCAATGGGTGAAAGTTCACCATTTGATAAATATGGTTCTAAAAAATCCCATAGTGAGTTTTTGTGTGGTGAGCTCTGATCTCACATTATGTTAAATCTGCCCTTATATGTGCTTACCCAAAGTTACTTGACCTTCCGAGAATATGAATTTGCAGATGTTTGTGGTCATGTAATCATTAATGCTGTTTTACTGCGCTGTAATAGCACTAACAGTCACAGACATTACCATCACCTATTGTTCCTTGGCTTCTAATTCTCTGTAATAGTCTTGCAGGGTACAACAATAACAATGTAATTCCACATTCATTCACAAATCTGGTAATATCTCTGGAAGAAAGTCATGAATAGGCTGTTGCCCTCAAAATCGTTTGTGCCCATATTGTTTTTTGTGATTTGATATGATGCCTTCTTAGTTGACAGACCTGTTGCAACTCAGATAAGAGGGCTCTTTTTTAAACCCAAATGCAGTGTGCAATGTGCAAAAAAGGCCACAATCGTGTCACAATAGCCATCAAGCCTTATCTGATGACATCAATGTGTGACACTTCTATTTGGCATAACTTTCATATGATTGCTGTCTGTGACAGAACATCGCCCGATTTGTTTCTTTTATTACTTTATTTCATTGAGTGGTTAATGGTAGGTCAGGAGATTGCACTGCATGATTGTTAAGTCCGATATAAATGCTATATCTGCACGTCTATGGCCAGCTTCATACAGAACAAACACTGTGGTACTCTGTTATCTGACCGTTATACTGAATACTCCTGGGCATTTAATATACTATAACATATATTCTATATTCTATACAAGAATAAAAGAAAAGAACACTGGCTTTTAAGGACTTGTACTATAGAATCCAGGTTCCATTACTAGCTTGAGTTGAAAATGTTAAAAGATCACCTGAAATGTTCCTGCATAATTGTACTTACTCTAGGGAAATGCCTATAAACTGCACTGTGTTGTAGTATGGAACATATGGCAAAACCTGGGAAGTAATCTCTGCAAAGGATAATTCAGTTTATGCCCTCTTTCAGATGCCCTCACCACTGTGATATACTAATCTGAGCAAAGACAGAACTGTCTTCTACAGTTAAGTGGTCAATTATTATACAAATCCAAAAGGAGACTAATAAAAAATGTTGTAGAGGCAGTTCAACCGTATGAGTACCCATGCAACAGTTCAAAGAATATCTATGTTTCCAAAATCTCAACTGCACAGGCCTTCAGGCTTGCCTTCTAGGGATATATGTGGCAGCAGCTAAGCACTGACCCAAAATCTCACCCTGATACATTATGTCCTTCAAGCTTCCCCATCCTCTGCTTATGCCTCCCACAGAGCATCTAACACAAGTGTTTGTGTATCCAGGCTATATGTAGGCATGACCTGATGGGCCGCTCTATGTATTGTTAAGTGTGGGGGGGGCGAGACTGACCACCATTGGTTTTTGTTTTTAACTTTTTGAGTGGGCCCTAATGTTTTTTTAAGGGGTGGGCCTGGCCACCAATGTCGTATGTTTATATGTGGGCTGCTTTTTAATCCCAGTCTGGCCCTGATAGACCAGTGGGACAACACTTCTGCAATTAAAATCACAGGCTTCAGAATATGAAGTTCTTCTAAAATGGAACTTTAAAATTGAACGAGAAAGAAAGATTTATGAATTGAAATATTTGGAGAAAAACATATTTTTTTCCCTAGTTTTGAAATCTGGCATGGGGCTAGACGTTAGTTTCCCAGGTACCCTCAATCATGTGACTTGTGCTCTGATAAACTTCAGTCATTCTTTACTGCTGCTGCAAGCCCAGCAGCCCATCAACAGAACAAGAGGAATATAACAAGAAAACAGATATGAAAACAACACTCTGTAGTAAAAAAAAGTCCCACTGTGGCTCAGTTATACTGAGTTGGCGAAACAATAGCTTATCTGAAAGCAGTTCTAAAGTGCTGGCTCTTTCTGAAAGTACAGACAGGCACAGTGACCTGAGAAGGCTGTCTACACAATTTTACAACTAAAAAAATATACTTGGTTCTGGAATAAAATTTTATTTGGAAGAGTGAATTATTTTAGTGTAAACAGTGTAATTTAGCAATAAAAACTACACAATACATTTGTCATTTGAGCTGATAATTTGTATTGTTGATTTAGTTAAGTGTGTTACCTTGACATGAGAAACTAGACACATAACTAACATGAATCGATGCAGAATTTTAATGTCTAGTTTTGAATGCATATCTTATGTACACTTCTTTAATAAAAACAAATTTAAAAAAATAAAAACTACACAATAAAAACCAAGATAGAATCCCTTAAAGACTTAATTTGGGGTCAGGATTCATGTCACACTATGTGGCCTGACAGAATTCATATCCCTGGACTATTTACAACCCACCCTAATTACTTTTATTATCTCTACAAGTTATCTATCTGTATCTTCCTAATTTATTGCCCACAAACATTTTTCAATGATCTAAAAGTATATATGCTGTGCCTTTTCAGCTTTCATTTGTATTTAGCCTGACAAAGGGGCCTTGGTGCTGTGAAAGCTTGCAATGTATTTTTTATTGCTAGCCAATACAGGTAGCACTTCTATAATACTTTTGTTTTTATTTATAATTTGTTTAAACTAATACAGCAAAAACTATTTTATTTTGACCCATGTGACTAGTAGGATGTGATCCATCAATCCAACACCATCCATCAAAATCTCCCTTGTAGTTTAGCCTAGTATCAAAGGGAAAGTTCAATAAAATATCTTTTTTATAAACTATTTCCTTTTGCTAATGTCAAAGTATACCATCCAACAGCTGGTGAGTTTATGTAAAAGGGAACTGTCCTTAGCAAATTTTAACTGCAACCAGGCAGTCATTTGAATGAGAGACTGAAATATGAATAGGGGAAGAACTGAATAGTAAGATAATTAAAAATGAAGTAGCAAAAATAATATAATTATAGCCTCAGAGAGCAATAGTTTTTCATCTGCTTGGGTCAGTGATCCACATCTAAAAGGTAGAAAAAGACAGGCAAACGAATTAAAAAAATATGCAATTAAAAAACAAGACCAATTGCAAAGTTACTACAAATAGGACATTCTATAACATTTTGCCATCTTAAACAAATAGCAATGCAAATAAAGCTTGAGAACTATTGGCTCCACCATTTCCCTTTGCTGTCTGCACAGTGGGCTCAGACCCAGGACAAAGCTGAATGGCATGAGACCCCAGCTGCCTTCCGCCCCACCCGCTCAGCAACATCTTCCCCATTCTGGCCCTGTGTGGGCTCAAGGGTTTTTATGGCAAATATATTATTGAGGGATGCTTTCTTATACAACCCCCTTTTTTAACAACAAAACAGATCCAATACCAAACTCTCCCTTCCAACTGTCATTATCACTGTAAAACAATTACTACACCCGATACTGGCATATCTAACACAGCAAGGAGTCCGGCTATTTTAATATTTGGACTAGTGGTGTAATTTGAGTTGGACACATAATTTAATGTGCATTGCAGATGAGCTGCAGGCAGTGTCGGCAGGCCCGGATTTACAAACTTGCCGCCCCTAGGCTGGCTCTACTCATCGCCCCCGCTCCCCTGTCGGTGCCGTCCCCTTCGCTTCCCCTGTCCAGCACTGTTACCTCCATTTCCGGTTTCCCCCTGTCCAGCGATGTCCCCTTGCCTTCCAGGGCCTTCCGCTTTCTGTGTGTGCGCATGCGCATAGCTTAATACTCAGGAACAGCACTGTCGCCTCCACTTCCGCTTCCCCCTGTCCAGCGATGTCCCTCCCCTTCCAGGTGCCGTCCTCTTCCCCCTCAGTTTGTGCGTGCGCATGCGAACATCTTAACACTTGGGAACAGCACTGGAGACTGATGTGAGTCTCCAGTGCTAGTTACTGATGCGGCTGGGCCGCCCCTGAAATTGCGCCGCCCTAGGCCCGGGCCTATGTGGCCTTGCCACAAATCCAGGCCTGAGTGTCGGACTGGCATGCCAGGGGCACACCAGAGAACCTTAGACCGTGGGCCCACTTTCCTAACTATTATTCCTCCTTTCCTCACGCAACCTCTTTATTCTCCTATTCTTTTATATCTGTTTACTATTCTCTTAAATTATTAAGCATTTTCCCATAAAGAAATAGGGAATGACCATGAAATAGGCTAAATGGTTAGAAGCAAGAGGTCCGACTGACAGCTGGGCCCACCGGCAGTTTTCCTGGTATCCTGGTGGGCCATTCCGACACTGGCTGCAGACCTCCCTACAGAGGAAGCAAACCCAGGCCCGCTGCAAAATAAACAAGAACACCTATTTTGTGTTCTGTGTTTATGGAGTTGTGTGGAGTACTCACATAAACATTAAAAAAATGAGTAAAAGCTGTGAAGATCCGCGCTCAGCCTAATGATCACATCTTTATACATGCATCAATCCTCTCACAAAGATGTACCAATCATCCAGAGATATCCACTTTTTTCAATGAAAGATAGGAGATCACTCAAAAGCAGATTAACTGCTGGTGATTATTTATTATCCATGCTGCTTTACACGACATGTTTCGGGCAAGTGGTGCCCTTTTTAGAAAGAGCACCACTTGGCCGAAACATGTCGTGTAAAGCAGCATGAATAATAAATAATCACCAGCAGTTAATCTGAGTTTGAGTGATCTCCTATCTTTCATTGAAAAAAGTGGATATTCAAAAAATTAGCTATCTTTTGCTTCTGCAGGCTGTTTTCTTTATTACTGGAGCTAAATTTATAGAACTATGATATCTACATCCAGTTTAGATGATTCAAATTAATAGAACATGGATCAGTCACAATATAACAGATTGATCTAATTCAGTTCTGTGTTAAAGGAAAACTAAACTCTAAAAAAGAATATGGATAGAATTTCTGTATATTTTATATATATTCGGCCAGGATTTGGCCTTCCTTCTGCCTGGCTGAACCGAACCCTAATTTGCATATGCAAATTAGGGTCGGGGAGGGAAAGTGCGTGTCTTTTTGTCAGAAAACAAGGAAGTAAAAATTGTTTTCCACTTCCCACCCCTAATTTGCATATGCAAATTAGGATTCGGATTTGGCCGAATCTTTCGCGAAGGATTCGGGGGTTCGGCCGAATCCAAAAAAGTGGATTCGGTGCATCCCTAGTATTTTATATACAGGTATGGGACCTATTATCCAGAATGCTCAGCACCTGTTTCTTTATTACAGAGAAAAACTAAATCAATTTCAATGAAGTCTATAGGAGACGGCCTTCCATAATTTAGAGCTTTCTGGATAATGGGTTTTCGGATAACATATCCCATACCTGTACTGTTCCAGGCCTTCAAATTATGCACAATAGCTCACAAACTTGCATTTTCTTAGGCGTATCAGTGACAATAAATATATTCAGTGTGGTCTGGTCTGGGCAGCTGTTGAGAAGCTTAGGAGCTGTCAAATTATCAAGCAGAAAATGAGTTTCGTCTGTCACAGAAGCTGATGCTACAGGGCTGATTATTAAATTCTGATGCAAATTGCACTGGTTTCTGAGCTGTCAAGTAATGAGAATCTTACTTAATTACTAATCAGCCTTGTATTGTTACATTTATATTTTATATACAGAGTATAACTGACAGCAGCAGAAGAGACGATAGGGAGCTGCTAGGCACAGATGTTTATTACTAATGGGCTGTGGTTGCTTGGGGCTGGTAAATAATCCAAACCATAATGTACTACCCTAAATCTTTGTTAAACTTCAGTTCTCTTTTAACTGCAAGAATATCTGATTCTTCAGTGAATATCTGCCTTCAGGGTTGGACCCCCTCCCACAGCCTGCCTGAAACTGTGCACTCCCTGACCTCCACCCGCCCAATCAATAAGAGAAAAGCAGGTACATGCTGGGGGGGTGGAGTAAGTGAGTTGCAGCTGGGACAGCGGGGGGTCAATGGAGGGAGGACAGGGGCCCTGACCCCCCAGTCTGACACTGATCAATGTATCTGATGCATGCCCCTATGTTGCTGAATGAGCGGATATTTGCCCAATCTTTACCCAAATGCTGAGCCAAATTGGGCTCATCTAATTATTGCTGTGGGCCAATGATCGGACCATACTGAATCCTAAATGGGGTGGTTCACCTGTAAGTTAACTTTTAGTATGTTATAGAATGGCTAACTCTGAGCAACTTTTCAATTGGTCTTCATGTTTTCCTTTTAATAGTCAACTACCCCTTTAAGTTAGGACATCAATACACAGATGTGAGCGTTTTCACTTTTTCTTGATTTAGTAGTAAAGAAACTTTCTGTGGGACTGAATAAAACAAGTCACTTTATGCAGCAGAAGAGCAAATCTATCAGGATTAAATGTGAATGTGGCCACTAGAGGGCAATGTTTAATTACAAATATAGCTGCACCAATAAAGATTGTGCCCCAATCAGAAATGTACCCAGGATGTTAAATACCATGCCTTGCAACATTACACTTTTTATACTGTAGATCTATAAACAAAAGATAATTTGCTGAAACTTGTGCAGCCCATTAACAATTGTTTATTGTTAGTTTTACTTATTAAGGGCAAAGCATAGGGGCCACAGTGGGTGACCCACAGAGATTTTAGAACAGCTTTATACAGTGTGTTTTACAAAATGTCCTTATTTAAAGGAACATGTTGGAGGGAGTTTACACAAATCAAAGTATGGAAACTCCTACATATGAAACATAAATCTAGATAAAGATGGTCATCTGTGCAGAATAACTAGGTGAATAACCACTAGGCTTCACTGGATATTTCTGGAGCACAGAGAAACCATGCTATAAACCTAGCATTGTATTTCTTTTTTCAGTCAAGGTTTTTTCTTATCATCCTCTCTCTGTGGAATGCAGGATTTCTGCAGCAGAATAACACAAGGAGAGGGGACTCTTATTGTGACGCAGGAATCTCCTCCCTCCTATCGAGGAACTAGAGAAAGGGAGCAGGCCAGAGAAATCAGTGCAGGAGAGGGAATGTGTGTACTGACAGTTAGGGAAGCAGGGATATAAGGTGGCAGTGAGGTGTACATTTTAGGTCTTCCAATGCCTCCTCTACCTGCACACAGTAGCAGGCACTCATGATAGAGAGTATATGGCATCTACCGGAGGATATAAGAAAAGAGGCCAGGGAAAGGAGGGGCATTTGGAAGGATCAGTGGGCATCATTTTTACCAGCTCGGTTTGAAAAATGTCAGATAGGTGGTATCCCTAGCCAGGGATTGCTGGGAATGAAAAGCAAACATGGAAGAAGAGGATTCTGCTAAAGAAGAAAATAAATGAAGGCAGTGATCATTATGGGTAGGGTTTGGGACAGAGGCAAATAGATGCATGAGATCAGTGCAGTGCAAATGGTCTGCATGGAACCAGAAGGTAGAAGGTATATTGATAAATGTAATAATTAGTGATGGGCGATTAAATTTGCTGGCTAAAAATCTGCTGCGTCAAAAAAAATTTGCTGCGCGTCAGAATAGTTGCTCACATAAACATTGCTGCACGTCAAAATTATTCAGACACCCATTGACTTTAATGCGTTTTGTGGATTTTTCGCTGTTAAGCAAATTTTGTGGTAAATTTGTGAATTTTTTTGGCAAAACGGGACAAATTCAACCATCACTAGTAATAATTCATGGCAAGCACTGTCAGCATTAAAGGGGTGGTTCACCTTTACGTTAACAGGGGTGGTTCGCCTTTACGTTAAAATTTAGTATGTTGTAGTATGGCCAGTTCTAAGCAACTTTTCAATTGGTCTTCATTATTTATTTTCTATAGCTTTTGAATGATTTGCCTTTTTCTTCTGACTCTCTCCAGCTTTTCAAATGGGGGTCACTGAACCCATCTAAAAACAAATGCGCTGTAAGTGTACACATTTATTGTTATCGCTATTTGTTTTATTACTGGTCTTTCTATTCAGCCTTTTCATATTCCAGTCTCTTATTCAAATCAGTGCATGGTTGCTAGGATAATTTGAACCCTAGCAACAAGATTGCTGAAACTGCAAACTGGAGAGCTGCTCAATAAAAAGTTAAATAAACCAAAAAACAAATAATAATAAATGAGAACCAATTACAAATTATTTCAGAATATCATTCTCAACATCATACTAAAAGTTAACTCAAAGGTGAACAACCCCTTTAAGGAAAGGCAGTGACATCAATTTGGAGCCGCGGGCTACATTCCTTCTGTACCAGGGAATAGATTGCGTGTGTGGGGGTAGTGATCGGGAATCGTAGGACACTAGTTTGGGGGTATGGGAGAATCACAGGTCCTTAACTGGCTCCCTCCATCTGAGGGATGCCCATTAATATTACCAGACTGTTCACTAAACACACTCCAACATTAAAGACTCTCCATGTGAGATTTCACATGCATCCTGACTTCCCGACTTCAGTACAATTACACCTAATTCACTTTAAATAAGTTGTTCCCCTTTAAATTAACCTTTAATCTGATGTAGAGAGTGATTTTCTGAGAGAATTTGCAATTGGTTCTCATTATTAACTATTTTTAATTTATTTGTGTAATTTATTTGAGTTATTTAGCTTTTTCTTCAGCAGGTCTCCAGTTTGCCGTTTCAGCAATCTGGTTGCTAGGGTCCAAATTATCCTAGCAACTGTGCATTGATTTAAATAAGAGACTGAAATATGAATACGAGAGGGTTTGAATAGTAAGATACATAAAAAAGTAGCAAGTTTGTAGACTTACAGAGCATTTGCATTTAGATGGGGCCAGCGACCCCTATTTGAAAGCTGGAAAGAGCCATAAAAAGAAGGCAAATAATTCAAAAACTGTAAAAAAAAATTAAAAAAATGACAACCAATTGAAATGTTGCTTAGAGGTCATTTTTATAAAATACTAAAAGTTAACTAAAAGGTAAACTTTTAATATGAATTAATGTAAAATGTATTGTTGCATTGCTTGCAAATGGGTTAAACTCAACTTTTCTTAAGACCACAATAAAAATTGAATTGTGGGAGAAAATGCTGCATTATGGGTAAAAAATTACTACCCTTAAAATCTCACTGTATCACTTTGAAAATAGCTGCCAAAATGTTCATATAACATAATTTACAGTGTTGTTCCAGTCCATAAGTAAGGTGACAGTATGTAATATCAAGGCTCATTTACAAACACAAGTGCAAGTTCAAAATTGACTGCTTTACTACCTACAAAGGTATCTCAATAAATCGTTTCATCTCTGGGAACCTCGGTTGCAGCATTTACCTGGCTGTGGTACATACATACATAATATTGTGAAATACACAACAATGTATACATGCTCCTTGCAAACCTGTGTCTAGCTATAGCCAGTATAGCCTGCATACAGGACAACATAAACCTGCAGAATCACATACTACTGGTGTCATTGACACTGCTTAAGCAGACTGACTGGCAGCACAACTTGCGTTCTGTTTACTAAGGGCCCTTACAGGCGTTTTTACCTGTGCTCCCCTGCGTCGTTCTTTCTTCTGTTCAGCCGCAGGGGAGCGCAGGAGTAGACGCAATCAATTATTTTGAAGGGGGCTGTACTCACACAGACCCATGAAAGCTCCAAACGCAGGTTGGAGACAGGATGTTGCATTTCACCTGCGTTCAGCGTATACATGCGTCTGTCTGAGTACAGCCCCCTTCAAAATAATTGACTGTGTCTACTCCTGCGCTTCCCTGCGGCTGAACGGAAGAAAGTGCAACACAGTGGAGCACAGGTAAACATGCCCGTGTGTAAGGGCCCTAAAGAAGGTTCTAATTTGTGGTCCTATTAGTAACTCAAGCTGTTTTGCAGGTGCTCATTATTATGATGAAAATTCTGGGTAAAATATTGCATTGTGGGTAAAACCAAAACAACAGCAATATGCACTGATATCTAGTTCCATGGTACATACCAATGATTTGATAAATGTGCCCTACTTTGTAAGGTTTGGGAGCAATATCTCCTAAATTGCGTGTCATGCAGACTGTGATCTCACACTCAATTTTCAGTTCTGCACAGGGAGTATAAAGTGCAGCACTTCCCAGACCAAGGCATACCTCCCAACATTCTGGAAATGGAAAGAGGGACAAAAATTTTTTCTGACCACGCCCCTTTTTGTGGTCACACCCCTAATTACCGAGCCCATACAAAATTTGGCAGGTTATGAACGTTTGAACACATTTCCTGTAGTTTTTGTTTTATTACAGTTTTACTAATAAAGGTAAATTGCCCTTTAAGCTGTGAGTTTAACTTCTCCCAAGGGAAAAAACTGTTACAAATGTATCTTAAGTATCTATTCTGGGCTCTCTAGAAACAGTGTATCTTTTTTGACTGTTCAGTACAAAAGCAGGACTGTCCCGCTCAAAATGGGACAGTTTGGAAGTATGCCAAGGGGGGTATGGCCTTGCTCCCCTTGACCCAAGAAGCCTATGAATTATAACTAATACCATTAGAAAAAAACTAATACGCACCTTCCAGGAGTTATAGGCATGGTGCTGTAAATTATCCTGAAACAGGTTTATGGAAACCTTTATATGAAAGATTTGCAGCAGCGGATGGTGGAACTCTAGGCATTGCAGTTTAACGAAAGCTGTAGCCACAGGTTGGACATAACACATATCTGCAATACAAATCATTTTCATTTATTCCAGTTATATACAGCAGGGGTCCCAACCTTTTTTGGCCCGGGGACCAAAAAAGAGCCAAATTTTTTCCAAGGACCGGGAAGGGGGTCGGAGGGAGTCAGAAGGGGTTCAGAGGGATCGGGAGGGTTCAGCGCCCAATTCGGTGCGCCGCGTTAATTGTTTGGTGGCCCAGTTCAGGACTGTCCGTGGCCCAGCGGTTGGGGACCCCTGATATACAGTATGCTTCATAAAGCTCCCCCCGCCTGCTTCCAGCAAATCCCCTTTTAACTCTATTGATTAATAAATAAGGCATGAAACTAGAAGTTTCATTTGTTCTAATAGCCATGCATATGTTAATCAGCTGAATTCTCATGCACACTGCTGATATATGCCTTTGAGCCTCAGATAAATAGGACACACTGAAAAGTGACACACCTCAAAACTAAAACAATTAATTTATTGATGTCTTGTTTATGTCATGCAAATCTGGTTTTAAAAGCAATGAGACATGGGGGCCGTGGTCTCTTCTATGGCTGCCAGGCATCCATAGATCGCTTTGCACTCGTTGCTGTTGGAATTGTCACATTGAAACATTTATAGGTGTAATTTACAACAGTGTCGGACTGGCCCACAGGGATACCAGGAAAACTCCCGGTGGGCCCAGGTGTCAGTGGGCCCTTGTGCTGCTACACTTTTGTCCTATTTCTATGAGAACAAAGAGGCTAAATAGATGGAATAATAGATTATAGTATGTAAAACTATAAATAGAGGTTGAGCTAGGAGAGGAAGAATAATAGTACTGATAGTGGACCCCTGGTCTAAATTTTCTTGGTGGGCCCCTGGTATCACAGTCCAACACTGATTTACAACACCCCTTGTCGCAAGTAGAAGAGCACTATAGAATGCAAGAGTGTGTCAAGAAGTGCAGCGAAGCAGAGTTTTTACAGTTTTCCCTTGGCTCATGCCACACACCGCGGTTTTCGGGCTGTGGATACATGTATGCCGAGAATCCACTCTTATGACCAGAATCAGCCCCTTCCCGGTCTGCACATAGATCCATTACATCTGCTTGGGTGCAGGCACATGTGGCAGATTTTGGAGCTGAAATCCATACACATGCGTTTTGATGACAAAATCCACCTTGTATGTCATTTGCAGGAGGTCTACATACACAGCCCATCCTTTTTGAATCAAGAAATTTCTAGCACAGGCAGTGTGTGATTCAAGGCACATGCTGCAGGTTTCCTTTTCAGAGTGCAGAGGTCTACAGCAAGTTACACAATTTAGGATACTGCCTACAAATTTCAAAAAAATGGCAGATTGCTAATTTTTTTTTATTTTTGCAATATGCATGCTGCATCCTGCATTGTAAATTTGGCCTTTTATATCCTTCACTTACCTCCCTGCTCCCATGAAACCTATATTTTACCCCTACCTGTTATTCTAATAAGAATGCCAGGTATTCATTCTGCCTAATTCTGGTCACATACTGAAAGAATGTGACTTGACAAACAGGTGAAGTGACATTCCCAGAGTATCTGAATTGAACCACCACACCTCCCTCATTTCTAAAACAAATTTATGTATAAGGCAGAAAACCTAAACACACGGGGCTTATATATATTTATAAAGCTGGATAAGAGTGCAATTCAATTTGCAAACTGCACATTTTTATTCGCACTGTGAATGTCCGTAAGAGCTTTTTAAATATGCAAATATTTCTGCATTTGAGTTGCTTTGGTGGTGGAGAAATTATTCGCAAAACTATTTTGCATATTACAAATTTAATTTACTGTCACCACTATTTTGCGTACAACAACCTTGTACAGTGGTCTCACTCATGCAAACACCAGTCTCATTTGCAAGCCATTTGCGAATATTTGTGCACAATGCGATTTCGCAAAAAAATAGGAAGATGGCCACAGCAGGTTAGTATTTCAGCGTTCAGGAAAAAAACATGGGCTATAGAATCATTGGCAATGCAAGGCCCTACCCAGAGTGTTTATAAAACTCATTTATAATGTGGAACATGTTGGAAAAAAATGAGAACTCAACTTTGCTCTGTAGTAGACTTTAACAAGCGCATGCTTCATAAGGTATAAATGGCAACCTAAGGGCTCTTACACAAGGGCAGTTTTACTGCGCTCCCCTGCATTGCAATTTCTTCCATTCAGCCACAGGGGAGCGCAGGAGTAGACACACTCAATTGTTGTGAAGGAGGCTGTACTTACACAGACACATGTATGCGCAGAACGCAGGTGAAATGCAACATCCCACCTGCGTTTGGCGCTTACATGCGTCTGTGTGAGTACAGCCCACTTCACAATAATAAAGTGCGTCTACTCCTGCGCTCCCCTGCGGCTGAACGGAAGAAAGTGCAACGCAGGGGAGCACAGGAAAGACCGCCCCTGTGTAAGAGCCCTATGGCATATATAATGTAAAAAAAATCTACATTACAGGGGGTAGTTGACCTTGAATATTTTTTTAGTATGATGTAAACAACAGTATTCTAAGTCACTTTGCAGTTAGTCTTAATTTTTTTGTATTTTTTGAAAATATTTATAATTTTTTTTCCACCACGCACATGCTGGGAATTTCAACTGTTTATAGCTAGGGGTGGGGGTCTGGTTGTTTAAATTGTCTGCTCTAGTGGTTCTGACTCCTGAAACAAAGCAGCATAAGCCAGCTAATCGAGAACTGACTTTGATACATTGTTTCAATCAGAGTCAGAACAAGAGAACGGCCTACAGTTGAAATTACATTTGCGAGTGACCAAAAAATGATTAATATACTGTATATATTGTACAGTTGTTTAGAACCAATTGTTGCTGGAGATCCTCTTTAAGTGCAAAGCAGTTCATAGTGTCAGTTATTTATAAAAGGTCAAGCATTTCCCCCCGTGTTTCCACTAAAAATTGCATTTTTTCCTGCAGATCAGAACTTGCCCATAGGAGATTTTAGTCCACTAGTTCTGAACGTGCAGTTTTTGTGCTTTAGGATTTTGTCCATGTTTTCTTAGCCAGCTCTACCTGCTGGCCCAACCTGAGTAGCCAAGGATCAGAGCCAATTCCAGAAGAGCAAATCAAGACCAAGTTCTCACCAGATTTAGGTAGCTTTTTGAAACACTGATCATGTGTTTCTGTTTGACAAGTCCACATATTCACATTGTTTATCCTTACTCCTTCAAACCTACAAAGTTCAAATTAGTTGTACATTTTATACACAACATATGGCACAGAGATATATGAGCAATGCATTTAGAAAACTAACATGCAACATAAAAATGGTTCCTATGTTAAATAAATACAAGAGTAACTTTTATAAAAAGAAGTAACCTTTAGTGCCACTTGGTTAAAACAACAAACAAACAAAACATCAGTAGCAATACTTATAATTGGCCTCTGTGAGTCAACTGGAACACTACAAAACATAGTTATAGTAATGTTATTACCTGAGAAAAAAAAGAGATGTAATCTCCGCAGCTTGTTTACAAGTTAGTAAGAATAGAAAAATAACATAGATTCAATAAAACAGGAATAAACATGCTTTAATTGCAGTAGAAGTCTTCATGCAGTTTGAAGTCACTTGTAAAATGCATTGTTTCATTTTAGTTATGGTAAATTCAGACAATGGGTGAAATGCTTTATGTCGTATGGGTTTTAAATAGAAATGTACGTTTATAGAAGAATTTACCATTTATAGACAGTTTTGGGGAAATTCTAATAGTAAGGTGTTTACCATGACGTGGTATGGTGGCTTATCAATTTTACGATCATAGCTTTGTAACTAAAAAACCCCTGTTTTTGTAAACACATGCACTTGCATTTATACTGAATTATTTATGAGACTGGACCAGGGAAAGTGCGTTGATTAATTTGCCTAATCGGTATCACTTTAATATCATTTAAACACATTTTAACTTAGCCTTGGAGTGCACCCACAACCCTCCTCTTTTGTATTTTGAAATTCTAATGGTAACTATAATGTTGGAGGATAGGCTGTGTGCAGTATGTTAAATGTGTGAGTATCAGGCTAAACAAAATGGAGAGGAGAGATTTTAGGGTGATAAGATGTATCTGGGGGAAAGGAAAGAAGTTCAGGGTGTGTAGAATGGGGGAGGGAGGTGAATTTCCAGAAGGACCACATTCCTTCCCCCTTCACAATTCTCTGATTGGCCTGGTTCAGGCAGGTGAAACTAACTTGAGAGACAGGTATCTGTTGACTTTATATTTTCTGGGCATTATACAAGCAGGTTGCAAACAACTGCAGTCATAGAGAGGCATCAGCATGCAGCTCCTGTGGATCACCGCTGTGCTACTTCTCATCTCTGGTGCCATAGCTCGTAAGTCTGAATGGTTTCATATAACTGTCATGCATGCTCTAAATATCCATTAAGGGGTTTGGGGAGATTGGACATATACATGTAATAACAGAAATATACAATTATGTTTGTTTTAAACAGTAGCTTCCCCAAAACTAAAACCACCTTGCACTGAAATGTATAATGAACAAATGCATTGTTCCATGAGTTTAAAAGCAACTATATATATATATATATATATATATATATATATATATATATATATATATAATTTTTTTTTTTTTTGTGTCACTTGCTATCATATGCAATATAAGAGTATATTCGCTGTTGTAAGAGCCAAGCATACTGTAAGTCAGGGCCATAACATTCTGGTTCTGAGCCCCCTCCAAAGTAAAACATTTCTGAGCTCCCATCCCCCTTAGCCTCGTGAGTGTGTGCACCCCCACACATCCAGCTATTTGGCCCCTGACAGTCCTTACTGGGTCCCTCCAGGGTGGCCATTATGGGTGCTGCAGTCAGGGGCCACATGCCTGATGGTATTCTGAAATGAAAAAGTGTAATTAATGGGTTGTGTTCAGGGTTAGGGCTGGAGTGGATCATGTGTGGAATTTTTGCTTTATTAGGGTGTGGCTGTTCAGAATAGGAGTGTGGCCATGGATGTTAGGACCCCATTTTACTTTTTGCCAGTCCTCATCACCTGGGGGGGGGGCAGGAGACTAGTGAGCCAATAATTATTTGTATGGAGCCCCATAATTATTGATGGCCCTCTCCTTCCAGGACCCCTACAGTCACAGTGTCTGTATCTTTGCTAGTTAAACCATTGATTAATAGTAAGCCTGGAAACTTCATATTTCACAATGAGCAATGGCACTGCTTGTCTTAACTATGGGATTCTCTATAAACCATTAAAAATATTGCCTGATATATATGTTCCAAGTACCAACAGTATAACTTTTAGGAACTAGCATGCTAAACATTGTTACTGTTGAGAATAACTAACTGTAAATAAGTTTGAATAATAGGATGCTAGTAGATTCATACCATAATTCCATTTGGTTTGCGTTGCTCCTTTTAAAGTATTTATCAGTTACAAACTAAAATTGTTTCTATAATGAGTAATATAATAAATCAGTGGCATAGCTAGAAGTACATTGGCTTTTATGAAGACTTTTGGTTGAGACCTTTCCTTGTCTCCCCCAAATGTCAATGCCCCTTTAATCCCTTTATTCACTGAGTTCCTGTATTGCCTTTATATGGGATAGTATATTTGTTCATTCACACATTTTATCGCTTTTTGTCCAGATATTGGTCGGGTAGGTTGATAGGCAGGCACCATACATTGGCCAATATGCTGCTGACTGGAAGTGTGGAAGGCTTTGCAAAGCGTGAAAGGACTGGATTGTAAACTAGTAATCAAATTATCAACCTCTAAGGGTAGGGACACACTGGGCGATTTGGGGAGATTTAGTCGCCTGGCGACTAATCGCAGCGACTTTTCTTCCGGAATGCCTCCCCTCACTCTGCGCCTGGATAAAATGAAAAGTCGCCGGCGCTAATCACACACGGCGATTCGTTTTCCGAAGTCGCCCGAAGTTGCCTCACGAGGAAACTTCGGGCGACTTCGGAAAACGAATCGCCGCGTGTGATTAGCGCAGGCGATTTTTCATTTTAGCCAGGCGCAGAGCGAGGGGAGGCATTCGGGGAAGATTGGTAGTGGAAAGTCGCGGCGATTAGTCGCCAGGCGACGAAATCTCCCCAAATCGCCCAGTGTGTCCCTACCCTTAAGGACCAAACATGGAGTGGCTTTAATGCCCCTATTTAGCTCAAGAAATAAAACCTATAGATTTTCATTATGATTAAAACTGTAGGCATAGGTGTGTTCAGAATAAGGGGATGATATTCTGGGGTCAGTGACCGAACATCCAGACAGCTGCAAGCTGAAAAGAGGCATGATAGTTAAAACCCATTTTAAAGTTGCTAAGCATATGTTCTATGTATCTCAACAATTAGTTTAATACCCCCTCTTACTTTAAGTAAATATATAAGGTATGTTTTATAATCTAATGGAAATTTACTCCACTGGTGGTGTCCATTTGCTTTGATTAATCTAGTTAGTATAGGCACCTGCATTAGTGCAGTTACGTTGGGGTATTATTAATGTATTCTGTCAGTGTATGAAGCATATGCATTGGATAAAGGCAAAATTATAATGGCAAGAAATGTTGTCATTATTAATGTTTTCACATGAAGTGTGTTAAGTAATATATTAGTAGCTCATATCTGTAATAGAAAGCTTTCTCTCTTTCTTTTGCAGAGAATACTTCCCTGGCAGATGGGGTTCTTACTCCACTTAGTACATCTGTGATAATTGCATTTCCAGGATGCAAAGACTCCGGAAAGACTGTTAACCTGATCGTAGCAAATGGCACAACTACTGTACAAAGTATGATCATTTCTTATTTATAGTATTTGAAAAACAGCAATTTTTTGTAGATTTCTTTTATACCAATCAATTACAGTTGCATTAAGTAACAGTACACAAGCAGGGTCGGAGTGGCCCACCCAAACACTGACAAAAATCCAGGTGGGCCTCAAACCTGTTGGGCCCTGCCCACAAGCCAGCCACCACTGCTCCCCGCTCCTCTATTGTGCGTTCCACTGTGGAATGCACAGCCATCTTTTATTTTTAACAGTGGGGCAGGGATATGGAGCGGCTTTGTCTGTACACAAGGCTGATTCAAATTTAATTTTTTTTGCCTGAGAAAAACATGTGCCTAAAAAATACCTGTACTGGTGCAAATCAGAATCATTTACTCACATTACTGGACAAAAAAAATGTAATTGCACAAGTAAACTGTTTTACCAGCAATATAAAGGTATTTTCAGGCACTTGTCGCTCACAAATGGCATGATTTCCCTTGGCCAAAAAAGCACCCGTTTGTTCTTATGCTTGCTGATATCTTTGTCCACATTTACTGCATGCCTTTGAAGATACAATTTATATTTACTGAAAGCAAACCTAATTTGGTAAACCTTTGAAGTACAGTATTGTTATGACATGGGTGAGCCCTTCATTAAAGCAACTGATAAGAGTTCAACAATATATTTTATTCATGAACTGTGATTCATAACCTATAGAGCTGTAGTGGCTGTATTGGCAGGGATGTGGCTGTAGTGCCAGGTATACAAGTGTAGATAGGGTGAAACAGCTGGTAGCAAATTCCCATGCTCTACGTGAATGTCACATACGGATTACTCTTATGGATCATACATTCTGTTCTTATTCAGTATTCCTCCAAAATAACCCATTCTCTGTCTGCAGATATTTCCCTCCAGGTACCACAGTGCCGCCTTAAACGAGATGTTGTTGTGATTAATAATTCACAGTCTGGTAATGTGCAGACTGTGAATGTGGGCTATCAAATACAAAACCTACAACCAGGTGCCATCTACACGTAAGTATCTTATCTGCTCAGCTTGTGATCTGTGTACCTAAAATGGTGAAACTTTGCACCACATATTTCAAGGGTTGCGCTAAAAGGAAATGGGGCCAGGCACACCTCTTAAAACAGAAGTACATGTTCAAATAACTATAGTTTTCAATCCTTCAGGAGCACTGCACCCTATTGCAAAACAGTGTACTTTACTCCTGTGCAATGCACCTCTAGTGCCCATTCTGGTGTATATAGAACAGGAAATAATCATTCTCCCTAAATATGACTAATTGGCCTTCAGTCTCAATCCCAATCACTGTTTAAAGTGCAACCAGGGGGCAAGCCCCACAGTTTGGAACCACTGGCATAAGCCATAGAAGTCTGTCTAAATATGATATCTTCTAAAATAAAAGTGAGTGAATGAAAGGGTCATATTAAATGTACTGTTCACCTTTAAATTAACTTTAAGTATGATATAGAGAGTAATATTCTGAGATATTTTGCAATTGGTTTTCATTTTTTATTTGTGGGGTTTTTAGTTATTTATCTTTTTATTCAGCAGCTCTCCATTTTGCAATTTCAGCAATCTTGTTGCTACGGTCCAAGTTACAACCATGATTTAAATTGAATGAGAAATTGGAATATGAATAGGAGAGGACCTGAATAGAAAGACTAGTTAAAAATAGCAATAACAATTAATCTGTAGCCTTGCAGAGCATTTTTTTTTTATGGGGTCAGTGACCCCCATTTGAAATCTGGAGAGAGTCAGCAGTAGAAAAACTATTATAATATCAAAAACTAAATAATTCTAAAACTAACAAAGAAAAATAAAGACCAATTGAAAAATTGCTTATTATTAGCCATTTTGTAACATACTAAAAGTTAACTTAAAGGTGCGACATTCCTTTAAAGAAATGAAAACGGAACTCCATTGGGCATATTAAACAAAACCTGAACCAACTGTTGCCATATGCAAACTCCAGAACTCTTGTAATCACTTGTATATGTTTTTTAGAGTTATTTGATAAATGTACCCCCAATTCAGTCAGATTAGACTTTTAGACATATAAACTGTAAATATTGTGTTTATAAGGCTTTATTTGGTGTACAAACCTTCTAAGGGCCTACAAAGGGAAAGACGGACCCCTTACTGACCGACTGGCCTGCACTCATAAATACATATGAGCAAGCATGGAACTTCTGATGTATGATTATAGTCCCTCTAAGATGCCCCTCAAAAATGATTAAACATGTGACTCTCTTCCAGGACGTATTATGCAGTTGACGGAAGCAATATTCCATCCATTACATTTTCCACAAGATCAGGTAAATAGATGTCAGCATTCCAGTAAACATTAGAAACTGATTGGATTTTTAGCAATATAATTTAACTACAGATTATCTGACATTGTATTTGTTGTATTTAATTTAAAAATCACATTTTAAGCCTTTATATAGTGTCATATGAAATTATTTCATTCACCTTACTAATCACTCCTCCTTACACACAGGGATCCACATAAAACATTAAGAATTTTCTAACCGTCCCAAATATAATGTATGTAATCTCTTTTCCTTGTAGTGTCTCAAACTGTCCCTGATATCATGGCTCGCAGTGGAGGCATGGTGGTGATCACCGTCTTGTTAAGCATTGCAATGTTTGTGCTCTTGGTTGGATTAATCGCTGTTCTTGTTATTGGAAGGAAATGAGTACAGAAAGGGATGGCATTGGAGAGCAGTCTGATTACTGATTTTGCGTCCTTTTGATGTTCATCTAACTTTTTTAAACAAATATTATGTTTCTCTTACTGTATTTTACATTTTGAACATCATGTAGAATAGTATTCTAATGCATACTCATCTAGAGCAACAACAAAACCAGAATATTTTGTGTAAATTGCTTTTTTTTACCATGATTTCATATGACTGGGCTCTCCACCTGTGACACTGTGCTGAGAGGGTGGCAGAGTAGGATGAGATCAATGTAGCATCTATGTACTGCCATTAATGTGGGGATTCTCAATAATGTATAGAAGCTGTTAACTTGTTTTATTGGAACAGTGGTTTATTTTTAATGTTTATTGAGATTATTTTCTCCATGCCATAGCAATAGGAAACAATACCTCTTTGATTGCCAGTCCTTATGTACCACTAATTTAACATCTCTTGATTAATTGCAGAAGGATTTCATTAATAAATATAGTTTTTTTACATCTAATAATGGCCTTTACTTACTGTGTGTTTAGTTGCCAAAACACAAGGTGCCAAAATATCTAAGATCAGCCTCCACTACCCTCTATGACTATTGCCAAAAGCTCTAGTTGGTCTTAAAGCGCACTGCATGTTTCACCAATTAGGCAGCACATTTTGGCAAAAAACCCACAATTGGCCCATACATCATCAAACACAATGGCTGGTTTACAAACATCAGTAGGAGGTGTAAAATCCATGTTTTTTATATATCTATAATACACAAAAGCCATGAATATTTTGCAAATTATATCCTGATAAACTGTGAGTTCTGATGTCATCAGTTATAAACGGTGAGTTCTGAGGTCATTTCTGTCACATGACTCACTGAAACTTGTGTATTATAATAAATAAAGTACCCCCAGTTGCAAAATATGAGGATATTAGAAGTTACCTCGGAGTTCCATGACCTGTATAAAAACACTCGGCCTTCAGCCTCGTGTTTTTATATGGTCATGAAACTCCTCTGTAACTTATAATATCCTTATATTTTACAAAAGGGGGTACTTTATTCACTATATAATGCACCTTGCCACCCCCAGTTGCATCATTCTCAGGTGAAACTCTTGTGGTACTCTGTGTATTTAGCACTGAATACAAGAGAGGTGGTGCTGGTGAAAACATTTGGGGGCACATTTACAAAGCTCGAGTGAAGGATTCGAATTAAAAAAACTTCGAATTTCGAAGTGTTTTTTGGGCTACTTCGACCATCGAATGGGCTACTTCGACCTTCGACTACGACTACGAATCGAACGATTCGAACTAAAAATCGTTAGACTATTCGACCATTCGATAATCGAAGTACTGTCTCTTTAAGAAAAACTTCGACCCCCTACTTCGGCAGCTAAAAGCTACCGAAGTCAATGTTAGCCTATGGGGAAGGTCCCCATAGGCTTGCCTGAGTTTTTTTGATCGAAGGATATTCCTTCGATCGTTGTATTAAAATCCTTCGAATCGTTCGATTCGAAGGATTTAATCGTTCGATCGAACGAATAATCCTTCGATCGTTCGATCGTAGGATTAGCGCTAAATCGTTCGACTTCGATATTCGAAGTCGAACGATTTTAGTTCCTAGTCGAATATCGAGGGTTAATTAATCCTCGATATTCGACCCTTAGTAAATCTGCCCCTTGGTGTAAAGGACCTTCCCCTAGTTTTGGCCTATTAGGATCTCCTAGTTGTAGTGTCCCCTTCGCACACACAGGTCTTTTGTGCATAGGCTGTGAAGGGAACGATGTTGTACCCCTTAGTTCCCCACCAATTGAGCCACTGCCCATAGTAAATGAACCATACTGTATATTGTCAGATAAGTTATAGATCTAAGGGCAATGAAACGTGATTTCTGGTGTTTTTTATAAGTAGCCTAAACATGGAGCATTTTCAGTTGGAAAGATGAATGGTTTGTAACTAAAGCAGTTTACCTATACATCATCACAATCTTTTGCCACTAGTTTTTAATTACTGTGAACAACCATTCAGCATGGAACTGATGAATGAGAAATAATGTGTAAAGGGGCTGTAAAACATTGTCACATAAAATCAATGTATATCTTAAATGTGTGTTATAAATAATAGCAACAATAAATCTTGTTGGTGGCATTATACTTTCCTGTAAATTTGTAATAACCAGTGCACTGACCCAACCCAAATCCACCCCTACTGCCTCCCAGCTCATTCCTCTACCCTGCACTACTCACTAAGTTTGGTATCGGTGGCTGGTTACATCACGACTCTGTCCAATCACGTTGTTGGCATGACCTCTCACCCACACATGGCAAAAGGTGGCAACCATACCTGTACATATCACACTGTGCTAACTCTGCCGCCCTGCGGGACTCAGGTGGGTTTTGGTTGAGCTCTTCTGCCTCCTCTCCCTGCCCTTACACTGTCGGCTTCCTGCTTCTGGTTTTATAGGTGCCTTCACCGCTTTATAGACCCGCCCCACTGATGACATCACAAAAGGCGTGGTCGGGTTTAGTTTGGCTGCGGGTGGGTCTGGTGCAGGTCCAGTTTTTCTCAGCCAGCACGTGACTACTGTACATATCAAATAGCACCACCTGACCACCCTGTACATATATTGTTGCACCCCTGCATATATTTCACTGTGCTACAAAGTCCTGTACATACCACACTGTGCCATTCCTGCACATACCACAATGTTCCCAACTACACACCTATCACCGTCCCACCCCTGCAGCTCCAAACCTCTTTCCTCCAGAGAGAGGTTTGGAGCTGCAGGCTTTCAGTGTTAGAAGATAAATATGATCATGTTTTAATGAATGCATGATTTGCAGGAGCAGTGACCAGCTCCATGTTGTAGCTCCCACCCTTCCCAGCTATAGTCAGGTGATCCCACTGGTGTCTAATAAAAGGGCAGCTGAGTTTGGGAGTTTTACTTTGAAAGCAGCTAGTAAGTTGCAGGTAAAACTTAGTCCCTTTGTAAAATATATAATGAAGCAATATAATTCTTAATGAATCAGATGAAAATTGAGCATAGGACTGGCCAGATATGGGATGACTTTGACGTAGTTGGCCAGCTTAAATATATTGCAATATATGGACAAACAATCCCTGTTTTGTTTAAAGGGTAAGGCATTTTTCAGTAGCAGTATGCACAAAATGTCTCTGTCTTAAATATATTGATAATGGGTTGAGTGCAGAGGACCTCTTGTAGTTGACTATATGTATTTTGTGGTCACAGCCTCATTGCACCCCCGCCTAATGGTTTTAAAAATTAGTGGTGAGCACAACTTTCCCTTGTTTGTTTTACACATTCAGAATATTATTCTATGTGTTAATTTCTCAGAAATGTATTGCATATTCAATGTTTTGTTTCACCAGGACCTGTTTTAGAATCACCACCAGCTCTATAGTGTACTGAGCAGCACTGTACAAATCCACAATACCATCCACTTGTAGTCCCCCAACACCCTTCTTCTCCATCATTTTTTGCAAGGTGCATTTCTTCCTAAAGCCACAACTTCCCTTAAACATCAACTGTCATTCCATACAAACTGTATTATTTAGTTCTGTATCTTCCTGGATTTAATGATCTGCCACCACACTTGTACATTCAAATGCATCTCCTCTTGAGTTGTTTTGAACTAGTCACCAGAAATAAAGACTTTTTTTCATTTACTATTTGTATTTTTCTAAGATTGAAGTTTATAGTTTAGATTTTCAACTTTTTATATCTTTCTAAAGCAGCTATAGGAAGGCGGGGGGGGGACTCTGCAAATGTGTTCTAAATTGATACATTAGTTGATACATTGATGTTTTTCCCCAACAATACATTTTTATTGTATTTTTCTATTTCACAAACTGCCACATAACGGAAAAGACAATTTAAGGAAAAATAAATCATACAAAGTATCAATAACAAATTATAACAATACTTGTATGTTGATGGAATACAATTAGTTGTTTATATTTCGAGGATTTCATTGCTACAGTTTACAGACATGGGACCCAAAAAGGTAATGCATTGAGTGGGTGAGCAGGGCACCTGAGATTCTAATGATGAGGGATATTTTTGTTGTGTTTATATAGATAATAAAGCTTGAATCTGAGTACCTGCATGCCTTAAAAGGAATTGTTCAGTGTAAAACTAAAAACTGGGTAAATAGATAGGCTGTGCAAAATAAAAAGTTTCTAATATAGTTAGTTAGCCAAAAAATGTAATGTATAAAGGCTGGAGTGACTGGATGTGTAACATAATAAACAGAACACTACTTCCTGCTTTTCAGCTCTCTTGGCTTCCACTGACTGGTTACCAGACAGTAACCAATCAGAGACTTGAGGGGGGGCGCACATGGGTCATATCTGTTGCTTTTGAATCTGAGCTGAATGCTGAGGATCAATTACAAACTCACTGAACAGAAATGTACCATGTGGCCCCCCTTCAAGTCGCTGACTAGCTCAGAGTTATAGAGCTGAAAAGCAGGAAGTTGGATTCTGGCTGTTTTATTAGACATCTGTTCACTCCAGCCTTTATATATTACATTTTTGACTAACTAACTATATTAGAAACATTTATTTATTTTGCACAGCCTATCTATTTACTCAAGTTTTTATTTTCACACTGAACTGTTCCTTTAATATAGGCATGGTTTTCATGTCTTTACAGATTTGGCACGAGTGTTCTTTAGTAGACTGGTTAACTTCTCATTTGTCATAATCCAATCTATTTTTGCTTAAAAGCTGGTAATAAATTTTGCTCTTCCATGCTTTGGCAATGGTATCAGCTATAACAATGTAGTTGATTAATTTCTTATCTTTGTCCCTGCTGAGCAGTATCAGTTTCATTAAAAGCAGCTGTTATTATTGATACAATAGTTGCTAATATTCCACAGATGCTGCTGAGAAATGTTTTTAAATAAGTAACTAATGTTGCCAACACTTCAGAATCTGCACCTGGATTTTTGAGCTGGCAGGCAAAAAACACCAGAGATTAAGCTCATTAGCAGCAGATAGATCTTTTAGAATACAGAAAATGTGAAGTTGACCATGAACCCATTCCAAATTACACTAAATGAATCATGGGTAGTCCCTGGACTGTGATCTGGCATTAGATTGCCAAAGTGGAGCCAAGAGGGGATTGGTCTGAAAACAGCAAACAGGCATTTTCGGGCTGATCCCAATTTGGCGCCTTTTCGTTCTGCAGTACAGAGGCAGAATCTGTACTCGTCAGTGCTGTTTTACTAAGGTGCATATGGTTATGGGCACACAGGCTATAGGCTCCAGCTACTATCAAAACCACAGACCACTGTCAAGGCGCTGATCAAGAATATCAGGAATCCGGCACAATTAACATCAAGATTCGGCTTTATTCACACCTAGGAAGGATAACAGTGGAGGATGTACAATTCTTAGAATTGTACATCCTCCACTGTTATCCTTCCTATGTGTGAATAAAGCCGAATCTTGATGTTAATTGTGCCGGATTCCTGATATTCTTGATCAGCGCCTTGACAGCGGTCTGTAGTTTTGATGTAGTAGCGAGGAGTGACCGGCGTATCGTGAGAGCAGCGATCGAGCAGGACGGCACTTTGGTCCGGATGAGCTCTGCCATTGACGCTCCGTGAGTAGAGCTCCAGATGCTCTCAACCTGCATATTTTTGCAAGCTGAGAGAAGCATGTCTGCTACATGCCCCTGCTTCATTGATCTGAACCCCATCAACCTGTGTCCTGAGGTATGAAAGGAGCTGCTCTGCTTCTCTCAGCCTGCAAAAAAAAAAAAAAAAACACAGGATGAGAGCCATGGAGTCAGTGTTCCATTTGCCCTCAGCCACAGCTGAAAAGTGCATCAGTATCATCTTTCAGACTATACCATTCTGTAATTAGACCAGAACCCTCCCCTTTGTGACATCTTCAGCCAACTACATCTTAAGGTGGCCATACACGGAGAGATCCGCTCGTTTGGCGATGTCAAACAGTAATGGACGGTTGGATCGCAGGACTGCATCAACGAATAGATGCGGCCGCGATCCGACGGGATTTTTCGTCCCATCCGATCGAGATCTGGCCATCTTGATTGGAGAAGCCGTCGGCGGGCCCCCATACACAGGCCAATAAGCTGCCGACACGGTCTGTCGGCAGCTTTTATCGGCCCGTGTATGGCCACCTTTAGTGACATGGTTGTGACATCACTACTTCCTTTAGACAATTGGCTTCTACCGGCTTTAAATTGCAGACCGTAAAATGGATGTGTATGAGTGCAATGTATGTTCAAAAGGTGAACCAACCCTATAATACCAATACTCATGTTTGCAT
The DNA here is from genome assembly GCF_017654675.1 of Xenopus laevis. NCBI lineage: Eukaryota > Metazoa > Chordata > Amphibia > Anura > Pipidae > Xenopus > Xenopus laevis. The sequence continues at coordinate 82,533,187 of NC_054383.1, forward strand.
AAGTTACTAGAACTCATTTCTGTATCACACAAACTGAACATCTTTGTTAAAAAAAAAATATTTATATATAACATTATGTGAACGTTAGCAATGATGGGGGCAAAACTTGAAGGCCACTTAGGATTAGATTTAGAGAGAGCTTTTTTCTGTACTGACTTTTTTCCCCTTTTGATATCGATTGACAGACTTTCATATCAAAGTAGAACAGGTCTCTGCATAGCGAGTTAATGGTATTCATTTAAATCCCACAAGTAATGTGCAACTAAATCATTATTGGTGCTGTCAACCATTACCCAAAATCACAAAATAAGAGTAGACCATGTGTATCTGGAAGTTCCAGCTTCTGAAGTCAGTTTTGTGGCAAAACTTACACCATGAGAACTCGCCAAGGAACTTTTGTGAAATGACAAAGAAGCAGGGTCTGGACATAAGGTCATTCCCTTGAAGTACAGTTCAATCAATCAGTACAGCACAGTCATAAATCTGTTAGGGATTGTTCATCTTCCTTTTCAGATAATTCACCAGAAAGACACTTATCTATTTTTTTCTTCTAATATTGATGTAATTTTTCAGCTTGGAGGGGGGTGTCAGAGTCCGCAAACAGTTCTAAATTGATATTTCTTATTTGTGGCCCTGCTGAGTATAATGCTCAGAGTTCTGTTAAAGACCGTTCTAATTCATACATGTTCCAGATACTGCTGAAAATTTATCAAATAAAGTAGCAAATTGTAACCATTAAAATAGACACCTGGATCTTTCAGACTGAAACACCAGAGAGGCAAACATTCAAATTTAAAAAAAATATAAAGTATTTATTACTGAACAATATGAAAACTGGGGGGGATAAGGGTGGAAAAATTGTTCCAAGTTCACCAGTTGCAGCTTTGTAATTGGCAAAAAGAAAGCCACTTGACTTAAATGCAAGCTAGTAGCCTATTTTACCCAATGCCACATAGGAGTTTTGGGAACCAAAATTATTATGGCCAAAGTAAAGTCACGCTTGGCTAAGTTCACCATCCCCTCCACAATGCATGGTGGTGGTACTGCATCAAGCTCTAAAAAAAAAAAAAATGGCAATAATACATTTGTAGCCTTACAGAGCGTTTGTTTTTTAGATGGGGTCAGTGACCCCCCCATTTGAAAGCTTGAGTCAGAAGGGAAATCCAAGGAAAGTATGGAGCACCAGCAGGATCAAGTCCAATAAAACCAGTCTTTTATTCATATTAAAATACAGGATCTTAAATAATCCTCTCCATACCAGTATGGGGATAATTTAAGCTCCTGTATTTTAATGATACGATTAAATGACTTGTTTTATTGGAATGGATGCCGCTGGTGCTCAGTAATTTCCTTGGTTTCACAATTACATTGCTGATTTTGTAAGTAATTACTTAAAGTTCCTAAAACCTGACTGTTCCATCTCAGTCTGTCAGTAGAGTTTCTAATGCTAACAGACTACTGCTCCACAAATATGGCAGCCCCCTTATAGCGGAACATGGGGGCTAGAAATGTAATGTAAAAGCATCAGGCAAATACTTATGGCAAAATTATAAATAACATTCAAAGATAAATGTTATGATGGATATAAACAAAGGTTATTTTCTGGCGTCAGTATCTCCAACACCATAATATTCCAGACACTAATTTTAAATTTGATACAGAATACAATGTCACAGCTAAAAAAAAAAAAAATTTCATTAATCATTCATCTATGAGTGGCAATCAGAACTTTGGTTTACACTACAGCATTTTAATAAAGAAATAAAACCAGCCTTTTTTCTCAGAACAGTTTATTTTTTTGTAATCGCATTTACATAGCAAATTCTTCAATCCAGAGTCCAATTCTGGAAAAGAAAAAATAAATTGTAAACTTAAGTGACAGCAAAAATTTATATTTACTGCTACAAAGTAAGCAATGTTACAGATTCAATATTCAACATATTAACAGATGTAAGAAAACCACTAAACTGCACACACAGGCATATTTACTAAGGGTCGAATTTTGAGGGTTAAAAAATCCTCGAATTCGACCCTCGAAGTAAAATCCTTAGAATATCGAAGGATTTAACGCAAAAGCTTTAATCAAATGATCAAATAAAAATCATTTGATTGAACAATGAAACCGTTCGAATCGAACGATTTTAAGCGATCGATCAAACGATTTTTATTCGACCAAGAAAACATTTAGAAAAGTGCTGGGGAAGGTCCCCATAGGCTAACATTGGACTTCGGTAGTTTTTTTTTTTTTTTAAAGAGAAAGTACTTCGATTATCGAATGAGCGAATGGTCTAACGATTTTTACTTCGAATCATTCGATTGAATTTGACCAATTCGATGGTCGAAGTACCCAAAAAAATACTTCGGAAATCGAATATTTTCATTCGAACTATTCACTCGAGCTTAGTAAATCTGCCCCTTATAAATGAATAACAGTATTGAGCCCTATACAAAGCTGCATCAATTTAATTAAAAAAAAAATGTAGAGTTTTAATATTAACCACAACACTAAGGGTGTTTTCTGCAGGAACTCAATTCTCCCTTAGTCAAAAAACATGCTGGTAGGTTAATATGCTTATGTAATTGAAAATCATTTGTGTTTGAATGCAAGTGAAAGGAACATGCATGATTAACTTCTCTGTAAAGCAGAAAGTAATAGAAAAAGATAAACAAAGCACCTTTAAATTACTGTTTCAACTACAAATTAAAGTTTTAGGCGGAAGAGGCCGTGTGCAGGACACTTTTTGCCTATTGTTTTAAGAGCTAAACAGGGCAAACAAGGAGATTGAAGATACTCCACGTGTTGTCCTTGCATGCTAGATAACTAGATTAGTACAAGTATGCTAAATACTGATCTACCTTGCAAGGACCAAAACATGGAGTAGCTTCACTTTCTCCGTTTAACTCAAGAAAAGTGTGGTATACTGCCCGAGAGGATATTAAGAGCCAATGTTTTGTTCCTAACCCATGTTAGGGCCAGAACCGCATTTTAAGAACAGCTGCCTTACTAATGGGGTATTTTTTTATTGGAGACTAACATTACTTGTGATATTGCACATAGCAAGTAATCAGCAGTTAGGTTTGAAGTCACTTACAAGTTAGAAAACAAATGCAAATATCTGATTGGTTGCTATGGACAACATCACAAGTAATGGGTCTACAATGCTAATGAATATACACAGCCCAATGGCCAGATGGAGACTATGCCAAGGTAGGTCAGGTAGGGTGAGCTATGGGATGATCACATTTTGGAACCATGACTGAATGGCTAATATTACATATACTGAATAATCTTTACCATAACTGTAAATTACTTATATGTAACCTTATGAGCTAAGAGGGCTGTGATCAAATACCTCAAAGAGGATCATATCCAACTGCAGGTGGTCCCGTTGCATGGTGAATAAAGTGTGGGTTTGTATAGTGTTTTAGTTTACGGGGGGGGGGGGGAGCAGTTAAAGAACAAACAAATACCTAAAGGATAATAGTGAAACTCACAATTAAGACTCTTCTGTTCCTGCAGGTGCATCTCCTCCTTTAGTATTTCTGGTGTAAATAACCTGTGCTCTATGTTTTGACACTAGTTTAATTAAACCTGGGGAGAAAACACAATAACAGAACAAATCACAAAAGCTAGCAAACTTTAGTATAGCTCTCAGTTCAGATTCAGTTTCTTCAATAACTTCTTTCCAGGTTTCATGCACACAAGATGAAGCACTAAACAGTTTGTAAGGACCACGTTTCTTACCTTTGTTGAGCAGCTCCTGCAGTGCAGCTCTGGCCAGTGAGCCCCTGATCTTAAGCCTCTCAGAAACCACAGCGGGTGTGATGAGCTTGTAGTTGGGAACCTCCTTGCACAGCTTGTCATAAGTGGCCTTGTCAAACAGAACCAAGTTGTTCAACTTGTCTCTCACTTTCCCCTTGGACCACTTCTACTCAGAAGAAAAAAAAATCCAATTAAACTCAAAACACTAATACAACTAACAAATTTTATCAAGCATCGCCAATACACTACCAACATCATTCACTAACACAAGGTTATGTATTACAGTGGACCCACCAATCCCATGTTGACACGGAGGCCTAAACTTAAAGCTGGATACAACTACAAAGCTGTTCCATGTTCATTTGATTTTTAGACAGCACTTCACCACCCTCATCTGATGTTTAAAATCCATCTCAGCTGGGAGCTACCCTATTTCCAGCAAGATGTCTGGTAAACATAAGTGAGGTATATTTACCCGGTACTACTTTACCCTGTATAGAGATGGCAGTTAGATGGCTAACTACCCCACTGTCATTTCCATCTAGAGCAATACATGAGAAGGGCCTTTTTGTTACATGCAACATTTTAGTTATATAAGAAGTCTTGGATTATGTGTTTTTTTTTTTTAATTCTATCTGAAGTGCTTTCAACACCTTATTCCATAATTTGTGAGGGAGTGAAACTTGAATGGTGCCTACTCCAGACTAAGTGAAGGGGATGAAGCGCAGACGCCCCTCAAATGAGAAGAAACCGTGCTTTTGAACTGCTGACAACAGACCAGCTAGGTTGCTACAACTAAGGCTATGGCGGTTTTCGGCCTGCGTAATTTTGCAGGTGGAGAGAATTAGATCAGCTCAGTGATCCTGCTCCATTGATTTGAATTCGATAAGCCTGTGTCCAGTTACACACAGCAGAGTTGAAATAAGTATTTAAGTTCACCTAAGCCTGTGTGTGACCACGCACAGGCTTATTGAATTCAAATCAATGGAGCAGGGGCACTGAGCTGATCTGCTTCTCTTAGCCTGCAAAAAATATACAAGCCAACAACAGCCAGAGCCTTCAGCCTGCATGCCCATAGCTTAAACAGTTTTAGGAGAATTTAAACAGGCTAATAAAGCAGGTGATCAAGTGGTTGCCATGAGAAAGATGCTATTCTTACCTTCTTCTTGGCCTTGCCCCCAGACTTGTTAACTGGGTCCTTGTCCTTCTTGGCAGATTTGCCAGCATCCTTCTTCTTCTTGTCGTCCTTGGGTGGCTAGAGAGGGATAAGAAAAATAAAGCAAAATGAAGATTCTGAGGCCTGAAGCAGCGTAATAAAAAGTTACAATAAAATGGATATCAACAAAATATCCAAAAATGGAGTATAACCAATAAGCCAGCTTGACTATTTTCAGGTTTAAACTCAATACCTAGTATGGTTATGTATTCTTTAGATAGATTTTTTGGGGTGCAAAACTAGAGTAAGAACAAACGAATGCAGTGTCAAAAGCAGAATGAGTTAGTGTAAAAGTCTATACTGCAGACTTATACCTGCCAGGCCCGGACTGGCAATCTGAGGGTTCTGGCAAATGCCAGAGGGGCTGCCATCAGGTGTGATAGAAAGTCACTGTTTAGTGGGCTGTTGGGACCTTTTTGGGCATCTTTGTACTTGGGAGTGCCAGGGCCTATTTTGATTCCCAGTCCAGACCGGATACCTGCCTTTATATTTTATTTCTATTTTAAACTGGTCATCAAGTATCATTCACCAGCCAGGTGGTAACCATAAGTAACTATGCACCCAACAGAAATACAACACAATGGCCACCTGCCCTGTTTTCCACTACTAAGCACTAGTAAGGAAACAAGCTTCCCACCAAGCTATTTCCAGTCTCTTAGAGAGAGCCATTTGGGTGTAGCTGAATAGCAATAGCAAAGCCATATTATTCCATGTACAATCTGGAAAGAACACGGTTTTCCGGTATGGGCAGGGTCCTGCCGTTTCATAAAAGCCCTTCAGCATATGCACTGTAATACCCAACATACAGGGACATCGGGCCTGTGAGACCTTGTAGTTGCAACCACGCAGCCCACACGCGATCCAAAGTCATGGAGTCTACACTGAAAACATGCCCTTCATCGGCCATGTCACCAACCCCTCTCCATTTCAATTCCCGGAGCCCTTCTGAATGCTTTCCAGCTCTCTGCTCTCACCATGCTGCTACTTCTTCAAAGATGTCGGATAGAAAGGAAGAGAGGCCGCGCTAGCAGACCAGGAGACCCCGTGCGGGGCGGGTTCTTCCGCCTGTGAGACTACATTTTGATTTCAATAAAAACTACAAATCCCAGAATGCTCATGTTGTCACGTGACATCGTGCTCAACTTAAAGGGAAACAGTTGTGAAAAGGAGCATTTGATATAAGCTTAGCCACACAGAAATAATACGTTTTCTAGATCTAATCAGTTACAAATTCTGAACTGTTTCGGACGTATTCAAATTACTTTTCACAATCCTTCTCTCGGCATCTGTCTTTCTTCATTTTCACTTCAAGCAGCCAAGTGTTGGGTGTCTGATTTTGAATGACAGTTAAATCTAATGTGTATTTTTAGGGGTGTTCCATTTGCCTAGAAGAAGATGTGCTCTATTAAAAACACTAAAAATACTGTCTCTGCATGCAGAGTTTGTACCAAAGTCAGTTATTTTGTTTCGGCATGCACTGAATCCACTATTGGATTCAGCCGAACCCCCAAATCCTTTGCGAAAGATTCGGCCAAATACCGAACCGAATCCGAATTTGCATATGCAAATTAGTGGTGGGAAGGGGAAAACATTTTTTACTTCCTTGTTCTGTGACAAAAAGTCACGCAATTTCCTTACCCGCCCCTAATTTGCACATGCAAATTAGGATTCAGATTCTGTTCGGGCAGGCAGAAGGATTCGGCCGATTCCGAATCTTGCTGAAAAAGGCCGAATCCCGAACCAAATCCTGGATTCGGTGCATCCTAATTTTGTTAGATTTTGACTAGAAGAGGTACTGGTTGTATGGTCTCTTTTTATTCTAGAGCCAACCTCTTTTAGGCCAACGCAATGCCTCTCAGTGCAGAGACACACAGACAGGAGCTGATAAGAATGTATTTTCTGCAAATAAAATGAAGGTGGATAAAAGTGAATTCCCAAAAAGAACATTTTCCAATGTTTGATCTGGCACAGAGCTGGCACAATGATCTACTTATAAGCTCAGAGCTGGCACTGTGTTTAGCAGCGACTCAATGAATATGTAAAAGAAATAAGTGTATACTGTGGTTTCAAAGCCATATGGCATAAAGCAGCATACCGTTTTGCTTAGCCAGTAGTCAAATTCATTCATCAATGCTTAATGATATGTGAGGAAACTTTTGTAGTTTCTTTGTCACATTGGTTAATCCCAATGTTATTAATAGGGAAAAAAAAGATACTTTTATAGGAAGACCAGTATTTTTTTCTACAAAAGGTGGCAACCCTATGCGTAGTGAATGATTTTTTAACAATGATTATCTGATAGTCCACTGACCGATTACAAAAATGTTTAAACCTGTTTGATCGACTACTGGGACAATGCCAAAACAATCATACATTTTGCAATTGCCCACACCTCATCACAGGGCCGGGCGCCTTGGAGAACCCGTCCCCGCCGCGCAACCCTACGTGAGCGTGCGCTGACCACCACGTCACCCCATCACCTCACGTAGGCGCGCAAACAAGAGCAAAAAACTGGACTCTAAAGACCGGACTGGGGTAGGTAGCAGTGAAAGGTATGTGCCTGGCGCCCCATGTGCCTACTCTGCCTACCGCTAGTTCCGGCCCTGCCTCATTAATGAATACCTAACCAAATTTGTACCTCCAATTTGCAGATTTGAAAATATTGAAAAATTACATTAATTATGAACAAAAACCTTGTTGCATTTAGTTGTCCAGAACTTTAAAGACATATGACTTTAAGGGTTCAGATTTGGTTAGGCTGAACACTATTAGGGTTCATCCCTAACAAAATCCTGGATTCAGCTCCTCCCTATTTGGAATATCAATTATTATTGTGTGAGAAAGAAAAAGAAATGTTGCTCCGGCACAGCGTCATAATAAAGTTAAAAACAACCATTAAAAATCTATCGGTATATGGGATGCAAGTCATGTTTGCGATTAAGGCCATGGGGTTCCAGCGTTTCTAGACGGCGTATCCATTTAGCTTCCTTTTTTAATAGCATTTTAACACGGTCACCACCGCGACAAAGTTTTGGAATATTATCAACTATTTGGAACTCTAATTGCTGGACCCCATGACCCTTTTCAGCAAAATGACTAGATACCGCCTGGTCTGATTTTTTTAGTTTAACTGCAGATTTGTGCTCACGTATTCTGTCTTTAATGGCACGTGTTGTCTGTCCCACATGTAATCGGCCACATGGGCATTTTATCACATACAGTAAACTACAAATGTAGTATTGCATGTATAGAAACCATTTATTTTTATCGGGTTTCTATACATGCATTACTACATTTGTAGTTTTTGTGATAAAATGCCCATGTGGCCGACAGACAACACGTGCCATTAAAGACAGAATACGTGAGCACAAATCTGCAGTTAAACTTAAAAAAATCAGACCAAGCGGTATCTAGGGTCATGGGGTCCAGCAATTAAAGTTCCAAATAGTTAATAATATTCCAAAACTTAGTTGCGGTGGTGACCGTGTTAAAATGCTATTAAAAAAGGAAGCCAAATGGATACGCCGTCTAGAAACACTGGAACCCCATGGCTGTTTTTAACTTGTTGTTTTTAACTTTATTATGATCAGATAATTTTTTACAAATATTGGTCATTTTTACTGTTTTGCAGATACTGTACCATGAGATTCAAATCTTTATCTGGATGAATATAACTACCAGAAAATAAGTGGATACTATATCTACACATTACAATGTATCTGACAATGTTGCCTTTATGCTTCTTTCTCTGTATCAATCAATTCTTGTTCCTTGCCTATAGATGGCGATCTAATGAGTGAGTATAAAACTTTGTAACCAGCAGTAATTTATTAACTTGAAAAAAGGCCACGCAGGCCTGAAATGTTGTTCGTTTAAGATCCAAGCCAGAAATCCAATAAAGGCTTTTTAAGATTACACACAATTTGGATGGTGCTGTGATTTCGTTTTGCATTGTTTATCCGGTTGGAGTGGACAACCTTGCACGTGCACTTGTCTGACAAGCTTGTGGTTTGGGTGAGTGCTGACCGATTGTTCCTGATTTACCAGTTTGATAACCAGAGTCCGCGATCGAAAACCGAGAAAACCTTCAGTTTCCCGTTGGATCTGGTGCACGATGAGCGAGTTATTATGTCTTTTGGCCAACGTGACAGAATTAAAGGTGAGAAAAGAAACTATCTATGGAAAACATAGTTATTATCGCTTAAGACAATGCTCTAAGAAATTTTCCTTAATTTGGACCACCATGTCTTGTTTGCTGCTACTGTAAACAAAAACCATTTAAAGATACAGATAAACAGGCTAATTTTGCCCTCAATATGGCTTAATTTTACCTTATGCTTCACTACCTTATACTACCATAGTTAAATACAAATTCTGACCAAAACGCATCTGTGAAAAATAAAGAATTGTTTGTTTCAAATGATGTCTGTGGCAAATGGCAGTACTCTGTAGCATTCTGAATAACTGGTTTCTTAATCATAAATCCCATACCTCTAAAGGCCCCCATACGCGGGCCGATAAAAGCTGCGACAGGCCGAGTTGGCAGCTTAAGGGCCCGTCTGTAGGGCCATCTGACGGGCTTCCCCGATCGAGATCATCTCGATCGTGCAGGTTAAAAAATCCCGTCGGATCTGCGCGTCTATGCGGTCCTGCGATCCGACCACCCACATCAGATGCATTATGAACCCTAGGACCCACGATTGGATCATCCCGATATCGGGCACTTCAATGCGGACATATCGCGGAGAGATCCGCTCGTTTGGCGACATCGAACGGATCTCTACGTCTATGGCCACCTTTAGATGTGGATAGGGTTGACACCTTTTTTTGGAAAAATATGCCAGCCTTCCTATATTTATTTTGTTTCTTATTAATAACATTGGGATCAAGCATCATTTTTACCAGCCAGGTGACAACCCTAGTTGGGTCATAGGAGAAATCAGGTTGTTAGGAGACTTGACTATACCGTAAAACACACTTTCTAAATATTTGTGCATTTCATTTTCTCCTGTAGTTGGACATGCTGTTCTGTCCATTAATGGAATTGATATGAATGGTAGATACAAAGCAGATGGGAAGGAAATTTTGGAATACCTTGGTAACCCTTCTAACTATCCCTTGTCCATTCGGTTTGGTTGACCTCGACTCACTTCAAATGAAAAGCTTATGCTGGCGTCAATGTTTCACTCAAGAGTAGAAAAGATTTATAATGCCTTTTTGCCTGTATTAGAGATAAGTGACTGGCATATGACAGTTTTGAGCCCTGCATCATAATGAAATAAGTTGTGGCGGTTCTCAACCCTTCCAACGCAAAGAACATTGGGGACAATGAGATAAAATACATTGGGAAGCATAACTTCTTTTAAATCCTAGTAAGATGATATCAGATCTATTTTTGAGATCATGGGTGTTTTATGGGCCAGCAAAAGCATACAAGCTGGGAGGATGCTACCTGGCAGAATGTGAAATGCTGACTATTAAGTGTTTGATGTTGGAGGAATAATTGTCTGGTGCTGTTTTTCATGGTTTGGTCATGGTACCCTGGTCCAGTGAAAGAATACCATAACAGTACAGCTTACAATTGTAATTACATACTTCCTACTTTGTTGCAACAATTTAGAAAGGCCCTCTCCTGTTTCAGCAGAATAAATCCTCCATGCACATATCAGGCTCTACAACCTGACTGTTTTGCGCAGAGCCTCAACTTCAATTCAGCTGAACACTTGTGGAATGAATTAGAATGTTAGCTGTAAGTCAGACCTGAACCTCAATCAGTGCCCAAGCTAGATATTTTTGTGGCTTATTTGAAGCAAATGCCATATAACATGTAAGCTAAAAAAGACAAAGGGAGAACTAACTTCATATGACTAATCTTTGTTTTGGAAACAAATTTATTTGTCATTCAGGTGCTAGCCATTTTATCCACAACGTTTATATATAATATTGAAAAGATGCTTAAACGAGAAGGAAAGTCATTTTACACTTGGGGGTGCCAAATGTTAGAGGCACCCCAAGTGAATGTATTTACTTACCTGAAACCCCGGGCCGGTGCTCCTATCAGCAGAAACTGCACCGGCCCAGGGTTATTTCAGCAAGCACCACAGATTTCCCGGGGCAGCCGCTTGCACAGTAGAATGAAAAAGGCGACTTTTTGGTTAAAGTTAGGCTTTTCACTCTAATGCGCATGTGCAGCCGCAAGAAGAAGCCAGAAGAGGATTGCTCTGTTGTGCTCGCTGGAATAACCCCAGGCCGTTGCAGCACTGGCCCAGGGGTTTCAGGTAATTAATACATTCACTTGGGGGTGCCTAACATTTGGCATCCCCATGTGTGAAATGACTTTCCTTCTCCTTTAAAGGCATTAGAGTTTTATTTGGTGGTAAGAGAAGTGAGGAAGGCAACACAATATCTGCATGGAACAGAACAACTGCCATTTCTAGTTCAACAAAGTTTTATGCATAATTACTTTTTAGTTGATGAATTTAACAAATATAAATGTGCAAAAGCGTTGTTGCCTTCCAGTTAATTCAATTGTAGTATTTTGTTTTGAATCATTAATTCCAGCCCGATTAAGTAGATTCTAGATCATAAACTATTATTTTTATTTATTTTGTAGTTTTTTTTTTGTCATTTTTGAACTAGTTAGCTTTTTGTTCAGCAGTCGTCTAGTTGCTAGGGTCCAATTTAGCCTTGCAACTAATCAATGGTTTCAATGGGAAACTGGAATAGTAGGGGACATAAAAGGACACATTTACCTAGGGTTGAATTTCGAGGGTTAATCAACCCTCGATATTCGACCGTCGAAGTAAAATCCTTTGACTTCGAATATCGAAGTCAAAGGATTTTGCGATATTCCTACGATTGAACGATTCGAAGGATTTTAATCCATCGATCGAAGGATATTCCTTCGATCAGGAAATTGTTAGGAAGCCTATGGGGACCTTCCCCATAGGCTAACATTGGCCTCGGTAGGTTTTAGGTGGCGAACTAGGGGGTCGAAGAAATTTTTAAAGAGACAATACTTAGACTATCGAATGGTTGAATAGTCGAACGATTTTTAGTTCGAATCGTTCGATTCAAAGTCGAAGGTCGTAGTCGAAGTAGCCCATTCGGTGGTCAAAGTAGCCATATTCGACCATTCGAAATTCAAACTATTTTTCCTCTATTCCTTCACTCGAACTAAGTAAATGGGCCCCCTAATGTTTAAAATAATAAAATTGTAGCAACTTTTGATGCAAGTACCTTTTAATGAACAACACTTTTTTGCAACCTTGCATGACTGAAGCAGCACTATAACCATAAATTATGATTTTTCTTCAACGTGCTTATAGTATTTTGTGTATTAAAAATTGCTAAATTACCACATGTTTGCTTCCTTTAGAGATTGTGTTGGAAGTTCTTTTCCCATAGAAATGTGACTTTAACATGACTGTATTTGTATAGTTCTTCAGCACTTGGTATACTTGTGTATTTATTTTTATACTTTTGCCCCAAAACTTGGTTAGGAAATGGTTAACAGCCCTTATTTGAGTGGGTCTAGTAGGCTCTAACAAGCTATAAGCTATTTATAAAAAATGGGTCCTGCACAATCGCGATTGGCTTTAAAAATGGTTGGGTCACTTACAGTATCTTATATCTTGCGCAACAAAAATTGCATGAGCAAGACTCCCCAAGCTGCCCGAGATGTAAAGCTCAGATAGCTGATTTTAGGCATTTAATGTGGAACTGTCCTGTGATACAGCGGTTTTGGCAACAGATCGTAAATTTTATGGGCACAGAGTTGGCTTTACCACACATACTGCTGGGAAAGTTTAATGGTATTTGGTCTCCTTGGCTTGACTAACCTGCAACGACAATATAACCAATCCGGTAGCTTCCATTAACTCTTTTCTTCCTTTTCTCACTTTTTATTATTTATTTTATTTAATTTTAAAATTCAATAAAAAGCATTCTTTAAGAAAAAAAAAATGTGTGTGTACGCTTGTAAATGTGTGTGTGTATGTGTGTATATATATATATATATATATATATAGATATATATATATATATATATATTTATGCGTAGGGTGGCACATCGCTTCAACTGTTGAGTCCCAGCAACCTGGGAGTTTTGGTGAAACAAATCAAACGTCTATATTTTTTTAAAGTGCATATACAGCCAACGTTACGTTTAGGTCTTAGATTGTATCCTATCCTGTCAATAACAGCCTTTTTTCTGGTATGGAACCTGTTATCCAGAATGCTCTGAACATGGTTTTTTTTCAGATAACGAATCTTCATGTAATTTGGATTTTTATTTGGATTTTAGGCTAATTTAAACATTAAAAAAAGGTAGTCTTGTCTTGCCTACATTAGGGATTAATCATATTTTAGTTTATTATTATAAAGGAAATCATATAGAAAAACGTAATTATATGGAATATATGGGAGACAGCCTTCCTTTAATTCAGAGCTTTCTGGATAACAGGTTTCCTGATAACTAATCCCATACTGGGGCACAGGTAAACACCCAACTGAATTGCCGGAACTGCAGAAGCTGATTCATTTTTACATATCGATACAATGCAGACAGATTTGGATGACAGAGCAAACTTCATTCTTGTTATTGGTATATGTATTTTCTTTGCAATTTTAGAGGTGCATCAGAGCCACGCCACATACCCTGTGTTTACTAGAAATCTACCTAACATGTAAAAATAATCTGACATCTGTGTTTTTCATTTGTCTTCTATAGATTATTTGCTATTGGATCACAGCTCTCCCCTGGCATTGAGATGCTGGAAACTGACATTCAAGCTACACTGCTATCAGACATTAACAGGTAAGAAAGCATGTATATGCATATATGTCCTTGTGTATAACTAGACACAGGCTTCTGTTTACCCTTAGTTCCTACCATGTTCTGAGCTCTAGTGTGGCGATTATATGTAATAACAAAAAAACCCCAACCATTTACAGTTTTGACAATGAATTCAACTGTGTCAGACTCGAGATAGAAGTGATGCTTTTTCACATTTCCTCTACCTGTAACCTCAAGCAGAGGGTTTAGTGTGGGAATGCTAGTGGGGGCTGTCTGTTTGACTCTCGTTTTCCATGGCTCCTCTGACTCTCAACTGGAAAATGGCATGGTAAAGAGCAGACTGAGCTCTTCTGTGGACACGGATAAAAAACAGCCTTATTGTAGGCCATTTATTCCATTCAGTGTCTGCTCCTTATTGTAAGGCCAGAGTAAGAGGAGCAAGTATGGTTCTTATGAGTGAGCAGAAAATTGTGTGTGCATAAAAATATATTATGAAGACCTCAGAGGTGCCTACAGGGCCTACTCGATGCCTCTGTTCCAATGAAAATCAATCAGGCATGCGCAGTAGGCATCTCTTTGAGGTAACCAAAAAAATCAAAGTGTTTTAAAGTAATGAAAATATAATGTACTGTTGCCCTGCACTTGTACAACTGTTGTGTTTGATTCAGAAACTCTACTAAAGTTAATATAAACAAGCTGCTGTGTAGCCATGGGGGCAGCCATTCAAAGCTGGAAAAAGAGAAAAGGCATATGATAATAGATAAGTTCTTCAAAACTTACCTGTTATCTGCTGTGTATCCTGCACTTGAATGACTGCCCTCATGGCTGCACAGCAAGTTGTTCATATAAACTATAGTAGTCTGTCTGCAGCAAACACACAGCTTTTACCAGTGCAGGGCAACTCTACATTATATTGTCATTCCCTTAAAGCACATCGTTTTTTTTGGTGTTATTGTTACTTTAACTCTTTTTTTTATGACAATGACTTGGGACTCAATGTATCTGACAGAGGGATTTGTATTGTATTGATACATTCAAATCTGGTGCTGTAATATAGTCCATCTATTTACTGTTGTCTAATGTGATACCTAGCATTAGAGGAACACTTACCTGCCTCTGTGTGTCTAACTGGTACAATAAATTAACTAGTTTATATTTTTCCTCTTAATCCAATTTCCTTAGACATGCTCTTATTATTTACTGGTGTAATTACCAGTAATTATGCACAATGTTTCAGTTTAGCATTTTATTGAATTTCTCAATTTTTGACTATAGATATGGGAGGTGCAATCAATTTTACTAATTAACTTGAAGACTTTATTGTAGCCTGTATACTCTATGCAAGTGCCTGTGCTTGTCTGACTTTAAGCTCTAATCTAAGATTAGATACAGTTTTAGGAAAAAGTTTGGGAACCCCTATTAATTCTTTGGAGTTTTGTTTATCATTGGCTGAGCTTTCAAAGTAGCAACTTCCTTTTAATATATAACATGCCTTAAGGAAACAGTAGTATTTCAGCAGTGATATAACGTTTATTAGATTAACAGATATATTACATCAATACTTGTGCCTCCTTTTGCAAATGTAACAGCCTCTAGATGCCTCCTATCCTGGATTCAGGATGGTGGTATTTTTGACCATTCGTCCATACAAAATCTCTCCAGTTAAAGTTGATGGCTGCTGGTCATGGACAGCCTGCTTCAAATCGTCCCATAGATTTTCAAATATATTCCTCTGCATACTTCTCCCTCTGCATAAATGCCTTTGTAGATTTCAAAGTGTGTTTAGGGTCATTGTCTTGTTGGAATATCCAATACCTGCATAACTTCAACTTTGTGACTGATGCTTGTACATTATCCTGAAGAATTTGTTGATATTGGGTTGAATTAATCCGACCCTCGACTTTAACAAGGGCCCCAGTCCCTGAACTAGCCGCACAGCCCCACAGCATGATGGAACCTCCACCAAATTTGACAGTAGGTAGCAGGTGTTTTTCATCGGAATGCGGTGTTCTTCTTCCACCATGCAAAGTGTTTTTTGACCAAATAACTAAATTTTTGTCTCATCAGTCCAAAGTACTTTGTTCCATTATGACTGTGGCTTGTCTAAATGAGCTTTTGCATACAACAAGCGACTGTTTGTGGCGTGAGTGCAGAAAGGGCTTCTTTCTCATCACCCTGCCATACAGATGTTCTTTGTGCAAATTGCGCTGAATTGTAGAACAATGTACAGATACAACATCTGCAGCAAGATGTTCTTGCAGGTCTTTAGAGGTGATCTTTGGGTTGTCTGTAACCATTCTCACAATCCTCCGACATATGCCACTCCTGTATTTTTCTTGGCCTGCCAGACCTGGGTTTTACAGCAACTGTGCCTGTGGCCTTCCATTTCCTGATTACATTCCTTACAGTTGAAACCTCTGATATAGCTTTTTGTAGCTTCCCCTAAAACATGATACTGAGCAATTGTTGTTTTCAGATCTTTTGAGAGTTGCTTTGAGGATCCCATGCTGTCACTCTTCAGAGGCGAGTCAAACAGAAGCACAACTTACAATTGACCACCTTAAATACCTTTTCTCAAGTTCCTGCAACAAACAGAAGGCTTTAGTGCAAGAAAATACAGAATTCAACAGTAGACAATTACTAGCCAATTCCTAATTATCTGAAAAATAGAATATTTTGTTTCTGGAAAGGTGACAGACAGGCCCAGGCTTTCTGAAGTCACAAAAATATAACTGAATATAAGTAACTAAAGTGTATGCCTTTTAGCCTCACAATGGAGAAATATACACAGCAGACTGGTAAGTTGATCCAAGTTAAAAAGCCTTTAAAGGGGACATATTGTGTAAAAAAACAAGAATGTTCAAGTGCATTATACTCTTTAAAATATAGAAGGAATGTGTATTAAAGGGCATGTAAAAGCAAAAAAATAGAATCCCATTTTTACTTTCTTTAATAAAAAAAGAAACCTATCTCCAATATACTTTAATTAAAAATGTGTACAGTTTTTATAAGAAACCTGACTGTATGCAGTGAAATTCTCCCTTCAATTACTGCTGTGGATAGGAATTGTCAGATGGTCCCCAACTGCTCTGCAGGGAAACAATCATATTTATGAACAGCAGGGGGAACCACTGCCTTACTTCCCAGCTTAAGCAGCTTTGTTTGTTTCCCTGTAGAGCAGTTGCGACTGTGTAGAGATTTGTATTGGATTTTATTTTTGCCTTTAAATACCCTTTACAGTTTCCAACTCCAACTGCAGGGACAAAGATCATGGAGCCAGATTTAAACAGATAAACTGGGATTCTATTTGGAGGATTATTTTGCTGCAGCCACTGGTTCTGCAGAGTTGGAGAAAGTTTGTATAAAACAATACAAAAAATAAAATCAACATTAGATTACATAACACAAGACCCAGTGCATATTCTGATTATTAATCAGTCTTGCTGTATCGGCTTCTGGCAGATATTATTTGACTTTTGCTAGAACCTCAGATCTGCCTTGGAGGTAGCAGAGAAAGCAGCAACATTTGGACCTAGCTGGTAATCCTATCCAGGACTAAATTGCTACTCTTAATACCCGTGCTTTTTATTGAAATGGCAGAGAAGTTACAGTTTTTAAAAGGGACCTACACCTTTCTGCTGGCGATTTTGCCTTCTTGAGCGAAGAGCATTATGGCACATTGCATAGACTGTATATATTGTAATATTGAATGCTTCAAAGTATGTTATTGTAAAAATAAGTTTGAAGACATATCTTCCTAAAGAACTTAGAACTCCATTTTATCCAAATAATCCAAATTTAAAAAAAATATTCCCTTTTTCTCTATAATAATAAAACAGTACCTTGTACTTGATCCAGACTAAGATAAAATACTTCTTATTGGAAGCAAAACCAGCCTTTTGGCTTTAATTGGTATTTACATGATTTTCTAGTAGACTTAAGGTATGAAGATCCAAATTACAGAAAGATCCATTATCTGTAAACCCCCAGATCCCGAGCATTCTGGATAACAGGTCCCATACCTGTAGTTATTATAAACCTATGGTTTTTGTTATTTCTTGAACTAAACAGGGCAAAAAAGAAACAAACACATTTAATATGAGCTTCTTATTTAGAAAGAAGAGTCTTTCTAAATATAACCAATAACCAATTGTCTGAGTGAGAGTCAGACCTGTTGGACAGGTCAAATACATCAATAATGTATGCTCAGTTTGCCTAGACATTTCAAATAATTGATTCAAACACAATGCTGCATGTAGAGAGAGAGCCGAGATGTGTATAGTGAAGAGTAACTTGATTATGTCAAAAACCATACACAATTGTTGACGGACTATATTTAGAAAGTTGATTTCCATGATATGACCCATATTATATTTCACTTTCACAACCGCCCCCCCCCCCTTTGATTTTTCATCCTGCAACTGTGGAGGAGGCAGGGGCTATCCTGGCCCCTTTGCCGCCTGAGGCAGCTTGTTGTTGCTGCCGCTACAGTGTGCTCATCTTTTTCACGCCAGAGGGGATCCACGAGGGAGGCAGGGCCAGAACGCTAGCGCAGAGAGCATAATTGTGCTTTCTATGATAGAAGAGCTCAATTGCCGGTTTGAAAACCGGAAATTTGACTTTTAAAGTACCAAGAGGGGCATTTTTGCCACCCTTGTACCTAGTGGGGCACTGCCGCCTGAGGCGAGATTCTCAACTCGCCTCATTGGCGCAGCACCCCTGGGAGTAGGAATATTCCCTTTCCCAAATAAACCCTCTGCATAATGGATATCATCTTATCTGTAAAACAGCAACATATACAACAGAAGGGGAAAGAGGGAGGTGTTTATACAGACCTCATTAAAGGAAAACTATACCCCCAACAATGTAGGTCTCTATAAAAAGATATTGCACAAAACAGGTCATATGTAAAACCCTGCTTCATTTAAATAAACCATTTCATATTAATATACTTTTTTAGTAGTATGTGCCATTGGGTAATCATAAATAGAGAATTGCCATTTTAAAAAAATAAGGACCGCCCCCTGGGATCGTAGGACGGTGCACACAAACAAACCATACATGTTAGGTCACATGAACCAATTAACAGACAGAGGTGTTTTTTGCTTCCACACTTCTTCCTGTTACAGTTAGAGTTGTAGATCTTTTTCTTATATTTGATTGGAAGGGATTTTATGTTACATTGTTGCTCTTTGTTTACAAGATTTAATGACGTTTCAATATCTAAATGTCACGGTCGGAACCCAACACCAGAACAGATGCCAAGCACCCTGGTCTCGGCTTGTACTTCACCAGTTAAGTGACCGCCTTTGGCCTCGGGAGGAGCCCTCGGCTTACTCAGATGCCACCTGGACTTAACGAGAGGTGCAAGGCATAAGTTCTGGCAGGCAATGGGGCACAACTGTTTACAAGGATGCTGGAAGATAGGAAGCCAACAGGAACAGGCAGGCCGGGCCAGCACAAGCAGATAGAATAGTCGGACAGGCCAGAATCAGGATAGAGATCGGAGAATAGTCGGAGAACAGGCAAGGTTTCAGGATTGGAGAGAACAATGAAGTTTCAGGCAGGCAAGGTCAGGATTGGAGAGGTCAGAGTAGTAAGCAGGCTGGCAAGGGTCAAACACAGTAGATCAAAACAGGAATCACAAGTAATAACACCCAGGAACAAGCTAATTGAACCTAACAATGGGCAACTTGCTGAAAACTAAATTCCCCTTAAATACTGTTTGAATTTGGCCCCATTGCGCGCTGATGTCACACGCCAGCGTCACTGCGCCTTTAAGAAACGAGCACCTTAGAGGAAACCGGCACCAGGAAGGAAGGAGGAGCTGCGCAGCGGACGTCCACGCCGAAGGAGCGGCGGTGGACCCCGCTGCCCACTAGACCACCAGGGTAAGTCCTGACACTGAACCACAATATATAAGAGCTATTCTTGATTAGATGACTACTGTTTTATGTAATCAATACTACGTGAGGGTGACTTTGAGACTACATTGGTTTTATGAACATGTTTTGTTTCTTTTATATATATATATGCATCTATTTCTTTAGGTTTTTGACAGTGGGAAGAGCTCTGATAGTTTGGAACTAGGGAGTTATTGTTACTTTATAAGGCAATGTAAGGGTTAAAATGTTACATGGGAGGAGTTTGTTCCTCTTTTAAGGGTTTGTGGGGGGGGGGGTTGGCTGCAATTCGCTTCTGAGGAAGTGGCAGCTAGCCCGTGGGACGATAGAGGCATGCAATATTTTTGATGATAGAATAAACTACACTTTTTAAACGAAATTCGATGTGATCTCTGAGGCAGCACACAGACCATCACAAAGTGGTGGTTCAAGGCAAGGGGTGTAAAAGAACAATATTTACTTCATTATATATTCCAGTTTAATATGCCACTTAATTTGATATAAACTGTTTATTAAATATTCATGCTGGGGGTAAAGTTTTCCTTTAAATCTTTTTAAAGAACAGGGAAATGTAACGTGACTGGGGTGGAAATTCATTAGGCACCTCCTAGTGGATTTAATTGCTTACATCATAACCTGGGGTAGTGTAGATGTTCTCTTTAGAAAATGTTGGGCCTGCAAATCTGCCAAGCCTAATCTAATGCAGGGGGGCTCAGCTGTTTTCAAGGGAGAGATCGAAAAAGAAAACTGAACTGATTCATATACTATTTTTTTTTGCTTACTGCAGTTGGTAAGTTATTTAGCCCTTATGTTGGTGTGCCATATCTATTATGATCCAATCAAAATGCTAAAACAATTAGGCAGCTGAAAATTATTTTTTATTATATTTAAGTTAAACCTTATTTATATGTGCAGGGGCGCTGTGCCAATGAGGCGAGTTAAGAAATTTGCCTCAGGCGGCAGCGCCCCACTAGGTACCGGGGCAGCAAAAATGCACAGTTACGATCTCTGCGCTAATGTTCAGGCCCTCTCTGCCACCCTCTTGGACCCCCCTGGAACCACTCCCAGGGCAAGATTTACATAGCGGGCGCCCCTAGGCCCACTGCCGTTTGTCGACCCTGTTCCCTCCCCTTTATTCGTGCAAATTTTCATTATCAGCACTGGAGCAATGGGGATTGGCACTAAAAAACTATTGTATCTCCAGCGCATCCCCAGTGTATTTGAACCAATGTGGGTGTGGTGTGGCAGCATGCCACCCCCTAAAATCCTGCTTTCCGGCCCTTGGTGGCCTTTCCACAAATCCCGGCCTGCCCCCTCCGCTGCAAAAAGGTGAGCACACGGGGGAGGGGGACGGCACAACAGCAAGCTGCCTCAGGTGGCGGAGGGGCCAGGATTGCCCCGTACATGTGTATCTGTTATAGGGTAAACCTTTTGATATGAAACATAACAAAAGTTTTTTATAGGCGATACCTTTATTGGCTAACTAACATAATAATCACAGCAAGCTTTCAGAACATTTCAGTTCCTTTTTCAAAGTTGATAATCAGCTGTATTTATATACAGACACTCAAGGGCCTGTGCACAGGAAGGCAGCTTTAGGGTTGGCTGCCCTCCAGTGCTTATATACAGGGCCGCCATCGGGGGGGACACGTAGGATTGCCACCATTTCTGGAAAAAAATACCGGCCTTCCTATATATTTATCTTTTTTCCCCTATTAATAACATTGGCATTAGCCATCATTTTTACCGGCCAGGTGGCAACTCTAGGGACATGGGGTATAGTCATACAGGGCCCGGGCCTAGCTGTGCTGCACTTTTTGAATTAGCCAGGTCCCCCTTGACAGCGCCAAAGTAATGCGCTGAGCCACCCAAGATCCAAAGCCGCGAACGGAGTCAAAGCTGCTAATAGACCCGAAGTTGTGGTCCTGAAGCTGCAAAAAAATCCATGAAAGGAGCCAAAGCCGAAGCCCCGAAGCCGTGGAAAGACCCGAAGGAAAGAAGCTGTCATCGCCGAGGACAAGGAAGAAGAACCTTAGGTAAATTACCCTGAACACCAATGTGTCTTTTTATTTTATTAAAACCCTGGCCACCAATGTATTATTTTAATACTGTGTAGACCCTTGACCACCAATATTTTTTTTAAAATGTTCTATGGGTCCTAACCACCAAAGTTTCTTTATAACTTGTAAGCCAGTCATTTTTTTTAAACTTTTATGGGGGGGCCCTGGTGTTTTTAAAATGTATATAGCGGGCCCTGGTCACCAATGATTTTTCTAACTTGTAGGGGGCCCTGACCAATGTTTTTTTAAAAACTTTTATGGGGTTCCTGGTACCATTTTTTTTTTTAATTTACAGGGGTCCCTGGCCACCAATGATTTTTTTAACTTATAGGGGGTCCCTGGCGACCAATTTTTTTTAAAAAAAAACATTTATTGGAGGTTGTGGCGCCAATGTTTTTTTAACTTATAGGAGGGCCCTGACCAACAATGTTTTGTTTTTTTTGGGTGGGGCCCTGACCAACAATGTTTAAAAAAAAAAAAAAAAAACTTTATGTGAGACCCTGGCCACCAATGTTATAGGGAGGGCCCTGACCACCATCAGCTTTTTATAACTTGTGTGTGGGGGGGTTTACTGTTTTTAGCGCTGATGTCTCTGTGATAGAGAAACAAACAGGCGGCACTCCGGATATTTATTTTGTCCGGAGTGCCGCCTGTATGTTTCTCTATTTTACCAAAGCACAGCTGAGGCACTGGTGGCTGAGCACCCAGTTTTGGAGTGGCATCAAGTGGGGGAGGAACACCTGCAAGGGGTGAGTTTGGAGTGGCTCTTCCTTTTTGACTGATGTCTGTGTGGCCTTTTTACTGTGGTGTGGGCAGGATCTGAGGTGGGACTTGGGGACCAGGCTGTGGTGGGGTGCGGGGACCACGAAAATCTGGTTTTATGTACCAGTGATAGCGGCCCTGCCTATATATAAGATGCTAAAAAAAAAATCCAGTTGGATATTGTCGTAAATGCAGTGGTGGAGCCAGGGGTCTATCTGGTCTTCAGGCTATCTGCGCATGCACCAGTTGATAAAGTAGGTGATGCCTTCTGGGTCCAGTGCCCAGGGTGGCACAGAATGAAGATATAGCCCTAGGCTAGAATGTGTTACAGGGCAGTTCTGCAATACTATAGAATGCTGATATTTGATAAGTCAGTGCGTACCAAAAGTCGTCACTGGCCATCTTCTGAATAAGAGGATGGTCCCTGTGAAGTTTTGTTGCATTTTGGGTCCAAAAGAATAGTAACATGAAGTATGAAATAACATGAAACAGGACCCTGAGATATTGAGGGCCATTGCAAATTATGCCCCAATGTTTCATAAAGTTGACCTGTCACCCAGACAAAAAAACCTGTATAATAAAATTCCTTTTCAAATTAAACATGAAATCCAATTTCTATTTTTTATTAAAGCATTCATAGCTGTTGTAAGCTCATTTAAAAATCTCAGCTGTCAATCAAATTTTGTCTGCCCCTCCTGCTTTCCATTCAGCACTTCCTAGATGTCACTGCTCTCCCCACATTACCCTGCTCTCTTCACCATTTAATTGTTTAGTCTGGGCATGGGGGTGGACATTGGGTCCATTCTGATGCACAAACAAGATTCTGAGATGATGCAAGACTTGCCTTAATAACAGTGTGCCCAAAATGGCTCCTGCCTGCTTGCTGTAATTATGAGTTCCCAGACTGAAGGAAACAAGATTCAAATAATTTATATTGTGTAATTAAAGTTAATTTTGATTGACTAATGTGATAAAAGAGGATTCTGAATCATTGTTTTGGGTGACGGGTCCCCTTGAAATGAAAACTAATGGACATCCTTGTAGATGAATGGATTTATCCATGAAATTAAATCATGCCATGTCCAAAAAAAAAACCACCAAACAAAAGGAGGTTATTTTTATTTATATATAAGATAAAGTGTTTACACAAATAGTTTAAATGTTTATTTTGTATAATGCTCACTTTTCTGAAGAAAAATAAATGCTGAATAGTATTACAGTGTTTACTTTACACCACAATACTCAGATAATTTGAAGTATGCTGCCATGCCCCCCCCCCCATCCACATTACATGGTGACCATAGGAACATTTAAGCTTTTTGTGGCTCCTGGAAAAACACCACCTCAGGACAGCCTTCTCTCTGACATGGTATTATTATCGATGACCACAAAGATACTAATAACTCAAGAGTAGCAAGATGTCGCGTTGCAAGGGTGCAGAGTTGAAACGAGGGCTGAACCTCGGACACTGCTCAACCTAAAGCTGCAGGTTATTTTACTGTTTACCATCCGTATAGGGGTCATAGTTAAACAGCAACAAAGTTGAAGAAAGTTCCAGAACTTTGTAATTACCTGACCCCGTAAGACCCCTTTCCTGTATTTCAAGGACATAAATAATGCAGTATCACCATGAGTGAAAGTATCACTATGTATCACTATAAAGGGTGAATAGTATCAGGTGTTTCCCATTCTCCAGTTTCTGTTCTATTTGATTCACATTACACACTAATATCCGCAGGAGCAGGGTATCTAGGTCAAATTTTCAAAACCAGCCCAAAACTAACCAACGGGCACTTCAAAAGTAGCCAGAAAATAGCACATGTGCAGTGAAAAGAAAGTCTAAAAAAATAAATGAATATATGTGAAAATATGCCTTTTTCAATTGTTCACTGATTTGTAAATATTTATGTGAATCAAAATGGGACAGATTTGCCTTTCACCAGGTGCGTAACTACAGAGAGTGCACAGGATACACATACCATTTCAATAGATATTGGTAAAACAGCTCAACCTCTAGACATTTTGGTGGCCAGCTGATTTTTGCCCCAAAATTGTCTGAAATTAAAGGACATGTCAACTCCTACAACAAAAGTTTTATAAGCGATATGCCTCGTTACATGTTTTACATACCTAGTATTGCAGCCCTTGAAAAGTGATCCGATAAGCAGCTCTGTTGATTTTGGCTGCCTGCTGCTGTCCTGCACTATCTGCCTCTCTCCCCCCTCCCTTCGGAATGCGAGCTGTAGTTTGGCGAGACGCACATGCGCACTTGTCTAAACTAATCTAGCACATGCGCAGTTTAGTTGAATTGGCCTCGGCAAAGCCTTCCAGCCGCATCATGCGTGACCTCTGTGTCTTCATTCTGCCAATCAAAAAATAGCATTGGGGTTGCTATAGTGACTGTATTCTGCCAAGCTTTTGATCTCTGCTCACCCAGCCCCCCCTCCCCGCTTCTAGCACATAGTTCTTCGTGCTGACTGCAGGGAGCAGAGCAAGAGAGCTGAGACATTAACTATTACACTGCCAACCAGGATAACTACTGTATGTAAGTTACTAGCAAGTTAGCAAGTCAGACTGATGGGAGTATTGGCGCATCTGCATGAAAAAATGGCCGCTGGGTTAATAAAGGCACAGGGAGGCAAACAATGTGTCGGTGCAGGGAAGGTAGAGTGTTTTTCCAAGTGAAAATAATGCAGTTCGATTGGGGCTAAGGTAGGCTACACAGGCATGGTAAAAGTCAAAAACGGCTTGACATTTCCTTTAAGGAGTCACCAGAAAATTTGAGAATTCTGAAGTGTGACGGGACACTGGGGTACAGAGGCCAAAATCTGGTAACTACCAACTTCTACATGTCAGTCCCATTGCATGCTGGGTATTGTAGTCTTACATTATACTTGGCAGTCAGGGTTGGACTGGGGGGCCCAGGGCACACCGGGACTGCTGACCAGGGCCCCCCTCCGCCCCCCCGTCCCCCCGTCCCTCTCCTGTCACGCCATGAAGGCGCCATGAAGGCGCCACTCGGCGTGCAGACGCAAACGGTGCCCCTCTGCGCGCATGCTAAAACAAAAAAATTTTCAAAAAACCGAGCATCGGGAGATGAAGTCTGGCCCGGCGGGGGCCCCCTGAGGGTCGGGGCCCACCGGGCCAGTCCGACAGTGTTGGCAGTCAACAAATTGTTAAACAAAAACTACATTACCCAACATTCATTGGGAGACACAGGCTTTGCACATTAGGGCAATAAAAAACTTTGGCTGGTCTCCAGAGTACTAACTAGCCAAAGGCCCAAAAAGTAGCCCAGCTGCCCAAATCCATACCTTGGCTAGTGTGTACTTTCAAAACTCGCCTGGGCTTTAAATAAGTAGCCCAATTCAGCTGGAAAGCTGCCAACCCTGCGCAGGAGGCTGGAATTTCCTTGTCAATACTAAAGCACAACACCTGCCGGATTACTCTTGCGCCAGTTCTAAATTGTACAGTCCCCATGTAAAACGTGATGGCTCTGCTCGCACTGTATACAACTATAACCACTCGATCATATATCCAACTACATCTCAAACACATGATTTATTGTCTAGTAATAACAAGTATTGGTTGTGTCAACTGAATAAAGGGAAACCACACATAATAAACCTTATCTCTACAGTCGATGTTACACATCGCAACGTCACGCCGTCGTGGCCCAATCCGCCGTGTATCCGGCTCACTAAACGTGGACCAATGGGCACATATAATGGGTATACCTTACGCTCAGCCGATTGGTTAGAGTTCCACGCTCCGGTGACGTCAATTTATACCGGTAGATCAACCAATCCGTAGTCGCCGCGTTCAGGCCTGTGCGCGAGACATTGAAGGAGAGGTAAAAAAAAATACCGGCGGGGTGACAGAAAAATTGGTGCTTCGGTTATTTACGGGGGGCAGCGAGAAAGATTGGCGGCTGTTCTGAGCCGAGGTGAGATATATTACAGGTTAGGGGCTTCATAGGGAAACGGGTCGGATAAGCAACGTGCTTATTATACGCTGCAAGGCTGAAGGCATGAGTTACATTGCATAAGACTGACAGTACTACTACTACTACTACTACTACTACTGCTACTGCTACTGCTGCTGAACGGGCTGGCGTTTAATACATGGCAAGGCAATAATATCTAATGAGAAAACAAACTATACATACTGCATAGAGGGATTGAAGTAAGGAAATGAATCAGTATGTGTTTGAAATTCCTGTTTTATGAGTTTGGGCAATTTTACTTAATTTCGACTGACAAGTATGTTCCCCTTATAGGTGTGTCTGTGTGTGTCTATGTATCTGTATTTATAAACATTGTATCATCTGTGTAACTTTCTTGCATGGAAAATTGTAAACTGTACTGTGATTCCCCTTTTAATAGTCTCTCAGTTGTTTCCAGTTTAGGGAGGTGGTGGTGTTGCTGACCCCCATAGTTCTCTCTCAAACCAACACCAGAGAGAGAGAGAGGCAGCCAGTTGTTTTTGAGGTACATATGTGGTTTGGGGGCAATGTAGCTGAATAAGAGACATATGAAAGGCAGATTGCTGTACAGAGATGAATGAGAATTATCTGTGATTGCTCTGTTGCCTGCATGTCGTTGGACTGGCACTGTACACTGTAGAATGGGAACATGTGGGGGGTATAGGCTTTAGTTACACTATATTCCTGTAACCGGATGTAGTAAACAATGATAACATTCATTGGAGAAGTGGAACAGCGTTCATGGGACACTGATGATTCAGTATGTGTGTGTGTATATGAATTAAAATGAATACTTTTGAATTAATGTTTTTTTTTTAGAGGCATGGTTTTGACACTGTTTTATTCCCTTTTTTAAGGTGCATGATGATTGTTCATAAAGTGTTTGGGAACATGAGGCCATTGGTTTGTGTTTTTTGGATGTTCCTCTTAGCACTACTGTCTTCGCATACTGGTAAGTTCATAATCCATTCTCCGTGAAGAGAAAAATGTTATGTCTGCAAGACCAAATATTTCTGAAGAGTAATTTATAACCTCTTCTTGAAGGGAAGTTACCCAAATAGTGGTGGAAATTTTGCATAATGAAATGTGTCGCCTCTGTCCACTCACTTCTGTGGTCTAATCAATCATGAGCTGTAGTATAGTGCTGTAATATGGACTGCCCCCTCCCTAATCTTCCTATAAAAGATAAGTAATAGATAAAGACAGCACATGTTCTCTTCTCACACTGTTCTAGTGTGCAGTGGTCAACATGCTTCCAGTGAACATGTCCGCTAAGTTGATAATAAATGCATAGCTCATAAACCCTGTGTAACCCTGTGATCACATGGCTATTGTTACAGAGATTTGCAACTTTAGTTACTGCTAGAGATGGTGCATAGTAGCCATTGCTTTTTGTGTTCTTAAAGCTCAACTAAAGTCTAAAATAGAATAATGTTAGAAATGTTGTATTATGTATACTAAATATAAACATGAACTTACTGCACCAGCAGCCTAATAAGACAAATGATTTATGCTTTCAAAGTTGGCGCAGGGGGCTGTCATCTTGTAACTTTGTTAGACATTTCTGCAATATCAAGACTCGCACATGCTCAGTGTGGTCTGGGCTTCAGTTGGAAGGTTAAGCTTAGGGATCGTCATAAATTATCAAAACAGCACAAGTCAAATAATATCTGCCATAGAAGCCAATACAGCAAGACTGATTAATAATAATAATATAGAGACTACACTGCGTCTCTGGATACAAATCTCTACAGGGAATCCAACAATGCTGCTCGAGTTCTGGGAAGTAAGGTGGGGGGGCGGTGGGGGGGGGCGGTGGGGGGGGCGGTGGGGGGGCTCCCCCTGCCATTTGAAAGTATGATCGTTTACCTGCACAGCAGTTGGGGACCATCTGACAATTCCTATCAACAGCAGTAAAAGAAGGGGGAATTGCACTGCATACAGTCAGGTTTATGATAAAAACTGTAGACATCTTTTAATTAAAGTATATTGGAGATAGATTTGTTTTTCATTAAAGAAAGTAAAAATGTAATGTTATATTTTTGCCTTTACATGCCCTTTAAAGGACACAAAAAGGGGTGCTTGACAAAGGGATCACGCCCCGAAACGTTGCATTCTCTTCACAAGATTGGACTATCCAAGTAGTGGTGCACTTAAAAAAGTGTTTAAAGAAAAAGCATCAAATAAAAAGTAGCCTTACACGTTTCGTGCCAAAATGGCACTTAATCATAGACGAGAAAATCAGAGCTGGCACAATATTTAAAGGTAAAATCATCAATCACATTACGACATACACATCCAATAAAATGTCTTGTGTAGTTAACTTATCATCTAAAAGGTCACATAGAATCAGCACAATTAAAGCAACTTTTTCAGAAAAAAAAAGGGGTTGAGTGAGTCTATATAAGTGTATATATACACATTTCTGGCAACGTTATGTATATATTAAAAAAAAAAAAATACTATACAATAGTAACAATAGGATAAGTTTTTGTAAATACATTTATAAAAAAGCACAATATATTGTATTTCAAATTCATACCACTCTGCTTCTCTTCTCAATAGTCTGTCTAAAGTGCTACCTGTTTGTTAGTGTTGGGTAATCCTTTCTATACCCACAACTGAAACATATTCTAGTGATCTGTTAGTGCATTCAGCGAAGTGCTTAGGCACAGTATTATTGGCCCTTACATTTTTAATATTCTTTCTTTCAAAGTCCTGCTTGTTTGTTAAAAATATAATGTATACAACATTTTTGGAATTACAGTAAATATATTGCTTTATAGTGTATGTTTTCCCTTTGTGTTTTTTGTATGTAACTACAAGTAATGCATCTATTAGAGCGACATTTAAATGTCCCCATTGTAGTAAGTCGTGTGGTCAATGTGGTCATCCGAATTAACAATAAAAGTAGGTGATAAAGTATCTCGTAATGTTTTTGAGCATCTGCAGACAAAATTGCAATCTGAGCCCAGTATTTCACTCCTTAAGATATTAAAATTATTTAGTATGATCATTTGATTTTATGAAATTGTGAACTGAAGATTAAAACTGTCTTAAGATGTATCTTTTGGACCCTGACAAACTTTCTCAACCTTATTAGAGGATGAGGAGTTAACCACAGACTGACTTCTCTGGCTGAGGGTCTTCTGGACATTACACTGTTTTTTTTTTTAAGAAACTCCTGCTTATTTGCGTTATTTAAAGCAGAAGAAAAGGCTAACATTAAGTAAGCTTTATCAGAAAGGTCTATATAAATACACCAGTAAACCCTCAAAGTAATGCTGCTCCTCTGTCAAAAGAAACACAGCATTTCTTTCCTTCTATTGTGTTTACGTGGGCTTCTGTATCAGACTTCCTGTTTTCAGCATAAACCTCCAAGGCTAGGGCTTGAGCATGCTCAGTTTGCTCCTCTCTCTTCCTCCCTTTTCCCCCTTCCCTGCTGTAATCTGAGCCCAGAGCTATGAGTGAGCAGGGAGGAATGTCACACCAAGCTAATATGGCAGTTGCTATCCTAAATAAACAGAAAGAGAAAGCTTCTAGAGCTGTTTACTTCGGTATGGTAAAGCATTCTACAGAATAAATATAGTGTTCTAGCTTGCAATTTTGTGGCTAATCTATTGGCAATAACCTGCTTTGGTAGCGTTCCTTCTCCTTTAACTGTGAATCTTTGCTTTAAATTTGCATTCTTAAAGCCCATCTCTAATTAAAATATGAAGTATAATCTGTAATATAAAAAATGCCCTTTTCAATGTTATTTTATATTCAGTTTGAGCCTTAAAAAATAAAAGTGCGAAGAGCATATAAAAGATTAGTTTGAATCACTGTAGAAATATATATGACCCCCTCCTCTCGACGAGTCCTTATTACTTGTTGAGGTTTCTTGGAGAGATTTGACATCACCTACTGGCTGTTGGCTTTTGGAGACTTAGGATGGCATATTGCCAGTCTTTATCTTTAGTCCAGTTAGGGTTGGTATTTCCTAGAAAGGACTCTCACTGTAGAAGGACCCTGTTTTCTCTTGACTTGTACATCATGTGCCTCTCAGATTTCTATGGATCTTCAACTCCCGGATTCAAGATTTTAGGAAGAGGATGCTGACATGATGATTGTTCATAAATTGTTCATAGGAGGATTCAGACATTTTACTGTATAAACCAAATAAATTTAATATTGTTTTATTTAGCTTATGCGTCAGGTTAAATTTATAAAAATACCTAACTTCTATTTATCTGTGTATTTTTTTAGAGTCTGTGGCTGTTATGTCTGTAGATTTGGGCAGTGAATGGGTAAAAGTGGCCATTGTGAAACCAGGAGTCCCTATGGAAATTGTTTTAAACAAGTAAGGACCTCACCCGAGAAATGTGTATGATACACTTTTAGCTCATTTATGAAAGACTGCTAATACTGGCGTTATGTAGGAAAGTAAATTTACCCTGTATAAATACGCTTAAAATTGCTCGTAAAATGTAAATTCACATTTTCTGTGTCTAAATTTTTTATCAGGGAATCTCGGAGAAAAACCCCAGTTGCTATTGCTTTAAAGGAGAATGAACGTCTCTTTGGAGATAATGCTCTTGGCATGGTAAGTTACTCCGTTATTCTTTGCAAATGGACGCTTGGTAGTGATTATTGGCAATTATCATGCATTGAAAATGTATAACTCATTAATGACAATGACCATAAATTATATGTGTACCATCTACAATTTAATGTAGACATGATTTAAAAAAATAACACGTTCTGCAGGCTGTCAAGAACCCTAAGGTTACATTTCGATATTTCCAAGATCTACTTGGGAAGCGGGTTGACAACCCACAAGTAAAGGCATTCGAGGCCAGGTTTCCTGAATATCAGTTGGTAAAGGATGAGCGTCGGGAAACAGTCCTCTTCAAACTTTCCGAGTAAGTGTTCTGACCTATTTATTTTTATTTTCAGTAATGTGCTATTCATTACAGATACTGTAATATGTTATTGGTTATATTCGATTCTCCGCCACTGCACTTCTGCCCAAGGGGAAAGGAAAAATCTGTCACATTCAAACAAAGTTATAACCCCACTTAAAAGGCAATGACAGACAGTGTGCTTTGTCAGCAGTGGGAAATCATCTCCCCTGCCGAAGACAAAATAGCATTTGATTCGGAAGAATGGAGATCAAAGCATGTAAAACAGTTATAAAGTGCTAGTCCGGCCAAAATATTGGAAATGCCTTCTTCCACATAATCCCACATTTTACACAAATTGATTCATGTAAAGTGAATTAAAGAATCATTCCTGAAACAGTTTAGTATAATATATAACCATTAGAAGCAATAAGTATGTTGACTGTCATATTATAGGGTCTTTAAAATTGTATAACATGCACTATTTAGAATCACATGGCTTTTCAGTGTTCTAAGTCACCATGCTAAACTCTGGGTGGTTATAGTTTTTGCTAGGCTGAATTACCAATGTAGTTTTAGATTTTCAGGGCTTTAAACCTATCTTGACAAATGTGAAGGCTTAATGCACAGCATAACCATGGCATGCTTCACTGATCTACAATGGCACTGGCAAAGCAATCCTGGGCTGCGACGGGAGGAGTCTTGATTATATCAAAACACTTGTTATTTAATGTAGCATGTTCGGTTGGAATGATTAAGTGTTCGAAGCCTGTTTAGGAACATATAGACATGCATTTTAAATAATTCACAACTATACATCCTTATAAACAGTGCTTAGTGAGGTCATTGGTTGTAATCAGAGCTTAGTGGTCATTTTTGTAATATGACTCACTGAAACTTGTGTATTATAATAAATAAAGTACCCCTGTTGCACATTATGAGGATATTACAAGTCACCTCTGAGTTCCCTGACCTGTATAAAAACACTCGGCCTTTGGCTTCGTGTTCTTATATGGACATGGAACTCTTTGGTAACTTATAATATCCTTATGTTTTACAAAAGGGGGTAATATATATATATATATATATATGTATGTATGTATGTATGTATGTATGTATGTATGTATGTATGTATATATATATATGTGACATTTTTGTGAAAGTCACATACTAAATATTTTTTAAAAACATAATTTAAATGTTGAAATATATTTTCACGGTGTGCCTTTATGATATTTATTTGTTTGTGATCAGCCAGCCTTGTGATTAAAGGAGAACTAAACCCCCTTTCTAATAAAAACCCCTACCCTCCATAGCCCCCCCTCCCGCACAGGAGTTAACACAAGTAAATACCCCATAGCCGGTAATTACCCCTTGTTGCAGAGTCAATGCAACGGAGCTCACTGGGGCCATCTTTAACCCCACTATTTTGGATTCAGCCGAATCCTTCACGAAAGATTCGGCTGAATACCAAACGGAATCCAAATCCTAATTTGCATATGCAAATTAGGGGTGAGAAGGGGAAAACATTTTTTCCTTCCATCACATGATTTCCCTCTTGCCCCTAATTTGCATATTGCATATTTCAGTTCGGCTGGGCAGAAGGATTCTACCGAATCCTGGATATCGGTGCATCCCTAGTTTTTACTTGTGTTAACTCTGTGCGGGGGGGAGCAGGGAGGGTGGACTATGGAGGTAAGGGGGTAGGGTGTTTTTTTTTTTTTTTTTATTAAAAAGGGGTTTAGTTCTCCTTTAAAGCTAGATTGTACTTTTTCCATAACTAGCTAACTTGCACTACAGACCAATAATAACCAGACTAAAAACATTCCCTTTTAACTTTTTTTTTCTCCCTCTAATGCATTTTTATCAAATATCTATTTTATGTTGCTCACCTGCCCTCTCTTCCTGTTTTAATTTATACAGAGATTTAATCTATTCACCAGAGGAACTCTTGGGAATGATATTAAATTACTCTAGGTCTTTGGCTGAGGATTTTGCTGGTAAGTAATTGTAGTTTATCCGGACTATTGTATATTTGTTGTACTATAATTTTCATTTATTTTTTTCATAACAGGAAAAAAAAGTCAGTCTATTGTTTTTTTATGCTTTTGTTAGTTCAAGTAGACTTCTGTTTTGGACAAGTATTGAAAAATGGGCACACGATATGGTATATCGTGAAGCAGGCCTGTGTCTCCCCTCACTATTACAGCACTGACTGTGTTGGTCAGCACTGTATTGGTGAGAAGTGGGCATGGGGGGGGAGGCATCATTTCGAGCAGGCACGGACTGGCAATCTGTGGGTTCTGGCAAATGCCAGAGGGGCTGCGGTAAGTTGCCATAGACAGTCAATATTTATTGGCCCAGGGCCTATTTTGATTCCCAGTCCAGACCTGATTCTGAGGTACAAGATAGGGAGTGGTAGTAGGTGGAGCTTGTATCGGGGCCCTGTTGTTACCGCTTGCCATAATTGAAGGTCTGAGCTGTGCTGGATTTTTGATTCAATGCTCAGTATAGAGGCCTGCAATCCTGGGGCTTAATGGAGAACTAAAGCCTAACTAAAGAAGTAGCTAGAAATGTTATACATTATGTTTTGGGCTTCTATATCAGCCCAAGGCAACCACAGCCCTTTAGCTTGGAAGATCTGTGTCTCCAAAGATGCCCCAGAAGCTCCCCACCTTCTTTTCTGCTGATTCACTGCACATGCTCTGTGCTGATGTCAGTTACTGAGCTTATGGACCCACTCACAATATACAGTACACATAGAATATAAAGCTGATTAGTAATTAATGCAGATAATTACTACATGGCAGCACAGAAACCAGTGCAACTAGCATCAGAATTTAATTATCAGCCCTGTAGCATCAGTTTATATTACAGGTCTACCTAATTTTCAGCTTGATGATTTGTGACAACCCCTAAGCTTCTCAACAGCTGTTAATAGCCCACTGAGCTTCTGAGTGTCATGGACACTTTCCAAGATGGTGACCCCCTGTGACAAGTTTGAAGTTCTGGATCATTGCTGCTATTGACAAGCTGAAACTTTAGGCCGGTGTAATAAGTTCAGTATATAAAATATGGCATTTTTAGCCATATTCTTTTTTTAGGGGTTAGTTTTCCTTTAAGTGCACTGTAAGCACAAAGGTGTGTGCTCTTTTGCTCCTTGTTGCTGCTGAGTAGAGCTGTCCAAATGTTTGATTTACAGATGTTGCACACAGTTTGTGTTTGTTTTATTAATTTAGATTTATTTGTTTATTGCTACCTTTATAAAAAAATGTTTTCTGTATAAATGAGCAAAGATCTTGTCTGATCCGGATATACTAGAATTTTTCTCTTAAGTACTCTTTGTTTTCATTGGCATTTAGTGACGTTTCTGTACACATAAAGCACATTTATCAAAATGTGAGAATAGAGCTTATAATAATAACTCACCCACGTTCTGTTTATTCCTATGGGATTTTAGAACGGTATACATTAAATGGTGAGTTCTAACTTTCACCCCTTGATAAATACAATTCTAAAAATCCCATAGAAATGAATGTGGGTAAGTTTTTATTTATTAAGCTTTAAACTCACATTTTGATAAAGCTGCCCCATATTGTCATGTTAGAGCCATTTCTGTTTTGAAAAGCTTTCCTCTCTTTATTGTTGTTTGTATTGTTAGTCCTTCATTTTAAAGGAAAAATAAATGCTTCTCCAAAGTGTAAGGATAGTTATTATTGTCTCTTAATCTTTGCAGTATAAATGCATTGTAATTTTTATTAAGATTTAAAGGAACAGTAACACCAAAAAATGAGTCTTTCAATGGAATGACAATATAATAAAGCACTGCATATCTTGTCGGCGCTATATAAATAAATGATGATGATGCTATTGTATTGTGGCCCTGTACTGACAAAACTGGTGTGTTTGCTTCAAAAAGACTGCTATAGTTTGTATAAACAAGCTGCTGTGTAGCCACTGGGGCAGCCACTCAAGCACACAGGATATACAGCAGATAATAGATAAGTTCTGAAGAATCCCTTTGTATGCTACAAAACGTATCTGTTATCTGCTGTCTCCTGTGCCTCTTCTCCTTTGAATGGCTGCCCCAGTGGCTACACAGTAGTTTGTTTATATAAACTATATTAGAGCTTCTGAAGCAAATACACCAGTTGTACCAGTGCAGCACTACAGTACATTATATTCTCATTACTTTAAAACCCTTTCATGTTTGGTGTTACTATTCCTTTAAATAAAAACGGCAATCCTCTTCAGTCCAGCACAATAAGTGTCTTTGCTCGAAGTGGCAACCAATAGGAAACGAGTACACATTGCTCTTAAAGATGACAAAGCTTAGGAACCATGTGCTCTCATTTTTATTGGCTGTTCCTGAGCTCACAAAAAAGAGCAGCTGCCAGTTTTGTCGGTTTGCAGATGTGGTGAGGGCCTCTCCTATCTTCTATGCAGCATTGTGGTTAGTAGTGATGCGTGGGTCGGGATTTCCCTGATCCGCACCCGACCCTAACACGAGCTTCCTTTGCCTGCAGCCGCACTTCCGGGTTCCTTTTATAGACCAACGCTGCCCCGCAGATGACGTCACAAAAGGGGCATGGCGTACAGGTGCAGCATCTATAAAAGACAAACCCAGAAGCCGGCATTTGACAGTGGGGAGAGCACGAGAAGAGCTTAACCCGCACCAGCCCGCCTCCCATGACAAATTGTGCTAGGTCGGCCTGAACCCAAAATGTCATCACTACGTAAAGTGTAATTTTTTAAGGATTTTGTTAGTGTATTAATGTTTCATAGAATGTAAGCACTATTTGTTATTTAACCTGACAACATATCTCTAAAATACATCAATTTTAACCCCTGTTTGACATGTTCTCTACAGAGCAGTCTGTAAAGGATGTAGTGATCACGGTGCCTGCCTTCTTTAACCAGGCAGAGCGCAGAGCAGTCCTGCAGGCAGCCCAACTCTCCGGCCTCAAGGTTCTTCAGCTTATTAACGATAACACAGCAGTAGCCTTAAATTATGGTGTGTTCCGCAGGAAAGATATCAATGCCACAGCACAGGTCTGTGCACCAATTAACTTTTTTTTATCTGTTCATTCACTTTTTTTTCTTTGCCTGTCTGTTATTTTATGACCAGTTTTTCCTCCTTGCTTTTATGGTGATATTAGTTCCTTTTCAAAGCTCCTACATTATGATGTCTCCTTAAACTTTCTGTCCTGGTTAATTTAATCAGAGTGGTTTTAATGTGCAAGTTAGGAATGAAGGGGTTTCTTTCTTTACCAAAATGCAAAAGACTTATTATTTTCTGATGCCCCTTATCTCTTTAGAATATAATGTTTTATGACATGGGCGCCAGGAGTACAGTCTGCACCATTGTGACATATCAAACTGTAAAGACTAAAGACTCTGGAACGCAACCCCAGCTGCAAATTCGAGGAGTATGGTAAGAGGAACATTGAGATCTTTTTTTATTTCTTTTGATGGAGGGGGCTGCTGGTGCATATTTGTTTGGCTGGGGTGTTCTAGTGAGAGATGCATCTAAGCAAAAGTGGATGTTTTCCTTGAGTTGTTAAAATGATGAAAGACAGTTGTTTAAAATGTCATATGATGTCAAGAATACTTGTCATCATATGCAAGTTTACTTGGATAAACTCTTGGGAGCAGGGCCCTTTTATCCTATTTTTATTTTGAGACCCTTGTTTGTCAAATTATTATAAAATATTGTAGGTTTTTTTTATAAATTAATGTAAATCCCTGCATACATTGCTCATGATTTATACAAATAATTATGATGATGCTAGAATAGCTTTCTCTTCTACGTTGTTGGGTACCTTGTTAACCAAGACCAGGGTAACTTTAATATTATTATACCTTTAAAGTAAGTTTTCCTTAGCAACCAGACTCTGGTGTGAATGAGAGACTATTATTGGCCTTTGGAAAAACGCACCCCCAACGCTAGCATCAACCTTCTTCCTTGCTTGCACACGGACCTCACTGTGTCGCCGTGGATGCAGTAGATTTTGGTGCCAAAATGCATACTTATGTGTTTCAGTGTAGAAATCTGCTGCATGTGCCTGCACTGGAACCACAGCATCAGCCTCGGGGCAGGCACATGCGGCGGAAAAAAAGGCTGATGCCAGCCACATGTGACATTAGGAAAAGGCCTGAAAAGAAAGCTAAGTAATATAAGATAGCAATAACAGTGAGAAGAGAGGCAGAAAAGAAAGGCAAATAAGTAAAAAATAAAAATGAAGACCAGTTGAAAAGTTTCTAAGAATAAGCCATTCTATAATAGACTAAAAGTTATGTTGCTCACCAAGCCCTTTGATGTTGCTTCCAGTGACCTCAAACCAGGTGCTTATTTTTTTATTCTAGGTTTGGAGGCAAGTTTTGGTTGCATAACAACCAGGTGTCCTGCCAAACAGAACCTCCTGCAGGATGCCAGTCCACATAGGGACTACCAAACAGCTCTTATTTGGCTCCCCCTGGAGAATTTTTCATTCTTGTGTTGCTCCCCTACTGTTTCTACAGTTGAATGTGGCTCATGGGTTAAAAAGGTTGGGGACCCCTGATGTAGAAAGTGATATTTTGAGACAATTTGCAATTGGTTTTTATTATTTGTGCTTTTTGAGTTATTTAGCTTTTTATTCAGAAGCTTTCTAGTTTGCAGTTTTAGCAATCTGATTGCTAGGGTCCAAATGACCCTAGCAACCATGCACTGATTTGAATAAGAGACTGGAATATGAATAGGAGAGGGCCTGAATAGAAAGATGAGCAATAAAAAGTAGCAAAAACAATACAACGGTAGTTTTACAGAGCATTTGTTTTTAGATTGGGTCAGTGGCCCCCATTTGAAGCTGGAAAGAGTCAGAAGAAAGCAAATAATTCAAAAACTATACAAAATAAAGAATGAAGCCCAAATTAAACGTTGCTTAGAATTAGCCATTTTATAACATACTAAAAGTTAACTTAAAGGTGAACCACCCCTGTAAAGGTGAACCCTTTAAAGGAGAACTAAGGCCCCCTAAGCTAAGGTTAATTTCTCCTTTAAACAAGATTACATAGTTTACAATTATATATATATCCATCTATATATATATATATATATATATATATAAATATATATATATATATATATATATATATATATATATATATAGTCAAATACAAGAGTCCTCTGCACTCAACCCATTATCAATATATTTAAGACAGCGACATTTTGTGCATACTGCTACTAAAAAATGCCTTACCCTTTAAACAAAACAGGGATTGTTTGTCCATATATTGCAATATATTTAAGCTGGCCAACTACGTCAAAGTCATCCCATATCTGGCCAGTCCTATGCTCAATTTTATCTGATTCATTAAGAATTCTATTGCTTCATTATACATTTTACAAAGGGACTAGGTATTACCTGCAACTTAACTTGCTGCTTTCAAAGTAAACCTCCATACTTGGCTGCCCTTTTATTAGACACCAGTGGGATCACCTGACTATAGCTGGGAAGGGTGGGAGCTACAACATAGAGCTGGTCACTGCTCCTGTATAAACTATAACAAACAAGGGAAAGTTGTGCTCACCACTATTTTTTAAAACCATTAGGCGGGGGTGCAATGAGGCTGTGACCACAAAATACATATAGTCAAATACAAGAGTCCTCTGCACTCAACCCATTATCAATATATTTAAGACAGCGACATTTTGTGCATACTGCTACTAAAAAATGCCTTACCCTTTAAACAAAACAGGGATTGTTTGTCCATATATTGCAATATATTTAAGCTGGCCAACTACGTCAAAGTCATCCCATATCTGGCCAGTCCTATGCTCAATTTTATCTGATTCATTAAGAATTCTATTGCTTCATTATACATTTTACAAAGGGACTAGGTATTACCTGCAACTTAACTTGCTGCTTTCAAAGTAAACCTCCATACTTGGCTGCCCTTTTATTAGACACCAGTGGGATCACCTGACTATAGCTGGGAAGGGTGGGAGCTACAACATAGAGCTGGTCACTGCTCCTGTATAAACTATAACAAACAAGGGAAAGTTGTGCTCACCACTATTTTTTAAAACCATTAGGCGGGGGTGCAATGAGGCTGTGACCACAAAATACATATAGTCAAATACAAGAGTCCTCTGCACTCAACCCATTATCAATATATTTAAGACAGCGACATTTTGTGCATACTGCTACTAAAAAATGCCTTACCCTTTAAACAAAACAGGGATTGTTTGTCCATATATTGCAATATATTTAAGCTGGCCAACTACGTCAAAGTCATCCCATATCTGGCCAGTCCTATGCTCAATTTTATCTGATTCATTAAGAATTCTATTGCTTCATTATACATTTTACAAAGGGACTAGGTATTACCTGCAACTTAACTTGCTGCTTTCAAAGTAAACCTCCATACTTGGCTGCCCTTTTATTAGACACATATATATATATATATATATTCGTATAATGCTGACACAGGATTTCTAATTGCTGTTTTGGGGTTGATAATTACATTTGTCAGTGTGTTCCTTGCCTAAAAATCTGAATTTTGCCTGTCCCAAATTCACTTAGGCCCTGCTAATAATACCCACCCCATTATCCAATCCTAACCGTATTTGGCCCCTTTCCCCATGGCAAAATTGATCTACACATACAGAATAAAATATATTAACCAAAATTTCTGAGTGAGGTGTAACGACTTTGCTACCTACACAGTGACAGCTTACTTCAAGGGAGTGGTGGTGCTCTATTCTACATTCTGTGTCCCCAATGGAGCTATGTGGAGTTAAGATACTGAGCTTCTGAAACTCTTACATGGCTCATGTGGATTTGTGTCAGCATTCTCCAGAACACAGCAGTACACTTTTCCTATGCAGATTTCCAAGTTATCCCTGACATGAAGTGGAGGCAATGATAAACTAGAACACAGATTTAAACTATATGTTGAGCCAACTGGAATTTCACGTTACCGCATGACATAGCACTGGCACACAGTGCAGCCAGTGTAATCTAAAAAAAGCTTGTTCATTGCATTGTTAATCCTATGTTTTAAGGAGTAAAATTAAACTGGGCTTTCAAGCATATGTACATGCATACTACAAAATAAATATGTTTGTATCATATTACATTGATCAGTTGTATAGAAAATGTGTTCCACTGAGCAGCTTCTGTTTTATTTAATTGCTGGGGGTGGGTGAGGGCAGCAGCCAAGCAACCTTTTAAAATAACAAGAAACAAAAGGCACACTTACTTCAATACAGAAAACAGAGCATTTCATATTCATGTTTCAGGTTTGATCGCACGCTTGGTGGGCTAGAAATAGATTTAAGGCTCCGGGATCACTTGGCCAAACTCTTCAATGAGCAGAAGAAATCCAAGAAGGACGTTCGAGAAAACCAAAGAGCCATGAACAAGTTGCTTAAGGAGGCCAATCGTGTGAAGACCATCCTTAGTGCAAACAATGACCATATGGCGCAGGTACAGGATTGAATAGGCTTCTGTGTATATATACACAGAACACTGCAGGCAAGATATAACCATGTACAATCTAATGCAGTTGAGTATCACTGCAGTATAAGTTTAATACATATTCTCCTCTTAAGGAGTAGAATGCATTATTTGAATAACACCACAAACCAAAAGCTTTAATTCATGACAACTTACTCAGAGTGCTTCTTGAAGTTCATGTGTACTTTATATTTTTAATGGTTTCTGATATAATTGCATTTTAGACTGCTTATACCAGGCATTAGGCTCAACTAAGAGTCCATAAGTACATAGACCGTTAAGGTTGCCGGCATCCTGACTATAAAAGATAGCTGTTGAGCTGAAAGCAGTCTAAAACTGCTGATATCTTAGAAACCACTAATAGAAAGTTACATTTTTAAGTCAGAATACAGAACAAAGTTATAACCATATCATGTAACAGTGACAGTTAGATGCTATATAGAAGTGTTTCAAGTGTCTAAAAAGTCCTATTAGCAATGCCAGACCCCATGAAAATTCATCTGGCGTACTCATTTGAACATATACCATGTGAGCCAATATAGCATATTCCAATAAGAGTGTCTTCCACATCAATGGTAGGGGGGTCTCCTAAAAGCCATTTGAGGGTGATACATTTACAAGCTAGCAAAAGGGACTCCCTTATAGAGATGAGGAGGTGGTTAGATTTAGTAAGATGTGTTATGACACACAACATGCATAATTTCGGAGGCAAGGACCTGAAATGAACTTGCACGTAACATTAAAGGATACCGAACAGGGGGCTTGCAACTAATAGAAACTTTATGTAAATTGCACATTGGTCAATGGAGCACCTGAATACATTTCTTAGTTATTTTTATGGGTTAGATCTCCTTTAATCAACTGCTACACATATTTGAATGATGTAACACTGGAATACTTTGTAAAAGAAATTTATGCACTGCAGAACTTGTCCTGGGCTATTCCTTGTAAATGAAATCAGACTGGAATACAAATATAGAGCAGATTTTGCGTTGCTACTTCCACAGGGTAATAAAAGTAAAGGAAAATTAGCAAAAGATATGCTCAACATTTCATTATTATCCTTTAATATGGTCATGTGAACATTATTGTGTTATGTGCATACCACTTGCACATTTTCAGTCATAATTAGGAGTATAAGTTGAACAAACAAACAGGACTCTGTGTTGGCCACCCAAGTTTCACTGTTTTTTTTGGGATGCCAGGCTTTGTTCTGCTTTAAAAGTATAAAGTAATCTCTATTCCTATGCATAGATTGAAGGTCTTATGGATGATATTGACTTCAAAGCAAAGGTGACTCGTCAGGAATTGGAGGACCTATGTGCTGATCTCTTTAATAGAGTTTCTGCTCCTGTCCAGCAGGCCCTGGCCAGTGCGGAGATGAAAATGGTGAGTAGGTATAATATTCATGTTTTTGTTTTTATTCATATCTATCATCTTTGATGCCAGTTGTAATTGTCTTTATTTATTTAGATCTGTAACAATGCTTTTAGTGTTCTTCCTTTAAACCTACCCTTGTGTCTACACCTTTCTTACTATTACACAAGGTTTTCAAGAACCAGAAAGATGAATATGCTCCATTTGAAATCTGTAAATTATGTGCTCCATGAACCCACCACATGAACCTTTTTTCCTCCCCATTACAGGAAGAAATTGACCAAGTAATCTTAGTAGGAGGGTCTACCCGTGTACCCAAAGTACAGGAGTTACTGCTCAAAGTTGTTGGGAAGTGAGTGTAATCAAAGCCTAATCTTCCTATTTCCTATATGCTTGCCTCAAGTTTTTGTGTTACACACTTCTATTTTGCTGTCTATTGCAGAGAAGAACTAGGCAAAAACATAAATGCAGATGAGGCAGCAGCTATGGGCGCTGTTTATCAGGCAGCTGCACTCAGTAAAGCCTTCAAAGTAAAGCCATTCATAGTTCGA
The DNA here is from genome assembly GCF_017654675.1 of Xenopus laevis. Lineage (NCBI taxonomy): Eukaryota > Metazoa > Chordata > Amphibia > Anura > Pipidae > Xenopus > Xenopus laevis. The sequence goes on from NC_054383.1 coordinate 82,575,987, forward strand.
GATGCAGCCATCTTCCCAATACAGGTGAGACTTCAATATAGAGATCAAGGGTGTTAATTAAGTACATATTCTCATTTAAAATGAACCTAATGTTTTTGATATTAGTGATAGGAAATGTCCTCATGCATTACTTATGTTAAATGTGTTTTAGTCAAGGCCATTGAAACTTCGTGGAAGCACCACTCAGTGATCATAAACACTTACCTAAGACCCCTGGCCAGTGCTCCTGTTTTCTGAAAACTGTATTAGCCAAGTCTTCTGCACTCATACCGCCACACGTAATCTTCTTCCTGTTCTTTGATCTTCTCTGCAGCCTTGACTTGTGTGCGCATGCACAGTAGAGTGAAAGGCCTGTTTTTTTCCTTCAGAGTTTTGCTTTTCATTCTATTGCACATGCATGTTTATATAAACAGAGGCCATTGGAAATCACCGGGGAGACAGAAGAAGATGGTGACATGCATCTAACATAGTTCCCAGAGCCAGTGCTGATTTCGGCAAACAGGAGCAACTATAATCACTGGGAGATGCTTAACAAATTAGCACCCAGTAATTATACATGTTTCCTTCTTTTTTAAAAGTAATGGCACATGGATTACATTTTGGCTGTTTTGCAAGCCACTTCACCCTGCATCGCTTGTCTGAAAGGACTTATTCGGTCACTTCTCAGGTGACTCACCTGTAAACATGCATGGCTGCCTGAAATCATCATTGTCTTGAAAGGGACCTGTCACCTTCATAATTCCAAGTTCATTTCTGCTGTATTTGTCAAACAAAATAAACTTTACTTGCGTTATATAAATTATTATTTAAATTGTGTTTACTATATCCTTAGTTAATAGGTTTAGTCATATAGATAGGAGTGCTTTAGCAGTTTCTGTTCAGTAGTACTGTGACATCCAATGGTCAAATTCTCAATTCTGAAGTATAGCAGATTGCTTATGAGTTGGTTAATAGCTCTAAAAATGTTTTATTTTCAATCAAGGTGGAATTCACGCGTGAGGTGGAAGAGGAGAATCACATCAAAAGTCTAAAACATAATAAGCGAATTCTTTTTCATCGGCTGGCCCCATACCCCCAACGTAAAGTTATCACCTTTAATAGATATACAGATGACTTTGCTTTCAGTATCAATTATGGAGATCTAAGCTACCTAGGACCTGAGGATTTAAAGTGAGTTCCATCAAAATTCCTTTGGGGCAAGGATTTTCGAGAATACTATGTAGTTATAAAAGATTAAAAGTTATGTAGTCTGTAGTTATTTCTATTATTTTATGACCTCTTATTTTTGTAACAGGGTTTTTGGATCTTTAAATCTTACAACTGTAAAATTAAATGGAGTTGGAGAGAGTTTCCAAAAAAGATCAGACTATGAGTCCAAAGGCATCAAGGCTCACTTTAACATGGATGAAAGTGGACTTCTTACTCTTGACAGGGTAAGTTAAACTGAAGTAGTTTATCCAAAGTGTAGGTTATGTTTTTATTGAATTGTTTGTAACCATGGAATGTGTAATATTTTGTTCAGGATTTGTGGACATTTCAGTTGCAGGTTTTGTCAACCTGTAATAGAAATGTCTACCGAAAAATTTTAAGAAGTGTAGACTTAAATATTCCTTTTATGGATGAACAGATTGGCAGTCCCAAGCTCAGGATGCAGCTGCATCCAACAATTAAATTATAAAATTCTAACACGGTGGTATCATATCTGTCAAAACTGAGTGGTCAATAGGAGTAAGTTCTAGATTTGTTCTGGTCTAGGAGTAGGCAGAACAGACTTCAATATAAACTGAATGTTAACAGTTAGATTTTACTTGTGTAGTTGGCCCTTTTAGTTTTTAAGAGCATTTGTGAAAAGAATGGCACGTACAGTTGTAACTTACCCAGCTATATTAAAAAAATCTATATTAAAATCTCAGCCACTGTATGTTATTAGAAACCCAGGAGAACAGAAATACTGTTATTTTTTTTTTCATTTTGTTTTGTCTTTACTGACCATCTGGCTTTGTTTGTGTGCAGGTTGAAGCAGTGTTTGAGACTGTTGTTGATGAGAAGCCAGAGCAGGAATCTACCTTAACAAGTAACTAACTTTTATATATTCTGAGCATCCAAGATTGTAGCAGTTTTCCTTTAGTAATTTATTTCCTGGATAAGTGACGGAAACCCAGTTGAGGGCTATATAAAATGTGTTAACCTTACAATTAACCTTTGGTGTGTGACTTTGTATTAGCAGCAGTGTAATATAGGCTATAAATATGACGGCACAGACCTGTTGGCCAGGCAAGGTGGGTCAGCAAGTTACAAACCCGCAATGGAGACCACCGAGCTAGCTGATAAATTAGAAAAATCTACATGGCGAAGCCTAGTATTGTGTGGTGTATTATCCAGCCATATTTATACAGAATAATAAATATACCCCTTAGAGGAGTTGTTGGTTTTGTTATACCAGTTCCCATTATGTAAATCATATTCAGTACTGTTTATCCTCAGAACTTGGAAATACCATATCCAGCCTGTTTGGAGGTGGAAGTTCTGTCTCTGAAACTAAAGAGAATGCTACAGACTCTGTCCAAGTGAGTAATCTGTTTTTTATGTTTGTTTGTTTTTTATTTTTATACTTCTGGTTAAAAGCAGTTGAATAGAAGGTTTGATGTGGTTTGTAGTTATGATCATAATTCTTGGATTTATGAAGACTATATTAGTGCACTGGAGCAAGATTAATTTGGTCAGTCAGCAGTAGTCTGTAGGTATCTGTAGGTTCTGGCAAATGCCAGAGGGGCTGCTGTAAGATGCCATAGAATATCACTATTTATTGGTCTGGTGGGGGTGGCTGTACTTGGAATGCCAGAGCCTATTTTAACTCCCAGTCTTTTTAAGCAACAGAAAAGTAATATTAATATTTATCCATCAAATTATCCATCAAATAGTTGATGCTTATTATTTAAAAACATAAACATTTAGGGGCAGATTTATTAAGGTTGTCTTTTCCACAAAAAATTGGATTTTTTGATACTCACCGTTAAATCCATTTCTCTGTAGTCGAAAGGGGGACACAGGGACCGATGGGGTTAAGCTCCATCCTCCAGGAGGCAGGACACTTGATAATTAATTAAGGGGCGTGGCCTACTTGGCTTAACCCCGCACACTGTGCTCAACAATCAGTTTGTTCCAAATTTAACTATATGTGTAACTGAACATTATAACCGATTAATAACTATGACAGAATGAAAGAAAGGGACTATCCTGGACACGACCATCTGGTCAACGGCTCGTCCGAGGGCGGGAAGCCCTGTGTCCCCCTTTCGACTACAGAGAAATGGATTTAACAGTGAGTATCAAAAAATCCAATTTTCTCTGTTGTCTTAGGGGGACACAGGGACCGATGGGGACTTAACAAAGCAGTCCCAGAACAGCAGGGTGGGACGAGCCAATGAACGTAATTAATGTAGAACAGACTGCAACACCTTGCGACCGAAAGCGGCCTCAGCTGAAGATGTTGTGTCGAGTCTGTAGAATTTAGTAAAAGTATGAGCGGAGGACCAGGTAGCCGCTCTGCAGATCTGATCCAAGGAAGCAGCATTGCGCCATGCCGATGAGGCTCCCATTGCTCTTGTGGAATGAGCTTTGACACCCTGTGGTGGTGTCCTTCCTTTAGACAGGTAAGCTTGTCTGATGGTTAGTTTGATCCACCTGGCAATGGTTGTCTTGGAAGCTGGAAGACCCTTACGAGGACCAACCGGAAGAACAAATAGTGTTTGAGATTTCCTAAAGGGCTTTGACCGTTCAAGGTACCACCGAAGTGCTCTGACAACGTCTAGCTTGTGGAGACGTCGTTCTTTGTCATTCTTGGGATCTGGACACAATGATGGGACTATAATTTCCTGATTAATGTGGAAGGATGATACTACCTTGGGAAGAAATGAAGGAACTGTTCGTAAAACTGCCTTGTCCTTGTGGAAGACCAGAAATGACGGATCACAGGATAGAGCACTCAGTTGAGACACCCTTCTGGTAGACGAAATTGCCACTAAAAACACAGTCTTGTACGTGATCCAGGTATCAGAAATTGAATGCATCGGTTCAAACGGTGGATCAAGCAAGGCCTCTAGCACCAGATTGAGATCCCAACCTGCAACAGGCGGATGAAATGGAGGACTTACATGTGTCACTCCTTGCAAAAAGGTCCGTATGGTATCATCTGTTGCTAGCCGGTGTTGGAACAGAATAGACAATGCCGATATCTGTACTTTCAGTGAACTGAGTTTGAGGCCTAGTTGTAGGCCTCGCTGTAGGAAGGAAAGTATCCTAGGAATGTTGAGTTCCAGAAAAGTAAGTCCGAGTTCTTCACACCAAGTGAAATAGGAAAACCACACCCTGTGATAGGACTTGGAAGAAGTCGGTTTCCGTGCTCTTAGCATTGTTGATATAACTTCTTCAGTTATCCCCTTTCTTCGCCAGATGGATGCCTCAACAGCCATCCCGTCAAAGCGAACAGTCCGGGATTGTGGTGTGTTACTGGGCCCTGGCTGAGCAGGTCTGGTCTGCACTGAAGCCGGATCGGTTGGTCTATCGACAGTTCTTGTAGATCTGAGAACCATGTTCTTCGAGGCCAATAGGGAGCTATCACGATTACGGTGACATCGGATTGTCTGATCTTCTCGAGGACTCGAGGTAGCATCGGAAGCGGAGGGAAGATGTACGCCAGGTTGAATGACCAGGGTTGAGTCATGGCGTCTACCCCTGCCGCTAGTGAGTCTCGGGATCGAGCAAAGAACGTGTGAACCTTTCGATTTGTTCTGGAGGCCATCAGATCTATTTGCGGTTGGCCCCAGAGATTCACTAGCATCATGAAGGCTTCCGGATGAAGTTCCCACTCGCCCGGTTGTACCTGATTGCGGCTGAGGAAATCTGCTTTTGTGTTGGACACACCTGGAATGTGAATGGCCGACAATCGGACTTGGTTGGTCTCGGCCCATCCCAATATCAATTGTGCTTCCTTCAGTGCTGCTTTGCTGCGTGTTCCTCCCTGACGATTTATGTACGCCACTGTGGTGACGTTGTCGCTTTGTATGCGAACTGGTCTTTGGTGAAGACGGTGAGACCAATGTAGTAGCGCTTGTTTTACGGCCCTCAACTCTAGGATGTTGATGGGTAGTTTGGATTCCTCGAGAGACCATTGACCTTGTGCGGATAGGTTGTTCCATGTGGCCCCCCAGCCTTTTAGGCTGGCGTCTGTGGAGATGACATTCCAATTTGGAGTCGCCCAGGATTGGCCGTTGGTCGAATTGTCCGTGATCAACCACCACTGGAGACTCTCCCTTGTTGCCTGAGAGAGACGTATTACTCGAGACAAGAGACCTCCTTTCCAAGCTGAGAGTATGTTCTCTTGTAAGGCTCGTAGGTGAATCTGTGCAAACGGTACCGCCTCGATGGTCGACACCATCAGTCCCAGTACTTTCATCACCATGTGGACTGTCGGCCTCTGGTGTGAGAGCAGTGATTGTACTTGATCTCTGATCTTGTATTGTTTCTCTAGTGGAAGACATACTATTTGTGTCATTGTGTTGAATTCCAGGCCTAGGAATATCATCTGGTAGCTGGGTTGTAAATTGGACTTTGACCAATTGATGGTCCAGCCGAAGCTCTGCAAAAGTCGAATTGCCTTGATTAGATCCTCCTTGGCCTTCTCTTCTGATCTGGCTTTCAGAAGAAGGTCGTCCAGGTATGGTGTCACCGATATTCCTTGTAGGCGTAAGGTTGCTGCCGATACCGCCATGAGTTTGGTGAACACCCTGGGCGCTGAGGACAGTCCAAACGGAAGTGCCGCAAACTGAAAGTGTTGGTTCGCAAAGGCGAATCTTAGATATCTCTGGTGAGGAGCCCAAATCGGAACATGGAGGTATGCATCCTGGATGTCTAACGACATCATGAGCTGTTCGTGCTCCATTCCTCGTATCACTGAACGAAGTGTTTCCATCTTGAAGCGAATGGACCGAATAAACTTGTTCAACTGTTTGAGATCTAAGACCGGCCTGAAGGACCCGTCCTTCTTCGGTACTATAAACAGATTGGAGTAAAACCCCAAGAATCTCTCCTGCTGTGGCACTGGTATAATTACCCCAGTGTTTTCCAGCTTGGTAATGCACTGTAGAAAGGCTTGAGTCTTCTTGGGATGAGATGGTACTCTGGACATAAAGAATTTCCTGGGGGGTAATTTTGTGAAGTCGAGGTGATAGCCTTCTGTGACTATTTCGTTGACCCATGCATCTGAAGAGTGATGGATCCACACCTCCCGGAATCGTAGTAGTTTGCCCCCTATTTGTTCTAGCGATTCCGGAAGAAATGCCCCGTCATGCTGAGGCAGACTTGTCTCCTGTGGGTTTGTTGAAGGTTTTGTTGGCCTTCCATGGAGGACGGCCCTTATCATTGGTTTTGCTCCGAAAGTGTGAACGTTGCGGTGGACTGCTTTTACGTGAGTAACGTCCGCTTTGGCCACGAAAAATTTTTCCACGTCTAGCTGTTCCTGTGGATCTATTCTTCGCCTGAGGGAGAAAGGTGCTTTTCCCTCCTGTTGCTTGTGAAATTATTTTCTCAAGTTCCTCTCCAAATAACCGTTGGCCCTTGAATGGCAGCGAGGTTAGAGATTTCTTGGAACTCAAGTCAGCTGACCAGTTTTTAAGCCATAATGTTCTGCGTGCCGCTATGGACAGGGCTGATGTTCTAGCAGTGATCTGTGAGGTATCAAGGGTAGTGTCACTGAGATAGGCTGCTGCTTCTGCAATAGTTTGAGCAGAAGACACTAGGTCAGTTCTGGGTACTCCTTCTTGGATGTCCTTGACCAGTGATTCCGCCCATGCTTGAATAGCTCTGGACACCCAGGCTGATGCTAAGCTGGGCCTCAGGGTTGAACCAGAAGACGAGTAGATTGCTCTTAAGAACCCTTCCAGCCGTCTGTCTGATGGATCTTTAAAAGCAGCCGCGTCAGTTACTGGCAGAGTGGTGGATTTTGACAGTCTGGATACTGGAGCATCCACTACTGGTGGATTTGTCCACTTCTCCACTACTTCTTTGGAAAAGGGATAGGTTTTTGAGAACTTTCTTGTAGCTTGAAACTTTCGTTCTGGATTGTTCCATTCGTCTTGTATCATATCCATCAACTGCTCGTGTGATGGAAATACTATTGTGGATTTATGTTGTCTCTTGAATAATCTAGATGTTTCAGTTTGTTTTGGTGCTTGTGAAATATTGAGAATTTCGATCACCCCTTTAATGATTTTATCCACATCATGTTGGGAATCACGGTCTCTGTCACCTTCTTGATTCTCCTCTTCCTCCCCCGAGGACACATCTGAGGGTAGAATTTCGCCTTCTGACTGGGAAGAAAGCTGTTCAACAGACGACTCGTCTGGGGATGCATCCGCTAGGGTATTGCCTTTGGAATCATCAGAACGTTTGCGTTTGGTGCTTGGTCTATGACTGAACTTAGCCAACGCCTTTCCTAAATTATCTGCAATGGCTGGAAGCCCTTGTAGAGATGCTAGGGATTGTGAAAGCTGAACTGCCCAGAGAGGGGCCGCCATATCTTGCGTCCGGCTGGGCCCTGGCTGGTGTGGGGGAGTTCCTGACTCAGTGTTCTCTTCTTGTGCCCCAGTTGGAACAAGGTTGTCCCCTGAAGCTGCTGAATTAGCTTGTCCCATTGAACAAGGTCTGCACAGCGGTTCACTCTGACCCCCCGCAATTTTTGTCTGACATTTTGTACAAGTAAAATAGGTTACCTGTGCTGTGGTGGGTGCTCTCCCCCCCGCCCTGGTAAATAGACCCACTGGCCTACCTTCTGCCATGGAATCACCTGAGAGGTGAGACAGTGTGCAGGGCTGAAACAAGTAGTAGCTACTGTAACAGCAGATATCTGTGCTTCAGCAGATATAACAACAGGCCAATATGGTTCCGTTTCCACTTCCCTGCACTTGCTAGCACTCTGGAGTGTGTTGTGCGCTCCTGTTAGCGTGTTCCGCAGCGTTAGTGGAACCAAAATGGCCGCTGGAACGCATTTGCGTTCCACTGCGGACCGGATCCAAAATGGCGCTGAGCGCCAAAACGCCGCGACGCCAGACAGCCTCAGCCCTCCTCCTAACATGCGCCATACACGGAGCCTCTGTTGGAACTCCTCCAGCAAGGTATTACCCCAGTGTTTTCCTGCTTAGCTTGCCTATGGGGAACAACTAGAGGATAGAGAGATATATATATATATATATATATATATATATCCTCCCCTAGTGAGTCAGACAAGTGAAGCTGATAGAAGGGCAGCTGCTAGGTGCGGCTGGTAAGGAGGGAGGGGGGGGGTAAGAGCCTGTGATGAACGGAGCAACAATAGCATAATGGCCATTGTAGAAACCATTCACCTACTGTACATTCACTGCGGCCAGACCCTCTGTCGACCCAATGGACGCAGGCACTGTCTGGGTGGTCGTTATAGCTATTACGCTAGGAAGTGACCCCGGTGAATTATCCATGATGGGGGTTAACCTTGAGGATGCAGGCAGCCCTGCTCCAGGTTTCACCCCGGGTGTCAGCGAATCTGACCGTAGAATATTTCCCACTCTAGGGAAGTCCATCCTCCTGGTAGCAGGACACTTGAAAAACTGATTGTTGAGCACAGTGTGCGGGGTTAAGCCAAGTAGGCCACGCCCCTTAATTAATTATCAAGTGTCCTGCCTCCTGGAGGATGGAGCTTAACCCCATCGGTCCCTGTGTCCCCCTAAGACGACAGAGAAATTTGAGGTTTTGAGTTGTATTTTTTGGTCTAAACTCAAATTTTTGGGTAAAAAATTATTGAATTATTGATTTATTATACCCCCATCCCTGGAAATAGCTTGAATTTGAAAATACACCATCTAAAACCTGTTGAAGTCATGTAGGAGTCAATTGCAGAGGTCTCTTGAATCATTTTGAGGATGTTACTTTTTTTCTGAGGGTTTTGCTCAAAAACTCAAATGATTCAAGTGTTTCGGGACTCGAACTCCCAGAATCGGATTTTTGACATTCAAGTTTCATTCTTAAATAAGATACCATTCGAGTTGTGAGTTCATTTGATTAAATATTGTCCAAAAGGATCAGCGCAGCTCCCATTGACTTCTATAGGACCTTGATAACTTTTACCTGGTGAATTTTTGCATTAGACTTTTTCATGGTTTTTACACTCGATAAACCTCAAATTTTTAGAGCTTTTAAAAATAAAAAAAAAATAGGAAAACCACAGATTTTTAGAGATTGGGAAAATATAGAAATTTGGTTGTTTGTAAATTGTCCCCATAGTGAACCACAGACTGAGGAAGTTGTAAGGAGGGCAAAAGAGGATTCACTAGGGGTTGAGGATGAAAGGACAGACTTTTGAAACGAGAATGCAGTAGAAAAAAAGTGTACAAAATGGCACAGCAACCCAGGAAGTATGTATTGGCGGAGGGGGTGGAGAGCAGCTTCAAAAATAGGAGAGGAAAATGAAAAACTAAATGGGGAAAGTCTCCCAGGGAAAGAGAGGAGAAGGTAGAATAAACACATCATCATGGTAAGTAGGTAGCAGGAGAGAGAACAGACTAGAGAGAATTCTCTCATATTACATTGAGGGAAAAATGTCTGATGCGCTGTGATGGGAATAGTATATATGCTACATGTTGAGCTGTGTCCATTTAAAAGGCCAAACATTGGTCAAATTAAAGTTGAGGCCTAATGCTTGCACACACCTGTGCTAACACTGCACTTTTATGTTACTATAAATTGCCTGAGTTAAGTCAAATTTTATAGTTTATTTCTATATGAGGCCATTTCATTGTACAGTTATGGGACCTGTTATCCAGAATGCTTGGGGCCTGGGATTATCTGGATATGGGTCTTTCTGTCATTTGGATCTTCATACCTAAAGTGCTTAAAATAATTACACTTTGCTGCCATTTAGTGGTATTCCTTTTCAAATGCTTAACTTGAACCAGGATAGCCTTCCAAAAGTTTATTTAACGTGATGTAATTCTGGATCAAATAAATAGAAAGTCAGTGAATTATTAGTCAGAACAGGTTTCGCTCTGACATAGTTGGCCATTTTAAATATATTGCAAAATATGGACAAACATTGCTTAATTTGTTTAAAGAGCAGGATGTTCTTGTACCTTTTCCACAAAAAGTCCTATTTATATAAAAGTGCAGTAAACATTTGCAACATTCGTTTAATGAATATGACTTGTGCTAAACATACCTTTTATGAAATATGTATGTATTTGCTATTTCTTGCACTGAACTTTAAGGGCTGGTTCTTCCAAGTTAATAAAAACATATCTGTCCACTGTAAAGCCCTCTGTATAACGAGTTACTCCATATTTGAAAGCCTAACGGGCTGTAGCTGGGAGAATGGAGGGTTTTCTTTTAAAGAGGACTTCTCAGCAGACTCAAGATTTGTTTTGATAGTGCTTGGAAGACCAAGGGATACTTGAAGCTTACTTTTAGAGTTTTGCCCTATTTAGAGCAAGAAATAATATCTTCAGTTGTGTGGCAAAAACCTCTTTGCACACCTTTTATTGACATGAAATTAATGTTGGTTGTAGCAAATAATATACCTTGTATCTATCCTAGCGCTGCACTGGCTACTGGTTCATTTTAACAACTTAAGGCCTAAAATGCATATTTTTAATTTCTTATATCTCAGAACTATTTTCAAGATTCATGGTCGGGAATGCTTTCTATATGTATTCATCTTGACTGTTATAACTGCAGTTTTTTTATTTCCTAGGAAGAAGATGAGGTGCCAACTGAACCTACAAAAGAGGAGGAACCGGAGACTGCAGATTCAACTGATAAACAGCAGGATAAAGAAAAAGATACCACAGAAACTAATGATAAAGAAGAAGGGAAAAAGGAGGAAGAAAAGGCTGAACCCCAGGTAAATAAATTTTCCAAATATTCTGAATAAAACAAAACATGCCAAAGAATATATTGTTAACCTCAACAGATGCCAAAGAAGTTATTTATAAGCGACTTACCTGGTGCCAGCTGTGACATAGTATTTTAGGATGAAAAAGGCTCATGTCCATCAAGCGGTCACAGCATGAATGATTTTATTTATTTATTTTTAAATGTTTATTTGTTGGTGAACATAACAGTATAAATATAATTGTTTCTAACATATTTCTTTATTTAAACTTCTGTCATTTGGTTGTTCTTTCCAGTTTTTTTGAATGAATGGTAATTTAAGATTTTAGGATTTATTAATAAATGTATTTTTCAATTCAGGAAGGAAAAGAAAAACAGGAGGATGGCAAGGAAGAAGCCTCTGCAAAGGCCCCAGAGGAAGATGCCAAGAAACCTACAGCCCCTAAGAAGCAAAAGTTGGTGGATGATATTGGTGTAGAACAGACACTAAATGATATTCCAGATTTCATTGAAGAGGAGCTAAAAAAAGCTGCCAAAAGGTGTGTATCAATACTGTTGTTTAAAAGAATGAAAATAAAAACAGGCATATTGAAACTCTTTACTGTGTTGGTTACAGAAGTTTTTGAAAAATCAAACATCTGTTACATTATATTTATTCTTGCTACAGACTTCAGGAACTAACGGAAAGAGACTTTAATAAGCAAGAGCGAGAGAAGGCTGCAAACAGCTTAGAAGCATTTATTTTTGAGACCCAGGTATTGTTGAAAGCAAATTATATTCATTTTAAAGAGAAAGTAAAGTCTTAATAAAACATAGGACTTGTTAATATAATTAATTCAAAATTCTCAAGAAATGTATTAAATATTCACCTTACTGAACTAAACTGTTACAGCACTTGTTGGCACTAAGGTAATATTACCTTAGTCATTATTGTAATAATACATGGAAAAGGTTTCTCAGAACTTGCATCTGTTCCTACAGGATAAACTCGACCAAAAGGAGTTTAAAAAGGTTTCCACGACTGAGCAAAGAGAGGAGATCTCTACTAAACTAAACCAGGCTTCCACCTGGCTTGAGGAAGAGGGATATGCAGCAACCACAAAGGTAAAATTGCATACATCAGCTAAAAATCCCCCCTTAATTATTATATGCTAGGAGGTATGATGCTAGTCTTTGAAGAGCGAAAGAAAACAAATTTGAATGTGTGATGCTTGTTTTTTTATATAGAGATGCATTACACATGATCCCATTTATAGTAAAGCTGGCATTCAGGCAATACTGGCATAATGCATTTTATTACCCATAGCACCTTATTATAAGGACTATTTTCTACAGTATTGGATCTTGGGTAGCCATGACCTCCACAGCATGGAGACCCATTTTTGTGTCCTATGACTTCTTTAAGCTTTCTGGTGCTTTTTATTTGGCTTATATTAGAAGTTGCTGCATATTGCCCCTTTAAGTGTTTTGCGCTATACATTATTTTATTAATTACAAAATATGCCTGGTTTTCCAAACCAAAAAAAATATTATACTAACCAGATTTACAAAACCGTATCTGTTTTATGTGTAATGTTTTTCTTGTTGTTTCATTTGATTTTGACTGCTTCCAGACTTATGTAGCATCATAAAATGTCTTCAAGGATAAAAGCAGACTGCCTACTTTTCTATTTGCCATACATGTTCTGCAGCTTCTTTTTCCTGTGTCTTGCTTTACAGACAAGTGACACACATTTTAGAAATATTCCTATTTTTCCCTTCAGGAACTAAAAGACAAGCTGTCTGAACTCAAAAAGTTATGCAAGGCCTTATTCTTCAAGGTGGAAGAGAGGAGAAAGTGGCCTGACCGGCTAGCAGCCCTTGACAGTTTACTGAACCACTCTAGCATCTTCCTAAAGTAAGTTGCTAGAAATTGTACACAACAAATAAGATAATTGGGATGTTGGTAAAAGGAAACGATTGTCCTGGGCATGGTTTATATAGCAAGAGAACCACAATTTTTATGAATATATTTTATGTTTGTATGTTCCGTCCTAACTTTTCTGTCTCATGACTTCCCAGGAGTGCAAGAATGATCCCAGAAGATGATCAGATTTTCACAGACGTAGAGTTGGGGGTTTTAGAGAAGCTCATCACTGACACCTGGGTAAGGGAACTGTATGCTTTGGTAATTTGTTACGCCATGTAATGTGCCACACACATTAAGCTAATATGTATTTATAATCTTCCATTTTCCCAGACTTGGAAGAATGAAACTTTGGCTGAACAGGCTAAGCTGTCGCTTACTGAGAAGCCAGTACTTTTGTCTAAGGATATTGAGATAAAGATTGGAGCACTTGATCGGGAGGTGCAGTACTTGCTCAACAAGGCAAAATTTTCCAAACCCAAGCCTAAAAAAAAGAACAACACCACAAAACCTGAGAACACAGAAAAGAACGCTACAGAAACTGAGGAAAAGATTATACCTCCCAAAGAAGAGAGTACACAAGGTAAACAAGAGTAACATTAAAGGGGTTGTTCACCTTCCAAACACTTTTTACAGTTCAATTGTTTTCAGATTGTTCCCCAGAAATAAAGACTTGTTTCAATTACTTTCCATTATTTATAGTTTACTGTTTTTCCAAAATCTAAGTTAAAGTTGAATGTTCCTGTCTCTGGTGTTTGAGTCTGGCAGCTCAATAATTCAGGAGAAGACTCTGAACTGTTACAATTTTGATACATTTCTCAGCAGCATCTCTGGAGTATTAGCAACTATTGTATAAATTCCAATAGCTGCCTGTAATGAAAACCAGAGATTATGCTCAGCAGGGACAAATAAGAAATGTATCCACTAAATATATCCATTTAGAACAGTTTACAGGGTCGCGACTCACCCCCCCCCCAAGAGCTGCTTTAGAAGGTGAAAAATTACACTTTACACTTTAGAAAACCGGTGACACATAGAAAATAGAAAGTAATTGGAAAAATGTGTTATTTCTGGTGATCTATTGGAAAACAACTAGTTGTTTGAAGGTGAACAACCCCTTTAATAGCATTTGTATGTTTCATAATCACTTATTATGCTTTTATCCTTCTCCTTTCTTCTGGAGTTTAACATCAATTAGTCTAATTGAAAAGCAAGAAACAAACTGCTGACCTTGTGCTGACATTTTTTTCCTCTTTATATCACTTTTCAGAAAATGCCAGTAATCCAGAGCCTGTAAAAGAGCCACCAGTAGCAGAAGAGAAGACAGAAATTCCAGAATTAGAAGGGTCAGAAGCAGGTAATCCTGGGCACGCAGAGGAATTTTAAGGCCTTTGTCATTTAGAAAGACGTGAGTACATTGTAGTTAAGTCTTGCAAACTGACAGAAGAGCATGGGAATACTGTTTCCTATGCTCTTAGATATATTTTAGATATAAAGTACCAATAAGAGGCCAGAGAAAATTAAAGTGGGAATCAAAGGTATATAAAGTTATATAATTGACTACATCCTGTTTCATATTGTAGCTTAGGCTACTGGCACACCAGGTGAAGAAAACCCAATCCAAGTGGATCTGCTGTAATTGTACTGACAGGCATGTTGTCAGTCTGTGTGCACGTGGAACAAACGTATGCATTTTTGTGCCAAAATCTGTTCCGTGTGTGTATACATACTTGAAAATAAATCTAATTAACCAAAGCTGGCAACATTAGCAGAGCCCCATCAGGCGGGGAAAGGCAAGAGTATTGTTAGGGTCTTGATCAAAGCAGTGGGGCTAGAGTAGGTCAGTAGGGTGGGGCTTCTTGCTAAAGGCATGGATGGATTAGATGCAGGATTTGGAGGAGCAGGCAGCCAGACAGGTGTTTGGGCCCCACCATTCCACATGGCAGGCATGTCTGAGTGAACACGCCCTGGAAAACCAGCCAGGTATTGGTGTAATCAGGCTACTTATGCAAGACCAAATTGTATAAATCTACCACACTATCTCATAGGATGACTCCACAAATATCAATCCCTCTGTTTTTCCACTGTGTCTACTCACATTAGATTGCAGTTGCACGTACAACCAATAACATTTGCTTTAATTTTCTATCTTTGGTTGCTAACTGCACCCCAATTTTTTTTTTATATCAGCCCTTTGAGTACTTGATCAGTTTAAGTTTCCATTTTCCCTGTTTAAATCAATGTAAATTTGGCCATAGACGGTTCGTAGTGAGCTCTATTGAGTGTCTTTTGTTAAAAAAAAGATACAGTTTTAAAGTAATCCTCCCCCTTATATATGTCTATTTAACATACTCTGCCCACTATTTAAACGTTGATATTCTGGCAGACTTGTAACTATTTCCTATCTCCTACCTTTATCTTCTGCCAACAGATGCCACATCACAAAAGCCTTCAGAAAAGCCAGATGAGACCCACAAGACTGAATTATAATTACATCTCTCCTTCCTCTGCCTGTGTTGGCACACACATATTTATTAACATTACTTTTTTGTAATGGACCTTAATGTTTTCTGCCAACAGAACTGTGTTTTCTTTGTTTTCCTTTGTTGTTGTTGTTTTTTTTTTTTTTTGGAAAACCGTACTGAAGATGTAAATTTCTGTCCTGTGGAAGAGCACAGAAGAGCAAATGTTCTTTGTGTACCTGCTGGTGTTTTATTTAACTTTTCCATCAACTGTCAAATATTCTCATTAGGCTACTAAAGTAGTGCCCAAAGCAAGACTATCTCTTAAATCCAAATTCAACCAGTCTCTCCTACAATACTGGGTTATCTTTGCAGTAGCCATCCAGGAGAAACAGGAAGTTATACAAAAAGAAGTGGCACGTATGGCTTGACGTTCTACAATTTCTAATTGTTTGAAACCTGACAAAATAAATGCTTATTTAGACCTATATTGGTAATTCACCTCTAAGTTAGCTTTTAGCATTTTATAGAATACCGAGTAATTTGAAACTTTTCAATTCGTCATCATTTTTTTAATTACTTTCTCTCCAGCTTTCAAATGGGGGTCACTACTTCCAGCACAAAAAAATATTTCTCAATGAGGCTGCAATTTTATTGTTAATGTTTGTATTTATTACATACCATTCTATTCAGGCCCTCTTATATTTATATTTTAGTCTCCCTTTCCAACCACTGCCTGGCTGCTAAGTTAGACCTTAGCAACCAGATTGCTACTGAAATTCCAAACGGGAGAGCTGCTGAATAAATAAGCTAAATAATTCACAAACCACTTAAATTAAAAAATGAAGACCAAAATATCAGTCTACATGATGTTAAAAGTTAATTAAAAGTAAACAACCCCTTTAAAGGAGTAGGCTAGAAATGTTGTACATTATGTTTTGGGCTTCTATATCAGCCCAAGGCAACCACAGCCCTTTAGCTTGGAAGATCTGTGTCTCCTAAGATGCCCCAGTAGCTCCCCATCTTCTTTTCTGCTGATTCACTGCACATGTTCTGTGCTGCTGTCACTTACTGAGCTTAGGGACTCACTCACAATATACAGTACACATAGAATAGAAATGTCACTTTATAAGGCTGATTAGTAATTAATCCAGATAATTACTACATGGCAGCACAGAAACCAGTGCAATTAGCATTAGAATTTAATAATCAGCCCTGTAGCATCAGCTTATATTACAGTCCAACCTCATTTTCTGCTTGATAATTTGCGACGACCCCTAAGGTTAGCTTCTCAACAGTTGCTCAAAGCCCACTGAGCATGTGAGTGTCATAGACACTTTCCAAGATGGTGACCCCCTGTGACAAGTTTGAAGTTTTGGATCATTTCTGCTATTGGGAAGCTGAAACTTTAGGCTGGTGCAATAAGTTCAGCATATAAAATATAGCATTTTTAGTCATGTTCATTTTTAGGGTTTAGTTCTCCTTTAAATGAGCAATTTATCAGTGCTGATATTTGATGTGAGAATTGGCTTTCTATCTGTTAAAGCCTTCTTTTTGTAATTGGCTCTGTCTGAAAGGATTGCGAACCTCTGCTTCCTTATATGAAAAATAAGTGAGAAAACAGATAAAAATGTTTTCATGTAAGCCATTTTAAACATGTCCGTATTTTGATATAATTCGCCTTCATAAGTGTTTTCCTAATGAGAACAGTAGTAGCCCTCAGCCTTGCAAAAATTGCACCTATCCATCAACAAATGACAATTGCAGGACTTGCCATTGTAGTCTGCGTAAACCAGACTTTCTCCATGTTTTTCACTGCTGCTTTTTGACTAATTCATCACTTAATTATAAATAGGAAATACTGGTCCTGTCAGTCAGGACTTCAGCTCCAAAAAAACAACTGTCTAGATAAATCAAGTATTTCACTGCAGGTAAACATTTTACAGATGCAGATCCCCAACTGTTGTACTTTCAAAAATCAGGGACTGCTAAGAATAGGAAGTAAGCATTAAACATCACCCCATGTGACAAAAGAGAAAAACAAAGCTTCATAAAAGTTAAATAATAAATGCTGAATTTAGCATAAAATATTAGTGACCTTCAATATATTTGTAGTATTCATAGCACATGCTATAGGATGTTATAATGGTTATTAGAACAATCTGTGTTCTCCTTAAACAAACAGAGCACCCTCATTAAAAATAAACATTGGTTAGTGCATTGGGTGGGGAAGGTGTCGGGAAAGAATATTTTTATGCTTCTGAAATGTATGCAATAAAGTTGCCTTTACTTCAGTGTGAAGCCTGTCGCTATCACACTTAAATTAAGAAATGATGCACTGGAACTATAACTGAGACCTTATTATGCTCCTTCATTCAATCTGCTATTTTTTTTTTATATATAAGAATAATTTTATAGCTGGAGTTTGCAATTAAACTTGTATTTCTGTAAAATGTGTTTCTGCAATTTTGCGAGAAAAGAAAGCAAATGGCATCACTTTTTGTAAGCTGCAATTAATTTTTAACCGCTTCAATTAATTTTATCACTTTTTACTGCTAAAAAAAACATAGGCAGTGATTAAACAGGGCAGCTGTGTATAATGGCCTATGTATTAGTACAAGTAAGCAAAAGCAGTAGGGACAGAAATAATTAACGGGCACAGAGCTTGTATAGTGATTATATCATATAATATACCATCCCATGGTAAAAAGATAATAAAAGTCCTGTATTTTGCAGGTTATTTATGGCTGTTGCTGTCCTCTAGAGCTCATTTATAAATATGGGTGTATCAGTATGTAACTAGCAATTAAATTCATAAGGACTGCAATAAGTACAAGTAATGTTCTGTAAAATAACTGCTATTAGGTTCTGGACGATAGTAAATGTACCCCAGCATATATAACGGTATAAATAAAGTGAAAAACATGGCTAGATTCTGGTCCTTAAAGGGCACGGAAAAGCAAAAAATAAAATCCCATTTTAACTTTCTTTAATGAAAAAGAAACCTATCTCCAATATACTTTAATTAAAAAATGTGTACTGTTTTTTAAAGAAACCTGACTGTATGCAGTGAAATTCTCCCTTGATTTACTGCTGTGGATAGGAATTTATCAAATGGTCCCTAACCTCAGCAGGGACAAAGATATAAACAGATAAACTGGGATTCTATTTGGAGGATTATTTTGCTGCAACTACTGGTTCTGCAGAGTTGGATAAAGTTTGTATAAAACAATACAAAAACTATAAAATCCACATTAGATTACATGACAACACAGGACCCAGTGCAGTCTACATATTCTGAATATTAATCAGTCTTGCTGTATCGGCTTCTGGCAGATATTATTTGACTTGTGCAGTTTTGATGATTTAGGACGATCCCTAAGCAGCCCAGACTACACTGAGCATGGGCACAGTCTTGGTCTTGCAGAGATGTTTAACAAAGTTACAAGATGGTGACCCCCTGTGGCCAACTTTGAAAGCATAAATCATTTGTTTAATTAGGCGTGTGGTGCAATAAGTTTATGTTTAGTATACAAAATACAGCATTTCTAGCCTTATTCTATTTTAGACTTTAGTTGCCTTTTAACATCTACTGGAAAATTACATTTTCTTTCACTATGCAAAAAAATAAACCGTTTTTGGTGGGACATCCCCTTAAAAGTAGCTGTACAGCAAAAGTAATATGGCTGAAATGTTTTCCTAATGCTGAGCAATTTGCGGAATTGGCCACTGTCTCGAATGTCATATTGACTTTTTTTATTGCAGGACTTTAAAGCAACAGTTCATGCTATGTATTTTTTTTGGGGGGGGAGAGAAGGGGTCAGTGAATGAATTATGAACCAATGCTGGTCAGTTATAACTAGGTGGGGGGGGCTGGTAGATGTGCAACCGTATGTGGCTATTTGCATAATAGCCATGTTTGAATGCCTCATACTAATTCAGGAAATGAAATGGTTTAATTCCAAACAGCCGTTTATCTCTATTGGACAATTAAGGTCCTGCTCATTAATGGTACAATACATGCAGGCAACTTTCTGCACTTGAAATTAATGAGCCCAGTGGGTTTATATTTAATATTGAATTCCTTGTAAAGTCTTGTTTATTCATAGGTGCAGTAGTGATACTGTTTTACCAGCATTCATCCTACAATATTAGGTAAAGGCCCCCAATTTGGCACACTGAAACATTGTACACAATACACATGACAAGTACAATCCGGTTGAATGTCGGAAGGAACTGCAACATGCTGTAACTGTGTCTTGAGTCAGAGCAGATGAATAGATAATTGCTTTTTCACTTATTCAGATGTAATGCGTTAATATCCCTGATTTAACATTTACTTTGATAAAAACTGAATTACATTCAAATGTTATTTTGGGTGTTTTAAAGGGGAACTCCATTTAAATTTTTTGTGAAAAAACATCATTTGACATTCTGTGATCTTTGGGTATTTTATTTTCTGTGAGCAACGGACTGCCTACGATTTCTGCAGCCAGAAAGTTTGATTGAGGAACATGCAAATCATGAAATACTAGAAAAAAAAAAACTGTATGAGAAAAAAATTCCCTGCATTCCCTTTAGTTGCAACAGTGAACAAGCCCTCAAGGTCAGTACCTAAAGTTAAATGGGTCCAGTTCTTTGCAATCAGACTGTCATTCCATGGCTGTGCTAAACATCGGAAAATAATAAATTACTTTATATTTCTGAAACCTGCCTATTGTGTGAGAGAGAGTGTGTGTGTGGTTTTTGAAGGTGTGGGGTGGCATCCGATGCAGTAATATAGCATTTATATTACATCGTTATTACAAGCCAGGGTGCTCAGATTTTTTTACTACACACCACATCATCATTAGCTTTCTTGCATAAACTGTAAGAGCACTATTTTTATTATTGTCTACTAGTCCTAGCCAACACATATCTGGGGTACAGCCCCCAGGAAAAGCCAGGTGCGCTATCAGAGACAGTTATAGGATCCTCTAATTTGGATTTCACTAAAAATCTTTTATACATGAAATAAACGTAAACGGATTGTTATGCCACCGATATGGATACATGCAGTTTAATTAGGATTAAGTACAAAGTGCAGTTTATTACACATAAAAAGGAAATCATGTTTAGGAATTAGAATTATTTGCTTCAAGTGGATTATGTGGCATCTGGCATTCCTGTACTCCAGAGCTTTCTGGATAAGGGATCCCATACCTGTATTCTATTAGGTGCCATTATTGTATGGCAATCCCATATCCTCTATCCCCAAAAGGATTAATACAATGAGACAGGAAAATCCCATATCATGTCAACATTTTGAATTACCATATCCAAATCGGGGACATATTTATCAAAGGTCGTATATAGTTTTTTTTTTTAACTTGAATGATCCTAAAACTCTAAAATGTCTAAAATTTTAACAAATATTACCAACACTCGAATTGAATTTGAACGGAACTCGAATTGAGTTTTTCCTCTAAAAAAAACTTGAATGTCAGAAAGACTTACCATCTTGAAATGGGTCAATGGACCTCTGCCATTGACTTCTACATGAACTCGGCAGGTTTTAGGTGGCGTACTATCAAATTTTAGCTGTTCCCTTGGTCGAGATATAATAACGCACAAAATCGAGTTTGGATTTTTCCCAACTCGAGTTTTGACCAAAAATCCAACTCGAAAAATTGAATCCAAATTTACCATTTGAACCGTAATAAATCTGCCCCATAAATTGCATACCATGTGTCATGTCATACCTCAGATTGCTGGTCTTCAATTAAGAATGGGAAACTGTAATGTTATTTGTCATACACAAAGGGTTTTTTGTGTTTAGTTTTGATTTTTGTGAGATTTTGCAACATCTCCAATATAGAATAAACCCTAATTTACATTTGGCTCATGCAAAATCAAGTTCTATAGATAGTCGTGGGATTGAATGCCCCTCAAATTCAGACATAACGAAGGGGGTTTCCAAATTTTGAAACTCGTCTGCTGAAATTCAAACTTCAATCAAAAGATACCTCTGTTAAGTTATGCTTGTTCCATGCTCAGGGATAATTTCTACACAAGTGTTAGGTAGGAGGTAAGAAAGGCACTGGGAATGGGAAAAAACAGATAAAGGCAGAAGGCAATCTAGTTTTGTTTACTTAAAGGGCACCTGTTGGGCGAAAATATTTTCCCCAGCCAAAGGTGCGGGTTAATAGAACCCACACTCCGGTTGAGGGTAACAGTAGTTTGTTTGTTTTTTTAATTTGACCCCCGCCAGAGCTAGGACACCCGTACCAGGAGGGAGGTCCCAGTTTGAGCGGCTATGTTGAGGCACACGCATTTGCATTAATGAGCGAATGCACACAATGTCAGAAGCTTATTATGCTTTTGTGCACTGCACAGCATGGGCATGGACACTCACACTGGGACACTTCCATCCTGGGTCAGTTTCAGGAGTGGCATCCTCTTCAGGTTTAAGGAGGATTGCTATCAAATTCTTCTCCCCTGCAAGGGATATCTTTCCCCACTCATAATGGTAGAGCTCAGCTACATGAGTGCTATTCCCGTGTTCACTAGGGGTAATATGCACTATATTACTCCTAGTGAACCCAGGGATAGCACTCGTGGAGAATTTGGTAGCTATCAGGGAAACCTATCAGGACCAGTCTAAAATGAACACTTCATACTGTGCTACATACAGTGACACAATGCTGGTGCCCCTCCAGCATTTTGTATGAGTAACAGGTGAACAATGTGGGCAGTTTCAGTCTGGGTCTCAGGTGTAAACAGTACAGGGCTTTAGGGGGTGAACAATAGAGGTGTTACAAGTGTGAACAATACAGGGGGTTACATTGTGAATTTGACGTTTAAATAATGCAGGGGCCAGTTAATCTCTGTAGTGATACCTTTTAAAGGTTACACATGGTAAGCAGACACAGCAGGCAGACTTTCATGTGGGGGGGCACACAAGGGGGGGTCGCAGGCCGCCAGTTGGACAGCCCTGCTCTAGGGCACCTGGTGTCTACATTTGCACAGGCCACAGAATGGGATAATCGAGACCCTTTTGATGGGGGAGAAGGTCCCCTGCCACACATAATGTCGCTCTGTTTCTACGGGGTTTGGAGTCACTCCATTTTGTCCTCCAGGATCTCGGTATCCACATTTATCTCCGCTATCTTTTGCTTACATGTGGCTATCTCCAGTGTGGTTGCAACCATACTCAAAATGGTGCCGGGGATTTCTCTCATGTAAACTAAACTTACCCCAATACTTTGCTCTGGATGAGACCTTCATTTTCAGGGGTTTAACAGTGTGGAGGCAGGGTATTCTGCAACTGTAACAATGCTATTACAATTGCTAGGCGCAATAATTGAGCACCAGAGGTTCTCGCAATTTAACCAGAGAACGTTTATTGAACATTGATCCGCAGAGGGTTTTACCCTAAAAATTGGATCAATTCCATCGATTAAAGTTTTTTTTTTCTTCGTGGAAATTCATTTAATTTGAGTTTTTGAGTTGTTAACCCGAAATCGCTGAATGGAGGTTTTTTTCCATTCGATTTTTTTCTGAAATTAGAAACCATTTGAGTTGTGAGCTCATTGAAGGTATAAAAAACTCTAAAATTCGACCTTTGATAAATAACCCCCCTAATTGAACACAATAGGATTGTGTTGCCTACAATACGGATTAATTATATCTTAGTTGGGATCAAGTACAAGGTACTGTTTTATTATTATAGAGAAAAAGGAAATATGCTTTACAATTTTGAATAAAATATAGCCTGAAGGAGCTTACTGGATAACAGGTTTCCAGTATTTATTTTCTATTGTATTGTTCCCTTTCTGTTCTATTAAAGGAGTGGTTTACCTTAAAAGGGGTTGTTCACCTTCCAAACACTTTTTGGACTTAACTACACAGGAGATTTTGTAAGATGGTCTCAGATCAACAGATCACATCCTACATGTTGGAAGTAGTCGCATGGGTCAAAATACTGTATAACAGGACTGATACAAAAATCTGATAAGTAACCTACATGCCATCCCACACAACATGCCTGCCTGATGCGAACACTGCATGCTGCATCTATAAATGCGGAGAAATCTGATGAAGCCTGACTGTCTTTATTCCTCATTGAAATACATGTAGATGTGTGATACAAAATACGCCATCTTTATTAACATTACAGCTACGGGGATCAGATTTTGTAGAATCCTACAAGCTGCCTTTAATGAAACTTTACTGATTCTGCTGAAAGATAAGAAATGTATCCACTAATGTATCAACAGTTTTGCATAGAGTGACTTCCCTCCCAGAGCTGCCAGTGCCTACTTTATATCTTAATTCAGACCTGCTTTTCTCATTCTCACATCACCTATGCTGTCATATTTAAAGCGGTCTGTAGAGGGTGCAAGCCATATGGCAGCTGTATGCATAGTACAGAAATGTGTGTTGTATTTCTCCTGTGCATGAGATGTACAACCCAGTTAGTACATTTTCATCAGAACTGTTCAACATGCAGACTCCAGTGCGTGAATGACAATATTCAACATCCTCTGACAACTCAAGAATGTTATTATGCAGTCTAGGAGTTGTAGTTTTATAACACCTGGAGGTAGAGTCCTGCAGCGGGTCAGTTACCCGCAAAAACCGGGAGTGGGTATAGACGTGGGTCAGTGGTTCGCCAGGTTTGCGGGTCGGGTCACGGGTCTTCTCAATAGCGAGTTTTTTCTTTTTCTGATCACGCCTACTTACAATGATTTCACTTTTGGTTAACAATGACAGCACTTCGGACAGGGTCCTGGTTTTGGGTCGGGTTTAACTAATTGGTTCCTCACAGGACTCTAAGGGGAGGGCAGCAGGTTGTTTTTGTAGATATGGAGCCCTACAAAAGCTAGATCAACCCTCGTCTCCAGCAGCACAAGACTCCTGTGGTTATATTCCTTGTAGTGGCATACAGTCAGTTATTTTGGGAATTACAGCACCCCTTACTTCCTTAAGAGGTATTTGTGATTATAGGAAGGCCAGTATTTTTTTCCAGAAAAGGTGGCAACCCTAACTAGATGCTAACATCTATATTGGAGTCTTTCTGAGCCTGTTCTACTTCGGTAAACGTTTAAAATTTAGCACAAAGGTATAAAAAACCCTCAGATTATTAGATTTGTCTGTGGATCCCTTTAATAAAATATTCTCACATTCATACACATTTAAATATCGAGACTAGAGGCTTTGGTGGTATTGCTGGAAATCAACATAACAATGTTTTTATTGCTCTCTTTATCTGCCTTGGCTCAAACAGAAGCTGTGAATAGAAAAAAAAACTTTATATCTAATTAAATACTTCAGTGGCAGCTAATGGCACCCAGAAAAAAAAGTGTGGGAGAACAAATATTAGTTTTAGTTAGAAAACAACGAATTGCTCATTTGTGGCAAGCGCAACTCTTCACTTCCTCGAAGTGGGAAAAAAGTGTCAACACTGCGCCTATATACGGGTATCCGTGACCTCCATAATCGCGCGAGATGAGATTAGTTACGTCGGGAATAGCGGTCCATCAGAAGTCAAGGCGCTGGGTCTTAACGGAGTACCGGGACTGCGGGCTGTGGTAAAGAAAATCGCGAAACGTGGGATGTTTGGGCGGTAGGCCAGACGGCAAGTAAAATGCAGTGAGATTACATGTGTATTCACTCAGTGGTAATAATTATACGGGTTGACATTGGGATCAATTGTTCAATTTAGCTCCTGCTCCGTCCTGACTGATAGCTGTGGCTTATCGTTAATAATGGAAGAGACAGCAAGCAGCCTATGGCCATTGACTCTTCTGTGGGGGCGGAGCTAGTGTAGGCGCCACCCACACGAATTCCGATAATCATTGGCAGGAGAGACAGTGCAGGGTGGGGCGTGTGTAATTGGCAGCACTTTGCTCGTTGTATGAGGGAAACGAAGGCTTAACTGCTGGACATGAAGTGCTGGCATTTTCAGAATGGCCTCTTCTTGCAGCAGTATGATTGGCTCTCCCGCAGTGTACGTCACTTTTCCACAGCAGTGGCTTTTTTGCATTTTTAGTTAAAGGGGTTGTTCACCTTTGAGATAACTTTTAGTATGACATAGAGAGTGATATTGTGAGACAATTTGCAATTGGTTTTCATTTTTTATCATTTGTGTTTTTTAAATTATTTCGTTTTTTATACAGCAGCTCTTCAATTTGCATTTTAAGATATCTGATTGCTAGGGTGGAGATTCCCCTAGCAACCATGCATTTTTATAAATAAGACACTGGAATAGGAGAGGAGCTGAATAGAAGGATCAGGAATATCAAGTAACAATAGCAATACATTTGTAGCCTTAGAGCATTTGCTTTTTAAGGGAGTCAGCGACGCCCATTTGAAAGCTGCAAAGAGTCAGAAAAAAAGGCAAGTAACTATAAAACTGTAAAAAAATAAATAAATAATGAAAACCAATTGAAAAGCATTGGCCATTCTATAACATACTAAAAGTTGCCTTAAACGTGAACCACCTCTTTAAGTCTCTTTTGAGGTACAGCATTGTTAGGGGCACCCGTAGCGCATCAAAAGGTAATGCAGCAGGTGGGGGGTGAAATACTTGCCCCTTCACTGACTTAAAAGCCTGGACCCTGCTAGTGAAGTTTTGGGTCAGTTAATTGTTATTTTTAATTATTATTGTTTTTATTAATAAAGGGTTGGGGTTAAAGGAATTAAAATAGCTTGATGTTTGTTTTTTATCATTTGCTAAGGAACCACACAAATTTATACTTAAGGTGAAAACAATTGTGATAAACTGTATATTACACGCACTTGTATTTTTTTATAATAATGGCAGTGCAAACATTTTTTAAATGTGATTCTCTTATTGATAGGTTTGGCACCTGGGCCATATTTTTTCCCCTGGAAACCCCTACTCGTTGATGCCTTAAAGGGGTGGTTCACCTTTGAGTTTAACTGTTAGTATGTTAATTCTAAGGAGCTTTTCAATTGCCTTTTATTTTTTTTTTACAGTTTTTGAGTTTTTCAAGCTTTCAAATGGGGGTCACTGATCCCATCTTAGAAACAAATGCTATGTAGGGCTACAGAGTATTGTTATGACTAGTTTTTATTACTCCACTTTCTGTTCAGGCCCTCTCCTGTTCATGTTTCGGTCTCTAATTCAGTGCATGGTTGCTAGGGTAGTTTCGGCCCTAGCAATCAGATTACTGGAACTGGAGAGCTGCTGAATAAAAAGTTAAATAGCCAAAAAAAGACAAATAATAAAAAATGAAAACCAAGTGCAAATATCACTCTCTACATTACACTAAAAGGTGAACAACCCCTTTAAACATGATAATCGTCTTCTTAGGGTGGGTAGGTTAGATCATTGTACACATGGTCCTTTGATGTGTTTAGATTAAAAATGCATGCTGAAGAATCAATAGCTGCACAAATATAGGGGCTACATTGCTCCAGTGCAATTCTACATGGAGACCAAACAGGTTTTGCTTTCATTTTCTACCTTGTAGCATGCCATTCAAGCAGCCATGTTGTTCTTGTAAAAGGGACATGAAACCTAGATAGGAATGCTTGTAGCATGCAGGATACTATGTAATGAATTGGCTTGTGCTTCGGTGTGCTTAAACCTGCTCCTCAATCACGTTAAACACATTAAACATATTTGTATTAGGGTAGGACTACACTGGCATACAGAAAACGCCCGTGTAGCCCTACCCTAAGGGCCCTTTAAGGTTAATGGTTGAGTCTGAGTTATACACATTTGTATGTTGCTCCCGCCTCTTCTCTCGACTGGCACATGTTTAAACCTGGAAAAATAACTAAGCTATTTTAATATATCAGAAACCTTGGAGGTCAATGTTTCATGTACCAATATTTATTATCAAGCATCAATGATGGTTACCACTAAAAATATGAGGCATGTAAAATGTGAGTTTCTTTTCAGCACTGACAACAATCTTCTAAATCTTCCGAGTTATTTGCAGTCAGAGTGATCCTGTGTGTGTTAGTATTAGAACATGCTTATTGGTTGTGCACCAATGCATATGCAGCTGCAGTTGTTCTCTAAGTGCCCTTTGATACAGTGCTGTGCTTGTCAATTTTCTGCTTGAACATCTACAGATTTGGACCTTTATACAGATAAGTACAAGCAGTTGTTATTGTTGTTCTCAAAAGACAGGTTGGACAGAATGTGCTTTGATTGTAACAGTCCCCTCCCTTTAACCAATATTGTGCCTAGGGCTCCAAATATATTGAACTTTGAAGTAGCGCAAACAGTGGCAGGTACTCTATCTATTGCATATAAACACAAATTTATTGGCCTGAGGCATAACTTATGTTCCATTCTAGTTTGAAGATAAATCTAACGTAAAGGTGAACCATCCCTTTCAATTTAGTATGTTATAGAATGGCTAATTCTAGAAACTTTTCAACTGGCCTTCATTCTTTTTTTTATTTTATTTTTTATAGTTTTTGAATGATTTGCCTTCTTCTTTTGACTCTTGCCAGCTTTCAGATGGCGGTCACTGACCCATCTACAAAACAAATGTTCTGTAAGGCTGTAATGTTATTACTGCTTTATATTAATCCACTTTCTATTTGGGCCCTCTCCTATTCATATTCCTGTCTCTTTTTCAAATTAATTAATGGTTGCTAGGGTAATTTGGACCCTAGCAATCAAACTGGGGAGCTGTTGAAGAAAATACTAAATAATTTAAAAAACACATAATGAAACCATTTGCAAATTGTCTCAGAATATCTCTCTAAAAGTTAATAATAAAAGTTAATTTAAAGGTGAACAACCCCTTTAAAGGAATTTAAAATATATTTAAAAATAAAAACTGGGTAAATAGGTAGGCTGTGAAAAAAAAAAAATGTTTTCACTATACAGGTATGTAACCTGTTATCCAGAATTCTTGGGACCTGGGGATTTTTTTTAATTTGGATCGTTATAACTTAAAGGGCATGTAAAGGCAAAAAAATTAAATCAAATTTTTACTTTCTTTAATGAAAAAGAAACATACTTTATTTAAAAATGTGTACTGTTTTCATAAGAAACCTGGCTGCAGTGAAATTCTCCCTTCATTTACTGCTGTAGATAGGAATTGTCAGACAGTCCCAAACTGCTGGGCAGGGAAATAATCATACTTATGAACAGCAGGGGGAGCCCCGCCTTATTTCCCAGCCATGCAGAACTCAAGAAGCTTTGTTTGTTTCCCTGTAGAGCAGTCGGCGACTGTGTAGAGATTTGTATTGGATTTTATTTTGGCTTTACATCCCCTATACTGTTTCCAACTCTAGCTTCAGAGACCGAGATCATGCAGTCAGATTTAAAAAGATAAACTGGGATTTTATTTGGAGGATTATTTTGCTGCAGCCACTGGTTCTGCAGAGTTGGATAAAGTTTATATTAAACAATACAAAAACGCTAAAATCCACATTAGATTACATGACAACACAGGACCCAGTACAGTCTGCCTATTCTGATTATTAATTAGTCTTGCTGTATCAGCTGGCAGTTATTATTTGACTTGTGCTATTTTGATAATTTATGACGATCCCTAAGGAGCCCAGACCACACTGAGCATGTGCAAAGTCTTGGTCTAGCAAAGATGTTTTACAAAGTTAGAAGATGCTGACCCCCTGTGGCCAACTTTGAAAGCATAAATCACTTGTTTGATTAGGCTTGTGGTGCAGTAAGTTTATGTTTAGTGTACAAAATACAGCATTCTAGCCTTATTCTATTTTAGACTTTACTTCCCCTTTAAGTCTACTAGAAAATCATGTAAACATTAAGTAAACCCAATAGGCTGGTTTTGCTTTCAATAAGGATTAATTTGCATCAAGTACGATGTACAGTTTTGTTATTACAGAGAAAATGGAAATATTATTTGAATAAAATGGAGTCTATGGGAGACAGCCTTTCCGTAATTCTGAGCTTTCTGGATAATGGGTTTCCGGATAACAGATCCCATACCTGTGTTAGTTAGCCAAAAATATAATGTAATGTATAAAGGCTGGAGTGACTGGATGTCTAACATAATAGCCGGACCCCAACATTTTAATCTGTAGCACCAGGACCAAATCTGATGGTGGGTCACCCACAGGAAATAGCACACACTTGAACATCCTCTTTTCATCTGTCATCCCCCTTCAACACCCACCCACCCACCCAAGTTCCAACTTGGCCAGTATTACTGGTACCAGTGTAGATGTGACCTGCTACCCTATATTTGTCTAAATTACTGCAAAATACTGTAAAACATGTTTTTCCTCTTTTAGGTATGTGGAATGTTGAATGACTTTTGACCCCCTGTTGATTGCCACTTGAACCTTATTGCAGTGTCCCTATTAGATCACAGAAAGGCAAACTGTATGGGTTGAGCTGAGGGCCGGCAGCAGCTGTCAATTCACAGTTCTGTGCTTCCACGATATAACATAACAAAATAACACCCTAACAACCACCTTTGCTAAGCTCTATGAGTAGTAAAGGGTAAGCACAGAAACATATACTTTTTTTTTGTTTCAATAAATTTTTATTATTTTTCCAAAAGAAAAAGAAAATGGGTTGTAGTTTGTTACAGACAAGGAAGTATCGTAATGTTTTAGTCATGTACATCTTGTAGCATATAGCATTGCATAATTAACAGATGAGTCCTATATCATATTAAAACATGTTGTATGTAACAATTGACCAGTATGTTCAACATAAATATCAAACTAAAATTATACATATTGAAGAAACATATACTTTTAAGGACAATTTTTTATGCTTGAAGTGTGGATTGACACAAACAAATAATTTATTGGTTATTAAAATGCACTTACAGAATTATCTTGTGAAAAACTGATAACCGCAGTGCCAAGGGGCACTTTGGCTAAATAGAAGGAAGTGGCCCTTAATCCTTCTGACAAATACTACTACTTTAAAGGAACAGTAACATCAAAAAATGTAAGTGTTTTAAAGTAACACCCTGCACTGGTAAAACTGGTTTGTTTGCTTCAGAAACACTACTATTGTTTATATAAATAAGCTGCTGTGTAGCAATGGGGGCAGCCATTCAAAGGACAAAAGGATCAGGTTACACAGCAGATAAACTCTGTAGAACATAATGGTGTTATCTGTTATGCCATATAGCTTTTTTTCAATTTCCGACATTGCTACACAGTAGCTTTTTTGTATGAACTATTAGTATTATTAGTGAAGTTTTACCAGTGCAGGGCAACACTACATGATATTTTCATTACTTTAAAACACTTTCATTTTTTGGTGTTACTGTTCCTTTATCTAATATGCTAGCACAAAAATCATCATCCTTAAAAAAACACAACTGATAAAATGTCATTAATGCCAATAAATGAACTCGTTAAAATACTAAATAAAAATGATACAATTATGTGAAAACTGAAAAAAACCCCATAAAAACACTGCTAGTCCCAGGAGTTCAGTCCAATATTGTACCATTTGAAACATGTACAAATGGAACAAGTACAGGAATATAGGGTCAGACTTGAATTGAAGAATTTTGATAACTTTTTGATTTTTGCAATCAAGTTTTGCATATTAAAGGGAAAATAGAACTCCTTTTTGACATGAGCTCATACTGTTGGGCACATAAATACTATCTAAACATCCAAAAATATATTTTATAACATAGACATAACTAATTCCACTGATTGAAAGGAAACCATGGAAGTTTGTCTCTGATTTTAAGGGAACAATTATTAGACTCACAGTTCAATGCATACCCCCCCCCCCCCCATCCACCTTGTTTCTTGGTGAGGAGACAGATTCTGGGGCTTGAATTTCCTCTTCTTTCTGTAGGTGGTGCAGAGCTTCTCTTGAAAGGAGAGGGACCTTAATCACTACCTATTAAAAACTGGTCATACTGTCTGTGTGTATGTATGGCCGGAAAATAACAATCATTTCAGACTTGCAAAAGAAATACATTTGAACTTTTCCATAGAAGTAATAAAAGCAAAATACAGTAGCAGGATGCTGTCTGAGCAGAATGGCGAGGAAGAGTCATCACTGACTAGTTAGTCAAGGCTTTCTCCATTCAGTTAATTTGTGTATATTGCATTATACCTTGACTTTTCAATATACATTCATTGCTGTTCATATTTGTTGCTGTTGCATTAACCTGGCATTTAAAAAAAAACAACAACAAAAAAACCTTATGCCTTTCACACACAGGGTTAAGTACTGATATTTAATTTCACACTTGCCCTTTGCTATTTTGGCAACGCTGCCAGTTAGCCTGTGGAATACGGAAGCTCAGCATGTGTTATATTTAGCCTAACTTATTTGTGACTTTTTCTCATTACAGATGAGAGAGGGGGATCCTACATGAAGCTGACTGAACTGAGGAGATCCACACACAAGGTAATAAATACTACAGGTCTTCCCCAGCCAATTGTTTTTTTATGTTTTCTTTGAATGAGCATTAAACATATTAGTCTTCCTTCATGCATCTACACTGTATAATATATTCCATGTAATGACTACTTGTGAACATGGAAAAGTTATACACAGTCAATGTGTTGGTGTTCAGAGAATTAAAGGTGCTTCACATTTAATTTAACTTTTAGTATATATAGAATGTCCTATTTCTAGCAACTTTGCAATTGGTCTCCATTTTTATTTTTCAATTATATGTTTTCCATTTCTGCCTCATTCTAGTTTTTAGACTTTGACCATGTACAGGTACAAGGCTGCAGTCCAGATATGTGAACCATAGGCTAGTGGAACACAATGCGTTTTCTCCACCAAACAAATGTCTTCTTATGTGAAAATACATACATTTTCATTTCTGCTCCTTGGGTGTTCGCAGACAGGTTGATGCAATGTCAGTGTATATAGAATATAAATCAGACTTTTTACTAGTTAGACATAATCTATAAATGTACATGAACATGCAGAACTTTTTTTTTTGTTATGCATTCATTTGCAAGGTTTATGTGTTTTCCATATATATGGGGGTTAGCAATAATTTAGCAACAGATGCTGCTTATCTGGTTTGTTTTGTCCACATGACCTTGCAAGAAATCAAAGTGCATTGGCTTCAAGAGCTGTGCACATACTATGTCTCAAACAATCTTAGACCGGCAAACAAGGTTTATATGGCAAGACATCACTGTGTTAGTTGCTGTATCTTTCATTGCATGTCCAATTATTAATTCTTTCAAGCAAAATAACTGCGGAATGGGCTCTGAAACCTGTTCATCAAGTTCTGTTCTGTGGTTGGACTGAGCAGGTGTTTTAAACAACAGTGGGACCATTTGCCCAGATCTTTCCAAGCTTCTAGCATGGGGACTGGGCTTTGTTCAGACATACTGGGGCATGGCTTGTATTTTTATTATTATTATTTATTATTATTATTATTATTATTATTAACACCTGTTTATAAAACGCCAGCATATCCTGCAGCACTGTACAATAGAAGGCTGTACACATCAAGCATATACATTACATACAAAACAGATACAAGAGGTAAAGCACACACTGCTCAATAAAGCTTACAGTCTCCAAGACCTTTATCCACAGTCGGGACTTGGCCCCACCTCCACAATTGACGTCAACTACAGACACATCAGGGAGAGAAACTAAGTCTATGAGTGAATTTGCTCATATAGCTGTAGTATGTTTGATTTTAATGTAAAAGGTTTAGATTCACAGGGGACAATGCAGACACAGCTTTTGGGTATGACATGGTCAGCTGAGTTTTGTCAGATATTCTGTTGGTTTTAATGAACACTGACTTTCCATTGCTGAACCTGTTAGATATCTTGTACGTGTGACAACTGATTGTTAATCATTCTCCCTTAGTAACTGTGACTGCAAACAGGGAGCAAACTACCTGCTCAGCAAAGACACTTGTAAAGTCCTGCCCCTTGTTTGTCCCTGCCCAACTCCCTCCTCATTCTAGGCTGTTTAACTAGCAAAGTGACCTGCACAGTGGCTTCTTTCCTGACCGGGGAGAGGCTTGGCATTTTTGAGCTGGTCAGATCTATATATACACATTCCAGTAAGAGTTTTACTTGCTTTAAAATTTCACGACGTGCCCACTCTGTACTTAGCTCAACCTTTGTCGTCTAGGGTCTCCAAGCTGGTGCAAGGCAAGATGGCAGCGCAGGGACAGAGTTATGGCTACTACCGTACAGTTATATTTTCTGCAATGTTTGTGGGATACACCCTTTATTACTTCAATCGGAAGACCTTCTCCTTTGTCATGCCATCTGTGATGCAGGAAATAAAACTGGATAAAGATGATCTAGGTAAGTGGTTTCTGTGCATAACCTCTATGATGGTGTATTCACTAGCTTGCATGAAAGCATCATATTTCCAACCTTTAAGTGCTTATTTAAATTAATATTTAAAGCACCCCCCCCCAAATGTGTGTGTGTGTGTGTTTTTTTTTTTTTTTTGCACAATAAAGGAAAATGTACTTTTAGGCAACTTGGCAAAATATGTTTTCTTTAGCTTTCTTTGTGAATTAAATTTATTGAAAGTATTTGTTGATATATTTCTGTTCGCTGGGTCTGACTCTTAAAACAATGAAACAAAAGTCAGTTTTTATGCAGGTCTTTTAATCAGATGCTTCTGCTACATTGTTTCAGGAGTCAGAACCAGGAGAACAGAGAATGTAAATTGTCAGATACTGCTTTTAGTTAGACATGCCCCAAACTTGGCTTTGGTTTGAGATTCAGCCAAAGCCTAGCTAAAGCTGGCCATACATGAAGAGATCCGCTCGTCTGGCGACATCGCCAAATGATAGGATCTTTCCCCAACGGCAGGACTAAATCGGGGTAATCCGAACATTCGGCCCTAGGGCCTGAGGCGCAATGGCTCAGACAGGTCGGTTGGCGAAAAATGAAACCTTCCCGATAGAAATCGTGGCCAGATATCTAACAGGAAGGACCGTAGAAAGCCCCCATTCCCGGGCAGATAAATTTATCTGCCCCTGTATGGCCACCTTTAGTCACATGACACCTGAACAACTGAAGGTAATTTTTTTCCTGTATGTACTTTAGGGAGGGGGTGTTGTCATTTGCATACACAAATTAGGATTGGAATTTTGTTCAGGAATACTTTTTGATGGATTTGGTGTTTAGCTGAACTGTATAATTGTAAACCCCTGCTGGGTACAGCAGTTGTGGGGCACATGCATACACAAACAACAAGTCATTCAGAGCCCAAGTACACTACCTTAATATGTGCATTTTAGTGACATACAATCCAGGTGAATATCTATCTCTATATATATATCTCAAACGGAAAAAGGTGTGGTGTTGGAATCTTTCTGTTTGCTCTTGTTTTGTGTACTTGTTGATATATTTTGTATTGTTTCTTTGTAACTAGCCTTGGAGTTGAAGATATTGTTTACGTCAGATGCTTTCATCTTTATTTAAGATAATGTCATAAAAGGATTTACCTACCAAGAGATGATCGGCTGTAATCAGTTATGGGTTGGACCAGAAAGTGAGACACAATGGCATCAATGATTACATCCTAGCAGGCTCAAGGTGGCCATAAACTATATGGTCACCATAAACTACAAAGTCACCAAAAGAGCAGACTTTTCCCCAATATGCCAACCACAGACAGGGCAATATCATGCTAATCTAATTGTTCGGCCCTAGGGCCAAACTATCGTATTACAATGATGAAAATAGGCGCTAATGCGGCCCTCAATCCCAGGGGGAAAACAAACAAGGCCGATCAATATCTGCCCGATTTTTGGCAAATTACCGGTGGCGACAGCCTGTCGGAACTCCCTGCACACTGGCAGAAAAGCTGTCTAAAGGACCTTCATCGTCGGCTTAAATCTGCATTAGTATGGCCACCTTTAGGCTAACAACACATGAAAAGGGAAAAAAAATCAAGACACAAAAATCACGATAGTTGACCCAAAGCCTTAAGGCCCCTTTAGACGGACAACTATCAGTTGCCAACAGATTAAGTCAGCAGCTTATTGAGCAGTGTATGGTTCCCTCCGACAGGCTTCCCCAATCGATATGTTGCTGAAAATCAGACAGATTTTAATCGGGCGGGTCTAAAAAATCCAGTCTGATTGATGACCACATCGATGCAGTCCTTGATCTGACTGTCTGTATTCTTCTCGTTGTGATCTGATCATTGGACCCTAGGCCTCGTGATAAGATCAGCCCAATATCAAGGTGCCCTCAAGGTGGGCATATGTGGGAGATAACGAGCAGTTCTCCCCATGTATGGCCAGCTTTAGGCTTTTTGCAGATTGCATCAGAACATTTAATAGGCAAAAGCATTTGTGTGCCATTACTCTTGTTAATTTGCACAGTGCATCAGAAGCAGCAAATCCCTTTGCTTTTGGGCTGGCTTCACGGATAATGAGGAAGGTTCTATGCATCCAGTGCCAAGCAATTGTTGCTGGCAAAAGCTATACTCATTTATGTACTTGGCCCTTTAGTTGGCCACACACAAACTGATTATTTCATGCTAACAAAGCCACAACTGACCAGGGCAATCAGTGTCCTATGTTCAGTGAATGTGTGTATGGAGTAATTGACACTATAACACTATATAAAAATATTGCTGTATTTAAAGCAGGGGTCCCCAACCTTTTGAACCCATGAGCAATATTCAGAAGAAAAAAGGAGTTGGGGAGCAACACAAGCATGAAAAATGTTCTTGGGGTGCCA
This sequence comes from Xenopus laevis, assembly GCF_017654675.1. NCBI lineage: Eukaryota > Metazoa > Chordata > Amphibia > Anura > Pipidae > Xenopus > Xenopus laevis. The sequence goes on from NC_054383.1 coordinate 82,611,918, forward strand.
AAGAAGTGCTGTGATTGGCCATTTGGTAGCCCCTATGTGGATTGTTAACCTACATTGAGGCTCTGTTTGGTAGTGCACCTGCTTTTTATACAACCAAAACTTGCCTCAAAGCCTGGAATTCAAAAATAAGTACCTGCTTTGAGGCCACTGGGAGCAACATCCAAGGGGTTGGAGAGCAACAAGTTGCTCACGAGCTACTGGTTGGGGATCACTGATTTAGAGAGTGCATAGACAAACTTAACAGGCCGAATCAATGTGTGGCCAGATCTAAACTAGGGTTGCATAAAATAATTGTGTTGCCTGATCCAGATGAAATTAGTCGAATCAGATGAAATTTGCTCATGTAAAGAGTGAGATGTGTCTTTGCAACAAGTGGGTGAGCAGACCAGGATCAGAATATCATAGCTGCTGAGTCAAACTGAAGTGATTAGATTCAATGTAACTATTTTAGTTAAGAGCATACAGATGTACCTCACTTATCATGCCTCTGGTATGTGCCTGTACGACAGGCTGCATGAAATGCTGGCAAAGCAGTTTGAATTTTCTGTACTTTCCTGTAGGTGAAGGTGACAGGGAAGTTGCACAATTGGGTTCATGAGAGAGTCTATCTGCTGGCATGGCCTAGTGTCTGCATGAAAGCATACTAAACACAAAATGCATTATTAGTCAAACCTTAAAATGCAAAGTACTAAGTGTGAAAATTGGTCTAATGGTAACCTGAGGTAAATTACATTAAAAGGGAACTATAGTGAAAATGAAAATTTAATATAAGCTTCCGCATACTGAAGTAAGAAACTTTCTAAATATAATCAATTAAACATTTTGCTTTTGTTTCTGAAATAATCAAGTTTATATTCACTATTCCTCTCTCAGCACCTGTTTCTTCACATTCTGTCTTCAAGCAGCAGTTGGGTGTCAGATAATCACTGACAGATCCAATATATCTTATGGGGGGCTTCCTTTCCTAGCAGATGTATTAGAGCTCACTCAAATACTGATCCCGGTACAAACAAATTCGAACAAAATAACTGCCTTTTGCACAAATTGTGCATGTATAGAGACATGATGTCTGGTGATTTTAATAGAGTGAGCTCTAATACATCTTCTAGACAAAAGGAGCCCCTCTATAAGATATATTGGATCATTCATCTGACACCCAACTGCTGCATGAAGACAGAATGAAGAGAAACAGATGCTGAGAGAGGAATAGTAAAGATAAACTTGAATTTTAAGAATTTTTAATTGATTGTATTTAGAAAGTTTCTTATTTCAGTATGCTGAAGCTTATATTAAAATTTCGTGATAGTTCCCCTTTAACAAATGTAGCCTGATCATTCGGATATCACATTAACATTACTATACAATAAAATACCATGTTTGAGTCTACCACTTAAATATGAACTAACCCTTAAAGACCTGTAGAGAGGTTGCCCCTTCCCATTGACCACAAACTGTAATATATAATCTAAAGGGCACATATCACTTTAACATATCTTGTTGCTCTTAAAGGGATAAATCAAAATGTATTATGTCAAAATTGTCTGCAAAGAGTTAGAAGTTGACTTGAAAAGCTGTCAATGACAGAAATTTTGGTATGGATAATGGATCCTTTAGATCAGGGATCCCCAACCTTTTGAACCCATGAGCAACATTCAGAAGTAAGAGTAGGAGGAGTTGGGGAGCAACAATAGCATGAAAAAATGTTCTTGGGGTGCCAAGAACATGTGGATTTTCAATCTACATTGAGGCTCTGTTTCGCAGTACACCTGGTTTTAATGCAGCCAAAACTTGCCTCCAAGTCTGAAATTCAAAAATAAGCACCTGCTTTGAGCAACATCCAAGGGGTTGGAGAGCAACATGTTGCTCACGATCTACTGGTTGGGGATCACTGCTTTAGATGTTTACAGTATGTGCAGTGTCACAGTTTCATCCAGATTTGATCTTGAGCAGTAGTCCATTTCAAACTGATAGCTACATGTCTGATAAAACAGAGAGAATGTCTAAAGTGTGTTGGGATAGTTTTAATTCACTTAGAAATCCCATCACAAATCCGTAACTTTTGTCATTTATTGACAAGTTTTAGAGGAGAATTGCGTCATGGATTATTTGGATTCTGCAAGATTCAGGCTAATAGCACAAAACGTTCTGCTCATCCACCTACAAACAAAACATTTCTTGGAATCCAATGACTGGACAATGGCAGATGGTACATTTTATTGCTTCCTTGTCTAGTGTGAAGTTCTGCCCCCTGAGCTCTCCTCTCACTCTAGCTATGAAGACCTCAAAGATGTGCATGATCACTGCCTCTTTTCCAATAGAAATATGACCTGCCAGAAGGCACCTCTTTGAGCTCTTCATAGAGGACATATGAGAGTTCAGGGGGTGGAGCTTCACACTAGAAAAGAACGTGGCTAAAGTTCAGCTTCTTGTTATAAAAAAATAAATAAATAAGACTAAACTGAGGGAGAAAGGTATGTTAAAGGAACAGTAACACCAACAAATGAAAGTGTTTTAAAGTAAAAGCCATGGGTGCAGCCATTCAAGCTGGAATAAAGGAGAAAAGGCACAAGTTACATAGCCGATAACAGATTAACTGTATAGAATGCAATGGTATTTTACTTGGCTTATCTGGTATCTGCTATGTAACTTGTGCCTTTTCTCCTTTAAATGGCTGGCTCCTGGCTACACAGCAGCTTATTTATATAAACTACAATAGTCTTTCTGAAGAAAACTAGGGCAACATTACATTATATTTTACTTAATTGGATACACTTTCATTTTTTGATATTACTGTTCCTTTAATCTGGGGACTGTTTAGAGTAATTTTAGGGGATTTTAAAATAAGTCTTCGTTTCCGTGTTACTTGCCTAAGAAATTGCCCACCAAAGAGTTTAGCTTGTATTGTATTTTTAAAGGAAGAAAAAGCAGCAATCCTGCAACACGCTACAAAAGCCATCAACCTCATTCTTTACACATTGTAATACTATGATTGTTTAATCACTGCAGGTCTCATCACCAGCAGCCAGTCTGCAGCATATGCCATCAGTAAGTTTATTAGTGGAGTTCTGTCTGATCAGATGAGTGCTCGATGGCTGTTTTCCTCTGGCCTTTGCTTGGTGGGTCTGGTAAACGTAGTATTTTCCTGGAGTTCCAGTGTATCTGTTTTTGCCATTCTCTGGTTTTTTAATGGACTGGCTCAAGGACTCGGTTGGCCACCATGTGGAAAAGTCCTGCGTAAGGTAAGAAAAGTATATTATCATATATTGTATTAATGTATGTTTAAGACAAAATAAGGTTGCAGGTAAACCACCCTAGTGCTATGATTTCTTGCTACCCATATTAATTTTTATGCAGCAAAGCAAGACTTTTTACAGAAAAACACCTCTAAAAATCAATTGTAGAAATGTCTCTGAGACTTCCCTTGGCTCTAGGTATTATGAAACATTTCAAAGGCTAGATTTGTCTATTTTATTTGTCATCTGGTATGAACAAGGAGTGGCTGCTATGCTTTCAGTCTCTGTATGCTGTGTTGATAGAAGAGGACAGCAACTAAGCATTTCCACTGCCTGGGTATGAAAAGTACCTTAGTACATTTTGTGAAAATGCTGCTTAAAGGAGAATTCAACCCATTTGTAAAAAACCGAGTGCCCCCCCCCCCCGGGGAAATGCCTCATACTTTATACTTGCCCCTCGGCGCAGATTCTGCCAGCGGAGTTCCACACATCCATCTTCTGAGTCCTCGGTTAGCTGACTGTGAGATCTGCAATTTCCGTGTAACTTCACGCATGCGCAGTTGTCGCAAACTGCGCATGTGCCGAAATACCGATCTCCACTGGCAGAATCTGTGCCGAGGGTAAGTATAAAGTATGGGGCATTTCCCCTGGGGGGCAGTTAGCCTGGGGGGGAGGAAGGTCTACCTGGGGTGGGGGGTACTCGGTTTTTTACAAATGGGTTGAATTCTCCTTTAAGTCAATAGACTGAATTTCACATTTCAATTTTTGCACCTTCTATGAATATGGCAAAAGGATGGGAATGGTAACATTCAAACCCCAATATTCTTAATGTTCCTCATGTGACTTAACTCACAGAGCTTCCCTTAACTCACAGAGCTTCCCTTAACTCACAGAGCTTCCTTTCATACAGGGACAGTGTTTCCTTTCATACAGGGAAAGTTTTCCTGTTAATGCTGTCCTTAAAATAGTTTTTGGAGTAATGTGAAAGGAAGCTTTTGTTAGAACGTGCGAATAGGCTATATTTTCTATACTAAAATGTACTTGGTCTTTCAGGAAATACCATAATGCAGTGCTGTCCAACTGGAGCTCCCTCCTCCTTGTCTGACCCTCCATTAAAGTCTGGCTGCTTTGATTGCTTACTTTTTTGTTAGCTTCAAGAGGTATTGGAACTGAGATCTACTGGCCCCTGCATTGTTCCCACCTCAGATTTAGGCTGTAAAAGCCCTGCATTGTTCACACTTGTAATACCCTATCATGTTCACACAAAGTTCACAAAGTCTGTATGGCATATAGCCTGTAGGAGTAGCACAGTCATTGTACAGTATGTACTGAGTGGTTCCCCTGTCTCCCACCCTGGTCTGCTTGTGCCTGCTCTACTCTACCTGTGTGTGCAGTACTTCCAACTCTGCCTGTATGTGTCATACACTGCTTGCCCTATGCTGGCACTGTGTGTGTGTCATGCTGTCCACCTGAGGCCAACTTTGAAAGCATAAATCATTTGTTTGATTAGGCTTGTGGTGCAGTAAGTTCATGTTTGTTTAGTATACAAAATTCATAATTTCTAGCCTTATTCAATTTTAGATTTACTTCCCCTTTAAGGGTATGTATTTATATGACATAAATATTTTTCACGTGTAATATCCCTGCAGTGAGCACCAACCATTTGTTTTTTTTTGGTGTGCTAACATCATTAAAGTGGGTCTTGACATAACATTTCCTGTGATAAAATTGTGTGGTTTAAAGTGGGTATGGTTTGGGGGAAAAAAAAAAAGTGGTCAACGCTGGCTTCCATTATCTGCCCTACACTGCTAAAGACCAGAAAAATTCTGACCCTCCATACCACAGAATTTAGACATAATGGATTTGAGCTTTCTATTGACTTAATTAGTTGACTTGGATTATCAGGTCCACCCATGCAGGAACAGTAGATATAATCATCTGACCCATTCAATATAATATTACAATAAACTTTACCTCATAATAAATGTGATGAGTGACTTGGTCTTGTTTAAAAGTAATATCTTGTCAACTTGGCCCAGAAGGCACTGTCATTATGAGAACAGGCATTGCAGAATGCACAATTTCAGATAGATAGTTAAAGGGATTATATACATCTAAAACACATTTGCCAACAATTAAAGGAAAACTATACCTCCAAACAATGTAGGTCTCTCTAAAAATATATTGCATTGAACAGCTCATATGTAAAACCCTGCTTCATTCATGTAAAGAAACCATTTTCATTATAATACTTTTTTAGCATTATGTTCCATTGGGTAATGGTAAATAAAAAAAAAATTGCCATTTAAAAAAATAAGGGCCGCCCCCTGGGATCATGGATTCAGGCTGCACACAAGCAAACCAAACAAACTAAACAAACTATACTTGTTAGGTCACATGAGCCAATTAACAAACACAGTTCTGTATTTTGCTTCCACACTTCTTCCTGTTACAGTTAGAGTTGTAGTATTTCTGGTCAGGTGATCTCTGAGGCAGCACAGAGACCATCAAGAAATGGTGGTTCAAGATAAGAGATGTAAAAGGGCAATATTTACTTAAACATATATTCCAGTTTGAGAAGATTCTTTAATATGCCACTTAACTATCTGTTTCTTTAGTTATCAGCAGCAGTCAGGTGCGAGCTCTGCGCAAGGTCCCAATTAGTGAAAATCAGCAGCACCGAGGAAAATCGTGGATCCACTGGTCCACAGTCAAAAGTTAAATAAGTATATAGTGTTCAGTGCGCTTGGGAATGATACGTGTTTTTACTGATACCTAGATGTAAAAATACAGCAGATAGTGTAGTATGCTCTTTTCAGAATGTATTCAAAGATAGCTGGACAAGATATCCTCTTGTTGAATGGCCTATCGCGGTTGATACCGCACGTAGAGGTAGAGACATCCGATATTAGAATATCTGAAAGATAAAGCTTTATAGAGCATTAATGCCGGAACGTGTACAATCAATGGGTGTCAATGGGCAGTCTCTGCTGGAAGGGGGGTAGGTTAGAGCAGCGTCTCTGCTCTTTGCGAAAAGATACGATCTTCAGTTTGTAGTTCCTCTACGGTCCGGAGTCTGGTACAAAGGGCTCACGTATACTATCCACTCAATGCGAAATAGTGATTATAAAACTGAATATTTTATTATTAAAGGGCTTTATTAACAAAATATTCAGGCTTAATTAATAAAATATTCAGGCTTTATTAATAAAATATTCAGTCTACACAGAGTAGTGTCGATGACTGTAAATGGGTTGAAAGACTTTAAAAAATATATATTTATTATATAAATATATATATACTTATATATAAAATATAGTAACTGTATTTTATCCAAGATGCAGTTCAGTTGCTATTTTTACTTAGGAATGCTTTAAGATTAAGTGCTCAGTGTTAAGGAGACAAAAGGATGGAGGACCCTACCCCGTAGGGCTTACAGTCTAAAAGTCTATTTATAGTGAAGGGTTTGTAATATAGCAATAACACAGTATTACAATCCACTGTTGCACAAGAATGAACCATTGCATTGATTTAGTTTTGTGCAAAAAGTAAAGTTTAAAAAAAAAAAAAAACCTATGACGATGTGTGTGTAGAGATCAACCTGAGAAAGTACATTAGCTATAAGGCACTTAATAATAGTTTTTAGCCCTTTTACCTATTCCCTTGGCATTCATATTTTTCAGTGGTTTGAACCCTCCCAATTTGGCACTTGGTGGGCAGTGCTCTCGACTAGTATGAATTTGGCAGGCAGTCTTGGCCCCATCATTGCCACTTTGGTAGCTGCCAGTTACAGTTGGAGATCCACCTTGTCCTTTTCTGGCCTGATCTGTGTGGGAGCTTCGGTTTTTTGTCTTATACTGATCAAGAATGAGCCTTCTGATGTGGGGCTGAAAAACATAGAACCTGGGCCCAAAAAAGGAAAACAAGGTAAGTGGTGATTAATAAATATACAATTTTCCAGTTGAATGGCTGCTGCAGTTATAAGTGTCTTGCTAAACTATTCTGATCTTTTAGATGTTGATGGATTACAAACAATACTTAAATATTTTTTTTCCCAATTATTATTGTTTATATGCTTATTCAAAGAATTTTGTACAAAAAAAGTTGTTTGTGGGTATTCTTAAAGGGAATGTCAACCCAAAGATTTGTTGCGTTATTAAAGAAAACCTGATTCTAAGCAACTTTGCAACATTTATTACAGATTTTCTGTTGTTTTAAAGTTATTCGTATATGAATTGAAAGCAGTGTTTGCTTTCTGTTGTCCGCCCTGGTGGATCCGACTGTTGATACAATGTAAGACAAGGCAGCTGATTAACAGACCTGTCTTTGCTGGGGAACTAAGGCTTTTGCAACATTTAAAATGTAACAAGCATGAGTTAAGCAAATACTGCTTTCGATAGCAATTGTTTCTATGATTAACTTTAAAAGCACTGAACATTTTTAATAACATGTATACTGGAAAATTGCTTAGAATTATGTTTTTGCCAATTTTTTATTTTGGGGTTGACTTGGCCTTTAAGTATAAGCCGAAGTATACATCAAGTATTCGGACCCTTCACATATCGGTTGAATCAAATTGTGTAGGGAGAAGGGACTGCCATTTATTATAAGCTATCTCCGATGTGGCAAATTGTGTCCCCGAATACCCAGTACAACATTTTTAGGGGTCCCGTAACACAAGTTTTAAACAGTGGAGGCCTGTATACAGGTTCAAGATATGTGAATTGTGCTCAAAAGGCATGATGGAACTGGAAGTATCTAAAGGTATGGAACCCTACCCCAGTCTGGCTTCAAATTGTATAGATATTCGTTTTTATTTACTAAACCAGGCAGAATATTTTTTTAGCATAAGGCCTTTTTATTTTGCTAATGTATATTAGGGTTTTTTTTTTGTTTTAAAAATATTGATTGCATTATCTAGCACCTCAACCTTTTTGCAGGGCTGTCTTCAAGCTTCTCTGTAAGGGCTCGTACACATGGGTGGTTTGCCCTGCGTTCCCTGCTGTTAGTTTTAAAGGCATCATTTTGCGTTTCATCTGTGTTCAGTGCTTATGTGAGTACAGCCCCAGAAAAGAGAATTGAATGCATTTCGTCCAGCACTCCCTCCGCAGTGCCTTGTGTACATGCCCTAAAGCACTGCAGAATATGTTGGCACTATATAAATAAGAATAATAATCCTCAACCACCGGCTTGTAAACGGAACGGTTATGGCTCCTGGTTTTCAACCAGGTCTGATATTTGCCAGCCTGCAATGATGATTTCTGGTGCAAACTCCTTCTGCTGAAGGTCTGGGGCATGTGCACCCACCATGGTCAGCTGTAAGTATTTACTTTAAAACCCTTGGACTGTTTATTTAATTTTTTCAGTGGCTTGTAAACAACATGTTTCGTTGCCACCATCTTGGATGTTGCTTTGTCTTTATATATTTTCAGATGGAAAGGCACCACTAATAAGAAGTGCCTATGCAAGTACATCCTGCTACAGCACATTTCATTCATGGCTTTGATATATGGTTGCACCTGTTTCACATGTTTTGATAAAAGGAAGTGTTTTTTAAAAGGAAGTGTGAGGGACTGTTTCAATCAGCTCCCATCAGGCATGACAAGTGTTAAGCCTTCAACTGGGGGTTTGAGTGTAAGTTTCATTACAGCTTTACTTACTTCTATGTCTAGACTGGGGTTTTTAAAACCAAGTGGGTGTGTTCCTCCTAGTGGCCTCGAAGCTGGTGCTAATTTTTACAGGCCTGACTTGAAGGCAAGTCTTGAAGTTTTCTACCAAACAGAGACTGCTGACAAGCCAAATGGGGCTAGGAAACAACCAACCATAGCCAACATTTCGCAACCACTAGGAAATGTGTTCACATTATTTTGACTTTCCTAGACTTTCTACTTGAATGTGGTTCTCAAGTACAAACTGTTGGGACCTTTTGGCTCTATAGTGTCTTCTAACATTTATAAAGAGTATCATGTTCCTACTCATGCACCTTTTCTTCAGAGAAAGCAACACTAAAATTTGATAGTCTTTCCTCGTGGTTTAATTGCTCCATTCCATTCCATGAAGAGTCCGGTCATGCTTGTACTGTCTGGCACATTTCACATGGGCTTTGAAATAAATATTTGTAAAGACTCTTTTCCTGACACCGTGTGAATCATGCCAAATAGTTTGTTTTTTTTCAAAAGAATTAAGCAGCATATTTTTGCACTTACCGCATCATTAAGGGAATTCAAAAGTACTCTTTCCTTAAAGTGATACTGACACTAAAAAAATAATTTTTAAAATATGAATGAACATTAAAAGTTACCTATAGGTCATGCTGATGCTAACGGACTTCTGCCTCCTCCACAAATATGGCAGCCCCCTCATAGGCGATAACAGGGAGTAAGATAGGTAATTTAACAGCACTGGGCAAATACTTTATGGCAAAATTATAAGAAGCGTGCAAAGTCAATTTTATGGTAGATGGTGTCAGTATCTCTCTAAAACTCCCTGCCATTTATAATGATCTTTGGTTTCTTTGTGATTTCATCCCCAATGCTAAAGAACCAAGAACAAATCCAGACTGATGATTTTAGATCCAAGGCCATGTTTACAACTACTTGATGACAAGGATCTAATATTTATTTTCCAGAGAATAACTTGGAAAGTTGGGATGCACCAAATCTATCATTTTTGGATTTCACAGAATAAAGAGGCCTTCACAAAATACTGAACCCTTACCATGCATATTAAAATTTGAGAAAAGCTAAAAAGAATTGGATCGATTATAAGCAAAAAACTCGGTTGTCCAGAGCTTTAAAGTAACGTGATTTTAAGTGTTTGAATTCAGTTTGGATTCTCAAAACAGTGCCTGGATTCTGAAATGTACAGCCTGCAAATAAACACTGCTTTTTTTTTTTTTTTTTTAATAATGTGGAGATTATCTACTGTGTGTACTGTGCATTAAACTACTTTTTGAATGCTTACATAAGTAATCCTGTATTTTTTTTAATTATTTTTGAATACTGTGTAAATTCATCCTGAGCACCATCTTATATGCAGTGTTACATAATTATCAAACATTTCCTTTTTTTCCCCCCAGCTTCCCAGTCAGGTGATGAAACAACACTGAAGGAGTTCTTGCTATCCCCATACCTCTGGCTACTGTGTGCTGGATACCTAGTGGTATTTGGAGTAAAAACCTGCTGTACAGACTGGGGACAGCTTTTTCTTATTCAGGACAAAGGACAATCTGCCCTGATAGGTAAAGGAACTAGTCACCTCGTTGTACCTCCCTGTACGTGTAATAGCCAATGCTGAAACTATAGCCAAGTGTAAATAGTACTTTAAGAAACAAAAAAAAAGAGGAACTTGGTAACTCATAAGTTATCTTGCTCCCAAGGGATGAGTTGCTAACTGTCCTCTTCATATTAACGGGGACAAATTGTGTAAAAGAACAAGAATGCACCAGTGTATTATTGTCTCATATGCAAATATGGAAGGAATATTTTTTAAGAACTTGTGACTTGGGCTGATTTATTTAACATTTCTCCAAAAACCAAGCTGATCCCAGAGTGAAAGCAGCACAGTTCTGCTATATATTGCCTGTAATGTTTGTGTAATTGTGGCATATATGGTAATATAGAGTCTCACAGGAGTGACTGGATTTCTAATGTAATGGATATCCTCTGCCATCAGACAGCTGCTGGATTTCCATAGGGTAATAGCACACTGGGAGATTAATCACCCCGCGACAAATTGCCTCTTCTTTGGGGCGACAATCTCCCTGAACTGCCTTCCCCTACCTTCCTGCCGGCTATAATGAAAAATCGCCAGCATGATGGCACTCACGGCACTTCTGAAGTCACGAATCTGCCCGTGTGTCCTTACCCTTACACTGTAAGCCATATAGCCAGAACATCTTTAGGCAACAAACAGAGTTTTATAGAAGTTTATTCAGTGGGTAGTACATTGTTTATCTTGCATTCCAGACCTTAGACAAGAACTGGATATTGGAGAAAGTTTTGAAAAAATAGGTTTTCTCCTGTTAAAGCTTTGGATATCCTTGTCAGTCTTGTGGAGGCAGGAGTATTTGTCCTGCTACGTATGCTACCTGTATGAGACTTACTTTATGCAGCAATATCAAGGTGTTGTCTCTTTAAAGCCGATATGTTTCTCCTTGCAACCCAGAACTGCCTCTCTAGGATCATATGAAACTGCACTTTTCAAGACAAGCAGTAGAGCAGTATGGCCACATCCAGTTTCCCAATTACTTTTTGTCATGTGTGGTCCTAAATCTTAACTTATTTTTACTGTTCTCTTGATTATAGGTAGCTCATACATGAGCGCGCTGGAGGTTGGCGGCTTGGTGGGCAGTATTGCAGCTGGATTGTTGTCTGATCGAGCTGTAGCTAAGGTAAGAAATGATTAAGGAGTAAGCTAGTTGGTTTAAGCATTATAGGGAAAGGAACTTATAAGGGGAAGTACAATATATTTCTAAGGATATCATTTCAAGTATTTCATGGTGTGCATATCTGTGGCAATATTTAAAATTTTGCATTTTCTGACCAAAATCCACCTGTGTGCGGTGACTGGCAGAACATATTACTTCCTGTCTTCCTGTGACGGGTTTAAAACTGATTAGCATTTATGAAGTGTTGGTGGAAGAAATGCCATGTGTGGTAAGGGCTAAGGCGTAAGTATTAAAGTGATATCCACTGGGGTGCCAATGTGTTCGTCATCTTCTCGTGAATATAATTATTAACCTTAGACCCCAGGCTAACAAGTTAGAAAAATGTATTTTATTCTTAACATCAATAAAATGTGAGTTTTTCTAGCAAAGTTCTTAAATCCAACTTGTTGAATTTTTAGATGGGATTGAGAAATCATGGTAATCCTCGCCATGGTCTCCTCCTCTCTATGATGGCTGGAATGGCTGTATCTCTGTACTTGTTTCGTGTTACTGTCACTGCAGGATCTTCAAAGGTAATACGTGTATTGGTTATGGATTTTTTTTTTGGTGTTTAAAATATCTTCTGCCTATGTAAGGGTTACCAGGCCACCACATCAGGGGCACATCTAAAAAATACAGCTTGAAAGTCTTCAGTGATTGTAATTTACTTAAATTAAATAGATGCAACATACATTTATTGTAGGTATCCCTGAATTGTAAGTTGTCTGGTACACATAGATTATTTGCTATTTGTCTTGAAATCTTCACTGTCTACTCTCTTTTTTTTTTTTTTCTTCTTGCTATCAGGTTGAAGGGATTTGGTCTTTTGCTCTCCATCCTCTTGCAGAAATGGCTGGTATCACCGAACAAGAGGTTTCTGTCTCTGCTTTCCCTTTAAACACATTCTATAGTTTTAACCACTGCAAGATTAATAGCTATACTAGCCCTTGTTAGAATTACCATAATAAAACACCATTGAAAGCACACTAAGATCAAATAATATAAGTTTTATACATGAATATTTATATAAATAACATAATTTGTACACAGGCTCAATTTTAATTTGCTTTGTGTCAGCCAGTGAGTCTGCCTCAGACCTTGGTGCTTTACTGAGATGTCACCTTCCAGAAAATTTCTTCCCTGCTTCATTTTAAGGCTGGCCTGTAGTAATGAATAGGCAATACACAGTAATTGTATTCTGCAAGTAAATCTTATGTTGGTGTTAATGGTACATACAGACTACACTTAGACAGTATATAGACTACGCTCTGTTACTCTTTTTCCTTAGCTTCTAACTTCTTTCCTCCACCCAGGCTCTGTATTCTGTGCTATCAATTGCCAGGCTTAGTTGGGCCTAGATAAGTGGCTGCACATTGGATGAGTCACTTAAGTAAACCAATCTTGGGCTTGGAATTTTTTTTTATTTTTTAGAAACCAGTTCTTCTTTCTAATTGTAATTATGATTGATGCAAAATATGGTTATATAAGGGATTATCAAAATGTTATGCCTTGCAGGCCAACACAGTGCAGCACTATTTTAGAGCTGGAAGTCAATGAACACAGGAAGGCCAGTGTTCTACAGGCAATTGTTTGTGAACTTTGTGCAATTATACTCAGCATCGCCAAAGATAAGAATTGAATCAAATTAGAACAGTCAGTGACCCCCTCGCTTATCAGAGCTGCTCCAGGGAGACATGAAAAATTAGAAAAATAGTCAAAAATAAATAGAAATTGAAACCTTTGCAGAAATACAAAAGCTCAACAATTGAATAATCAGGAAGACACCCTTATTGGGACTGGGGGGGTAAATCATCCTGACCCCAAAATAGCAGTTAAATTGCTACTAATAGAAGATATTGAACCATAACTCCTCGACAGACCACCTTCAGGGAAGTACATGGGGTTCTACACTCAGGCTCCTTTGGGGTGGCCCAAAAATGGGAAAAGTGTGATTTGTAGGTTGTGAAAGGGACAGGGATTACAGGGCTTACTGACGTGAGCATGGTTTGAGTGGATCATGTATCATCTCAGAATACCTTACTGTACATTGCCCTGTGCACACCTTTACATTTTCTAGTGATAGTAATCTATCTCCTGCCAAAAACACAGGTCTGGATCTTGATATTGGGAGCTGCATTTGGATTTTCTTCATATGGACCTATTGCACTGTTTGGAGTCATTGCCAATGAGAGTGCCCCTTCCAATTTCTGTGGGACATCACATGCTATTGTGGCCCTCTCTGCAAATGGTAAGTCTACCAGTCCTTGGCACCTGGTGTTCATAATGGAGGGTAGGATTGCTGGATAGAGTCCCCTTTAATTAAGAGGGTGTGTTGCCACAGCAAACTAGAAGATAGAATATTGTCATAAATAGCCCTAAATGTAAGCACATTAAAAAGCTACTTGTTGTAGTTTTTATTGCAGCTCTCAGGTTTTGACTGCTATCTGGTTGCTAGGGCTTAACTACCATAGTAAACAGGAAGCACATTAGAAGACACAATGAAAGATGAATAGGAAAAGTCTGAGCTATGCAATAACAATAAAATTGAAGCCTCACATTCAGCCTGAATTGTTTTTTTTCCAATTATAATTCACAAAGTAACAAATCAGAAAATGGACAACTGATTTATAGTTGCGGTTACGTAACAAGTAATTGAGATGGAGAAAAAGCAAGCAGAGGGAAGCTTCCTTTCCACTTCCATTCACTCTGCTGTGCCTCTGCACAGACAGACACAGATTTGGCTTGTCTGCAGATGCACTGAGCAGATGCCACAGAAGTTTTATATTTGTTTTGGGGACTTTACACTAAGGGGGTTATTTATCAAAGGCTTAGTTGATTGTTACCTGAAAAATTTGCATTTTCAAGGGTATTTTTTCAGTCAAAACTCAAATTTTCGGGTTAAACAAAAACTTGAGTTTTAGGGTTCTTCAACCCCAAATTCAATGATCTGAGTTTTTTCTTAAATCAGAAAATATTCAAGTTGTGAGTTCATTTGAGGTATAAAAAAATCTCACAAACCTCTCAAAATCGGTCTTTCAAAAATAACCCCCTAACATCATCAAATTCTGATTGTTTTTTTTGTTTTTTTTATCATACTGTTAAGTGTGGCACTCGAGTTAAACTAATTTCCTTTCTTTATCTCCTCATGCAGTTGGTGGCTTCCTAGCAGGACTCCCATTTAGCACAGTTGCCAAACACTATGGTTGGGACACAGCATTTTGGGCAGCTGAGATTACCTGCTTAGCTGTTACAATCATATTTTTCTTTCTGCGGAATATACAAACCAAGATGGGCCGTCTACCAAAGAAAGCGGACTGAATTGGGGGGACTGAACCATCCACATTTCCAGACACCCCTCAGGACCATGGAAGGACTATACACAAAGGGAAGAGGGGGTGGATGGTTTTAGGGTTCTATTTTCTTTCTCCAACAGGACCTGTAGAACTTGATTTGTGCCAAGAAAATACCATGTTCTCTTACCATTTCAATCCCAAGTGAAACCATTTCAGATTAACACTGGAAATCCCCATTCTGCCTGAAGTAGTGAAAAAATTACTGCTACAAAAAAGCAACACTGTAACCAAACTTGCTGCTTAGTGTAAGCATGTAGTTTTTCTATAATGTTACAGCCATATGGATGGAGAAATGAATGTGAGTGAGCAATGGAATGAAGAGGAAAAAAAAATCATTTATATTTCATATCACTTCTGGTAAAGAAATATAATATCTCATTTCTATCTCATTTCTATCACTGACAGGCTTTATTCTCCTTACCTTTTCTCTGCAGGTGATCATATAGTTTGAATTAGGTCTCTCCTCTGTAACAAACTACAAAACATACTTTTGTACAAAATCCAGTATTGCTAGATATCTAGTAATAATGCACATTAATTGCCTTACACTCAAGCTGCAACATTACATGCATTTCAGCAAGAATCCTTTATCAATACATTTTCAGCCCATTCACCGAATGAAGGACTCTGCAGTCTTCTGGTAATAGAAGGCAAACCTTTCCTTATTAGTCATATGTTTCAGATCCCTGACTGTGGAATGAAGATTTGTTCTTGTAATGAATATAACTGGAAGCCTAATTGTGGTGCTAATACTGCTATATTGGTGCTTAATCCTTTTACTGCTGGCATCATTTCATCATTTGCATCATGTGTTTCATGCATTTAGAAATCTCAGATACAATACAACAAAGTATGCAGCTTCATTGGAGGCATAACATCCAGGGCTTGGAAAAGATGAAGTGCTGGCTGCAGTTTAATTGTTTTCAGTGACTATCATCACTGTAGCATTCCTCTCCATCGCTGAGACAGTGCATGACCTATAAGATATTTGCTTTGGCATTACAGGAAATAGGACTGTAGCAATATACTGTGGTGATAAACAGAAATTGTCTTCTATCCTCATTTAACACTGAACCAACCCTTAATATAACACTTCCCAAGTCTAACAGATTTATTTTTCCCCAACTAGCTACATTAAACATGTGGCTGCAAAAATGAAGGTGAGGCACTGTGCTGCCCTATTTTCAGCAATCTATTACAATATTAAAGTTATGTATTTTGTTTTTGTAAATTGAAATAAATTACAAAACTGTGAAGTAGGAAATACGGTTTATCCGTTTAATATAATATTAAACTAAAATACATGTTGAAAAATGTATTCTTGTCTTGTCCTTCAAAAACATGCAGCATGCATGTCTAAATGCCAGTACTTTTAAAGTTTACAAGGAATGGACATATGGTTATGGAGAATAGTATCACTTGTGTATGCTTCAAGCTTCCCAGCATAAGTAAGGAGAATATCCAGCTATTATTACAAATGGAGGCAGCTTCACAACTAAGTCAAGTTATCATGTGTGACTTAAATTAACTGGAGTAATGGGCTTGCCAAGTCAGAAAAAGTGAGCAGGTTTGTAAATATGCTAAATAACTTTTTATTTCAGATAGTTCAAGAACCTACTAGGAAAGACCATTTTGTATCTGGTAGCTACTTCTAATACCAAATTCATCTCTTCTATAATGGAGTAACTTAAACTCTACATTTAAGATGTGCACATTTTGGCAATCCTGCAATATATTAACTGGGAAAGGCTTTTCACAGGGTTAAACACAGAAGGAGAATGGAATGTCTGAAATGCTGCTTACTAAATATACATGTTCGTATATACCCAAAGTAAGCAAGAAACATTACGAAGCAAAACATTTGTTGTTTGCTAGAAGTGTTTGTGTTGAAGATGGTATGAAAAAAAAATGCATTCCAGTTAGCTGGGACAGCAAAACTTTTATCAGGTACAATAAAGCATGTAAAACCAGGTAAAATCGGGAAGGAGAAGGGTATTGCAGTGATGCGTAAACTTAATATAAAATCTATTTTTTAAAAATTTAAATAGTTTTAGAAAATAAAGAAGGGGTGGAACCCTTATTATCAGAGTGATGTCAGATGGATGGTAAGAGCAGGGAAATAATCAATGGGATAATGAATGGGTGGATTGATCAAACCCATTTCTTTTATATGTTTGTAGCTAATTTGGCCAGATCCGTCACACTTCCATCGAACTTCACTATTTTACATAGCCTTGGAGTGCTCTGGCAACCCCCCTTTTTCTGTGTATTGTTTTTCTTTAGCAGAATTGCTCTGTAGGAAGGGTGGCCAAACTTCAGTGTGGTTGTAGCACCCCCACACCCATCCCTTTAACGTTGGTCTTGTGCCTTTAAAAATGGGTTGAGGTCTGGGCAGTCTCTCTCTTTTAAAAGCCACAAGTGGGGGAGGACTAAACCTGTGGAACCAGTGTTTTGGCAGCCTCTCTTTTTAAAAACTAATGATGGGGGAAAATTGAGTTCTTTGAAACCAGTCTTTTGGGCAGGAAGCGCTTATTCCAATAAAAGCCACTATGCAGGGAGGTGTCAGCCTATGACAAATGACCAGAGGTAAACAGTTAGGGACCACGTATGGGGTTTACCTTGATGTGGTATGGTGGCTTGTCACTCCTACGTTCATAATTTTTTAATAAAACCCCTGTTATTGCACATACATGCTCTTGCATAAATACTAAATGATGTGAAATGGGGCCAGGGAATATGCATTGGTCAAACACCTTTAATTAACCCAAGGGAACTAAATGAGCTTAGCTCTGTGGGTGCCAAACCTCTTTACCTAATTTTTCAGAATTCCTTGGAGTCTGGCATTGTGCTGAGATATTGGCAAATTACTTATGTGGTGGTGCTTTTCAAAAAAGAAATACCTGAAAACTATAGGCCTGTTAGCTTGACATCACTGGTAGGAAAGCTTTTTGAAGTGGTATTAAGGTAAAAGATACAACAACTGCAAATCACTATACTATAGTTTGTGTCAATATGGTTTTATGTGCAACGGATCTTGCCAGACTAATTCATGAGGAGGTAAGCTGGAACCTCGACTCTAGGGTGGCAATGGATGTAAACAACTTAGACTTTGCTAAAATATCTGATATATATATATATATATATATATATATAAATATATAAATATCTGATGCAGTACCATACAGAAGTTTTGCTTGGAACATATTTGTACCTGGATAGAGAACTGGCTAAGGTAGATTACAAAGACTGGGGGTAAATTGAACAATTTCTAATTGGACCAGTGTTGTAAGTGGAGTACAGCAGGGCTCTAGGCAGTGATATAAAAGCAAATAAAGTGGTTTCTTGCATTAAAGGCAATTAATTAGATGGATGAAATGTAATTTTGCCTATTTTTAGCCCGGCATCACCTTGAGTTTATACAAACAAGAAAGGTAGCTGGCTCCAATCTCTTTCAAACTATTCAAATATTAATAGGACGACTTCAAATTCTAAACTTGCTTATGCAGGGTAAAACACCTAAACACTTCATAAATTAAAGCAAGCCACGAGGTGATCCTCACCGAGTGGAAAGGAATGAGCTGGGTGTCCAAACCCCAGGCCCGTCACTTGAATATTGTACAATATTGTTTCAATGAAGTAGAAATCAGCAGAGCTTGTCACTCACCAAATCTGCCGGGTGGCCTGGGTGCCGTGCCCCGAACCCGTAGCATAGGCAATGTAAATCTTCAAAATAAATATGCACGCGCTCCTGCGACCATGGCAATAGAGGTTAAAAATTCGTCCTAACGGGTTTCGTATCAAAGGATACGTAATCATAGGCCTATGATTACGTATCCTTTGATACGAAACGCGTTAGGACGCATACCTTTTAGCAAAATGGAATAAAGTTACGAATTTTTAACCTCTATTGCCATGGTCGCAGGAGTGCGTGCATATTTATTTTGAAAAATCACCTTGAGTTTGTAGTGCAGTTTTGGGCTCCAGTCTTTCAGAAGGAAACAGTGGCGGAACTACCGGGGGAGCAGGGGGTGCGAGCGGGCCAGAGCCCGCACCCCCTCAGGGCCCCCCGGCAGTCCGCAAAGTCCGCGCTCCGCTGTGCATATCCCGGACAGTTTCCGGGTGTACGGAGGGGGGCGGGGGCCCAGCTGCGCATCCTGCGCCAGGGCCCGCCCCCCTCTAGTTATGCTTCTGGAAGGAAATAAGATGGAGAAAAAAGGGCTTGCGAGGGGACATTATTGTTGTTGTTGTTATATATAATATAGTACATTAGACATTATTACAGACCGTGGAGGATCTTTTTTTTCCCCCTCAATTCTCATTTAATATAGTTTCCTTTTATTTGGGCTTTTTACTAGGGCCAGAGTGCTTTGCCCTTTTTCTTTTATTTACAACTGTCTATTTTTACTTCACCAATTGGACCAGAGTTCGCATTTTGCCTTCACCCCGCGTTTTTATTATTTAAGTATTTACTTCTTTCAAGTTGTTTATTGCACCACAGTGCAGTTAATCCGACCTCTATTCGTTTAGAGCTTTTTGTTATATTTATCTAGACCAGGTTATTCATACACAGCAAAGTAAATTCTTATTATCCTTGTTGTGCTGGTTGGGTATACCATAAACTCATAGGTACGCAGTCCTTTAAACAACCAGGATCCTATACCCATTATAAAACCCTATTGACAATGTGTCCACCCATTTTCCAGACTGTTATCGCTGATTGGC
Organism: Xenopus laevis; assembly: GCF_017654675.1. Lineage (NCBI taxonomy): Eukaryota > Metazoa > Chordata > Amphibia > Anura > Pipidae > Xenopus > Xenopus laevis. The sequence continues at coordinate 82,631,654 of NC_054383.1, forward strand.
TAGTTCATTTGCATTCTGACAGCTTCCTGGTGCATCACGTGGTCTGTAGCGTGTCATGTGATCGCGGATGTGCTGGAAAAAGTAAACTTGCAGTGGAGGCGTTTCGTCTTTTTTGAGAAGGAGCAGGTGCGGGCACCCGGGGAAGGTGGAAGTCTGCTCACCATGCCGACTGGTTTGACAGTCTGCGACTCTGGACGTGGGAGCCTCCTCTTCGGAGATATCCTCGGCACTATAATGTTGTAATAGCCTGAAGATGAAAATGATCACGATAAAAAAAAGCTTAACTCAGAATTTAACGTTATCTTCTGTAATGAATATGTGTACATTGTGTGGTTAGGCGCAAATGTCAGTGGTAGACCAATGAGTTAAGGAGGGTGATAATGGACAGGCCATTTCATCTCAATATTGGGGTCATTAGCCAGTACATTTCCACTGTGGGACAGCCAGGAGTCTAATGTACTGAGTAACACCAATAATCTGCTGATTCACAGTTTTGTAGTCATTAAAGGAGACATTTTGTGTAAAAAAATAATAATGTACCAGTGCGTTGCACTCATTTAGATAAAGAAGAATTGTGCTTTAAAATTTAGTGTTTCAGGCTGATTTATTGAATATTTCTGCAAAAACCCTAATAATCCCTCCCTTCTTTTCCACTTCCTGCTCCCTGAATTATCAGGCTGTGCAGGGGAGCCCCGCTCTCAGCTCACTGCACTTTAGGACAGGAACCAATCAGCAACTATTAGGACCTGATAGGGAACTGAAGTCTGTGCTTGTGTGACTGCAGGGCTGTGATTGGCTGTCCCCCCAGTAACGTAACTAGAGGGGGGCAGGCCCTGGTGCGTGACACGCAGCCGGGCCCCCGCCCCCCTCCGTACGGCATTTTTGGACTGCATTATAGTGGCGCACGGGCTACCGGTGGGCCCTGAGGGGGTGCGGGCCCTGGCCCGCTCGCACCCCCTGCTCCCCCGGTAGTTCCACCACTGTGTCCCCCTCCTACTGTGCTTCTGGCAGGGACTGTTAGGACACGCCCAACCCTCATTTGAAACAGGGACCAGAGAACATCTATAGGGAGCTCCAATAAAGGGGTGATTTTTAAAGATATTAATTTTAGCACCATGTAAAAGCAACGCCATATATTACTTATAATTGCTTTCAAAATTACGTTGTTTTTTTTTCATTTATCCAATATGTCTCCTTTAAATGCAGTGAAATTAACCCAGTCAGTGAACTGGTAGCATCTGTGAAGATGTAAACATTTTCTACTAATATGCATTGGAAGGGCCTCAAAAGCTTTATCTAGAACCAGACATTGCTGTCATTCTTAGTAGTTGATAAATTATATTACTTTGGCAGTATTTGTATGGAGGATATGTTACCACCCTGAAATAAAACAGTATACTTTTAAATTGTAGAAAGGAGACTGTTATTTATAAGAGACTGAAAAATTAAAGAATACTACTAGAAACATTATATTTTATATATGGTGCCAACCTTATAATAATAATGATCCAATCTTCCGAAATTGTCCAGAACCACTTCCTATCTTGAATCTTGTTAGGACATCTTTTGCAAGGTGGTGGCACTGGACATGCTCTGTGTGCTCTGAGCTGCTGTTAAAGCTAAGCAAATGGGTAGTAGGAAATATCTATAAAAAGAAGATGTGGTCCATGTAACCACTGCTGAAACAAATCAAACAGATCAAACATGCTTACATGCATGAATAGACATGCTTAAGACTTTTCATAATTTCATATACTTACTATAACAATGAACATCTGTGCTATTTTAGGTATATAATAGGGAAAGGCACTCTCTCTTTTCCACATGAATGCCTACTTAATGCAGCATATTAAAAAAAACTACATTAAGCATGTTGGGGTAAAAAGACTCATATATAAAGCCAAATGTACATTTTAATATCATATATCACAGATAAATAATAAAGTAGAACAATGTACATGATTGTATACGTTCTACAATGTATTTTAATTCGTCACCAGATCATGAGTCAGTCTGGTGGTATCTTCAGAAGCGCAGATCCTCACTGCTGATACCCAGTGGTGGCCTTGGTCTTGTACCAAGGCTCAAAACCTACCAAGTACTACATTTCTAGCCTAATTCCTTATTCCTATTCAAAGGAGACATTATGTAAAAAACAAGAATATGCCAGTGCATAATTGCCCTTAAGAACCAAAATTCTTAAATCCTTTATGGAATTATGAGGGCCATTGAAATGATGTCCTATTGGTGTCCAGTTTTTTATTGATTACAGTGAATCTGTGGTGTGTATTTCTCTTTCTCAGACTTTGCCCAGTCTCTCCTATATGTAGTCCCCATAAAGGATTTAAGAATTTTGGTTCTTAAGGGCAATTTTAAAACAGATAATGATCGAAAAGTGTGGGAATAAAAATTTATGGAAACATTTAATTCTCTGGAATAGGGACTAAACCTGGGCCTTGGATTTACGGCTAATTATGTAGACTAAGAAAGGACTGCATCAGGTCAGAAATACCAGCATGTCTGGATCTGGACTGAGAGATCATATGGTATTCCTTTGATTCTACGTTACACTACAATAATTCAGCCCTAATTTATACTCAGTCTGTTTGACCCATATGATCTTGTACCTTATCTGCTTGTCTCTTGCAGATCCCCTTGTAAATTACTTTGACACTTCACACATAGATATATATATATATATATATATATTTATATATATATATATATATATATATATATATATATATATATATATATATACCAGAGAACACCACTGTTTCATTGTAATCAGCTTGAAAAAGGAACTAAAATGTTCTGATGAGCTTATATTAGTTTGCCAATAAAGGTATAACCTTTATACCACTTTTGTTGTTTTTTTATGTCAAAAGGGTTGCCCTATAACATTTTTACTGGCTTGCACGGTACAGCAACTTTACGTGGTTATTTATTGAAAATTTGAAAACCCTACTAGTTCCACCTATCTGTTCCACTTCTTGCTGCCTTGTTTCCCAGACTGTGCAGGGGAGCCGGCAGCTCTCATCACACTGCACTATAGGATAGGAACCAATCAGCAGCTAGGCTGACCTGATAGGGAACTGATGTATGCCTTTGCTTGTGTGACTGCAGGGCTGTGGTTGGCTGTCCCCTCCTACTGTGCTTCTGGCAGGGACTATTAGGACACACCCACCCTTCATTTGAAACAGGGACATTAGCAGATCCATAGGGAGCTCCAATAAAGGGGCCTTTTTTAAAGAAAATATAAATTTTTGGCCAAAAGTAAACCAGCACCATATAGTATACATCATTGCCTGCAAAATTAGGGGGTTTCATTTATCCTATATGTCTCCTTTAAGCATTATTTAAGCATTATGTTGTGATTGCTGTATAACCATTATTCCCTTTTTTAAAACCATTTAGTGACATTTGCAAATCAGTAGGATTATTTTTTTATATTTCTAAATGCTATTGAAATGAATCTCTGTTAGCCAGCTAATTTAATTATTTTGTGGCATAACTGTAGTTATTGCGTAAAGAATAATAAGTTCCTTAACTTAATTCTACATATGACAAGAAATATATGGTTCCTGTCCCGCTATCTGCAGCTTACCTCTTTTCAGGCTTACAAATTATGTGTAACTTACCTTCATCAACTGAAGCAGCACAACATATTGGTATCTGTTGGAGAAGATGAGGAAGGAATCAATCCACTGGTAAATTACCTTTGGTTTGTATATATTACCTTCTTCTAGTATGAAAAACCCAGAGACAGCAACATCTAGTTTTAACAGCTTTTGTTGTACTACAGCTTCCCTTAATATAGGCTAATCATTCAAAACACCATTCTCTCTGAGCATCAAAATCAGATTTCGATATATAGCCAGATTGGGATGTATGCCTTTGTACCAGGTGTGCTTTTGTTACATATAAATATCTATGCAAAAGACCTGGACGTCCACAGAAGACAACAGTGGTGGATGATCGCAGAATCATTTCCATGGTGAAGAGAAACCCCTTCACAACAGCCCAAACAAGTAAACAACACTCTCCAGGAGGTAGGCGTATCAATATCCAAGTCTACCATAAAGAGAAGACTGCATGAGGGGGCACTGCAAGAATAGAAAGGCTAGATTGGTTTTAGACTTTGCTAAAAAAAAAAAATCTAAAAAAAGCCAGCACAGTTCTGGAAAAACATTCTTTGGACAGATGAAACCAACATCAACTTCAACCTGAATGATGGCAAGAAAAGAGTATGGAGAAGGCGTGGAACAGCTCATGATCCAAAGCAGGGCTGTCCAACTGGCGGCCCGCGACCCCCCCCTTATGTGGCCTGCCTGTGGCACTGGGACACTAGTGTTTATCCATGATGTGACACAGGACAGAAGCAGCCAAATGAATTCGGAGGTGTTCAGAGACACTGTCTGCTCAAATCCAGCTAAATGTAGTCAAGTTGATTGGGAGACATTTCATAATACAGATGGACAATAACCCAAAACATACAGCCAAAGCAAACCATAATTTTATTAAAGCAAAAAAGTGGAATATTCTTGATTGGCCAAGTCAGTCACCTGATCAGAAACCAATTGAGCATGCATTTCACTTGTTGAAGACTAAACTTCAGACAGAAAGGCCCTCAAACAAACAGCAACTGAAAGCCGCTGCAGTAAAGGCCTGGCAGAGCAATAAAAAGGAGGAAACCCAGAATCTGGTGATGTCCATGAGTTCAAGACTGCAGGCTGTCATTTTTTAATTTGTCCAATTACTTTTGAGCCCCTGAAATGAAATGATTGTGTTAAAAAAAATGAGATTTCCAGTGCACAGATAATCCCCCTGCACAATGGACTCCCAAGTCCAAATTTAAACTTTAGGCGACCCTAGGCCAGCACCACTTCTCATCCCAGCCAATACATTCGCATGTGAACGTGTGCACACATGCATGAGCAAGTCTTTCCTTGTCGTGTCTAGAGCACTGGATATAGGAGCGTGGGATATATACAGTTTGGTCCATTAATATTTGGACAAAGACAACTTTTTTCAAATTTTTCTGTACACTACCACAATGAATTTTAAATGAAGTTGAACTGCAGACATTCAGCTTTAATTCAGTGGGTTGAACAAAAAGATTGCACAAAAATGTGAGGAACTAAAGCCTTATCTACCTTGTAAGAAGCAAAAATTAAGTAGTCCAATTTCGCTATTTGTTCTCTTTAGCACAAAAAATAACAAAAAATATAGATTTTCCATGACTAAAACAATAGACAAAATAGGGTTTGATAGTATAGTAATTACAACTATATCAGTAATCATGCTTTATATACAAATAATCAATATTACAAGGCAGGAGATCCTGTAACATAAATGAGGCATGAAGCCAACAATAGAAGTAAATATAATAATAATATAAGTTTTCCAACCAATATGTCCTTTGATTTCTTAAAGACAATGCTTACACAAAGAAATATATGCAGTATTTAGGTTGGGTCTTGCAAGTAATGAAATGGGTGTTTAAAGGAAAAGTTAATCCCAAAATAAAAAAATGCCTAATAAATGAAAACATAATTCTAAGAAACTTTGCAATATACATCATTTACAAATTTTCTATGGTTAATCTGTCCCATTCTATACTCTGCCTTGGTGGCTCAGATTTTTGATACAATGTAAGACAAGGCATCTGATTATCAGACCTGCCTTTGCTGGGCAACTAAGACTTCTAAAACATTGTTTAAAAAGTAACACCCAGGAGTTAAGCAAATGCTGCTTTCAATTGTTTTTACATGTAACTTTGTAAGCACTAACATTTTAAAATAAATTTATATTGGAATTTTGCTTTCAATTATGTTTTCTTTGATTTGGCAATTTTTTATTTTGGGGTTGACTTGCCCGTTAAATGAGAAGGAAAGCTACCAAAGCAGTTTATTGCCAATAGCTTAGCCACAATAGTGCAATCTAGAACGCCATTTTTATTCTTTAGAATGTTTTTCCATACCTGAGTAAAGAGGATAGCAGCTGCCATATTAGCTTGGTGTGACATCACTTCCTGCCTGAGTCTCTTCCTGCTCACTCATAGCTCTGGGCTCAGATTACAGCAGGGAGGGAGGGGGAGAGGAGCAAACTGAGCATGCTAAAGCCCAAGCCCTAGAGGTTTAAGTTAAGCTACAAACAGGAAGTCTGATACAGAAGCCCATGAGTACACAATAGAAGGAAAGAAATGCTGTTTTTCTTTTGACAGAGGACTCAGAGCAGCATTACTTTGATGGTTTACTTTATAGAGACCTTTCTGATAAAGCTTACTTAGTTTTAGCCTTTCCTTCTCCTTTAAGACATGTTAAAAATAATTATTTATGATCTTTCGTTTATTCTATTCTTATATATTCCAGGTAAAGGTTTGGAACCTAGAAAAGCGAGATGGTGGAAAGCCCACTTTGCACAAGGATCTCTCCAGCCATTCCTGGCAATAAACCCACCGTGGTGTCATGCATGAGAACCTCAACTTCACGGCAATTGGTACGTTTGTGGGGTTCTAAATAACCGCTGCACTGCATCAGGAATTTCTTTCCTATACTGGTTATACAACACAGAATAATTAATGAATAAGTTGAACTGGATTCATATATATCTATTTCTACTTAATTGCATGTGAGTTTGGGGAAACTAATGTTCACTAGGGGACAGATCGGACCAGATGGGAAGAGATCATATTGTTTTGCAGTTCCCTAAAGAGCAAATCATTACCTAATTGGAGCATCACAAATCTTACTGGTTTGATATGGAATAGGTAATATCTTTAGTCCCTGAAGGCAGTGTTGATGGCAGTGTTGTTCTTACTAAGGGCGATATAACACGTGATAGACACAGTAAGACTCAGATCTTGCAGGAGGGTAGTTACCCAGTCACAGGAATGGCATTCAGACTGGTAAAACCACTCACCCAGGCCCGGATTTGTGGAAAGGCCACCAAGGCCCGGGCCTAGGGCAGCAGGAGTTTAGGGGGGGCGGCATGCTGCCCAACCACACACACATTGGTTCAAAAGCACTGGGGATGCACAGGAGATACAATTTTTTAAATTTCCCCATTGCTGGGGTCCCGATAATGCAAATTTGCACGAATAAAGGGGAAGGGACAGGGGCAACAAACGGCAGTGGGCCTAGGGGCGCCCACAATGTAAATCCGGCCCTGCACTCACCTCTTTGTGGTCACCACAGAAAATGTGCGGGTATGGACTTCTTTTTGTTTCAGTGACTCTTACATTCTATGTTTAAATATAGCATAGGGTCCTGCCCTTACTACACTAAACATTATCCTAGAGATATCTAGTTTCTTAAGTAGTTCATCTAGTTAAGAAACTAGATATCCTCAAACGAGCAAGTCTTTCCCCAATATACCCACCTGGTGGGTGATATTGCAACCTAGGGCCAAACAATCAAATTACAATGAATGTGATTACAGTGACGCGGTTCTTGTTCCGACAGAAAAATCAAGGCTGCCTGATTGACATTTGGCTGTTTTTTGTCCAGATATAGATCATGGAAGCCTGACATGGGCAGATAAGCTGCCGAATCAGTGTAAAAGACCCAAATTGGAAGATTAAATCTGCCCATGTATGGTCACTGTAAAACTCAGTGGAGTACAAAAGTGTTCAGCAGTTTAAAACAGTCAAACACATTCGACCGAATAGCTGCATGAGTTTACACTGAGGTTGGAGTTACTGACAAGAAAATAAAAAATGTATCTGGTAGTCTGTAAAATGTTAGAAATGTGCTAAAATTCAAACTGCTGGGAATTCTTAAGGACACCACAGCTATAATTTGAGTAAAATCTTCCCCACTGTGTTGTTTATATTGCCAAAGAGAGAGCTTTTTCCTCAGCAGTACAAACAACACTGTGTTTTTTCTTTCAGTTTAAAGATACTGAGGCTACTTTTGGCAAGCGAAGTTACATTTTGACCTGAGCTGAAGTCAGACTTTGTCCCTGTTTGCTTTGATGCTGCAGCTCACCAGTTTGGAGTTTAAACTGTTTTGGTAGCATCCCAATCGCCCTCTCAACCACCCAGTAAATTGAAAGCAGGCTGTGGAAAACAAGCATGATGAATATAGCCCCAATATAAATCTCAAACCAGCAACCACTTAACATTTCAAATTTCAGACTGGAGAGAGTAGAAATAAATACAACGGCTTTTATTTGAAGTACAAGTTCAATAAAAAATTAACATCAGGTATTGAGTTAACTTAAATTCAAAGAATAACATTAATTGAGTAGAACAAACAAAAGGTTGAATCTTTGTGACCGATAAAGTGGTGATGTATCCATCGTTTCTTGATTAGAAAAGTACCAATGGATTTTCCCAGCTATATAAACTTGATGATACAGTATACTCCTATGCTATTACAGACTTAAGCTTTAGCTCTGTGCGCCTTTAGCCTTAAGCTGGCCATAGACGCAAAGATCCGATCGTACGAATCGTGGATTCGTACGATTTTCGGACCGTGTGTGGAGAGTCCCGACATTTTTCGTCCGTCGGAGATCGGTGGTTTGGTCGATCGGACAGGTTAGAAAATTTCTGTCGGCTGCCGATAATATCTCTGCGTGTATTGCCGATCGTACGATTTTCAGTGGGAGAATGTCACTAGTGTTGTCAGACATAAGTATCGTACGATTGCCGTCAGGGGCAGAACATTGGGTGATCTGTTCTATTTGATCGGAATGGCAAAGACTTTGATCTGAATGGTTAGTGGAGGTTCGGGAGATGGGAAAGTCCGATCGTACGTTGATTCGTACGATCGGATCTTTGCGTCTATGGCCAGCTTTAGCACTAGAAGTCTTCTAGATACTAATACATTTGAAGTTCTGTGATATCTTATGTCTGTGTTTTTACACTTCGCTATTCCAGAAAATTTCTGAGAAACCAAAGGCCATCCCTTGCCTTATTGTAAATGTGCATCAGTATCAGCTTATGGTAAACTGCTCCTTTTTGTAGAGGTTAAAGGGATACTGTCATGGGAAAAAACATTTTTTTCAAAATGAATCAGTTAATAGTGCTGCTCCAGCAGAATTCTGCACTGAAATCCATTTCTCAAAACACAGATTTTTTTATATTCAATTCTGAAATCTGAAATGGGGCTAGACATTTTGTCAATTTCCCAGCTGCCCCTGGTCATGTGACTTGTGCCTGCACTTTAGGAGAGAAATGCTTTCTGGCAGGCTGCTGTTTTTCCTTCTCAATGTAACTGAATGTGTCTCAGTGGGACATGGGTTTTTACTATTGAGTGCTGTTTTTAGATCTACCAGGCAGCTGTTATCTTGTGTTAGGGAGCTGCTATCTGGTTACCTTCCCATTGTTCTTTTGTTTGGCTGCTGGGGGGAAAAAGGGAGGCGGTGATATCACTCCAACTTGCAGTACAGCAGTAAAGAGTGATTGAAGTTTATCAGAGCACAAGTCACATGACTTGGGGCAGCTGGGAAATTGACAATATGTCTAGCCCCATGTCAGATTTCAAAATTGGATATAAAAAAATCTGTTTGCTCTTTTGAGAAATGGATTTCAGTGCAGAATTCTGCTGGAGCAGCACTATTAACTGATTCATTTTGAAAAAAATTCTTTTTCCCATGACAGTATCCCTTTAATTATCCATTGACCTCTGTTTGTGGTAGAGTCTTGCGCGGGTCCATTTTTTGGAACCTATACCGTACCCGCAACCTGCAATCCAGACCCACAACCCGCATTCTTACCCGCTTGGACCTGCTACACGACCCGCAAGTACCTTATCCGCAACCCGGACCCACGACCTGCTGACCATCAAGAATCAGGAAGTGCTGTTATTGTAAACCGGAAGTATCCTCATCGGAAGTAGGCATGATCAGAAAAAAGGAGTAAGACCTGTGGCCCGCAAACCCGCAGAACCTCCGACCGGCATCTGTACCCGCACCCGGAACTTCTACCCGCAAGATACCGCAGGTGCCCGACCCCCTGCAGGACTCTAGTTTGTGGGATTTTTTCTATGGCAAAAGATCAAATAATTTCTGCTCATGGTATTGCCTTTGGGCCCTAGTGCAGTGGTTACAATGCCTGAACCCCAAGAAAATGATGGCCCTTACCTAAAATTATTTAAAATGTAATTCAGTGTAATATTTTCAGATCATCTCTGGACTGTATACATATTCTCTTAACTGATTTTAATTATTTTTTTCATTTTCCCTTCTAGTCATATATGCTGACACAAAAGGATTACCTGTATACAGAACTGGAGTCCCATGGCTGTTGCCTGAGCTGCTCTGCCCTGTCTGATCCTTCTCAGGACTTGCAATTTGTGGTGGCCAGTAATGAATGTGTGTATTTATATCAGCCAGATGAGAGGGGACCTTGCTTTACCTTTGAAGGGCAGAAGATGATTGTGCATTGGTATCGAGGATATCTCATAATTGTATCAAGTGACAGGTGTGCACTCTGGGCTGTGGAGAGATTATCTTTCAAATACAGATGTGAACTCCCATCTTTTACTCCCAGTTATATTACTATATTACTCTCAGTTTGTTGCTATTTCTTTGTTTTTTACAACATGTTCTTTCTTATTCTATCCTACCTGAAAATCCGTCTCTGTTCCTTGATTACATCTAGACTTGTAGATAGCTCACCGTTATCTTCTACATATCTCTTTCAATTCCTGTTTCAACAGATTACCATTTGCTGGACGTGCAGGGGATAGCCAGTCAATGGATAGACAAACTCTGACTATCTATGACCTGAACAACAAGCTGATTGCCTACAGTGGTGCTTTCACAGAGGTTGTCGATGTTCTGACAGAGTGGGGTTCTATGTATGTTTTGACACGTGATGGACTCTTGCACGCTTTACACGAAAAGTGCACGCAAACCAAATTGGAGGTGTAGACTCTCTGCTGTTTAATGTTTTTTTGTATAAGAAATGTCCAAAACATGACGTGTGACACTGACAGCTGAAACACACAGAACCTGTGTGTGTTCATGGATACAAGTACAGGTATAGGATCTGTTATCCAGAAACCCGTATCTGGAAAGCTCAGAATTACAGGACAGTTATCTCCCATAGATTCCAAATAATTCAAAATTTGGAAACCTATTTCCTTTTTTTCTGTAATAACAAAACAGTACCTTGTACGTAAGATAAGATATAATTATTCCTTATTGGAGGCAGACCAATCCTATTGGGTTTAATTAATGTGTAGATGATGTTTTAAGTAGATTTATGATATGGAGATACAAATTTCAGAAAGATTCCTTATCCAGAAAACCTCCAGGCATTTGGGTTAACAGGTGCCACACCTGAACCGTTAAATCTTTTGTTACTGTGTGGTTCAAAACATGTATACACCATCACAGGACCAATACAGCCAATAAATATAGGCTAAGATATTATAACATTTAGTATGTTATAGAGTGGCCAGTTCTTGGCAGCTTTTAAATTGGTCTTGATTTTTATAGTTTTTAAATTATTTGCCGCCTTCTGACTCTTTACAGCTTTCAAAGGGGTCACTGACCCCAGATTGCTCGGTAAGGGTATGATTTTATTATTGTTACTTTTTTATTGTTAATCTTTGTATTCAGGTTTCTTTTGCTCCTATTGCCGTCTCTCATTCAAACCACTCCCTAGTTGCTAGTAGGGATGCAATGAATCCCCGATTTGGTTCAGAATTTGGCCTTTTTCAGCAGGATTCTGCTGAATCCAAGTGCCTGGCCAAATTAAATCCTAAAAATCATGTGACTTTTTGTAAACCTAAACAAGGAAATAAAAAATGTTTTAACCGTGCTCATAACAACCAATTCTCTTTGGGCTTTACTTGCACTAATTTGCATATTAGGGCACAAAAGGTTTGGGATTTGTCTGAATCTTTCATGATGGATTCAGGATTTGCCCAAATTCCAAAATAGTGGATTTGGGGCATCCCTAGTTTCTAGGGTAATTTAGACCCTAGCAACTTGACAAGCTGCTGATATTTCAAACTGGAGAGCTGCTGAAGGAAAAGCTACATAATTCAAAAAACACAAATAATAAGAAATGATGAGTAGTTGCAAATTGTCTTAGGAAATGTTCACTACACCATACTAAAAGTTCACTTTACTTAAATATAGTGTTAATCAGAACTCAGATTTAAGCAACAATTATAATTGTGTTGGTGCAGAAGATATTTGCAGTGAATCATATTTTAACCAGTCTCAATTCTTTCATTTCCTTGGTAATTTTGTAGTTTTCATAAAGCCAGTGTTTCTTCAATTACAAAAAAATAATCTTGGCCACCTAACTCACACAGTGTTCAGCAAACAGTTGAAGTTACTAAGGGCTGAAGCACACCAGAGATTTTGATCGGATTTTGTAGATCTTACAATATCTGATCCCCACAGCTTTAATGGAAGTCAGACCCGATAGTCCGATTGTGTGTTTTGTTTGTGCATCAACCTACGAGAGTTCAAGTGATGTTAACACAAAAAAAAAAATACTCTTTGAAATATTAATGTGCACTAAAAGTTACCTATATCTCATGTTGATCCTTTTTGGCTAATAGGGCTGCTTTTGTGATTGTTACTTGAAATTCCTAAACCTGACTCTTTTACCAACCTGACAGTTCCTTCATAACCTGTGAGAGTTTGTAATGCTAATCGACTACTGCTACACAAACATGGCAGCCCCATCATAGAGGAACATGGGGGATCAGATAGAAGTATTTGCCCCATGCTTTTACATTACATATCTATTACATATCCCTCTGATCCCTATGTCTTATAAACATAAAACCCTATTGCTTTAAATTATCCAAACACAGCTATTTTTGAATGGCAGTAGGGTGGCAGTTGGAACCTGTGGAAGTTGGAACCAGCAGAAAATGTTGTGAAAAATCATATATTTCCTAAGGGTATATCTATAGTTTTTGTACTCTTTCAGATGCTGTTTAAGAAGAATCTCTTTGTTATGGCCATTTCTCTAGCAAAGAGCCAGCATTTAGATAGCGATGGCCTTTCTGTGATCTTTCGTCAGTATGGCGACCACCTTTACAACAAGGGAGACCATGATGGAGCTATCCAGCTGTATATTAGGTATGTAGTTTTCTAAAGTGTGTCTAGACGGCAGGCCTTACTGTATACAATATGTATCTTTCATTTTCAGGGTGGACTGCAGAAAAAACGTTTTATTCTTTACCTATATGGCAGAGTTAGATAGACAGACAGACAGACAGACAGACAGACAGACAGACAGATAGATAGATAGATAGATAGATAGATAGACAGACAGACAGACAGACAGACAGACAGACAGACAGACAGACAGAGACAAATAGATAAATAGATAACTGTGATCTCCAAGATATTTTATCCTGAGCATGGTGGGTACAATTTTTAAAATGTTTTATTCTTTACCTATATGGCAGAGTTAGATAGACAGACAGATAGAAAGACAGACAGACAGACAGACAGATAGATAGATAGATAGATTAGATAGATAACTGTGATCTCCAAGATATTTTATCCTGGGGATGGTGGGTACAATTTTTAAAATACTCAGTGATATGATCTGTATTTCCTGCTAGTTTCTCTGTAGGTTATTACATTTTTCTGTGTGACTTTTCTGAAACTGTGTGCAATGTGTGTGTAGCATTTATAGCAATGGGAAACTTAGAACAGATTTTAAAAAAGTCAGGGGAAACAATATTGACTGCATGTTTCAAAAACCAAATACTTTTTACATATGTTAAAAGTCTGCAAAATGGCAAGGTTGCTCCCTAACATGACGGCTGCAAAAAATGATAGTTGTTCTAAAACCACCCCAAAACAATCACCTTAAAGCTTAGTAAACCTATCCACTCAATGATTAATCTCATTGTACGTTGTGATTCAGTAAAGAGCTGCCAGGTAACATTTATACAGCAGTTTTATATTTCTAATGTAATACATGCATTTGCATATATTATAGTGAGTACAGGTGTTCTGTGTAAGTTTTTTTTTTTCTTTTGAGAATCATCATTTAATTAATGATTGGGAACGTGTGCAATAAAGAGTGAGATGGGGGAGACCTCCAGACCCTTCGTCACTCAAAGAACAAAAGGCTTTTAAAGTATAGTTTAGCATCCCAAAATCTGTATGACTGTAATACTGCTAACCTGTTGTTAAACGTTCCTCTTCTCTAGGACGATTGGTAAGCTAGAGCCCCCTTATGTGATTCGAAAATTTCTGGATGCTCAGCGGATACACAATTTGACTGCATATCTCCAGGCTTTGCACCTGCATTCTCTTGCCAATGCAGACCACACAACATTGCTCTTGAACTGTTACACCAAACTAAAGGACAGTGCCCGCCTAGAGGAATTTATTAAGGTTTGTGACACTGATAATGCATTTTCAATATAAATAAAAATACCCTGCTGACTTCCACAATCTCCATGTGAAATCCTGTTTGTGGCAAATAGACGCAATAAGCTTGTTCCAAAATAAGTTTATTTTATTTTCCTTTTGAAATTTCTTTAAAACATTTGTAGCAGTCCTGTAAATGTGATGCTGCAGTTTTTAGGAAAGCATGAAATTATACTGATTATCTCTTCACCATCCTGTACAGAAGTGTCTTTCTTCTGTAAATGATTTACATAGAAACTTTTTACCAACAAATACTATTTGTGTGTACTTATCATGAAACTCATTCACATGTCGACTTTATAACTCTTGTCCTTAATGTAACCTTCATAGTGTTGTCAGTGTTTTAGGATCAACATTACGTTATTGGTGCTTTATGTGTGTTGTGTGAGTATGCTGCATTTACTGTTAAAGTTATTTCATCTCCTGTACCTTTACTTATCAGTTAATTTTGTCACTTTTAGGCCACATTTTAGAATGTGGGCTTTATTAAGCTCTAAACTCACATTTTGATAAATCTGCTCCTAAAAGGCCCCATACATGCACCGAGTCGCCAGCTTATTGGCCCGTGTGGGGCCCTCCCCACAATTGATATCTGCCCAAAAGTTGACCAGATGTCGATCGGGCAGTTGTGGCCGCATCTGTTCGTTGATGCGGTCCCGTGATCCGACTGCCAGAATTACCTCTATTCTTATCAAATCGTTGGGCCCACGATCGGATCAGCCCAATATTTCTCACCTCAATGTGGGCATGTCGGGGAGAGATACGCTCTTTTGGCGACATCGGCAAACACGCGGATCTCCCTGTGTATGGCCACTGTTAAGAGTCGTGAGGGCACTTAGGTGCTTTACTATTGAGTGTTATTCTCATATTTACCACCAGGTGGGACGTGGGAGTATTTTATCAATGCAGCTGTCAGGGAACTGTTATCTGGTTTCCAATCCCATTCTTCTGGAGGAGCACTATTAACTGATGCATTTTGTAAAAAACCTGTTTTCCTGTGACAGAATTCCGTTAAAGATTGTTTCATGCTTTTAAAGAGATGTAGTATGAGGATCAAGATTTAGTAACCTTTAAAGGAGATATTCACTATCTTACAAACCTGCAGAGTTTAGCTGGTAATACATTCCTATTTCTATTTGGCACTTTTATCTTGCTCTGTTTCCTTTTACATACCCTCATAGCTCTGACTGCTGTCAGTTACCAATAGTTATCCCTCTCAGGGAACACTTAAACAGGTTTCCTGGTCATCAAAGGTCACTACAGAGAAAAAGGAAATAGTTTTAAAAAATCTGTATTATTTGGTTAACAATGGAGTCTATAAAAGATGGCTTTACTGTAATTTGAGCATTCTGGATTACAGGTTTCCAGATAAAGGATCCTATATCTCTAGTAACTTTGCTAGATCACAAAAGGGGGCTTGATCTCAAACAAACCTGAAATCGAATGTTTTAGGAGATATGTCCAACTTTCTTATCCTATGATTATTGATATAGCAATGACGTATGGCACAGTCTGTTATAGAAATAATGCATCGGCCCTGCTCCAGTGTAGCTTCCAATCAATGTCCCCATCACATTCATATACAATATCAGGAGCCAGTTAACCTGTCTGTATGTTTATGGATTGTGGGAAGACACCAGGGGAGAAAAAACAGCACATGAACAGGGATGATATAACACTATTAACTTGTAAACAGTTGAAAAATACTTCAACAAATGTATTGTTCTTGTTACAGGCTGCTATTAACAGTTCATGACAGTCAGGTCCTGACCATGTGTTCACTTTTGGGCTCAAGGGATCTGTTTCCTCTTAGTTACACCCCTGACTGCAAATCCACAATGTGCACTTATTTGATGTGACAAGAAATGCTTCAAGGCAATACTTAACTGCACAAAAATTGTGTTCAAATAGTTCCCAACTTATCAATTTCCTTATCTGCTTTGTTATATATTTTATTTCTTAAATTTGTTTTGTCCCCTCAATTATTCCAATACTGTCTCAATAATCCTGGTCACTGACTCTCTAAGCTCTGTACAGTTCTCTTCCACGTGTGATACAGAATAAATCAAGAATAAACCAAGCCCACCACTTTCTTTTCAGAATGATGACAGGATTTAGTAACATCGTAGATGAGGTTCAAAAAGAGAGACGTGTTCATTGCTGTCAGTCATTTTGCTTTATAGTGGAAGAAGGGAGAGAAATCCATTAATATAAATAAACAATCTGAAACAACATATTTCATTTTGTCAGTTTGTTTTTTTGTCTTGTGTCCATGCAGCTGCTAAGGCTGATTCAGTAACTGTCGACACTCACACTCTCTCTTTATTTTTTTTTCAAGCCACAGAGCCTGCTGTTTCATTTCAGTTACAGTTCATTGATCTCAGTTTCTGCTCTAAGAAACAATTACTAGGGACATGGTTAATATATTAGGCAGTTTTATTATGGTGCATACTTATGTTTGGTGTTCCAGGATGTTTTTAAAGAAGAAGGAAAGCTACAGAGGCATTTTATTGCTAATAATAGCGCAAGCTATAACACTATATTTATTCTGTAGAATTCTTTACCGTACCTGAGTAAGCTGCTCTTTGTTTAAGATAGTAGCTGCCATATTAGCTTGGTATGACATAACTTTGCCTGAATCTTTTCCCTGCTCGCTCATAGCTCTGTCTGGAAAGGGTGAATTCACAAATTCTGCAATTGAACTGGTTTTAGACAGCAAGGCAAATGTATTAGAATATCTCCATAAAACTTGGAAGAGCCAAAATTCAGAGGTTAAACTAAATCCATTGTATAGAGATATGATTATAGTTTGGAAGCTATTATGCAAGCAATCTAATGGTTATTATCCGCACACACCCTTTCTTCCTTTACAAGATAATTGTAATTGTCTTATTTTGGCTGGCCTTTCACACTATCTTGGAAATCAAAAAGAATCAAATTCTTAAAACATGTTGTAGAAGCCAGTAATGGGGATTTGATACCTTGGCAGTCTCTCACCTTTACTCTATCACTTTCTGGGAAAGCATATTTGCTTATTACCAGCTCAGAGGCTATTATAAGTTAATACAGGTATGGGACCTGTTATCCAGAATGCTTGGGACCTGGGGTTTTCCGGATAATGGATGTTTCAGTAATTTGGGTCTTCATGCCTTAAGTCTACTAGAAATTAATTTAAACATTAAATAAACCCAATAGGCTGGTTTGCCTCCAATAAGGATTAATTATATCTTAGTTTGGATCAAGTACAAGCTACTGTTATTTTATTACAGAGAAAAAGGAAATCATTTTTAAAAATTTGGATTATTTGGATAAAATGAAGTCTATGGAGACAGCTATTCCGTAATTCAGAGCTTTCCGGATATCGGGTTTCCGGATGAGGGATCCTATACCTGTACCACAATTTAATTGGTTATACTTAGAACAATACCCCATTCTGAGTGCACTTGACACTTCTATAAATAACACAGATATTATTAATATAAAGATTTTAACAAATAACTTGTGGCTTCTTGACAATGGCGCTAAACGTTTGCGAGACAAAACCAGTGCTCAATGGTCTCTATTTCTTGACACTTCTGTTTCTCCTGAGCACCTGATTACATCTTTGAAGGCTTATAACAATTTAATTAATACGGAAATATGGAGGGAACAGCATTTTCGCTTCATACATTTGGGTTATAAAACTTTTATTCGTGGTTCAAATATACTAACTTTACATTCCCTAAATGTATTTGCCTTAATCCAGGTATTTTGTATTTATTATGGTCATGCCATTTCAATGAAATGAAATCCGTTAATTTGCGTATTAAGCCCTCCAACTGAAAATATGAAATCTTTTAAATTTTGTGGAACAAAAGTAAAAACCGAATCCAACAAAATTTCTTCAGATACTATTCGCGGCTGTGAGAAGATCAGTCTATAAATATTGTATAAATCCTCTTACACCCAAGAAATCAGATGTTTTTATGTACCTTTATGATCTCTGCTGGTTTGAGAGTTTACATTTAGCTTTAGAACGGAAACATTTAGCAAAGAATATATGTAAAGTGGTTATCATACTTTGACTTACTGAGCAAAAAAGAAAGAATATTTCTCGTTTGAGGTTTAACTATTAACTTTAAGATTATTTTTGACAGTCATGGTAGTGCTTTTCTTTTTCTTTCTGAAGGTTTATTTACGTTACCTTATTGGTACTACCAGTTTTCATTAACTGAATTAATTTTATTCATTACATCTTATATTGTACTCAATATATATACTCATTGACATATGTTCTTAATGTTTTATGTTATTCTGGTGGTTTATTATAATAAATAATTAAAACTATTGAAAAATTAAAATGAAACTGAGCATGCTCAAGCCCTAGACCTGGAAGTTTAAGCTGAAAACAGGAAGTCTGATACAGAAGCCCATGTGTACACAATAGAAGGAAAGAAATGCTGTGTTTCTTTTGACAGAGGACTCAGAACAGCATTACTTTGAGGGTTTACTGGTGTATTTATATAGACCTTTCTGATAAAGGTTACTTTGTTTTCTTTCTTTTCAAGTCTTTTTATAGAATTTTCAAGCAGAAAAAAAGACCTTTACATAACACAGAAATAAAATCAAAGCATATGCAAATTAAAACATAATAAGCAAACTATACATAACATTGTTTGCTTAAATGTCCTTAAAGGAATTGTTCAGTGTAAATATAAAAACTGTGTAAATAGATAGGCTGTGCAAAGTAAAAAATGTTTCTAATAAAATTAGTTAGCCAAAAATATAATGTATAAAGGCTGGAGTGACTGGATGTGTAACATAACAGAACACTACTTCCTGCTTTGCAGCTCTCTTGATTTCCACTGACTGGTTACCCTGGCAGTAACCAATCAGTGACTTGAGGAGGGGGGCACATGGATAATATCTGTTGCTTTTGAATCTGAGCTGAATGCTGAGGATCAATTGCAAACGCACTGAACAGAAATGTCCCATGTGGTACGGTCCCCCTTCAAGTCGCTGACTAGCTCACAGTTAGAGAACTGAAAAGCAGGAAGTTGGATTCTGGCTGTTTTATTAGACATCTGTTCACTCCAGCCTTTATATATTACATTTTTGGCTAACTATTAGAAACATTTATTTTGCACAGTCTGTCTATTGGCACAGTTTTTATTTTATATTAAAAAGTTGCTTCTAAAGCCAACTCATTCACCCCCAAATTGCCCCAAAGAGAATGAGTGATACAATTAATTCTAATTTAACCAGGGTTTTCAATAAATTCCAGTCATTTTTCTGAAAGGGGGCTTGAGGAAACACTTTTCTTCATATCTGGACTACTAAACAAAATTTCCCATTTTATTTAAAATTTATTTTCTGTTCTGTTGGAGTGAATGCCAAGAGTCAAGATTACCAGTGTCAGGGTTAATAATTTCTCTTATTTGCCTACGTTGCCCAGAATTGTTTAAAAAGTAGTGAGAATCTTTCTCCAAAGAAGAAAATTTGCCAAACTGCGTAGCCAGCGAAAAGGGAGTAAATTCTACATAAAGATTATTATTTTTAAATAAATTTCCAAATAAAAATAGAATCCATATACAAATGATTTTTCTTAAAGTCAAGATGAATTTAATACAATGTATAGCACCTAATATATGAAGTCTATCCAAATGAATCAATTCAAGATCTGGATTAGTATATTTATTTCCACCAAATAGTGTGTAAGAGCGCCAAATAAAAACTTAAATTAGGCAAGTTCAACCCACTCTGAGAAGAAAGTAAACTCAATTTAGCAAGGGCAATCTTAGGTTCTTTTCCTATTCCAGGCAAATGTGCTTAATGTCTAATCCAACATTTTAACATCAATATGTTTGAGTAATAAAGGAAGAGAAATTAAAGAGTAAATAATCATCGGAAAAATAAACATTTAAAAGAAAAAAAAAAAAAGCTCTCCGTTTTAAATTAAGTGGGGAATGAATCCACTTGCAACAAAATTAAAAAAGGTGCTCCAGAAAATCAATGTAAATAGCTCACCAAGTAGATCATGTGGTCCAGGTGCACCAGCCCCAGACGCTTAGCTTCAGTGAGCGGCAAACCAGAATGTAAGACAAGAAAAACAGGGCTATCAAAGGTAAAAATATTCTTACATCTCCATCAGCCCCAAGGGTACGTAATCATAGGCTGAATGAATGCACACTGTGAAATGATACTTTTAATTATCTGGGATATATTCAAATGATAAAGTCTATAGAGATCTGGAGATAAAACTATACCCAAAGTCGCCCTTTTATTTTGCTAAAGAGGTCCCATTCAATGTTGGGTTGAAATTTTTGTTTTGTGGAGGTGGCAGTAGTCGTATATTTTGTTTCCATAAGGGTTGAATAATGGAGTAAAGAGGCCTCCTTGTCCTGGCATCTTAGGCATGCAGAATTGTCCAGCTGGCCCATTTTGAATCTTCGTAATGCGGTTAGATAGGATTGGTGTAAGATTTGTAAGGCCATGATTTGGTATTGACTGGATGGGATGATCCTCATGGCATGGGGGTGAAATTTAAAGGGAAACTAAAGTCTAAATAGAATAATTCTAGAAATGCTGTATTTTGTATGCTAAACATAAACATGAACTTACTGCACCAGAAGCCTAATAAAACAAATGATTCATGTTTTAAAAGTTGGCCACAGGGGGTCACCATCTTGTTACTATGTTAAACATATTTCCAAGACAGAGACCATGCACATACTCAGTGTGGTCTGGGCTTCAGTTAGGAGGTTAAGTTTAGGGATCGTCAGAAGTCCCTCCCCCTGCTGTTACCTTATTGTCCCATTGGAAGTATGTGTTGCATTTATAATCCATTCACTTCCTATTGTTGCAAAAAGGAGTAAGAGCTTTAGCTTCACCTCGCTTTCCCATTGGCCATGTACTGGCACAAGCGATGCATCAGCACATACAGTTTTCAAACCAGATCCCTGCACTGACCAATATCCATGTTTTTTTTCAGGCAATTCTACCATTGAAAAGCCATTTGGCCCCTGCTGATTGAAATAAGGCTCCACACATTTTAACATCAATAAAACAGACATGTTTATTAAGTAAACTAATCACTTAAATTAAAAAAGTGCATAGAAAAAAAAGCAAACATGTTTTTAAAACGACTCTGTTGGAGTAATTTTACAACTATATACACTTTACATTCAAACAGCCCCCACAATTCCTGTTCAGTATGAAACAGTTGTACATTTTTTTCCTTCAGCTCCGTTGACACGGATACTTTTTTTGTATACGTTTATTTTGTCTTTTTTTAATTTTTTTTTAAATAACACTGATAAACTACGACACTTTCCTCTTTTGTTTACTTTAAATATTAAAACAAGAAAACCTGTGGAACTAAATAAAACACAATAGAAGAGTTTGGAAGAGCAGCAGGAAAGCATGAAGAGGCTACAGGGGGTGGCGCTTGGAGGGTGAGCACATACAAGAGTTCCTTTTGTATCGACAAAAAAATAAAAAATCCAAGGGTTACACCTGTGATGCAGGTCGGTTTGAAAGACACGGATATATAGTTAGATATTTAGAACAGAGTCAAAGATCACAAGAACACCAGTTTGTTTTATTTCAACGTTAAATGCTTGGGCATTCAATGCCCCTATAGTTTCGGAAACAGAATATATAGAGGAAAGGTGAGACTTTGTACAAAGAATGACTATACAGGAAAAAATATTTGGAACCTCCATCGACAGCAAACTGAAGTTGTCAGGGGAAACGTTTGCAGAGGGAAGAACATGAAATGGATATATTGTTATTGCAGAAGACACCCATACTGTGTATGTGTTGGACCTGCAGGAATGGCAACATGGTGTGCGTATTCACAGGGTGCAATTGCCATTGAATGGTTTTATGACTGTTATTATGAACTAAATTACTAATGGACAGAACATATTCTCACTGAAACTTTTCCAAAGTTGAAAGAGTTAACCTGATGGTAATAATCAGACTACTAATAGGATTCCTCTCCAGCATGTACACAGATAAATTACTGGCAACAACACACTATACAGAATACTGAAAGAACGGACTGGCCTTCTTCTGGCTTTAGTTAAATTAGAGACTGGACAATTGAATAGAAAATAGGACATGATGTTTCATGAGATCTATATTTTGCTCTGTGCAGAACACAAAACAAAAGAGAGAGCTGCACCCGAGCAGTGCAACAGCCATGTTAGAATAGGGTGCAACACATGTCTGTGAGAAGGTCTGAGACAGGAACATTAAGGTGGATGATTGGCAACATAGAAGGTTAGTCCTTCATGGTAAAGAGACGAGTTCATGGAGGGAAGGAGACTTGGACTGAATAAAACAGAGGCAAACAGTTTTGTTTTCATGCCTATGAGATTGGAGTTAATGTGAATTATACAAAGAACCATGGAATACAGTATTTCTGTAACTGAAGGGCTGAAAACTAGTGTTTTCTGCTTTAAAAATCCCTTTATTTGAACCTCACATCAGCTTAACTCCAGTGCTAATTACACAGTATATGTCTGTATATTCCAGCAAGTATGTCTGGAAGTGAAACCATTCTTCAGTGAATAATCTTAGCGCACATTTAAACATTTGCCATGAGGACACTGTTGTGTTTTTGGGCACTAGCAAGTTATGGTTTGTGGGAGCGATATTATTGGAACTGTCCTTGCACTTGTATTGGAATACCATAAAGGTCATGTTTAGAATCTGACCAGTTATTGGGGGAGATGTCATCCCATTTTCCAGAAGGCACTTGTTTAGGTTGTGTGAATAGGAGTTATTACTTCATATAGACAGAGTGGGGCCAGGGGAGTACCATTCATGCAGTAGGAGAGTATTGGTCCTGTGTGGGTATATGCGGGTATATGTGGGTATGTGTGGCACTGCAGAGCAAGAAGAGAACAACAAAGCAGCAAGTGCAGAAATACATTCTCTGCTGATGCAAAGACATTTTACCCTGATGATAAAAAAATCATGGCTCCTAAAAAGATTTTCATGCTCCTATCTCTAAATGAGCACAAGGAAGAGTTCAGCATGGGTCCAGTCAGGTAGACCTGTGTTGAACTGAACCAGTCACCCAATCGGTCCCCACTTTCTGACATGGGAACCTTGAAACTGGATGTGGCACCTCCATCTTAATGGGATCACTCCTGCACCCAGATAGGGTTACCTGCAGACTGCCAATACAGTCAGGGAATCTGGGACTTTCTTCCCCAGCCGATTTGATGTTATTCGGCATGTACCTGACCCCATGCAGGACTCTTTCACAAGAATAAAAAAACAATGCAATAACAATGGGCAGGTTAATCAAAGGTCGAATTTTAAAATTTCAATTTTTTTATGGTCAAAACGGTCATTCGACTAGGGAGTTATCCAAACTCGATTTGAGTTTAAAAAATTCAAATTTGATTTTCGAGATTTATCATTCTCTGGCCCATTAAGAATTCAAATTTGACACCGAATACCTGACGAATTACTGTTTAAGTCAATGGGAGAGGTGCAGGGATCAATTTGGAAATGTTTTCAGCCTTCCTGACATTCGAGTTTCGAGAAAAAACTCTAATAGAGTTGCATTGAACTTGAGTTTTCGGGTCGATTAAATTTGTCCGAGTATTAAAAATTTAATTTTATTAAAATAGTTTCAACTACTCGAATTTCTAATTTATGGGGGTTTTAAGAAAACTCTCGAATTGGACCATTGATAAGTGTGCCTCCAAGTGTACGTCTATGAAATATTAAGCTGTAACATGGTCAGATGTGCAAATGTCTGTATATCAGAGAGAACTGTATTAGTGCTGCCTGAAACAAGAGCACATTGTATTTCATTAAAACAGCAAATACATTCATTGTTAAAAGCAATACAACGTAGAACTTATTCTAGAAAGAACGCTGCAACTTTATTGATCTGTTCTAAGAAAACCAAACCAATCTGTCGACGATTTACCATATCAAATACCAGATACATATCAGGTACATTCCATAATCCTTTCCATCTAACAGCTAGGGCTATGGGTTAGCTTTGCTTTTAAATGTACGATACAGACTACAAAAAAACCCCAAAAAAACTGTGATTAGCGGCTCAGTCTTAATGACACATGTGCCCGTGTGAGTATATATATATATATATATATATATATATATATATATATATATATATATATATATCTGCAGCAACAAAGTCCATGGTAACACCTCCCATGAAGCTCGGCAAGTAAAGGCAGCTGTGCTTGATTTATTTTGGAAACTATCAGCAAAATAATAAGATCTATATATATATATATATATATATATATATATATATATATATATATATATATATATCGGATATAGCACAGGCGTTTATATGCATTATTGTAGAAAAATCAGACATAATCCACAGTAAATCCATACTAAATTAGATAACATTGCTGCTACTTGCAAATATTGATAACTTGCAGATTGAAAAACCTTATTGACTGATATTAAAATATCCTCATATTTTACAAGGTAAGTAAAGCCCACTGCCTAATAGAATCCCTGACATTCAGCCAAACAAGCCGAGACAATTAAACCCTGACTCTCCCATTCAGAAACCTGGCAATACACTAAACCCAGCATGGTTTGAGTTAGGCCCTGATGAATATGCAGCCAAGTAGAATTCAAAAGCAAACATTATCCTCATTTGAATTACGTAGGCCTTATGATCTAGTTCACAGTGTAGTGTGCTTGTGTATTGTGATGGAATGAAACAGCTGGCACAACATGATACATCTTGAACATCTTCAATGTCACTTAAAGCAACCTTCCATTATATATAATACATATATATGTTGAAAAGCAGGCAAACTTTCATTTGGTTTACTATCCCCTTTAATTTCAGTGGGATATAAACATGATTCACCTTGTGTAAGATAAGAGAGATACACAAATATATGGGGATTATCTGTGAATTTATTATAAATATAGCGATGCCAAATTTTATGTATACCGGGATCCGATATCTGGAAACCCGCTATCCAGAAAGCCCTGAATTACAGAAAAGGCTGTTTCCAATAGACTCCATTTTATCCAAATTTTTAAAAATAATTTTCTTTTTAATAATAAAACAGTAACTTGTACTTGATCAAGTCTAGGATATAATTTATCCTTACTGGAAGAAAAACCAGCCTATTGGGGTTATTTAACGTTTCCATGACTCTCTATTAGACAAGGTATGAACAAATTACAGAAAGATCATTTATTCAGAAAACCCTAGGTCCCAAGCATTCTGGATAACAGGTCCCTTACCTGTTTATGTATGTTAAATGATAACGAAGCTAGCTCAGATCTATCCTGGTGCCAAATAATTCTCTTCGGTTTATTAATGAATTAAATGTGTGTTAGTAGCCTTAAAGGAAAACTATACCCCCAAAATGAACATATAGTTTACATCATATTAAGTGGCATATTAAAGAATCTTACCAAACTGGTCTATAAATTTAAGTATAACTTGCCCTTTTACATCTCTTGCCTTGAACCACCATTTTGTGATGGTCTGTGTGCTGTCTCAGAGATCACCTGACCAGAAATAATGCAGCTCTAACTGTAGCAGGAAGAAGTGTTGAAGCAAAAGATAGAACTCTGTCCATTAATTGGC
Source organism: Xenopus laevis (assembly GCF_017654675.1). Lineage (NCBI taxonomy): Eukaryota > Metazoa > Chordata > Amphibia > Anura > Pipidae > Xenopus > Xenopus laevis. The sequence continues at coordinate 82,657,629 of NC_054383.1, forward strand.
TCATGTGATCTAACATGTATGGTTTGTTGGTATGTTTGTGTGCACCGTCAATCGTACGATCCCAGGGAGGTTGTGATTTTTTAAAATGGCAATTTTCTATTTATGATTACCCAATGGCACATACTATTATAAAAGTATATTATTATGAAAATGGTTTATTTACATGAAGCAGGGTTTTACATATGAACTGTTTTATGCAATATATTTTTTATAGAGTCCTACATTGTTCGGGGGTATAGTTTTCCTTTAAGGCATGGTGTTCCACATTATATAAATAATCCATTATCTGTAAAACCTTGGGTGCCAAGCATCCTTGGCAATAGACCCCCATAACTGTATAAAGGACTTTGGGAAAAGAGTGTATCACAGAGACAAAGTTTACTCTGTGCAGCCAATGAAATTAACTAGCGCCCGGTGTAGTGTTTACTAGAGATGATGAATTCAGAAATGAAATAGATACTTGATTAGAGAGCCTTTCATTTAGTATTATAAGATCAGGAAGTTTCATTCTAAATGAAAACAAACTTGTCAAGTAAGGATAAGAACTATGAAGGGACAGCAGACACCTCATTTCAGCGTCAGTCCAAGGGAAAGTCATTAATTATCTTGTCTGTTATTAAACACTGTTCCTGGAGAAACTCCCTCCTCCCCACTGAAGCCGGTAGAGTTACTGGGGAAGAGAAGGATTTGCCCATTCATTCCCCTCTGTATATAGAATTTCTTTATTAAGGCCCAACATAGAGAATGAGGGAGAAACTCCTGGAGAGTTCCTGCTCTTCACTAATGAATAAAAGATAATTAGTTAAAACTATGGGTAGAACACATTTCGGCCCAAGATGCATTTTAGTACATTATTCCTGTCTACAAGAGCTTTCATTCCATACAGTCAGCAATAAGCAACATTTGCTGAATGCAAATCAACCCATAATCTTTGCATAAAAATGAAATGCCATGAACAGGTTTATGGCACAGTGTTTATCCCACTTAATTATAAAATTTGCTTCTAATTCTACAGTTCTGCGAGTGCCCAATGTAAAACAAAGGGAGAGGAATGAGAGGCAAAGCAAAGACTCAGATACTAACCAAAATATCTCTTCCGCAGCAGCCTGTGATAAAATAAGATTTTACAGGTTAAAGAAAAAATCTGTTACCTTTTCAAAAATAAACCTTAAGAACCAAAATTCTTTTCAGTCCTTGCCCTCCCCACTTTAAGTGCTTCCTTTACTAATAAGTGCTTCCAATAGAAAAATAGAGTCTATATACATTTTGTAAAAAAAATTCCTTTTTTTTTTTAAATATTACGAAAAAACACAGAACATGTAAACGGAACATGGGAGGTGAAGAATATCTCACAGAAAGTGGAAGGTGGATCTCACATGAGTGGGCTTGTGTTGAAGGAATTTAAACCTGCTCTCCTTGGTCAGATACACCAGGGAGGGATTGGATTGGATGATCCAAGATATTAGGGCTCTGCACTGTGGGGAGAAATGAAGCACTGTGTAGTATTAAGAACCCCACCACAGTAAACATTATCTCTTGTGCCCCTTCCAGGAGAATGAACAATTCGGTATTGCATGATTTGCAACTCTCTAACATATGATACAAGTTTCCTGCTGAAGTCATTTTTTATCCCTAATTTCTCTCACGTGTCACTTCAATTCCTGTTCTGTATTCGCTAAGAGAGAATCGTAAGACACAGTTACAATGCATGTTTTTAAAGAAAGAAATTCAAAATGAACAAGGAATGAACATTAATATTGCCTTGGGTTGTTTACAGACTTTTAGGATGGAGTGTAAGCCTCCTATTTATTCATTATGATGAGGGTCTGGAATTTTGTTCATCCCTTGTACTGGAAATCCAGGCAAGCCAACTTGACGAATTATAGGCATCTGCTTTAATGCCCTTAGGGTAGCCCACCCCTTAAGTGCCTTAATAATACTAACTGCAAGAAAATGTGAATATTTCTGAATACCCCCCTGCATGCTTGTATAATTAACCTCCAATAAAAATAAGAGACACAAGTCCCTGAAGATTTCTAAAACTACCTTGTTGGTCAGTGCATATACTGCCACTGCCTGCTTAGCACAGGAGGAGCATACCTCAGTGGAGGGGAAGAGGTATATAGAAGGACCCTGGAGTGAATGGTCACTGGTCACAAAGCAAGTAAAACTTTGTTTCCTCTGCATTGCCAGTTTGCAGTTCATTTTGAGAACAACCTTTTCTCCAGGAGCAGAACAATGCAGTCTCCACAAGACTGTAGGAGAAAGGTCTCTTGCAACTCACCATGACTTGGTTCCAACCAAATCATGCCAATGACTGGCAACATTTCAGAAGCCCACTGTGTACAGACACCTACAACTATAGATGCCTAAGCCCTATATCCATTATCTCCTGTTGTTCCTAAAATATGTGGGGGTAGGAGCAGGAGACAGAACATAAAAAGGCTTCTTTACCAATTTATGAGTCAAAACCCCCACATCTGTATTATGAGCACATTTCTGTAGGTCGTATTCACAGCTATGAGTCCCAGCAGTGCCATGCAATGTAAGGTACATACAAAAATAGATTAAAATAGAAAATAAACTCAGATGTTCTTCACTGCCAAAGGACAGCAAAATGATGTACAGGAATACTCTGCATAATTATACAGCACAGCATGCTCCCTATGAGTGTATAAATATACTCAGCATCACTATACAGCACTGTGTGTTATTTAGAAGTAGACAGAGTAGCGTTGCATTCATGGCCACTGAAGCAGTGAAGGTACGGACTGCTTATTTAAAAAGAAACAGGCCAGACCTGTGTAAGTAACAGAGCAAATGCCTACTTTGTACTTAATTTAGGTGACAGAAGAACTGTAGTTAGTTCAGGAACTTGCGACATTTCTTGGTCCCGCAGTTACAGGCCAACTTGTTGTTTGCATCCTCAATGGGAAACTTATAGTCATAAGTAAGCTCCTCCCCTCTGTAAATTTTTCGCATGGCAAAGATGACAATGTGCTTCTGACCATCGATAGGGATGACTCTAGAGTAGCAGTTGGGCTCACAAGAGTGGTTGATAAAGCGAGCTGCGTTTCCATGCATTGTGGCATCGACCACCTCAGAATCGTCGATACGGAACATGTAGCAACCAATGCCCTGAAAGAGATAACCACTAACATTAATAATCTCACGAGAATAATGTGATAACATTGTTAGATGCCAACAATAAAAAGCTTCTTAGAGAATGTAGGCACAATACATGGCAGTAATTTGACAGGGTTTTAAGTTACCTAGGACTAGTTTAGGGAAATACCAAGTGCATTAATTAGGAAATTCTGATGTAACTGTGCCAATTTTTATTTGTTACCTATTATGAAACAAAAGAGTAAAAACCAGAAACAAATATTTGCAGCCACATTTAACATGAAAGTGGGAGGCTCACTTCACAATTTAACTTGTTGCTGGGTTGTAAACTGGCGCCTAAATTTTGTGCCTATTCTCATTCTCTGACCATAAAATTGAAACCAGCTCATAAGACAGCTCATCCTAGCCAACAGAAAATGGAAGAAAAGGCTTATTTAGTAAGGATACTTTTCTCTCATGCCCAATGCCAGGCCAAGGCAAGTGAACCCCCGCCCCGAAGACAGACTTGCATACAGAATATGGAATTTCCAATATGCGGAAACAGGGCAAGGAAAGCAGCCACCCCCCAATGTTGTTTCCAATTCTTCTTCCAGTCTTTTATAAAACAACTGCAACCATCAGGTAACATTTTTAAATGGAATATAAATTGTCTTAAAAAACACCACAGATGCATCACACAATATGGAAATTTTGGATGATAAGCATGAAACCAAATAAACGAAGGATAACAACAAGACTGAGTAACTAGCAAATTATGCCACGAGATTAACAGAGGTTTTAAATATTTTTTTTAGAGTAATTGCCAATGCCATATTGGAGAAATGCTTAGTTATTTTATTGCGTGTAATTTAAAAATGGCATTTGGTGCCAGAAAGGATCACTAAATAGTTAAAGTAAGAGAATTTCTGGCCCAACAGGATCATGAGGCAGCAGACCCCCTTAACCCAACCCCCCCACCCCCCGGTGCTTACTTCCTCTGTGCTCAAATGCATTACTAGCACAGCAAGCGCAACTGACTAAAAACAAAATTTCTAACAAAAAAAAAAAAAAGAGAGCTAATTTTCTGGTTACTATAGGACCTTGAAAAATGGATTTTTGTACTTACCGTTAAATCCTTTTCTCTTGTCCTACATTGGGGGGGCACACAGGCACCATGGGGATGAAGATCCTGTTGCTTGGAGGATGGACACTAAACAGTTAAAAAAGCTTCTCCTCCTGCACTGGGCTTAATCCCCTGCCTACTTCCTGTACCCTCATTTTTCGGGCCGAAGAATGAAGGACAACCCTACTATAACCACGTGCGAACAAAGAAGAACTCTCACCACCTATAAACTATTTCTAATAAAAATGCTTCCACGCTCACCGCGCGTATTTAAATGGAAGGAACCATAACTATGGAACTAAAAATGTTGATAATTCAGGGAGGGAAGGCCGGTGTCCCCCAATGTAGGACAAGAGAAAAGGATTAAACAGTAAGTACAAAAATCCATTTTTCTCTTGCCTAGATTGGGGGACACAGGCACCATGGAGATGTCCCAAAGCTACCCCTGATGGCGGGACTTAAACTCCAATGCTCAGGTAACAACCGTCTGTAGCACCTTCCTCCCAAACCTTGCTTCTGCTGAGGAGAAGGTATGTACAAGGAGGCCCATAAATCTTTGGACAGACAACTTTTTTCTAGTTTTGGTTCTGTACATTACCACAATGAATTGTACATGAAACAACTCAGATGCAGTTGAACTGCAGACTTTTTAGCTTTAATTCAGTGGGTTGAAGAAAAAGATTGCATAAAAATGCGAGGAACTAAACACAACCACTTCATTTCGGGGGCTCTAAAGTAATTGGACATTTGACTCAAAGGCTATTTCATGGGCAGGTGTGGGCAATTGCTTCGTTATATCATTATCAGTGAAGCAGATAAAAGCCCTGGAGTTGATTTGAGGGGGGGAGGGGTGCTTGTATGTGGAAGATTTTGCTGTGAACAGACAACATGCGGTCAAAGGAGCTCTCCATGCAGGTGAAACAAACCATCCTTAAGCTGCAAAAACAGAAAAAAACCTATCTGAGAAATTGCTACAATATTAGGAGTGGCAAAATCTACAGTTTGGTACATCCTGAGAAAGAAAGAAAGCACTGGTGAACTCAGCAACGCAAAAGTACTGGATGTCCACGGAAGACAACAACGGTGGATGATCGCAGACTCATTTCCATGTTGAAGAGAAACCCCTTCACAACAGCCAAACAAGTGAACAACACTCTCCAGGAGCTAGGCGTATCAATATCCAAGTCTACCATAAAGAGAAGACTGCATGAAAGTAAATACAGAGGGTGCACTGCAAGGTGCAAGTCACGCGTAAGCATCAAGAATAGAAAAGCTAGATTGGACTTTGCTAAAAAAAAAAAACACTAAAAAAGCCAGCACAGTTCTGGAAAAACATTCTTTGGTCAGATGAAACCGAGATCAACCTCTACCAGAATGATGGCAAGAAAAAAGTATGGAGAAGGCGTGGAACAGCTCATGATCCAAAGCATGCCATATCATCTGTAAAACATGGCGGAGGCAATGTGATGGCATGGGCATGCATGGCTGCCAGTAACACTGGGACACTAGTGTTTATCCATGATGTGACACAGGACAGAAGCAGAGGAATGAATTCTGTGTTCAGAGACATACTGTCTGCACAAATCCAGCTAAATGCAGTCAAATTAATTGGGGGCGTTTCATGACCCAAAACATACAGCCAAAGCAACTCAGGAGTTTATTAAAGCAAAGAAGTGGCATATTATTGAATGGCCAAGTCAGTCACCTGATCTGAACCCAAATGAGCATGCATTTCACTTGTTGAAGACTAAACTTCGGACAGAAAGGCCCACAAATAAACAGCAATTGAAAGTCAATTCAGTAAAGGCCTGGCAGAGCATTAAAAAGGAGGAAACCCAGAATCTGGTGATGTCCTTCAATGAGCCAAGGGCTAGACCCTTATCCAATCCCTCCTGAAGAAAACACCGTATGTTTCCCTCATCTAGTACCTGTGGATCCATGGTATTGTTCTCGCACCATGATATGAAGGTCTTCCATACCCTGTGGTAAATACATGTTGATACAAGCTTTCTGGCCTTCAGTAAGGTGGGTATCAGGGCCTCAAGAGCCACGCCGTTAAATCCAGCCGTGGAGAATTCATGTGGACAATCGATCCCTGTGAGAGCAGGTCTCCCCTGATTGGAAGTCGGAATGGAGCATCTGCACGGCCAGAATGGGGCTACCAGTATTGTCTCTTCTCTATCTTTCTTTATCCTTCTGATGACTCTTGGAAGCAAGGCGAGCGGTGTGAACATGCATACCCTGTGAAATGGCCATGGCGCTACTAGTGCATCTACCGCTATTACCAACGGGTCTTTGCTTCTTGCCATAAAGTTTGCTAGTTTGTTGTTGTATCGTGATGCCATCACATCCACCTCTGGCAGATCCGGACTGAGAATTAAAATAGGCCCTGGCATTTCAGGTACACTCAGCCCACATAGAGGCCCAAACAGCCCTAACCAGCCAACTAAATACCGTCTTTCTATGGCACCTTATAGCAGTCCGGGCCTGACGTCTGGTATACCCCACTGTGTTACTATCTCTTGTAATACTTTCGGGTGCAGGCTCGATTTGCCCTGATCTACTGTCTGCTACCCAGTTGTCTACTCCTGGGATGTGCACTACGGAGATGGCTGGTACGTTCCTCTCTGCCCGTAGTAGTATCCTTTGTGCCTCTGCAAGGGCCGTTTGACTTCTTGTGCCTCCTTGGTGATTTATGTAGACTACTGCTGTCATTTTGTCCGATTGGAATCTTACTGACTGGTCGACCTCTCAGGTTGTCTGTCCATAGGGACAGCTCTGTCCCCATCCTTCTCGGATGCAGTAGGATCAGTATCTGCCGTGGTCTTGTGTGTAGCCGAGCATAAGGTACTGTGGGGAATGACGCTACCATCGTCCCCATCGCTCTCATGGTTACCCATAAGGGTATGTATCTCTCCTTCTGAATGGTCAATAGCCTTGTGTGAAATGAGGATATCTTTGAAGGCGGGAGAAATGCTCTCCCCAGTGATGTGTCTAGAGCGAGACCTAGGTATTTTGTCCTCTGTGATGGTGTGAATATTGTCAGTTTTTACATCACCGTCTGGAGGTGGTTTTGGTTAGGTACTGGGATGGGGTCTTGACTAGGAGGTTGTCTAGGTATGGTATGACCCCCACACCCTGGTTTTTCAGGTCTGGCAGGGCTGCTGCCATTACCTTTGTGAAGACTTGCGGTGCTGAGGATAGCCCGAAGAGAAACTAAGGCATCAGTAGTGGTTGGAATGTATTGGCATGTGAAGATATTCGTCTTTGATGTCGATCACAGCCATGAACTTCCCGTTCTCTAGGGATAACAGGACTGATTGTATGGATTACATTTTGAAGTGCTGCCTTCTGACATATTTGTTTGTTGCCTTTAGGTCTAGCTCGGGACGGTAGGACCCGTCCTTCTTGGGTACGACAAACAGGCTGGAGTAAGAACCTCGGCCCTTGTCTAGTGGCAGTACCTGTTGTATGACCCCCGAATTTGAGAGGTTGTGAAAAATCTGTCGATAAACTGAGCGTTTTGGCACCCTCGAGGGGAGGTGTGACACAAACAATCTCTGTGGTGTGATCTGTATAAAGTCGATGAGGTAGCCCTGAGTCAAAGATGTTGACTTATTGATCGCAGGAAGACTCTTCTGAGACCGAGCATGGTGACAGTCCCACCTAGGTCCCTGCGGCACTTCTGCCCACTGTTCTAACTGGGCAAGTACACCAGCCGGCCCAATGGATGGGGGTGAAAAAGGGTGAACGTTAAGGTACTTACCATTCAGTGCCAGCCATCCGTGCTCTGATTTTGGTGCGTACCACGTTCTGGGTTACTGGTGCAGCTTCCGTGGAGCAGGAACCGGTAGTCCTGGGATGGTGAGGGAGCATCAGCCTGCAGACCTCGGTGGAGCTGGAAGGTATTAAGGGCACTGCAGCGATCTTTGGCTGGGGGGAAAACTTGGGCCCCCACTGCTGGCATGGCACATTAGACAATCAGTACCACTGCTCCCAGCCAGTAAGTATCTGTCCTCCTTCTGAGGACACTAAAGTAAAACTGAGGGTACAGGAAGTAGGCAGGGAATAAAGCCCAGTGCAAGAGGAGGAGCTTTTTTAACGGTTTAGTGTCCATCCTCTAAGCAACAGGATCTTCATCCCCATGGTGCCTGTGTCCCCCAATCTAGGCAAGAGAAAAAACAAGTTCTGTTTGATCATTCTATTTTTAGTGGAATATTCAATAAAAAAAAAATCAGTATTACAAAAAAAATTCCTAACCATGTTTCTTTTTTTTTACCACTCCTGATAAAAGTGCTGCCTGAGGCAAAGTTCTCACTTTGCCTATTAGTGGAGCTGCACTTTTATTCTGCTTTGAGGGCTATGGAATATATTGTGGTCAGTTATTCTTTATGAATGGGACAAACATTGTAATAGAGCAGATATCTTCTACAGCATGTGAAGGAGGGAGAATACACACTACATCTTTTTTAGATAAACTTTAAAGCCATAATACAGCACAAAAAAACTGATCAGAGACACATGACATATTGGCATTGACTAGAAGACCAGAAAAAAATGAATAAAGAAAGAGAAACAAAAAATAAATAACCACATTTTTAGGTAACATAGCTTGGGGAAAAAAGATCCTCCGCTATCTAGAATACCCTCTAATCAAAGGAGCTGCGCCAATGAGGCGATTTGAGAAACGTGCCTCAGACAGCAGCACTCTGTTGGTGACTAGGGGTGGCAAAAATGCCACTCCATGTAACTTTATAAACTTTAGCTTCTAGCTTCCATCCCCTTGACCAGTTTAGCTGCATGTCTGCACTCTCTACAGTTCATTAATAGAACTGTAACTAAAAAGTCTAAAACAGATTAAGGTTAGAAATGCTGTATTTTGTATACTAAATATAAACAAACTTACTGCATCAGAAGCCTAAAATGATTTATGTTTTCAAAGTTGGCCACAAGGGGTCATCATCTTGTTATTTTGTTAAACATATTTGCAAGACCAAGACCATGCACATACTCATGTGGTCTGGGCGTCTGTTGGGAGGTTAAGCATAAGGATCACCAAAAATGATCAAAACAGCACAATTCAAATAATTTCTGTCATAGTAGCTGACACAGCAAGACTGATTAATAATCAGAATGTGCAGACTGCACTGGACTTGTGGATACAAATCTTTACGCTGTCGCCGGCTGCTCTACAAGCAAACAAAGCTGCTCGAGTTCTGGGAAGTAAGGTGGGGGGGGGGGGGTTCCCCTCCATTTGAAAGTATGATAGTTTCCCTTACAATGCAGTTAGGGACCATCTGAAGTTTTCTATCCTCAGCAGTCAGGGCAAGTAAAACGAAGGGGGAATTTCAATGCATACAGTCAGGTTTATTATAAAAAAGGTTACCTATGATTAAGGGATTTACTCCCGAAACGCGTTAGGTTCTACAGCAGCAACCCCAATAAACCTATTCCAGAAGTGCTGTCTGCCTGTTCTGAGTCTATTATAAAAAAGGTACACATTTCTTAAAGTATATTGGAGATAGATTTGTTTTTCATTAAAGAAAGTAAAATGGGATTTTTTTTTGCTGCTTACATCGGAAAACTGCACTGCATATTTCATTAGTTTAATCTGTTTTGTCGCATTTATATTATTTCAAAACTTTGCAAAAATTAACATTGAACCTCATTTTGCAGTTTGCTGCACAGTTTTCCAAACTGGTCAAATCGCTGTGCAAAGTGGTAGCATCCTGCTTGCAACTTACAATTCTGCACATTTTTTTTTTTTTTACACACTTACACAAATGAATAGAGTTGTGAATTTTTCCCACTGGCAAATTGTAGTGAGCTCCAATTTTACCTTTTGTTAAATAAAGCCTAATGTGTTACATTTGGCTGCAATTCTAAGACAAACATTCCTTGGCCCCAACTCACCTTTCCATCATAATATTTCTCTCTTTTGTCAGTCAAGATTGAGCGAATTACATTTCCAGAGTATTCAATCACCATCTCCCCAGCATCAATGTTCCTCTTGCAGAATAGCCCCCGACCATGTATTGGAGACCTGTGAACAAAGAATTTTGTTAAAATGGATATATTTTGTGCCTATACTTATTAAAATATATTTTATGACAGTTTAAAGTACACCAATTTAAAAAAAAACCAGAGCACAGATAAATGTTAATTGTGCAGAAAGATTATCTGACCCACACAAGGTAGATAATTAGATTACCAGAGCTCAAACATGGAGTACATTCAATCTTTCCATTTGCCCTGATTAGCTAAAAAAACAAAAACAAAAAAAACTAACAAAAACCATAGATATTTCTTTATTAAAACAACAGGCAAAAAGCATATTCTATACAAACCCTACTTGTTGCACACATGTTGAGAATGTGGTACATTGCTACTTTAAGCACAAAAAAAGACTGCCCCATGGCCACACAGCAGCTTATACAGGCATGGGATCTGTTATCCCGAAACCAGTTATTTAGAAAGCTCCAAATTACGGAAAGGCCATCTCCCATTGACTCCATTTTATCCAAATTTTTAATAATGATTTCCTTTTTCTCTGTAATAATAAAATTATACCATGTACTTGATCCAAACTAATATATAATTATTGCTTACTGAAAGCAAAATTGGCCTATTGGGTTTATTTAATGTTGTCATGATTTTCTAGTAGACAAAGTATGAAGATCCAAATTATGGAAAGATACGTTATCTGGAAAAACTCCAGGTCCCGAGCATTCTGGATAACAGGTTTATATAGAAACTATATGCAAGTTAATAAAAGAAAACAGTTTGCACCAGTCACACAGCTTGTACAAGTGAAGGGTAAGGGCCCATATCACACAGAGGGATTCTCCTACTAACGTTCTTCAGCTGGTGAAGAAGTGCCTGAATGTTGCTGTGCAGCCGGTCATTTGTTCAAATGGAATATGCCCGACTCTAGCAGTGAAAAACAGATCTCGGACAGAAAATGCAGTACGTATTATGGAAAAGTTAATTTTACGCAATACAATATGCATTAATTGCAATGGTTTTAAAACCATTATTTGCAGACTTAATTGAACACACTACCTGTTTAACTGTTTATAATTCACTACTGGCTCAGACTCCCATAATAGAAGCCATCTGATTACAGACTTGATACTCAGCAGATTATTCTCACCTGTAAACCCCCACAGCCTCTTTTGAGGTCTTTTTAAGATGGCGGAATCTCATAGGCATTGGCAGATCCATGCTGGTGGCTCTCCTAAAGCAAAAAAAAATGTGATCAGGTTAAAAAACAAACAAACAAACAAATCTTCTCCTGCTCGTCTAACTACAGATGAGAACCATTACCTCAAATACATATTTAAAATTTATAGAAAAATGTAGATATATATACATATTTTTTTAATGATTTTCTGATGCCAAGTGCAGACTCAAGGAAAATGGTTCCAGTTGTAGCAGAGCAACCCTTCCATGTTTGATGTGTTCCTTGGCAATGGCACACCAGGAGATAAATCACTAGCGATAAATCGCAGCTTCTCTGGGCAACTAATCTCCTGTACTCTCAAGTAAAAGCTTTCCCATAGACAACAATGTGAATCTCTGATGGTAAAACCCATGTGCTACAAGAGGAAACTTCAAGCGATTTTGGGAGACTGGAGCGACACATGGGTTTTACCACCAGCGATCACATTATTGCCTATCGTAAAGCTTTTATACTATAGAGTGCAGGAGATTAGTTGCCCAGAGAAGCAGTGATTTATCGCTAGCGATTAATCTCCTGGTGTGTCACTGCCTGAAAACTTAAAGGAACAGTAACGTCAAAAAATAAAAATGTTTTAAAGTAATGAAAATATAATGGAGTGTTGCCCTGCACTGGTAAAACTGCTGTGTTTGCTTAAGAAACACTACTATAGTTTATATTAATAAGCTGCTGTGTAGCAATGGGGGCAGCCATTCAAAGGAGAAAAGGCTCAAGTTACACAGCAGATAGCAGATAAGCTGTCTGTCTAATGGTGTTATCTGTTATCCATTAGTTAACCTGTGCCATATAGCCGTTTTTCAATTTCCGCCATTGCTCCACAGCAGCTTGTTTATATGAACTATAGTAGTGTTTCTGAAGCAAACAGATCAGTTTTACCAGTGCAGGGCAACACTACATGATATTTTCATCACTTTAAAACACTTACATTTTTTGGTGTTACCGTTCCTTTAATTACCACAAACAAAGCTCTGATTTTTTTTCTTATCTGTTCACAGATAAGTCTATTGATGCTTTCTTATGTTTCTCTTTCAGTAAGGCTAGGGCCACAGGGGAAGATTCAGGGAGAATGGTCGTCTGGCGACTAATTGCCGCGTCTTTGAGGCAACTAATCTCCCTGAATGGCTTGCTGGTATCTCGCACCCGCTAGCGCTAAAGTCGACCTGCGCCTATTCACACGCGGCAATACGTTTATCAAAGTCGCTCGAAATTGCCTCGCGATTAGTCGCCAGGCGACAAAATCTCCCCGAATCTCGTGTGGCCTTCCCCTTAGGGTATTTTACCATAGAGTCCCCTTTGGTCAGGGCACACAGGCAGATTCAGGGAGACTCTCAAGGGCGACTAATCTCCCCAAACTGCCTCCCCGCCAGCTAAAATGTAGATCACCGGCGGGATGGCACTTGACGCGATTCGTTTTCCAAAGTCACCCAAAGTTTCCTTGTGAGGCACCTTCGGAAAACCAATCACGCAGAGTGCCATCCCACTGGCGATTTACATTTTAGCTGGCTGGAAGGCAGTTCGGGGAGATTATTCGCCCCCGAAGACGAGGAGATTTGTCGCCGGGTGACTAATCTGCCTGTGTGCCCTGACCCTTATGTGAATTTTTTTTAACCGTAATGCAAAAATTCTTTGCAATCTTTGATCCATGCTTTCCTTGTGCCCATGTCCAAGAAGACTGGCTATAACACAACTGACTTCAAACATCTTGATAACAATACAAGGTCTCCAGAGATGGACTTGTAACCTTGAGATTGTTCTTTTTTTTTTTACAATTTTGTTTCACCTCCTCCAAACACTTCTCAGATTTTTTCTTTTTTTCTTTCTTTTCTCCATGTTCAGTGTGGTGCATAAAGAGAGAATGTAGCTATATTGAGAATCAACTTTTCTCAGTTCAGACTAGTTAATTAAATGAAAATCAACTGCTTAGAACACAAAAATGTCTTACAACTTCTACAAGGTGCCACTAATTTTGTCCAGTTCATTTTAGGATTTGTGTGTGGAATAAGAAAAGATTTAGTAATGCTTTTCAGGTTTTTGTGTTATTCAACTTTAAACAAAATACTGTGAATACCATAACACTTGTCTTAATTTTGTGACAAAACTGGGACATTATTTGTAAGTGCAATGGTACAAATATATTTGGCACAAACTAAAATATGTAGCAAGTAAAATAGTTAAAATCTTTATCACAAATTGCATTTGTACATGATTCCTTTGGGGCTGCAAAAACACATTTCATAAAATGAAACATAATAGAGCAAAAAATATACCGAGCAGACTTAAGCTGTACTTCCTCTTCTTCCTCATCATTTGGTTTGTACTCTGGTGGCTGACGATGCTTGGATGCTAAGAAGTTAAACATGTCAAAAGTGGATTTCCTGAGAAAAAAACAAATATTTCTTAAGTCAACACCCTATACTGGAATTAGGATCTATCTTCCATTTTTATACCATTGCATTCCCACAAAGCATGATATAATTAGGCATCTGAACTACAATATTTTTAAGTCTTTACTTAGGCTGGCAGTCATTCCTCCCCTCCCTTCCTACCATGTTGAAGTTATGTATTCAGAGTACTGTTGACACTTTTAACTACCCCAGTTAGGCTCACGTCCTGCCTTCTTTTGTACAACAGCACACACACAGCTTGTAATGATTGTGGTTATCGTTCAGGCAGGAGTTTCATAAACTGGCCATCAGCCATCATGACTGTCCAGTGACAGACACAATCAAGAACAGTGAAGTGTCCATCAGCCTGTATTACTGTCCAGTGACAGACACAATCAAGAACAGTAAAGTGTCCATCAGCCTGTATTACTGTCCAGTGACAGACACAATCAAGAACAGTAAAGTGTCCATCAGCCTGTATTACTGTCCAGTGACAGACAATAATTGAATTGTGCAGTGTTGTCCAGAGAAAAGGAATTTGCTGCTGAAAAGGATGAATTAAAAAGCCAGCAGAGTGTGAAATGTGCAGTTCTCAGGCAGGGATAGTTACAAAAGCATGAATAAATCCTAAACATAACGAGGAAGAAAAATAAAGAAAAAAGGCTATGTTGAAAAAGAAAAGAACATTCCAAAACTAATGGTTTTTACTATACTGCACATTATGTAAGCTATGTAAAATTCTGTTTTAGACCCTCTGACCTGCAAAGCTTCTTACTGAATTAGAATATTTTCTATTAACTGCTCATTTTTGTGAAGCAATTGTTACTTGTATATTTTTAAACTGCATATTGCATATCTTAGCACTTTATTTCAGTACCAATGAAGCAATGAACATCAGATATCTCACCATCCAAACCTCTCTAGTTTATTAGGAAATCTTTAACATGATTTTGTTTTTCTTTTAAGAATCACTTTTTATCTTTTAAAAATGGAAGCTTACCTTCGGTGAAGCTCTGCTCGAGCTGACCCATGCGGATTAATTGGCGGCTCCTCTTCGCCTTCTGGCCGGTGAAAGCGGAATTTGTAGTTGCGACACCTGTTTGCTCCGTACAACTGCTCTACCAGAAATACAACTGCATCATGTATGATTCCAAGCATCCTCAGTCCACTAACACCTTAGAAAACAGAAGAAGAGATTGCACTCAAACCTTTTTAAACCCTTCTGCATTTTACTTTACTTATCCCTACTTTGTTAATTCATTTTAGCAATAAAAACACACATTTTGAATGTGCTTTAATTAAATAGTGGTGGCAGTACGAGATCATTACATTGAGATCTGTTGCTTGACAAAAAATCAAACCACTTGTGATGAAGTCATTGACAGACATGGACAGGAAGAGATTGTCAGCTTCGCTTACACCTCCTTCAAATAGAACTTAACGTATGTACTACAATAGTAAACACCCACCACGTTTTTACTTATGTAGGTGCAATATATTTACACTTTGTTTAAGTTAAACCGCATTACACTGTGACTGATAGCCCTGCTCTTTAATCCATTCAAAGATTACCCATTAGGAGTGGAAGTCCCTAAGGCCTCAAGCACACGGGCAGATTCGGGGAGATTTAGTCGCCTGGCGACTAATTGCCTCTTCTGCGGGGCGACCCGAACTGCCTTTGCCGTACCTGCTGCCTGCTATAATGACAAAACGCTAGGGCCAATGCACTCGCGGTGCTCCGTTTTCCGAAGTTGCCTGAAGTTTCCTCATGAGGCTCCCTAAGAAATACTGATGAGCCTTCAACCAATTAGTGGTTTGAAAGTAGATATTTTTACCACTAACTGAAAAAGAATTACTATCTACAAGATTCTAAGTTTGTGTTCACTATGTTGCAACTAGAGTGTCAGATGTAACTGCACCTAATCACCACATATTCCCAGGTGCAGTAAGCCATCCATGTGATATTTGCTGTTCATTACTGATTTTTTAGTTCCTAATCCTACTGCGAGATTGTATGATTTGATGAGACCCCAGGTAACTATGGCCCCATTTTATTCTATTAGGGAGCACTTCGGTAACCCTACTGGAGACGGACAAAACAATTAATTTATCTATTAAACTAGGTGTTTGTTGGTCCTGTCCTCCTTTTTACAGTTACTATTTTAAAGTGTACCTGTCGTGACAAAGTGTTGTCTTGTAAACATCAATGTCGTCATTGTATCAATGGAAAAATTCGGTGTTACCTGCAAAAGACAATTGCTTCAATCGGGCGTTAGATCGTGCTTCCTGCACTTTCTCGGTCAGTGATTTCCAGGCCTCTGCAAAATAAGAATCAAGCAGTGGAGAATTTATTGTAAAGTATGAAGGTTTTGAGCACATCAGCAAATGTTTAGGGAAAAAAACTTGCATAGTTCCAAATGTAAGACCATTTAGAAAGCGCAGTGTCATTTAGAGCAAAAGTTTAAGAGGTTCCCCTGTAATAGTTGGCCTTCTGGTAAAACAGATGTTTCTAATACAGGTACGGGACCTGTTATCCAGAATGCTCGGGACCTGGGGTTTTCCGGATATTGGATCTTTCCGTAATTTGGATCTTCACAACTTAAGTCTACTAGAAAATCATGTAAACATTAAATAAACCCAATGGGCTGGTTTTGTTTCCAATAAGGATTAATTATATCTTAGTTGGGATAAAGTACAAGCTACTGTTTTATTATTAAACAGAAAAATTTTGAATATTTGGATAAAATGGATTCTATGGAAGACGGCCTTTCCGTAATTCAGAACTTTCTGAATATTGGGGTTTCACATACCAGATCCCATACCTGTATAGAACAGCTTCTAGTGACCCCCAGGTACAAGATATGAGGGGGCAAGCAATTGGCTTTTTATTTTGTATTATTTGTGGCTTTTGCGTTATTTAGCTTTTTATTCAGCAGCTTTCTAGTTTGCATTTTCAGCAATCTGCTTGCTAAGGTCCAAAATATCCTAGCAACCATGCACTGATTTGAACAGGAGACTGGAATATGAATAGGAGAGGGTCTGACTATAAAGAGGAGTAATAAAAAGTAGCGATAACAGTACATTTGTAGTCTAACAGAACGTTTGTTTTTAGATGGGATCAGTGACCCCCATTTGGAAGCTGGAAAGAGTCAAAAGAAGAAGGCAAATGAAAAAAAAAAATATTAAAAAATAAATAATGAAGACCAATTTAAATATTGCTTAGAACTGGCCATTCTATAACATACTAAAAGTTAAATTAAAGGGGAACCATAATAATAACCAGAATAATAAAAGACAACTATTTCTCTAAGTTCCCTCTGGTGTATTTCACAGCGCACTAATAAAAATATGCAGAAAAAAAATCAGACATTGTCAATATCACCCAGCTGCAAGGATCTGTGTGGGTTTATTGCATATTTTTGTTTCAGCTACGTATACAAAAAGTTGTTTATTTTTATATGGTTTACCCATTCCTTTTGAATTAGATCTTGATTACATGTTATTTTTAATTCTGATTTTAGATGACTGAAAACTTCAAATTGAACATTTCAAAATCCTATTTTGAATTTGCTGTTAATAGTTTAATAGTTAATAGTTTTGGATGGTATTTAACATGTGTAAGGTGCAGTAAAGAAACTCAAACAGCCTCTTGCAGGAATGTCAACTGTACCCTCCCATGTAGTGCTTCCTGGACTCAGTACACAGGATTACCACTAATGAAGGTCTGGTGACTGGCAAATACAGACATTATAACCATAGTACGTCTGGGGTGGTACAAAATGCCAGTTGCCATTAATATTGCTGCTGTAAAGAAATGGCTCGATGTGTAGAACCTACAGAATGACAAGTACACACAAAGGTTCCCACATAAATGGAATCGAGAAGCTACAAAGGGTGGGACAGGACAGGAATGTGTCAAAAAGTACTGCATGAAGGTCAGGATTGTTCTAACAAGTACGGCAGAGGAAGGCTTGGGTTCGGGAAACATGGAAGGATTCGATGACAACAGAAAAATTAAATATAGCAAAACGGAGAAGGGAGCAGTATACCCCTTTGGCACCAACATGAGTTCAATAAATAGGGCTTGTGCTGAACTGAGCAGCAATATTATAAACATACCATCATGTTTTGTAAGTAGGAATCCATTATGCAAACCAAATGCTATGTTGAGCACAAACCATTAATTAATTAAGGCAGAGAAGAACTTGTAATAGATGCAGATACCCAAACCAAGGATGAAATTAAAGCCAGCATTAAAGTACTGCGCAAGTTAGACACTTCGGAACAGGATTCACCTTACTTCCAATAACCAAGCAAAGTACTTACCTGAGTGATCTTGAGCCAAAAATCTTGCATGAGCACCTGTGATTACATGCATGCACAACTTTACTATGCCCTGTGCTAGCTGTAGCAGGGCCTGACCACCAGTGCTCATGCTACTTAGGTACGAGCAGTACACACACCATCCACAATAATTTTATGAGGCAAGTGGCGCTCAGTTATGATGTAAGATGAAGCATTCAAAACCCATAAGGAGACAAGTGCAGCAATTTGTTAGTTTATGCACTCCCACTATTGACCGTTTCTCATGGAGTTAGCAGCCATCAACATTCTAGGCAAGCTGGCACCAAGCAAGATTTGAGAAGTTATTGCCAAGGCTGCCATTTGAGTGAATTCCCACAACATATATAGGCACAGTTACACTTCAGGGAGTTTTATGCAAGCTACATATTGTAGTATGTATGCCACAGATTTTAAGGCTTTGATTTTATTGCATTCTGTATTTTTCTTGCCTATAAAATGGTGTACAATATCTTCATTTTGATGTCTCTATAGGCCACACAGCTTTATCAAACTGTTCATATTTAGGACATTTTATCATGGTCTCTTTATAAGATACTATAAAGTGCAAGTGGCCTATATACAGCAATTTAAGTGGTGTCCTCTTTTCTCTTTACCTTCGATGCTGCCTGCAGAAATCAGAAAGCCATCATCACTGGATATCTCAAACAAAAGTCCGGTCTTGGGTTTTGCCTCTTTAGGGGAGCCTTGACGGTTTCTCTCTTGCTGCAGTAGTCTCATTAGAGGTGAGCTGAACCCTGTGTCTTCTTCTCGTTGCTTGGAATCTGCAGAAGGAGAAGAAAACTTTTGTATGTCCTGAATGTACAGTTTACTCTATGAAACTACTGTTTCATACAGATTGCTTTTCCATTTGTTTCCTGAATGTTCTAAAATATATTTCACTAACATCAGAAATTCCAGAAGTAGTGGTTTAACTGCTTTTGAGGCTATTTTTAACTAAGCAGCAATATTATAAACATACCATCATGTTTTGGGTCTCGATGACACGGATCCTTTACAAGGGGCTCCGGGTCTGAAATTACTGGTAATGGTCTGCAAATGGAAAGAAAATAAAAAAAAATCGAGGATGACAGCAAGAACTTTATGGTAACATCTGTGAATTAAGATAACCCAAACATCACAAATTCCAATTGTAGCAGAAATTCCAGTAGTATATGACACATAAGGGAACAGTTTTTGAGATATGAATATTCATTGCCAGATGGCCGCTGTACCTTTACTTGGTATTACACCTTCCCACAGTAAATCATTTCTTGCCTTATTTTCTGTGGAGCATTAGGTTGCTCATTAAAAGGAATCTGTCGTCATTTTAAAAATTTTTTTTTTTTTTGCATTTTTATAAAAAACACACATCCATAAACACTGTCTAGCAAATAAAATGTTAATCCACAAATCCATGCATAAATTATTTTAGTTTGTATTTTGTCATGGGGGCTTCCATTTCTGCTCATTACACATTCATCCTGTGCTGCTCTAACAGCAGGCACAGCATTACCTGTGTGCTTGGAGGCAGCCACTCTGTAATGAAAAGCCAAGTCGCACTACGACATGAGAATCTAGCTGTACACTCCCCCTCCCCTCTCTGCTGTGTGATGTTTGGAGGAGAGAGGTCACATGGTTTGCAGGGAAGCAATTACTTTCACTTTCCTACGTTCTGCGCTACAGCTGCACTAGCAGCCCCTCCTCCCACAGACACTATCAAAGCTCCTGCCGTTCTGTAAGTTTGTTCTCTGCTTTCCTTTGGAGGGGGGAGCTTTCTCTCCTTGCTGCCTTCCTAGTTAGTTTTACTGGTTACTAGATGAGGTAAAGGAGCTGTGAGTTCCCTCTGCTATCCACCACACACAGACCTTGCTCCTTTCCTGCCTGCAATACTTCTTTTTACATTAACTACTTACTGCCTCCTTTCTCCTGAGCTATTTTAACCCTTCCTAGACTTCCTCTTAAATTTTCCTGGTTTTCAAGTATGTCCTCCTTATTTTATCCTTTTTTTCTATTCCCTGTCATCAGTCCTGGGAGTGTACTCCTGTGTTTCTGCCATTCATTTTTGTGTAAACAAATATAAATAAACTATCTATATAAAATATTTTTTCCAGTGTCCAAAATGAATTGTGTGTATATATATATATATTTATTTTTTTAAACGTAAGAGGGGGCAGTGATCACAGGACTCTTATTTCAGTCCTTCTGAAGTGGTGTCAGTGGGAGCTTATCTTGATTCCTGCCTATTGTTCAATTGACAGGCTCAGCAGACAAGGCTCTATTTACATTACAGCAGCTTGTAGGAGGGAGGGGTAATGACATCACTCCAACTTGCAGTGCAGCAGTAAAGTGTGACTGAAGTTTATCAGAGCACAAGTCACATGACCTGAGGGCAGCTGGGAAATGTCAAAATGTCTAGCCCCATAGCAAATTTTAAAATTAGATATAAAAAAATCCATTTCTTGTTTTGAAAAACGGATTTCAATGCCAGATTCTGCTGAAGTAGCACTATTAACTGATACATTTTGTAAAAAAAAAAATTTTCCCGTGACAGTATCCCTTTAAGTCAATTACTTCATATGGAATAAAATACATTAAGTTTGCCCAGGTAAGTAAATTCTTTCTGGACATTGTTTTTTTATTTTTTTTTAATTCAAGTTTATTTTTTTTTAATTCAAGTTTATTAAAAAATTTATAATAAACATACAAAGGTAGAACTTACATTTCAATAAAAGAGGGGGATGGACATTGGTTTTTATAGGAAACTAGACATTAAACTAACTTTGCACTTTTTATTACATAACCCCTTTAAATTATAATATCAAATGAGCAGGGTACTCTTTACCTATATCTCTATCGGTCAGTCAATATTTGTATGTAATCTGTATGTTTAAGATATAGACCCTAATAGTCTATGCCTATATAAATCCTAGTGTTTCCTAATGAAAGTGTTTCCCCCTCACTGTAAACTCACTACTTACTAACCTGTACCGCTCTTTGTTATGAAGAAAAACTGGAGGACAAATATAAACAGTGCCCCAGCAGAATAATCCCCAAGTGTGACATAAGTCATGAATCTGCTCTCCATAAAGCCATGACATTAATCAATACAAATTAGTAAACTGTAAACTGGGGGATGGCAGGGAGGTATCTTCATTAGGAAACATGAGTAATATTAGGATCTATATAGGCATAGTGACATGTTCTGTTAATACTGGATCTATCCCTTTAAGAAAATAAGTGAGAATATGACAATGACCATCAGCCTGTGGAAGTTCTTCAAAAACAAAAGTCAGGTGTGGGTAATATATCCCAAACTTTGATAATAATGTTGTTGCAGGTATAAATGCTTTTTGATCACAAAGTACATAAGCCTGAATTTTTCCAGGTGCATAATTAAGTTATTATTAAAAATATGGCACATTCCTGATATGTGGGAAGATGTTACAACCGATCTTTACAGTTTCTTAATCTCCACCACGGACAAACTGGTCCAGTTCAAAATTATCCATAGAACATATATTACCCTGCTACCGCTTAAAGCCATGGGTAGGAACCGTACCGCAAGCTGTCTTAAAATGTGAATACCCCGACACAAACTTCTATCACATGATATGGGCGTGTCTGATAATCTATAAGTACTAGACCAATTTGGTCAAATACGTAACAAATCAGGTACTTTTACCAGGAGCCCTAACACCTGAGATCTGCCTAATGGGATTTGTGGGGTGTTAGCAGTCCACTATTCTTAGACTCCAGGCCAACCCTCAAAACTTTTTTCCTCCTCACTTTAATTACCTACTTTATTCACCTCTTGTCTATACACACCAAAATATATCAGAAATATAGTGATGATATAGTGCTTTACACTGTTAATCATATTTGAATCTTTATGCAACTGAATTTTCACATAATAAAGATAATGTATTGGTACATTAGACCATGATAACAATTCAGTAAAATATTATTTTAAATGCAAATTATCTTCACTTCCAGGTACTTCAAGACATATGTGGAAAAAAACAGCATACATCATGATGGCACGACCATGAAAAATGTATATGACTCTGACAGCAAAATCACTCACCCAGAAGGCAGTGTGGGCTCAGTAGTGTTTCTGGTGGATGGTACCATTAGTTCAGCAGTATCCACTTTTTCCACGTGGGTGCTGAG
This sequence comes from Xenopus laevis, assembly GCF_017654675.1. NCBI lineage: Eukaryota > Metazoa > Chordata > Amphibia > Anura > Pipidae > Xenopus > Xenopus laevis. The sequence goes on from NC_054383.1 coordinate 82,679,995, forward strand.
AATAATACAATTTAATATTTAGTGTCTCCACAGTGAACTAGCTTATTTTAAAGCATGTATGCTTGAGCGCTTCTTCACATGGTTTCCACATGGTGCACTCCAACATGCGCAACACATGCCATTGGCTTTTATGGCTACATGAGAGACTACAAATGATCAAATAAAAGAAAGACTGAAAAACACAATTAAATGCTGGTCTACCTTTAAGGTAATTTTGAATATAGGGTCACAAAATGAAGAGCTTATGTGTGTAGTGTACATAATATGAACCCCCACCACTAGGTAAAATATCTACAAATTAGTTAATTAAAAGTTTAAATAACATTTATCTTGAGCTGTATCATAACTATTTAAACCCCTAGATTTTTCAACACTGATTTCAGTGTATCCTTTTATAGCAATACATACAGAGGGAAGAATATGCAAGTTTTTCCCTGGATTAAGGGATCTTTACATGCCTTGAGGCTACTAAAAATATTTACCCATTTAAAAAACACAATAGGTGGGGTTTTGGCATCAGCATGGCTATATGTATAATATACAGTATATTGGATAACTTTGTTAATATCAACTACAATATACTGTACCACATTATTACGGAGGAAATCAGCAAATAGTTGAGTAATACTGAATTTCCATATTTCGTAACTGGATATGAGTTTCTAGATAACAAACCTACATTATTTTACGATGCACTTAAAAAAACACAAAGCAAATATCTTTTGATGCACTTAACCATCTGGAAAAAAATATGTAAGAATTAAGTATTGCTTAAGGCTCTGATCTAGAAGACAGACAAATGTTTTAAAAAGTTCCTTAAAAACAAAACGTACCCTATGTGATCTGTTGCCGCTGGCTTTTCATCCCTTTCAGATTCTCGAACTGTGGTAGGGTTACGAGTGAGATGCAAAGTCTTCTGTTTTTTTCTGCTTGTCTTGTCAGTTGGAGTAGTTTGCCTCTTGGCTTTGCTCTTTGTTTTCTGCGGTACTGGATTTCTTTGCAGTCCAAGAGCAGAAGTGGGCACTGTTAATTTTGCGTCAGATTCTGTTAATAACTGCAGTGCCGGAGACCTGGAATTCGTTTCACTTGACGGTTCAGGAAGCATTTGCGGTCTGCTATTAAGAAGCCTATTCATGTGATGGGAAAGTGGGTAATGACAATCTGGATCATTAACAGGTTGGGAAAGAGTAATGCCAACAGACTGAGAACTAGGTACCACACATAAACTGGAGGTGGTAGCTATTGTTGCTGATGTAGAACACTGAGAAAACATTCCTGGTCCGGAGGGAAGAGTGACATGATTATCTTGGATACCCAAACTCTGTGGACTTGTTTTAATGAGAAAATTACTTATTGAGTTCAACTCTGACGGATTGAGAATCCCTGGACTAGTTAAAGTGACATGACCTGAAACTGGAGTAGCAGCAGAAGCTGGTTGCATGGATACAACATTTAGAACAGGAGATCCAGTGGCTAGGCCTGTGACCTGTCCAGATAGGTGACCTGTATCCAAACCAATGACACTGGGTGCAGTACCCATAGAACTTGAGGTACCAACACTCTGCGGGAGGAGTGGAGTCTGGTCAAAATACATCACCCCAGATTTAGAGGTTTTAATGATGCTGGGAATATTTCGATGTGGAGCAGTATTTCCTATGGTGCCCAAGTCAATCAATCCTGTGTGACTAGTTAATGCTCCTGTAATCTGAGAAGGAGCAAAGTTTATAAGAGTCATATTGGAAACAACATCTGGGGCATGTCTGGATGCTGGAGATACAGAAGGTGCTAGCTTTTTGGTCTTTCGGGTTTGCAAGCGAGTGATCTGCCTTTTCTTATTCATGCCAGGAGCAGATGTGTTGGAAGTACTTCCAACATCTGATCTCTGTCCTGCTTCTGAAACTAGAAGGGACGGTTCACTGGATGGTTGCACACCGATAAGAAGACCAGATGGCTGGTTGTTGAGGTTAGGCAGGAATGTAGTTTGGGGGCCACCAGAGAAAGGTTGAAGGTGTGCATGGTGAGACATTGGAAGGAGGCCTTTGCTGGCAGAAGGAAAAGACGAAGTAAGGTTAGGATTCAGGGCTGTCGCCAAAGTGAGTCCTCCACCCATTGGACTCAGAACAGGCACCTCTCCCTCTGTTCTGCTGCTGCCTGTTGATACAGTGGGGGCAATTTGTATTTTTTGAGTTACTCCGTTAGGCAATGTTTGCAAGACATAGAGAGGCTGCATATTCTGATTTACTACAACAAGTTTTTCAGCTGGGGATTTAAGGTGCTGAGGTGTACTTTGAATGGTATTGATGCTAGGAATTTGTGATGTCCCTGGGCTTTCTGATGAGCTGGGCATATATTTCTGGTTTTGAATTGACACAGATGGGGAAACTGAAACTTGAAGATTTGGGGTACTACTATTCCGTGCTCTTTCTTGACTTCCTGCATGGTCGACCTGTCCACAAGTTGGACTGGAAATATGCTCTTGATCTATATGCCCTGAGATGAACCTATCTGGGGTTATGTGTCCTTCAGAGGCCCTGTCCACATTTTGACCCAAAAGGGAAGAATCCCCATCACCAGGGGTTCCAGACTTCTCTGTGACTGTCACTCTTTTCTCCATTGTGTCTGAAGATGTAGAAATAGCCAAAAGAGATCTTTCACCAGTAGAGGACAGCTGAGAATCAGTTATGACTTCAAGTCTGCTATGGTTCTGGCTAGGAAGAGCTGGACTTCGAGTAGTTAATACTGAAAGATCAGAAGGCAGCTCTAGTGGTAGCTCAAACTGCTCTTCTTCTGATATTGTGGTTGAAACAGCATCATCAACTGGCTCTGATGTGGGCAGTTGCTGGGAGAAAACTTCAAACAAGCCCATTTCTTTGCCACGGTTACTGTCCAGGCCCAAACCATCCCCTAATGTCAGAAGCTCAGATGAAGATGATTCTGGACTCTCCCCAAGAGCTTGCATGGATGGTGTATTTTTTAACACAAAATCCATGATATCACTGGGTAGTATGTTTCCACAGTCATCACTGTTGTTATTATCAGAGTCAGATTTAAGTAGGTCAGAGTTAAAAGTATCCAACAAATTCTTTTCAGCTCCACTATGGCCCCTACGCGGAGTATCTAAGGACAGCTGTGCTTCAAGGGTATCCTGCTTTACTGGGTGACAGTTTTCTAGTTTTGGCTCAGATGACTTTTGACCCTTGCCTACATGAGATTTTTCTAAATGCCCCTCTGGTGTTTGCAGTTTCTCTGCTCCATTTTGTTTGCCACTTCTTTTGCCTGCTTGATTGGATTTTGTGACATTTACACTTCTATCACTCTCTGCTTCATCATCAACTCCATCAAGCTGTGGAATCTTGTGAAGATCTCTCTGATCATCTGGTCTAAACAGGCTGTGAATACCCAATCTTTCATCTCCAGGAGTTACCACTGTTCTAGAAAAGTTATAGTAATATACATCCTCATCATCAGATGTGCTTATGTCATCTGCACCATCTACCTGCCCTTCAGCTGCCCTCTTCCCTCGTTTTTTTCCAGGTGTGCTACTACAAAAAGGCAGGTCTTCCTCACCATAAGAACGCACTCCATAGAGTGGGGTAAGTCCAAAGAACATGTTTGATCGTGCCCTGGCACTCCTTCTTGGATATCTCCTTTTATAAGAGCCATCCTCCTGAGTTTTGCTTCCATCTTGGTGGACCAGAGTGGATTCCTGAATAGGGTATGCACTGCCAGTTTGGGGTTCAGAGTCTGCATTTAAGTTTGTTTGGCTTATTGGCACATCTCCTGTGCCATCAGAAGCACACTTTTGTTTTTCACTGTCAGTCGATTCTGCAGACTGATTAGCAGAGTTTGAAGTTTGTTTCTCAGTTTCTATATCACATACACCGTCGGTTACGTTTTTTATCTGAACTAGCTTCCCAGGACTAGGCTCCTCTGATTGTGAGCTGCCTGTAGAAGATATACCATTGTCTTTAGGTTTTTTCAGTGTGTGTGTGTCAGATATGATGTGATTGCCATTAGTGTCTGGTTCATTCTGTCTATTATCTGATGCATGCTCATTGTCAGAAAGGGGTTTAAATGAAAGTTTCTCTTTTGAATTGTCTATCAGAGACCTCTTGGATTTAACTATTTTATCTTTGTGGACTGAGATCCCATGATTGCTTGCTTGAATTTGTGAATTTTTTCCCTTTTCCAATGAAGGTGTGTCACTTTGTGTTAGGACTGCCTGATGATTATCTCTTCTTATTACTTTTTGGTGCTGTAGATTAGGTGATGATTTAAAGTTTAGAAGTGCGACAGAATTGTCCTTAAGATGTCCAGCTCTGTTTTTGCTAGTATCTGTTGTCATCTCCTGCACTTGAGAGGGAACTTTGGTGTTTGGATGTTGAGTGGATAGATCAGCAATTCTGGGACTAACTAATTTTACCTTATCTGTTTTGGGGGTTGAGACTTTTGAAAGGGTTTCAAGGTGACCAGCACATCTTGCTTCTGGTGTCTTCTCCAGTTTGCATTCATTGATTTTTTGGCCAATGTTAGGGGAAGAAATACTCTTACTTGATAGCATAGATGTCCCCACACACACAGGGTCTCCATTTCCACTGCTTTCAAGAGTGTTTACAGTGATACCTTGCAGGGCCTGGCCAAATCTAGATGAGTCAGTCTGTGGATGCGGGGTAAAGAGCTTTTTATGTTGCTGGGGAGACAAAGAGGAGGAACTATGCCTTCTTGAACCAATTCTGCGTAGGCCAGAAGATAGAAGCGGATCCCCAACAGTCACAATCTCATGTGTAACTGGAGACGGACTTCCTAAAAATAAATACAAGCAGCTATTTAGTATACAACAGTAACCATTTAGGCTGGTGACACGCTAAGATTCGGGGAGATTTAGTCACCCGGTGAAAAATTACCTTTTCTTCGGGCGACTAATCTCCCCGAAAAGCCTTCTCATCAGCTAGAATCTAAATCGCCGGTGGGACGGCACTCGGATCGATTCATTTTCCGAAGTCGCCGGAACTTTCCTCGTGAAGCAACTTCGAAGAACAAAGCACTCAGAGTGCCTTCCCGCCGGCAATTTACATTCTAGCTGTGAGGAAGGCTTTTCCGGGAGATTAGTCGCCCAAAGAAGAGGCAATTTGTCGCCGGGCGACTAAATCTCCCTGAATCTTAGCGTGTGTCCCTTGCCTTAATTAAAATAATTTATGGCAAACAAAAATAATATGCAAAGATAACATATTTTCCATAAACAACAAATGTTGTGTGAACAAAGAAATATAGAACTATTATCAGGTTTAGGATAGCTGAAACTAAAACAATACTGTCATATAATATGCTTTAAAGGGATTATGTCGCGAGAAACGCATCAGTTAAAGGAACAGTAACACCAAAAAAATAAAAGCATTTTAAGGCAATTAAAATATAATGTACTGTCCTGCATTGGTAAAACGTCTGAGGTTGTTTTAGAAAAACTACTATAGTTATATGAATACGCTGCTGTGTAGCCACGGGGGCAGCCATTCAAGCTGAAATAGGAGAAAAGAAACAGATTACTTAGCAAATAACAGATAAGAATGAGATTCTACAGAGTTATCGGTTATCTGCTAAGTAACTTGTGCCTTGAGTGGCTGCCCCCATGGCTACATAGCAGCTGGTTTATATAAACTATAGTACTGCAGTGTTGAACAAACACACCAGTTTACTGAAAAAAGACAAAAAAATTTAAGACCAGTTACAAATTGTCTTGGATTATTAATGTCTACATCATACTAAAAAGGGGATTTTGTGTTACTCACCGTTAAATCCTTTTCTCTTCAGCAGTCTGTGGGACACAGGGACCATGGGGTTTAGCTTCTACCTTCAGGAGGCAGGACACTAGAACAAAAACTGACTCCGCCCCCTTAAGCTATACCCCCCACTCACCGCAGGGGAGCTCAGTTTTGAATTAACCAAGAAGAAATAGAACTCCATAACTATATACAAACAACCACTTGATGGCGAATAACAGTCTGAGGAATCGCTTCCTGGGCGGGATGCCCTGTGTCCCACAGACTGCTGAAGAGAAAAGGATTTAACGGTGAGTAACACAAAATCCCCTTTTCTCTTGCAGATATCTGTGGGACACAGGGACCATGGGGACATACCAAAGCTGTCCCAACTAATAGGGAGGGAGGAAGCGAGGCCGAAGTCTTTAAACTACCGCGGCCTGTAATACCTTCCTCCCGAAGCGTGCATCCGATGCCGCAAAGACCTCAAATTTATAGAATTTTGTAAATGAATGGATAGAGGACCATGTTGCGGCTCTGCAAACTTGTTCGGCTAAGGCGTGATTCCTGAAGGCCCATGAAGTGCTGACACCTCTCGTTGAATGGGCTCTGATGAGTGTTGGAGGAGTTTTTCCTCTGGCCACGTAGGCGCGTCTAATAGTTTCTCTTATCCATCGGGATATGGACGTTTTAGATGCCGGAAAACCTTTGCGTATTCCTGAATGAATGATGAACAATGAAGATGATTTCCGAAATTCCTTGGTTCTGTCTAAATAAAACTTAATGGCTCTTACAGGATCTAAGGCATGCAAGGCAATCTCCTTAGCTGATTTAGGATGAGGACAGAACGATGGTACTGTGATGTCTTGGTTGATATGAAAATCCGATATGACCTTGGGTACAAATGAAGGAATGGTGCGTAGAACCGCTCGATCCTGATGAAATGTCAAGAAGGGTGGTTGACATGATAGAGCACTCAGTTCGGATACTCTGCGCGCTGACGAAATAGCTAATAAAAAAGCCACTTTCCAGGAAAGCCACGCCATAGGAATGGAAGCCAAGGGTTCAAACGGAGGACCCTGCAATGCCGACAGCACCAAATTCAGGTCCCACGGAGGAAGAGGATCTCTATATGGAGGAACTATATGAGTTGCTCCTTGTAAGAATGTTCGAATATCCGCATTAATTGCCAGCTTCCTTTGAAACAGAACCGAAAGTGCTGATACTTGGGATCTTAATGATGCCGGAGACAGTCCCTTATTCAACCCAACTTGAAGGAATTCTAAAATGCCAGGAATTTAACAGTCCTCAAAAGGTATTCCTTTTTGAACACACCAATCTTTGAAACAACGCCACACTCTGTAATAAGTCTTCGACGAGACTGGTTTCCTTGCTGCTATCATGGTCTTTATTACCTCTGAAGAAAACCCCTTTCGTTTCAGCACTAGGGTCTCAATAGCCATGCCGTCAAATTGAGCATCTTCGAGTTGGGATGTACTATGGGGCCTTGAGATAGTAGATCTGGTAGATTCGGTAGTGGCCATGGATCCTCTCTGGACAGATTTATCAGATCGGAAAACCATGCTCGTCGAGGCCAGTGTGGTGCTATTAGAATCACTGTGTGATTTTCTCTTTGAATTCTTCGAATTAACCTGGGTAGCAGAGGAAGAGGGGGAAATGCGTAGCCTAGTTGGAACTCCCATGGAGCCGTCATGGAATCCACTGCGAGTGCTAGAGGATCCCGGCAACGAGACATGAATTGTTGTACCTTCCTGTTTGCTCTTGACGCCATAAGATCTATGTCCGGAATTCCCCATCTTTCTGTGATCAAGGTGAACACTTCTTGCTTTAGAGACCACTCTCCTGGGTCCAGTGTCTGTCGACTCAGATAATCGGCTTCCCAATTTTCGAGGCCCGGAATGTATATTGCGGATAGAGTTGCATTGTGTTTTTCCGCCCAAGACAGAATTTGGCTTACTTCCTGGAGTGCTTGTCGACTGCGAGTACCTCCTTGGTGATTCAAGTAAGCCACCGTTGTCGCGTTGTCCGATTGAACTCGGATGGCTATTCCCTTCATTATCTGTTGCCAATAACTGAGAGCCCTTCTCACCGCTCTTAGTTCTAGAATGTTTATTGGCAGTTGAGTTTCTGCTGATGACCAAATCCCCTGAGCTGTGAGTGTGCCGAACACTGCCCCCCAGCCCCTTAGACTGGCGTCCGTAGTGAGGATCCGCCATTGGGGATCTGCAAGGTTCCTCCCTTTGGACAGGTTGTTGCAGTTCAGCCACCATGCCAATGACACCTTGGTCTTGGGAAGTAGAACTATTCTCTGAGACAGATTTGTTCTGTTCCACTGTGTTAGAATGTTCCATTGTAATTCCCTGAGATGGAACTGCGCAAAGGGAACCGCTTCTATTGTGGCCACCATGGATCCCAGTACTCTCATGGCAAACCGAGCGGTAGTGTTCGGAGTCTTGGCGAGACGTCGTACCAACGTTAAAATATTCTCTATCTTGTCCTGTGGCAGATAAACTTTCTGATTCTTTGTGTCGAAAATCATACCTAAAAACTTTAGTTTTTGGCTGGGAACTAATTTTGATTTTGTGGTATTGATTATCCAACCCAAGCTTGTCAGTGATTGTATCACTTGGGCCAGATTGTTCTGTGCTTCTTGGTGAGATGGCGCCTTCAGAAGAATGTCGTCCAGATAGGGCGTAATGGATATCCCTTGTACTCTGAGAGATGCCGCCGCTGCTGCCATCACCTTGGTAAAGATCCGTGGAGCCGAGGTTAGGCCGAATGGTAGTGCTACGAATTGAAAATGTAGTCCTAGGTAAGCAAACCTCAAGTATTTCTGATGGACTTGGAAAATCGGGATATGAAGATACGCGTCCCGGATATCTAGTGCGGCCATGAACTCGTTCGGTCTCATACTGGCAATTACTGAACGTAGGGATTCCATCTTGAAATGAGCTGGTCGAATGAATGTATTGAGCTTTTTTAGGTCTAATACTGGTCTGAAGGAGCCATCCTTTTTTGGCACAATGAAGAGGTTTGAGTAGAACCCTCGAAATTTTTCCTTTGGGGGAACAGGTACAATGACTTTTTCCTGTACTAGATTGAGTACTACTGCGAAAAAGGCTTGTCTCTTTTGTGGCTCTGTTGGCACTCTTGACATGAAAAATCGAGATGGAGGGGTGGAAGAAAACTCCAGCTGATACCCTCGGGATACAATTTTTTGAACCCAAGAATCCTGAGTGGTTCTTCGCCAAACCTCTTGAAAGTGAAGCAACCTGGCCCCGACTGTAGGTTGCAGACTGAGATCGATTTGGTAGTCATGCTGAAGATGACTTGTCTGACGGCTTTGACTGGTTTCGTCTGTTCTGCCAGTTGCTCTTGAACTTATTCTGGAATCTGTTTTTGTTTCCTGAGGACTGAGACTGGAAGTCCCTGGAAGTTGAAGTCTTGGTGTAGCGTGGGGAACGAAAAAATCGTCCTTTCCGAAAAGTGGACCGAGGTTTATTTTGGGGAAGGAGCGTGCTCTTGCCCCCTGTGGCTTGACTAATAATTTTATCCAAATCCGACCCAAACAGAAGTTTTCCTTTAAATGGTAGAGTGGTAAGAGATTTCTTTGATGATAGATCTGCTGACCAGAGTTTCAACCATAAGGATCTGCGTGCCGCCACCGATAATGCTGAAGTACGCGCTACTACTTGGGCTGCATCAAGAGATGCCTCACAAATATAATCGGATGCATCCTTAATTTGTGAAGTAATGTCAAGAAGTTCTTGTCTAGGTCTTCCTGAAGCAATATCATCCATCAAGGATGAAATCCAAGTCTGAAGAGCTCGGCTTACCCATGCCGTTGCAAAAATGGGCCTTAAGGATTCTCCTGATGAGGAAAAAATGGCACGCAACAGTCCTTCCAATTTTTTGTCCATAGAGTCCTTGAAGGACGATGCGTCTGGAACCGGCAGAGCTGTATTCTTAGACAGCCGAGAAACCGGAGCATCTATAGATGGAGGAGAACCCCATTTGTCAGTATTTTCTTTTGGAAACGGATAAAGTCTTTGAAAACGACGATTAGCCTGAAATCTCTTCTCCGGTTGTTCCCACTCGGACTGAACAATGTTGTCTAGTTGAGGGTGAGAAGGAAATATTGGTACCGATTTTTTCTGACGTTTAAACATTAACTGAGAAGAATCTGATGAAAGCTCAGATTCCTTGAGATCCAAGCACTTGATTACTGACAAAATTAACTTGTCTATAGATTCTGAGGATCTAGTCGGCTCCTCATTATCCTCTTGGTCATCTGATATTTCACCTTCACTTTGTGAAAAATCATCCTCTGTAGGAGAATTGGCTATAGATTCTTCCTCACTGAGTTCCAGAGATGTTGAAGGAACTGCACGTTTGTGGGCACGGGTCTTAGGTTCCACTGTACCCTGATCTAGTCTGTCTAGAAGTTTATCTAAGCATGCCGCCAATTTAGGAATGCCTGAAGATAACTGGGTTGCCCATGCAGGCGGGGCTACTTCAGCGACTATGTGAGTTTGAGCAGTGGCGGTCGGTACATGCGGAGGAGAATTATCCTCCCTATTGTCTGACACAGCAGTTTCCTGCAGTTCTTGAGCCCTCAGTGACCCCTCAGCCGAAGAAGGCGGAACGCAGTTACTGCATAAGGTCTCTTTATGACCAGCTGGTAGGCGTTTGCGGCACTTGGAGCATGCTAAATATCTAACTTTAGAAACAGCATGACTGGTCCTAGCAAACGGTCCTTCAGACTTTTTATCCGCCATGGTGGAAAATTTTTTTTTTTTTTTTTTTAAATTTTTATATATTTTTTAAATCTTTTTTAAAAACCACAACACTCTAAGGTAGCTCTGAAGAAGCTTTTACCCTTGTGCCTGCCCCCCTCGGCACCCTCTCCCAGCCCCTGGCCCCTGTGTCTGACCGTGAAAAAGTACTGTCTTGCTGAGTCAACGTAGCACCGGCTAGAAACACTGGGACAGGTCCTGCACACGCACGCTAGGAATGCTGTTCCTAGCCGCCGACAACCTTTACTCCCTGAGGCGTTGAATTTTGGCTGGCCGCAAGCAGCCACACGCTGCTCGAATCACTTGCGCACTTAAAATGGCGCTGCCGGAAGTGATGCGTCATCGCCAACCGAGAACCACCTATGCGTTCCGCAGTGGAACGCAGGCTCACTGAAATAACCTCCAGGTGCGCCCTTCCCCACGCGCCTAACAGAACACGCTGGTGCCGCAGTCGGAAGACACAATAGGACCCGGGGTGGGGTTGAGGGGGGCACAAAAACCACCATTACTCGCCAAAATAGTTGCTCCAGCGTAAAAACGCCAATACTCACAGACCCTGGACATCCATCATCTCACAGGATGCCCGCATTCAGCCTTCTGCTCTGGACAGCTGCGGCTCATGTTACATGACACCATTGAGTGCTGTGTGGCTCGCTCCATAAGAGACTTAGTCGCCCCAGTGCAGATATCCCACGAAGGGGGAAGCCTAAAAGGAGATTCCCTTAAGCAGAGAACTCCAGGACAACCCCTGGTGCCAAACACAAAGTCTGGCCGCAGAATAATCCTGACTGGATTAACATCCTGACTCCTTGAGGACACTAGAAAAACTGAGCTCCCCTGCGGTGAGTGGGGGGTATAGCTTAAGGGGGCGGAGTCAGTTTTTGTTCTAGTGTCCTGCCTCCTGAAGGTAGAAGCTAAACCCCATGGTCCCTGTGTCCCACAGATATCTGCAAGAGAAAGTTAATTTAAACGTGAACAACCCCTATGTAATTGTAGAAAACACAAAACCTTTTTCTAATCATACTTACCCAGTGTAATTAATATCCTTATACCATACGATACATAGAACGCATCTTACTCCCACATATCACTCATCTATGGACCTTCAACCAGATAACTTATGCTTTAAATGGGTGGTAAGCCCAGGAACCTTTTTCCAAGTCTTTGAAACTGTCTTAACCTTGCTGCAAATCCGGGCCTGTATATAGCTCTATAAAACCTATGCAATCATGATACATTATCTATATTGCAGGGTTGTGGTGACTGAAGGCATCTTTCAAGAAACATGCAACATCATTTGAATAGTAGTTAGAATATCTTGTTTGCTTGAAAGAAAAATCTTACCAGCTGATGGCAGAGGTCGAGAACCAGGTGATCTTTGTGATTGGGAATGGCGTGATATATGGGTTCTACATCCAGGAGGTCGTGCCACTTCCCAAGGTTTGGAAACTGAGGAGGCGCTGACTGAATCCGGAGATGGGAGGCAAAGGGTCTCTATACATTTTATACCATCTGAGTTCTGATTTTCTGTATAGATGGAAGGAAGCATAAACTTACATTGACATTTCTAGTGGCATAAGTAGACAAAAACTATATACTAGGGCTCTTGCATCCACTATTACATCCATTTCCTAGCATCTGCACTGCGTTTTCAGGTACAACAGTGCTCCCAAGCCAGAAGAATAAACCTACTTGTTTTTTCTCCTAATTGTTCTTTTCACAACAGACAGACAGAGTAAGCAATGTTTGATGTTACTGACAATATAGCACAGTGACACAGGTGCGGTCTACCTACGCGTAAATTCCTATAAATGTAGGAATAAATGTGTGCATTCTATTAAACTTTCCATTACCTATTAAACACGTGTTGCCAAATATTTATATAAGATATCAGATATGGACAGTGGTTAATAAGGAAGTTAATTGTGGGACTATGCTTTAAAATCATACAATAAGTTACTGGTCCCCACTCTGTGAACACTGGTATATTTGTACTGGGTTGGGACCCTCTATATTCACAAGTTATGTGGAGCCTCCTTTAATAGGTGCTCACCACTTATTATATTTGAAGGGCACTAGCAATTATTGTAGTTTTTCATTCTCCAGTGCGTCAGTTTATCAACTGGATTCTGTATGATGATAAGTCATTGTCATTTATGAACCTAGTTCTCTGCTAGAAGGTACTGCTCCATTAATGGAGGATTTACATTTTTTTTGCAAAGCTTTTTTACTACTTATTTTAACATGTAAACAGTTTCTGTTGAGGCACTATACATCTGATAATAACTAACATTTCACTGGACACTTTCTACAAAGAGGAGCACCATGATCACTTATTTTGCATCAGTTTTACCCACAGAAAGAGATGCAAGGTTAAAATAGAGCTTAAAAGAGTGAGGCAAAACACCAAACCATAATACTATTATTGCTACTCACCTTGTAAATCACTAGGGATGCTTGGGGGGCTGTGTGCAATTGTGCGGTTCTCTTCATGTTGTACTGTGCTATTAATATCCGGATCAGCAGGTGGAGGGCGACACTCAAGTATCTTGCACGTATACACACATCGCTTACGTGCATCTGTCGTACTCCAGTACACACGTGAACACCTAAGGACAGGAAACACTCAAATCACTTATCTTAACTTTATAAAACCTGGCACTATGTAATCCAAACAATAAATGTAAACATACATGTATACAAAGCATGGTTAAGCTGGCCCCATTTGGAGAGGAAGCTAAATAACAAGGACATATCACATTAGGTGCCTGTGCAAAGACAGCACCAGAAGCCCCAATTACCCTTGGATGAAACTATTTACAAATTTGCCCAAAAATAATTTTGCCTAACCACTGATCAGGCATTTAGGCTGGTCTGGAGTAGCCAAGTTGACATGCTACGTTGGCATGTGTATGGCCAACTTTATCAAGGAAAAGCAGCTTTAATATGCCATTTTGGCAAGGTATGGCATCATTATTAAACATTCAAGGGCAAATGCTGTACACTGGGCAACTATACCATAGAGCATATATAGTAGAATGTCACAAAACCTACATAATCCCTGAATAAAAAGGTTTCTTCAAATTAAAATTCATTTTTGTACAATCTTTAATTCCTTTTAAGGCTGGTTTTCACTAAATAAAAGCAAAAGTAAAAATAATCTATTTTTGTGATTTTGTATCAATTATTAGTTACTGAAGCCTTTTCATGGGACCTATTTGGAGTAAAAACACCCCCAAATTACTCTGGGCCAAGTATAAAATGAAATATGTGGGTCAACTGTATGATGATCAGAGGTTAAAGTTAAACTGCCCACCCACCCTATAGAGCTGGAAATCCTTAATAAATCAAGAGCTTCCCCTTTACAAGTTAACATATATTAACAGATGATGCCCAGAGAAATATGGGGTGCGTGGGCCGACACGCTTAGTACAATCAGACCCCAGGCTAGTGGCTAACAGGATATTACCCATTAAAGCATGAACAGGTACCGACGCACACCTCACGGCCCAATCCCCCTCCCTCCCCCCCTTTTACAGAACCTAGTTTGTAAACTAATATGGTTTTATCTTTCACTGCTAGCACCAGCGGTTCTGGTTTGTTACTTTGGAGAACTGCTTAACCCAGTGATCTCCAACCAGTAGCTCGTGAGCAACATGTTGCTTTCCAACCCCTTTGATGTTGCTCTCAGTGTCCACAAAGCAGGTGCTTATATTTGAATTCCAGACTTGGAAGCGAGTTTTATTTGCATAAAAAACTAAGTATAGTGCCAAGTAGAGCCTCCTGTAGGCTGCCAGTCCACATAGAGGCTACCTAATAGGCAATCACAGCCCTCATTTGTCATCCCAAGCGACTTTTTCATGCTTGTGCTGCTCCCCAACTATTTTTACATTTCAATGTGGCTCACTGGTAAAAAAGGTTGGGGACTCCTGACTTAACCTGTTTGATCAACCAATATATGCTCTAAGTGTCACTGGACTGTTCTCCTGTTCCTCTGTATGTTAAAGATGAAACCAGTAAATAAAAACATTTAAATAATAAAAAACAACACCCCAAGTTATTGCACATGTAGATATGACAAAAATAAAACACATACTGATATCCAATGGGGAAAAGTTTCTCCTCACAGTCTGAGAGATCAGTCAGGATTCCAAGGCAGTCAATGGTCATGGAACCTAAAACAGCAGCAAAAAAACAAATAGGATGTTCTAGAAAATGGCATTATGAACAGTAATCAGAATAGCTTTATGAAGGATAGGTCACGTCAGACTAATTGTATTGCTATTTATGGAGAGGTTATCAGTGGGGTTACAGCAGATCTATTTGGATTATGCCCCACAAATGGCTGCTTTTTAAACGAAGGCCTGTTGGTCTTAGAGAAGCGATTTGCACTTGGATAGAAAACCGACTACAGAGAGTGCTAGTTAATGGTACATTCTCTACTTGGAGTAAGGTTGTTAGTGGGGTCCCTCAAATTTCTGTATTGGGGCCGCTTTTATTTAACTTCTTCATTAATGACTTAGGAGATGAACATCAGAGATAATGATATCTCTGAAGCTTCATTTACCAGTATGTCCTTCCAGCAGACACAAAGGCACCCATTGCGATTAGAAGAAAGGAGGTTCAGTCTAAATATTTGAACAGGGTTTTTTTTGTTTTGTTTTTTTTACAGTGAGAGCTGCGAAGTTTTGAAATTCTCTACCTGAATCAGCTTTATTAAATGATAGCCTATAAAAGGGGTTGGATGGTTCTTTGGAAAGTGAGAAAATACAGGGTTATGAAGATAGTATGTGGACTGGTCCGATTGCCATCTTTGAGTCAGGATGGGAGTTTTTCCTCTTCTGCGTCAAATTAGAGGCACCAGATGTTTTTTTGTTTTGTTTTTTTTGCCTTACTCTGGATCAACTAGTGGTTAGGCAGGTTATATATATATATATATATATATATATATATATATATATATATATATATATATATATATATATATATATATATATATATATATATATATATATATATATATATAGACATAAAAGATTAAACTTGATGGACATGTATTTTTTTCAACCTAACTTCTATATTACCATGTGAGCAGCACAACTGCAAAAGAAGGGTAAATGAAACCTATGCCTTAATTTACCAATCATTATGTGAATATTCTCTGGTTCCAATCCATTTAGATACTTTCTGCGTAGGGTGATCCCTTCAAAATCAACAAAAACCCTTCTTAGGACCTCAAAGCCATTATCCGAAACAATCTGCAGAAAAGAAATACAAATAATAGATAGCTTGGTAGTCTCTTATGAAACTTACAAAAATAAATAGCATGCCAATTAATTGAAATGAGTGATATGCATATACAGGTATTGGATCCCTAATCTGGAAACCGATATCCAGAAAGCTCCGAATTACGGAATGGCTGTCTCCCATAAACTCCATTTTATCCAAATAATCCAAATTTTTAAAAAGGATTTCCTTTTTCTCTGAAATAATAAAAAAGTAGTTTGTACTTGATCCCAACTAAGATACAATTAATCCTTATTGGAAGCAAAACCAGCATATTGGGTTTATTTAATGTTTAAAGAATTTCTAGTAGACTTAAGGCATGAAGACCAAAATTACGGAAAGATCCGTTATCTGGAAAACCCCAGGTCCCGAGCATTCTGGATAACATGTCCCATACCTGTATTATAAATGAGGGATATTCATATATTAGCATTAAACTAAAGATACATATATACACAAATACACAAAACTGTCAAAGCTACCAAAGTACAGTACTTAAAACAAGTTTACGCTACTCAAACGCACCACTATAACTGTTCACTCACCTCTCCTTTAATTAAATCCTTGTGTTTCTGACAGTAAACCTTTTTGTCTTCTAAGAATACACAGTTCTTTTTACGTGCACACATAAAATGGTAGTTGCTAGTACAAGAAGTTAGGCAGCATCCAACTGTGGCACCCAACTTTAAGCACAGTTCACAACGCTAAGGAAGAAAAAAAAAAGTGGAGAGTTACAAAATGAATACATGAAAAACTTGATGACAAAACTGATTTTTAAAACATCTTATAATGCTGACATTTAATATTTTTAGATTTTTTTTTACTGCATGAAACAAAGGCCTAGCTATTCACTTTGTGTTTGCGTATATTTGAGGGTTGAAGGTCACACAATGTTTGAATGCTCAGAAATTGCTGTATATACAGTAAGTCATCAAGTAGTCCACTCACATAATATGCTAAGATGGAATGCTCTCTAAGTTTAGTAACCAATTTCTAAAACCAATTGCTAATAAAATAGCATTTGTATGTTACACAAGGGGCACCAGATATTCATTGTATCTGTGTGCCCTTAATTTTGCAAACTGCACACAATGCATCAAGCCAGCCTAAATTAGTGTAATGCAAAAACAGTGTATAGGTGCAAGGACCTTTGATCTACAGCATTAAATTGGTTTGAAAAAGACCAAAGTCCATCAAGTTCAACTGCCTCCAAATGAAACCCAGTGTCCATACATACACACACTCACACCGACCACCCAATATCTATACTAACTGCAGATTTTAGTATCCCAATAGCCTTTGATATGTCTGTCCAAGAAATCATCCAAGCCACTCTTTAAAGGAATTAACTGAATCAGCCATCACAACATCACCCGGCAGTGCATTCCACAACCTCACTGTCATGTGAAGAACCACCTACGTTGCTTCAAATGAAAGTTCTTTTTTTCGTCTAAAGGGGTGATCTCTGGAGAAGTGATCCTCTTTATGGGTAAAAAGGTCCCCTGCTATTTGTCTATAATGTCTTCTAATATACTTGCAAAGTGTAATCATGCCCAGTGGCGTAACTAGATATTACTGCAGCAAATTATTTCAGGCCCCCAAAATGTTTAGAGGTTGACTTGTTTTACCAATATTTATTGAAATTGTATATGAATTAGGGCCCATGGGGCCCCTATACCTCCTGGGCCCCCCTATATATATTATATTTAGCTACAGAATGACTTGCATTAAAGGGACAGAATTTTGGGGGTTCCGTATGCATCTAAATTTATTCCTAATGTATTTTAAAAATGAAATTGTTAGTGAACTATTTCTTAAGTATGTGGTGAATTGATGTTACCTGAGCAATGATACCCTAACCATTTTTTGTATTTTTTTTTTTCTTCAACCTGGAGTTTAAGTTCTGGCCATGGTCATTGACCCCAGCAACCAGGCTTTAAAAATGGATTTTAGTATATGCTAGCATGTGGCATACCATTCCTATAGTACCTACCAGCTGTTTGCCTCTGATTACAGCCATGTGAACATTTTTAAGGGAGCCATCATCATCTTCAAATACCTCTGCTGACCACAAGGCGCAGTTTACATGTGTCCACTCATCTTGTCCTAAATAAAGCAGTCGACCAGCATCCTATAAAAATAGAATTGCAATAATTTTAAAAATCACCAGCATAGTATACTTCAGTTTACTTTATAATACTATAATTCAATGCTCAAATCACCAAGACAGCTATAATTAAATTGTATGTACTCCACCAATTCTCCTTGCTGTCAGAACATAAGTCTGTTTAAGGACAATATCAGAATTAGAGGTTTCCAGTGCCTTGAGATCCCACACATTGAGATCCAGTGCCCTCCAGTCACACACAGAAGATTATTGCCTTCTTCTGCTTTAAAAAATACAGCACTAAGAGTGCCCAAAACAGCTTGTCTGATATTGCACTTAAAATGTTAAATGTCCTTTGAAACAATGTTACAAACATGTAAATTAAATCAATATCTCAGATCAGTGGTTGTATTTAACATTATGGCAGTTTCATTATTATGGCTACCAAACCATACATATACCCTAGCACTGGTAAAGAGTAAGCTCCACCATAAAAAAAAGGAGATTTTGTGTACTCACCGTTAAATCTTTTTCTCTTCGGTCTCTTGGGGGACACAGGGACAGTGGGGTATAGCTGCTATCACTAGGAGGCAGGGTATAGCTGCTATCACTAGGAGGCAGGACACAACCTTAAGAAAACAACTGACTCCTCCCTCGCTGGCTATACCCCCAGCAGGCGGAGCTTAGGTCAGTTTGTACCAAAGTCAACAGGATATAAGATAATCATAACTTTTAACTATAATAGAAAAAACAACCGTATCATGTCTGACGGAAGTGAGGGCCTCAATCCAGGGAGGGAAGCCCTGTGTCCCCCAAGAGACCGAAGAGAAAAAGATTTAACGGTGAGTACACAAAATCTCCTTTTCTCCAGGTCATCTTGGGGGACACAGGGACAGTGGGGACATACCAAAGCTCTCCCCTAATAAGAACCGGGTGGGAGAAAAGAGGCCTATGTAGAGCTAACCACCGCGGCCTGAAGCACCCTGCTGCCAAAGCGAGTGTCAGAGACCGCAAAGGTATCAAAATGGTAAAATTTGGAAAACGAGTGGACTGAGGTCCACGTCGCTGCTTTGCACAGCTGTTCAGCCGAAGCTTAGTTTCTAAACGCCCAGGACGTACTCACACCCCTGGTGGAGTGGGCTGTGACTCTGCTTGGAGGAGTTTTGCCCCTTGCTGTGTATGCTCTGTGAATAGCTTGTTTAATCCAACGAGATATAGTCTGTTTTGAAGCTGGAGCGCCTTGACGCGACCCTGAGGGAATGATGAATAGCGAATCAGACTTGCGGATGTCTTGAATTCTGTGTAAGTAAAACTTCAGAGCCCTCACAGGATCCAGAGTATGCAGTGCCCTCTCTTTCTGGTTGGCCGGTGCGGGGCAGAAGGAGGGAAGAACTATTTCCTGATTCAGGTGGAATTCTGAGACAACCTTCGGCAGAAAAGATGGGATGGTGCGAAGGACAGCCCTGTCGTGGTGGATAACTAGGTAGGGCACCTTGCAGGAAAGAGCACTGAGCTCCGAGACACGTCTTGCTGAAGCGATAGCCATGAGAAAAACAGTTTTCCAGGTAAGCCACTGAAGAGACACTGATCCAAGTGGTTCAAAAGGCGGGTCTTGTAAAGCTCGAAGAACTAAGGTTAGATCCCAGAGGGGGACTGGAGCTCGCATGGGAGGAGCTATATGAGCTACCCCCTGCATGAATGTCTTGAAATCTGGAAGCAATGCTAGCCGTTTCTGGAAGAGTACAGATAGAGCTGATAGTTGCGACTTGAGAGAACCTAAGGACAAGCCCATGGAGAGGCCTTCTTGCAGGAACTCTAGAATGTTTGGAATGGATAGCAGTCTGAACTTCATCTTATGTCTAATACACCACTGACGGTAAGTGGACCAGACTCTGTGGTAAGCCCTAGCGGAAACCGGCTTCCGGGCTGCACACATCGTGCGTGCAACATTTCTGGAGAAACCCTTCTGGGTTAGAATTTCGGTCTCAAGAGCCATGCCGTCAAATGTAGATATGTTGGATTCGGATGCCTGATGGGACCCTGAGTGAGAAGGTCCGGAAGTGGAGGCAAGGTCCATGGCTTTTCCAAGGAGAGGTTCAGTAGATCTGTGAACCACGCTCGTCGATGGCCACCTCGGAGCTATCAGAATGAGGGTGGTCCGTTCTCGTTGTAATTTCCTGATGGTTCGTGGTATGAGAGGCAGAGGTGGGAAGGCGTAGGCCAGACTGAAGGGCCAGTCGGCCGTCAGAGCATCCGCATCTATAGCCAGAGGATCTCTGTACCGTGCCAGGAAGGCTGGAACCTGTCTGTTGTGCCTGGTTGCCATCAGGTCTACCTCTGGTAGCCCCCATCTTCTGGTAATCTCTTGGAAGATCTCCACGTTGAGCGACCACTCGCCTGGATCCAGGGACTGTCGGCTTAGGAAGTCTGCTTCCCAGTTCAACAACCCTGGAATGTAGATGGCAGACAGCTGGACCTGGTGTGTCTCGTCCCACTGAAATATGAGTTTTATTTCGTTGAGTGCTCCTCTGCTTCGTGTCCCGCCCTGGTGGTTGAGGTAAGCCACCGCTGTGGAATTGTCCGACTATCTTTACGGCTTGGCCCTCTAGGTCTTGTTGCCAGTGGAGTAATCCTAGTCGGATTGCCCGGATCTCGAGCAGGTTGATCTGCAACTGTTTTTCGACTAGGCTCCATTTTCCCTGGGCTGATCTTCCCTCGAGAACTGCCCCCC
Organism: Xenopus laevis; assembly: GCF_017654675.1. NCBI lineage: Eukaryota > Metazoa > Chordata > Amphibia > Anura > Pipidae > Xenopus > Xenopus laevis. Next base: position 82,700,692 of record NC_054383.1, read on the forward strand.
AGCCGAAGAGGCTTGCGTCTGTCGTCAGAACGCGCCAACAGGGTTCCCCTAGATTTCTTCCTATGGTGAGATGGGGAGCTTGCAACCACCAAAGGAGGGAAGTCCGCGTTTGTTGAGACAGCGGAATCTCCTGTAGTAAGGATTTTCGTTTCCAAGTGTTGAGAATGTTCCACTGTAGTTCCCTGAGGTGGAATTGGGCAAATGGTACTGCTTCTATGGTAGAGACCATGACTCCCAGTACTTTCATGCAGAATCTTGCTGTGTGACGTGGCTTCTGAAGCAGTGCTTTCACTAGACCTTGAAGGTGGATTATCTTCTCCAGAGGGAGGGATATCCGTCGTGTCTGTGTGTCGAATCTCATGCCTAGGAAGATCATGGATTGGTTGGGCATCAGAGAGGACTTGCTGAGGTTCAGAACCCAACCTAGATCCTGCAGTCTGTCTATGGATATCTGTAGCGACCTTTGGGCCTCCTGGAGGGACGGTGCCTTGATTAATAGGTCGTCCAGGTAGGGAGTGATGGAGATTCCTTCGTTGCGAATCACTGCTGTGGCTGTCGCCATGATTTTCGTAAAGACCCGAGGGGCCGAGGTGAGGCCGAATGGGAGACTTGTGAACTGGAAATGGTGGTTGTGGAAAGCAAAACGCAAGTATTTCTGATGCGGAGGGAAAATGGGTACATGCAGATAGGCGTCCTTTATGTCGAGGGACATAAGGAATTGGCCTGGGGACATTGCCGCTATGACAGATCTCAGGGACTCCATTTTGAACTTCCGCGGTCGAATGAACTTGTTCAGTTCTTTCAAGTCTAAGATGGGGCGGACTGATCCATCCTTCTTGGGAACTACAAATAGGTTTGAGTAGAAACCCTTGAAGAGCTCGCTGCTGGGTACAGGAACAATCACTTCTGCAAGAATGAGATTGGAGATGACTTCCTGGAAGGCTGTGCGTTTGCTCGACTCTTTTGGGAGTCTTGACATGAAAAATCTGTGAGGGGGGGGGATGAAAACTCCAGGTGGTATCCTTGAGATACGACTTTGTGGACCCAGGAATCTTGGGTAAGCCTGATCCAGACGTCGGCAAAAAAATTTAATCTCCCCCCTATTGACGTTGGGCCTGTGGAGGCGGTGTCATGCAGTGGTATTCTTGTCTGTGGTCTTTGTAGTTTGCTTTCGAGTCTGCCAGGGAGGTCTTTGCTTGTTTGTAAAGCGCCCTCTGCTTGAAAATGACATTGAAAATCTCGGGGGAGAAGATCTCGAATTTTTGGTTTGAGAGCCACGAAAAAACTTTCCCCTACGAAAGGAAGACCGTGCCTTAGGCTGAGGTAGTAGAGTGCTCTTACCTCCTGTAGCCTGACTTATGATCTTGTCCAGGTCGGGGCCAAAGAGGAGCTTCCCTTTAAAGGGGATGGCAGTTAGAGACTTCTTAGAGGAAAAGTCAGCTGACCATAATTTCATCCATAGGGATCTGCGGGCTGCCACCGCCAGGGCTGAAGACCTACTGATCACCTGAGTTGCGTCCAGAGAAGCTTTGCATATATAGTCATTCGCTTCCTTGATTTGGGAAGCCCATTGTGAAAGTTCATGACGTGGCGCTCCTTCAGCAATGGCGTTGATGAGGGAGCCAGTCCATGATTGGATTGCTCGGCTAACCCATGCTATAGCTAGAACTGGACGAAGGGACGAGCCAGAAGCTGAAAAAATAGAGCGTAACAGGCTTTCTAACTTTTTGTCCATAGAGTCCTTGAATGAAGAAGCGTCAGGGACTGTAAGGCTGTATTCTTGGAGAGTCGGGATACAGGTGCGTCTACTGATGGAGGAGACGACCATTTTTCAGTAAGCTCCGCCGGGAATGGGTAGAGCTTCAAGAAACGGCGGTTGGTTTGGAACTGTCTCTCTGGTTTGTCCCATTCCTGCTGAATGAGGAGATCAAGCTGGGTGTGTGAGGGAAACACCGGTGATGATTTGCTGTGCCTCTTGAAAAGAGACTTTGAAGACTCACTAGAGGCTTCCGGCTCTTGAAGATGGAGAGTTTCCAGCACTGATGAAATCAAAGTGTCTACAGACTCTGTAGAGATCCTAGCAGAGTGTTCCTCCTCGTTATCCGAACCGGAGGACAGCTCGCCCTCGGAACGATCGTGATCTTCCCCGGAGTCTAGTATGGGAGAAGATGGTCTGAGAGGAGAATTGCTCTCTTCATCGGAAGGAGAAGGGGCTCTACGCTTAGAGGGTCTCGGTTTAGGATTTTCCAGACGAGCAAGCAGCTTGTCTAATGATTGAGCCAACTTGGGAATTCCGGTGGCCAAATGAGATGCCCACTCGGGAGTGGAAGGCCTTCTGTGAGGAGAGGGTTCCCTGCTGGAGACTAGAGGCTCCGCCTGAGTAGCCTGGTTCACCTGAGGTGGTGTAGGTACTGGGGGTTCTGCACCTGATTGGTGTGGTTTGCATTTTGCACAAAATGGTTCTTTGTGACCGGAAGTCAAACGTTTGCGGCATTTGGCACAGGCCAAATACTTGACAGAAGCTACAGGTGCTGCCCTGGAAAAAGGACCGTCACTGGTTCCTTCAGACATGGTACCAGTGGAAGAATAATTGCCAGAGGTAATTTTGTGCCTGGGGGATGAGAAATCCCTGTTAGGAAATTGTGCACTAACCTTTAGAGACAGTCAGGGAAGGAGGAGTAGCTCTTTTATTAAGCTTGTGTGTTCCTCCCTGCTCCAAAAGGAGCGCTGTATAGGCTGAGCGTGTGTGACAGCCTGTACCCGTGTGTCCCGAGGGCTGCTCTAACAGGAGCGTTATTCTGCGGGAGGCGCGCTGTAGGAAATGGCCGCCAGCAGTGTGAGGCGCGCTGAAGATCGCGCGAGAGTTTGTGAGAGCGCGAGCGCCGCTTTCGGCGATGCGCTGACATAGATGCAGCCCAGAAAATGGCGGCCGTTACTTTGATTCCCTGGGGCTGCCACCGCCCACTTGAGGAAAACGGCCCACAAGGCAGAGAAGGGGCGCCAAACAGGGAGGTTTGACGATCCGCTTCTGAGTAAGAGTGCTGCCATAAGTATATAGGCCAGCACATGGTAGTGGAGAGAGAGAACCTTATCCCAACTCTCCCTCCCCCCTGTGCAGGGCTTCCGTGAAGAAGCTTGCATACCTGCAATGGCTGCCGGAGTTTGGCAGGAGAGGGGGGAGGAGTGGGCAGCAATGGGAAGAGTCGCCCAATAAGCTTACCTGGGAGCTGGTCTTCGCTCTCTCTGTCTCCGGCCAGCGTGTACTCCTCCTGTAGAGGAAGGACATGTTTAGGAGCTGGGTGGTGTGTGCAAGCACGGTAACCCCGGAGACAGGTCCCACGTTGGAGGGTGTTAATAAGGACTTTTGCTCAGTGTAAAAGTACAAAACAACCCCCAGGTGTCAGCAAAAAACTTGACTGAAAATAAATCACATCCTAACCTCCTGAGGACACAACTAAAACTGACCTAAGCTCCGCCTGCTGGGGGTATAGCCAGCGAGGGAGGAGTCAGTTGTTTTCTTAAGGTTGTGTCCTGCCTCCTAGTGATAGCAGCTATACCCTGCCTCCTAGTGATAGCAGCTATACCCCACTGTCCCTGTGTCCCCCAAGATGACCTGGAGAAAAGAGGCATGATCGCAATGTAGGCATTGATTGCAGTGGACAGTATACCACTGCAATCAATCAACCATTAGCCTTTAATATTGAAGCACAGATTAATGAAAGAGACATACAGATATAATAATAATGAGCAAACAAATTGTTAGTTATTGTGATTAAATGGACTGCAGCATACTTTGTCGATACTAAATAATTCTGAGGGGGTAAAATTATAATAAACAAAGTTTGAATCAGGTCTAATAAACTTCAGCAACCATATATTTGCTTTGAAATCAGAATAGAGCAATTGTTGCATGACCGGGTTATGGCTTGGGCCAAACTCTGCAACATCTATTACCTTGAACCCTAGGCATGATCTTAAGGAATATGGTCATTCAATACAAACGCAAATGTCTATCCAATACTTGTAGGTTTGGAAGACTAACATGTCATTCTGTAGAAAAACATGCAGCAAAACAATTATCTGAACAGGTAAAACATACCTAAATGTGATGATCATCTAATCAAAAACAATTGTTGTATTAAAGCGTTAGTATAATAACCCAACGTTTGTGTTTAACAGATAATCATCCTACAGCATTGTTCTAATGCTTTGTTCTAAGAAGTGTTACTTCTATAGTGCTATGGATCATTAAAAGCTTTAGGGATAACATTTGAACACAAAAAAAAAAAATAATTAAAAAAAAAGTAATAGAATGAAAATAATATTTAAAGGGCATGTAAAGGCAAAAAAATAAAATCCAATTTTTACTTTCTTTAATGAAAAAGAAACCTATCTCCAATATACTTTAACTAAAAAATGTGTACTGTTTTTATAAGAAACCTGACTGTATGCAGTGAAATTCTCCCTTCATTTACTGCTGTGGATAAGAATTGTCAGACGGTCCCTAACTGCTGAGCAGGGAAACAATCATACTTATGAACAGCAGGGGGAGCCCCCGCATTACTTTCCAGCCATGCAGAACTCAAGCAGCTTTGTTTATGACGATCCCTAAGCAGCCCAGACCACACTGAGCATGTGAACAGTCTTAGTCTTGCAAAGATGTTTAACAAAGTTACAAGATGGTGACCCCCTGTAGCCAACTTTGAAAGCATAAATTATTTGTTTGATTAGGCTTGTGGTGCAGTAAGTTCATGTTTATATTTAGTATACAAAATACAGCATTTCTAGCCTTATTCTATTTTAGACTTTACATGCCCTTTAATTAGAAAGAGATGTTTCAGCCATGGTACTGAAAAAAAATCCCTTATGTAACTCCAATCTATTACTTTGGCTAGTGGCATACTAAGCGTTTTCTCTATAGTCTCCTTGGTCTCACAGACTCATTCGACCCCTCCCTCACCTTGGTCCATTGAGAGGTAATGGGACTTGGAAGTTGCTCTGCTTGCCAGAGAATTTATGTTCCTACTATGAAAAGGGACTTCAAGTCCCAGAATCAATTTGTTAACAATTGAACAAATTGAAGAAGGGTTTGCATTAAACTGTCAAGACTAAAGGATGATAAGACAAAATCTGTGGAATCGGATAAAAACACATTTATATTTGTTTTTGGAAGTTCGTACATAGTGATGGGCAAATCTCACCTGTTTCACAAAGAATTTGTGAAACAGCGGAAATTCGCTAAAATGAATTGGTCTATGGGCGACAAATTTTTGACACAAGACAATTTTTTTCACCCATTAGAGTCTATAGGCGTCATTTTTGTGGAGAAACTTGGCGAAAAATTTCATACATCATTATTCGTATAGTGTTAGTGCACATTTTCTACACAATGCCAACTGAATATGTTTATGTTCAAAAACTGGGGTATATTTAACTTTAAATTTTCTTAACTCTCAGCAGCACCCTAAAACGATGAGATCTACTCACATTGGCATTGTCATCACCATACTTCAAGCACAAAGCACACTGACGGTTATCTTCCAACCCTGGTGGAGGAGGAAGTTCTGGACTCTCCTCCCTGTTATGCTCTGTGGCTGCAGGAAGACAAACCACAAAGAGATCAGCATGTGGAAATTCACCTGCAAACATGCAAACACATGAGAGAAAGGATAACGGACATTACAGACTAGTGGACAGCTTTGTACCTGGTCCCAGCTTGAAACCTTATAAATCAGAAAAACCTACAGCCTACATGTATTTTTGAGAGCCTGTTTTACCCTTAAAGCGATAGTTCACCTTTAAGTTAACTTTTAGTATGTTATAAAATGGCCAATTTTAGCAACTTTTCAAATAATTTTTTATTTCTTATAGTTATTTTTAAATTTCTTGCTTTCCTGACCCATGTAGTCAAAAAAACAATTGCTCTGTAAGGTTAAAATTTAATTTTACATTTTATTACTTCTCTTTCTGTTCAGGCTTTCTCCTATTTATATTCCAGTCTCTTATTCAAAACCCTGACTGGTTTATAGGGTGATTTGAACTCTTAGCTGTTAAATTCCAAACTGGACAGCTTCTAAACAAAAGGTGAAATAATTAAAAAACCACAAGTAAAAAATTAACTCCAGTTTCAAAGTGTCTTAGAAAAGCACATACTACATAGCATTAAAAGTAGGAAAGGTCATGTGAGGCACGTAATCCACTATGGGGATCATGGTGGGACAGAATGCATTAGACCAGGCTTACTCTGCTGAGGATTCTGGGGCACATTAAAAAGGCATTGATATGGGATTGCTTAATTGTGTTTTTTGCTGGTACCACCTGCTGTTTGTACATTGCACTTATGACATGCATGTTTTATTCATGACCACCACACAATGGTAATGTATTCAAATTAAAATATGTCTAGCACCATGTCAGATTTCAAAGTCAAATATAAAATAATCCATTTGCTCTTTTGAAAAACGGATTTTCAATGCAGAAGTCTGCTGATGCACGACTATTTACTGATGTTACTTATTTTGAAAAAAAAAAAAAATGTTTTCCCATGACAGTATCCCTTCAATTACTTAGGAGGACACATTTTCTCACTTACTTCGTGCTGGTGGGGTTGATGGTTGTATTGGATGTGGAGACTCTGGGTCTCCTGGAGATCTAGGTTTTGGAGCAGGTATTATTTTCTTCATCAGCACTGGCTGCATCGCCAACCTGTTTTCCCTTTCCTGCCACTGAGCATAGTTGTGGTCCAGAGATGGAGGAAGCACTGCATTGGGCAACATGCTGCTGCTGTAAAAGATGATGACGATTTAGCTCAAAATAAGGAAAAATAAAATGTATTCACTACAAATAGTGCAATACCATTACAAAAGGTCACAAGTATACTGAACTTTTTGGCCATCCCAGCAATAACATGTTATACCTTGGGCCTTTGAAAAACATAAGCAATCCATATTTTTGGTTAGAAAAAACATTATGCAAAGTACAGGAGGAAAAGACATGCTGAACCAGAGAGCTTTTCGCCTCATTATGGACTAATCCCTTTGACCCATAGCTCAAGCTCATCATTTTAGTAAGGTAAGGTAGGGTTGTATTTACCTGAAGGTATGTTTTTAGAAGGACGCCGAATACCAAACAGAATCCTAATTTGTATTTGCAAATTATGGGCAGGAAAGGAAAAAGTGGAAATAATTCTTCTTTTGTGACAAAAAATAATGTGATTTCCCTACCCGCCCCTAATTTATATATGCAAATTAGGCACAAGGATTCGGTGCATCCCTAATATATATATATATAGATATAGAGAGAGAGAGAGAGAGAGAGAGAGAGAGAGAGAGAGAGAGAGAGAGAGAGAGAGAGAGAGAGAGAGAGAGAGAGAGAGAGAGATCTGACCTTAGCGAGTTTTTACTGAAACAGTAAATGCATTCAAGAAACATCTGGTAATTCAAATGTATATATGATCAAGATGTATGGCAATAACGTTGGCCAGATCTCCCATGAAACTTGAGCTGCCATAGACGCACAGATATAGTCGTATAAAACAACATTTTCAGACCTTGTGGGGACTCTGACTAAAAGACCAATTGCCAAGGTACAAAAAAATGATTTTTCTATCAGACAGGTTAGACAATTTCTGTCGAGTAAAGATAATATCTTTGCATGTACTGACTATCTGACAATATCTATGGGTGACTGTCACTATTTCCAGAACATAATTTTCATACGATTGCTGTCTGTCAATTGATGGCCAGAACATCATCCAAGTTGTTATTTTTAGAAAGGTTAATCCTACAATATAAATCTGAAAGGTTAATCGTTATTCAAATATTCATCATACAAGGATTAAAATATTACCATCTATGGCCAGCTTTACATATAACGTATATACTCAAGTATAAGCCGAGTTTTTCAGCATCCAAAATGTGCTGAAAAAGTCTACCTCGGCTTATACTCGGAGTCAGTGGGCAATAGCTGAGATTGCAGTCACTTTTAATCATTCCTATACCAACAGTTCACTTGGGGAGAGACTGCAATATCACACAGCGCCCTCTGTTGGTTATATGAAAGAATAACAGTGCGCCCTCTGTTGGTTATATGAAAGAATAACAGTGACTGCAATATCACACAGCACCATCTGTTGGTTATATGAAAGAATAACAGTGACTGCAATATCACACAGCACCCTCTGTTGGTTATATGAAAGAATAACAGTGCGCCCTCTGTTGGTTACATGAAAGAATAACTGACTGCAATATCACACAGCGCCATCTGTTGGTTATATGAAAGAATAACAGTGCGCCCTCTGTTGGTTATATGAAAGAATAACAGTGACTGCAATATCACACAGCGCCCTCTGTTGGTTATATGAAGAATTAACAGTGATGGCAATATCACACAGCGCCCTCTGCACATGGTAGTGGGACAATGCACACAGTAATCCGTTTGGCAATTCTCTGTCACCATCAACTTTGCAAAGAAGTCCGGTTGATCGCTGCGGGGGTCGCTTTGGCGGAATGTGCGCTGCTGGGAGACAGGGCTGTAGCTGTGTCTAGGCTTATACTCGAGTCAATAAGTTTTCCCAGTTTTCGTAGGTAAAATTAGGTACCTCGGCTTATACTCGAGTATATACGGTAACCATGCTAATCTAAATTATGAATTAGGAACTACCGATGGCTGCCCCAAGTTCAAACAGTAATGCCAATTTAATGCAGTCAAGGAAGTCAGACATATTTTTTATTTAAAGTGATACTGACACTAAAAACTACTTTTTAAAATATGAATGTTATGATATTCATTATACAAGGATTAAAATATTACCATCTATGGCCAGCTTTACATATAACGTATATACTCAAGTATAAGCCGAGTTTTTCAGCATCCAAAATGTGCTGAAAAAGTCTACCTCGGCTTATACTCGAGTCAGTGGGCAATAGCTGAGATTGCAGTCACTTTTAATCATTCCTATAGTCAATAATTTGTCAATTTAATGCAGTCAAGGAAGTCAGACATATTTTTTATTTAAAGTGATACTGACACTAAAAACTATTTTTTAAAATATGAATGTACATTATAAGTTGCCTATAGGTCATGCTGATTGTTTTTTGCTTAGAACCCTGACTGTTTTGCCGACCTTACTGTCCCTTCTCAGCCTGTCAGTTAGAGTTTCTAATGCAAACGGACTCCTGCTGCACAAATATCACGAGTCCGATAGGTAATGCAAAAGCATTGAGCAAATACTTTATGGCAAAATTATAAGAAGCATGCAAAGTAAATTTTATGGTAGATGTAAAAAAAAAGGTTCAATTTCTTGTGTCAGTATCTCTTTAAGTGGTGGATCTGATTTCAAATATGCTTAAGACTCAGATTATAAAATTAATATGTATTTTAGAATTTACTAGGTCTTTGGCCAACACATTTCTTTGCTTGGATAGGTATTGTTATTGTTTAGGTTTGTTGGATGGCTCTTGTGTACCTTACAGATGCCACAGATTCTCAGATGGATTGAGATCAGTGTTTTAACAACAGCAATTGCAGGACAATCACATTTTTTTTAATAAATGTACCCAGTGGTATAATTATAGAGGGGAAGACCCTGCTGAGCCCCAACACTGAAATCATCAAACAAAAAGTACAGGCATGGGATCTGTTATCCGGAAACCAGTTATCCAGAAAGCTCAGAATTATGGGATGGTCATCTCCCATAGACTCCATTTTAATGAAATAATCAAAAACTTTTTAAAATTATTTCCTTTTTCTCTGCCATAATAAAACAGTATCTTGTACTTGATCTCAACCAAGATATAAGGAATCCTTATTGGAGTTAAAACAATCCTATTAGTTTAATTAACATTTAAATGAAAAGAACCCTTATCCAGAAAACCCCAGCTCCCGAACATTCTGGATAACAGGTCTCATACCTGTACTAGCACTTAAAAGTGTTGAACTGCTTAATGAGCAAGTGACACATGTAATACAAAAAATAACACTGGTGAAATGTTAGAATCAGTACTGATGTGGTCCACTGGCAATGGAAGGTGCCATTTTGGAATATGGGGGGAGGTTTGACATGTCCTTTATAACATCCGTAAACTTTTATTAACTATGCAGGAACATTTTATCATGCATTTAACACTCTGATTAAAAAACAAACTATAAATGAGTGTCTTACTTTTCTGACTGCCCACAGTGCTGAACTCATAACATAGGTAAGATTGATCAGTAATTGCAGATTTTATATCACAATTTTGTTACATTAAATCCCCTTGAGATGCTATAGAGGTCAATGGCAAATGTATCTTCACAATTCAAGCAAGTTGACCTTTTCTGCTGTTGCTGTACTTACTTGCTGGTAACTTTGTTAGGTTCCCAAAACCTGGACTTCTTTACACTAAACCATGGAAAAACACGCTCCATTTGCTAAAGGGAAGGAAAACTACACATTAGAATGCAAAAGAAAGAAAAGAGAGACACACAGTCACAAATATCCAGAAAAAAACCCATAAAATGTACTAAATAAACAACATGATTAGGATAAAATAAAAATGTTTATTATACCACCAGATAACCAGCAAAAATCCAAGATTGCCTTTGATGACTTGAATTTCCTGGTTACTGTGATAATGCACACAGTACCAGGCATGGAGGGCATTGATTCACCACTGTGGTGACATAGTTGGGAACTGACTGATCACTTGAGTGATGTACAGACAAGCTGAGTAAACTAGGTGCTTTATGCCTTATAAGTTCTGGTTTCATTTAATTTTCTTTTTTCCCCTTTACATTTATCTCATTCTCCGCAATACTCATAGCATCTTCAAGCAAATACAAGTCAGGGATAAGAAATACATTTCCATTGAATTGATTCTACCTAGTAGGTAACAGTACATTTGTATAATTGTATAATTGTAGGAATGTCCCTCATCCAGAGAAATATATTTTAATCTATTTTAAGACCCCTGTTTTGTTGCTGTCTCTGCTAATAAAACAGAACAGATATGTGAACTCTTGCTTACCCTTGTAAAGAAGGATTTCACCATACTGTTGGCCTTCTTCAGCTCTGGCTGGCCCCCATCTGCATTCATAGCAGCCTGGATTATTCTCACAATGTCATCACTCATCTCCAGCTAAAGGATTGTTAACATTTTTAGAACATAAAACAGCAACATTACATTTTAGCGACAACTTCCAAAATTCACACACTACAACTACACCAGATGGTGCATTGAGCAGCTGTAATTATGCACCAAAGTTTGTATGACAATATTACAACACTATGTTAGGGTCATCTGATTGGGGCCACAGGTTACCAACCATGACTGTGGGGGGGGGGGAGGAAGAGGGTGCAGGCCCAAAACTTTGGTTATATCATTTGAAAATAACCTCCATCTGATTCTTTGTCTTATTTAACTTATTTCTTGCAGATTATGATGGGTTTAAGGTATAGAACCGTCTACATAATGGTCTTTAACTAGGGTGATGCTGCAAGTCCCACACCAGTTTCACCAGCATAACCCTCAAAGGCTTGCCTTCCCCCTCCCCCCCAATTGCATCAAGTTCTACTGCAGAGAATTTTCCCTGCCCATAAAATGCAGAGAAACACAGCAGGGTGGCCACATCACATCATCTCAATCAGGTATTGGATTAAGGGGTAACCTCAGGCGAAGTGCTTTATGAGGCTTGGAAGAGGGGGTATGGGTTTCCCATTATCCTGTAAAGGGAAACGGTCACCCTAATGAATAATTACAAATCATTTTTAATGGTGGTAAAGTAAAATAAACTTTACTTACACTATATAAATTAATTAAATCTTGTTTCCTACTGTCTTGGAATTCACAGTTATAACAAGGCAGCAGTTGCCATATTATGGACACTGTTATAAAGGCAAGATTGCATCATCCCAAAATCTGAATGGAGGATCTGATACCCATGCACAGGCTACACAATTATAGGCTGTGAGGAAGGAGGGGGAATGTGAAGAGTGCATTACATTAAGGAAGTGGAGAATAGAAAGTGAAAGCAATTGTCTGCCCACCTCTATTACTAAGACACAGAAAAGGGCAGTCAATATGAGGCAGATTTTTAGATACCTTTATAACAGGTATGGATGTTTTAATAAAAAACTTTGGGTTTATGTTATAACTTCTTAGTTCTGGTTGACAGGTCCCCCTTAACAGAAAAATCAAGTTTCTCTCAATCGCTTTTAGTACAACATGAATGCACAAATAGGATTGCGATGATGCAAGAATTAATTAGGGTTGCCACCTTTATGTCTGGCTGAGACCGTGTCAATCAAGGGAATCCCGCCCGGTTTTCCTTATTTGGAAAACCGGGCAGGAAGTATAGACCCGGGCAGCCCCTCAAAATACCGGGCTGTCCGGGTCAAAACTGGACAGGTGGCAACCCTACTTATGAATTCCCAGACCAAAGGAAACAAGATTAAAATAATTTATACAGTGTAATTAAAACTAATTTTGCTTGACTAACATGATAAAATAGGATTTGGAATACTTTTTTTAGGTGACAGGTCCCCTTTAATATAAGATTCCTGCAATCAAACGACTACAAAAGCCTCATAACATACTATAATTTTGAAAGTTAATATTAAGAATAAAATAACTTTGTGAGCATCCCTGTGATGAACGTACCACTGATGTGTAATTGTTGTTGTCCATTTTCTTTTTCACCCCCTCCAGATCGAGAGGTGGCTGCTCATCTTGCTTGCCGACCTGAGTCAGAACAGGAGGATCTGGCCCTTCAGAGGAGATACGGGATGGCATATTCTCATTTGGTTCTGGATTTAAATCAGGAGGTTTTGCTGCCTGTGTAGACGAGAAAGAAAACATTGAGGTATTGTGAAGGTAGATAATCATTTAGTTTAACAGCAGGCTATTTTGGTAGATGCTGTTTCTCATAAATCTATATGCAACTTAAAGATAGAGGCATATTTAAATACCATAAAAGTAGGGATATTTACAAAACCTTATAAAGATTTAAAAAATAAAAAACAAAAAAGCAAAACCCCCAATAAAGTTCCAAACAAGCAATAGTCAGAATCAGGTCAGAAAAATAGAGAATTTGCACTACATGCACAGAGGCTCCAGTCCATACAGGTCTTTAAAGGAGAAGGAAAGACAAAAAACGAAACTACCTTCACTATGTACTCCATCAGGCCCCCTCCTGAAACGCTTCAATATAAACTCTGAAATCAGTGCTGATTCTGTGAACAAGTGTTCTGTAGTTTTGCCCTTTATAACAGTTTGGCGCCGCCATTTTTTAATCTCTTCCACCGTGCGATCCGTCGTCAATGCGCATGCGCCTCCTTTGTGACCCCCATGATGTAATCACTCGCGCATTCAGACTGCAAACAAGGAGCTACACCAGACCTCAGTCAGACAGACCCGATCGTTGGCTGCCTTTTTTAAACCTCCCCGCCTCAGCTCGTGCACTCGCTAACTTAAAGACTGTAAATCAAAAACAGAGCGAGTGCAGGAGCTTCAAAGCTTCCATTAGTTTCCTGGTAACGGGGAAGCTGCATCGGCTATTGGAGGATGAATTAATGAGTCAGGGGCAGAGAGGTCAGCAATGACGAACGGCTTTGTCACGTGACTGCATCTTCAACGCTGCACAAGGAAGACAAAAGACTCTGGTGTGCATGCGCAGGGCACGGCTGGAAGCTATTGCGCATGCGTGTGCCCTATTCAGACGGATTTCTTACAGAAACAAGGGTATGCTTTTTCATACATGTCTAAACTTTTTAAAAAATCGATTGCAGTAAAAAGTTTAAGGAAAAAACTAATGAGGGAATGCTTGCTGGTAATTATATATACTATACATTGGCAACATTTAGAGCTAAAGTAGTTTTTTGGCTTTCCTTCTCCTTTAAGACATCTAGTGCTGCTTTCTCAGATACAGATTCTAACTAAACATATAACATTAATTACAATAGGCCAGAACACCACACAGGCTTCAAATGGACTGTATACCCCTCTTGTTTAAAGGTGTGGTTCACCTTAAAGTGATACTGACACTAAAAATTTTCTTTTCAAAATATTAATCTACTTTAAAAGTTACCTATATAGATCATGTTGATTATTATTTACTCGCTGAGCCCGTCACAGTAGGGGGGCCGGAGGCAGCAGTCCAGTGGGCCCTGGACCCCCCTCAGTCCGACACTAAGTAATTGTCACTTGAACTTCCTAAATCTGACTGTTTTGCCAACCTGACTGTCCCTTCTCAGCCTGTCAGTTAGAGTTTATAATACTAATGTCCCTTTTTATTCTCTGCCCTGGTGGCTCAGACTGTTGAAACAACGTAAGACAAGGCAACTGATGGTTGCTGGGGCACAAACACTTTTGCAACACTGTTTAAAAAGTAACTGCTTTTAATAGCAACTGTTTTTGCAAATAACCTTAAAAGCACTGACAATGTTTAATACACGTATATTGAAAGTTGCTTCGATTTAGGTTTTCTTTTATTAGGCATTTTTTATTTTGGGGTTGACTTGCCCTTTAACCTGCCTGTGGGAGGAAACCCAAGCAAGTATGGGAAAAACAAACAAACTCCTTGTCCTGTGCCATATTGCTGGCAACAACTTACATGTTTAACCCCAGCACAGCCTTCACCTGATAGACTAAAGGATGACGAAAATCAGACATTTTGCTTTAGTAGCAACTTTTAAATAGTTATTAAAAGGAAAACTTTACCTTCAAAAAGAATACTTAACCAACAGATAATTTATAAGTGACCAATTAAAGAAGCTTACGAAACGGCAAATACATATTTGAAAATACTGCCCTTTAGCCACCATTTTATGATGCTCTTTCACCTGATAGGAAGCATGTTCTAACCATAATAGGAAGAAGTCAGAGCAAAAGGCAGAGTTGTGTCCATTCATTGACAGATGTAACCTACCTAGCATGTATGTGTGCCCTTGGTTTGTATGTGTCAACAATAGTACATGAGACAGAAGTTGGATTTGAGCAACAAGCTTTTCTAATTGGGAATATCCAATGGCACATGCTACTAGCAAAGTATATTTTTTGTGAAATGGCTTTATTTATGTGGAATAGTGTTGTACATATGTGCTTTTATATGTGATATTTTATAGAGACCTGAAATGTACAGATGTATAGTTTCCCTTTAATAATCCACTTGGAAGGGTGCCTGAACCACTTTTCATACTCAATTTTTAGCATTCTATTACATTCTATTTGTTGACAATAGCCTGTAGAGCAGGGGTGCCCATATTTTACTAATACGAGATCTACTTTTAGTGATGTTGTCGCAGTATGATCTACATCCATAAAAGCATTGTTACCATTCTGTGCCATGGAAAATATAACTTAAAGGGGAACTCAACACAATATAACTTGAGCTTTTTGCAAAGTAAACATAATTTCAAGTAACTTTGCAATATACATTAATTAAAAAATATGCAGACTTTTAATGATTTTAATGGTTTGGAACAGTTCCCTAAGCCCAACCCCCTGCTCTCCTGCTGATCTTTCTGACTACTTTGCTGAGCTGGCTGACTACTGTTACTTTATATCAGCAGCCACCTGTCCTCAGCCTGCATCCTCAAAACCCCACAATTCCCTGCACACACAATTTCAATAAGGAATGGGACATCACAGTGCAATGCATTTTGGGTTATGTAGTTCCTGCATGCTGTCTGTAAGCTTTGGAGAAGTTGATACAATTTGTAACATCAGTATTTAGTCTCTCCTTCCCAGCCAGGATTTCAAATCATGCAGAAAGAAGTAGTAATAGGGTTTCACTAACTTTCTTTATTAAAGTGTCTCGTAAAACTACAGTACACACAAGGATAAAATTGATTGTAAAAAAGAGAAGAGAAAAAAGAACCTTGTTTTGTGACTGCGAATTGCCTTCAACGGATAAAACTAACCCTCAATTCTGTAGACCGTGTGTCAATTCGTTAAGTGACCAACTTTTTCATTTCATCAGTTAATACATATATGTAAATTTCTCACCTTGTGCCAATAAATATAAAGTGCATGTGCTTAAATAAATACAACCAATAAAATATTGATTGTCCCTACACCGGCTCTGTGTGTATTTTATCAATTAATAATTCTATAAAAAAAAGCTAGTACCAATTAAATTAGCAAATTCGTAGTATTATATTAGTTAACTAATGAATTATAATTGATTAATATAAGTTATAAAGTGCCTGTGCTGCATTGGTTGATAAAAAAAACCTCTTAATTCATTCAGTTCATGGAGAGAAAACAGGTTTAAGATAAAGTTACAGGAAAGATACCTGTTTGTTTAAAAAGGTGCAATTTCTGTTCACCGAGGTGAAATAATTATTGAAAGAAAATCAAGAGTCGAGTCTTGCCCCAACGCGCGTTTCGCCACAGCTTACAGAAGTGAGGGTTAGTTTTAACCGTTGAAGGCAATTCACAGTCACAAAACAAGGTTCTTTTTTCTCTTCTCTTTTTTACAATCATGCAGAAAGAAAAGAACTGTTAAACAGTTGGATTTCAGCATATAAAATTGCATTTATTCATACTTTTTGAAGAAACAGGTGACTGTGATTGGTATATTAGGGGTTTCTGTGCTGTATGTGCCTCTTTATCAAATTTTGGTTTGGAAGCCTGGGTTCCCCTTTAAATATTGATTTATGAGAAAATGTATATTGTTATAATACACAAAAGCCATGAACATCTTGTAAATTATATCCTTATAAACGGTGAGTTCTGATGTCATCAGTTATAAATGGTGAGTTCTGATGTAATTTCTGTCACATGACTCACTGAAACTTGTGTATTATAATACCTTGGAGTTTCATGACCTGTATAAAAACACTCGGCCTTCAGCCTCGTGTTTTTATATGGTCATGAAACTCCTCGGTAACTTATAATATCCTTATATTTTACAAGAGGGGGTACTTTATTCACTATATATTTATCAAACAATTATGTTACATAACCTGGATATAATAAATATCTGAATGAAAAGCATGAAACGGGAGGTTGATTTAGACAAGCTGTTTGGTGTCAGTGTCTTGAGATCTACTGATCACCATCTAAAGGTCTACTGGTAGATCCCGATCTACCTTTTTGGCACCCCTGCTGTAGAGGTTGTGAGACTGACCACCCACAGATCTATCCTTCCCTTGGGGACCCAACCCAACAGTCTGGATAATTCTGCCACAGATACATATTCAGATTTTCACCTTTTAGCACAGTTACGTGTCTTACCTGCCGATAGCGCAGCAGGTGGCTGGAGGTACGGGAATTCAGAACAGCTGTAAGTACATATTTGAGAGAGGCCTGAAGTTCATTTGTCAGTGCCATCCTCCACTCAGCAGGGTGCCGCTCTGTACAGTTTATACAAGTGTAGGCCACACTTTCCGGAAGATTTGAGAGAATCTCATACATTTCATCTGTTAAATGAACAACAGGCTACTTAATGCATGAGTACTAACCGACAATAATGCAGTACTACAGAATATTGAGTGAACATCTTCATAAATGTATATGCAAAATGAAGTCATAGGTAAGTATGTTTTTTCAGGGACTCACCTGTGAGGTTCTCACATTTGGAATGCACCCAGCGATCACACTTCCCACACTGCATCATCTTGCTTTCATAATCATCATCATCATAACACTTGTTACACAAAGGGCAGAAGTTTCCTGGTGGAAGCAGATTAGCATGTAATTTAGCCTGAAGCACTAGATGTACTAAAGAAGAGTCAAATACAATCTCCGGCTTACACTTCCATTTTGTTAAGTGCCAGATAAGAAATACCATTTTACAGTAGTGGTGCTTATATACAGTACATTATATTGGTCCTATTTTTTTTCTGTTCCCATCTTTCTTTTTTTATCATTCTTTCCAACGTGTCTTTTTTTTTTTCTTACTAGTTATAAAGCAGTATCTGTTAACAACAGATTTTGAACCTAAAAGCCAGACTAGACTCGGCACAGGTACTTCCAGCATTGCTTAGCTCATCTGTACATATTAAAATATATATATCTATATATAAAATATGTTCCTCATTGTACATTAAATGAAATATTGTTTTAAAAAATGTCAAGTTATGATTTTACTGTTGTGAAGACAGAAACAGCAAAATATGCACTGTTAAAATGACAACTACATTTAGAGGTAACTGTCAGGATCCCCTATTGTGTGTAAAGAAAAGATGCAACAATTCTTAAAACAAGGTTAAATAACGTGGAAAAAAAGATACATTCACCAGAAAATAAAAGCACATTTATGTCCATTCTGAAAGTACTAAAATCCTTAAAATGCATTTAGGCTGCAAGACATGCACAAAAAGTTCGGGTACAACAGAAGAAATCTTTTTCTATACTTCCGTCCTATAAAACTGCCAATTGGGGGTAGCTAGATGCTGCTGAGGCACCATTATAGGGTTCTCTTAATGCTAATCATGAGATTGTTGACAATAGCTTTTCTAATCTGTACCAACTAGTGTTGCTTAGTCAGAGTTTTACTTATGTTACATCTAATGCAAACTAATCCCTGCTCTCGTGTTTTAAACAGTGGGTGGCGCAGGTGATGGCTGCATCAGGTCATAGAGTTTGATATAACAAGAAAGATACAAAACTATACAGACGGCTTAAGACAAACTGATGAAGCAATGCATTTACACATAATCAATAAATAAAAAGCAGTAAGCTGTACAAAATAACACATAGTTGTTAAAGAGCCAATTGTCTTACCCTTGGCAAAAAGTTTGGCACAGTCATGGCACAGGGAGAAATCATGTGACCATTGTGCATCCCATCCCTTCCCAGGTGTAGTGGAACCACAGCTCTTACATCTCACACATTTAGTGCAAATCTGAAACACAATCAAAGAGAATACCCTTGCAGAAAAAATAGACTATTATTCATGAAATCAGTAAGCCTAAAGTGATGGTTCCGCTTCATATAGAAAAGAAAAGTCACTGTTTGTTTAAAATGTATTATGTAAATCATCAAAGTTGGTTTTTATTCCCTTAGGCTTATTCTACATTACTAAAAATCAATTTGTAATCTTTTTCGAGGAATTGATATGCCTGAAGAACCATGCAAGCCCCTCAGATGCATGAGCAGTGCAACAAGAAGGGTAGGTGAGATGAAACCGTGCTTGTTGCAACCCTTAAATTCTCATCACATCAACCTGCCTTAGAGTTTAAACAAATGGTTGGTAACACCAGCTGAATTCAATGTAGTGGTGACAATGAAGTCTTGTTTAGCTAGCCACTGTTGGATCAGACTATGTGTATTACTGCACACACTTTGTACTGAAGCCTGCAAATAAAATATTTTGATAACCTATTTTTCAATCAAAGTTTTGGGGGGGAACAACTCCCTTCCTCGAGTACACAATGTGTACAGAAGCTTGCAAATAAATAGTGTTGTTTCTATAACCTACTTTTCAAATGAAGTGTGTGAGGTAAGGGACATGCTTTTGTACCACTCAAAAGAGCTGTAAGGATTCTCTTATATCCAAAAAACCATGCTAAATACTTAAAGGAAAACCAAATTTTACCAACTAGGGTGACTGGACGGTCTGTTAAAATGATCATTTGCAAACATGGGGCAACTGTGTTTTTCCACACACATTAAGTACTTACCCACACTCTCTTCTTCTTGGTGGGTTTGGTTGGGTAATTTGGTCCGAGGCACTCTGGATGGTAGCTGTTGCGGCACTTGTTACACTCCAGTAACTGCTGTGTTTTGAAAAAATGGGTTCATGTAAGTTACCGCAGACAATACAGCAGAAAGAATCACACAATATTTAATACAAGTTCAAAACAGGTATCTAAAACAAGTTTGTCAAACAGAAGAACCAATTATTATGTAATCAAGAGAGGAATATCTGGCTATACATTGCTCAAGAGATTTTTTACTGATTCACTTAGAATGTAGCAAAAGCTTTAAAGGTGATTTGTCATGTGTTGATTGGTAATAATAATAATAAAAAAGTCACAGTAACAAAAGGTAATACCTTGATAAATATATTTGAATAAAAATACATGTACAATTGGCATACACTTTACAAATTATTTCAATCTTATTTCCTTCAGTCACTTCACAAACAAAAGAAGAAGGTGGGTGCTCCGTTATTAAGAAAAATTTTGGCCATGCACTGGTCTACACAAAACAGACTGTTAATAAATAGGCGGTATGTGAGGGGTGCAGGGGCATCTAGGAAGTGCAGAATTGAAAGTGAAAGAGTGCTGTACTTCTGGCATTGAGGCTGGGAAGACTGTCTGACAGATGAGATTTTTAAGTGTGTTTATAGCATGGGTGTTTTAATAAAAAAAATAGCCAAAAATAATGTGTTTCAGTTAATTTTAAAAATAACTTATTATAAAAGTTTCATGTATGGGTGGCAGGTCTCTTTTAAATACAAATTTTCAATGATTTTAAAGAAAATGTGCCCCCTATTTTTCTACAGAAAATGACTATATGTATAATTATAAATATGAGAAAACTCACCAATGATAGTGCAGACTAGTAGCACTATGTCAGTCATTTTGCCAAAATGATTGTCATTTTCGCTGCACTATATTACACTATACTACAATATATTATATTACTAACATGGGTTAAAGGGCTCATTTGTTCAGTTCTTTGGAAAATGTGTTGCATTGTTTCCAGCTCTAGTTGCAGGAACAAAGATCATGTGGGACTCTTATTGGATTGTAATTTTGCATTCAATGCAGCCACAGTCTGAACAATGTTACTTTAATACAACCATTATGTTTCACAACCACAGCTGACAGCATGCTTTACCGTGACATTAAGAGTCCTGTGCAGGTCCATTTTTTGAAACCTGTATCCGCAATTTGACCCGCTACCAGACCCACAATAGGCCAACTAGCCCTCCGACCCAGGGACACGCAAAACAGGAAGTGAAGTCACATTTGACACAAGTGATGTCACTCCAGTGCCGAATCTTCCCAAACAAAAATTTAAAAACTTGAAGAACCACAAGGGTGGGTGGGAGGAATCAAGCCCGCACTTTTCTTGGGTATCTAAATGTGTCACCAGCGGACTACACGAATGGCCAAGGAATCTGGGACTTTTTGCCCGAACCGATGCAGGACTCTACTTGACATTCTACGTTTTTAAAAGCCGTATATATGTCTGACTGTTTACACACACTTCACTCCTAAAAACAATGTTGCAAGCCACCTTATTGATACTGACGTTTCTGCCTTCTAAGCAGAGGTCCATCAGTCACTGCTACATGTGCTTTAGGCACAATGTTTGCAATAGACTAGTATGGAAAACAGGGTCAGGTGGCCAGGAGTGATTTGACCCCCACTGTTTTCCACAAAATGGCAGTGGAAGTTAAAAAAACCTACATCTGACAAGAGCTTTACACTCTGACTATATTTGGAGCTTTCAGGTTCCTCAAATTATCATACATATATACAACTTTAAGAAATAAATATGCATTAGTAAATATATTGAAAATATAAATATACGAACAGTAAGACATTTTAAAATACATTTATAGCCAAACATTTATGTGAAAAATATTTACAATCAGCAAATGACAGACCTGATATATTTGGCTAAAAAAGTCAGTAATTCTTTAAATGTTTAGAGTTATGTCATTATTACACCAGCCTGTACACAGCCTCCATTTTGTGTCAAAACTTCTCGAATGCTTAGCAGAGTTTTTAACTCTTGTGATTTATGCTTTTATTTGTTTATATTTATGCAATTGCATCCATGTAAAGCT
Source organism: Xenopus laevis (assembly GCF_017654675.1). NCBI lineage: Eukaryota > Metazoa > Chordata > Amphibia > Anura > Pipidae > Xenopus > Xenopus laevis. The sequence continues at coordinate 82,722,421 of NC_054383.1, forward strand.
GAACTCCTGTCCTTTTACAGCCTTAACTATTTTGTTAATAATAGTTAATAGTACTGTATTACCAACTTTGATATTCCAGCATGTTCTTTTATATGTGTTAATATGGGGGTATTCAAATCTACTAATGCCCTTATATAAGCAGAAAAACATTTTAAAGATGTATATAACAAAAAATACACTGTATTACATTTATAATTTATATGTAATACAAATGTACTTTGTATTACATTTACCTTCGACATTAAACATTTAAACTCTAGTATTTGTTGCATTTTGTATGTAATGTATATGTTTGGTTTTTGCACCTATTATACAGTGCTGAGGTGTATGTTGGCGCTTTATAAATATGTGTTCATTTTATTACTAATAATAATCAATGCACTACTGCTAAACTGCTTATGAAATAGAATAAGGAAGACAAAATAAACCCCAGTATTATATTCTGTTTATAAGCATTTCCTAGATCTTCTGAGATTTAACTGTAGGCACTATACTACAAATTATTTTACTTCTAAAAAAATTAAAATAAACAAATTTTAACCAACAAAAAAATGCATAGAGCCTTTAATTATCAAAAATGAAGGTGCACACAGGGAGCCTTTGAAAAATTAAATATCCATGTCTTTATTTAAATATATTAAGAACAGGGGGTCAAAATTTCGGTCTGTTCCTAAGACTTTCTCAAGACCATGTGGTCTTATATATTGGGGATGCACCGAATCCACTACTTTGGATTCGGCCGAACCTTTGTGAAAGATTCGGCCTAATACCGAACCAAATCCTAATTTGCATATGCAAATTAGGGGTGGGAAGGCAAAAACTTTTTTTTACTTCTTTGTTTTGTGACAAAAAGTCACACTATTTACCTCCCTGGCCCTAATTTGCATATGTAAATTAGGATTCGGATTTGGTGCGGCCAGGCAGAAGGATTCGTTCGAATCCAAATCCTGCTGAAAAAGGCCAAATCCCGAAACTATGGGAGCAGCCATTCACACTAAAACGCCAAAATAAATTTTCACTTTCTGGCATTACATGTCCTTTAAAAATAGACAGTAGCTGTAGAAATAATTCTACAGCTACTGTCATGTTACACATCAAGATTTAGTCTTCTATACCAGTCAAGGCCAGCATCGCACCTTACTAGAGAAGATCTATGCCTCCAAAGTCTTCTTTTCTGTTCAGTTGCCAGAGTTTAGTCACTGACGCATAATACGCAGAATATACTGTAAGTCCATACAATATAAAATTTAAAGTTAAGGCTTTGTAATTTTAACTTAGTTTCATTATTGCATAGAAACCAGAGGATTCTGCATCAGAATGAATTTACTCTGTAGCAGCAGCTTCTATGAAAGATTGCTAATGAACACAAAAGATGCCCTTAGAAGATCAGAAGATACAATATGCTTGTTATAGAGTTGCTGAGCTGTGGACACAGTACGTTCAGTAAATACTGCATTTAAAGCCATATCATGTGATTATATTTCAGTACTCCTTTAAATTAAATTGTGCAATGTTGGACGGTAGTTACAAAGCGTTTGCCAATTCTTCCAGCACGTTTAATGAAGAGGCAAAAAATAAAAGATCTTATCTCATTAATGATACCTTGGTAGCCTGCTGCTGTCTCCCACATACATGACAGAACTTGCAATGACGACAACACCAATTTTCAAGCTGGTCTTCAGAAGGTCTCTCTCTCTCCTCTAGGCAGAAGCGGTGAAATGGTTCACAGCACACCTGGCAATAAACAAACTAAGAAGGAAGGGTACAAGAATCAGAACATCTCAGAACAATTAATGGAGAAAGACTAAAAAAAGATGTGCAGAAAATAATATAGTGAATATTGTGAAAGGCAGAGAAACAACTGAATTCCGTTTAAATAACAAGAAAAAAAAAACTTAAAGGGGTACATATCCATAAAAATCTAATTAACTTTAGTAATGTTTCATAAATCGACTTTACAAAGTTTTGTCTTTTGGATTCGTTTTTACACAATTTATTTGTGAGCTGAGCCTCAACCAAAATGTTTTTTTCTTATACAACAAGTAAGAGTTTGCAGCAGGAGAAATTGTTAGGCTGAGGATGCACACTAATAACCCCTCTATCTCAAAAAGTATGAGAAAATAAAACCTTTATTTTTATGGCAAATTACCACAGCAAGATGTGTTTTTTGTTCTAAAGAATAGCATGGTCCACTAAAAGGTAAGGCATTTACATTATGTATGTATGCAGTAATAATGGAAATACTGGTATAAAAGGCAAAAGGAATCCAGGGTAACTAACCTCAACATGCCCACTGCTAGCACAGAGAAAGCAGACGACACGTGGTGTGACAGGTGCAGTTGTTAGCAGGTTGATGCCTCCCATGTCCCATACGTTCTCTACTTCAAAATCGTGCTGTATGGGGAGGGAGGGTGGTTGGGAGAACACATTTTTAAAAGAAAAAATGTACTAGTGTATCATAATAAATCCATACAGAATAAATAATTATGTATCAAACAGGTTACTGCTTCTTGGGTTATCAGCTCTATATGTAGAAAGTAATACATACCTTAAAATCTACACAAATTCTATGTACCCCATCAGAAGGAGGTTTCTGTTTGGTGGTTCCACCATTACATGAAGTGTTCAGGAGGTTAAAACTGACTTCAGGCTTGCTGGGAGTTTGAGGTTTGTCCTATAACAACAGGTTGAACATCTTATTTACAGATTTGGGACAGATTTAGCAAATTGTGAAAGTAGAATTTAAAACGAAAGTGACTAATAATCAATCTAAATCAATATCTCGAAATGCATTCACATTTATTCTTCCAATTTAAAACCATCAGAAATCAGTACAGCATACATGGTGGATAAAGTGCATAATCTTAACAGGCTTCAGTCTTTCTTGGGGACTTTATCAGAGGTGAAATTGAAGCTTACCACAGAAAAACTCACCCACCTTCTATTCATTTCTATGGGATTTTAGACACATTTATCAATGAGTGAAAGTTAGAGTTTAACATTTGAATTATATACATTCTTCCAAAAATCCCTTAGGAATGTTTAGAGTGAGTTTTTCTGTTTTCGCACTATGCTAAATGCTTAGAAGTAAAACCAAATTTAAACTTGTTTTGAAACACAACTCTCTAAACAGACAATGATGCATGAAGGGACACAGTAATAAAGTGGTGGGTATTATTTTATGAAAACAATATATTGCAGTAAAATATGAGCCTTCCTAATATAAAAAAGGATCAGATATAAGCCACTTAATCAAATGTATGTTTTAACATCTGCAGAAATGCAAACTGCTAACCAGACAAGACAATGATGGTTGCTATACCAGATACACACCAGCACACTAAATACTTCATAAAAAGAAAAAAGAGATAGCACATAAACAAAACCGCATTTCTAATTTCTCCAGGTTTAATCTGAACAAAAGAAACTTTAAAGAATTCCTCCGAGTTATGTTACATAGATTGCTTTGCTCAGTGAATTTTGCCATCACTAGCACTGCTAGCTAAGCCACTCCGTGTCAGTCACTAAAACTACCAACATGGCATCAATAATAATTCTGATGTTTTATCAGCATTAGAAAGGCAGAGTGCCAATACTCATTTTTGCTCTGTGAGTAAAAATCCAGCAAGGGATGCACATTTTGGTTTGCTGTTCACTTGAAGCTTTAGTGGCAGGCCTTCCATGTCATAAGGGAACAGGTGCTAAACACATAATTGGGAGTCAGCTGTCATAGAAAACTAAAAAAGTACAAAGTATTCAGCATCAGCTCAATCTTAGTGGCAAGAGTGAAATTGTAAACAGAGAGAAATCTAGTTACTGTACAAAATATATCCCCTAAAGCCCCATTTACCCGCTTTCCAATGGCTGTGCCAAAAGATATTTGGTCCGGAAAAAAAGATTTAGTCACCGCTGCTTTTCTTAGATTCCAGCAGATGACCCCATGCAGTGGGGCTACACTGTGCTGCTCAAGCTAAGACTATAGAGGCCTTAGCACTCATCATCACAAACAAGGTTTTAAGAATTGTACCCTTGGATATTATGGCATGTACTTCCAGCCCCACACAGGTACTCAAAGAATAAGAAAAAAAGAATGGGATGTTGAGTAATCGGTTTAAACCACGCTGTAGTGTCATCTAGCTGCTAATTTTTCAGCGGTCAGACTAATAAACTCTGGAGTTGATTAATTGCTAGAGAGGATGTACAACCATTGTTTTCAAACAAAAATAAACTATTATATATAAAAAAATAATACTTTACTTGTCTAAGGAGAAGTATTTGCATATTCTGGTTTTATATTGACACTCAGGATAAATATGCATAATACATAGGTATACATAGAGAAGGAAGACATTTACATTACCAATATGTTTATATTGGCATGTAAAAACCTTCCATCCATACAAATCTCCTCACCTTCTCCTTGCCTTTAGATTTCAGCAGAGCCCCAAGCCTCATTGCCAGCTTTTTCTGTTTGTTCTGTTCAGTTGCTAAAAGTAACAAATGATATGTCCGTTTAGGAAGGATTGCATAAATATAAAATGTATTGCTATTTCATCACAGCAACTCATTAAATTAGCATATGCTTATTCTTGGAAAAGAATCAACATTCAGTGATGCTTCATGTCAGATTTCTGATATGTCAGTACAGTGCTAGCAACACACCAAATGCTTGAAACAATGCCAAAGCTGGCACTATAAAATAATTTTGTTACTCACCGATAAATCCATTTCTCTGTTGTCAAAGCGGGACACAGGGAACGTATGAGGTTAAGCTCCATCCTCTAGGAGGCAGGACGCAATGCTAATTTGCATAGGGGATGTGCCAGCCCATTTCGGCTTACTCCTACACCTAGCTCTGCCTATCATCATTTGGTACCAAAGTCTGTATGTGTATAACTATTAACTTTTATAACTTGAATACCTATAAGGCACAACATAGAAAGGGGATGACTATGAAGATTTTCATTCTTTTTACAGGGTGTGAAGCCCTGTGTCCCCGTTTCAACAAGAGAGAAATGGAATGAACGGTGAGTAACAAAAATCCTATTTTCTCAGCTGTCTAAAGGGGGACACAGGGAATGTATGGGGACTTAAAGCAGCCCCAGTTCCAGTAGGATGGGATACCATAGAGATATCTGCACCACTGAATGCAGAACCTTTCGGCCAAGAGAGGCCTCAGTTGACGAAAATATTTTCCTTTTGACAAGTAGGCATGCCGAATAGTCTTCCAAATCCACCTAGCAATGGACGTTTTGGACGCTTCGTGATCTTTCCTGGGCCTGGGTTCGACGAAAAGGCATGGAGCGCTCCAAGTATTTGTGCAAGGCACTGACCACATCCAGGGTGTTTTCTTTCTGATTCCTGGGATATGGGCAAAGAGATGGAACTACAAGTTTCTGATTCATATGGCAGGCAGAAAATACTTTGGGCAGCAAGGATGGAACGGTGCGCAACACTGCTTTGTCTTTGTGGAAAATCAAGAATGTGGGGTCACATGACAGAGCTCCCAATTCGGACACCCTTCTAGTGGAGGATATTGCTAGTACCACTTTCCATGTGTCAGAGATTGAATCCAAGGGTTTGAAGGGTGGTTCAAGTAGAGCCTCAAGCACAAGGTTAAGATCCCAACCTGGGACCAGTGGTCAGAAGAGGGGGCCAGATGTGCCACTCCTACAAAAATGTTCTAATGGAGTCGTCTAGCGCTATTCGTGATTGAAGAAGAACTGTAAGTGCCATCAGCACTCGTGTAATGTCAAGCTGGAGAAACAGTGCTTGGAATTCTCTGCACCAATTCCAGACCCTATGATAGGATTTGGACGAGGACGGCTTACAGGCTCATATTCATAGTCTATGACCTTCTCTGAAAGTCCCTTAAGTCTCCAAATGTGTCAACAGCCATTCTGTCAAGAAGCCTGGGTTGTAATGGGCAATGGGTCCCTGTAGAAGAAGATCCCTCCTAGGGGTTAGCTGTATTGGACGTTCCATGGGTGCTAATAGGGTGCTACCATTATCACTGACACTTTTCTGTGGGTTCTGGACGCCATCAGGTCTATCTGAGGGATGCCCCAATGGCACACCTGTTCCTGGAAGGCTTCTAGGTGAAGCTCCCATTCCCCTGGATCTAGTTGATTTCGGCTGAGTGAGTCTGGGTGTGCATCAGTAACTGTATCTGTTTCTGGATCCTGTCTTGTTTTTCCTGGGGAAGGGACACTGACTGTAGCAAGGTGTTGAACTCCAGTCCTAAGAATGTCATTTGATGGTTTGGATGAGATGCAAGTAGGCATCTTTGATATCCAGGGACATCAGAGTTGTCCTGGTTACATTGCCTGGAACACCGACCGCAATGTCTGTATTTTGAACGCAATCTTATGAATTTGTTTAGGCCCTTCAAATCCAGGACTTTACGAACTGATCTGTCATTCTTCGGGATGATAAACAGGCTGGAGTAAAAACTAAAGAATCTCTTGTGCTGTGGCACAATACCCCTCTGTCAACAGTCTTCCCCCTAACAGGCCTGAGGATTTCCGGAGGGCGTGCCCTGTCAGACTGAGGTGGTCTTATCCATAGGGGGCTTGTTATGTGATTTGCTGGGCTTCCATGTGTAACAGTTTCGCTCTCCTGGTATGTTCTTGAAGCCAGATCTCTGTGGAAAGGTATTAAGTGTGGTGAAGCAGTCCGCACAAATTTCCCACGTCTTGAAAGCGTGACCGAGCGGGCCCTGGATTGAGGAAGATGGGTGCTCTTCCCACCCGTGGCCTGCGAGATAATTTTCTCTAGCTCCTCTTCGAATAGGAGACTCCTCTATGAAGAGAAGCAACTTCTTTGAGCCGATGTCTGCTGACCAGTTCTTTAACCAGTGTTTGCCATGCCACCACAAAGAGCGCAGAAGAATGTGCAATAATTTGAACTGCGTCCAGAATGGCCGCACACAAGTAGTCCGATGCCTGCAGCATTGACCTTGCTGTTTATAGTAGATCTGATCTAGGAGAGCCCTCTTGTATGTCATGGACTAGAGATTCTGCCCACGACTGAATGGCTCTGCCCACCCCACTTTCATGGGGGGCCCTGGTGCCAATGTTTTTTTTTTGTTTTTTTTTTAAACTTATAGGGGACGGGGTCTGGGGTTGGGGGCAGAGCCCCCAAAAATGTTGTATGGGGCCCCGTGATTTTTAATGGTGGCCATACTCCTGTTTATCAACCCTTTCCTAACTGTTAAATGTACACATTTATTACAATGTGTCCTGCTCAAAGCTGTCCCACACATTCATTTTGAATGGGTGTTAGTGGTCATTGCTGCTGTGGGCCATTGATGAGCACTTATACCCATCCAAATGATTAATTCATTCTGATTTGTATTACGTTGTTGTGTATGTGCAGTAGTAAAGTATTTGAAAATTTCCACTTTAAAAGAATCCCAGGGGTCTTCTTTGGTGTAACTTGTATATTACAAAACGGTTTACCGCGAATTTACGCCAAAACCTTATACTTCAGTGGAACCACCAAATAACTTTTATAAACTCACTGGTTTTACTAGCCATAAACAGATGTTTATGCAATGTTTCACTCACATTCTTACTACCCTAGTACTTACTAATCTTTTGAATTGAGATTTTAACATGGTGATAGTTCAAGATTGCATAAATATCACATAACAAGGGGGCTTGTTATGTGATTTGCTGGGCTTCCATGTGTAACAGTTTCGCTCTCCTGGTATGTTCTTGAAGCCAGATCTCTGTGGAGAGGTATTAAGTGTGGTGAAGCAGTCCGCACAAATTTCCCACGTCTTGAAAGCGTGACCGAGCGGGCCCTGGATTGAGGAAGATGGGTGCTCTTCCCACCCGTGGCCTGCGAGATAATTTTCTCTAGCTCCTCTTCGAATAGGAGACTCCCCTATGAAGAGAAGCAACTTCTTTGAGCCGATGTCTGCTGACCAGTTCTTTAACCAGAGTGTTTGCCATGCCACCACAAAGAGCGCAGAAGAATGTGCAATAATTTGAACTGCGTTCAGAATGGCCGCACACAAGTAGTCCGATGCCTGCAGCATTGACCTTGCTGTTTATAGTAGATCTGATCTAGGAGAGCCCTCTTGTATGTCATGGACTAGAGATTCTGCCCACGACTGAATGGCTCTGCCCACCCCACTTTCATGGGGGGCCCTGGTGCCAATGTTTGTTTTTTTTTGTTTTTTTTTAAACTTATAGGGGACGGGGTCTGGGGTTGGGGGCAGAGCCCCCAAAAATGTTGTATGGGGCCCCGTGATTTTTAATGGTGGCCATACTCCTGTTTATCAACCCTTTCCTAACTGTTAAATGTACACATTTATTACAATGTGTCCTGCTCAAAGCTGTCCCACACATTCATTTTGAATGGGTGTTAGTGGTCATTGCTGCTGTGGGCCATTGATGAGCACTTATACCCATCCAAATGATTAATTCATTCTGATTTGTATTACGTTGTTGTGTATGTGCAGTAGTAAAGTATTTGAAAATTTCCACTTTAAAAGAATCCCAGGGGTCTTCTTTGGTGTAACTTGTATATTACAAAACGGTTTACCGCGAATTTACGCCAAAACCTTATACTTCAGTGGAACCACCAAATAACTTTTATAAACTCACTGGTTTTACTAGCCATAAACAGATGTTTATGCAATGTTTCACTCACATTCTTACTACCCTAGTACTTACTAATCTTTTGAATTGAGATTTTAACATGGTGATAGTTCAAGTTAAAAGTAGAGAATAAGAAGATTTAGTGTACTTCCTGTTAAATCATTTTCTTCAATCACTTAGGGGACAGAAGAACAGTGGCATATAGCTGGGACAACTAGGAGGCAGGACATAACAAAAAAAGAAACAAACTTCTCTATTAGCTATACTCCCAAACCGGTATAGCTAGGACTAGTTGCATACCAGAGAAAACAGGAGTCTTAAGCTGGCCATACATGGGCCGATATAAGCTGCTGACAGACGGAGTCAGCAGCTTATTGACCCGTGTATGGGGCCCTCCGATGGGCTTCCCCAATCGATATCTTGCCGAGCAGTTAGGGACCGTCTGAAGTTTCCTATCGGCAGCAATCAAAGCAAATAAAATGAAGGGAATTTCACTGCATACAATCAGGTTAATTGTACACATTTTTAATTAAAGTATATTGGAGATAGATTTCTTTTTCAACAAAGAAAGTAAAAAATTGGATTTTATCTTTTTGCCTTTACATCCCCGTTAATCATCCTGTTAAGGAGGAGAAGCATTCAGAAGGTGTAAGCCAGATAAAAGGTCAAGGCATACGTGTCCACAGCTCCCACCAGCGGGTCCCAGTAATGGGTGATGATATTTTGTATCTTTTGGTTTTGTCACCATGAGGTCCACTTCCAGCACACCCCATTTCAATGTTACCTCACAGAAGACTTTTAATATGGATCCAGTGACTGATGGCTTAAGTATTCTGTCTTCCAATTTTTATGGCCGAGAATGTAGATGCAGACAGTTGAGTGCAAAAGGGTTTTGAAACACACAGCAAAAGAACAGGGCTATTCGGCACTTAGAGGAATCCACAGGGCCAATAATACAAGTTAAAAAGGTCTTTATTAGTCATAATTAAAAGTATAAATGCATCTCCATAGGCCCTACATATTTCGTACCTGCAAGGTAACTTAATCATGGGCAAATGGTTTCTAACCAATGAAAGATGAGCTTGACCTCTTTAAGTGCTGCTCTGCTCCTTGTACCGCCCTGGTGGTATATGTATGCTACAGCTGTGAAGTTGTCCGATTGGACAATCTCTCAGCTCCTGTTGCCAGTGATGAAGGGAGAGTCAAATGTTTCGGAGCTCAGGGAGGACTGATCAGTAGACTCTTATCCAATAGGATCCAATAGCCTTGCACAAAGAAATCCTTCAAGACAGCTCCCCAGCCTAAAATGCATGCACCTGTTGACATTATCTACCACAGGAGGTCGGCAAGGGACCTGTCTGAGGAGAGGTGGTTGCTTTGCATTGCTCAGGTTTAAAGGGAAAACCAATCTTCTGAAGTAAGACGTTTAATTTCTTGAGGGAGATGATGTTCAACACCATAACCCCAAGAGTTGCATAAAGCATCTGGCCAGGAGGACTATCACTAAGGACTGTAAGTGAATAATATTGGGACAAACATTTGCTGCACAGTAAGGGACTGGGAATGATTTGTTAAGGCACCAACTGAGCTCCTGCAGAGGGTCCATAGAAGAGTAGGGAATGTGATCAGCTTCCATGAATAATGGAGCCTTGGTGTGTAGATTGTCTAGGTAGGGGGGTGATGGAAATCCTCCCGCTGAAGATCACATCTATGTCAAGCACCATTAACTTGGTAAAAACAGATGGAACTGACGGCAGTCAGAACAGAAGTGCTGTAAACGGATAGTGGTGGCTTCAGAATGCGAATCGCAAGTACCTCTGATGTAGAGGGAAATGTATACATAAAGGTATAGATCCTTTATGTCACAAGCCCAGGGGTCATAGCAGCTATGACAAGCCAGAGGGACTCCAGCTTGAACCTCCAGGGTTGGGTGAATTTTAGGTCTAACACCTGGCAAAAAGATTCTCCCTTCTTTTAAACTATTAATAGATACTAACAGTAGCCCTTGAAACAATCCCCAAGCGAAATCAGAGAAACTGCTTGTGTGTGTAGAAGATTGGAAACAATGTCTTGAAAGACCTGGTGTTTCATGCGGTACTGATGGATCCTGGACATGAAGAAAGGCAAAAGGAAAGGAGTAAAATTCCAAATGGTAAACCAAGGACTTGATTAAGTGCAAGAGAAGTGGCAAAATCTTTCTATAGCTGTATGCAGGCCCCGTATGTAGAATGTTGTACTGGACTTCTTGTTACCGAACTTGCTGCTGGATATCTGGTCGGAAGGCTATGGGCTAGAGTCTTTGCTTGTTGGTCAACAAAATGTTCTTGCTGATAAATGAAGGGTCTTAGGTTGTAGGAGCAAGGTGTTCTTGCCCACAGTGACCTAGTTAATTATTTTGTCCAAATCTGGACCAAAGAGAAGTTTTCCCTTGAAGGGAATGTAGGTTCGTTCTTTACCACAATTTCATTGAGAGAGAATGCTGTGCTGCAACTGCCAGTGCAGAAATCCGACTGACCACTTGCACTGTATCTAGCAAAGCCTCACAGATATTATTTGTAGATTCATGGAAACAAGCCCCTGAAAGGATTGCCAGACGGAGGGAATCTGAACAAGACTGGATGGTCCTGAAACTCTTCTTTATAAATAAGACCTAAAGTGTATACTGAAGAACGTTAAAGGAACAGTTCAGTGTAAAAATAAAAACTTGAAGGGGGGGGTCACATGGGACATAACTGTTCAGTGAGTTTGCTATTGATCCTTAGCTTTCAGCTCATATTCAAATGCAACAGTTATGTCCCATGTGCCCCCCCCTCAAGTCACTGACAGGTTACTGCTTGGTAACCAGCCAGTGGAAACAATGAGCTGAAAAGCAGGAAGTAGTGTTCTGTTCTGTTATACATCCAGTCACTCCAGCCTTTATAGATGTTGGCTAACTAACTATATTAGAAATACTTTTATTTTGCACAACCTATCTATTTACCCAGTTTTTATTTGTATACTGAACAATTCCTTTAAGCCACATGCACAGTAATAATGCCATTCTGATAAAAACTAGCCACATAATTTACTCAGCCCATGACTTCTCACATCTATTTATTAATCAATCAATGAGAAAATGCAGATTTTTGAGTTTGTGAATGAGAAGGTACTGCGCTATACATTAAGTCTGTTACAGAGCAGCCCTCTATAAACTGCAGATGAAGGGCAATGAAGGGCCAAGAAGACCAAGCCACCTCATCGCCACCATCTCCCCCCAAAAGAGCACATGCACACATGCTGACCATGATGCATTGGGGGACAAGGTTCCAGACTAGGGGTTGGCAACAGAAGAGGTGCGTGACTAGCAGCCGCCCACCCCGCTACTTAGCAAAGGTACACATAATTTTACAGTGGAACCAAAGCATAAAGAAAAGTAACAATTGTAAACTTTACAGATGAAAAGGTGTAGTTTCCATTTACTCAGTATGGTGTTTTCTTAGGCAAGCTATCCTTGCTTTCCAAAACAGTTTCAGTTAAGAAGGCCTTTTTACTTACAGGTATTTTCTGGGAGCACTGGAGGCTGCTTTTTCCTAGATTCAGGAGGAACTTGCTTTGGAGCATCTTTTTTTGCAGGTGGTGTGGAGGTTGATGGGACCAGTAAAGGGTTAGTGGAAGGCTGTGAAGCAGGCTGCTTGGTGGATTTACGGGAATTTGGGGATTGCTTGGTTTCGCTTGTGGAAGCGGCAGGTATCTGCTCTTCTACTTTATCCTCAGTCTGTTTCCTAGGAGGCTCATTCTTTTTTTGAAGCAGAGATGGGGTTGAAGGTTCTTCTTGTACAGAGGGAGAACTGGTGCCAAGGGCAGAGGCGGGTTTTAGTTCTGGAGGGCTCTTAATAGGTGGCAACTCTTTCTTTTCAGTCACCTTGCATTTCCTTTCTTTCTTCTTTGCAGCTGAGTGAGAGAGAAATATTCAATTCCAGCAACTAAAAAAGACAAGTAACTTTAGTCTGGTCTGGATGAAATATGATTCATCTTACCTTTAGCTTGCTTCTGAAGATAAGCCTTAGATGGCATCCACTGCAAGTTCTGGCATTTTCTCATCCTACAGAAAAATGTAAAGCAATGAAAGATAAATGTATATTATGTTGGTATTCTTAACCTACGAAAGAGGTAGTAATAAAAACAACTTACTTGCAACACTGTTTTTTTATGTTCCTTCCACCAAATTTAGGTTTATCAAGACAGTTAGTACATATGCCACAGTCATCAGGAACCTGGCAGCCTGGACACTGTCCACAACGTCGAGATCTGCGTCCCTTTTTCACAGGAGGCTCTTGCTGTGCCTTGTTGCGTGTGATTTGTTTTATAGGTTTGAGTGGCGGAGCTGGCTGATCAGCATCTTCTGATCCAGCAATGGAGGACTTGTCTGTAAGATAAAAGAAGGGCTAACAGGGACTTGTCAACACACACACACACACAAAAAATTACCATTGCAACAGCAATGACAATACCAACCCTTGAATGCATACAAGAAATCTACTGGATGCTTGTAAGAATAACAGAAGCGGTGTACTGCAAATCCTCTACTCGTGTTTCTAAACTATAAACTCACCATCATTTCCCATGGAAGACAGGACCTTCTCTCTCTCCTCCCAAGGTAAGGCACTCAATGTGGGCATGTCATCTGGAAAAACCGCCCTTTTGCGCCCCAAGGCCACGGCAGCTCGGCGACAAACATGTTTTATCCTTGGACCGCGAACCGATGCCTCAGAAGAGTCACTTTCTTGGCCCTAAAGTAAATACCACATTTGTTTTTTATATGTATTTAAAGAAGTATTAAATAATTCATTAAAAGTATTTTAATAGGGCTTGTGATATTTATACATTTTCCAGTAAAGAAATGCAATTTTAACTGTAAATCCTAATATAAGTACACGATTTATGACAAAATAAGCTCTTCTGTTTTACACCGTGACTGTTAAAGCTCTGCAGAAAATTTATGATTGAGTCACAACCCTTTTGCCGTTCAGACTAAAAGTGGCCATACACAGGGAGATTATGTTGTATGAAACGATTGATTTTAGCAGTATCCAAAAAGGGGATTTTGTGTTACTCACCGTTAAATCCTTTTCTCTTCAGCAGTCTGTGGGACACAGGGACCATGGGGTTTAGCTTCTACCTTCAGGAGGCAGGACACTAGAACAAAAACTGACTCCGCCCCCTTCAGCTATACCCCCTACTCACCGCAGGGGAGCTCAGTTTTGAATTAACCAAGAAGAAATAGAACTCCATAACTATATACAAACAACCACTTGATGGCGAATAACAGTCTGAGGAATCGCTTCCTGGGCGGGATGCCCTGTGTCCCACAGACTGCTGAAGAGAAAAGGATTTAACGGTGAGTAACACAAAATCCCCTTTTCTCTTGCAGATATCTGTGGGACACAGGGACCATGGGGACATACCAAAGCTGTCCCAACTAATAGGGAGGGAGGAAGCGAGGCCGAAGTCTTTAAACTACCGCGGCCTGTAATACCTTCCTCCCGAAGCGTGCATCCGATGCCGCAAAGACCTCAAATTTATAGAATTTTGTAAATGAATGGATAGAGGACCATGTTGCGGCTCTGCAAACTTGTTCGGCTGAGGCGTGATTCCTGAAGGCCCATGAAGTGCTGACACCTCTCGTTGAATGGGCTCTGATGAGTATTGGAGGAGTTTTTCCTCTGGCCACGTAGGCGCGTCTAATAGTTTCTCTTATCCATCGGGATATGGACGTTTTAGATGCCGGAAAACCTTTGCGTATTCCTGAATGAATGATGAACAACGAAGATGATTTTCGAAATTCTTTGGTTCTGTCTAAATAAAACTTGATGGCTCTTACAGGATCTAAGGCATGCAAGGCAATCTCCTTAGCTGATTCAGGATGAGGACAGAACGATGGTACTGTGATGTCTTGGTTGATATGAAAATCCGATATGACCTTGGGTACAAATGAAGGAATGGTGCGTAGAACTGCTCGATCCTGATGAAATGTCAAGAAGGGTGGTTGACATGATAGAGCACTCAGTTCGGATACTCGGCGCGCTGACGAAATAGCTAATAAAAAGCCACTTTCCAGGAAAGCCACGCCATAGGAATGGAAGCCAAGGGTTCAAACGGAGGACCCTGCAATGCCGACAGCACCAAATTCAGGTCCCACGGAGGAAGAGGATCTCTATATGGAGGAACTATATGAGTTGCTCCTTGTAAAAATGTTCGAATATCCGCATTAATTGCCAGCTTCCTTTGAAACAGAACCGAAAGTGCTGATACTTGGGATCTTAATGATGCCGGAGACAGTCCCTTATTCAAACCAACTTGAAGGAATTCTAAAATGCCAGGAATTGAACAGTCCTCAAAAGGTATTCCTTTCTGAACACACCAATCTTTGAAACAACGCCACACTCTGTAATAAGTCTTCGACGAGACTGGTTTCCTTGCTGCTATCATGGTCTTTATTACCTCTGAAGAAAACCCCTTTCATTTCAGCACTAGGGTCTCAGTAGCCATGCCGTCAAATTGAGCATCTTCGAGTTGGGATGTACTATGGGGCCTTGAGATAGTAGATCTGGTAGATTCGGTAGTGGCCATGGCTCCTCTCTGGACAAATTTATCAGATCGGAAAACCATGCTCGTCGAGGCCAGTGTGGTGCTATTAGAATCACTGTGTGATTTTCTCTTTGAATTCTTTGAATTAACCTGGGTAGCAGAGGCAGAGGGGGAAATGCGTAGCCTAGTTGGAACTCCCATGGAGCCGTCATGGTATCCACTGCGAGTGCTAGAGGATCCCGGCAACGAGACATGAATTGTAGTACCTTCCTTTTTGCTCTTGATGCCATAAGATCTATGTCCGGAATTCCCCATCTTTCTGTGATCAAGGTGAACACTTCTTGCTTTAGAGACCACTCTCCTGGATCCAATGTCTGTCGACTCAGATAATCGGCTTCCCAATTTTCGAGGCCCGGAATGTATATTGCGGATAGAGTTGCATTGTGTTTTTCCGCCCACGACAGAATTTGGCTTACTTCCTGGAGTGCTTGTCGACTGCGAGTACCTCCTTGGTGATTCAAGTAAGCCACCGTTGTCGCGTTGTCCGATTGAACTCGGATGGCTATTCCCTTCATTATCTGTTGCCAATAACTGAGAGCCCTCTTCACCGCTCTTAGTTCTAGAATGTTTATTGGCAGTTGAGTTTCTGCTGATGACCAAATCCCCTGAGCTGTGAGTGTGCCGAACACTGCCCCCCAGCCCTTTAGACTGGCGTCCGTAGTGAGGATCCGCCATTGGGGATCTGCAAGGTTTCTCCCTTTGGACAGGTTGTTGCAGTTCAGCCACCATGTCAATGACACCTTGGTCTTGGGAAGTAGAACAATTCTCTGAGACAGATTTGTTCGGTTCCACTGTGTTAGAATGTTCCATTGTAATTCCCTGAGATGGAACTGCGCAAAGGGAACCGCTTCTATTGTGGCCACCATGGATCCCAGTAGTCTCATGGCAAACCGAGCAGTAGTGTTCGGAGTCTTGGTGAGACGTCGTACCAACGCTAAAATATTCTCTATCTTGTCCTGCGGCAGATAAACTTTCTGTTTCTTTGTGTCGAAAATCATACCTAAAAACTTTAGTTTTTGGCTGGGAACTAATTTTGACTTTGTGGTATTGATTATCCAACCCAAGCTTGTCAGTGATTGTATCACTTGGGCCAGATTGTTCTGTGCTTCTTGGTGAGATGGCGCCTTCAGAAGAATGTCGTCCAGATAGGGCGTAATGGATATCCCTTGTACTCTGAGAGATGCCGCCGCTGCTGCCATCACCTTGGTAAAGATCCGTGGAGCCGAGGTTAGGCCGAATGGTAGTGCTACGAATTGAAAATGTAGTCCTAGGTAAGCAAACCTCAAGTATTTCTGATGGACTTGGAAAATCGGGATATGAAGATACGCGTCCCGGATATCTAGAGCGGCCATGAACTCGTTCGGTCTCATACTGGCAATAACTGAGCGTAGGGATTCCATCTTGAAATGAGCTGGTCGAATGAATGTATTGAGCTTTTTTAGGTCTAATACTGGTCTGAAGGAGCCATCCTTTTTTGGCACAATGAAGAGGTTTGAGTAGAACCCTCGAAATTTTTCCTTTGGGGGAACAGGTACAATGACTTTTTCTTGTACTAGATTGAGTACTACTGCGAAAAAGGCTTGTCTTTTTTGTGGTTCTGTTGGCACTCTTGACATGAAAAATCGAGATGGAGGGATGGAAGAAAACTCCAGCTGATACCCTCGGGATACAATTTTTTGTACCCAAGAATCCTGAGTGGTTCTTCGCCAAACCTCTTGAAAGTGAAGCAACCTGGCACCGACTGTAGGTTGCAGACTGAGATCGATTTGATAGTCATGCTGAAGATGACTTGTCTGACGGCTTTGCCTGGTTTCGTCTGTTCTGCCAGTTGCTCTTGAACTTATTCTGGAATCTACTTTTGTTTCCTGAAGACTGAGGCTGGAAGTCCCTGGAAGTTGAAGTCTTGGTGTAGCGTGGGGAACGAAAAAATCGTCCTTTCCGAAAAGTAGACCGAGGTTTATTTTGTGGAAGGAGCGTGCTCTTGCCCCCTGTGGCTTGACTAATAATTTTATCCAAATCAGACCCAAACAGAAGTTTTCCTTTAAATGGTAGAGTGGTAAGAGATTTCTTTGATGATAGATCTGCTGACCAGAGTTTCAACCATAAGGATCTGCGTGCCGCCACCGATAATGCTGAAGTACGCGCTACTACTTGGGCTGCATCAAGAGATGCCTCACAAATATAATCAGACGCATCCTTAATTTGTGAAGTGATGTCCAGAAGTTCTTGTCTAGGTCTTCCTGAAGCAATATCATCCATCAAGGATGAAATCCAAGTCTGAAGAGCTCGGCTTACCCATGCCGTTGCAAAAATGGGCCTTAAGGATTCTCCCGATGAGGAAAAAATGGCACGCAGAAGTCCTTCCAACTTTTTGTCCATAGAGTCCTTGAAGGACGATGCGTCTGGAACCGGCAGAGCTGTATTCTTAGACAGTCGAGAAACCGGAGCATCTATAGATGGAGGAGAACCCCATTTGTCAATATTTTCTTTTGGAAACGGATAAAGTCTTTGAAAACGACGATTAGCCTGAAATCTCTTCTCCGGTTGTTCCCACTTGGACTGAACAATGTTGTCTAGTTGAGGGTGAGAAGGAAATATTGGTACCGATTTTTTCTGACGTTTAAACATTAACTGAGAAGAATCTGATGAAAGCTCAGATTCCTTGAGATCCAAGCACTTGATTACCGACAAAATTAACTTGTCTATAGATTCTGAGGATCTAGTCGGCTCCTCATTATCCTCTTGGCCATCTGATATTTCACCTTCACTTTGTGAAAAATCATCCTCTGTAGGAGAATTGGCTATAGATTCTTCCTCACTGAGTTCCAGAGATGTTGAAGGAACTGCACGTTTGTGGCCACGGGTCTTAGGTTCCACTGTACCCTGATCTAGTCTGTCTAGAAGTTTATCTAAGCATGCCGCCAATTTAGGAATGCCGGAAGATAACTGGGTTGCCCATGCAGGCGGGGCTACTTCAGCGACTATGTGAGTTTGAGCAGTGGCGGTCGGTACATGCGGAGGAGAATTATCCTCCCTATTGTCTGTCACAGCAGTTTCCTGCAGTTCCTGAGCCCTCAGTGACCCCTCAGCCGAAGAAGGCGGAACGCAGTTACTGCATAAGGTCTCTTTATGACCAGCTGGTAGGCGTTTGCGGCACTTGGAGCATGCTAAATATTTAACTTTAGAAGCAGCATGACTGGTCCTAGCAAACGGTCCTTCAGACTTTTTATCCGCCATGATGGAAAAACTTTTTTATGTATTTTTTAAAACCAACACACTCTGAGGTAGCTCTGAGGAAGCTTTTACCCTTGTGCCTGCCCCCCTCGGCACTTTCTCCCCACCCCTGGCCCCTGTGTCTGACCGTGAAGAACAACTGCTGAGTCAGCGAAGCACCGACTAGTAACACCGAGACGGGTCCTGCACACGCACGCTAGGAGTGTTGACACCTCCGTTCCTAACCGCCGACAACCTTTTCTCCCTGAGGTGCTGACTGTCGGCTGGCCGCAAACACCCACACGCTGCTCGAATCCCTTGCGCACTTAAAATGGCGCTGACGGAAGTGATGAGTCATCGCCGACCCGAGCTACGTCTATGCGTTCCGCAGTGGAACGCAGTCTCACAGAATTAATCTCCAGGTGCGCCCTTCCCCACGCGCCTAACAGAACACACTGGGGCCGAAGTCGGAAGACACAATAGGACCAGGGGAGAGGTTGAGGGGGCGAAAAACACCATTACTCGCCAAATAAATGCTCCAGCGTAAAAACGCCAATACTCACAGACCCTGGACATCCATCATATCACAGGATGCCCGCATTCAGCCTTCTGCTCTGGACAGCTACGGCTCATGTTACATGACACCATTAAATGCTGTGTGGCTCGCTCCATAAGAGACTTATTCGCCCCAGTGCAGATATCCCACGAAGGGGGAAGCCTTAAAAGGAGATTCCCTTAAGCAGAGAACTCCAGGACAACCCCTGGTGCCAAACACAAGGTCTGGCCGCAGAATAATCCTGACTGGATTAACATCCTGACTCCTTGAGGACACTAGAAAAACTGAGATCCCCTGCGGTGAGTAGGGGGTATAGCTGAAGGGGGCGGAGTCAGTTTTTGTTCTAGTGTCCTGCCTCCTGAAGGTAGAAGCTAAACCCCATGGTCCCTGTGTCCCACAGATATCTGCAAGAGAAACAATGTTCTACTTATTATGACATCAATGTAAACCAGGGCTGTCCAACTGTAGCCCACGGGCCTTGACCCCCTTGTGTGGCCCCCCACGAGTCTGCTGTGTCTGCTTATCATGTGTAAACTTTAAGACCCTGCATTGTTTAAACCTCAAATTCAGACTGTAATCCCCTGTATTGTTCACACCTGTGACACCTCTATGACACCTCTATTGGTCACACACTAAAGCCCTGTACTGTTTACACCTGAGAAACAGAAAGACCCAGACTGAAACTGCCCACATTGTTCACATTCATACAAACTGCTGGAGGGGCACCAGCACTGTGTCACTGAATGTAGTACGTCTTAGAGTGGTCCTGATAAGTTTCCTTGTCTTCTGCTCTGTTCTGCCTTCCCCATGCTCCCTGTGTGTGCCATACTCTGCCTGCCCTATGCCCCCTGTGTGCCACACAGCCTGCCCTATGCCCGTGTGTGCCATACTCTGCCTGCCCTATGCGCCCTGTGTGTGCCATACTCTGCCTGCCCTATGCTCCCTTTGTGTGCCATACTCTGCTTGCCCAGTGTTGCTTGTGTGTGCCATACTCTGCTTGTCCAGTGCTGCCAGGGCGTGCCATTCTCTACTTGCCCTACACTACCTGTGGGGTTTAAGCCTGGTAGGGGTGAGTTCTGGGGGTTTGTTAGCATTTGGAAATTGTTGTTAGGGGCCCCTAAGGTGTTTAATCATGTGTTGGGGGGTTGCTTACATTTTCACATGTGTGTGATATCCCTGCAGTGAGCACCAACCATTTGGTTTTTTGGTTTGCTAACACAGTTAATATGGATATGATCTTAAAAGTAATTGTGTTAAACATGGGTGTGGTTTACAGTGGGTGTGGTTTAAAAGAGGGAGTGGTCAACACTGACTTCAATTATCGGCCCTCTACCACGTAGGCCATTAAAATTTCTTACCACAGAAGTTGAACAGCGCTGATGTAAACTATTATTCCAACCACATTTTCATTGTGAAACAATGAAATCGGTCAGTGAATGGTGCAGCAAGATAATCATCATTGAAAGATTGTTTACTGTGCATGCCTTTTGCAAAAGTAAACAAAGGGACAGCCAGCGATTGGTTAATTTATGATAAATTTTGCAGCCTACGTGACAAAGATCAGACCAAAGTCTCTTCACATATCATTTACTGTGGATGGGTAAAACGTTTGTTAAGACAATAGGATTGTTCAAAGAGCGCAGACTAAAACTGCCCATGTGGGGCAAGTTTAAGGGTTGAGACACACCTGGAGATTCGGGGACATTTAGTTGCCCGACGACAAATCGCTTCTTCTTCGGTCGACTAATCTCCCTGAACTGCCTTCCTGCCAGCTAGAATGAAAATCGCCGGTGGGATGGCACTTGGAGTGCTTTGTTTTCCAAAGTCGCCCGAAGTTGCCTCACGAGGAAACTTCAGACGACTACGGAAAATAAAGTGCTCCAAGTACCACCCCGCCGGCGATTTTCATTCTAGCCGGCGGGAAGGCATTAGTAGAAGAAGAGGCTATTTGTCGTCGGGTGACTAGTCTCCCCGAATCTCCACGTGTGTCTCTGCCCAAAAGGAACAGTAACCAACACCAACTAATTAAAGCATTTTAAAGTAATTAACATATAATATACTGTAAGCATGCACTGGTAAAGGCTGTGTGTTTGTTTCAGAAAGACTACTATAGTTTATATAAACAAGCTGCTGTGTAGCCATGGGGGCAGCCTTTCAAGTAGAAAAAAGGTGAAAAGGCAATAGTTACATAGCAGACAACAAATAAGCTCTGTCCAATACAAATATGTTTTATTTGTTATCTGCTATGTAACCTGTGCCTTTTCGCCTTTATTCCAGCTTGAATGGCTGCCCCCATGACTACACAGCAAATTGTTTATATTAACTATAGTAGTCTTTCTGAAGCAAACACATCAGTTGTACCAGTGCAGAGCAACAATACATTATATTTTAAAGAGGTGGTTCACCTTTAAGGTAACTTTTATAATGTTATAAAATGACGAATTCTAACCAACTTTTTTTTTGGTGTTTATAGTTCTTTGGGGTAAATTTATCAAAGAGTGAAGTTCCGCCACTAGAGTGAAATTCCGCAGCTCTCGATTCATTTCTATGGGATTTTGAAAGACGTATGTATCAATGGGTGAAAGTGAAAGTTCGCCCTTTGATGAATACGCCTTTAAAAATCCCATAGAAATGAATGGGGAACTTCACTATTAACTTCACTCTTTGATAAATATACCCCTTTGTCTTTTTCTTTTGATTCTTTGCAGCTTTCAAATGGGTGTCGCTGTCTCCTTCTAAAAAGCAAATGGTCTGTAAGGCTACAAATGTATTGTTATTGCTACTTTGTATTACTGATCCTTCTATACAGGCCTCTCCTATTCATATTTCAGTCTCTTATTCAAATCCATGCATGGTTGCTAGGGTAATTTGGACCCTAGCAACCAGATTGCTGAAATTGCAAGCTGGAGAGCTACTGAATAAAAAGCTAAAGAACTCAAAAACCTTCAATAATAAAAACAAATTGCTAAATATCTCAGAATATCACTCTCTACATCATACTAAAAGGTGAACAAACCCTTTAATTAACTTTGATAGACTTTCAGTTTTTGTTGTTACTGTTCGTTTAAATCCCTGGAAAGCACATCTAACTTATTCGATGGGCAGTAACTGTAGTGCCTATTACATAAATTGGAACTAAAATATATATATATATATATATATATATATATATATATATATATATATATATATATATTATTGTTATAACTTATTGGTGCTTATTATGCTGGAAATTTAAGATATTAAAAATAGGCTGTGAATTTCTAAACAATATAAAAAGGCAATAAAAAAAACTGCTCATACAAAGTCCATGCGGAAACTAAATGGCCAAGCAGAAACAATATAGCTGGCCCAACATACTGATATAAAAACATCTGGACCTCATAAGCATTCAATATTTTCAATGAGGCAACATATTTCATTTACATTTATAGCTTTCTATAGTGTGGAAGCTGCAGCTGTGGAAGTGTGCCTGTAAATGCAATCATACGATGGTGAGAAGCTGGAATTTAGGAGCCACAGGAAAGTAAACAGTTTTGCTGTATGCATGTCTGCTGCTAACAGTCCTGAAAACACTATACTGTGTGTAATTTATACGTTTGCATTTCTAGAGCAGCCATAGGCAATGCTTTGCAAACAGGAGCACCAGCCCCACGTCTCAGGTAAACAAATTAAGACTTGGTATGGCCAACATATTGGCATTACCCAGTAAGAATACCTTTCCTTCTCCTTTAAGCTTGCCGTGATTATTGTGACTTGTTTGATAATCATTAATTTAATCATTGCCCAATTTAGTATCTATATTCAGGTCCATATTGGGCGATTTGATCAATTGGCCCTAGGCCAACAACCATCTTTGAACAAGAAGATTTGGATAAAAGATTAGAGATAATCATGGAAAAAGTATGGTATTATAAGAAAACACAAGCACAAGAGTTACAAACCTGAGCCTTGGGTTGATCTGTTTGTTTCAGGAACTTGCTCTTCTCAATCTTACACAGTTGGGCTTTTGCCTTTCTCAGAAGAGCAGCCACATGTTTGTCAGAGACAGGAAATTTGTCTGCTTGAGCCAGCATAGAGCTAATAGATGTAGAGGGCGGCTTTTGATTACTCACAGGTTGGGCAGGGAGCTGTGCTTGAGTCTCTGCTGTTGGAGATTTGGCACAGATTTCCAGCTCGGGCTTTTCAGATACAGCTCTGCCCTTTTTGGATATCTTGTTTTTAGCAGGCATTTGATCAGTATGGACTGAGGCTGGGGAAATGTCTATGTTGGATTCCACTGTGGCAGGCTTCTTTCTTCCTGACATTTTAATCTGGGTTGCAGTCATGATTCCTTCTTCATCATTTCTCTCGCTGCTTATTTTACACACAGAGTCAGAGGTCTTTTTTCGTTTATCCCTCCTAGAATCACGGGAATTTTCTTTCTCACGGTCTTTCTCCCTGTTTTTCTCAACTTCCCTTTCTTTGGAAGCTTCCACCGATCCCCTGTTTTTACTTTTTCCTCTCTCCATCTGTACACTTGAAGGGAACCAAGGGAAGAGGGCTGGAGAGCCACTGGGTGAAGAAGAGAAATGTTCTGCAGGAGTGCTGGTTGGTTTTCGCTGTTTCTGAATTTTCTCTGCAATATCTACAGATGCTGGAGTCACTGAAGAGGAAGAGAAAGGGAAACTAGGGTTTAAGGCACTGGCGGCAAGGGGACTAACTGATATGTCTGTAAGTGACGTGGACGAGGGTGAAGTAAGCACAGACAAACTGCTGTTGCTTACTCTCCTGCTTCGCGTCCTCATGGAGTGAGATGGTGATTTAGGCTCAGAGCTGCGGATGGGATTGAACACCCTCCTTTTACTTCTCCGAGAAATGCCCATCATGGAAGCTGTCCCGCTGGAGCGACCAGCAGATGGTGGAAGGGTGACAGATTCAAAGATGCGAGAATGTGCTTCACTAGGAGTGAACCTGGGTGCACGAAGCAGTGGGCTTCTTTTGTGCACATCAAACCTAGCACCTGAAGAATGGATATGGGAAAAAAGTCTTCCGGGTCCCACAACAGAATGTGAAGGGAATCCTGATGCAGTAGCTAATCCTACATCCTCTGGAGTTAGAGGAGGTGGTCTGAAATTGTCAAAGATTGGTTTCCTTATGAGCCCTTCTTTGGCGTATTTAGCAGAAGAAAAGTACTGAGACTCTAGTCTGGAATGTTTTAGGGAAGTCCAGCGGAAAGTTGGTTCCCGTAATATAGACCTTCGTTTCTCATGCATACGTGAGGCAGAGATAAAAGGTGTAGCCACAGGAATAGCAGGCATTAACCAAGGTGTGTGATCAGGGAGGCTGGCAGAAGGCTGTAGAGGTGTGGGTGGACTTAGTAGCGGGGGAGGTGGAGAAACAGAGGCAGTTTGCTGAAAAGATGGACGTAAAATGATCTTCTTAGCAGGCCTGGAACTAAAGTTCTTATTGCAAACGGGTAACCTTCGGCTCCTTACACAATTGCTTTCTAGGGGTTGTTGTTGGGTTGGAACTGATGTAATGGTCTCAGCAACTCGTCCTTGTGGCTCAGACACAACTGGCGTCTCCTCTGAGGCTTGAGACTCTGTTGAGGTGTCTACACTAGGACTACTAGAGCGAGAGTCATCTGAGGTGGCCTGTGAAGACTGCTGAGATGCAGCACTTGACTTCTCACTAGATCCACATGAGGCAGTGCTAAATCGGCTACCATTGGGGGCCGATTCTAAACGGGCGATCTTTATGGGAGGTTCATAGTCCTCATCCTCGATAAACCTTCTTGGCGTCTTGATTATACGGGATGAGACCGTGCTAACTACAGGCATAATGAACTGACGGATGTTCTTTAACTGTGTCCTACCTTTGCAGCCTTGAAGTTTTGCTGCTTCTAACTCCATTTTTTTTTGAGCCCCCTTTTTGGCCTTCTGCAAAAGTTGCTTGGCAATGGCAGTGTCTGTCCTCTTGGAGGAAGGAATTATCCTCACAGGCTTCATTCTACGTGGGCTCTGCCTTACCGACACTCTGGTATCTTCTTTTGAAGGCTGTGGTGAAACATCCTTATTACCCCGTTGATTTCTCTCTGTAGGAACCTGCTTTCCAAATGATCCTTGTGTGTCAGTCTTGAATCTTTCTGAAGATGGTGGTCTTCCACGTCTTCGGACAATGGAGACCCCTCCATTTGTACCCAACTTTAATTTATTGCTCTTGAACTTTGACTTCAAAGGAGATAGTTTGCCTGCTCTGAGCTTCTTGATTTTGGCAGCATGCTGGAATGTGGCAGATGGTTTTTTCCTTTTTGATTTTTCTTCACAAGTAGCTTTGATGGATTCAGTGCCATCCCTTTTCTCCTGTGGCAGTTTAAACTTAACATTGCCATGTGCTGGAGGTCTTCCCCGTTTTTTCTCTTCTGTTTTACTCTCCACCCTTTTTACTTTATCTGGAGGTCTGGTTTCCTGTTTATTTGGGGTTGATATGGTGTTTTCGGCAAGATTAGATGATGCATCAGAATTTCGAGACAGACTATTGCGGGGTCTACCACGAGGTTTTCTTTGTGTTGTCTGAACTGAGATAAAAGAGTAAAGAGCAATTTACTACATGATACAAAGTAACTAAACATATTTTAACTCATACAGATGAAGGGAATTTATCCTATAAAGCATGCCATATAATATTCAATTAACAAAGTATTTCAGAGTAAATGCTTCTATCCCTTAAAGGGGTTGTTCACCTTTAAATTAACTTTTAGTATGATGTAAAGAGTAATGTTCTGACACAATTTGCAATTGTTTTTCATTTTTGCTGTTTGTGGTTTTTAAGTTATTTAGCTTTTTATTCAGCAGCTCTCCAGTTTGCAATTCCAGTAATATGGTTGCTAGGGTCCAAATTACCCTAATAACAATGCACTGATTTGAATAAGAGACTGGAATATGAATAGGAGAGTCCCTGAATAAAAATGAGTAATAAAAAATATTAAAACATAAAATATAAATTTGCAGTTTTGCAGAACATTTGTTTTTAGATGGGGTCAGCTGCAAACAGTCTGAAGAAGGAAAAAACTTGAAGGACAATTAAAAAGTTGCTTAGAATTGGACATTCTATAACATACTAAAAGATAACTTAAAGGGGATGTTCACCTTTAAGTTCACTTTTAGTATGATGAATAAGAGGCTGGAATTTGAATAGGAGAGGCCTGAATAGAAAGACGAGTAAAAAAAAAAAAAAAGTAGCAAATACATTTGTAGTCTTACAAAGCATTTGTTTTTTAGATGGGATCAGTGACCTCCATTTGAAAGTTGGAAAGAGTCAGAAGAAAATGGCATATTCATTAAAAAAAAAAAAAAAAAAAAAACTATATAAAGTAAACAATGAAGACCAATTGAAAAGTTGATTAGAACTGGCCATTCTACAACATACTAAAAGTTAACTTAAAGGTGAACCACCCCTTTAACACTAAGGGGCAGATTTATCAAGGGTCGAAGTAAAATTAGACTAGGGAATAGTTAAAATTCAATTCGAGTAAACAAATTCAAATTCGATTTTTGAAATTTATCATGTAAAGGTCCTTTAAGAATTCCAATTTGACTATTTGCCACCTTAAACCTGCTGAATTGCTGTTTTAGCCTATGGGGGACGTCCTTGGATTTCTTTTAAATCTGCAAAGCATCCGCAGAGCATACTATATATAAATCCTGTCATTTTAGTTACCTGCATTCATCTATAATATTTTCAGTAGTATATATATACCTATAATGTCAGATCAATTCCACCCCTGTTCAGTTACCTTTGGGTGATTTTGCAGGGCTGCGACTTTTAATCTCCTCATCTGAGCCAAATCCTAGAAACTGCTCCTCCTGTAGAGAAATATACTGAGTTAGCTTGTAAAATATAGTGGCAGAATAATAATTTAAGCACAATTTCATCCAGGACCTGGAATTTTCTGAATAAGGGGTCTTTCTGTAATTTGGATCTCCATATCGCTAATTCTACCAAAAAACAATGTAACAATAAACCCAAATGTACTATTTTGCCTCCAGTATGAATTGATATTATAGTTACGATCAAGTACAAATTACTGTTTTATTATTACAGAGAAAAGGGTATTTATTTTTATAATGGAGTCTATAAGAGAAGGCCTTCACTTAATTAGTGTTCCCGGAAAACAGATCCTATACTTGTTATTTCCTACTCAAATCAATAACATGTATAAAGATGAAAATAATGAACTAGAAGTCCTATGAAAGTTACTACTCTCAGGGGCTGTCTCATTGCAGTCACACATCTATGGCCTTAAGGAAGAACTAAACTAAAAATGAATATGGCGAAAAATACCTTACTGCATCAGTCTAAAGTTTCAGCTTCTCAATAGCAGCAATGATCCAGGATTTCAAACCTGTCACAGGGGGTCACCATCTTGGAAAGTGTCTCCGACACTCATATGCTCTCACAAGCAGCTGTTGAGAAGCTAAGCTTAGGGGTTGTTGAAAATTATCAAGCAGAAAATTTAGTTTGTCTGTAATATAAACTGATGCTACAGGGCAGATTATTACATTCTGATGCTAGTTGCACTGGTTTCTGTGCAACAGCTTGTTTATATGAACTATAGTAGTGTTTCTGAAGCAAACAGATCAGTTTTACCAGTGCAGGGCAATAGTACCTGATATTTTCATTACTTTAAAATACTTAAATTGTTTGGTGTTACTGTTCCTTTAACATGACTACATGTTTTTACTGACATGCTAGTGCCAATTTAATGTTTAAAAGTGACTGCAATCTCAGCTACTGCCCGCTGACCCGAGTATAAGACAAGGTAGACTTTTTCAGCACATTTTGGATGCTGAAAAACTTGGCTTATACTCGAGTATATACGGTACATGTCCTTTAATCCTTACTGAAGGCAAAACAACAATATTGGGTTAATTGAATGTGTAACTTTAAGATAATTTTAGATCTCCATGCTTTAAGTCTACTAGACTTAAAGCATGGAAATCTAAAATTACGGAAAGATCCCTTATCTAGAAAACCCGAGGTCCTGAGTATTCTGTATAACAGGTCTCATACCTATAGGAACTGGATGGCTTAAAGTGAATAGATACTGTACCCTATCTATAAGCAGAGTTTGTGCTCACTATACCTATACAGGGAATCGTGGTGTAACAACAATGCGCTGCGCCTCCCTGCAAAAAAAATTTCTGGAAGGTCCTGGCTCGCACTACAAACTACCCCCCTTCACACCCCACAACTAGAGGGTCTGCTTCCCTGTAGTTTTGCCACAAACGGGGAATGCACTTACCGTACAGAACAAATCGGTGCGTATAAGCCTTAACCACCTGCAAACCCATCCCCTCCCAACTCTCAAAACCACACCACAGAGCAATAACATAACTGCACCAATTGCTATACCTAGTAACAAAAAAATGCAGAGTAGCCTACCAGTGCAAGCAATCACCATCTCTTGCAGTTTCAGGTACTCCTCTCTGAGACAGAGTAGATCGAGTACACAAAGCAAAGTCAGTGGAAGTGTATTTGGACTTGCCTTTAACTGTACATACTTGACATTGGCAAAAGAAAAAGACACAAAGCTGAGCAAGATGGCCCCAGTCAAATGGTCTTTATAACCAGGTACAGCAATCTACAGTATGCAGTTAAGAGAGTCCACTGTGGTTTGCGTGGGGAAGGGGGCTAGGATTATTTGAACACTTCCGTTCTCCTTTAATAGCACCAATGGGCATATTGATCACCAAGGTGCTTTCTATAATGCCAGTAATGGATGTCTATGGATGCGGTTCAGGCACTTTGAGTGCACACAAAATGACCTTTGTCCGACAATAGTTTTTCTTGAATGATAGATGTGGTTTCACAGCAACAGTGACTGTGTCCCCTATCTAATCTTGCTTTAAAGAGTGCAGAGTTACAGAGTGCCATGCAACAACGTATCTCACATTTAACCAAATGAAAAGCAGCTGCCAGATGTCAATGGTCAGAAAGGAGGCATGTGTGGGAAAGACAGATGGCAGAGTGAAATGTTACACCTTTGACCATCCCTAGGTGAGTGTCTTGTTCTTTGTAACAACGCCTTGTAGTTTCAGATACTATTGAACAGTCAAATGGAGGCATGTGATTTTGGTGTAACTCTGTGGTTTCCAACCTGCAGCCCAGGATGGATATGAATGCGGCCCAGCTTGATAAGCTCAGTTCCAGAGGAAATATAATAATAATATAATACCGGTAAGTCTATTTAATATCCAGGTGTCCCATATTCCAGTGTATAGCTCCATCTGATTATCCAACTGGTATTGTAGTTCTTTTCTGTGTATTTTCTTTACTTTTACAAATCAAAAGTGTTTGTGTATTTCATGTGTGGCCCCAGACAATTTTCCTTTTTCCAATGTGGCCCAGGGAAGCCAAAAGGTTGGACACCCCTGGAGTAAATGGATGACAGGCTGATTCTCAGCACTTCTAAGGGCATGGCTAAATGTTGCATTTTTAAAAAAGCTCCGTCTGGCGTAAATACGCCACTGAAACCGGCAACATGCGTTTTTCAGCATGTAGGTTTCTTTTCCCAACATGCACTTCTCATTGTTCCTATTCCCCATAATTCGACTGGCTGGAAATAGAAAAGCTATTTAAAAATAGAACAACTATTTACATGCAAAATGGAGCAGGAATAATTGGCAACATGCAACGTAATTACGTCACTGGCCATAAAAACATATATGCGTAATTTATCTCAAGAGAATTTGGACGCCATATTTAAGATACGCTGTGTATTTAAGAAAAGTGTGGATTCAAACTTGCAGATCCCATAGAGTGTATTGATTTGGTAGTTTGACGTATTGGCGTTTCTGCTAAAAAACGCCAATACGGTTGGTCACGTGATGCGCTGCTGAGCTGACACGCTTGAGAGTTGCTCCGGTCCTCTCTGGAATTATAAGGGTGCAAGCTTCAGATTTACGAGCCGACTACCGTCTCAAGTGTGTGTGACTAGAACCTGGACATGCCTAAATCTGCTAAGTCGAAAAAGAAGTCGACCCAGGGCTCCATTAAGGGTTTCTGCACGCACGAGGCACAAGTGCGCACCGCCGCCATGGAGGCCGCACAGCCTGACATGGCGTCGCAACTAACTGGCTTATCTCCGCATAGCCCGGGATCGTTGATTTCTGAACCGGACTCGATCCCCCCTCAAAGCCCGATGCCACTAAGTGATGCCACTCTCCTTGCTAGATTCAAGACGTTGCTACAAACGGAACTAGCCACGGTCACGACCACCATCACCAAACAGCTCACGAGAGAAATTAGAGACCTGGGCACTCGGACTGACCAAGTTGAACAAAAGCTGGATGAGGTGATCAGGCGGGTCAATGACCACGACATCCAAATTGATACCTTGATGTCCCATCATCAGTCCACCAAGGACCGCCTGGAGGACTTTGAAAATCGCTCGCGGCGAAATAACATTAGGATCCGCGGCCTACCAGAAGTGGTTAAAGACCTCCATGTAGAGATCCCGAAGTTGCTGGCCACCCTGGTCCCGGATATACCTGAGCAGCGCTTGGAACTGGACAGAGTCCACCGTGCACTAGGCCCGCTGAAACCCGGGGGGCCTCCAAGAGACATCATTGCTCGCTTGCACTTTTACGCCTCTAAAGAAGCGATCATGATGGCGGCGAGGACGACTTCACCTCTGCGCTATGGGGACCATGCGTACCAAATCTTTGCGGATCTTGCCTCCACCACAATCCAGAAGAGGCGACTGCTGAAACCGATCACCACAGCACTTCATCAGAAGAAGATTGCCTACCGTTGGGGTTTTCCGTTCCGTTTGCTCTTCTCCTACCAAAACCAACACCACAGTATCAAAGATCTGGACGCTGGGATGGACACCATGCGAAAGCTTCGTCTGCTGCCCGCACAGTCCTCGGCGGACCCGACCTCTCCATTACGTCCTCCAGCCCCGGCAACCCCAACGGCGGCGTCCCCCCGACTACCGATCTCGCCGAATTGGCAAAGCGCCCAAGGAACCAGGAGACCGGGGGCTGCAGATGATAGTTCACTTTCGCCTAAACCGCCCTCACCTGCCTCTGACTGGTAACTATACATCAGTAAATTGCACCCCATGCTATTTCATTCTCCCCCACTTTTGTAAGTGGGAATGATCCGGAGAGGGTTCACGACCGGCTACATTGACAATCACTATTGCCTTGCTATTTGCGATTGACATTTTCGCCCTCTGGGGCGACACTACAGTTATATTTGTTTACATGTTTGAACTGTTCATTTGTTATCTCCTGTACTTGATTTCACTTCTTATGGCATCTACCGTGGTACCTACTATTGCACCTGAGTTTCTCTATTGGGTTGTTATGGTGACTATCTATGTTGTTCGCAAATATCGTTATGGCACTTAATATTCTATCCCATAATGTCAAAGGCTTCAATAGCCCGGTAAAGAGGGCCCTCGCCCTAAAATATTATATTAAACTGAATGCCCACATTTTATTCCTCCAAGAGACTCACTTCAGTAAGGCCTCCTATCCTAAGTACTTTCATGCTAATTATCCATTGCATTACTTGGCTAGTCAGGAACGCAAACAAGCAGGTGTGGCGATCCTTTTACACAGAAGTATTGGTTTCCACCTTAATAAACACATTGCAGACCCGCAGGGCCGTTTTGTAATCATTACTGGTGAGCTTCAAGACACCCCTGTTTCATTAGCTTCCGCTTATGCTCCAAACACCAACCAAGCACAATTTTACAGGCGTTTCTTTTTGTCACTGGCAATACATGCCAGGGGACAGGTAATCGTGGGTGGTGATTTTAATGCAGCGCTACAGCCCACTTTGGATAGGCATAACCCACATGACCCTGCCAAATTACCCTCAGACCCTGCGGCTAAATCCCTCAGGACTCATATATTGGATAATGGCCTCACTGACGTATGGAGGGACCGACATCCCTTTAGGAGGGAATATAGCTTTTACTCCCACCCGAATAAAACATACTCCAGGATAGACTATATCCTCTGTTCCCAACAACTCCTTCTTAATGTGTCACACGCTAGCATGTTATATTGTTCTTGGTCTGACCACTCCCCAGTCAAACTGTCTATCACGGGTATATATGTTCAAGCTAATCAGAGACTGTGGAGACTGAACGAATCCATGCTTGCTATTCCTTTTATTATTATTTTGCAACTAACATGACTGAGGGTGTCAAAATGTCGGTAATATGGGAAGCACATAAAGCATATATGAGAGGCATATTTCTAAAGTTAGGAAGCTCACGGAAAAAACAGCGCCACAAATTGATTGACGATCTCACTAACGAATTGCGCTCGCTAGAGCACTCCCAGTTACTGTCTCCCTCCTCCATTACGGCACATAAAATTAGGACAAAACGGACGGAATTGAACTTGTGCCTGACGAACGATGCTGAAAAGCATTTAAGGTGGACTAAACAGAAATTTTATCACAAAGGCAATAAAGCCGACACTCTTCTGGCCAACAAATTGAAAGGTAAAACGGGCTTCACACCTATCCAAAAGCTTGTTAATCTGCAGGGAATCCCCACTGCCCATCCACAGGATATAGTAATGCGATTTCAGGCCTTCTACCAAAAGTTATATAAGCAAGTACAGGCTATATCTCCTGCTAAATGTAAAGCCTATCTACAAGACTTGTCCTTGCCTACTCTAACTGATGTCCAACAGGAATTTTTGGCACAACCCATATCCATTGCTGAAATTACTTCGGCTATTAAGAGCCTTAAAAACTCTAAGGCGCCGGGCCCTGATGGCCTCAGTGCACTCTATTATAAGACCTTTGCAAAATTCTTAGCCCCTCATTTATGCCGTTTATATGCAGATATTGGCACTCTTGATCGTTTCTGCCCGGAGACGTTAAGTGCATATATTTCCGCTATACCCAAGCCATCTAAAGATCCCACGAAAGCTGAAAATTACAGACCCATATCCCTGCTCAACTTAGACTTGAAAATTCTGGCCAAGATTTATACCTCCCGATTGAATACCTTCATCACTGACATTATTCACAAAGACCAAGTAGGCTTCATGCCAAACCGACAAGCTAGTGATAACGTAAGAAGGGTGGTGAATTTGTTACATGGGGCCAAGGAGGGGGGCACTCAGATGGTGCTCCTCTCCTTGGACCTTGAAAAAGCATTTGATTCTATATCCTGGGTGTATTTACGTGAAACACTGATTCATTACAATTTTCCTGTGAGCTTCCTAAATCATATTTTTGCAATGTATCGGAATCCAACTGCTAAAGTTAAGTATATGAATTTCACTTCTGATCCGATTTTCATCCAACGGGGAACGAGGCAGGGCTGTCCCCTCTCCCCTATTCTGTTTGCCCTATGCATGGAGCCCCTCAGTCAGGCGATTAGGCAATGCCCTGATATTTTTGGTTTGACGCTTGCTAAGGAGGATTATATATGCTGTCAATATGCCGATGATATCCTACTCACTATCACTAAGCCGATGACATCCTTGCCCAACTTGTACCGTATCTTGCACCTCTTTGGTTGCGTCTCTGGCCTTACTATCAACCCCACCAAAACAATAGCGATGGGACTTAAATTACCACGCCCGCTTCAAAAACTGTTACAATTGAATTTTGACTTCACTTGGAAGGCAAGTTGTATGGACTATCTGGGAGTCAAAATTACATCGGAGTATTCCACGTTAGCTTCCTCTAACTATCCGCAGCTCATTAAATCTCTTCTCAAAGACCTTGAAAATTGGGGGAAGTATAATATCTCATGGCTCGGTAGGGTTTCGGCACTTAAAATGTCCGTTTTGCCTCGCATTCTATATCTGTTCCAAGTTTTACCAGCCACCCCACCCATAGGGTTGCTTACCCAGTTGCAACGAGCCAGCCAGAAGTTTCTGTGGGGGAGTATAAGGCCACGGATTGCTCAGTCTATAGTATTTCGCCACCGCAACCAGGGAGGCCTGGGTGTCCCAAAGTACTTAAACTACTTTCATGCGGCTGTACTGGCACAACTTGTTAAATGGCATGTAACCACCAACCCTCCTGCTTGGGTGGATATTGAAAGGTCGCATTGCCCGTCTTTGGACTTGCAACATCTACTATGGATT
This sequence comes from Xenopus laevis, assembly GCF_017654675.1. NCBI lineage: Eukaryota > Metazoa > Chordata > Amphibia > Anura > Pipidae > Xenopus > Xenopus laevis. Next base: position 82,756,542 of record NC_054383.1, read on the forward strand.
ACAAAAAGTTCTCGCCCCCCACTTTCTAATCCGGTGATACAATTTGCATTGCTGACCTGGGACAAAATTAGGCGACAACACTCCGTCATCTCTTCCTGTAACCCTGCCTCACCACTCTTCAATAACCCTGACTTCCCACCAGGATTACACTCTTCACCATTTCAATGGTGGATTGACAAAGGCATTACTAAATTGTTTCATTTACCCCGAGACGTTGTCAAGGATTGGCCCTCGTTCCGGGATAAGTTTCAAGCTCCTGACTCCGAAACCTTCCGTTTCTACCAACTTCAGCACTACTCCAAGTCTATTTGTAATAACTACTCTCAGCAACCCTTCACCATTTACGAAATTTACTGCTTAAAATACCCTACGTCTCGAAGGCTCATAGGTCCATTGTATAATTATTTGACAAACACTGCTCCGCTAATGGGACTTAAATATATTATAGACTGGACCCAAGAAATGCAACTTGATTTGGAGGAAGCGGACTGGATACAGGCAATAGAACGGTCCAACCACTGTTCCATTAACATACCTGCTAAGGAAACCTCGTATAAGGTACTGAGCAGATGGTACATGGTGCCTGCCCGCAAAGCGAAATGGGACCCCACGGCCAACCCTTGCTGCTTTCGGGGTTGCCGGGACCAGGGCACGATGAGTCACATCTGGTGGTCCTGCCCGCAAGCACAGAGATTTTGGCGTAGAATATACCAGTTAGTCTACTCAGTCTTAGATATCAATCTACCCAAACACCCGGCACAAGCGCTTCTCAATTGCACTATTAAGGACATACCAGCGCCGGCACATATGTTGATAACGCATATCTTTACAGCTGCGAAACAGATTATAGCAAAGTCCTGGCTCTCTACTTCCTTAAAATTTGGGGAACTGAAGGCTCGAATTAACGCTACCTTTATAATGGAAAAACTGACTAGCATACTACACAACAAACAGAAACGATTTCAGGTGGTGTGGGACCCTTGGGTTCGGTATAACTTTCCCCATGGCCTTAACCATGCTACGTTGTCATTATAACCCCGCTTGCTTTCTCTCACCATGCATAGGGTAATCAGAAAATTGGGGCCTGACCTCAGTACATTACTCCCGGACAACTGCATACTAACACCCGAGCACTAGGGTGCTAATTTCCCAATTGCACTATTATTCCTACTCAATTTCCACGGACGCTCCATTTGCTCATGTACAGGAAGTTATTTCTTTTCCCTTTTGATACTTTTATGGTTTGATTCAGTTCACTGATTTATCATCACTGCCTAGCTCTTCTGGTGTACATTGTATAGCCGACTTACCATGTGCCTATTATTATTTTGTGGATCGCCTGACTGTACTCATTTTATACGCTGTATCACTGCAAACTTTGCTACTGTAATTGCTATCTTCATATCTTATCTGCTTGACATGATGGTGATGAAAATTTTCTAATAAAAACCAATGTTATAAAAAAAAAAAAACGCCAATACTGGCGCCCTGTGGCGTATTTCAGTTTGCAAGTGCCCTGTGAGAATTGCCATAGTGTATTTTCCATTAGTTTCAGTGCAGTTTATTCGTATTTACGACCGACAGAGCTTTATTACAAACGCAAAGTAAAAACGCCACGTCTGGCCTTGCCCTAAAATCCAAAAGGTGCTCATTTATAAACAGTGGGCAAATTTGCACCTGGGCAGTAACCCATAGCAACCAATCAGTGATTAGCTTTTTTCAAACAGCTGCAGGTTGAGCACTGAAAGCAATCATCTGATTGGTTGCCATGGGTTACTGGCCAGGTGCAAATTTGCCCACTGTTTATAAATGAGCCACAAAGTGTATGTCCTTTTCCACAAGTCTAGCCGAGTAGCTCTATGATGCAATGAATATAATATGATCAGACATGTGGGAGATTTCCTCTCTCAAGGGCAATGGCACATGGGAAGTCTTGTCGGATGCAATAAAATGTTAGTTACCCCGATGACAAACCTTCCCTTGTTTCCGTCTGTCTAAACTGCAAATAACCTGTTGGGAAACATAGGCAATGCTGTTACTTCCCAAGCTAGGTTGCAGTTTCCTTGAAAGAAAGCTTTGGGCAAGTTTGGTCAGGAATGTTTCCCCTCTGGCGTTTTGCATTTTAGCCAGTTGGAAGAAACAAGCCACGTTTTGTCACAGATGGTAGCCATGATTTATTTGCAAGCAACAAAACACTCCATGTGTCATTGCCCTAACTGTCCTTGTGTGCCAGGCGGACACTTTTTTCAATTTCAAGAGCAACAATTACCTGACAAGTACTTCCAAGCAATTTCAATGCTTGTCTATGGATGCGGTTCAGGCACTTTGAGCGCAAATGTTGATACTGCCAGATGCACAACACATGCCACTGCCCTAAAGCTGGTCACACATGCACAGATAAAATCATACAACTTACTGTGTGCACATGTATGGGGCCCCACCGATTCCAACCGATATCCTTGCACAAGATATTGGTCAGTTTGAGGATTTGATATCTGCCAATGCATTGTGTTAACCAGAATAGAGTGCATTGACTGGTAAGGAAGAGGAACAGTACAAAGGCAGCCATATTATGTATGGCTCCTCATACACTCTCCATCTATTCAGCCTGAGGGCTGATCAGTTGGAGAGGGAATCCAGCTAGTCCGTGTATAACAGCCTTTAGCATTAATTCCTGCCCGACCAATTCCGTTGTTTAAATAAAGGCTTTGAAAATAAAATTATAAAAACAAGTTTTCACAGCAATTCCGCCAATGCACGTTTCGCTAAATGGCTTTCTCAAGGCCTGGCTCTAGTTCGAATTGGTATTTGGTTCAATCTCCTTTTCTCTCTTCTATTGCAGTCCCGCACTGGGATTCCGAAGGGACCAATGATTTGTGATTTTTGAGGCTAAGATAGCTCTTTAAAAAGTTTGGGCAAGTTAAATTTGAGACCACAGTCTTGGTTACCCTGCCTTATTCCCTCTTTGTGGTGTCCCAAGATTAGTAACAATATAGGCAGAAGTTTTTGGGACAACTCCACCTTCTCTTTTTTCCCCATTTCCCACTATTTTAGATTTGAACGGAGTCCATTTGAATGAATTTATCCTCAAACATTAATTTGGTCACATTGCTTTTTATTATTTCATGAATTACCAATATATGGGTACAATTCATCTGTTAGCACTGCACTTTAATAACTGATATTTAGTAATAAGAAATTAATTAATTCAATGAAAATTAATGAATTTGCACTTTAAAAATCAACAATTGAGTTAACATGGTAATCATTTGCTCATAAAACTATAATAGAAATAGTGAATGGAGGGTACACCAAATCTTTCAGAAAATGATCAGAGGTGCAGAACCAAATGTTACCCCTACTTAAGGTAACCTATAACAATATACTTTATCCGTATGTTCGCACACTCACAACAAACACAACTTAGAAGATAAGAGTGGTTTCAAAAAAATATTTACTTTATACAGAACTTTTTTTTTTTACATGAACAACGCCATGAAACACATGGTATAATTTGTATCCGCTCCTTGTTGATATCTTGTTTGCCATATATAATCTATGGGTGGTTGATATTGTATACTATTTTTTAATGCTGTATAAATTATGCCATGTGTTTCATGGCGTTGTTCATGTAAAAAAAAAAAATTCTGCATAAAGTAAATATTTTCATAAACTATTATACCAGCACTTGTACGGTATATAGTTTAGGTACTATCAATTGTGTCTCACTTATTTATTTATTAACTGCACAAGCACTTTAATCTAATAGTTGGTAAACTCCAGTACTAAGGTGAAACTTGGAGTGGTAATTAACTAACCTTATGCAGTGTCATTTTGGATTAACACTGTGGGATTTTTAGCTTTTGGTGGAAGAGGGTTTTTTTTCTCTTTTAAATTTATTTAATTCTATCTGAAATCTTCAGACCTCAATTTCCCTAAGGGAATAAATTAGCAAGGTGTAATCTCGAGTATCTAATTCCTTTGAGCACCATTCTCTGCTTGCCCAGTGCTGCTTGTGTGTGCCATTCTCTGCTTGCCCTATGCTACCTGTGGGATGTAAGCCTGTTAGGGGTTTGTTCTTGGGGTTTAACATTTGGAAATTCTTGTTAAGGGCCCCTAAGGTGTTAATCATGTGTTAGGGGGTTGTTGTATTATCCACAGGGGAGGAGGCGGCATATGGATTTAAGGGTATGTTTTTAACATAACTTACATTTTTCACATATGAGTGATGAGGGATTTCCCTGCAGTGAGCACCAACAAATTGGATTTTTGGTGTGCTACCGCCGTTAATGTGGATATGATCTTGTGGTAATATGGGTGTGGTTTACAGTGGGTGTGGTTAAAAGGGGGAGTGGACCACATAGGCCAGTAAAATGGCCCTCGGTACCACAGAAGTTGGACAGCACTGCTTTAAGGGATACCTGCAGTGCATAATGTCAAAATCACTGTCTGTGTTTAGTTATCTGAGTTGAGAAGAACTGAGCGTGCTCAGTCAGTAGAAAATTTCCAATGGAGAGGCCAGGTGGGTTAGAGGAGAAGGAAGCCTAAGTGATTAAATGGATGCTGCAGAGTTACTATTAACTTTTAAATACCCGCCACTCTGATTTTAAAGATGCTATTCACATATTACAGAGAGTGTGTGTGTGTGTGTGTGTGTGTGTGTGTTTACAGGTCCATGAATGCCAACCCCCCCCCCCCCCCAAAGAAGTCTTCAATTAGGTTATGGGGCCACAGCATGGATTAAGTCTGACAGAACTACTCTTTGGGACAGAAATGCCACCCACACCTGATAAAAAGTGCTGCTTGCCTGGGAAAATCAAGAAATAAAGCTCTGGACTGCTTCCCTATGTGTTTGCGTTACTGCTTAATTCGCAGATTGTGTAGGTTTTACGGACAATAAACCTGAGGATGGAAATGGTAGCTGGCAAAGGGTAAACTGGTAATACTTTTCAGCCTTCAGATCTCTTGGTCAAATGAGATTTACTGACGGCCGCACACTCTGTAGATATTCAACATACCTCCCAACATTTTGGAAATAAAGAGGCACAAAAAAAAAAAAGTTGCCGCAATTAGTGTGGCAATTTTTGACCACACCCATTTTTGTGGACACACCCCCTAATTACCATGTTCATTTTACAACATTTTGCAGGTTATAAAATTAACATATTTCTGGGTTTTTTCCAGTTATTACAGTTTTGGTAATGAAGGTGAATTGCCCTTTAAGCTGTGAGTCTAACTTTTCCCAAGGCACCTGTTATTAGTCAAAGTCAAAGTCAAACTAAACTTTATTGTCATCTCAGCAGTATACAAATACACAGTGAGACAAGATGACGTGGCTCCAGCTAGTACTTATCACAAAAAGGCATTTAGAATACACAATAAATATGTAAACATTTGAAATGTGAAATATATTGGCAGAAATTGGATATATACATGTGTATACTTTAGAATTGTGCAAATAAATTAACAGTTCACAAAGTTAAGTTCACAGAGTACTGCAGCGGGTCCGTACCCGCGGGTTAGCCACAAAAACCTGCGGTACCCTGCTGGTTGAAGTTCCGGGTGTGGGTATAGATGCGGGTCGGGCCGCAGGTCTTCTCGATAGCGATTTTTACTCCTTTTTTCAGACCATGCCTACTTCCGATGTCACGTCCGGTTTGCGACAGTACTTCCTGATTCTTAATGGTCAGTGGGTCGCGGGTTGCGGATAAGGTACTTGCGGGTCGAGTAAGGGGTTCCAAGCGGGTAAGAATGCAGGTTGCGTGTCCGGGTCGAATACGGGCTCAAAAAAATTGACCCGCGCAGGACTTTACCTGTTATCTTATGTTGTTACAATTACTACTTGCTTATCTAGATTATTTATCTAGATACATTTGAATTGTTACAAATGTATCTTATCTTCTGTTGTGGCTGTTCTAGGCTCTCTGCCAAAAGCCAATTAAGTTAGAAACTTTGTTTCCTTTTCTGACTGTTCAGTGCTGAAACAAAACGGGACTTTCCAGTACAAATGAGGGACTACAGGTTGAGTTATCAATAGAGGGACTGTCCCTTTAAAAATGGGACAGTTGGGAGGTATGATTCAATAAGATGCAAATTAAGCAAATTCTATTTAACTTTGAAACATCTGAAGAGCAAAGCTACAGCAATCAAATGTTATGGTGACTGATGTCATCAGCTCCAATTTATTTGTGGTTGGCTTCTCTGCCCCAAACAAACTTTGCAATATTCCAGTAAAGATTTACACACTTTCAGATTAAAGCGGAATTAAATCCCAAGGTACATTTCCATCCTTAATTATATTCTTCACAACTGTACCCAGTCATGGTACATAGCAGATATCTCTTTTTAAAAAAATTTATACAGGCTTGGATCTTTTTATTTAACGTCAATCTTGCCTACATACTACTGAGAAGAACACGCAAATATACAGTATGTATAGCTCTAATAGGTGTTATATGCAGGGAGTGGTCAATTACTGCCATAATTCCCAAGGCTGGTAACTCCAAATAACTTTCTACCTGGCTGTAATAAGGCCCATCCTGCCCTTTATCTTTGTGCCACTATATTTTCTTCAGTGCTTGATAATTATTTTCACGGTGTCCCATAATATATGTCATGCCCTAGAAATTATTTATATCCCTCTGCTGATATGTACATTTATAGCAGTAAGATCCCATAAATCTTTTGTTCATTGTTCTCGTGGGTCTCATTTATCTCTTGTACATTCAAGAAACCTTATGGGAAATCCTACCGGGAACACCTCATTAATTACGACTAAACATAATCACTTAAGTTGATCCCAGGTAAAGGCAAAATTACCCTTGTAAGTTGTGCTCACTTAAGGCAATACTGGTAATAAAAATGTGTTAACATTTATTTTTTTCCTAAAAATAATCTGCCTCCCACTTATATATTGTTTGTCAACTTTTATTATTAAAAAATAATGCAATATTAACAAAAGCTGAAAATTCAATTATTTATTATGACACGCAAGACATAAAACCCTCAAATAAGGCAAAAGGGTACCTACTGTACACCTAATTTCAAGTAATAAAACCACAGAGATGTGTCAAAGGACACAAACTTTTTTCCAAACTTTTAGCACCCCCCCCCCCCCATGTATGCAGCTTAGTTAGGATCAAATACAAGGGAAATAGGTAAATCATGCTTAGAAAAAATAGAATTATTTGCTTAAAATGAAATCTATGACAGATGGCCTTCCTTTAATTCGTTTCTTACTAGATAACAGGTTTAGGATAGGGATCCCATACCTGTACAGGAAAACACTTTCTATGTCAGCCATTAAGCCAAAATTCCAATACCATCTTGGGCAGCTTAAGTTTTCAGCATTCAGCATTAAGTGAGACTAGTCTCACAGTTTGAGAATAACTGCACTATTATATTTTGCAAGTACGGTATAAAGTCAGTCCTTACAATATGTTGGACTAATGTTGTCCTCATCTAAATCTACCAAAATATGCTTAAACACAATGGCACATGGTGCATTTTGCTTGCAGGCAAATGGTATCCTTTTGAATAAATGTGATACTAAATGGGCATTAGCCTGGTTGGTTGGCATTTGCCATTTGTATTTTAAACCAAACAGTAGTAGTAATGTAGAAGGTACAGAATATCAGTTCAGATCTGTGAATGTTGTCAATCAGATAAAAAGTCACAACATGTTAAGTTACATACAGCCCGGTAACTGTGCTTTATGAACCGGGAAGGTGGGTAGGCGAGTCAGGGTGGTGGTTCATTAAATGCTTTGAATTATCCGATGGGTAAACTCATTCAGATGAGCCAATATAAAAAAAATTAAAAATCTGAACTTTTAACTAAAAAACATATCACATAATAGTATAGTTTAGATTTTTCGAGCCACCAAAGATGGTGTAAGCAATTACCACAGAGCCACCAATTTCACAGATTCCCAGAACTGACACCATTTTGTCGCTATCCCATTCAAGCAAGCTGTGTTTTTTCCCCAAATTTAACGGCTTTGCGAGATTCACGCCGCATCCATGCAGTCCCTTGGGAAATGTAAAATAGTGGAAAGATTTGTATGTTAAATTAGTTGACCATTGTTCCATTTTCTCATATTTGGAAAGTCTTCAACGGAAGAAGAGACCATAGCGTAGTTGCACTACTGTGCCCAAGCCAATTACCTTTTTTGATATTTATTGAAGCATCTTGACATACAGTAGGACAAGCATCTAAAACATTTAGGCATTAGAAAGCTTCAGCAGATTTCTTGCAAAGTTAGAATGACCAACCGCAGTATTCTGATGCAGACAAATGTATTGAACTGTAAACCCTAAATGGAGAAGCAAACCCCTAAATGAAAATCCCTACCCTCCATAGTCCCCCCTCCCTGTCTCCATCCCCGCACAGGCGTTAATATCGCTAAATCTTTAATTACACCTCAATGCCAAGTCAGCGCAGCAGAGCTCACAGGCACCATCTTCCTGTGTTTCGGTAATCTTCGGGTTCCTTCAGCAATTTCCGTGGCTTTCAGAGAATGCGCAGTTGTTCGGGACCAGAATATTGTTACAACTACAAATGTGCCGCTAACTGAAGACTCCCCAAGCAGTGAAGATGGCCCCACGTGAGCTCCGCTGCGCTGACTCTGCATCGAGGGGTAATTAAAGACTTTGGGGCATTTACAGGTATTAACACCTGTGTGTGTGTGTGGGGGCAGGGAGGAAGGATCATGGAAGGTAGGGGGTAAGGGTTTTCATTCATTTGGGGGTTTGTTTCTCCTTTAATAGGTCAATAATAGACATAAAAGCCATACACTGCTCCGAAATTACCAGATGCAGGAAGTGTTGAGAAGTCAGGAGCATACCAGAGTATGACCAAAATGCCACAATTGAAAAAACAGAGCAGCACTGTGCTATAGCGATTATTATGTAAAACTGTGCTAAAAAGATGCTCGCCAACTAAGAGAATGGTATGCAAAACACCAAATCTTCCACAAAAAAAATTGCCCATATCCCAAATTTAAACCCAACCTAATTACATGATTATAAAGACTAATGGTCACGTCCACAGTTTTAAAGAGTTTAAAGGAGCAGTAACACCAAGAACATAAAGTTAGTAATCATAATGCACCGATTCAGCCGAATCAGATCCTTTTTCAGCAGGATTCAGCCAAAACGAATCTTAACCCTACAAAATGTGCACAGGCATCCTGCATTTAATTACTTCAAAACACATTCTATTTTTGGTATTACTATTCCTTTAAAGTTATGACTTTTTGGATTATTAGTGATACAGCACATGCTCAGTATGCTCTGGGCTGCTTTCAGGGGTCAGAAAGTGAGCAGGAGAAATAATCAATCATGATGTGGAATTCTATGCTCCTATGTAATGTAAATCTGAATTAACTAATCACAGTTAAATTAAGATGACCAGATTATCAGAGTGAAATCCAGGGACAGGGCAGAAAATGTCGACGCACTATGTGCGCCGCGGCAAAATTTATAGGCCACGCCCACTGTGCAAGACACCCCCCCCACAAACCACTCCCTATTTTACAAATACAATCTCTGTGAGTATATAAAGGAACGCAGTGGCAATTCTGTGTATAATACACCAGAACTCATAGTAGGTTGGCACAGAGATTATTCAAGTAAAAATATCCCCAGAATTCATAGTAGGATGGCACTGAGATTATTTCATGTATAAATACCCCCAGAATTCATAGTAAATTGGCACAGAGATTATTTCATGTATAAATACCCCCAGAATTCATAGCAAATCGGCACGGAGGAAATTCCATGAATAAATATCACCGAGTTCATAGTAGGTTGGCACAGAGATTATTTCATGTATAAATACTCCCAGAACTCATATAGTAGGATGGCAGAGTGGTAATTTTATGTATAATGCTCCAAGACAGTACTAAGTAAATTATTTTGAATGATAAGAGACACTTACAAGTTACAGCATAGGTGACAATATGTGAAAACTTTCTTTATGTACACAATGCAACACTGTAAATGTGGACTATGTGGAGGGAAAAATCAGTCCAGAATGGCAAGGTCAAGCAGATTGACTTTACTCTGGGGCAGGGTCTGACTGACCTGGCTATACTTTGATCCCTGCACTTCATGGAAGCCAGATTTGTGAGCGGTGCTGCTGCTGTCTTGCTGCATTCCTTTCCTCCATCCATTTTTTCTACACGGGGACAGCCAACGGGGACAATTTGCACAGGGACAGCAGCTCTGAAACGGGGTACTTCCCCTGCAAACGGGCACCTTAAGTTAAATTGTAAATATAATGTACTGTACATTGAAATTCTGTACCTAAGCTAAAGTAACTGCCAATTGGCCAAAAAGTTAATCAACTGAAAACAAAATAGGCGCATATTGGCAACATGTTTGGATTGCAGAGTTTTAAAGGGATACTGTCATGGGAAAAAACATTTTTTTCAAAATGAATCCGTTAATAGAGCTGCTCCAGCAGAATTCTGCATTGAAATCCATTTCTCAAAAGAGCAAACATATTTTTTTATATTCAATTTTGAAATCTGACATGGGGCTAGACATATTGTCAATTTCCCAGCTGCCCCAAGTCATGTGACTTGTGCTCTGATAAACTTCAATCACTCTTTACTGCTGTACTGCAAGTTAGAGTGATATCATCCCCCCTCCCTTTTTCCCCCCAGCAGCCAAACAAAAGAACAATGGGAAGGTAACCAGATAACAGCTCCCTAACACAAGATAACAGCTGCCTGGTAGATCTAAGAACAACACTCAATAGTAAAAACCCATGTCCCACTGAGACACATTCAGATACATTGAGAAGGAAAAACAGCAGCCTGCCAGAAAGCATTTCTCTCCTGAAGTGCAGGCACACGTCACATGACTTGGGGCAGCTGGGAAATCGACAAAATGTCTAGCCCCATGTCAGATTTCAAAATTGAATATAAAAAAATCTGTTTGCTCTTTTGAGAAATGGATTTCAATGCAGAATTCTACTGGAGCAGCACTATTAACTGATTCATTTTGAAAAAAAGTTTTTTTTCCCATGACAGTATCCCTTTAATGTTAAACTATGGTAAATTTGGTCTTGTACAAAAACTCGAGACAGGTGTAACATTTCTAGCCTAAAGGTGGCAAAACATGGGCAGATGTAACCCGCCGATTCTACTCATTCAGACCCAGTCAGCCGCGTATCTGCCAGTGCAACGAGGCTCTGAGTTGGGCCTGCCATACTGAATGAAAATCGGGCAGTTGGGACAACAGCTGCATCGGCTCACAGATGATATTTTCGTTCAGATAGTCTGCTATTGAGATACAAGATGACAATTCATGGAAGGATCAGCTTGTTTGACAAGATTACTAAATAATCATACCAGTTCAATATCACCCAATTCTAATAGTAGACATATTTTAATTGTCACTATTATTGAGAACCTAGAGTATCAATAAGTTCATGCCTTTGCTATATACACCTTTTGATTTAATGGAAATTTCCCCTGAAAAATTTGCAGGCAGACAATCCACTTCCTGCTGGATACTTTCCTAGACTAGCAGGAGTCAGTGACTCACTATTAACCACTGTAGAATGTCAGCCAATTAGCAACTAGGTGGACCTGACAGGGAATGACAGCATATTTTTCCCCATATCCTAATTTGTATCTGTGCAAGGACCATTAAAGGGGTTGTTGACACTTTTAGTATGATGTAGAGTGATAGCCTGAGACAATTTGCAATTGGTTTTCATTTTTTATTTGTGGTTTTTGAATTTAGCTTTTTATTCAGCAGCTCTCCAGTTTAGAATTTCAGCAATTAGGCTGCTAGGGTTCAAATTACCCTAGCAACCATGCATCGATTTCAACAAGAGACTGGAATATGAATAAGAGAGGGCTTGAATACAAAGAGGAGTAATAAAAAGTAGCAATAACAATACATTTGTTGCTTTACAGAGCATTTGGTTTTAGATGGCCTCAGTGACCCCCATTTGAAAGCTGAAAGAGTAAGAAGGGGGCAAATAATTCAAAAACTATATATAAAAAAAATTATGCCAAAGTTGCTTAGAATTGGCCATTCTGTAACACACTAAACTTTAACCTGAAGGCGAACCACCACTTTTAAGATGCATCCACCACAAAGCTGATCTATTCACATTTTTGGCATACATAGTAGATGTGCTTAGTGAAATGTAAAGAAAACGTAACAGCAAAAAATTTAATTGTTTTAAAGTAATATAATAAATGTATAATGCAGTGTGTTTGATTATTGTTTTTATAAAGATGCTGCTTTATAGCAATTGGGGCAGCCATTCAAAGGAGAAAAGGCTCAGGTTACACAGCAGATCGCAGATAAGCTCTGTAGAACACAATGGTGTTATGTGTTATCCACTATTTAACCTGTGCCATATAGCCTTTTTTCAATTTCCATAAGACGTAGCCAAGTATTTTGTATCAGAATAACTTGTTAAATAAAAGTAGGTGAAAAATATACTACAATTTGATATTTTGATGATTCTGGGGGGGGGGTACATTTTTTTCCTTCGTAGACTAATGTTGTTTATATTTACGAATACTACACGAGACAGGAATGAAGCTGAAATGTGTGTGCATTCACTGGCAGACAAATCTTAGAAAGCAACAGGACTGCCCCTTCAGTATAACCACTTCCAAGCATTATATAAACTTTCAGCAAAGCCAAGTATTACATAAGAATTTCTAGTAAGTTCAAGCTCCACTCATGATTCACCGCTAAGTTTATTTTCAGATTTGGCAGGGACCTTTGTACTCCTTTTTGCCTATATGCTTATCTAAGCTGCAGAATACTACTGAATCCATTATATACCTGCTTATAAAATACAGGTATTGGACCTGTGGAGTCTATGGGAAACGGCCTCTCCATAGATTCTGAGCTTTCTGGATAACAGGTTTGCAGATAATGGATTCCATATCTATATACAGGGCTCATCAAAATCGCTTGCAATTAAAACTGTGCCCATACATGCACATAAGATGTTGCATTGACCTGATCAAAGGATAGAGAGCCTGAAATACTCACTTTTGCATGCTGCACCAATAAAGTATTATCACAATTATTTCTGTTGACGTTGCTCAGTTCACTTGTCATATATAAACTATGGGGCATGGCAATGCCAGAAGCTGTGAGCAGCTTTTTAAATAATATATGCTTTTCACATCTTCTAAGTGCCTTACAAAAAGCCCACAGATGCAAGGAAGCCCTGGAATGAACACATGCCAACTTGACACAGGTAAATTCTAGTAAGAGTAGCTACCTGGGAACCCTTTTCTCTGTCCTACTAGCACAATACTTTAGGATATATTTGTTGATATACAAGCTGGATAATTATTCCATAACACTGCTCCTTATGCCTTCAAAAGAAATCAAAGAACAGAAAGACATAAATATGGCAAAAACCATACAGACTTCATATTAAGCCCTTTAGTATTATGTGATCTATGGTGCTGGATCTAAGGACTAGAAGACTAGTGACAGGTTCTGCGTTTGTGCCCTTTGAAAGCCCAGGCAAATGCAAAACCTAACTATATGATTGTGGCTGAAGCAAATACAATTCACCAATGATTAACAGACTTGTAATTTTGTAAAGTTGCTTTTAGCTGCCTGTTCTGACTGTGCAGAATTTGAATATGCACATGTCCTGTGACCACCGGTAATCTGAGTTTCCCCGAGAGTGCTCTCCACAGGGAACACACCATACCTCCCAACTGTCCCTTTTTCAGAGGGGACAGTCCCTCTTTTGACAGCTCAACCTGCAGCCCCTCATTTGTACTGGAAAGTCCCTATTTTCTCTGCACTGAACAGCCAGAAAAAGAAACAAAGTTTCTAACATAATTGGCTTTTAGCAGAGAGCACAGAACAGCTAACAGGTGCAAATAAGATTCTTTGTGACAAGTGCCAAGATGATAATACGAATAAAATATCAAGTGGGAGTTATCTCTGAGAATTAGCGGAATCCTCGTTACTTTTTTATTGCGGTGTAATTACCTCCACATGTGATATTTTCGCCTTATTCACTAAGCTAAAATATAGTGAATTTAACACCACATAGTTAAAACCAGGATAGACCAGATGTTTTTCAGGGAAGATGGGTATTAACAAAGGGTAACCACTAACTTTGCGCATCCTTGCATTGACATTTTGTGACACAAAAAAAACAGTTGAGATAAGGAGAAATATTTTCAAACTTTCGTAACCTGCCGCATTTTGTAAAATGAACATGGTAATTAGGGGGTGTGGTGAAAAAAATATGCTGCACGCGGAAAATTTTTGTTCTCCCTCTTTTTACTTCCAAAATGTTGGGAGGTATGACACTTACATTTGTGGGTACATTGCCTTATTTGGTCAAATCCCAGGTATGAAGTTGTGAAGACACCCACATAAACACAATACATATCATTCTGTGTAGTCGGAGAAACTTTAATATCACTTAGCCTCTCTGTAAACAGCAGTACTTGTACAAGGTTAATAACCGTAGAATCCACATTGAGATCCAGTGTAAGGCGAACACAATTTAGATTACCACACTGTAGTGAATACGGAGAGCGATGTGGAGGTGTAAAACATTTTCTTCTATAGGGCTGTTTGTATCTACAGGCTCACAGAAAAAGCACATGGGCCAAAAATTATATTCTGAGCTTCTGGCGCAACTGAAAGTGCTATTTTAGGCAAAGGCTTTGCTTTTCAGAGATGCAGCTAGAATGGTTTAACCCTTACACATACAGTTAATTGCCCTAGAGAGCATACCTTCCAACTGTCCCATTTTCAGAGGGACAGTTCAACCAGCAGTTCCTCCTTTGTACTAGAAAGTACCGTTTTTTTTGCAATGAACAGCCGGAAAAAGAAACAATGTTTCTAACTTAGTTGGCTTTTGGCAGAGAGCCCAGAACAGCCACAGCTGCATATAAGATACTTTTGTAACAATTTTGAGATAAGCAAATAAGTAATTGTAACAATATAAGATAACAGGTCCCTTGGGAGAAGTAAGACTCGTAGCTTAAAGGAGAATTCAACCTGTAACAAAAAAAAAACCTACTCCACTACCCTACGTAGACCCACCTCCCTCCTCCTCCCCCCCAGCCTACCTGGTACCCGGGGCAAATGCGCCTACACTTTTTACTTACCCCTCTGTGCAGATTCTGTCCTCTGGATTTCACGCCCGCCATTTTCTTTCCTTTGTTAAACTTCGAAAGCAGACCGTAATTTTTTGGCACATGCGCCGTTGTTGTAATATTCCAGTCCCAAACAACTGCATATTTAAAAGTCACAAAAATTTCCGAAAATTTTCGAGACTTTCGGGACTGGAATATTACTCCCAACTGCATATGCACCGAAAACGACGGTCTGAAGTTTAACTAAGAAAAGAAGATGGCGCCTGTGAACTCCCGAGGACAGAATCTGCACTGACGGGTAAGTAAAAAGTTAGGGGCATTTGCCTCTGGTACCAGGTAGGCTGGGGGGGAGGAGAGAGAGGGGTCTACGTAGGGTAGGGGGGTAGGGTTTTTTTATGTTACGGGTTGAATTTTCCTTTAAAGGGCAATTCACCTTCATTTGCAAAACTGTAATAACTGGGAAAAAACAGATATGTTCAAACTTTCATAACCTGCCAAATTTTGTAAAATTAACATGGTAATTACGATATGTGGCCACAAAAATGGGCATGGTAAAAAAAATCGGCACACTATGTGCGCCAACTTTTTTGTTCCTTTTTTTTATTTCCAAAATGTTGGGAGGTATGCCCTAGACTCCTAGAGATATAGGAACAGTTCAGTGTAAAAATAAAAACTGGGTAAATAGATAGGCTGTGTAAATGTAGTCTATAAATTCTGTGCAGATGTCTAGCAGAACACTACTTCCTCCTCTCTAACTCTGAGTTAGTCAGCGACTTGAAAGGGGGCCACATAGGACATAAATGTTCATTAAGTTTGTAATTGATCCTCAGCATTCCTCGCAGATTCAAAAGCAACAGTTATGTCCCCTGTGCCCCCCCCCCCCTCAAGTCACTGATCGGTTAATGGTGATCTGGAAAAACGAAGTGGGAGCTAGTGATAGGATCAGGTGCGCTCCACCAATGAGGCGAGTTGAGGCACTCGCCTCAGGCGGCAGCGCCCCCGTTTGCCAGGGTCGGCAAAAATGGCTCTCCTGGTAACAGAGCCAAATTTCCGCTTTTCAACACGGAAATTTGGCTCTTTTAGTGCAGAGAGCACAATCGCGTTCTCTGCACTAGCGACGTGGACCACCCCCGACCCCTCTGGTGCAACGTGGATCGCCCCCGACCTCCTCGGGCACTGAAGAGGTGAGTGCCGTGGAGAGGGGTGGGGGCATCAAAAGGAAGGTCGTCTCAGGTGGCAAAATTACCATGATCGCCCCTGGATAGGATTGCTGTGCAGGGCAGTGAAGAAAAAAGTTATCAATGTCAAGTGTAAATTGAAAGAATGTTAAAATTCAAATGAAAACTGAGGCTAAGCTGGCTATCGTAATAGAACATTTGACAGCCTAAAGATCCTTATTTCATTATTAGTTCACTGGACAATATTCATACAAGTGGTCAATTATCACAAAGCAGTAGATTTAGGTGACAACCAAAAACTTAACATGTATATAAAATGCACCCACAGATTAGAAAAGGCCTGACTGATATTGCTCACAAGTGCCTGTGGGGTTTGCATGTTACTCATTGCACTCTGTCCCACTTTGACTGTGCAGGAAACACTAAATTGTGTAAATGTGAAACTCTGCTTACAGGTTTAATACTCTGAAAAACATCTTGTGCACATACGTTCTAATGCATTTTTATTTATGTTATTCATATAGAGCTTTACAGAAATTGTCATTTATTCACATTAGTTCCAACCCCCTGTGGCACTTAGGGCTCTTACTCACTGGCGTTCTGACCTGCGCTCCCCTGCGTTCCGTTTTTTGGCGTTCATCCGCCGGGGAGCGCAGGAATAGACGCATGTCATTATTTCAAATGGGGCTGTACTCACTCAGGCGCGTGTAGGCGCCGAACGCAGGTTGAGACGCAACATGCTGCATTTTTCCTGCATTCGGCGCCTACACGCGCCTGAGTGAGTACAGCCCCATTTGAAATAATGACATGCGTCTATTCCTGCGCTCCCCGGCGGCTGAACGCCAAAAAACGGAACGCAGGGGAGCGCAGGTCAGAACACTAGTGAGTAAGAGCCCTTACAGTCTAAGTCTTTTCACATTCACACACTAGGGTCAGTTTTATCAGGAGCCATTTAACCTAAGTCAACACTAGGAGAGAATACAAAACCTCCTACCTGAACCACTGTGCTGCTTGACAGACTATTACCTTTGCACCAACCTTATAGTTTAATACAATCTGTGATAAGGTAGCCAAAGAATTTATTCAAGAAAGTTTTTATAAGTTGATTTGGAGATGGTGGTTTCTTTACTTTTTGGGAACCCTTTGAACTTTTCGACCTCACACATTGTGTATGTCAAGTGATTTAAAAATCAGTTTTTCTATAAGTATAGAAATAATAGTAAGAAATGTAGGAGAGAACTAGAGGGGCTAGGAGAGAACTGTTAAGAGTGCCTGCTAAGTAATTTTAAACTGTGCCCACCTTTAGTATAATACAGTATGAAACATGCTCTCCCTTAACATATACAGTGAAGCTAAATACATTTATTGATAAAGATACACAGGGCTTCAGATTTTGTGTTTATCAAACATTGGCAAGTTAATGCAAAAAACATACAAATACACAACCCTTTTTTTCCTGCTTAGAAGCTGCAGTAACTCAGCCACACCTCCTCTTTCTCACGTGTTCCTACAGTGACAAAGCAATAGAAACACAGACAGCATAGCTTCAGAATATGTAAGTGCGTAGCGTACAAGCAGCAGATGACTACAACTAAGGACTGTAAATAACAACTGAGCCACTAAAAATTGCACTTCTCTCATACAGGGGAGGTATATATGCTGCATAACATCTTAACTAATGAAAGAAATTGAAAGCTTTGAATATTTTAATATTGGTACAACTTTTGTATACATTAGCAAACTAAAAACAAAAATATTACACACACTATTTTCTTCGCAACAGCAGCATCTTCCCTTTTCTTTATAAACATTATACTGAGGTTTCATGGAGGTATAGCATCAAAGAACAGAAATAACAGCTGTTAATAAGACTACAATTAAATGTATCTGTAGACAAAGTGAATACAATTACTAGATATGGAAGCCATTGTAAATAAAATACCACAAGGATACAGAGGAGAATGAGGGGTCTGATGCATTTGACAGAAGGGAGATGATGAGTACTACTTATAAAGGAGGAAGGGCAAGGTACCTAGGATAGTGGGCAAGGTACCTAGGATAGTAGGCAATACATTTGCAGGTCTTAAAGAAGCAGTGACAGAATAATGGGCAAGGGTTGATCAGAGAGGACCAAGGGGCAAATTAGGTGTCATACAAAGAACTAAAGGGAGAGGCAGTTGTGTACATATATTGGATGGGCTTCTGCAAATGCTTAGGTATCTTTATGCTGTTGGATTTAGGAATACTACTCTAATGTTCTCTCTGGGTCCGACAATGCATTCTACTCAATTACTAGCAACAGCCTATACTTTCGCTGGGTCCTTGACATCAACTTAGTGTTTACAAGCAGGAAGCATTGTTTTGCTTGTATTTGCATTCCAGAAGCAAACATGGATGTTCGGGTCTGCTTGTGGGCAGTTAGTGCACTGAAAAAGACTTCTGCAACTGAAATAAAGTGTCTACCAACCACGTAAGCATACCACATCTGCACAGCCTATCCTGAAATAAACTGCTTTTTAAAGATGCATGTGCAATGACTGCTTGCCTGTAACAGGTGGCAGAACAAGTGAAATGAAATCTATTTAAGCATAAAAACTTTGCAAGTGAAATAACTCACCAAATCGAACAGGTGGCCCAAGTGCTCCTGCCCCAGCCCAAGGGAGCGGACAATCCGTATGTAGATAAACAAAATGTTGGAGCAAGGCACTCTGATAGGTCACGCATAGATCAGACTAATAGTAGGTAAAAATATTTGAAAGTTTTATTTATATAAACATCTCAAGCCTAATGCGTTTCTTGTCACTAGGAAACTTAGTCATAGGCTTGGCTAAGTGTCCTAGTGACAAGAAACGCATTAGGCATGAGATGTTTACATAAATAAAACTTTCAAATAGTTTTACCTACTATTAGTCTGATCTATGCATGACCTATCAGAGTGCCTTGCTCCAACATTTTGTTTATCTACAGAACAAGTGAAATGGTCATAACAGAAAGAAAGGTTGGCCACAATACAGCAGGAAAAAAAGGATGCAAGAAAACTCTACTGTACTGTAGCTCTTCTGCCATCAGAACAAACCATCCCTTGAAGCCCAAGTTTCTTTCATCCCCAATAGGGTAAGTTCACACAAGGAGATCAGGGGAGATTTTGTTGCCTGGAGACTAATCGCCTCTTCTGGGCGACAATCTCCCCAAACTGCCTCCGTGTGTCTTCCCATTCGCTATAATGAAAAGTCGCCTGCGCTAAAGCACACGCAGCGCTGTGTTTTCCGAAGTTTCCTCGTGAGGCAACTTTGGGCGACTTCTGAAAACTCATCGCCGCATGTGGACACTAATAGTATTTAGAATTTGCTGGTAGTTTTTATTCTGCACAAGCAACAACAAGGGTATATTCTTAGAAGTGTACAGGGCCATAGAGCAAGAAGCATTTCCATGGAGCATCACGTTCCACATGTGAGACACACCCCCTCCAGTATAACACATAAACGGCACACATTGCAGCACTGCAGTAACAGCAGAGATGTGCATGTAATATACAAAAGAAGACACATCAAATGGTATCGTCTTGAGCGGCTATCTTTCCACTGAGCCGTATATTTTATGCATACAGCGTGTACGCATCAACATTGTTTACAAGGAGCTGTATGTAGAGGCTGTAGAGATGCACGCGCAGTGATATACGCCCGGTAATGGTACCAATGGCCCTCACGGGAACTCTCCGCACATTTATACAGACACCTTAGTGTTAGTGCGATAATGGCACGTCTGCAACCTTCACATGAACTTCTCCGGTTTCTGACCCCGACACAGTAAGCATTTCCCCTAAATACATACAGGATAGAGAATGACACTGTAGTGACCCCGCCTCTCTATCATTTCATGTACGCAACACCCGCGCTACACACACGCACTGTGCTCTACAGCTCCTAATAGCACACACCCCCTCTACACCTTTTGTCTGCTGCATTTGCCAAATGCTCTCACTCCGCGTATATCAGCGCACACCCCTCAGCTGCCCTCCCTGCATCCCCTGTACCACTAGGACTTCTAGCTCATTCTCTCCTACGCGCACTTCTCTCTCCAGGGACCACACACCCCCTTTAGCTGCACGTGAAGCGCCTTGTCCATCCACTCTCATGTCTCTGCCCCATTCTCCTCACTCCTCTCTGTGCCCTATTACTCAACCTCAGAGTCACCAGCTGTTGTTGCCCCATTAGCTTTTCAGATGGCCACAGCCAGGCAATCACATGATACGCAACACACATGTCGATGCTCTTCAGTTACCAGCACAACCATTATTCTACAAAATACAAGTCTCCTTCCATATTATCTCCCTACTACTCATATCCATTTGTACAATAATCTCCTCTCCACCCCCTAGCGCAAGTGTGGGTAAGTGAACCCGTGACTATGACCCTAACTGACACGCTCATCATCATCACCTGCGCCCTCTGCTACTCGTGTCACTTCCACCCCTCCCCCAATACTTGTGCCCCTGCTTCCGCCCCTTCCAGACACTTGCCCCCAGTTTCCAGCCTACATTTACCCCTCCTGCTCCTACGTGTCCCTTGCACTAGTTCATACACATCCTTCCATCTAAGCCTAGTACCAATTTCCAAGGCAAGAATGCCCAACTCCAAGGATGCCCAACCTACAAACCCACCCGAAGATTTGTATCTACAAATAGCAAATCAGGCGCCAGTGACTGTTGGACTTGTAGTAGCGCAGCAAACGCTAGTGGGCCGCAAGTTGCCCATCCTTACAGCTCTCCTTACAGCTATCCTTACAAGTGGCGCGCACACACCCCCTTTCACTTACACAAACGTATCCCTCCACCACCATAGCCAGTGTACCCCATTTATTCTTCCGCCACACCCTGCTCCTTTATTTGTACCAAGTGCGCAGCTCGGCCCCCTTTGAATGTAGTAAACACACTTAGCCCCTCGTCTAACACACACATGTCTATCCCAGTGTGTACACCTCCCCCCGCCCAGCCCTTCCCCTCACCTCTCCGCTGCTTCCTCCGGACACGTCCCTAAATCTTCTCAGGTTGTTTCCAATCGCCGTCGACACCTGCAGCGCTGCATCAAATCCGGGTGCAACCCCCAAACAGTTCCCAGGGCCCCCGGGGGCCAATGTTCCTGCGGAGCTTGCGCCAACGCTTCCAAAGGCGCAAATGTTGGTTCTGTAGTCGCTCGAATCGTCTAGGAGTACAGCTGATAATCGGTGACGAGCCCCCAGCCTCCGGCCAGTCCCGGGCCGAGCAGGGAACCGCCACCGACAGCTGTGCGCCATTTTGTGTCCTGGGATCTTATTATCACCGCGGGCTGGAGCGCAGCAGCACTGAGCGGGGCTGGGGGTGGAGAGACTGAAAAGCCGAGACTATGGAGAAGGAAACACTTTCTATGTCAGTCTATGAGCGTTGTATTGAATATACAGCGCACAGGGCTGTGACAAGAAGGGGCCCCTGAATATGCATGTAACAATAAGCACATGCCCAACTACACGCACTGCCTATGACTTACACACAGACAGGGCCTGGCGAGGGCAGAGGTGGGGCCCGGGAATAGGATTTCAGACAGTATATCGAGCAGAACCCTCCTCCTGTGCCAATAACACGCTCTCGCCTCACAGACTCAGTCATGTGAATGTGTACAGTCCTCAATGTAAACAGTCCTAGTAGGGGGTCTAGTGAAGGGCCAGACAGACGGAACGGCTCAATAACCAGCACAATGTCCCGTTTGTCAAAGTCACATTATGCAAACTACTGTAAATGAACTGTCTGCGACTCATTCTATCTGCCTGTACTTCACAATTCGCATAGTTGCTTCTATTTAAAGGATGAATGTAAGTTTAGCAAAGAGTACATTTACCCGCCACTGAGGCTTGACTTTGTACTGAAGGCAAGTGATTTTTAAGGGGTGGTTCAACTTCGAGTTAACTTTTATTAATAGAATGTTACAGAATGTGCACAAAAATAGAAACAAAAGGCATTCTATAATAATTACAAACATTATTACTTATTGTATCTCCTGCTGGGGGGGCATCTAAAGAAACCCACCTAAGTGTCATCCAGCAATAAAAAAGAGGTTATGCACAGATACTGCATAGAGTTTTATTACAAGGGGCCACATGGGCACAATGGCATTGGTACAAAGCAGTGCTTAAAGGGATACTGTCATGGGAAAAAACATCTTTTTCAAAATAAATCCATTAATAGTGCTGCTCCAGCAGAATTTTGCGCTGAAATCCATTTCTCAAAAGAGCAAACAGATTTTTTTTATATTAAATTTTGAAATCTGACATGGGGCTAGACATATTGTCAATTTCCCAGCTGCCCCTGGTCATGTGACTTGTGCTCTGATAAACTTCAATCACTCTTTACTGCAAGTTGGAGTGATATCACCCCCTCCTTTTCCCCCCCAGCAGTTAAACAAAAGAACAATGGGAAGGTAACCAGATAGCAGCTCCCTAACACAAGATAACAGCTGCCTGGTAGATCTAAGAACAGCACTCAATAGTAAAAACCCATGTCTCACTGAGACACATTCAGTTACATTGAGAAGGAAAAACAGCAGCCTGCCAGAAAGCATTTCTCTCCTAAAGTGCATGCACAAGTCACATGACCAGGGGCAGCTGGGAGATTGACAAAATGTCTAGCCCCATGTCAGATTTCAAAATTGAATATAAAAAAAATCTGTTTGCTCTTTTGAGAAATGGATTTCAGTGCAGAATTCTGCTGGAGTAGCACTATTAACTGATGTGTTTTGAAAAAAACATGTTTTCCGATGACAGGATCCCTTTAACATTGACTCTCTTCTTCCACAGGAAACACAAGTAGGATATCAAATATGGAGGCAGCATAGTCAGTATCTGCAGAATATAAGTTTCCTGATTATTTCACGCGGCAGGGAATCTCATACCCTCAGCGTATAAAGGTACTATTACCACCACACATACAGGCATATTAACTGTTCTCTTTTCTTTCCCCTTTGCTCCTATCCTTGTGCTCAGACTGTACAACCTCACCTTTGCCAGCTTGGTATGATGATCTGGAAGAAGGAGAAGAAGCTGCTGGGTATTGTGGCAAGCTGGCGGCTTGAACACGTAACTTTTTGGGGAATTAGTCAATGGTAGGCAGGCAGCATATGACAAAGGAGCATAAAGAAAGGGACACACAGCTTCTTCAAGGAAAACACAGGTTTATTTTCCAACTTTAAACAAACAGTGTATTGTCCACAAACACAGGGGTGACCATTTTATCATTCAAACAAATCATAAAATAAAACCTAGCCCATTGGGCACTACCTTCCAACTTTGAAGCAGTCCCTGACTAGGCTGGGCCCCTTGTGGACTACCAGCAAACAAAACAATTGTTGTGGCTCACCCCTGTACTCACAGTCTTTGAGTGAACTTCTTAGCCTCCTGGCTTTTCCTCAATGTCACACAGACAACAAATCTGGCTCTTAGTCACAACCACAGGCTCCCTCTGCTTCATGCAGTATCAGGCTCCTCTGGGAGTTCCTAACACAGCCAGGTCTCCTACCTGCTGTGCTCTAATGAGAGACACACTCTCCTATTCCAATTAACTTTAAATAGCCTTTCCACAGGACAGCTTTCCTGTGGAAGGTGAACTCCAATCTCTGCACTGGATCTGCGGAATGGAGTCCCTGGCTACTTAAGTCTTTAAACAGAGTGCTGATTCTGTTTAATAACTCCCTTCCTGGGGAGAAATTAAAGGCTAGAGTGACCTTTTGCCACCTTTTCCTAGTCACTCTACCACAGTATGTAGAGTGATTAACAATTAACAGTTTCAATTACAGTTACAGTCAACATATTAAAAAAATAGATGTTTTCTTGTACCTTATATAACATATGGGTGTTTGGGCCAAACTAATTGTAAAAAGAAACCTTTTTAGGTTCCTACAACCAAGGCATGTATGTATCTCAGCATGTATCAATGGGTAAAGCCTAGCATGGAACTTACTAGGCTCAGTACCTGCCCAATGTGTTACAATAGGGACAGGTGTGTAGCAGGTATGTTATTACTTAGGTACAAGGCTATATGGGTATTTAAATCCTCCAGTGATCAGAATTGTACTTACAACACTTTGGAAACAAATTACAATAATGACTTGTTCTTTTACATTTTCTTCCCTTCAAACCTAGTGAAGAACAAAACCAAACTCCTGCAGCTGAAGAAAAGGAAGAAGGAGCTCCGGCAGCAGCAGAAGAGCAAGCCCTTGCGTTGAAGGAGAAAGATGGAACTGAAGGAGCTGATGAACAGCAAGCTTCTGCAGAAGAGGAGCAGGAAGAGGGTGCAGAAGCAGAAAGAGTTCCTGCAGATGAACATCAAGCACCTGTATAGGAGAGACAAGGAGATGAAAAAGAGCAAGAAAGACAAGGAGATGAAGAAGAGCAAGAAAGGCAAGAAGACCAAGCCCCTGCTGCAGAGGAGAAAAAGATGGAGGAGCACGAGGGGGCTGCTACTGAAGAAAAGCAAGCTCCTGCAGCAGAAGAACAACAAGAAGGAGCTCCTGAAGAAAAAGAAGAGCGATCTCCTGTAGCTCCTGAGAAAAGGGAAGAAAAAGAGAAGATCCCCTCCGGTGGTGGAAAGGCCAGCCTCTACAAAAAACAGGCCAGGAAGGTCATCATGAAAAGGCTCCAGAGAGTTTGGGTAATGTATCTATTTACTGATAATTACTCTTCATCTAGAGATGCCTCATGTTATCCAATGCAGCTCCACTTTACTTTCTGCTGTTCTGAGCATTTTCAATGAGAACAATAGAAAGGAAGTCAACACCATATCTGTTCAGTCCTCAGGCTGATCACTTTGAGGATTTACCTGATAGACCAATGTATGGTTGCATTTAGGTTGTAAAAGGTTGCTGACAGAGATTGAGATCTAAGTCTGCAGAGTAGTGATTCTATAGAAGGCCAATAACAGTGGAGGTAGGTAACTCGTATAGGGCTGCTGGACATTTGGTTTAGATATCCGCCTTTTGAAATCGTTGCCACTGGGTAATGGACTGGCACAGGTGATCAAAGACTATAATAGAATAAATGGTGCAGGCTCAGACTGAGATTCATAATAGGCCCTGGCTTTCCATGTGTAGAGCCCCAAACAGTCCCCACAGGCCCAACATAAAGTGTGCTCTGAAAACATTATTTGTCCTTGTAATTTATTCTTATTTCAACACGTTTTAAATTTCAGCATTGCACCATAAGACTCGCCTGCTGCTGTCGACCCACCACCATCGCCTGAATCCTTTCCCTTTCACCCCTGCTGCGAGCATATATATGTTTGTTTGTCTGTGTATGTGTCTAGCCATGATCCAGGGTGTAGGACCGATTGCCGTTTCTAGGAGTCAGGAAGAATTTTTTACCAAGCACTGAGGGATTTTTTGCCTTCCCCTGGATTATCATCTTTTTCAGGGCATTTTAGGGTGGGTGTGTGTAGGAGGGAGGGTGGGTGTGTGTTTGTAGGAGGGTGGGTGGATGCATGTATGTAGGTGGGAGGATGGGTGGATGTGTGTATGTAGGATGGGTGCATGTTCGTGTGTAGGAGGGAGGGTGGGTGCGTGTGTGTGTGGGAGGGTGGTTACATGTGTGTGTAGGAGAGAGGGTGTATAGGTGCGTGTATATAGGTGGGTGGATACATGTGTGTGGTATAGTGGGTATGTATGTGTAGGAGGGAAGTTGGGTGTCTGTAGGAGGAGGGTGGATGTGTGTGAGACGGAGGTTGCATAGGCATGGGAGGGTGGGTTGGTACATGAGTAGAAGGTGTGGGTGGGAGCCTGTGTAGGGGGTGGGTGGATGTGTGTGTAGTGGAAGTATTATATATTAATTAACATATAAAGGCATGATCCAAGGTGTAGAACCGACTGCCATTTCTAGGAGTCAGGAAGGAATTTTTACCTTCAGTGCAAATTGGCCCAAGCACTGAGGGATTTGCCTTTCTCTCGATCATCAGCTTTTTTAATTCATGTTAGAATGTTAGAGTTAGAGGTAACTTGGTTACGTGTAGGAGGATGGGTGGTTACGTATAGGAGAGTGGGTGTGTGCATGTAGGAGGGAGGGTGGGTGGATGGATGCATGTAGGAGGTATGGGGCTGGATGTGTGTGTATGTATGTATGTATGTATAGGAGGGAGGGTGCATGGGTGTGGGACGGTGGGTTTGTACATGAGTAGAAGTTGTGGGTGGGAGCCTTTGTTAGGGGGAGTGTGGCTGTGTGAGTATGTTGGTTGGTGCTTGTGTTTAAGGGGGTGGGTGGATGTGTGTGTGTTGTGGAAATATTGTATATTAACAAACATATAAAGCCATGATCCAGGGTGTCCGAACATAAATTGGCTATTAATTTTAATAAATTCTGTGCACAACGCCAGGTTTCCCCCATACATATGTCTCTGTGTTTTTCTTTAATCCCTTTGGAGAATATTGAAGGAAGGTGCTCCTGTGCCTCATTCTACTAAAGATGACTGACCAGTTGTGTGACAGGGCAATTAGTACCGCTGGGGGGGCTGTTCAAAATGGGCAGCGTGGTGTAAAACTTAGTGGTGGTGCTGATACAGGGGTTTAGTTAAAGAAGGAAATGGGTTAATATGTCTACAGGGTTAATTGATCAATATGTACATGATGGCTGAAAGGACACATACTGATCTCTAATGATTGGAAGGAACTACACCAGGACGTGCCCAGGACGTTGCTTGTGTTAATGTTCCTGGTAGACCGTCTGGGGCCGGCGTCTCTGACTTGAAGAAAAGAGGAATGAAGGAGATGAGCGGCACGAAGGGAAGGGAGAAGAGCGGCACAAAGGGAAGGGAGAAGAGCATCACAAAGGGAAGGAAGAAGAGCGGCACAAAGGGAAGGGAGAAGAGCGGCACAAAGGGAAGGGAGAAGAGCGGCACAAAGGGAAGGGAGAAGAGCGGCACAAAGGGAAGGGAGAAGAGCGGCACAAAGGGAAGGGAGAAGAGCGGCACAAAGGGAAGGGAGAAGAGCGGCACAAAGGGAAGGGAGAAGAGCGGCACAAAGGGAAGGGAAGGTAGAAGAGCAGCACAAAGAGAAGGGAAGGTAGAAGAGCAGCACAAAGAGAAGGGAAGGTAGAAGAGCAGCACAAAGAGAAAGGAAGGGAAAGAGCGCACGAAAGGAAGAGAGGGGAGAGGAGCGGCACAAAGAGAAGGGAAAGAGCACACAAAAGGAAGAGAGGGGAGACGAGTGGCACAAAGGGAAGAGAGGGGAGAAGAGCAGCACAAAGGGAAGGGAGAAGAGCAGCAAAAAGGGAAGAGAGGGGAGAGGAGCGGCACAAAGGGAAGGGAGAAGACCAGCATGAAGGGAAGAGAGGGGAGACGAGTGGCACAAAGGGAAGGGAGAAGAGCAGCATAAACGGAAAAGAGGGGAGACGAGCAGCACAAAGGGAAAGGAAGGGCAAAGAGCAGCACAAAGGGGAGACAAGCGGCACAAAGGGAAGGGAGAAGAGCAGCACAAAGAGAAGGGAAGGGTGAAGAGCAGTAAGAATGGAAGAGGGGAGACGAGCGGACAAAGGGAAGAGAGAGGAGATGAGCGGCACGAAGGGAAGGGAGAAGAGCAGCACGAAGGTAAGAGAGGGGAGACGAGCGGCACAAAGAGAAGGGAGACGAGTGGCAAAAAGGGGACGGATAAGAGCGGCACATAGAGAAGGGAAAGGTGAAGAGCGGCACAAAGGGAAGAGAGGGGAGACGAGCTGCACAAAGAGAAGGTAAGGGAGAAGATAGGCATGAAGATGAGCAGCACAGCAGGGTGGGGAGACAAGAACAGCATGAAGGGAGGGCTGCAGGCACAGAGGGAAAGGACAGAGGAGGGAGAGCTGCAGGCACGGAGGGGTATTACATGGTATGGAGGGGAAGGGAGGGTCGACAGCAGGGAGAGCCGAGAGCAGCAAGCATGGGGAAGGGAGTGTGTTCAAACTTTCATAACCTGCCAAATTCTGTAAAATAAACATGGTAATTAGTGGGGCGTGGTCAAAAATTTTCACTGCGCATTATCAAGGTAGATCTTCTGATGGGGGCCAGGTGTCAAGAGTACATCCCAGCATAACAAAGTCTGGGCACCCCTAAACTACACTATTGCTTTACTCTGTAGACCACAATGCAATAGCATTTTTAAGTCCATGCCCCCTCTCTTAATATTGGAATTCCAACCACTTCCCACCAGCCTATTAATACTACACCAGACATTTAGTATATGAAGGTGCTTGATATTCGGTAATGCCTATGCTGGATTAATTTTCAGGTTATGAGACATCCTTTTGGAGTGAGAGTTTCCTGCTAAAGTGGCGGATGAGCATTCAATTTCTTCTTTCCCCCACAATGACACAATGCATTGTTTGCTAGGCCAGCTAGCAATTTGAGGTGTAATAAGCAAGGTAGGGGTAAATTGGGCCAACCGTGCCCCTGGACCCGTGATGGCCCTCCCTACTTAGTACCACTGTTTACATGGACATGAATTCCACCACATCAAGGAGGACTCTTTAAGCAGGTACCTAACTTAACCTAAATCCCATTTATTAGTTTCTGATGTGTAAATAGGAGCTATTTGGTTAAATCCATTGGTCAAACAGTAACCAGTCCTAATAAGGGCAATGGCAAACAAAGAAGTTTGTTGCCCACAATAAATCTGTGCTACTGTCAGGTGATAATTCTCATGAAAATACCTTCCCCTGCGTTAACTCTTGTGTTAAAAAAAAAACATTGGTGGCAAGGGGCCTTAAGAGTTAAAAACATTGGTGGCCTGGGGCCCTGAGTTAAAAACTTTGGTGGCCAGGGACCCTAATAGTTTTTTTTGTAAGGGATACTGTCATGGGAAAACATGTTCTTTTCACACATTCGTTAATTTTGAAATCTGACATGGGGCTAGACATATTGTCAGTTTCCTAAGGTGCCTCGAGTCATGTGCTCTGATAAACTTCAGTTACTCTTTACTGCTGCACTGCAAATTGGAGTGATGTCAACCCTCCCTTCACCCCCAGCAGCCCTTCAGCAGAACAGTAGGAAAGTAAGCAGATAACAGCTCCCTGTTAGACATAAGAACAGCATTCAAGAGTATAAATTCATGTCCCACTGCGACTTCTTCAGTTACATTGATTAGGAGATACAATAGCCTGCCCGAAAGCCATTCCATAGTGCAGCATTGGCTCTTTCTTAAAGCACATGAACCGGCAAAATGACCTGAGATGACTGCCTCCACACCATTATTACAACTAAAAAAAGAAATACACTTTTTAGTAAGTTTTCTTTATTAAAAACTGAAAAGGACAAATTGTAATGCGGGACCTCACAGGGGCCACCATTTGAAGCACTTGCCTAGGATGCCAAAATATTTTGGGCCGGCCTTATATGAAGGTGTGTTCACCTGTGTATTCACCTCCATGCAGTCCAAGTCAGACTTGTAGCATCCCAAAAAGCCCAATCCATTTACCTTCCAGAAACCTGTAAAATGGTGAACAATAAAAAGCAATCAGAAAAAGTTGCTAGTCCTACTCACTGGCCAGCGCACACCAGCGTTACTTGAATAATACTGTGGTCATGGGCAATTAGAGGAGTAGTATCAATTGCCCTACCTTTTCATTATCATATACTGCGATGTAAGTAACAGTCATGTCTTACCCTGGGGCCAATGAGGCCCTAGCAAGTGCATGTATGCAATGGAGCACTGGGGGATTATGCGTACAGGTGTACGTGTCCCCAGTGCTCCTTAGGTTGCGGCTGGGTGGCATGCCACCCCTAAAAACTTGCCGCCCTATGCCCGGGCCTTTGTGGGTCACACAGGAACAGGATTATTTGCTGGTTCTAAAAAGAGAAAAGGGAATATTTCTTATAAAATATCTGAAGGGTTGGGGCTATAGAAATCAGGCCTGGGAAGCCTGAGGCTATAGCTGTTGAGTTGAAGGTCATCAATAGCTGGAGGCCACATGGTAGTCAGCTGTAACAGAAATAACAGGAACCCCATCTGAGTTTGGGGACCAAGACAGTTTACCTCTTTGCTGTAGCCTAAAATCAGTCCTGAGCAGCAAATGATCAATCTATAAAGCCAATGTTTCAGGACACTCAGCTTTCCTTATGACCCAAGCACTGATAGATTTATAATTTAAACATATGTTTATAGGCAGGTTCCCTTCCTAAAAGGTCTGATTTTGCTGCATATCATAAGCAATTACCATTGGCACAAAAATGAAGCGATTGACAACCCCCAACCAAATGTGTCTAATCAATCACCCAGTGGGGTCAATCACCTTCATTTTATCTATTCCAACCTGCAGCCCGGCTCTCACTCAAAGCTCCCTTGCAGCTTTATATATTGTACGTGGCAGTCCTGCTCTGCCTTATGGCTGTGATTCTAGCTATCCGTATAACGGAGCATTCTGTCCCAGTGGCTGCACATATCCTATCTGATCCTCATTGGAAGCAGCAGTCATGCCCTGCTTTATGGCAGAGATTCTAGTTATCTGCATAACAGAGCATTTTGTTCCAGTGGCTGCACATATCCTATCTGATCCTCATTGGAAGCAACAGTCCTGCCCTGTTTTATTGCTATGATTCTAGCTAGCTGTCCCAACTCCCACCTTAGTAAGGCTATATTGATACTGTTGTATAAGCCATCCTGACATAATTTTTATAATATATAGGAAAGCAGTTAAGTGTTCAGCCCTAAGTGGACTTTAGATTGGTGCCTAAAATATTTAGGAGATGAAATAAACAGTGACATCAAATACCACTCTATCTGGCCTTCTGACTAGGCCCCAAACCCTAAGTAAGATAAAAATCCCAGCAACAGAATGTATGGGAGCAATGTGTTTTACAAGAGAGAATTAGGGAATTGGCTTCTTCCATGGGGGTTAGTTAATGGGGGGCCAAGCCTAAAGACGACTTTACTATGAATGAACCATTGGGCCACATAGGGTTACAAGCTAGATGTCAGTATGTGAAGCAGCCGCTCCAGTCTGGAGTTTGTGGCTCACCTCTGCAGCTTTATCTGGTGATACTGTGTCCGGCTCCCTCCAGTTTCTGGTCCTGACTTCAGCAAAGTTCTCAGCTTCAACTTCTCCTTTCCTGCACTTCGATTCTTTGGACAGAATTTAAAGCTACGACTTGGTTGCTTCCTGGACTTGATTATTCTGAACCCCTCTGGCTTTGATGTTTCACAGACTGACTTCCCTAGAAAAGTTTGGAAGTATAAATTTGCTGTTTGAAGGCATTCTCCTGCAATACTGAGCTCAAACTTTTACTGGCCGTCTCCTTGGAACATGCCTTGCTTTAACTATTTACTGGTGGTCTCCCTGCAAAGAGATTCTGTTTAAAGGGCACCTGTTGCTAATAGAGTCAACATCACACGCATAATGAGCAAGTTACAGCATTGGCTAATTATGAGCATGTGTGTGCCCCAACATGGCAGCTCGAACCGGAGCTCCCTTCTAGTGCTGGCGGGAGGCAATTTTTAAAAAAAAAACTGTTACCCCAAACTGGAGTGCAATTAGCACCTCTGGTTGGGGAAAAATATTTTTCCCAAAAAGGTGCCCTTTAGGGCTCTTACACACGGCCGTTCCGACCTGCGCTCCCCTGCGTTCCGTTTTTTGGCGTTCAGCCGCAGGGGAGCGCAGGAATAGACGCAAGTAATGATTTGAAATGGGGCTGTACTCACTCAGGCGCGTGTAGGCGCCGAACGCAGGTTCAGACGCAACATGCTGCATTTTTCCTGCGTTCGGCGCCTACACGCGCCTGAGTGAGTACAGCCCCATTTCAAATCATTACTTGCGTCTATTCCTGCGCTCCCCTGCGGCTGAACGCCAAAAAACGGAACGCAGGGGAGCGCAGGTCGGAACGGCCGTGTGTAAGAGCCCTTAACTATTCACTGGCAGGCTCCCTGTCTAGAGTTTAACCGTTTGCTTGCTTTCTCCTGATCTGGGATTCTGTTCTACCTGCTTGAGTTTGAATTTCTCTACTGGAACAGAGTTTGATTACCTGTTACCTTGGCTGGGTTACCCTTGTTCTCCCATGTGGTGGTTCTGCTGTACTTACCTGCTGCAGTGAAGTCTCCAGCACTACTGTTACATGAAAGAAAAGGCAATCATGACTATTGGACCTTTATATGAACAATTTGCCTGCTAACGGTTATACCCTCCTTAAGATTTCCGTGTGGCTTCTTTCATTCACTGGACTGCCCGCCTGTTTCTTAAGTGTACTTTTAACCCTTTCACTACCAGTCAGTTTGACTGATTTAGTACTTTTATTGCCAGACCAGTTTTGAAAATTTTGCACTCTTTCAGTTTAGGGGCCTTTCCTGAGGGGGGGGGGTATTTTAGTTTACCCAAAAGAACAATATATTGCTTTCAAAATGTGCTTTGATTTACACTTCTGTAAAAAGATATAGTGTAAAAATCTTTTAAAATGTTTCCCATAATACAAACACATATAACAGAAACATAATTTATTTTATGCAGGAGAATACATCAGATTTGTAAAGTTCCATGTCTCCTGAACGTGCCAATAGCAACTGTCTACTTCTGATTTCAGGGGCATTCAACAGTAGATTTACCCTAGAAAACTATACATTGTTGGAAAGAACAGATTCTGGCGAATTCAAAATGGGTAAATATATATTTGTACTCCAAACTATAAAGTTGCAATTCTTTCCTAAACGTATATTTAAAATGACCTCAAAGCTTCCAGTTTATAGTATCATATCTTCCATAAATCATTAGGCACCCAGATAAAACACCCTTAATATGAACAACAGGGATCTGCTGAATAGTTTGATGCCTGATATGCATAAGTTGTGCCCCCAAAATGAAGACACCCCATATTAACAGTTCTGTAATTCCATATTCCATAATATCAACACATTTACAAGAATTTTATGAGGAGCAAAAGTACAAAAAGTACAAAAAATTGATTTTGGACTTAATGGAAAATCATTTTGTCATAGGCCCGAACTGTCAATGCAGACACCTCTGGAGGCAGGACAAAACTTCTCTTCTTCTACATACCGCTGGCTCCTCTTCTTCCCCTCAGTTCGTTGTAAAGAGGATAGTACAGTATAGCAGTTGGTAGGAAAAAAGGAAGAATTTAGAAAAGGTGTAGAATGGAGAAATAGGCAGAGGAGAAGGCACAAAACAATACACTACACTACCATTCTCTACTAATGCAAATACAAAGTGGGACTGACTAAACTAAACTACGAGAAATGGATTTCCATTAAGTCCAAACTCCCTTTTTCTCTAGTTGCCCTTTACTGTCAGTGCACACGTTAGGGGACATCCATGAGCTATCCCCTGTAGGGTGGAAAATTAGTTCTGAGTGGTGACAGCAGCCTGCGACACCTGCTGAGGCTGCAATCTGCAAACTGTAAAAGTTGGTGAACACATGGAGTGATCCTGGCAAGTTTGTTGCATAGATGCCTTGTTTCTCAATGCCCAAGAGGTACTAGCTGCTTTAGTAGAAAGTGGCATATGTGTGCCTAGTGTCTCTTTCGAGGCCACCTGCTCTTGTGACTTATGGCCATATGTGATAGGTGTCAGACCTCCTTTAGGCAGCTGTTTTATGGGTGTAGTATCTGATTGCCCTCACCATGAACAACTTGTGTAATGATTTCTCCCTGTCATTGCCTGGCCTGGGGCAGAAGGAGGGAAGAACTATATCCTGATTAATGTGGAACTGTGACACTACCTTTGGTAAGAAGGTTGGTACTGTCCTAAGGACCACTTTTTCATTATGTGTAATGAGCAAAGGCTCCCTACATGATAATGCACCTAACTCTGACACCCTCCTAGCAGAGCTAATGGCCATTAGGAATACCACTTTCCAAGTAAGCCAATTTGCATTTATGGATGCCACGGGTTCAAAGGGGGGCCATTATAAGGCTTCAAGTACTTGGTTAAGGTCCCATGGTGGGGTGGGGTCCCTATATGGGGTCTGATGCTGCTCAGTTGGTGCTGTGCAGTAAGCACCAGTCTACAAAAGTTTTCCATGTTCTGTAATATGCCCAAGCTGCAGTCAGTCTTCTGTCCTGAAGGAAAATATCTACTGTTTGGTTGGAATATCCCTTGTTAATCCATGTTAGGGTAGCAAGTTCCAAGCCGTTAAATGGAGGGATTGTAACCTGTCGTGTTGTATGGGACCTTGTGTTAGTAGGTTTGGTCTGGTGGGTAGCCTCCATGGTGTGCAAATTGACAGTGCTACTAAATATGCATACCATGTTCTGTTGGGCTAAACTGTGGCAATCAGCATTGTGTAACATACGATCCTGGGCAGGATTGGTAATGATGGGAATGCGTAAATCAATTCTAAATCCCACCATATTACCAGTGCATCCAGGAACCTGGCCTTTGGGTCCTTGGTTCTGGCTCAGTACATTGTTAGATTGTGGTTCCTGTTGGAGGCAAGCATGTCTAGGTCTGAACATCCCCATCTGCATATGATCTCCTTGAACACCTCAGGTGGACGGACCATTCTCCCTTGTCTATCGATTGTCTGCTCAGGTAGTTCACCTCCCAATTCAGTATGCCTGAAATGAATACTGCGGATATTGTTGCTTCTACCCAGTGCAGTAGTTGGAGAAACACTTCCTGCAGTGCTGCCCTGCTGCGGGTGCCACCTTGTTTGTTAATGTAAACAACAGTGGTGGCATTGTCCAACAGTATGCATAGTGCTATGTGTGACCACTTGTAGACAGCATTGCATATGGCCCATATTTCCAATATGCTGATGGGCGGTATTGCTTCCTGCGGCGTCCAACGTCCCTGGCAAGTCCGGGAGCTGAGCGTTGTACCTCAGCCGTATAGACTGGCATCTGTTGTCATTACTTGCCACAATACTGAGGCACAGCTTCTCCCAGTGTGAGATTCTTTAGACTTGTCCACCAGTCCAAACAAGACTCAGGCACACATCCACATAGGCACGTACAGATTCAGGCACACATACACACCAGCACGCATTCACACTGGCACAGACTCAGGCATACACAGACTCATGTACGCACACACTGAGACACACACAGACTCAGGCACACTACAACTCCAATGTATACAGCGATTGTACTACTTATATTGTATGGCTTAGTTTTGACAATATCTAATCACTATCTCTCTCCTCAGTAATAGCAGGTGCTGACAGTGTGACCCTTAGTGTCACAGCATATCTGGCTCCTCTGTTTCACATAATCGCCCCCCACACGATAAAATCAAATCTCTAGACCAGTGCGAGAGCTTACAGTGGCAGCAGCTGTACCAGGGAAGGAGAGTGAAGGAACCGATGAAGGCTCCACCCCTTCCGTGATATCATCAGCTGTAGCCCTGGCTTTTCTCCGTACAGCTGAGGCTGTAGAAACAGCTCACCCAATCAGGGGGCCCAGATTGTCAGAACTAAGCCATACTGCACCCCTGGTAGTTACACCACTGTAAAGGGGGTCAGTCTGAAGGCTGCCGGGCTTGTTGGCACTTGGCACAGGTACTGTGGGGCAGTATGATGGCTACTGGCACAGGTACAGGTACCTTATTTTTGTTTCTTAACATTACATGTTCATATAAATGGAAACTTTAATTCATTAATGGCTTGTAAGATTTCTTTATTAAAAAATAAAACCATAATGGTCTGGTGGGAAATGAAGGGGGGGGGGGTGCTGATTGAAGCCCTTGCCTAGGATGCTAAAATATACAATTATTTAACCAGTACATACTAAGTTTTAATGCGTTTGTTTGAGCTTAACGCTGTATATGGTGGGCCCGGGTGAACACGCCCAGACCTTCAGCAGGGGTAGCAGCCTATGACTAATGTGTCCGCCTTGGTTCTTAATCATGTAAAATAAAATGTAAGTCTTTTGAACCCTTTTACAATCTGACTCTGGCTTTACTACTTAGTGGGTCCAGGCTTGTGCCAGCATCGTTTGACGTTTTCTAGGGTGCTAAAATACCTTGGCCCGGCACTACCATCATCTACAAAATTCTATTGGGAGAGTAACATGAAAGGTGTAATGTAAAAGGGGTTGTCCAGCTTTGAGATAACTTTTATGATGTGAGACAGTTTGCAATTAGTTTTTATTATTTATCATTTTTTGGTTTTGCGTTATTTAGCTTTTTATTCTGCAGCTCTTCAATTTGCATTTTAAACAATCTGGTAGCTAGGGTCCAAATTACCCTAGCAACCATTCATTGATTTGAATAAGAGTCTGGAATATGAATAGGAGAGGCCTGAATAGAAAGATGAGTAATAAAAAGTAGCAACAACAATACAAGTGTAGCCTTACAGAGCATTTGTTTTTAGATGGGGATTTGGAAATCAGAAGATGAAGGCAAATCATTGAAAAACTATATAAAATAAACAATGAGGACCAATTGAAAAGTTGCTTAGAATGAGCCATTCTATAACATACTAAAAGTTAAATGGTGAACCACCCCTTTAATGAGGATGAACCTGGCATAATAAAGGGGACATAAACCTATTCCTTTTGAAAAAACACCGCAATTTCAACTGCTAGGTTTCTTAGGAAGGCACCCCAAGCTTAATTATTCATGCAAAAAGATTAAACCATGAGAATAATATCAGTAGTATATCCTCTCACTATCATGTGGGGTTTAGTTCAGTTTACATACAAGGTTTTGTCTTCTTTGTATTCATTAATTTAAAAAATGTTGAATTATTGGCTTAAAATGGACTCTCTGGATGATGACATTGCTTTAATTTAGAGCCTGATGGGAAAAATAAAAACTCTGCTGGTAGGCCTGTCTGACCCTGCAAGAATGTTCCTGGTACAGGTATGGGATCAGTTATCTGGAAACCTGTTATCCAGAAAGCTCTGAATTACGGAAGGGCCATCTCCCATAGACTCCATTTCGTCCAAATAGTTTACATTTTTAAAAAATGTTTTCATTTTTGTTTTTAAAAAGGCTTTTCTTTTTCTCTCTAATAATAAAACAGTTCCTTGTACTTGATCCCAACTAAGATATAATTAATCCTTATTGGAAGCAAAGCCAGCCTATTGGGTTTACTTAATGTTTGCATGATTTTCTAGTAGACTAGAAGCGCTACATTTAGCCCTTATTCCATGGATCAGTGTCTGAGTATTAGTATCAGAATTTTGTTTAAATGTGGCACACTATCACTATTACTTAGAGCTCCCTGCTAGATATAGCATTATTATTGCACTTCAGCAGTGTATTTTATGAGAAATAAGGACTTTCACGTATGTTAAAATTGTGAAATATGAAAGAAAAAAGGCAATGTCCTTTCCTATTGCCCTGTATGCCAAGCAGGCTTTTTATAAGGAAATCAGACTTTACTGGAGGGAAAGGGAGTTATTCAACATGAGTTGCAGGTCATGTTCTAGACAAACCTTTAATATAGATGTGCTTCTTATTATAACAAATCCCTAGATTACAGTCTGTATAGAGAAGTGATGCCCTTCTTACAGTTATTAACGGCAAACCAACTGCCTTTAGCAATGGGCCTGAGTGATAGTTGATAACAGCATGGATATAGACACTCACACAGAAAACACAAAATAAATAAACATGTACATGTAAACCTCATTGGTTAGGTTCCCATCTGGTATAAAGGTGGGAATGTATTTAGCTGCAGCAAACATAAAACATACAATTATTCTCTAGTTTCCTTCCCATGCTTACATTCATTTTGGCTGCTCAGCCAGTAGAATTAGTGTATGTTAGTAATGTATGTAATCATTGCTTTCCTGACCCATTAAAGTAGCAAATACCAGTAAGTTTTTTAAAGGGGAAGTTCACCTTTACTATAACCTTTAGTATGTTATAGAAATTCCAATTCTAAGCAACTTTTCAGCTGGTCTTCATTTTTCTAGTTTTTGGATTATTTGCCTTCTTCTTCTAACACGGACGGTCATGGACCCCATCTAAAACAAATGCTCTGTAAGGCTACAAATGTATTGTTAATGCTCCTTTTTAATGCTTATCTTTCTATTCAGGGCCTTTCCAATTCAGTTTCTCTTATTCAAATCAATGCATTGTTGCTAGGGTAATTTGGACCCTAGCAACCAGATTGCTGAAATTGCAAACTGGTGAGCTGCTGAATAAAAAGCAAAATAACTTAAAACCACAATTATAAAAATGAAAACCAATTATAAATGAACTCAGAATTGCACACTCTACATCAAACTGAAAGCTGAACAACCCCTTTAAGGCCTATGGTTGAAGATTTTTACCATCACTGACTGAGTTTCCTGAAGCAATATGTTTGCCATATAACTCTATTTTCTGCCTGAGTACAGCAGTGTCAGTTTAGTAAAAGATCTTTAGTTGCAGAGGTTAAACTAGATATTTCTGGGCCCCACAGAAATGATTTTTCAGGTCCCCAAAATGTTTAGAGATTGACCTATTTTACCAATATTTATTGAAATGATATATGAATTAGGGAATCATGGGGCCATTTATCTCCTGGGTTCTCTGCAGCCATGGGGTCTCTGTAGTTACCCCCCTGTTTAGTTGGGGGTGTCGAAGAGCCAATCACAATGTTGAAAGAGAACCACTTGATCCTCTATCCAAAACTTGCAACTTGTGAATCTCAATATGTTGC
This sequence comes from Xenopus laevis, assembly GCF_017654675.1. Lineage (NCBI taxonomy): Eukaryota > Metazoa > Chordata > Amphibia > Anura > Pipidae > Xenopus > Xenopus laevis. The sequence continues at coordinate 82,795,414 of NC_054383.1, forward strand.
ACCACAGGCCATGCCAGCCTAACACATGGGGTCTGAAGACAAAAGGGGCCCAAGACATGGCTGGGAATTTATCTAAAAAGATAAATATGCAATACCCCATGCAACATCTCGTACTTACTTTTGATCTTACCTATTCCCACACCAAGGGGGCTCATTTATCAACACTGGGCAAATTTGCCCATGGGCAGTTACCCATAGCAACCAATCAGAGAATAGCTTTTTAAAGCCAGCTGCAAGTAGAACAATGAATGCAGCAATATGATTGGTTCACATGGGTTACTGCCCATGGGCAGATTTACCCAGTATTGATAAATGACCCCCACTGTCTCAGCCCCTTCTCTTTCTAGATTGTAAACTCTTTTGGGCAGGGCCCCCACCTCTTGCTATCTATGTAATTCAATGTATGTTCAATATATAAACTCATTTATTGTTATAGGTATAGGATCCATTATCCTAAATCCCTTTATCCAGAAAGCTCTGAATTATAGGAAGGCCATCTCCCATAGATTCAATTTTAACCAAATAATTGGTTATAATTTCATTTTTCTCAGTACAGGTATCGGATCCATTATCCGGAAACCCATTATCCAAAAAGTTCCAAATTACGGAAAGGCCATCTCCCATAGACTCCATTATAATCAACTAATCCAAATATTTAAAAATGATTTCCTTTTTCTCTGTAATAATAAAACAGTAGCTTGTACTTGATCCCAACTAAGATAAATGAATTTCATATCCTGTCTACTAGAAAATCATGAAAACATTAAATAAATCCCATAGGCTGGTTCTGCTTCTAATAAGGATAGTGTTTACATAATTTTCTAGTAGACTTAAGATTTGAAAGATCCATTATCCGGAAAACCCCAGGTCCCAAGCATTCTAGATAATAGGTTCCATACCTTTAATAATAAAACAGTACCTTGTACTTGATCTTAATTAAGATATAATTCATCATTTTTGGAGACAAAACAAACCTACTGGGTTTATTTAATGTTTACCCTTATGGAGGCCCCATGCATTCTGTATAACAGGTGCCATACCTGTAAAACATTGCAGAATATGTTGGTAATTTATAAAGACATAATAAATATGATAATGGTGCAGTATGAGTATGCATTTAATAAATGTCAAAAATTAATTGTTGCGATCATGAAATGTTTTAATTTCTTTTATTTTTCTATGTTAGATAAAGAATGGAGAAACATCTTGACGAGGAGGATGTTGATATTGTAGATTTAGGTAAAGGACTTTTTTTTTATAAATTTGTTTTTATTGAGATTAAATTTCACAAACACATAACATAAAAAAAAGGAGCATTCATAAGTATTACAGAAAAGTAGCATTATATACAGTTGTCTCTGTATATAATCAAGTAACATCAAGTAAGTATACTTTTACAAGGTTATTAGTTACCGTAGGTAATGGACTTTTTAAGTTACTTAAGGTATTTCTGGAATAATACAATGATATCATTCTAAAATGTCTTAGAAAAATTGGCTTCTCAAAGTAGGAATGCACCAAACCCAGCATCCAGTTTAGGGTTCAAACCAATTTTGCAACATTTGGCTAACCTCTGTATTAGTAGGCTATTTATACAGAGGAGTATATTTAAAGGGGACTTGTCACTCAAAAAAATATTCCAAATCATTTTTTATAATATTAGTCAACCAGAATGAACTTTCATTTTTGAATCTTGTTTCCTTCTGTCTGGGAACTCATAATTATAACAAGCAGACAGGAGCCATTTTGTGGACACTGTTATTAAGTAAAGCCTTGTATCATCTCAAAATCTTGTTTGTGCACCAGAATGGGGGACCTGTCCATCCCCATGCCCTGGCTACACTATTAAATGGTTAAGAGAACAGGGCAAAGTGGGGAGTGCAGTGACATCTAGGAAGTGCTGAATGGAAAGTGAAAGTAATTGCCTGCCCCAGGCAGGCAGTATTTGATTGACAGCTGGGATTTTTAAATAAGTTTACAACAGCTATTCATGCTGAAATAAAAAAAAGAATTTGGATTTCTTGCTTAATTTTAAAAGGACTTTCATTATACAGATTTTTATGTCTGGGTGACAAGTCCACTTTAACTGAAGTTTGAGGAGTCTTCTTTTTTAACTAAAAGTTAGACCAATCTGTTAGAGGATTAACCGTATCTCTACTTCTCCTTGACAGACCAGGCCCCAGTGATGAGATCTTGGGGGTCTCTGATGGACCTTAGGGATGGAGAAGAAGCAGAAGGAGAACCAGCAGAGGTGGAAGAAGAGACGGAGAATGATAAATTAGGTATAATTATATCTATATGTACGATGGGATCTCTTGCTGAGTTTTTTCCCATAATTTAGATAAACATACTTTCATTCAACTAAGAATCTTTTCTTCAACTTTTCCATGACAGATCAAGCCCCAGTGATGAGGTCTTGGGGGTCTCTAATGGATGTTCAAAATGGAGAGGAGGCAGAAGGAGAAGAACCATCAGGTATAAATCATAATTATTTGCTGAAAAGTGCTATGTATAGATTTCTATGGCTTCATTTTCAAGATTTTTTTTTTGCTGTGTGGTCTAATTAGAGCTAACCCTTCGTTCTCTTTTTTTATCAGCAAAGGACTGGAGACCACAAATTGATGTCCCACAATTAGAGGTGAAAGAGGAGGAGATTGATGATAAAACAGGTATAATTATATCTACATTTATATATACAGGTATAGGATCCATTATCCAGAAACCTGTTATCCAGAAACAGAATTATGGAAAGGCCATATCCCATAGACTCCATTTTTTCCAAATAATCCACATTTTTAACAGTGATTTCCTTTTCCTCTGTGATAATAAAACAGTAGCTTGTACTTGATCTAAACTAAGATATAATTAATCCTTATTGGAAGCAAAACCAGCCTATTGGGTTTAATTAATGTTTATATGATTTTCAAGTAGACTTTAAGTATGAAGTTCCAAATTATGGAAGCATTTTGGATAACAGTTCCCATGCCTGTACAAGTATATACTGTATTAATGTTTCATACAGAGGTATATCTGTGAAACATAACGAGAACTTACCCTTTCTTTCACTTTTTCTTTTTTAGACCCAGCCTCAGTTATGCACTCGGGATCTGTTAAAGATCTGCTCATAGAAAAAGAGTAGGAAGTTGAGGCAGGTATGAATCTTTATTAAATTAATAAGAAAAAGTCGATGAATTGTGCTTTACTCATCTAATCCTTTAGCATACAATCCAGTTGGTGGAGGAAGAGGTTCTGTGGGTTAATTTGTAGTTTTGGACTATTCGAATGCCATTTATTGGAGCAGTTACATGTATAGGGGCCTAGGCATATCAGGGAGTTGAGTCTTAGTTTTTCACCTCCCTGTCTGTAGCATAGGGTTTACATTTTTTTTGCCCTTGCCCATGGTTCTCTATATATACACCATTGATGCTGTATGTATTTATTGTATGATGGTATTTTTTATCATTTGTGTTCAGCTTCTAAACAGCATTGACTTTTTATATATTTATACCTGCTAGATAACATCGATAAAGACACAGCAGATGTCCTGGCAACAAAAAGCGACACTGGTAAGCTTCGGCTATTAATAATTACATAATTACTATTACTGGGAGGTGTCAAGTTAAGTCCCCCTCTATGATTTTAATTGCCTACCTATTACTCCTGGCTGGCACATCAGTGCTATGCCACCATCTTCTTCTTCTTTCAGGTGTCCCATGTGTGACTTCTAGTAGGGACACAAAGGGATTTTAGAGTTATGTAAGGTGCTTGCCCCAGCCAATGTGGGACACTGGAAGACTGGAATGGAATGAGAAGTCAACTATGAACTGACTCTAGCAGGTCTGGGAAATTATATGGAGAAGGGTCAAGAAGAAGTTTCCTCTCAAATCATTGGCCTTATACTCACATAAATGTATTTGCCCCATATGTAATAAAAGGCACACAGCTTACACAGCTTGCACAGGTGCAGAAACCCAGGTGTTTTACTTTCAAACGGGTGACAAGTAAATTCAACCTGTTTATTGGTTGCTATAGGTGATAAGAACTGTAAAATTTGCTCCTTATATCTCATAACCCTCTTTGTATTTTATGTGCTGAGCTCATTAAAGTATCTCTGTACATTTCCCCATTCTAGATTCCACCAAATCAGAAGACAAAGGGGCTGTTGTGAACAATACAATCAGTAAGATTTTTTTTTTAAATTTAAAAATGTTTATTGTTTGAGGCAGTGGGTTTTGAACTTTTTAGCTTCACATCCCCTTTTCCTTTGACCCATATCAAGAATATCCAGAAGTGTCCAATTAGTCTTAACCTAATTATCCCATAAACTGCGTTTTTATAAATACAAAAACAGCAGATAGACACTCACCCTAAATATCACCCTAAAGTGCCACCGGGCTGCCCTTCCATCAAGTGCTTTTGGTCCTAGGTTTGTCATTAATCAAAATTGGGCAAATTTGCACTTTGGCAGTAATCCATAGCAACCAATCCTTTTTCAAATGGCAGCTAGTGATCTGATTGGTTATCCTGGGAGGATCCAGGCCAGATAATATGAATGAGGGTGAAAGAAATACAAATGACATTGTGTTTATATAAAATAATATTTCTCTTGTTTATCATTATGATCTTTATAATAAATATGTTTTCCCAGTCTTTCAGAACACCACTCGAGTGTGGAAGCCCAAGTTGCAGCGCCCAACTTTCGGTAGGTGGAATTTCATTGATCTGTCTGTAGGGATAATTTCAGTGTAGGCTTGTGGTACTCCAGTGAGCTGTAATGGGAATTGCATTCAAATTCATGTCATTATACCCTGTTAGATTCTTATCTTTACAACTATAATTCCCATTTTATCATTATACTATGATTTTTATGGAAAATATTTATTTTTATCCAGTCAACCAAAACTTCACGCCAAGTTTGAAAAAAGGCGAGATAGAGCACCCAACTACTGGTAAGTTATACCGTTATTATATCCTGCCATGTACATATTAATATTTATATTGTATGCCATGTGTACTGAGCTGATAAAATTAAATATATCTATATTTTCCTCCTAGATACCACCAAAGCAGACGATAGGCCAGTCAACTTCAAGCCAAGGTGCAAAAAAAGCCCAGTTAGAGAGCCCAACTGCTGGTAGGTTATACCATTACTAAATCCTGCCATGTACATAATTATATTTATATTGTATGTCATGTGTACTGAGCTGATAAAATTAATTATTATTATCTATATTTTCCTACTAGATACCACCAAAGCGGACTATGGGCCAGTCAACAGAAAAAGAAAAATGGGTACGTTTTTAGTTAGTCTTTAGATTTTTTAATATTTAGATTTGTTTTAAGCATGACTTTAAGGTCAGGGCATTTTCTAGCCACGTAACAAAGTTGGGGATTAATAGATTTATACAAGTATCATTCTGTAGTTACAACTATATCCAGTCCTGCAAAGAAGTGCCTCCCCTAGATTTACCTGGGCCTGAGTGTTGAGGCCTGTGTCCACACAGTGTGCAAAGTGCAAAAAAGTGGCTGATTGTGTCATATTTGTTTGCACACTGCGTTCTGCACCATAAATGACCCCATAGTTGTAAAATACATCATATTATAGAAGATATTCTGTTAACACTATTTTTCTATATATACATAGATATATCTATATATTTATCTATCTTCTAGGCAACATCAATATGGAAGAAATAGGCTGCCTGCCTAAAAAGAGAAAGACAGGTAAGCTCTTGATAATTCACAGTTCACATTCTTCAGAGAATTTGAATACATTTGGAAGTTTGACATTTGAATAGTATTTCAATATGTATAGTTATATATCTTTATTTATCTTTTAGGCCACATCAATATGGACGAAAGAGGCGGCATACCTGAAAATATGAACGAAAGAGGCAGCATGCCTAAAAATATGAATGAAAGAGGCGGCATGCCTAAAAATATGAATGAAAGAGGCGGCATGCCTAAAAATATGAATGAAAGAGGCGGCATGCCTAAAAATATGAACGAAAGAGGAGGCATGCTTAAAAAAAGAAAAATAAGTAAGTTGTTGGCTGTTAATAATTCACAGTTCACTTTCTTTTGAGAATCTAAAAACATTTGGAAGCTTGATGATTCAATATTATGGACGTTAATGCTCTGTGACCCCCTCCTATACACATAACTATTAGAACTGATGGCATTAAGACTGGAATTGCCAACTTGCAGCACAGTGATCCTTGGCTTGACTCTGACTATGTAACTACTGACTACTACTACTACCACTGCTACTATCTGTACAGGGATTATATGCTGTCCCTGTGCTTGTATGAAGTTCAAGCCAATAACACAGGGGGTAGATTAACTTGATAAAGCCATATAGAGCTATTAATTGAGAAATGGGAATGTAAGCTCTGCAAGGTAAATGAAGAAACATTCAATATACTAATATATCCAGGTCCCAAGCATTCTGAATAACAAGTCCCGTGCCTGTACCTGTTGATGCTATAATGTTCTTGGACACAACGTGCATAAATCAAGCTATATGCAGAAATAACCTTTATTCACAATGCATTACTATCTTGTGATTTTTAGCCTTTGAAAATTTGCCCCCAAAGTGGAAGAGAGAAAAGCAACATCGTTGGAACCATGGTGAGATATTTTAAGTTTTTCATGTTTTAAGGGTTAATGTGAAGCAGTGAAAGTAGTTACCATGAGTGTTCTATATGTAGGTCTGGGAAGCTTAAATTAGTATGATATTAGGAACTCCTGATATCATGAATTTTATACGTGGACAACAGATATTTAAGGTAGACCAGAGGGCAAAAAATGTAGCCCCATGTTAATAATTGCAAATCTACTTTACACAATACCAGATTATATCCAACACAGTGGGGCAACACACTTGTTTAGATCAATGGAATGGTTATAAACTTTATTCCCATTTTATCATTATTTTATGATTTTTACTGAAACTATAATTTCTTTCTTTTTCAGCCCCTCAAAATTACACTGGCAAGTGGAAGAAAGGCAAACAACCCTGCCATATTAAGGATTCATTAATAAAATGTTGCAGGGCCTAAAAGATTTTACCAGCAAAAATGGAGCCGGCCTAAGAGCAGAAGACGATTTGGTTTGTGGTGGTCAGTGGGTTGGTCTCATCTGGGTAAAAATGCAGGTTTTGGGTCAGGTCTAGGTTTCAAAACCTGGACTCTACTTTGTGTATCCCAGCCACAATGCTAATAGTCATTGCACTACAGCCTGCCCAGTGGTGGTTTTGTCTTGGTTGGGATTCTGTAACCTTGTTGTATGATTGAGATGACCTAGTTGTCTGAGATGGTTTTCTGCCATAACTCTTGGAATTGACAGTCTTAGCACCTACCTGCACTAATACTGTGGCATTATGATGTGTTTCCGGGGTTTGTTGTTCTTTTGAAGGGAGGAGCCTGCTGTGACCAGGGTGTCCTCCTTTTTTTGGTTCCTGTTAGGTGGTGAGTTCCTGTAGGTGGATTGTCTGGATGGTTGAAAGGAGCAACCCTGTTTGTCATGTCATGTCTTTGTGGTTTGAGATCAACCATACTGATCACTTCTTGGTCTCTTTTCCAATGGTATGAATGTGCTCTTACCTCCTGTCACCTTGGATATTATTTGTTGGAGGTCGGGCCTGAACAGTTGTTCTCTGGTGAATTTAAGTGGCCACTACTGTGTTGACTGAGGACGTAGCTGTAAATTTTAGGGCAGAATTAATCTTCTGTAGGTTTAATATCAGCTGGTGGCCTTAACATCATCTTGTGGCACCAGAATCCTGCTGTTCTGGTAGATCAACTGTGGCGGATGTATATACACATAATCTCAATCTTTTCATAGACACCTCTTATAGTATATACTATAAAACCTCTGAATTAGGGCAATCCTGCAATCTGGCTGTGTCCATTTAGTGTCAATGGCCCATTGCACCAGTTTTGGTACTGGGAATACTCTTTCTTGGTCTGTATTCCAAGTACTCTGCTTTAGACAGGGGAGTAGTATTGTTCTTAATTTCTAACATGTCCAGCATTTGTTTGGGTAATTGATACTATCTGTCTTGGATGTGGTTACCTCTGTGTTCAGTCTGAGTAAGATGTTTCAGTATCTGGGTCATCTGATCCCATGATCTGGTCTTCCTCACTGCCCTCTATATCCTGTTCTAGCATGAAGTGGGAGCTAGAAGGGGAGGTCTTCCCTGTGTCTTTTGCGTGATTTTGTTTTGGTTGATTGATGTATAGTGGACTGGATTGTGAATTTAATCCATCTCATAACTTCCTTATACTGTTTGGGTACATGTTGGGCCTCTGCTGATGTAGGAAGATGTACTTCACTATTAATAGACCCTTCTAGTGGTGTAACAGGAGCCTCAGGTCTGCAATCTGCACAGCGTATGTTGGCATAAGGCACAATTATTAATCTTTGTTGTCTTTTTTCAGTAGCAGTATGCACAAAATATCTCTGTCTTAAATATATTGATAATGGGTTGAGTGCAGAGGATCTCTTGTATTTGTCTATAAGTATTTTGTGGTCACAGCCTCATTGCACCCCGCATGCTGCCCAACCACACTCACATTGGTTCAGAAACACTGGGGATGCGCAGGAGATACAATAGTTTTTGAAATTCCTTGTGCACCAATCCACATTGCTCCAGTCCCGATGATGAACGAATAAAAGGGAGGGAATGGGGGCAAAGAATGGCAGCGGGCCTAGGGGCGTTCACTATGTAAATACAGCCCTGTTGCTGACAATCCTGACTATACCTATTCAGGCATAGATGTTACTGGGCCCCACAGCAAATTCAATTTAGGGCCACAAAATATTGATATTCTACCAAGAGATATTACAAGTGATCAATTAGGGCCTCATTGGGCCCCCTAAACTCCTGGGTCCCCTGCAACCACAGGGTCTGTTTCCTTTGTAGTTACACCCCTGTATACAGGTATGGAACCTGTTATCCAGAATGCTCTGGACCTAGGGTTTTCCGGATAAGGCATCTTTCTGTAATTTGGATCTTCATACCTTTAGTCTACTAGAATATCAAGTAAACATTAAATGACCCCAAAAGGCTGATTTTGCTTCCAATAAGGATTAATTATATTTTAGTTTAGATCAAGTAAAATGTTCTGTTTTATTACTACAGAGAAAAAGGAAATAATTTTTAAACATTTTTGATTATTTGCATAAAATGGAGTCTATGTAATTGAGCTTTCTGGATAATGGGTTTCCGGATTACAGATCCCACACCTGTATTTGTAAAATTAAATTATATTAGAGCTACAGCAGCCGTGTGGGCAAAGCCACAATATGTTTGGCAATCATTATCGACTAGATATTTATGCTTTCCAGGAAGCAGCCTTTAGTCGATATATTCTTCAATCAATAATACACCTTTTTTTTTTTCTTACTTGAAAGTTGAAATTGTATTTACCATAAATTCTCTAGTAAGCATAAACTGCATTCAATGTTTTTGTGACACACAAAGGGGGGGGGGGGTTCCGGTTTCTTGTTCCTACTGTCCTAATAAGGGGGTGGAAGGCTGCTGTGTGCAGCTGATCAGACTAAAAGGAATGGGAAATAACGGTAAGGGAAATTTTAGCAATAAGCATAGGTGGTGTAGTTCACAGAATCTGCACTGATACAAAGATCAGACAATCTTCAGACTAATATGTAATAGTAGAACAACTGAACAACCACAACAGTGACAACTAGAAACAAATAAACAAAATATAATGTAATATGTCAAAAACTACACAGCCTCTTGCAGTGACTTACCTACAATGTGCTGGCTCCACCCCACAAAAAAATATTCGGTGGGACCCCTATCCTTCACCACCATCCCATGTTTCTTAGTACAAATCATTTCGCAATATTAAGTATTTCCAGTTATCAAACGATGTATATTTGTATGGGTCCCCAGTAGAGTTGTGTTAATCCAGGATTTAGTTTGGTATTTGGGCTGAAGTGTTCAGCAAACCGTACCTACAGTATGTGTAAACTCTAGACAACTCTGGTGAAGAAATTAGATTTAACTTCAAAGATTACTTGTCATGTGAGCCATATAGAGCAAAACACAGGTTAATCAACATTCTCTGACTCATTGCTGAACATTCAGCAATGCAGCTCGTGACCTACAATTATACCATAAATAAGCAGAATGGAGCGAGTGCCAGAAATCTGCCCATTGAAGTTTGAATGCAGTGAATTTGCACATGATGAGGAGACTGAACTGCGAGTTATCAATCTACATGTTAAAAGAATGGCTTGCTATAATGCTACAGCACCTATGCTTATGTAAAAGAGGCATGCCTGGCTGGGCACTTTATGCACTGGTGCATACACGCACACACACACACACAACAATGATTGTAGACTGATGGCTACAATAGTTGCTATGACAAATTACTACCATTTTACTACATATCAAACATTTTCTGGAAGGGCTACTTCTTCCCCCCCCCAAACATACACAACACATACTGTAGCTAGGGCTGTTAATACTACTAGTTCCATAAGAAAAGGTACTTAAAATTCTGGGTCATTATGATGGCTGAATAACTAAAAAAAAAAAAAAATGTGTGTTTGTTTCCATCACAAATAATGTCTCTTGGAGTCATCCTCTTTCCTGTATCAAATTTAAGGGCCTTGTTTAAATGACTTATCTGTGTTCGTTCAGATGACTAGGAACAGCAGTAATCGTTAATCCAACATCCAAACAGGTTAAACAAAACAGTGCCAAGGCCGGGGCCGGTATTGCAAGTTTACCGGCAATGCAATTGCCCCCAATTCGAAAAGAACTTACTTTTTTTCCAGCGCTGTGCGATGTTGCTCCGCCCCTTTTGCATCACACCCCGTAGCTCCACCCCTTTTAGCATCACGGACCCCCCCCTTTTGGTGCCCGCCCCCCACTGGCCGGTAAATTTTTTTAATAAAGGTGGCAACCCTAGCTCTCTACCATCAACATTTTCATGAAAAGTTGGGAATCGTTCCTTGCCTTTACAAAAGCATTACTTTTTTTTGCAATTGTTTGCATGATACAGGAGTACCTGTGATTTAATTACCAAAAAAATTCACCATTAAATTGGTCAATACCAGTGACTCATATTACTTAGAAATTTTCAGAACTCATCTGACAGAAAGGGGTAAAACTTTCACAATGATATAATAAAGCCACCTAGAACAAGAAAACAAGATCCTTTACGATTGACAAAATAAATGGGATAATGAATGAAGTGACGATGAGGAAGAAGAACTTCTATATTGTTTATTAAATCCATGATGTCATTATCACAATAGTGGAAGTGGGAAAACAGAGACTCAAACATTGTATCCCACAAGGCCACCTTTTCCGATGCACTCCCCAATATAAAACCACATAAGGACCTCTGTAGCTACCAGACCATTTCGCAGGGTCTCCTGTTGAGACAAGATTGAGGAAAATTAGGTTTGGCATGTATGAAAAGTGCCAGACACAAACAAAAATGTGTAAACTATTCTGAATTTATCCATGGCTCCTGTTAAGTTTTGGACCTTCCTATCCAAACTTCAGTGCACAAAATTGCCCCTAAGATGATGATTTCAACAGGATCGTCCAGTGATACAATCATAGAGCAAAGTCTAAATTGCTGCTGTTCATTGCAAGGAGGCAGCATCAACAGAACAGGCACATAAGGTCATCAGCAAATATAAACATAATATCAATTAATTTTCAAATAAAATGTGTTACATGGCACTGAAATACAGAATATGCAAATATGAACCTGGAAAAGGGATGCACCATATTCACTATTTTGGATTTAGCAGAATCCCTGAATCCTTTGTGAAAGATTCAGCTGAATACCGAACCAAATCAGAACATTCATTTGCATATGCAAATCAGTGAGAGGGAGGGAAAAAGGAGGCAAGACTTTTTTTTTCTACTTTCTTGTTTTGTGATGAAGAGTCACATGATTTTAAGGATTCGGATTCTGTTTGGCCAGGCACAAGGATTCGGCTAAATCCTGCTAAAAACGGACTAAAAATCCAGTTCTATTCATTGATGAAGAAATCATCCCTCCCTTATTTCTTACCCGGACAGTGAGCTCAGACAAGCGGCCTCTTTGAAAAGACTTGGCCAGACCCTTTATGCTCTCAATGGCTTTTGGGATCTCTGCAGGACTTGGAGGGGCGAGCTCAACTCTGGCATAGTACCAAAAAGTAGCAAGTCGTGGACGGGAGTAACCAACAGCAGCTGTAAGACAATTTTTTTTACATTTTACAAATCATGCATCTATTCAATCCATCTATTCACTTGCTTTATAATATAAATAGCAACACAAAAGTTCAAGCACTGAGAGTTGGTTATTCAGGACCTTATGCTGACTCAGATGCTCAAGTACCATCTTCAGCCCCACAGTCCTCTCTGTATAGCTGGAATCAATCAGAAGTGAGAATACATTGTGCCTATGGCTAATGCAACAAGGGACTGATTCTCACCAAACATCCAAATATGCATTTTGGTGCTGAAAGCCACTCAATGTGCCTTCACCCAGGCCAGTCTGGTGCATACACATGAAAGGGCCGATGAGAGTGCAAGGGATGATTATTCGCAGAGAATCAGCCCCATGTGGCAGTACAGCTGCCATACTTTTTTCAATCCTTTTTAAATCCCCTTTAAGAGTAACTACATTATTCTGTATGCCTTCTTGCGTTTGGGTAATGCTTTCTTACTCTGCTAAAATGTCATGTTCTAGAAAAAAAACAAAACCACAACATTTTTTTGTATAGTATACTTGAATATAGGCTAGAACTAGAAACAATTCTTCTGGTTTCCTAAGCCAGGTCTAGCTTGCTTGTCATGCTCCCTCACGCATGGCTCCAGACTTCTTAATAAAAATCTTAAATAAAAAAAAAATAAAAAAATTATATCCATCTATCTATCTCAAATTAGGTTTATATCACTACAAAGAGTGGGATTTTTAAATAATTCTGGTTAAGAGCAGCTGCTCATTCACGTGATCTAGACTTTATGGTCATACAGATACTCTCCTTTTCAAGGGTGACCTCTATTACTTTACACCCTTGTAACCCATTTTGTTGTGTATTTACCAGCAACTGGTTTAGGCAACAGTCATCTGAACCCATTCATTTTGAAGCAAGATAATCGTTACTTATGTGTACTTATGCCACAAGCACTAACCCAGCATTGTCTATACCGCAGGTTGATTATTCATCAATTTGGAGGTGATTTACTTACATATGTATATGTGTGTGTATGTCTAACTATTTGAAAAAGCAACCAGGATTTGGTGTGAAAATATATGTTTATAGATTTCTGTTCCCTGGTTCTGACCACTGAAACAGTGCAGCAAAAGTCAATTCTCTTCCAGGTCTGTTAATCAACTGTTTAATGGGATCCTGTTATCGGAAAACATGTTTTTTTTCAATACTAACTACAGATACAGGTATGGGATAGATGATCTGGAAACCCAATATCCAAGATGCTCTGAAATATGACATAGCCTTTACTACAGTGTAGACTTAAAGGTGATGTAAAGGCCAATAAATAAAATCCCATTTTTACTTTCTTTAATGAAAAATCTATCTCCAATATACTTTAATTAAAAAATGTGTACTGTTTTTATAATAAACCTGGCTGTATCCCCCCCTTCATTTACTTGCTGCAGATGGGAAACCTCAGACAGTCCCTAACTACTCTGCAGGGAATAAATCATACTTTCAAATGGCAGGGGGAGTCCCCCCACCTTACTTCCCAGAACTCGAACAGCTTTGTTTGTTTCCCTGTAGAGCAGCCGACGACTGTGTACAGATTTGTATTCGTAGACCCAATGCAGTCTGCATATTCTGATTATTAATCAGTCTTGCTGTATCAGCTTCTATGGCAGATATTATTTGATTTGTGCCGTTTTGATAATTTACGACGATCTCTAAACTTAAAGGGATCCTGTCATCGGAAAACATGTTTTTTTCAAAACACATCAGTTAATAGTGCTACTCCAGCAGAATTCTGCACTGAAATCCATCTCTCAAAGGAGCAGATTTTTTTATATTTAATTTTGAAATCTGACATGGGGCTAGAAATTTTGTCAATTTCCCAGCTGCCCCTGGTCACGTGACTTGTGCCTGCACTTTAGGAGAGAAATTCTTTCTGGCAGGCTGCTGTTTTTCCTTCTCAATGTAACTGAATATGGGTTATTACTATTAGATCTACCAGGCAGCTGTTATGTTGTGTTAGGGAGCTGTTATCTGGTTACCTTCCCATTGTTCTGTTGTTTGGCTGCTGGGGGGGGGGGAGGGAGGGGGGTGATATCACTCCAACTTGCAGTACAGTAGTAAAGAGTGATTGAAGTTCATCAGAGCACAAGTCACATGACTTGGGGCAGCTGGGAAATTGACAATATGTCTAGCCCCATGTCAGATTTCAAAATTGAATATGAAAAAAATCTGTTTGCTCTTTTGAGAAATGGATTTCAGTGCAGATTCTGCTGGAGTAGCACTATTAACTGATTCATTTTGAAAAAATGTTTTTTCCCATGACAGTATCCCTTTAACCTCCCAACTGAAGCTCAGACCACACTGAGTATATGGGTAGTCTTGGTATTGCAAAGATGTAACAAAGTTACAAGATGATGACCCCCTGTGGCCAACTTTGAAAGCATAATAAATCATGTTTTATTAGGCTCTTTTGCAGTAAGTTCATGTTTATATTTAGACTTCACTTCCCCTTTTAAAGGATATTTATCCAAATTACAGACTACAAGAAAGTCAGTTACACTCCAGTCAAAATGCCCATTTCCACAATGTTATACACCTATAAAGAAGGAGAACACAGTAGAGTGCAATGCATTGTGGGAATTGGAAGCTCAGCAGGAGGAGAGCTTGCTACTGCTCTACTGTATTAGTATTAATTGCAATCAGGACAATTAAAGTCTTTTTAAAGGGGTGGTTCACCTTGAAGTTAACTTTTAGTATGTTATAGAATGGCCAATTCTAAGAAACTTTACAAATGATCCTTATTTTCTTTTTTTGTCCTCCGACTCTTTCCAGCCTTCAAATAGGGGTCACTGACCCCATCTAAAAAACAAATCACTCCTTAACTCTACAAATTGATTGTTACTACTTTTTAATACTCATTGTTCTACTCGGGCTCTCTCCTATTCATATTCCAGTCCTTTATTCAAATCAGTGCATGGTTGCTAGGGGAATTTGGACCCTAGCAATCCAATTGCTTAAATTGCAAAATGGATAGCTGCAGAATAAAAAGCTAAATAACTTAAAAAAAACAAATAAAAGCCAATTGCGACTTGTCTCAGAATATCACTCACTGCATCATACTACAAGCGAACTGAAATGTTTACAGGCAGATATTGCTTTCAGTAGCAATTCGATTAGGAAGACAGGTGCCATGTCAGCAACCTTGTATTTTGAAGACAGAAATGAGGAGGATGGTTTCCATATTGTGGCTGGGGAATCAGTACTGGGGACTTGGATTTCAGTTCTCTTTAATTAATGAACACTTTTTTATTATTTGGAGAGAGTAAAAGCAGCATAAATGCTGATTTAAACACCAGTCTCATCGCACTCGGAAACTGACAGCGGGAATGAAAGGGGCAGCGACCCGACTACCAAATACACCAGAAATGAAATAGCCGCAAATATTGCATTAATTACGGTACAGTTTCCAAGATTACCACATTACGACCATGCCTCATGCAGAACAGGAACAAATACAATGTGTATATAGTCAATAGGACAAAGTTCTTACCGCCAACAAGCTGAGGAGTCTTTGTGGTTACGGCCTTTACAAGCCTCTGAGCTGCCTGAGCCATGATGAAAGTGTAAGGCCTGCAGCAGATCCCGTCGTAGAAATGGATGACTGACCTCCTTCAGCCGGGTACGAGAGACAAGACTATTGCAAATAGCGCCGCCCAATGTCACCCTCCCAGAGCAAACGAGATTAAACTACTGCTGTAAAGACCGCCCGAGCCAATCAATGTGAAGAGGATTTGACAGCAATAGAATCATCCAGCTAATAGCTACAGAGTTCCTGTCAGCGTGACCTATCACAGGAGGGGCGGGTGTCAAACGCTATTTCCGCGCAGCTTCTGATTTGCTGTGGCATTGCGGAAGAGTTTTGATTGGCAGACACCGAGTGAAAACGAGTGTGAGTAATACAACATAGAGCGGTTCTCAATGTCACCTTCTGGTTCACCTTCCTAGAGGCTTTCTCATACATTAACCTAGGCTAATGGGTGAGAAAGCTATATTCGGGTGCTACATGTAACAGTTTGCAAGGGTACTGATAAATATCGTGATATGGATCTGTAATTGTAAGAAGTAAATAGTTTGTCACGTTGGCGCTTACGTTCATTTACTAACATGTTTGCGTCATTGCGCCACTGTGAAATCGCACAGCCAAACCAATAAAATGCTATCAGTCTTAAAGGAGAACTAAAGCTGAACCATACCTCCCAACTGTCCCTTTTTTGGAGGGACAGTCCCTCTTTTGACAGCTCAACCCGCAGTCCCTCATTTGTACTGGAAAAACCCTCCTTTCTCTGCACTGAACAGCCAGTTTCTCACTTAATTGGATTTTAGCAGAAAGCCCAGAACAGCTAACAGGTGCAAATAAGATACTTTGTAACAATTTTGAGACACAAAAACACAGTTTAGATAAGGAGAAATATTTTCAAACTTTCATAACCCGCCAAATTTTGTAAAACAAACATGGTAATTAGGGGGTGTGGCCACATAAAGAGGTGTGGTCAAAAAATTGCTGCGCTACGTGTGGAAAAAAAATTTTTGTCCCTCTTTTTACTTCCAAAATGTTGGGAGGTATGGAAAGAAGTAGGTAGAGATGTACATTATGTTTTGTGCTTCTGTACCAGCCCAATGCAACCACAGCCCTTTAGCAGTAAAAATCTGTATCTCCAAAGATGCCCCAGTAGCTCCCCATCTTCTTTTCTGCTGATTCACTGCACATGCTCTGTGCTGCTGTCACTAAATGAGCTTAGGGACCCACTCACATTATGCAGTACACATAGAATAGAAATGTCACAATATAAGGCTGATTAGTAATTAATATGAATAATTACTACATGGCAGCACAGAAACCAGTGCAACTAGCATCAGAAATTAATAATCAGCCCTGTAGCATCATCTTATATTACAGGCCAACCTCATTTTCTGCTTGATCATTTGCGACAACCCCTAAGTTATCTTCTCAACAGTTGCTCAGAGCCCACTGACACTTTCCAAGATGGTGACCCTCTGTGACAAGTTTGAAGTCCTGGATCATTGCTGCTATTGGGAAGTTGAAGCTTTATGCTGGTGCAATAAGTTCAGTATATAAAATATAGAATTTTTAACTATATTCATTTTTAGGATTTAGTTCTCTTTTAATAACAAAGCACTGGTTGTAAATTAATTGAAGGAATTTAGTACCTCTGTTATTTAATTATATTGTAGTGGCATATTCTGCAGACATTACACCTCATTCTCAGCAGTGGACATTGTAGTCTAAATTCCTAACCCTTACCAGTCTTACTATGGTCAATTTTAAAAGGAACCAATTAATCGTGTGTTAGATGTCGGGGTATCCATTAATAAGAAAAAAGAATTAAGCCTTATGTCAATGTAATTAATGAGTGGGAAACAAGAATACACAAGGAGGCAGTTTTTTCCCCCATGAACAGTGGCAACCTTTGTTTTAATTAATGGGGGGTTTAAGAAAGTTAATGGTCAGATTTACAGAAACAGAAGACGGATGTGGCAAAAACCAGCTAGTTGCAGAATACAGCTCTTTTTTTTCCCACTGATGTCCTAAAAAAACAAACACCTTTGTCAGCACTGGGTGGGTGTCATGTTGGCAGCGGCGTAAATACCGGGGGAGCAGGGGGTGCAATTGGGCCAGGGCACCCCCGCAGGGCCCCCCGGCAGTCACACTGGTTGGAGTCGGCTGCAGCGCCACACGGACGAGGGTGGGGGCGGGGCCTGGCTGCACGGCCTGCACCAGGGCCCGCCCCCACCTAGTTCCGTCACTGCATGTTTGCACCACAATGCAAACTGCACTGTTGTTCTTTTATGGGCAGTTCCTCTATAACCCTGTGGAGTTAAATAGAAACCCATTTATGGGCCCTAACAGACTGGTTACATAGGAAAGGTGGGTTGAAAAAAGACAGAAGTCCATCAGTTTCAACCCCTGCAAATGAACCTCAGTGCACAGATATACACATTCTTATACAGACCTAAACACTCTTAAAGATCTAAACACTCACTTGTATAACTATGTATACCAATATCTATACTCATGGGCGATCCTGGCCCCTCCGCCGCCTGAGGCAGCAGCAGTTGCTGCCGCCCCCCCCTCCCCTTACCTTTTTGCACCTGAGGGGGTCCAGGGGGGTCCACAAGAGCCGAATTTCCGGTTTGAAAAATGGAAATTCGGCTCTTAAAGTAACAAGAGGCGGCATTTTTGCTGCCCCTGGTACCGAGTGGGGTGCTGCCGCCTGAGACGACAGCCTCAACTCGCCTCATTGGCGAAGCACCCCTGTCTATACCAACTGTAGATCTTAAAGTGGACCTGTCACCCGGACATAAAAATCTGTATAATAAAAGTCCTTTTCAAATTAAACATGAAATACAATTTCTATTTTTTTTTAATTAAAGCATTCATACCTGGTGTAAACTCATTTAAAAATATCAGCAGTCAATCAAATATTGTTTGCCCCTCCTCTATGCCTTTGGCATAGAGGCGGGGCAAGCAAGTTACTTTAACTTTCCATTCAGCACTTCCTAGATGTCACTGCTCTCTACACATGTTCTCTTCACCATTTAATAGTGTAGCCAGTACATGGGGATGGACATCAGGTTCCCCATTCTGGTGCACAAACAAGATTCTGAGATGATGCAATGCTTGCCTTAATAACAGTGTCCACAAAATGGCTCCTGCCTGCTTGCTACAATTATGAGTTCCCAGACTAAAGGAAACCAGATTCAAATAATTTATACAGTGTAATTAAAGTTCATTTTGCTAGACTTATGTGATAAAATAGGATTTTGAATAATTTTCTAAAGGCTTTAATAAAATTTGCCATCACAACATCACTGCCCTCGCTGTGAAGAACTATGTTGTTTCAAATTAAAGTTCTGTTCCTCTAGTCTATGCTGTCATCCAACTGGCGGGCCGCGACCCCCCATATGAAGGTCTGCCTGCTACGACTGCTTACCTTGTGTAGGCTTTAAAGGGGTTGTTCACCTTTCGACACTTTTTTCTGTTCATTTGGTTTCAAAGATAGTTCACCAGAAATAATGACTTTTTAGAATCACTTTCTAGTTTCAATGCGAGATTGTTTTTCAAATATTAAAATGTAAAGTTAAAGAGGAACTCCGGCTTTCAAAGCAAAATTTTATAAAGAGGCCCACATAAGCACTGCATATCTTGACAGCGCTATATAAATAAATGATAATGAAATAAATTATGATAACACAGAAAACACTAATATACCAATCACTGTTATCGGTTTCTTCAAAAAGTATGAATAAATGCCATTTTCTATGCTGAAATCCAGCTGTTTAACAGTTCTTCTCATTCTGCATCATTTGAAATCCTGGCAGGGAAGGAGGGACCAAAACACTGATGTTACAAATTGTAACAACTTCTCCCCAGTTTACAGACAGCATGCAGGAACTACATTACCCAAAATGCATTACAGTGTGATCTGTTCCTTATCGCAATCATATGTGCAGGGAATTGTGGCGTTTGGAGGATGCAGGCTGAGGACAGCTGGCTGCTGATACAAAGTAACAGTAGTCAGATAGCTCAGCAAAGTAGCCAGAGAGATCAGAAGGACAGCAGGGGGTTAGACTTAGGGAACTAACTGTTCCATACCATTACAAATTATGAAAAGTCAGCATATTTTTTTAATTGATGTATATTGCAAAGTTGCTTGCAAATATGTCAGAGACACTGCTGAAAAATGACTTAATCAATTTAAATGTTGCTAAATTTTAATAGTTTAGTCTGCACCTGAATTACTAAACTGCCAGATTCAAACACCAGAGACAGGAACATTAAATGTTAAACTTTGTAAAAAAGGATGTAAAGTAACTGAAAAGTCTTTATTTCTGGTGAGATATTCAGAGTGCCATACTCTGCCTTTCCTATGCTTCTTGTGTGTGCCATACTCTGCCTGCCCTATGCTCTGTGTGTGTGTGCCATATTTTGCCTGCCCTATGCGTGCCATATTCTGCCTACCTTTTGCTCCCTGTGTGTGCCATACTCTGCCTGCCCTATGCTCCATGTGTGTGCCAAACTCGGTCTGCCCTATGCTCCCTGTGTGTGCCATACTCTGCCTGCCCTATGCTCCACGTGTGTGCCCTATGCTCCCTGTGTGTGCCATACTCTGCCTGCCTTATGCTCCCTGTGTGTGCCATAATCTGCCTGCCCTATGCTCCCTGTGTGTGCTGTACTCTGCCTGCCCTATGCTCCCTGTGTGTGCCATACTCTGCCTGCCCTATGCTCCACGTGTGTGCCCTATGCTCCCTGTGTGTGCCATACTCTGCCTGCCTTATGCTCCCTGTGTGTGCCATACTCTGTCTACTCTATGCTCCCTGTGTGTGCTGTACTCTGCCTGTCCTATGCTCCCTGTGTGTGCCATACTCTGTCTGCCATACTCTGCAGGCCCTATGCTCCATGTGTATGCCATACTCTGTCTGCCATACTCTGCAGGCCCTATGCTCCCTGTGTGTGCCATACTCTGCCTGCTCTATGCTCATTGTGTGTGCCATACTCTGCTTGCCCTATGCTCCCTGTATGTGCCCTATGCTACATGTGTGATGTGAGCTGCCAGGATTTGGTCTGGGGGTTTGTTAGCATTGGGAAATTGTTGCTAGGGGCCCTTGAGGTGTTTAATCACCTACAGTGGAGGACAAGGCATGTGGATTTAAGGGTATTTATTAATATGACTAAAATTGTTGACATGAGGGATGAGCGATATCCTTGCAGTGAGCACCATCTATTACTATTTTTGGTATGCTACCACCATTAATGTGGATATGGTCTTATAGCAATACTGACACTAAAAAATGATTATTCAAAATATTAATGTACATAACAAGTTACCTATAACTTATGTTGATCATTTTTCATGGATAGCTGTGCTTTTGTAAATAATTGTTACTTGAAGTTCTTAAACCTGACTGTTTTGCCAACCTGACTGTCCCTTCTCAACCTGTCAGAGTTTTTAATGCGAACAGACTACTGAAGCTCAAATATGGCAGCCCCCTCATAGAGGAACATAGGGGATCAGATGGGTAATGTAAAAGCATCTGCAAATACTTTTATGGCAAAATTATAAATAGCATGCAAAGATAATGTTAAGATAGATGTAAAAAATGGTAAATTTCTGGTGTCCGTGTTTGTTTAAAAGTTCTTGTGGTAACATGGGTGTGGTTTAAAATGGGTGTGGTTTAAAAAGGGTAGTGGTCCACCACATAGGCCAGAAAAATATCCAGCCTTTGGTACCATAGAAGTTACCATAGCAGTTAGACAGCACTGCTCTAGCCTAAAGGGGTGGCCTCTGGTGTGTTGATCTGTTCTATGAGGAAAAAGATTGCCACCATAATGTCCTGTAATGTACTTGTAAGGAATAATCATGTCTCTGTGCAAATGCCCTTTCTCTAGAGAAAACAACCCAAACTATGTCTACCCTCATAGTTTCAATCCTCCATCCCTTTTACCAGTTCAGTTGTACTCTCTCCAGGGTATGTGAAGGCAAAAAAAAAATAAAATCCAATTTTTACTCTCTTTACACAAGTAAAGTAATATACACAAATATACTTTAATTAAAAAATGTGTACCGTTTTAATAAGAAACCAGACTGTATGCAGTGAAATTTTCCCTTCATTTGCTGATGTGGGAATTGTCAGACGGTCCCTAACTGCTGAGCAGGGAAACAATCATACTTATGAACAGCAGAGTGAGCCCCCGCCTTACTTCCCAGTCATGCAGAACTCAAGCAGCTTTGATTTTTTCCCTGTAGAGCAGTCGGCGACTGTGTAGAGATTTGTATTGGATTTTATTTTTGCCTTTACATTCCCTTTAATGTTTGTAACTCCAGCTGCAGGGACAAAGATCATGGAGCCAGATTTAAACAGATAAACTGGGGTTCTATTTGGAGGATTATTTTGCTGAACCCTCTGGTTCTGCAGAGTTTGAGAAAGTTTGTATTAAACAATACAAAAACTATAAAATCCACATTAGATTACATGACAACACAGGACCCAGTGCAGTCTGCATATTCTGATTATTAATCAGTCTTGCTGTATCGGCTTCTGCCAGATATCATTTGACTTGTGATGTTTTGATAATTTATGACGATCCCGAAGCAGCCCAGACCACACTGAGCATGTGCACAGTCTTAGTCTTGCAGAGATGTACAGCATAGTTACAACACGGTGACCCCCTGTGGCCAACTTTGAAAGCATAAATCATTTGCAGTAAGTTCAAGTTTATGTTTAGTATACAAAACAGCCTTATGTCTAGCCTTATTATATTTTAGACTTTACTTCCCCTTTAATATTTTTAAGGTTTGGAACCCAAAACTGCACTGTATACTCAAGGTGAGGTCTTACCAGGGACCTAAAACGAGGCAAAATTATGTTTTCATCCCTTGAGTTAATGCTTTTTTATGCAAGACAGTACTTTAATTACTTTAGTAGCCACCTGCACAGCTTGTTATCCACAAAAATCTCCAGATCCATTTAAATAAAGATACTCCCAACATAGTACCATTCAGCGTATAACTATAACTATAACTAGCATTTATGATAGGTCTACTGAAGAGCATACCCCTTGTATTCATCAAATTGCAGATCAATTTAACTTTATTAGAAAACAGGAAACAAATAAGGTTCAAAGTGGCAGAATCTTTGTTTTTTTGTGTTTAATTGCAAAGAAGAGAAAATGTAGGCTACCCAAAAGTCCTTACTTACTTGCTAAATGTATCCACAAATAAAGCATCTTTCTGGGCAAACCAAGAGCAATTGTGATTGTGTTTAAAGGGGTGGTTCACCTTTACGCTAACTTTTAGCATGTTATAGAACTGCTAATTCTAAGCAACTTTTCAATTGGCTTTCATGTTTTCTTTTTTATAGTTTCTAAAACCAGTGCTCTGTAAGGCGACTCATTTATGGTTATTACTACTTTTTATTACGCATCTTTCTATTTAGAACCTCTCCTATTCATATTCCAGTCCTTTGTTTAAATCAATGCATGGTTGCTAGGGGAATTTGGAGCCTAGCAACCAGATTGCTAAAATTGCAAACTGGAGTGCTGCTGAATAAAGAGCTGAATTAATCAAAAACCACAAATGATAAAAAATGAAAACTAATTGCATATTGTTTCAGAATATCACTCTCTACTTCATATTAAAAGTTAATCTAAAGGTGAACAACCCCTTTTAACTAATTTGTGTTTTTTTCTCAACAATCCCAAACTTGATTGCAGAAATCATCTTCCCTGTTATATCCCTATGAAATCGCACATCTCACCCAGTACTGATCCATACAAACTTGAAGGCCTATTGTCAGCTGAGTCAATACATTGTCAGGCCTGCTGCCTCTCAAATTTTCTGTTAATTTATAGTTCCAAAAAGGAACCTGAATTTTAATTTGCCCTGCTGGGTTATATGATCTTCATGGTTTACATTGGTTGAATGTATTCTTGTCATGAAATCTTCTATCCCCTGTTGTCCAACTTCAAAATAATTGCCCTTACCCATCACACAGGAACATTTAATTACAGAATTTCCCATAGCTAATACCAAAGCCTTTACCTTACCCTGGTCAAAATTGGAAATTTCTACACTTTACCATTACTTTCTTCACCTGAAATATTCAAGTGCATTTCTTCCAAATTAATGCAAATTGTAGTATGATGAGAATTTGCCTGAAAATGCTGAAAGCATAGATGTCACAAACAATATCTGCATCCAGCTCTCAAGGTAAGAGATTTGCTCAGCAGTGGAGTCACCTGCCTTCTGGTGGGTAGCAATGTGTGGTTGTATATTAATTTTTTGTATGAAGCTAAAGAATATATAATTTGTGTTATATATTATATAAACACTTTGTGACTACTCCAGTAAAGACAATCTCTTCAGATAGTTTATTGTTTTAATATTTATTAATCTTTGGATTACCATACATTAACATCTCTGCAGATTGAAATCAAAGGAGAGATTTATATCTCTATAATTTATAGGCTCAGCTTTGCTGCGGTTGGCTTGTGTGCAAACAATTAGGACTTCCGAATTTTTGCATAAGAAATAATAGAAGAAACTGCAAGTGAAACATCGATCAGATATTTTAGAGGGTCTTTATCAATGTGGGCCAGGAAACAAGGTGTATAATACTAAAAGCTTGGGCCATAAATCATAAAAGGGATTACATTTGTGCACATACAGGCTTTTTTGGCTGAACAGTATGCATGTGTGTGTAGGGGGCCTAGCTTCTGTGTGTTTTGGAAGTTCATACTGTAGGGAATCCTCAGTAATTTAACCAAAATAGAAAACAAAAACCATATTGAACCCAAATGACTTAGGTATGGACCATCATCCAACCATGAATTGAAAGGGACCAGTACTTTTGCACAGTCACATAACTTATTAGCACATTGGCTGGTTCAATACAATCCATCTATTCACATTGGTGAATTGCTGACTGATCAGTCTACTACTTCTCTAGGGGCCACGAGTTGGCATAGTCACTGAGTTTAAACATTGACATGGTGGCTTCCACATGCATCGTATTGATCTTGCATCTCTTGAGCGTATCCACTACATACAAACATAAATATGTACCAACTGTTCAACAAATAGTCTACATGTTCATGGGGCATGCACCCTGTAAGTTACAACCCAAGCAAGCATCTTACACATATCATTTTGGTATGTGCTGCAATGAACTGGAGAAAGCCAAAAAAAGTAGGTGGTGGTGTATAGGGCAAGAAAATAGGAGTTTAGCATTTTAACTCCAAAGCAAAGAGACACATAACAGGGCAAATGATACAGAGAATACCCTCAATTCATCCCCAGGATTATTAGCAGGCCACTATATTACAAAGCTAACAATGCCTGTTATTGATAAGACTAGCAGCAGAAACACTGGTTGACTCACTACTTACAGATACCTAATTAAGAAGTCTTTTTCTGGAAATCCCCAGTCTTCGATTTAGTAGTTCACAGAATTTTTGCATACATGTATTTAATGTGGATAGAAAACAAGTTGTTGGCTGATAGTCTTTGCTTGCAACTGAACGACAAGCTTGTCTTTAGTATTGATATCATTATAAAAGGAAGCTGAAATATCCATTTCCGTTATGTAAGTCTGTCTATAGTGATCCATGGCCAAGGTTCTCACTCTGCTGCATTCGTTGGGCTAGCCAGTGAAGTATCCTGTCTTTTAATTCAACGTTTGGTTTGATCTGATCCATGGTTAGAGGACTGCGGTTGAAAGGATCAGTCTGGTCACTGCAAAAAAACAACAAATATTTTATGTTACGGGCATAACTTTCTTTTTGAAGCACAAATATATTAAATAGGGATAAATCAAATATAAACATATTAAAAGTTACAGAGACGTCCCACTACAAAATGAAGACACAAAGCCAAGTGCTTTTGTATAGGTCAAGGGGGCCCATTGGACGAGGCCACCAGAAACAGAATTTTCAAACCTGCCCAATTGAAAAACCAGTCACATCAGTCAGGCAGCCCTTACTGAAGGGGCCAAATCAGCAAATTAAATCTGCCTGTGTGTGGCCAATTTCTGATTTAGAGAAAATTGTAGGTTCCCTTTTAAAGCCTGACAAGATAATTATGGGTGCCAAGGGCCACTGGTATTAGACAAGTCATTCTACTTTAAATAAAACCCTACTGAATCCAAAATCTTTACCTCAGAAGGTGTCGGGCAATAGTTGACCTATCCACAGTAACACGGGAGGAGGGTAGAATTACTGGGTCAGACATGACTGTACTCATAATGGGGTCCAAGAATTCATCAGGTGCATCAGCAAATGTTTCTTCTTCCTGTTGGTGCCGGTCTGCCAAGGACTGGGATAAAACACAAGAAAAATTTTCACTGCTCCTTGATTTCATCTCTATATCAAACCCTGACTACATCCTTGAATAGGTTTGCAACAGCAGAAGATTTTTATGAACCAGCCCAGTCTAGAAGTATATTAAAAATAAAATTAGCACATAAGAAAAGATTGTGCAACCAGGGCTTTTAATTATGTTCAACCATTAATATTCTAAATGTTGTCCTGTAACTTAAAAATGTTTTTACTAAGATTATCTACTACAATAAAACAAATTTGCCTGGTCACTAAAAGGTGTTTATCTTCACCCATCTGCTTTTTTTTTTTTACAAAGAGATGAATTTTGGGCTAGACATGTGAATTCCCCTATCTTACCTTGATCTTTTCAGCTAAATTGGTGAATGCCACAATCATATTTCCAGGCTTATTTATCTTTTTTAGTACCCGCACAGTTTGAGCAAAAAGCATGGGTGAATACGAGCGGCCGTCCTTAGGTACAGAGGCACAGAATTTCTCCTCTTCCCTATATTGAACAGAACTTGTGAGATTTCTACTGGACAGAAATAAAATGCATAGAGGATACAGATATGAACAATGCAAACACACATACTTCTCGCCTCTACAATTTACCCGAGATTTAGGTAGATTGTGCAGATGTCAGACACCAACTGCTGTGGCTTGAAGTCAAACTCACTGAAATCTTTCACCTTCAAGGCCCCCATCTTAGGCCCGACAAGATGCTGCAGGAAGTAGTTGAGCATGGAAATAGTTCGATCAGCAAGAAATGGCTGAACAAACAGAGAACGTATATCTGGAAAAAGAGGAGGAATAGTGTGAAGACTTATCAGTGGGTTGCCACTATGTTGCCCGGTGAAGGTACAACAGCAGTGAAAGGATTATTACACACAAACCATTTTTCAAACATGAGTAAAATGGAACTTATGCTGAAAAACGCGCTCTCCTGTTTTTCTTAATACAATGAAACCATTTGTATATTAGCAGAGTTAGTTTAGATATACTATATGCTGAGCTCTGTATAAACAACTCAATCTTTCCTGTTTTGGCTTATTGTTAAGCAGAAGTTCAAGATGCTGTGCCATTATACGGGCACTGTGATTATCTTAAAAGCTAGATAATTATCTACTGCTTATTGCTAAAATCAGTGCTAATCATAATTACATTTCAAATATAAAATCTCTTGAAAATACTTTGTTTGTGCAAAAGGTATGTTTAATGCAATATCATCAGCTACAATATACCTGAAGTAAGGAAGGCCAAGGTTCCAATGGTCTCATTTGACATGATATTATGGAACCGGGCCAACTGGCCAAACATAAGGAGGTTAGACTCCTTCTCCCGCCGGTTCTCAGGGCTCAGTCCATCCCATTCACCTCGGTCCCTTTCTATCTGCAGGACTTTAATCTTGCTCAGATACTTCAATATGTTAGCGAGAAAGGTAAAGGGAATAGTTAGTGACAAAAATATTTTGCTCATGGCCAATTTAGGTAGTTTCACAACTAAATAACCTTTCATCTAGCAATAAAGGATAAAATCAGGACAGAGAATAAAGTAAGGAAGTATGAAAACAAATGAATGAACTGACAAATGGTGTAATAAATGAATACAAAAGCATTAACTACTTAAAGAGCACCTGGTTAGAAGAAACTCTAGTCATCTTCAAGAAAACCCCTCACAAGCACTATGGCTCCCCTTGGGAATCAGAGCCTAGACTCCCCCAATTGGAGGGCAGGCTCTGATAGCCTGCACCTTTGGCGGGGAAAACTATTTTGATATGATAGGTGCCCTTTAATGTCATCAACGTGTCCCTTCCTTTTCATGATGCAATCTAAAGGGACACAAAACCTTCTTTTTAAACATGACATAATTTGAGAGAGTTAGGTTTAAAGCAGATGTCAAAAACTATAGCAGGGCTTTTCGCACTTAATACCCGCAAGTAACCAACTTGCTTTGACTGTAAGTTTCATATATAGCATATGCAGTAGCATTATAAAAAGATATAAATACATGTATGCACTCATACATATTCCGTTTTTAAGTATCCTGATTCTTCCTGCCTTACCTGGATTGCCTCATCCAGCAGAAATACAGCATCATTCATGAGGAGATTAAGGAAACGTAAGAAGAGAGGTGGGTTCACTGCTTCCAGATTTTCAGAGGCATAGTCAGCCAAGTTCTGAAAACGCAAAAAATCTTTTCAGGAGGATTTCAGGACTGGTTAGTGATCTTAAGAAACAAACAGCACAAATCTTGGAGCATAATCCAACACTACAGCTCACCTTTATACTTTGTCTGTAGTTGTCTCTTCCCCACATGTATTTTAGTATGGGATACATTGGCCGACGATAATTAAACTTCTGCTCAAACTGATGGGGGTCCCCTGTAGAGACAGAGAACGTTCTATTTCTGAAGACAATAAGTATACACTTTACACAAAGCATTCTGTTTACGTGAAAAGCTTAATAAAATACTGGAAATATATGAATTTGCACTAGAATGTGGAATACTATTTGGCTACCCTTGAAAAAGATTAAGAAACATCTGCTACTTGAATTACCTGTGAATTCAATGTCAACAAACACCTTAATGAGGGCCTCCGCCAAGTGTGGGGCATGTTGGTATGAACAGAAGATACGCTGCCGATGGAACACACTAGAAATCAGGGGGTTCTGCACCTGTTCCAGATGTGGCATCACTGCCTCTAGGACCTCTGCAAGCTTTGCCCGCAAATGGGGGTTCTTCATTCTGTACAGCAAATAAACATATGCTTCAGGATGCAACATCAATGCAGAAATTCTAAACCACAATCTCAGTTTTGGCTTGAGTATTTTAGTAAGCTTACTGTGTGTTTTTACTTTATCTATTATCTTGATAATGGACCATCTTGACTTGAACTTTACAAACACCTATTTTTACTTCTAATTACATTTAACTTCAATCAATAACATACCCAATCATTATTCATACCTTTAATATTCCATTTTTGATATACTGTTTGTCTTATCTTAAATATCCATTTAGTTTAGCCCTCACACTCCTTACCTCTCCACACTACCAGTAAAAACAGTGATAAAATCAAGAATTCGCTCTAAGGAATCTGCTGCAGTTTCCAAAACTTCATCTGCAAATCGACGTAGGAATATGAAGAAATCCCCCAAATTATCAGCAAAGAATTCTGTAAGGAGCAGAGAAAAGTAACTCAGAAACCAAGAATAACTGAGCATTAATGATGGATTGAGTATTAAGCATGATAACAGTGCTTGCAGGTGCAAGGGAGCCATGTGTGCAGGCATTAGGTATATGACTCTAAAAATCCTTGTGTCCCACGATGCACAATCCTTTGTGTATCAAAAGAAGGGGCACACAAGATGAGGTCACAATACTCCATATGTAATACATTTAGTGTGGTTCTATTACCTGGTACATATGCCAGAGCACTGTGCTGTATATTGGGCATAGGAAAAGAGAGGGCCACTGGTTCTGTGCCTTTGTTGCCATATGCAATCTGCACTAAAAGCAGTGCAGTTGATACTTGTAAGTGAATACAGTTCTGAAGCATTTGGGGTTCACTCAAAGCTGTTTTTAGACATAGATAAATGGTCATAAGGCGCTCAAACTGTTCCCTGAGATTCTCAGCTGTGGGGCTACCACTCTGCTGGGCATCCCTCCATGCTCCTTGAAGCCGATGCAGGCTCTGGTTGACCTTAACCATCTGCTCGTGTAACCTTTATGGAAAGAGGAAAGTTGTAATGATAAATTACAGTTCTTTTCTGCATTAGCAATGCTCTATGTTCATTTTTTTGTTATTGTTTATCACTAGCAGACAGTACTGACAATGCTTTTATGGCATATTTCTGTACATTTTATTAGAATATTCAGTCTTGCCTAATATAAAATCTTCCATTAAGGGTCCCATTCAGTAATGACAGAACAACCCAACCCCATCCCAAAACCCCATTTGAAATGTAATTAACACAATTATAATAGTTATACTGCATTTTAGATTGACTCCATAAACCATAACCATATATAAAAAGAGCAGCAGTTACAGTCAAGAATGAAAAGAAGTAAGTCCACTCCAGCCACAAGCCAAATCAAAAAGTGGAAATTAATTATATTCCATAA
Organism: Xenopus laevis; assembly: GCF_017654675.1. NCBI lineage: Eukaryota > Metazoa > Chordata > Amphibia > Anura > Pipidae > Xenopus > Xenopus laevis. Next base: position 82,825,652 of record NC_054383.1, read on the forward strand.
AATTAAAGCTTTTTCCAGAACCGAACAATAATTACACTATTACATATGTGGACATATTAGAAATGTAAATAGATGTATTTCTTTAATGCAAATACCAGTAAAACATATAATAATATTTATATTCTGCTTATGATAGATCCACTGAATGACAACGAATCCCTTGTTTTAGAATAACTCATATTTAATTCAACACAACAGTCCAGTTCTACTAAATAAAACAGTGTATTTATAAATACTAGATTACAATAAAAATTGTTAAAAAAAGAAGAAGATTTAGACCTTTAAACAGACTATCAACAGACTTTAGTGAGTCCCAGTTTCAGGGAAACATTCCTGTTATATGTGGCATCCAAAAACATACGGTAATGTACATGTAAATCTCTGACTGAGTGAAGGTCTAGTGTACCTTACCCATAAAACCATGACAATTATGGGGCTTTTACCTATGAAAGCCTAAGTGCAATGTGTATTGTGTCAACACCAAGTTTTCTGTCACCAAATTGAAGTTCTCAGGAAAGTCAGGCTGCTGGTCCGCAGCAGCTGGTATCAAGCAAGTCTCCTTATCTAGCCCTGGATAAAAAATAAAGTATAAAGTGTCAGAAGAACACAGACAGTGTGTGTCAGTTACATACATAGACCATACATAGACTTTTGTGAAAATGTAAACTACAGAAAGAGATGCACTTAGTAGCAATAACTATTCAATATAAACTAAACTGTAGGCCGAAAAAGAAGAGAATAATCATATAGAAAACTATGTCCACTTCAGATTTTTCTGCGCACCTTTCATGTGCATATTTCTGCTTCTGCGTTCCTCCTCATTGATTTCTTTTAGAGCACAATAGGTGGGGTTAAAGGTCAACAGACGTGCAGATCGTGGCTTAGAGAATGGTTGACAGAGGCGAAGTAAGGCTGCTCCAAAGTTCAGGAAGAAACTGTCAGATGCATAGGTTTGCATGAAGATCTCAGGCACCTGGCTAGCCCAGATTTTGGCACGACCAGCATTCGCATGCAGGCAGTTTCCCAGCCAGGACAAAATACGGTGCTTAGTATCTGGAGATAACTGAAGAAGGTTCTTCAGGAGCTGATATATCTTCTCATGAAACTGAGCCATAAACTTTGCAAAGGATAAAGAGAGCTGTGTTAATGCAGAGTTGTATTTGCCTCTGAAAAGCCTCTGTTCTAGAAAAGAATTTCCTACCTGATGTATATTAGATTCTTGTACTTTGATCTCTTGGGGGCTGGAGCGAGAAGGACTTATAAAGTATCCATGATTCTCAACCACCCCTGGCGTGCGCAGCAAACATGAGATATTAAGGATGGCACCCAATAAAGTCTTCTGATACTGATGTCCATTTGTAGGGTCCTGTGGCTGAATATATTCCACAAACACCTACACACAGCAAAGCAATTTAATTCTGTCAATAAAAATCTAGCATCAGTCTTGGTTAGTGACCACGGCAAACAGAAGACTTTTAAATGTATAGGCTTGAGAGAGGCAGAGTAAAAAGGCAAAATAAAACTATATATATATATATATATATATATATATATATATATATATATATATATATATATATATATATATATATATATATATATACATATATACACATATATATACATATATACACATATATATACATACATACACACACACTGTACAAGGATTAATTGAAAATGCCCCAAATTATTTGTCTATTGCATGACAAAAAGTTATATTTAAAGTGAACTACCCCTTTTAACCCCGCTACTGCTACAGAATTTCTCATACTAATAGCATGTAATAGGGAAATGAACCAATGAGTAACCCCAACTTTAATTATATTCTAAAAACATTTTAGAACAGGCAGCATGTTCAAGTATGTAAAGTAAAGCTGCTTTTCTTTGAGATATTAGGTCACAATACCATGAATCATCGAATGGAGAGTAAGTTTAGAGTTCAACAGTCATTCAACTGTCCTTCTATGGTTAATGCCCTTGTTTAAGCACTTGACTGCTAGAGGTCAAAAAGTGTACTGCATGTACAGTATCAATGTTGGCAGAATACTTCACTTCTTAGGCAGAAGAAATTTGCACTGCAATAAACTTTAATTTGAGTACCATTTATAAAAAGGGGAGGGGATTTCTGTTTTGATCCCATTTTTTTGAAAATACAGATAAAGAGAAAAAAAATGCATGTCCAAGAGGTAGGAATTAAGGGTTGTGAAAGGAGAGTTTTATCCGAAACAGCTGTTTTATAGCCATTAATGCACTATGATAACCTTTCTTTTACTTTTTAAGTTATTGTGAATAATAATGTGAGAGATTGAAACACAAATGTTGCAAACAACAAAGGCCAAAGAACAGAATATTTCTGGACTTGATAATAATGTACATGGCTGGGCTGATAACACCCATATCTACCTCTAAAAGATGAAATATAGCCCACCTATATAAGCTCTTTTTGTCATGTCCTGTTATAGCCAGAGTGTGAGTGTTTTTTTAGAACATCTTTTTGATCTTGTTTGATTTAGACATATGAGATAGTATACAGCCTTGACTGAGGCAAAATACCGTAAACCACAAATATATTACCCCTAGGAAAAAAAAAATCTACACTGTATTGTCTTAAATACCTCAGTTGACATATGCAGGAAACATCTGTATGAATGGTCATGTGCAAATCCTAATCAATTCTGTTATACTTGAAAAGGAAATGATAGGAGAATTAAAGAAGAAGCGATAAAGTTCTGCACAGTGCAAACACATAATGCAAGTGTGTGATGCTGCTCTCTTTATGCGACAGTAAAAGCTACACGATACATACCTTTGCAATGTCCTTTTGCCGAGTGCAGTAGAGAAGAAGGTCAAGGTAAGTGTAGAGTAGCATCTGACAAAGGTCCAAATCTTGTATGCGCTCCAAGAGTACATCAAACACTGGGTGGAAAACCTCACTAAAAGAGCGGACCTCCTCGTCTTTCAAAAGTGCCTCTATCACCTCCTCCAGGAACTCTGTTACCTCTTCAAAATCTGAGAAAAATAAAGTGTAAGGAGGACAACAGGTAGAATAATAGCCAATGGCCTTTTCATTTTACACAAGGACAACATGATTATATAAATATGCACAAATATTTTACCCACGCATTTAGATTTTGTTGACCTGGTTTAGTTTTAGGCAAACATCTCCTAGAGTGAACTTTGGTTTATGGGTTAAATTAAATCCAAATTCAGATTGTATATCCTCCCATCATGAAACAGTTGTCGCTGTCAAAGAACAGCTGCCTTAATTTGAACTCGGTTTCATTTAATTAGAATTCAGTCAGAAACAAAGCCATATATTATGCATAGTAGGTGTCAGATGTACTTACTTGCTCCTCGGAGTTCTTCTAGCATCAAGTCCACCAACTGTGTAGCAACATCCTGCCCATGGTATATCTCTGGGGTCAGTAGAACAGTGTGAGCATTGGATACAACCAGAGCTTTACACCGTACAGCATATGGTAAAAGGTTCTCAGGCACTTTTGTGACCTAAAATAAAAGTTTAGGGACTGCTTTTTTTTTCTACACAATTACAGCAGCAACAAGTCACAGAACCATTGGTAAGATCATTTGCAATGCATGTGAACAGAATTTAGGTCGCACCTCTTTCTTTGCTCTCTGAAAACAGGAAAATAAGAATGGGATAATTTGTTTCTCTCCAGCATCCCTCTCTGCAGACAGGTTAGGGGCTCCAGAGGACGTCATACAAATCAGATACTTTCCTGGTTCTGGTAGAAGCAGTCGGGTAAACACAGCCTATAGAAGGAATACAATATACTGAGTATATACTATGCTGTGTGACCTCATCTATGTGCCCCTCTTGTTAATACCTGTTCAACATTATCCATGTCAAGCCAGTCCTGTCCATCCAGCTCAGACCAAAGTTCCTCCAAATACACACAACGTAATGGAATTCCATTCCCACTTTTCAGACTAGGATCACCTACAACACAAAGCAATGGATACAATATAAATACCCCATATCCCCAAGGGCAGCAAATTATATGGTAAATAGATGTAGTATGTTTCTCATGTAGGACTTCACATTATACTAATTTTCCATTTGGGACTATTTAAGATTTATCCTATAAATAGGTCTGCACTATTTTAAAGGGAGTGTTCACCTTCCAAACACTTTTTTCACTTCCACAGGTTTCACCAGAAATAAAAAAACCTTTTTCAATTGCTTTCCATGTTTTATTTTGACTGTTTTTTCCCCCAAACGGAAGTTTACATTTGAAGATTCCTATCTGTGGTGTTTCAGTAATCGAGGAGCAGATTCTGAATTGTTACAATTAGCTCTATTCTGTGGAATACTAGCAAGTATTGTATCAAAACAAAACAGCTGCCTTTAATGAAACTCAACAAATCTGTCTGCTTAGTAGGAAATGGAAACCTACTGTTGTCCAAGGTGATGAGGAAGATTCTTTGGATCATGTGATTGATGTTTAGCTGCTCACAGATCTCCTGCTGGGACCGGAAAGATCGACTGATTTCTGCCACGGAGTCATCACAGTCATCCAGACTTTCCGACACGCTATTGTCTGACTCGTCTTGGCTCTCTCCAGCATCATCCTCTGGAACATAAGGGTCGGTCGGCTAGTGTTACATGAGATACTCTGATTTGACTCAACACAAAACCAGCTGGAGTAACAAGGAAGAGCCCAGCAGTGAGCAGCCCATAGGGAACACAGTGGGGCTGTCACTGAAAGATTTATTTGAACTAAATAAAATGAAGACATATCAAGCAATCGGCATCCACTTACCAGTCTGCTGGCCGAGTTGCTCTTTCTGACCTGCCACAAACTGACGAGCCTCCGCCAAAGACCCAAAGAGGGCAGCGAAAGGATTGGCTGAAAAGCTATTGTTGTTTTCTTGGTCCGTCATTGTAAGGTCGCGCCATCTGACGTCAGGGCGCCCGACTGACAGTCGCTCCTAATTGACGCATTGTCGTAGAGTTAACTACGTAGCAAAGCAGCGCCATATTCGAAATAAAAAAGCGCCAAATTCGAAATAAAAAAGAGGCTGTGGTTCCCTGGCAGTTTTTTGAGGGGTTGTTGTTGAGTTCTGTGATGTTCAGCATTTACTAATAATTCTGTTTTGCTTGTATCTTACTATTCCTATTGCTGCCTGCCCCCCAGCCCTGACATATGGGCAAACCTTGACTAGGATCTTGTCAAACCTTTTGGATACCTTATCATACTTCCCAACATTTAGAAAATAGAAAAAATACCTTCCCACTGTCCCTTTTTCGGAGGGACAGTCCCTCTTTTGACAGCTCAACTTACAGTCCCTCATTTGTACTGGAAAGTCCCTATTTTCTCTGCACTGAACAGCCAGAAAAAGAAACAAAGTTTCTCACTTAATTGGCTTTTACCAGAGAGCACGGAACAGCTGCAAATAAGATACTTTGTAACAATTTCCGAGACACAATAAAACACTTTAGATAAGGAGAATTATTTTCAAACTTTCATAACCTGCCAGATTTTGTAAAATTAACATGGTAATTAGGGGGTGTGGCCACAGAACAGGGCGTGGTCAAAAAATTTGCTGCGCTACATGTGAAAACATTTTTTGTCCCTCTTTTTATTTCCAAAATGTTAGGAGGTATGAGAAAGAGAGACAAAAAGGTTTGCATTGCTGCACAGCAATTTTTAACCACTCCTGTTTAATGGCCACCACCCAAATACCACATCCCTTTTACAGAATTTGACAGGCTATGGAAAGTTTGAACACATTTCTGTGGGTTTTAGGGTTAGGTTTTGGGTGTTTTTATAGTTTTTCTAACGAAAGGGGACCCATCATCCAAAGAAAATTTTCTAAATCCTATTTTATCACATTAGTCAAAAAAAATTTACTTTAATTACACTGTATAAATTATTTAAATCTTGTTTCCTTCAGTCTGGGAATTCATAATTATAACAAGCAGGCAGGAGCCATTTTGTGGACATTAAGGCAAGTCTTGCATCATCTCAGAATCTTGTTTATGCACCAGAATGGGGGACTAGATGTCCATCCCCATGTCCTGGCTACAAGATTTGGGGGAATGTGGGCAGAGCAATGACATCTAGGAAGTGCTGAATGGAAAGTGAAAGTGATTGTCTGCCTCGCCTCTATACCTAAAGCAAAGAGGAGGGGCAGTCCATATTTGACAGTTGAGATTTGTCAAATGTGTTTACAACAGTTATGAATGCTGTAATAAGAAATAGAATTTGGATTTCATGTTTTATTTGAAAAGGACTTTTATTATACAGCTTTTTATGTCTGGGTGACAGGTCTACTTAAAGTGGTTCACCTTTGAGATTACTTTTAGTATGATGTAGAGAGTGATATGCTGAGACAATTAGCAATGGGTTTTCATTTTTTATTATTTAAGGTTTTTTGAGTTATTTAGCTTTTTATTCAGCAGCTCTTCAATTTGCAGTTTAAGCAATCTGGTTGCTAGGGTCCGGATTCCCCTAGCAACCATGCACTGATTTGAATGCAAGACTGGACTATGAATAGGAGCAACAATGAATAGAAAGATGGGGGATACCAAGTAAAAATAACAATATATTTGTGGCCTTACAGAGCATTTGCTTTTTAGAAGGTGTCAGTGACTCCCATTTGTAGTCAGAAAAAAAAGACAAATAACTGTAAAACAATAAAAAATAAATAAAGACCATTTGAAAAGTTGCTTAGAATTGTCCATTCTATAACATACTACAAGTTACCTTAAAGGTGAACCACCCCTTTAAGCTGCAAGAACAGAAAACTTTGAAAAGTTGCTTAGAATTCCTCTTTAAGTCTCAGATTCCTGATCCTGAGAACCTCCTCACTGACAGTTGTATTACTCTTGTCTTGTCTTGTACTCCATGCATCAGCAAAGCAAAAAGTCTCCTATCTATCTGGATTAAGATTATGATGGGTTAATCAAAGGAATTGTTCTGCCCACCTACAAAATCAACATATAAAGCAGTAGTAAAATTCTTATCTTGCCTGCTTATTTCCTGTCTCGCAGCAGTCCCATTATGCTTTATTGACCTATAGAATTCTGTGCCAGTCGATGACTTACAGAAATGTCAACTTTGAACTGTGAGTACTTGCAAGGAAACAAGTGTGTGAAGTGCCCTGCCAATTGTGCATGCATGGCTTATTGGGAGAGCTGCTGAAGTCACTGTGCATGCAGCACATACACCAATGGCATCTAGCAAGCTAGAATAAAGAGGATTCTGTCATAATTTTTATGGTGTCATTTTTATTTCTAAATTAATCTTTTTCCCATAGATGATCCTCTGCAAAAGAGACCACGTACCATTGCACAAGTAAGTGTGGTATCTGAATTTAGATATTTACTGTAATAATAATACGATCCATAAAGACCTGGAAACATATGAAAGGTTGAATATGTCCCTTAACTCAGCTATGGGAGAGAATGCTAGTCTGGCAAAATCTTCCTTTATCAGTCCCCTGGAAAGTCAATCTTCTGAAAATGGTCTATTTACTGAAATTCCTATATGTATTCCATAATGCACCCAAGTCACCTTCCTGAACCTTTTTTAAGACCCTTGATTCTATCATAAGGGGGCTAATATGGTCAAGCAAACCACGTAGATTGACCCTCTGGACACTACAAGCCCCTCTAACGGGTGGCGGACTGGCCTTGCCCTATTTTGAGAGAAAAAATCATGCCAGCTGGTTTTCGCGCACTGGTTGCTAATTCCACAGTTAGACAACCGGGTGCTTGTGCTTGAAGCCACTATTGTAGGTTCCCTTGAATCCCTCTCTAAGTTACCCTATAAGGGTATCTCCCCCCCCCCCATTAGAACAGTAGTGGAATCCTTCCAGACAGTGCTCAAAATCACCCAAAACACCCAAAACAACCCATCTGGTCTAATGGACCCCCATATGCGGCAATAAATATCTTCCACATTTTAATTCACATAGCATTCCTTTAAATGTACCGTTAAGGATTATTAATACATCTTCCCTTTGAATAAAGTTTATCTTTGTTGTGAATCATGTAATCTCATGTAATATGTATGTAATATGTAGCAGGAGTAACCTTTTGTATTTTATAAATGATTTTGTAAGGTATGGTATATTCTATTTTTCAACATTTAACAGCAGGGGGCTACAGAGAGCAGGTTCTACCTGTGATATCCACACTGCATGGACATTGCAAGTGTACTTTGCCAAATTATTGCTGGCTAAAATAGGTTACATGTTTTTGCCAGTGTATTGTTCAAATGGCTAAAATAGTTATAGTTATATAATAGTAACAGGTCACTGTCAAGACCATTCCTACTCATATCTAATTACTGTCATGTCTCTCTTTTACTGCTAGCTTCTAAACTCCTGAAACATCTGGTCTTTTCTCATATTACTAACTTTCTCTGCACCCATAATCTGCTGGACCCTATGAAGTCTGATATTTGACTTGTGCACTCCACTGAGACAGCCTTATGTCACCAATCTCCAAAATGTCAAAGCCAAATGACACTACTCTATTCTCATTCTCTTGGAGTTCTCCATTTTATTATAATGCAAATCACCTATTCCCTTGGCATCCGAGAAAAGATGCTTCCTAGTTCTTACCTTTGTACTTAGCATGGTGTGCCTCAGGGCGCTGTACTCATCCCTCTGTTGTTCTCTGTGTGCACTCTTTCTTTAGGAGATCTTTGGGGGAAAGTAATATGAAAGCCTATCTTTCTTTAATGATATTAATGCAAATGTTAAACCTGCCACTTTTTCCTTTGTAATGTTGCACAGATACATCAATTCCTCTCATAAGTAACTGCTAAAACACCAATCCATACCCTTATCCTTTCCTGCTTAGACTACTGCAACCTCTATCTAACAGGTCAGACTCCTACCTCTCCCACATGCAATCAATTTTAAACTTTGCTGCCAGAATCCTCCTGCTCTGTCCTATGAGGGTACCTGTTTATCCCCTGGTAAAAGCCCTATTATGGCTGCCTGCTAAGCCAAGATAGTGTACAAATTACTTTTGCTAACATTCAAAGCCCTCACCATCGGATTATCCACCTTTTCTCACTTCACTGGTTTTCCTTAGATTTTCTTTTTCATTCTGTTTCTCCCAATCTCTCCTGCTCTCCATTCTCCAAAACATTCTCTCATATCCCATTTCTACCCAGCTCAGTTTTCTGCACTTTTTTTCATCTCCCCTATCAGACCAGTATCTGGCCTATTCTTCATGTTGTTTCCATGGTCACATCTGTGCTTTGTGTCATTTGCTGTAGTTCTTTTAGGCTTTTTGTCTTTTGTTTTTCCCATTACTTACTTTTTATTGCCCTTTTTAACTTTTACTTACTTTCCTTTACTCTCCAACCGTGCTTTTTAATCTCTATACTGTATTTCTGGTATTTTACCACCACTTCCACCACTTTTATCTGCTTTTATCTGCTTTTATTCCCTTCCCCTCTCTATAACTATCTTGCCTCCTTAACTATGATCTTCTGCACAGGAAAGTAAAAAGCGATTGAGGAGTGGTGCCTGCAGCAACTATTATTTGTTGGTTTATAACGACAGTTCTTGTACTATCATATGATATAATTATGCCTCTTCATAGGTTCCTGGTAAGGCCTCACCGGGAGTATGCAGTGCAGTTTTGGGCTCCAGTCCTTAACATTAGAGGACATCATAGACAAATAGCAGGGGAACTTTTTACCCATAAAGGGATCACTGCACCAGAGACCACCCCTTCAGACTAGAAGAAAATAACTTTCATTTGAAGAAACGTAGGTGGTTCTTCACAGTAAGGTCAGTGAGGTTGTGGAATGCACTGCTGGGTGATATTGTGATGGCTGATTCATTTAATGCCTATAAGATTGGGTTGGATGATTTCTTGGACAGACATATTATAAAAGAGTATTGTGATACTAAACTCTATAGTTAGTATAGGTATGGGTATATATAATTTATGTGAAAGTATGGAGGGGTGTGTGTGGATGCTGGATTTTCATTTGGAGAGGTTGAACTTTATGGACTTTGTCTTTTTTCAACACGATTTAACTATGTAACTATAAAACCCTAGTTCATCTACACAAGATTACAAAAGGCTGGAGGAAAATTTAGCTTTCACCCTACAGCCTATCATATTCTCAAGTAGCTGAACTGGAGCTTTACAGCTTTGAGGTTAGTTTCTTTTGTCCAGTTGCACTCATAATTCACTGTTACTTGGCTGGGAATGCATTGTGAGAAAAGGTTCTTATGTCTATGATAAGGGCCCCCATGAACACAGGGTCCAAGGTCTGCCCTGTTTAAACTTTCTATCACAGAAGGAAATGTCTGATGTGGCATTAGGCGCAGCAATGGTTCTCAGTTTAATTGATAAAACACCAAATTTGGCATAAACCTATAAACTAAAGTAATGTTAGATGCGAAGATAACATGAGGCTTGACTAACACTACTGCAAATCTCACCCTCAAATTTCCTTCTAGGCACCTGTCTACCCTTAGTTCCTAATTACAAATAGAGTTTTACTTTGGTCATATACACTTCCCATGGGAAGAATTATCTTCCAATGTCACTGAGCTGAACCAATGCTGAAGGTCTCCTAAGTCAATCTTCTGGCATCTCCTGACCCCATATTCCTCAGAAATGTTCTCCCTCAAGTCACACACCCCACTTGGCAACTGCCTCTCCCTCAACTCACTATTCTTTCTCCCACATTTCATACGTTGCTTCCCCCTACACATGCCTATGATCCTAGTGCAATCCAACCATTGAGTCCTAGACACATGCCTTTTCTGCCTAACCCTAGTTCTGAACCTAATTTTACTTAACACTATTTAGAACTTAATACCCTCAGATCTAGTTTATCACTGGCTCTATTGTGGTTCCACAGTCTTTTTGAGCAAGTCATTACAGTTCTGTGAAGCAACACAGGAAATAAAGGCAACAACCACCTTTAGGCACGATAAAGGCTGAAATTTTGCCTTGTGACCACAATAAAGGCATTGTCTTTGTTCACTTGTAACTGGAGTGCTGCAGTTTACTGAGAAGTCTTCTAATGATGCTGCTGCTGCTGCTGTGTATGGCCACATGCTGCACAATCCAAGTGTGTTCGGTGCAGGTCAGTGGCGCACCAATAGAGGAAGCAGACCTCACAATCACAGGGGAATGGGGAACAGGGCGGCCTGGACAGTTGGGTTTGCTTCTTCTATATAATCCCCTCTCCCCAGCTGTTTTCCTACCTGTGAGCTGGCAAGGAGTATGATGAGATGTGAAATGCATAGAGCAGAAGTGTCAATGCTCCTGGTTTTCGGGAGTCTCACTGAGCTGAGTACATCCTATTATCCCCCAGGACACCTCAGAGGTCAGAGTTGAGAGGTCTGGAGGTGGGGTACAAGCAGGGATGGATGTGTGCTGGTCCAGTCCATATATATTTTGCAGAGGGCCCAGTCACCTATAGTTATGCCACTAGTGCAGGTTTGCCTGAACTTACTACACAACCTACTGCACAACCACCTCTGCCCCCCCCATTCAAAGTATAGGCGTATGTTCAAGGTGTGATCAAATAATTCCCCCTTGAAAAAATCCAGTATTACAAGTGTTGCTAAATGCCAATGTGTATGTTGCCATATTTATAAAAGTTTTTAATGTATATTATTTACTGCCAATAAATACACCATGCTACTAACCTGCAGTGTTATTATTTTGCAGTAAAACTGAATATTTCATCTTCTGTGTGTGTGTGTTTAGGTGAAGTAAGAGGGTGTATGGAATAGATCAGCTGTCTAAACCATAAACCCTACAGACACTGCTTCCTGCACAAGGCAAGATTCAGCAGTTCCACCTGCTCCTCTCATTACTCCCAAACATGAGTACAGAGTACAATGAAGAATCCCCTACACATTGCTTGAATACTCGTTTTGATGTTAACCTTGAAGGCCACGTGCAGTAAGAGTATGTATCATCATTTATTTATATAGCGCCGACAAAATACATGGTGGATAACAAACAAGGGTTACAGAGTACAATAGGATTAGAGGGCCCTACCAATTAGAGTTTACAAACTGAAGGTTAGGGTACAATTGAGACATTAGGATTTTAGAAAAATTTTGTGATTTATGATACAGCAATGATTGATTAATTAAGGTACATTGAATTAGCTTCTTTAAAGAGGTGGGTCTTTAAGGAGCGCTTGAAAGTTTGGAAAGAAGGAGAAAGTCTGACAGCTTGTGGCAGAGAGTTCCAGAGAAAAGCAGAAGCCCGAGAGAAGTCTTGTAGACGGGAATGGGCAGAAGTGATCAGAGGAGAAGTGAGGTGAAGATCAGAAGCAGAGCGAAGGTTGCGTGAAGGAGATCAGTGATGAAATATAGGGAGGGGCTTCATTATTAAGGGCCTTGAATGTGTGTATTAGTAATTTAAATTTGTTTCTAGAGGAGATTGGGAGCCAGTGAAGGGACATGCATATGGGAGCAGCTGATGTTGAGCGGTGAGATAAACGAATGAGTCTAGCAGCAGCATTTAGAACAGATTGGAGTTGTGAAAGGTGACTTGTTGGAATACCTGTGAGGAGTAAGTTGCAGTAATCAAGGCAGGAGATGATGAGCGACTGAATCAGTGTTTTAGTTGATTCTGAACTGAGATATGGCCGTATTCGTGCAATGTTGCACAGTTGAATACTACAAGATTTTGCAAGTGTTTGAATGTGTGGTGAAAAAGGCCGATGCAAGTCTAAGATGACTCCTAGGCAGCGTGCCTGTGTGGTGGAACGAAAAGTGGTGTTGTTTACTGTGAGTGATAACTGAGGGACCGGGGAAGATCTTGGAGGAAATATGATGATTTCTGTTTTTGAAAGATTCAGTTTCAGGTGGCGCTGTGACATCCAGGAGGAGACAGTAGAGAGACAGTCTGTAACTTGGGAAAGGACAGAATTAGAAAGATCAGGAGTAGACAAGTAGGGTTGGGTGCCATCAGCATAAAGGTGATACTGAAGTCCAAACGACTGAATACGTTTTCCTAGTGAAGTTGTATAGAGCGAAAACAGCAGGGGACCTAGAACAGAGCCTTGAGGAACTCTGACAGAGAGAGGGAATGTAGTAGAAGTAGAGATAGAGAAGGCGACTTTAAAGGAATGGTCAGACAGATAAGATGTAAACCATGAAAGAGCAGTGGCACAAATGCCAGCTGAGTATAGAATGTCTAGAAGGAGTGTGTGGTCAACTGTGTCAAAGGCTGTAGAGAGATCTAGAAGGACGAGTATGGAATTGTTACCTTTAGACTTTGCCAGTAGAAGATCATTGGTTACTTTGGTGAGTGCAGTTTCAGTTGAGTGTGATATGCATGCCTATTTTTATTCACCAAAATATTTTTCATATTGGAAGAGGATTTGTAGGTGCTGCTATTTGGTAGTTTGATATACAAAGAAATTAAACAAATTTGAGAACCCCAATACAACCAAGTATTGAAAGGAAGTTTATTTCTTTTTTTCTCTTTGTCTCATGTTTCCGTATAGCCCTACTTTTTTCCCTTGTGCACTTCCATCTTACTGGGATAAACATGGAAGTTTCAGCTAGATCAGCCTCTTAATAAAACAGAACATGCTACTGCCATCACTTATCATTTGTCAGTGGAGTATTATTGTAACACACAGCACATTGTTTTCCCTGATCGTTGATGTTTAAGTGAAAAACAACAACCTAATTTTGGTATGCGATCATAACGATCATAACGATGAAAGTGTTCTTTGGTACCGTGACAATGAAAACATTGAGAAGACTAACAAAACCCTGAATTTGGGCTCAGTGTGGAATGGCCCTTGTGGAAGATATTCTTGCAAAACTGAAGACAAGACAAAAAAGAAAAATAAGATACTCTCCTAATGTGTATTTAACATTCTATGATTTTTAATTTTTTTCTGACAAGCAAAATTTGCTCCAAAATGATCTTTTCCAATTAAGTACTAACTTCATTAGCCAGAAACTTGCCATAGTGGTCATGTAAGTTTGTTTTTTTAATAGATAAATAAAATGCACAAATCAGCCATTTATGCAATAGTCATAAGGCTACATTCCACAAAACCCAGATAAGCCCTGCCTTGGCCTAGGACCTTACATCATTCTGGGGCATTACTACCAAAACATTTGCCATAAAGTCCATTACAGAAAAAAAACTCTCGCTCATGAGAATAAACTCAAGGGATTCTCGGGATAGTTAAAACGCACAAAATACCAAAATGAAATACCAAATTAATACCAAATGGATCCCTACAAAGACAAAGGGGGGAATTCACAAAAGTGTCGGTAAAAAAAGTAACCCAGAAGTGGCGGTCGACAAATTTGTAAAATGTCGTATGAACGGCAAATTCACAAAGGCAGATGTTACCATCTCTGAATGTCTCGTAAGTCTGACAATTTTCTAAAATGTCGTATATCTTTTCATCGTACAAACGACATTTACCAAGACTTTTTAAACGACAATTTGTCTGACATTTTCATTTTGGAGAGCCTAAAGTGTCTGAAAAATTGTCGGTAAAAAAAATGAGTTTACGAGTAATTCATAAAAATGGCGGGAAAAGTGGCGCCGAAAAAACCACGCCCACTTTTAACGACACTAATTCAAAAGTGTCGCACATGTCGGAAAATTGGCGGAGAAATGCTCTGTGAATTTGTCGGCTGTTGCTACGACACTTTTTACGACATTTTAAAGACATTTTTTCGTTCCCGACACTTTTGTGAATTCCCCCCAAAATGTCAAATATGTTCCTTTCATAGTTTTAACATTTTGGCTGGCAACTGTTTCTAGTCATAAAATATTTTTTTTAAGCTAGAAACTAACTCTTCCCACATCATGAGCAGTGGGCAGTTCTACATCATCATTTCCAGATGTATGAGAAATAGTTAGACAGACTTGCTTTCTCATTTTTTCCTCTATAAATGATATCCTAATTCTCTTGACATAGAGGTAATACAAGAACTTTAACATATAATAGACTTTTGTCCTTCTATAAAAGGCTTTAATTTAAAAGGCTAATGTTGAGGATTCATTTCCAGAATATAGGACAGAATAAAGGCAATAAAAGCACTATAAGATATTTTTCCCCAGTGAGTGTGATATCTAATTCTTATCGGTTTGACACGACAAAGGGTCATTACCAATGTGTGCACCCTATTTGGCCAAGATAAACAAATATACATGATTATTGGATGCATTGTTAAAAGCATTGCAAGTGAAGTTATTCTACAATTGCAGCCATTCAGGAAGGTGTCAGATATGGGTGGGTCCTCTTAGGAGCATAGGCATGAAAAACTGCAGAAGCTGTAGAGTTCAGAAAGAAACAAGTGCCTATACAGGATAGATCCATTCTCTCTGCACAGTCAAGCAGATTTTAATTTGAATCTTAAAATGATTTATAAAGTGCCTGTTACCCATAATAACCAATGATATAGTGTATAACTTACTTTCAGTTATGTTTTTATTAAGGGCTATTGTGCAATGTCCCTTCTA
Source organism: Xenopus laevis (assembly GCF_017654675.1). Lineage (NCBI taxonomy): Eukaryota > Metazoa > Chordata > Amphibia > Anura > Pipidae > Xenopus > Xenopus laevis. The sequence goes on from NC_054383.1 coordinate 82,841,130, forward strand.
ATTTTTTTGTAGATTGTGGTATGCACACATACTTTTGTGTGCAGGGCTGGAACTAAAGTAGACAACAGAAACACCGCGCAATTCCACAAAAAGTTTCTTGAGAACAATTGTTTTTATTATCTAAACACAATTAGTCAACAATCAGGCACGGCTTTGTGGAAAGGCCGCCTGGATCAAGGGTGGCAGGAATTTAAGTGGGTGGCATGCTGCCCATACACCCACATTGGTTCAAAAACACTGGGGATGCGCTGGAGATACAATATTTTTTTAAATTTCCCGTGCCAATCCACATTGCTCCTATCCCCCTGGAGGGGACAGGGGCGACGAACGGTAGTGGGCCTAGGGGCACCCACTATGTAAATCCAGCCCTGTCAATAATAGTTCCACACACCCTTATTATAAGTGGGAACAACCAGCTGAGCACCCACGTTTTAATAGTCAGCACAGCAGCACCAAAGTTAAACTTTTCTCTTTTTCTATATCAGCTGGTCTGATTCTGCCATTAACTCTTCCAGATTGATTAATGGTTGGAGGGCCATAGATTACCACCTTTTGCTTTGGTACTTAAGCTGGCCATAGATGCAAAGATATAGTTGTATGAAACAAAGATTCATACAATTTTCGGAAAATGTGGGTTTCGTCACAACATTTTTCGTACCATGTCGATCGGTCGTTTGGTTGATCAGACAGGTTAGAAGATCTCTGTCGGTTAATGACAATATCTCTGCATGTATTGCCTATCTGACTATATCAATTGGCGACTGTCACTATTATTTGTACGATTGTTGTCTGTTAATTAATGGGCAGTACATGATCTGATTTGTTACTTTTAGTACTTTATTTAATCTGAATGGTTATTAGCAGGTCTGACCACTGGAATGAATGATCGCTGTTGTGGGTGGAAATAAAATCACTCAGCTGCCCTGTGATAAACGTAAGCTTCTTGGCCTTGCCCTGATTATGTGCACATTTTAATAACTGAGTACAGAGTGATAAGTGCTGTACTGAAGTCTGAATTAAATGTGGACATGCAAAATTTTCTGTTGGCTCCATAATGTGTTGTGTGTGCTGGTTTAAATACGTTTGTGCATGCACACAGCTTAGAGGAAACATTCCTGTAAGATTTAATTGGTCACTGATTAGGTTTTTCTGTCTTCTCTTTCAGCCTCTTGGACAAAGGTCAGAGGATACTTATAGTCATCTTAACTCGTGCTAATAATTTTGGTCAAGTGTGGTATAGAACATCAGTGACTAATATGAATTATAAATGGACTAAAACAATGATAAACTATGAGAATCAGCAAGTTGTAAATTTACGGACACGGTTGTAAAAGAACATACAAATCTGCATTTATTAACAAATGTAACAGTTTCACATACTGGGGTTCCTTCTCAGCCTTAACTAAAACTATACAGCAAGCGATGTCACAGAAATACTGTCCTGTATTACATAAAATTTGATATGTTTTTCTTTTTTTTGCTTTTGCATAAATAAATGCATAAAAATAAAAGAAATGTTGTGGTGCTGCTGAAGGGAGTGTGATCAACGGAAACTATAACCAAGCTTAAAAAAACAGCGGAAGGACATACAACGTAGAAGAGACTGCAAGTGGGACGGTGGGTAGGAACCAAGTGACTGACAAATACAGGAAGCATATAATGGGGAAAAAAACAGTGTAACGAGAAAGAGGGTTAAAGTAAGAAAAATATTTTTCTCTTATTTGCCCAAGCATGACATAAACGGGTCATTTTTATTTTACTTAGGATAAACTGGTATTATTTTGTTGCAAAAATACATTTGTTTTGAAAAAAGGTATTATAGCAAAGACTATCCCAGAAAAAAAACCCCTAACCATTACATACACTGTTTCCTACATACAGCCACATAAAAGAGTTAATATTGAGAAAGCCAGGACCACAAAATAGCAGCACAACCTTCCTGTTTGTTACAATAGCTGACTGTTTATATGTGAAGCCTATACAGGTGCACATATCCATGTTTAGTCGCATACTACTGTATATAAAAACCTAATGAATAAACCTCTTACTACATGTATACCTGATAAATTATACTTCTGCATATGCAGAGATCAGATCTTCTGAAGAATATTTCAGACTGGGAAATAATTGTATTTTATGATTGCTTGCATGTAGACAAAGCAGCAATTTTTCAGTTGCTTTCCATTGTTTACTTTTTAAAGTTTCATGTTCCTGACTCTGGTGTTTCAGTCTGGCAGTTTAGTGATCTAGTAGCAGAATCTAAACCCTGAAAATTTGACTTTTGACTGAAAAATACCCTCGAAAACACATTTCTGTATTTTCAATATTTTGTTAATTGTCTGTCTTTGGAACTGAGAGTCTAGAGTCTGTGCATTGCATCATAAAATCAGGAGCTTAAAGGAGAAGGAACCCTTTTGCAAAAAACCTTGTACCCCCCAGGGCCGTTCCTGCCATGAGGCAAGGGGAGCCTCCTGTAACTTTAAGAGCCGAATTTCTGTTTTTTAAACCAGAAATTTGGCTCTGCTAGTACAGAAAGCGCAGTGCACTAGAGATGCAGCCCCTTTTGACCCGATCCAAAGCTAAACTTTTAACCGCGGAGCCGGAGAGGGGGCAGCATTGGGGTTGCTGCCTCAGGTAGCAGCCCATGGAAAGCCCCTGCATACCCCCCACTCCATATAGACCCCCTCCCTCCTCCCCCGAGGCTAACTACTCCCCGGGGGAAATGCCCCATACTCCATACTTACCTCTCGTCGCAGATTCTTCAAGTGGAGTTCCACGCATCCATGTTCCGCGTCCTTGGTAAGCTGACTGGGAGATCTGCAATTTCCATGTAATTCCATGCATGCGCAGTTGTTGCAAACCGGCAAACTGCTCCAACTGCACATGCACAGAAATACCGATCTCTCAGTCAGCTTACAGAGGAAGATGGATGTGTGGAACTCTGCTGGAAGAATCTGCGACGAGGGGTAAGTATGGAGTATAGGGCATTTCCCCGGGAGGGGTAGTTAGCCTGGGGGGGAGGTGGGAGGGGAGTCTACCTGGGATGGGGGGTACGGGGTTTTTTGCAAAAGGGTTTCCTTCTTCTTTAAAGAGGCATTTTGGAGCTCAGTAATAAACCCATTGTCAAAATTGTGTCTTGGTTCCAGTTTAAGGATGCACCGAATCCAGGATTCGGTTCTGGATTATGCCTTTTTCAGCAGGATTCAGCCGAGTCCTTCTGCCCGGTCGAACCGAATCCAAATCCTAATTTGCATACGCAATTTAGGGGCGAGGAAGGAAATCTCGTGACTTTTTGTCACATAACAAGGAAGTAAAACATGTTTTCCCCCTTCCAACCCCTAATTTGCATATGAAAATTAGGATTCGGTTCGGTATTCCACCGAAACGTTTGGGAAGGATTCGGGGGTTTGGCTGAATCCAAAATAGTGGATTCAGTGCATCCCTATTCCAATTCATGAGTTTTCAGGCAGGGGAATGACCCAAAACACATTTCAAAAGCACCCAGGAATTGTTAAATACAAAATGCTGTTTTTCACTTATTCTTTAACAATGGGTGCAAGCACAAACAGTGCTTCTCCTCATAACTCAATGTGAACACTAAGGGCCCATTCATGATTGCCATGCTGAAGTTTTATTTCACTACAAAAATTGCTGAGCTGTTTTTAGCACAAACCCCTGCAGGATTTCTGTGATGATTGCTTGAGCACAAAAACATGGGCAATCATAAATGTGCCCCTGATTATTGACTCAGTACACAACATGCTAGCAACATATTGTGATCCATTCTGCAGTTTTGTTGGCAGGTGGGTAAGATCTACTTCAAAGGCCATTGGAATATGTGTCCACTAAGTGTAAAAAGAGGTTATAACTTCAAGTGCAGGAAACAAAGGATCTACTCTATGTAGAACATCATGATGAAGAATAGTAGGTCATCTTCCATGGGGTGGCCTACAAACTTAGTTATAACACCTGAAAAGCACACAGCATCAATGCATCAGGAAAGCACATCTGGGAAGGGAAACATGTTTATATTGATAAGGTGACAAAAGGCAAAATAGTAGGCTTGGGCAATAGAAAGCAGAAGAACACATTGGAAAGAGGTGTGTATGTCTAGCAGAAGGCTAAAAGTGCACTGGAGAAAGTTGAGAGTAGGAGGGAGTAGGCAGAGGAAGACATGGGGGGGATAACAAAAATGGAGGCACTAGAGTGAGGTGAAGGCAGGATAGTAAGAGAATGAAGGGAATTGAAAAAAAAGCAGTTAGACATTTGAAAAAAGGATAAGACAAGATGAGCGACAGAGGAATTTACATCACAGCACATTATATCCAAGAGAATATTTTTTTTATCATAAGAAGCTGAAACTTGTGAGATAATGTGATATAAACCACAAAGTTTGCTCAGGGTTAGTAGCAAGAAAACTCTCTGAGATCAAAACTACAGAAATATGGAACTCCAACAGCCACAACAGTTTCAAAAGCAAAGAAATGCACACACTCCTTCCTCCACATTTGGGAGTAAAACTAGATTTTGTTCCATCTAGCTACAATCAAACATGCCCTGACGCATTTTGCCTCGAAAGATATGATGTTGCTGAATCCAACAATACAATTAATTTACTTACAATTAGGCTTATATGAAATATAAAAAAACCTATAAAAAACCTAAAAATGCCCAAAATCTATTTCAAACCATGAACTGTTCCAAAGCAGTAAACAAAAGTATCAAGTCATTTAATTACATTGAAAAAATACACTGTATGCACTTCACAATAAGAGTATCAATCGTATCTCATTTCATTACCAACAGTTACATCATATACGATCTGCAACATGTCACCAGTATACATAATATCATTTATCCCAAAACAACTGGTATCCACTAAGCTCATGTCTGCTTAAACAGATTCTGCCATGATTTTTATGGTGTAGTTGTTATGTCTAAATGACATTGTTTACACTGCAAATAATTCACCCTATTATATAAAATTATAATCCTGAACCAACAAGTGTATTTTATTTTTAATAGTATTGGGGTGAAGGCAGCCATCTCAGCTCATTTTGCCTGATCCTGTGCTTTCAGAAAGTGCTAGCACTTAATGATGAAACTGCTTTCAGCTAAGCTATTGTTTCTCCAACTGAATGTAACTGAAGAAATTGCAGTGGGACTTGGATTTTTACTATTGAGTGCTATTCTCATGTATACCAGGGAGTTATATAGTGCCGGGAGCTGTTATCTGGTTACCTTCCCATTGTTCTGCTGATGGGCTGATGGGGGTGGTTAAGGCAAATTGCAGTGCAGCAGGAAAGAGTGACTAAAGATTATCAGAGCACAATTCACATGACGTGGGGGCAGCTGGGAAACTGACAATATGTCTAGCCCTATGTCAGATTTCAAAATTAAATATAAAAAAATCTTTTTGATATTTTGAAAAATGGATTTCAGTGCAGAATTCTGCTGGAGCAGCACTATTAACTGATGCATTAAAAAAATGTTTTCCCGTGACAGAATCCCTTATAAGCAGGAGCAGAGTAGTATCATATACTAAACTGCATTATATTGTGTGGGGTAATTCCTGGCGTGTGAGACTTACTACTTGGCTGTTCAGGTGCAGAATATAAAGCAAAGTATACCATATTTAGAAACAGGTTAACAGGAAACATCTTATTGAGCCATAAAATGCTTTTAAAAATGCCAATTTCTGCCAAATTCCAGAGGTTATAAGAATATTGTGCTATACTAAAGAGAATTGGCTTTCTGAGAAAATCCCTGTGGCTATAACCAGTGAAACATGTACCTGCAGATAAGGATAGGTTCCATGTGCCCATTAGCAGGGTCTTTATAGTAAATAACAAATACATGAAATTACATCATTAGGATATATTTTTACTCTTATTAAATGCATTCATAGTTTCACAAAATGCATAAGCATGAAGAAATATCCAAGTAGACTACAATGATTCACTTAAGACGTGTCCTTGTTCCCAGTCCATCATACAAGTCACGTCGGTCTTTTCTGAGCACCTGTAGAGGCAGAGGTACCAAGAAGTGATCATTGTTAGTATCTAAATATGATTCTCTATTTAGTGCTACTTTTATCTCAACATATTTGTCTTGCTAACAATCAAAATGTCATTTCTATTGTGAAATATATGAGAAAATGACTCAATAAATTAAATTTAGAAATAAAATTTGAAGTGTTGCTACCAATTTCAATCTAAGAAACAGACAGATCACACATTTTTATGACACACTTCCTCTCAAAGTAGTACACAAAGAAGGCCACATACACATACACACAGTACAAAAAGGCAATGGTCGAATTTGGAATTGAAATTGCTTCGAAATTCGAATTCAAAAAGTTTTTTTTGGCCGAATAGGTCCGTTTTCGATCGAATAGGTCCGTATTCGGTCAAACTCGAATTGTACGAATCGAAGGAATATCGAATTTGATCGAATTCGATTCAACGTTTTTCCAAAAAAACTTCGATTTTTCAAGTCCACCAATTGACTCCAAATAGGTTCTTTGAAGTCCCCCATAGGCTAAAACTGCAATATTCACATTTTTTTTTTCAAATTCGAATCGAATTTGGACTATTCCCTAGTCGAAGTACAAAAAATAGCTTGAAATTCGAATTTTTTTTCATTCGAAAATTCACCTTGACCTTTGATAAATCTGCCCCCTAGTCTATGTAGCCTAGATAAAGGAGTCCTCTGCCCAAAAATGTTTTCTTTCTTTTTGCACAATTAAAAAAAGTATTCAAAGCAATTCTCCAATTCTGTATGCATGAGTTAAACATTTTCAGTTGTATTTGCAACTGGAAACAGTTCTGCTGTACTTTTCTCTGGGTTCTCTAAAGAGAGCTACAGAATAAGTTGGTGCTTTGAAAATACACGATAATAATAATAAGTTTAGGCATTCCACAGACACAGAACAAGAAGTCCTTGTTTAACACAACTGTGTGCCTCTTTTGCATCACTTCTCACCTCATAGTCAGGATTGGGGACAGGTGGTGGCTTTTCTTGCTTTCCTGTAAAGGTGCAGAAAGACAAATGAAACGTCTAATTCCCACAATGAACACAGTAATCATATTAATTCAATCAAAGTTGGCTGTTCACATTTCAAAGATCTGACTAGACAATTGTACAGTATATTAGCACATCTTGACTGTCTCTGCCTTTTTCATTTAAAAAGATAAGGTACTGATCAGAAATGGATTCTGACAACACTACTTTTATGGTATTTCTTTATGAGCAAAATACACGTCTATCTATATAAACAAAACTCTTTAAAGGACAACTAAAGCTTGAAAAAGAAATATGCTTAGGAATCCTGTGTCAGGAATGGGGAGGCAATTCATATAGACTAGAAATGTAGATATTAGTTGAACTCTATATAATACTTTTCACACTCATCTACAGGGTCATTTTGTATAAATATATATCATTAGCAAGTACTATTATAGGCTATCACTGACCATTGTTATAGGTGTGGATGTTCAAATAAGTGTGATGTGGATTTGGTAGAACATCAGATGAACCTACCAGCTTCACCATTTCCGTGACATTACTGTGTATGTTATTGCTTTGGCTTCTTCTGGTTCTTGAGTGCATGCATAGGTCTTGAGTTCAAGATGCCCTCCTGTATTAAAAACACTGTCCCTACCTTTCTTTGTGACTCCTGTTTCTTTTTTGACCCTTTTACTCTGGCTTATTTTATTTCACATTTCTCAAGATCCTTCTGGTACTTTGCTTATTTTAAATGGCTTGTTCCCCTTCCTACACTTTTTTCAGCTCAGTTGTTTTCAGATAGATAACAGGAACCAAAGACTTTTCAATTATTTTCTAATTTTTATTTGTGGCCATTTTTCTAATATTTTCTAACATTCTAATATTTTCATTTTTCACCTTCTTATGTCTTTCTAGAGCAGCTCTAATTAAACTCAGAGTCAGGTAATGTACAGGAATTATATCTGACTTGGATTGCTTTAAGGTTTACATATCCGGTTCCACTAATGACTCTCTACATGGGGTATATTTATCAAAGAGAAGTTAGAGATCGCCACAGTCTGCTACAGTGAAATTCCGCCACTCTCCATTTTAAAAAGAGTATTTATCAATGGGTGAAAGTTGATAAATACGCCTTTCAAAATCCCATAGAAATGAATGGAGAGTGGTGGTATTTCACTCTAGAGGACTGTGGCAATCTCTAACTTCACTCTTTGATAAATATACCCTTATATAGATTTTTTTTTTTAATTCTGTCTGCTGGTTCAACAACTTCAGTGTTCTGGTTGCTATTGTATTGTGAACTGTTAATTACCTGAATTTAAAATTATTGAGCAAAATATCTCTGTTATCCTGTATTTTAAATCTTTGTATCATTGATAGATTGGGAACCGATTGTGTTAATTATGAGTGTTGAATGCAAGCAACAATTTAATTTTCCTACCTTTAGCTCGGGCTCCATTAGTCATTCCTCCCTCTCTTAGAGGCCCAGTTTGTTTTCTGCATCCAAAATAGATGACAAAAGCCACTCCCAGAGTAACCATGCAGTCCCCAATAAGTATTCCAGCTACCATTGGAATGGAGACCTCTTTGCAATTGTCACACACTAAAAAAAAAGGACCTAGGTGAAATTCTCTTTAGTAAAACAAACCTTGCATTACATTTCTCTATACAGTTACAAAAAGCTACAATCTCTGGAAACAAAGAGGAAGTAATATAACAAAATACTTTAACATGTCTTAATAAATTGGATAAACTAGATGGTAGAATAAAACATAAGCATGTACATGGCATGTTAGAGGTAAAATTATTAATAGAAGCAGGGTAGGTGAGGGAATGAATATCACAAGAATACTGGGTAAGGCTAGGGCCACACTACCCGGCCAAGAACCCGCTGCCCACTGCTCCTCTTCAGCTGTGCTGCCTGCACCCAAAATCATTACCTCCTGCTTGGGAGTATACATGCGTGGCAGATTTCGACATGAAATGGAAAATCTCGGGTTTTGACACCAAAATCCTCTGCGTGTGCCTGCACCCGAGCGGAGGTAATGATTCTGGGGTGGGGCTTGGGGTGGGTGTGGACCAGAAAATTTTGTTGTACGGGGCCCCGTGATTTCTGATGGCAGCCCTGGTGATCATACTCCTAAATGTGTACATTGTTATGTTTCTGAGTGAACACTAAGGGGATTATTTACTAAAACTTGAGCTTTTTTGGTCGGGCTTTTTGGGGCAAAATCTCAAATTTTTCGTAGAAAAAAAATTGAATTTTTCGAGATTTATTATACCCCTATGCTGCAAAAATCCAGAATCTGAAAATCCGTCATCTCAGACCTGTCGAGGTCATGTATATGTCAATGGGACATATCCCTGTCTCAATTTGAAAATATTGTGGTTTGTGCTGGGTTTAGCCTGATAATCCAAAAATTTGTGGTTTTTGGGAAAAAAAAACCCTGGAAAATCTAGCGATTCTGGAGAAAGGCAGAAAAAACGTACAATTGAGGTTTTTGCTCGATTCTATCTTGTTTATTCACGATTCAATGTATTCGAGTTATTTTAGTGATAAACTTGGAATCAATAACTTCTAGTAACATTCCCCTAAACATGGTCACACTGATGTTTTCAACAAGACACAGCCTTTAATAAATGAACCGTATTGCTCTTTGTGTGTTATGTTATGATTAATTTCCTGGAAAGAATGTTGAAAAACTCTTTTCATTTTTCCCTTTTCATGTGTTTTTTTTATTTTTATTTACTTAATCTCAGTAATTTTTTTAAAATAGTCTGAATACACACCTGTTTACACTTCTTTGTACCTACCATAGGCCTTTAGATAGAGGTATGCTGGGTCTTGCGTCCCACAGCTATACATCCCATTGTTCTCATCAGCAAAATCTGTCAGTTCAATATTGTCTTCCGTTGTCAATGATCTGTCTTCCTTAAACTTAATTGTCCCTTTTCCTGCAGGGCAGGTGATTACAACTGTTCGTCTTGAAATACTTACCTGGATTTTACCACCTGTATAATAAAGAAATAGTGAAAAGGCGAGGAAGGTAAATTAGTATCGATGTGGGCACTGTAGGCACTGGATAAAAGCAAAATACCAAGACACAGACAATATAGGTTACTATTGTTGTGCGCCTTCATGTGCAGTAGTAAATGATCGCTAATAAAAAGTAACTTAAAGATTAGGGAGGTAGGAGAAGTAAAGGTAGGTGGTCTAAGAGGAAGGTGGTGCGTGAAGAATAAGAATTATGTGTGGAGAAAATGCAAAGAAAGGCAGAGGATCACATACCTCCTTTGAGATTCTAAAATTCAAGAAGGGATATGTTAACGTACTGTTTATTCACCCACTTAAAGTCCATATACATAGGAATATGCTTTGAATTTTGATTTTCACATTTCTTCCCCAAAACAGTATACTGAGGTTTACATACCTTCTGTATCGGCAGACAGCAACCCTAAAATTCAAGAGGGATATGTTAATGTACTGTATATTCACCCACTTATACATATATAGTAAATATTTACAGAATTATGTTTTTAAGTCTGATTGTCACATGTCTACCCATGAAACCCCTTTCCTGGTGGGACATATTTCTGAGACATATTTATGATTGTTTTACTCTATGCAAATAGTATATATCCAATAATTTTCCTTGATTTCCATTTGGCTTTGTTATAGAATATTGTAGCTGTGAGAATTTAGACAGTTTTTTTCAGAAGGTGCAAAGATTTGCTTTAGTTAGTGAGCACTAGGAAAGCAGTAGTATGGGGGACTTGGTCATAAACTTGCATTTTCTTTAATGTCCTGCTATTCAAGTGATACAACATTGAAGACCTATCACTAGTGATTAGCGAATCTATCCTGTTTCCCCGAAAATTTGCAAAATACAGAAAAATTTGTGAATTGAAGAAAAATTCAAGAAATGTATTGAAGTCAATGTGCTTTTTTGTTTTTTTTTTTGCTTAAAATACATTGGTAAATGACGGTGCAGTGTTTTTTTTTTATGCAAAATCCATTGGAGGCAATGGACACTTTTTTTCTTTTTTGTGCAAAACACAATGGGTGTTTTTTCATGCAAAATGCACTGGAATCAATGGGCACTTTTTTGTGCAAAACACAATGGGTGTTTTTTCACCCAAAATGCATTGAAGTCAATGGCTTATTTTTCTTTTTGCACTTTTACCTTGAGCCCGAGCATACTGCATTAGGGTTAAGGTGCTAAGGTAGGCATGACCTGAAAATGGGTGCAATCTGCTTCTGTACAAGAGCGCAAGTAGGCCCAAGTGCTCTATGTGTAGTGTTTATTTGGGGAATCTGAGCTGTTTCTTAGTTCTTTAAATGAGACATATCATAAGGGACTAGAACGTAAAAGGACAATAAGTACATTTATCAAGGTATTATAAGCTCTACGCGGCAGGCGCCTCCTTCCTACTGTATCTCTTATCACGTGGCACTTAATCTCTGTATATTTTTACTAATTTACCTCCTTCCTATAATTATAATAATACAAATATTTACATACAAAGTATCATTGCCAGGTGCACATAGCTCCTGGGGCACCAGGTGCCTCGGTAGGCAAAAAAAATGCAACTATAGAGAGACAGGTAAAGACATTAATGGCACATAGGTGTCCATTCACTAACATCTTTGTACATCTTTCAGGAGGCTCAAGGCCAAAGTGCCAGATGATGCAAAGACCTTTTGGCCTGCACTGGCCTGGCATTAAGTACACTGCTCTTTTGCTCCTATGCGTACTTAGCTCAACATGCACTACCTATCTGTACATTTCTGTAAGGCAAGCAGTTTTGGAGCTCTAAGGCAAGCAGATTTGTACCCCCCATAGCATTTGCAAAATAATAAAATCTTATCAGTAGAGTTATAATATATAATATATAAATCACACTAAATTATCAGTTGATCCCTTGGACCATATTTTTTATCAAGAGTACAATTATTTTGTTAAAAGAAACGGAATGCTAGTATCTTGTTTGATAATAATATTAACAAATTAGGATGCACAAACATTTTATTGTGAACATTTTGATAGAAACAGTCCTAGTTTATGGTAGAGCAAAATAGGCATTTGTCTGTGGCCTGCAGCATCATTGGATACAAGTTTAAACAACTCTCTTCTCTTTTTTATTGGACTTTCTATAGAACTATCTCTATCTACTTGTACTGTAAGTGATAAATCGTTTTACTACAATTATGTTGCATTGCATGTTATGTTTGTTTAATATGCACTAAGAAATTATATATATCATTATACATGTGATTAGAAAAAAAAACATGAAAATGAATTGGGATAAATTTGCCCACTCCCACATGATACCTTTTCCACATCCTGTGTAATGCTACCTGCTACTCTGTTAGTTAAACCTGGAAGTAGGCAGTAGTGCTATCCATTCCTTCACACTCACCAGCATGGAGCATGAAGGTGAATAGGCATGCCAGGATCCATAGCTTCATTTCCAAAACCAGTACTGTTCCTTCTCCCTTTACTTCTTTTCTTTTTTTCTTTTTCTTACTTCTCCCTTTCTTCTTGTTATCTCTGCTGGATGGATTCTGTTTAATGCCTTTCTGCTTCTTTTTCTTTACAACTACTTTTTGTTTTATTTCTTCTTTCCTTTGTCAGTCGCCTCTCACCAATGCCCTTTTTTCTTTCTTTCTCTTCGTTGATTACTCTACCTTCCCCTTGGTTTTTTTTCTCTTGCTGCAGTCACACTATATATGGCACCTGTTCATGTCTCTGCTCTTACATGCTGAAAACCAGATGTACAGAGGCGTACCCGCATTTGCAACCACACAGATTTTCCGGCCTGATTGAGAAAATAAGGTTTTCTTTCCGGAAACTAAGTGATTGTATTTTCACAAAAATTAGAACCTGTATTAAATATGCATACTTATGTGTATCTAGTGGAAATATTATGATAAAAATGATTATACTCACTTAAACACACAAAGATAGATCCAGTATGTTGTGACTGGAGATAATCTAAAATCATTAGATGAGCACAGCCAGTTGCCTCCACTGGCTGGAGTTTAGCTCCACTAAGGGAGTGTGGACATCTGCTAAACCTTTAACCACAGAGTGATGCATAAATATATCAGATGGATAGAACATCAATCAAACTGTGCAAGAAGTTGGTAGCTGATCTATAAAGTGTAAATAGGCATGATTTGGGCAGTCACAACTCACATCTGATTTAGACCAGTGTGTAAAGATATCCCTATTTGTATTTCATCCTTCATGTTGTAAGGATCCATGATTTACATTTAACTCCTTCTATATTAAAAGTGTATATTCAAAATAGCACATCTGTTATTTGCTATAAAAACTGGGCTCTACAGCACCTTTCATGTCTACATGGCAACTTAAAAAATGCAATGAAGGAACTGTAGTGAAGCTTCTAATGCAAACACAGACTATGTACTGCACAAGTACAAGTAAGGGTACATAATTTTTAAATGAATATGAAGGACATTTAAAAGGAATATAATCCAGAGTATCTTGATGATGTCAATGTGGACATCTATCAAGATAAAATCAGCATGAACGTTGCTTTAAGGCAAACTATAGATAAAATCATGGGGGTGCCAAGTTGTTAGACACTTCCAGTGATTCTAGTCACTTACCTGGTAACTCTTAGTCAAAAAACATACCAGCCTGGGGTACTTATTCCTATGCAATGTGCCACCATCTTGCTATTCCTAGAATACAATTCAGTAAAATGTTGATTGATGCCAATGTTATTAATGAAGAAGAAAACTGTAATTAAACACAATGTTGCCGTGGTGTTGCTCCTTAATGCAACTAGGACATCTTCTGATAGTTGGTATTAAAAGAAGCAGCAGCAACTGATGTAAAATACCAGCAGTTATTGTTAAAATCTTATAAAAACCAACCACTTTATCTAAGACACAAAAAACTTAATAAGCAACTTAACAAATATCAGCTTCTGAGTAGCCCATGACACACAGGTGTTTTGATAATACCCCGTGAAGCCCAAGCACATACATGCAGAGATATTTCGTTTAAGTATGGTTGGAGATGAGGTTAAAAGACTTGGATATCGGTTGTCTCTTTGACACAAAATTTTGATCAGACGCCTGAAGGCCAGGGTTTACTGCTGAATTGTCAGATAGAGGTAAAATTCTATTGTTTCTGACGATTCAGCACGATGAAAGCAAACAATCTTACATGCGACCAATGGTTGCAGGAAAGATTGCAATTCTTACCTGTATGGCCACCTTAAAGGAAAGTCAGAGTTTACTTGGGGTGCCAAAAGTTAAGCACCCCCAAGGCCTGGGATTCAGGTAAGTATATACAATCACTTGGGTGTGCCTAACATTTGGCACCCCCAAGTAAACTCAGCCTTTCCTTCTCCTTTAACACTTGCTAATCTCTCTTGGCTGATGTCAGTGATATATAAGGCACATTAGTGAAGTACTTACCAAGGTAAATACCCAGAGTAGCAGACACCCATCATGTCTGAAGTGGAAAGAAGGATCTATCACCCAGCACTTTGTTCTTATGTCCCTTAGGGCTCTTGTTTTTTAGAACAACATTTTTTATAATTTTATATGTAAAAAGTAGCTTAATACAAGCTTCATATAGTGAATAAAAACATGCATTTTAAATGTATATTTGCATTATTTTAATAGCTTTCACTTAAGGAATCAGACAATAGTAAAAGGGAATTAAAGTTGTCCTTTTATTTTGTTTCAGGCCCCCAGCCTTCTCCTCAACTACATCGCTGGCACTTGCTTCAACTTATCAGTGCTCCTAAAGAATACCTGCAATTACAAAGCTGCTCAATGGGGGTTGGCTACCATGTTTAACTTTGCCTTCTTTCTATTGTCCATCTTGGTCATCCACAAGCAGGGGGGGGCACACTGAAAGTCAAACTGTGGTGTTGGGCTGCTAGGCATGTTGAGATCCATCTTGAGATCCGTGCTGGGAATGGAAGTTACATGCCCAAAGTTGGTGGTTTGGCTCTGCAGAAATCCAAGGTGGGCAGCACTCCACACTTTCATTAAAAGGCCTTTATTGTCAATAGAAGGGCAACACTAACAGCAATGTTTCAAGCCTGCCATGACTCTTCAAGCTAACATTCAAGTGTGCATTACCTCCTTTTATATTGCTTTGATACAGCACCACCTAGTGTTACTTTAAAAATAATACACAATACAATAAATCCAATTATGATACAAAGACTTCACTAACTGTTACAATTTCACTTACGAGTCCACATTTCACAAGTAGCCAATTGCAGCCTCCTTATACAATAGTTTTTTACTCGTTCACTACCCTGTCTCATCCTTGGGGCCACATGCACAATCTGAAATTTTAACTGGTCTACAGCGTGTGGCTCTGCAGTGCTGGATGTTCTGGGAGGCACAGTTAAGGCAGGGCATGTGTAAATGATGTGTTTTGGGATCTGTGCACTGGAGCTCAATGCCAAAAAATGGCAGGAGGTTTTACTTCCCTTTTAACAGGAAATAATACCTATATAATGGGTGTAATTCATGTGGCACTGAATTCATGAATTGAGAGATGAGAATCTTAACTTCACTTAAATTTTACGCATTATTCCATATCTACAGACATAATATCAAAGGCTATTGTGATACTAAACTCTATAGTTAGTATAGGTATGGGTATATATAATTTATGTTAAAGTACGGAGGGGTGTATGTGTATGGATGCTGGTTTTTCATTTTGAGAGGTTGAACTTGATGGACTTTGTTTTTTTTCAACCGATTTAGCTATTTAACTACATTCTGTTGATGTAAGGGTATTCTTGCGTACCTGCTGCTACAACTAGTAAGTGATGCTATCTTGGGTTTCCTTATTGTTAGGGGTCTTATGACATAGAATGCATGCAGGGTGCTTATTTTGCAGCCTAAGTGCCAACCAAGAAAATACATACACACTACTTTGGAGTACCTGAAGTAATTGCAGTAACTATAACTGTACATCATTTTCATCTCATTCCAGATACACTAATCATTCTATGCCTAGTGGGCTTCAAACTGTTCAGGAGGACTACGGGCATTCATATTTATGATGTTTTATCTTGGTACATAAAAGGATTCTGTCATGATTTTTAAGGTTTTGTTTTAATTACTAACCAATAAGTGCATTTATTAGTTCTAATATTGGTGTGTAGGCCATATTGGATCATTGTAACTGATCCTATGCTTTTAGAAAGAGACTGCACTTCACAATGGAACTACTTTCAGACAGGCTATTGTTTCTACTACGCAATGTAACTGAAGGAGTCGCAACTTTGGTTATCCAGGATTGAATTTTAACTATTGAGTACTGTTCTCATATCTTCCACTACGTGGGGCATGGGAGCATTTTTAGCAATGCAGGTGTCTGGGAGCTGTTATCTGCAAAGATTGGAAATGAGGAGTGGATTGTGGCAGAGGCTAAGAGAAACCCCAAAAAGTCATTTAAGTATACTAATAGTAAAGATGGATGTTGAGAGTGTTGCCCTTTTGTAATGGTACCAGTATGTTGGTAACAGATAGAGAAAAGACAAATATGCTTAATCAGTTCTTTGCTTCAGTGTATACAATAGAGGAGTCACAGTTCCCAGACCAACCTCATAGCTTTGAAGGCTTGTTAAGAGATCACATTCAAAATCTTGTCCTAGTGAATGGCATTATGAGCAGCAATCAGCATGGCTTTATGAAGGATAGGTCATTTCAGACAAATTTGATGAGGTAAGTAAGACAGTGGGCAGTAGATGTGATCTATTTGGATTCTGCCAAAGCGTTTAATACAGTGCACCACAAACGACTGCTTTGTAAACTAAGAGCTGTAGGACTTAATGAAGTTGTTTGCACATGGATAGGAAACTGGATACATGATCGGGTACAGAGGGTGGTTGTTAATGGGACATTCTCTACTTGGAGTAAGGTTCTTAGCAGGCCCGGACTGACAATGTGCCCGTACGGGCAATTGCCTGAGGGGCCGCTCTGTTTCTTACTAAGTGGGCCGCTCTACTGTCCGGGAGTCAACTGCCCGTGCAAGTCCCCTTCCCTGCCCTTTTCCCTGACTGTGTGGAGCAGTGAAACAGACCTCTCTGCAGCCGTGCTGTCTCCTGTTATACTTCTCCTAATAATCCGCTCTCTGCTGGCAAGTCTGGCAGGCTGCAGACAGCAGACATGTTAGTGGATTGCAGAGTGAGCATCAATTAGAAAAGGTCTGCTGTTTGCAGCCTGCCAGCAGAGAGCTGATTATTAGGAGAAGTACAACAGGAGACAGCACGGCTGCAGAGAGGTCTGTTTCACTGCTTCACACAGTCACTGAAAAGGCAGAGGGAAGGGGACTTTCTTGGGCATTTCTCAGAGTACTGAAAATTACAAGTTGGCAATACAACAAAAAGGGTGTGGAGCTTGGGTGGGCTGAATTGTGAATGAGAACATTACTGTGTCTATTAAAAATCACATTTGAACATTTTGCCACCCACTCAGCTGGAAATCATGCATGTGTTAAAATGCTGGAACTGGCACTGTGTCCTTTAGGTGATTACTTATTTACTGTTCTGGATTCTCATGGAACTACACTACAGCACTTTGGGGCAAATTCACTAAGCGCCGAAGCACTGAATTCTAGCGTTAATTTGCTAGCGTTTGGCATTTTCGTTACTTCGCAAATTCACTAACGAACGCTGGCGTCGTTTCGCTAGTGTTACTTCGCACCCTTACGCCTGGCGAATTTTCGCTACGGACGTAACTACGCAAATTCACTAACTTGTGCAGTGTACTGAACGCTACCTTTTACGCTAGACTTCCTTCGCCACCTCAGACCTGGCGAAGCGCAATAGAGTAGATAGGGATTGTTTCAAAAAAAGTCAAAATTTTTTCTAAGTCCCAAAAAACGCTGGCGTGTTTTCTATATTATGGGTGATAGGCTGAAAAAGATCGAAAATTTTTTTGGGGCTCCCCTCCTTCCCCTCTACATTTCAGCACATGTTGTAGTTCTACAGAATCTGGATAGGGTTGCCACCTTTCAATAAGTACAGTTAAGCGAGAAAGGCAGCTCTTTATGCACATAATTTTTGCAGTTTTACCCCAATATATGTGTGATTGAGTACAAAACCATTGTGTGTTTACATGTGGGCTGCTTTGATTTTTTTTGCCCGGGCTGCTTTTTACTCCCAGTCCGGCCCTGGTTCTTAGTGGGGTCCCTCAGGGCTCGGTATTGGGTCCACTTTTATTGATTAATGACTTAGAGGAGGGTATTGTAAGTAATGTATCAGTGTTTGCAGATGAAACAAAACTATCCAGCCCAATTAATTCCATCCAGGATGTGGCATCTTTGCAACAGGATCTTGACAAACTGGCAATCTGGCCAGCTAAGTGGCAGATGAGATTCATCTAAAGTCATGCACCTGGGATGTAAAAATATGCAAAACACTTATACCCTAAATGGGATTGCACTAGGCAAATCCATAATGGAAAAGGACCTTGGAGTCCTTGTAGATAATAAACTTAGCTGTAGCAAGCAATGCCAGTCAGCAGCATCAAAGGCAACAAGGTCTTGAGCTGTATTAAAAGGGGCATAGATTCATGGGAGGAGGGGGTCATTCTTCCACTGTATAGAGCACTTGTAAGGCCCCATCTAAAGTATGCTGTACAGTTTTGGTCTCCAGTGCTCAAACAGGACATTATTAAATTAGAGAGGATCCAGAGAAGGGCAACTAAGCTGGTAAATTCCAGCTATGAGGAAAGTCTGGCCAAGTTGGAAGATAGCTCATAGAACAAGTTGATCCAGGAATGGTCCGGTTGATATCTTGGAGCCAGGAAGTGATTTTTTCCCCATCTGAGGCAAATCGGAGAGGTTTCAAATGTTTTTTTTTTTTTTGCTTTCTTCTGGATCAACTAGCAGTTAAGCAGGTTATATACAGGCTTAAGGTTGAACTTGATGGGCGTGTGTCTTTTTCATTTTTTACCTTCCTATTGTCCTGCTTATGGGCTGCTGGGTGAAGGGAGGGGTGATATCACTCCAACTTGCAGTGCAGCAGTAAAGCATTTATCAGGTCACATTACTGGGGGCACCTGGAAAACTGACAGATTTTAGATTTAAAAATTAAATGTAAATAAAATCTGTTTTCCATTTTGAAAAAAGGCTTTCTATGAACAATTCTGCTGGTGGAGCACTATTAACCAAGGCATTCTTTAAAAAGAAAAACGTTTCCCCATGGAATCCCTTAAATGTTAGAGATAGGATGCCATAAAATGCACTGAGTATGCTGTTTTTTTTAGAATTTTCAGAAAGTTTTATTTAAAAAAATAACTTTAGCAAAGCATTGAAGTTTATTAGTTTGGATTAGAAATATGTTTTTACTTATTTTTAATCAGTCAGTGTACTTGACAGTGAACACTTGAATTTTTAGTTTGGAAGGGGATGAGAATTAATATTGATAATGGGAACATTTTCAAGGAATTGAGTTAATGCAGTGATTTATTCTGCATTGGTTTATGGTGGTGGTGGTGGTGGGAGGGGGTCGCTATATTTCCAGTAATGTATTTTTACAGACTGGTGACACTGAGGTTTATATGTTGCAATTATCTTATTTGTAACAATTGTTTCTAGTTGATGGTAAACTGTCTCAACACTTATTCTCTTAAACACTGATTTGGATTTTGGAAACATTTGGTTGCTGGGTTGTGGGAGTTGGGTTTTCCCCTGGACCTTATCCTGGCTGTGACAATTTGAGGGGACGTCTACTCAGAGCTTTTGGTATTCATATATTTTTATATATATTTATATTTTTTAACTATAGGTAATAAAAGTATGTTTTAAAGGTGAAGGAAAAGCGATCCTCTTCCGGTTTCTTCTTTCTTCAAATTTCTAGGGGCAAACACATGCGCAGTTGTTAGTTAAAGTTTGGCTTTTCGTTCCACTACACATGCGCAGTCACGCGAAGGAACGAGGAAGACGGAAGAGGATCTCTCCGTGGTGCTCACTGGTATAATAACCCCAGGCCGGTGCAGAAAAGGAGCACTGGCCAGGGGTTTCAGGTAGGTTAATACAATCATTTGGGAGTGCCTAACATTTGACATCCCCAAGTGCAAGAAGCCTTTCCTTCTCCTTTAATCAGGAACACAAACCTTGTCCCATACACAGATGGGAAGGGCTGATACACTTTCAATAGATCACTTTTTAGAGCTTACTCTATATGTATTCTAGAAATTTGATCCAGCACACCTTTCTCAGATATTTGATGGCCTGTGAATAAGTACTATATGGTTATATAGAGCTACAAGAAATCTTTATTGTTATAATTTGGTGTGTGACCCATTGGTTTGTAGGGCTTTATCCTGTTCTCGATGGCCCTTTGTCTAGCATGTATACTTCTCATGCAAGGTAATTTTGTATACTGTGATTTGTTTTCCAGTATGTCTTTTAATTTTTCTCAATGTATAAAATGTATGTTATTGCCACATAAAAATAGGACATTTAAACATGAAACTTTTAAAATAATTCTGTAATACCTTGTTAAAAACTCCAGCAATGTAAGAAGTAGTATCACTCCTCAGAAATTAGAATTAAAAGACAAGCACTCGAAAGCTTACTCAACATTATGGAGTTTTCCAGTGCAAAAATAAGTTTTCCGAAAGAGTTGTTTCATTCAGAAAAACTCAAAAGCATTGTATGTGCTCTTTATGAGAAAAAACAAAAAAAAACATCTGGAATGCACTGAAATCACATTCTACTCTTCAACTTTGCCAATTTTTGAATTAATCTTAAAAAGTCTTATTGAAAATCTCCCATTCATTTCTACAGAAACTCTTACTACTCTAGCTTTGATTGTTGTAGTTGTACAACAATAAAAATGTGTCTTTTCTCTGGTCCTCTCACCATTGCGTTTCTTCTGTCTCTGGTGTGCTGCAATTCAACCTGTCCAACATGTTTCATATGTCACCTTTCTCAAGGGCTGAACTGCCCTACTTTACACAGAAACAATTGGGTTCAGCTACAAAGAAGTGCCTGTATCTTTTCATATGCATATTAACAAGTTTCATTGTTGGAAGTTAGTTTCTCTTTAAAGATAATTATTCCTTTTATTAGTTGGTTTTTCTGATTCTTCAGAAGTGCACCAAAGGAATGCAAACGGGTGTAGCAGAGATAGAGGAAATGATTGTTTACCAAGCATTGTGGGCTAAAAGTATTTTTGGTCAACTAAACTCCTGGGATGTTAAATGCTATCTGCTCATTAAACCATTAATTAATGGAATAATAGTTTTAGGTGTTTTTTGGAGAATGTTGGACCTGATACCACCCCCTATAGACTTGTATTGAAAATGCCTGCAAGAGCTTGTGCAATTATTGGCTGACAATATTAACATTGTTTTGTGGTTATTAAAAATGTGATTCTCAAAATGGCAAAAAGCCATTGTGTGCCATTAACCTTTATTTATCTATTATTTATTTTATCTAGCTCCTATAACAGTGCTACTGTGTCTGCTTACACTGTTAGCCATTCAGTGCAAATAAGGCAAATACGTGTGCAATAAATATCACTGCTTGCACGTTTGCTACAGTATAAAGCAATTCATTTGTCTGCAACAGCTTCCTTATCCCCTTCCTTTTGCTTTGCTATTGTCCTAAAATCCCATTATAAAAAACATCAGGGGGTTAAGGGGGCATGAAATCACAGGGGGCATGGTGCAGTGGCACTACTGAAAAAAAGCTAAATACTGACTGGTTGCTATGGGTCACTGCCCAGGTGCAAATTTGTTTATAAATGAGCCCTATTGTGTTTTCTCTGTTGGTGTATCTATGCCAGTCTGCTTCTATTTGCCCCTTGTTGTGTAGGCTGGCATGCAGCGCCGCCATTAAAAATCACGGGCCGTGTACAACAACATTTTCTGGGTCCAGCCCACCCACCCCGCAGTTAAAAGACCACACACATCAGCACTAAAAATTATAAACCCCCCCCATACACAAGTTATAAAAAGCCATTGATGGTCAGGGCCCCCCATAAGTTAAAAAAAAATGTTGGCGCCAGGGCCCCCCTTACAAGTTAAAAAAAACATTGGGGCCCCAGAGAATATTTTTTTTTTAAAAAAAAACATTGATGGCAGGGGCCTACAGAGTATTAAAATAATACATTGGTGGCCAGGGGTTTAATAAAATTAAAAAAAACACTTTTTTTGTGGGTTCAGGACTTTAACTGCGGCTCCTTTCTTGGCTTCAGGTCTTTTTGAGGCTTCGGGACCTCAGCTCTTCAGGACTTCGGTGGCTTAGGCATGGCTTTGGCACTATCAAAGGGAGGGCACAGAGGGGTACTATCGGACTGGGCCCAGGCCTAAAGGTGGGGCTCTGCTGTGCCTGGGCCCAGTACGATAGTACCCCCTGTGCCCCCCTGCTGGCAGGCATGGTATTGGCCGTCAGACATGGAAAAAGCCCCCCATGTTTTGCTGATAGGTAGTTGCTACTTCTGTCAGTATGCATACTGGGAGAAGCTCAGCCTGTTCGCCACTGGAATAGGTATAGGAAACTCCACTAGATTATGTAAAATATCTTACATTATTACCGCTTCAGTATTCCTTTATAAATCAGAATTGATTTTTGAGAGAAAACATTCAGGAATTAAATATTGTTCAGTTACCATTGATTTATTACGGGAGATCTAAAGCTTAACAAGGTGTATGTGATGTGGAATATGCTGGTGCCAGATAAAGTATAATCTTATTCATAATCACATAACATGTTCTCTTATGATTTCTTCTGGCTACCAGACTTTGTTACCACACTCCAAAACACACACAAACACGGCTGAGAGAAAAAGTTAATTTAGAATTACGATTTAACATCCCACAGAGGAAAACCCCCCTAAAGTGATACACATATGAAACAGGACTGCCAATAGAAACATGTTGGCCTTCCAGGGCCAAGAACACAGAGGCCGACGGTGGCATACAGGATTATTCATAGAATAATAATTATAGGGCGTCCTAGGAATGATGGCTGCTCAGATGCTATACTGATGCTTTCCTGCTCTCTGTACCAGAATATAGGAGATGTAAAGAGTCAAGTTGTGGATTGTTTCCCATAGTAATCATTTTCAGGCAGTGTACATATAATAAATCACAGCTGAAGATATAGTCAGGGCTTCATACCTGCAATATGTACTTGAAGTGTTTGCTGTCTAATAATATGTACCAACCACTTACCTGTAAGTTAATACAATTCCAGCCTTCTGACTTTAAAAACTTTTCTCTATCCTAGTATTATATAGATGTACTCAAGTCAGATTTGTAGTTCGTTTGCTGATATTGTATAAAAGCATTGGCGTGTATGTAATGTGAGGAAACAATCTTTCTTCCAGGTTCCCAGTCCCTGCAGTGGTTTGTGTGCTTGTGTGTGTGTAATTTGAGCTGCAACAGGTAGGACACTCCCAGAACTTGCTCAGACATTCTTCCTAGGGTTGAGCTCAGTCAGTGCCTAGACACTAACACACGGTGAAGGAGTCATGCTTTCTGCTGCTCATGCTGTGGGTACGCTGCACCTGGCTGTCCTGGGATGTCTCTTTGTGACAGGTAAGATGGCGGTCGGCAGTACTGAGGGGCACGGTGGGCGCTTGTGGGGGCGGAGCTTACCTTATACGTTTAGATCCAAAATGCTGGTATGTGGCGCTGATCTGGCAGTACTTGCAGTGAGTTCACTGAACGGGAAAAGCTGTGCTACTGGACCTGTAACGCTCCCGGCCTGTGCAGGAAGCTGACGAATAATAATACAGATGTCGCACTCTCAGCACAGCCTTTCTCTTAGTCCAGCCTGATCATTTCCCACCTATTCTTTGCTCAAGTTCTAAGTGCGTGTGTGTGAGCTTATATCAGGTGATATGTGCCTGGCCGCTCGGACTGCTGCAATTTTACTCGATATTACCTGATAATCGCTTGCCAAGCCCTTGTATACGTTCCTGTAGAAGTCAGTGGGGTGATTTTGGCATTATGGTTCTGCACCCAACTAAAATCACGCCAGGTGCTGTTTTACCCAATAGTGTCCTGGTATTTTCTGGCATTTTACAAGCTCAGAATTAAAGGGATACTGTCATGGGAAAAAACATTTTTTTCAAAATGAATCAGTTAATAGTGCTGCTCCAGCAGAATTTTGGCTGAAATCCATTTCTCAAAAGAGCAAACAGATATTTTTATTTTCAATTTTGAAATCTGACATGGGGCTAGATCTATTGTCAATTTCCCAGCTGCCCCAAGTCATGTGACTTGTGCTCTGATAAACTTCAGTCACTCTTTACTGCTGTACTGCAAGTTGGAGTGATATCACCCCCTCCCTTTTCCCCCCAGCAGCCAAACAAAAGAACAATGGGAAGGTAAACCAGATAACAGCTCCCTAACACAAGATAACAGCTGCCTGGTAGATCTAAGAACAACACTCAATAGTAAAAACCCATGTCCCACTGAGACACATTCAGTTACATTGAGAAGGAAAAACAGCAGCCTGCCAGAAAGCATTTCTCTCCTAAAGTGCAGGCACAAGTCACATGACCAGGGGTAGCTGGGAAATTGACAATGTCTAGCCCCATGTCAGATTTCAAAATTGAATATAAAAAAAATCTGTTTGCTCTATTGAGAAATGGATTTCAGTGCAGAATTCTGCTGGAGCAGCACTATTAACTGATGTGTTTTGAAAAAAACATGTTTTCCGATGACAGTATCCCTTTAATATTTTAGTGGTTACAAATTCAGTGCATTAGTTATGTCTCCTTAACCCCTTCACTTTAGGCAAATGGGATGTTTTTGTCTCTACTGCCAGCGAAAAAAATGCCCCTGTACACTTGTCATTACTCTCTGGCACAGTGGCCTAACTAGATATTACTGGGCCCCACAGCAGATTATTTTTCAGGCGCCCAGCAGGTTGACCAGTTTTTACCAATATTTATTTAAATTGTATATGAATTAGGACCTCATGGGGCCCCTATACATAGGCCCCCCTGCAGCCACAGGGTCTGCTTCCTCTGTAGTTACGACCCTGCTTGGGCACACACAGCTGTAGGTTCTGCTGTTCTCAGCCTGTGTATTTTTGCAAGCTGAGAGAAACTTTGTTTCTGTTGTGTGCTGCCACTCCATTCTTCTAAGATTCCGCTTGTGTGTAGTCACACATAGTGGAGCAGAGGTGGGCCTGAAGATGGGTCATTTTGCATATTTGAGCTAACCTCAATTCTGCTGCACTGCATGTAAACGCAAATAGGCGAATCTAATTCAGACCAATTGAAATAGGGCACAGAGAGGATCCACTTCTCTCAGCCTGCAAAAATACACAGACTGAGAGCAGTAGAGCCTACAGGTCTGTGTACCCAGGTCTGTAAGCTGGCCACAGACGCAAAGATCCGATCGTACGAATCAACGTTCGATCGGACTTCCCCATCTCCCGACCTGCCACTAACCATTCCAATCAAATAGAATCATTCCTTACAAAAGAACAGATCAGCCGATGTTCTGCCCGACAGCAATCGTACAAAAAATGTCCGACCAAAGTTAGTGACAGTCTCCCTCTGAAAATCGTACGCTCGGCAATACATGCAGAGATATTATCGGCAGCCGACAGATATCTTTCAACCTTTCCGATCGACCAAACGACCAATCTCCGCCGGACGAAAAATGTCAGGACTCTCCACACACGGTCCGAAAATCGTACGAATCCTCAATTCGTACGACCAGATCTTTGCGTCTATGGCCAGCTTAAGATTCCGCTTGTGTGTAGTCACACACAGTGGAGCGGAGGTGGGCCTGAAGATGGCTCCTTTTGCATATTTGAGCTGACCTCTATTCTGCTCCAGTGCATGTAAGCGCAAATAGGCAAATCTAATTCAGATCAATTGAAATGGGGCACAGAGAGGATCCGCTTCTCTCAGCCTGCAAAAATACACAAGCTGAGAGCAATAGAGCAGTATCCTAGGGCCAAACATTGTGGATCTTGGCCTGTGGCGAAATGCAGAGAATCTGCTCCTTTGCTGCTGCTCTTCTGCCTCCTAAATAAATTGCCTTGGCTTTGGGTCCAGCCAGATGGAGCAGATTTCCGCATGAAATATAAAATCTGGCATTTGAGCTCCAAAATCCACCACATTAATCTGCACCAAAGCTGAGACAATGTATTCAGGTGCAGTGCAGCAGGGAAAAGAGATGCAGGCCGGGCTCCACATTTTGTGTATCTTCCAAAAATTTTTTGAGCTCAGTTGTTTTCAGATTGTTCACCAGAAATAAAGACTTTTTTTCAATTGCTTTTCATCTTTTATTTCTTACCAAAATTGAAGTTTAAAGTTTAATTTTCCTGTTTCTGGTTTTTCAGTATGGCAGTTGCAGATTCTGAACTGTTACAATTTGCTACATTTAGTTGATACATTTATTTGATACATTTCTCAGCAGAATCTTTGGAATATTAGCAACCATTAATCAATTCTAACAGATGCCTTCAATGAAACTTAGGGATTCTGTTCAGCAGGGCCAAAGATAAAAAATGTATCCACTAAATGTATTCATTTAAATCAGTTACAGAGTCAGCAAACCCTGCCCCTTCCCAGTGCTGTTTTGGAAAAACACAAGAAGATGAAAAATGAAACGTTACACTTCAATATTAGAAAGTAAATAGAAAGTAACTGGAAAATTTATTTATTTCTGGTCAAATATCTGAAAACAACTGAACTGAAAAAAAATGTTTGAAGGTAAACAACCCCTTTAATGGATAGAGCCCTGGAAGGTACTCATAGAATAGGGTCAGGTAGACCGCAGTGCAAAAATACTCTTGTGTAGAGGTCTGCCCTCACTGCTCTGTTTGCATTGGCTGGGCATCTTATCATTTCAAATAATTAGGAGCACTGTCAGACTTTGTTTTGACTGCTGCTGGTTTCCACTGTACATCAGTGGTGGGTTAAATGCTGTGTGTGCCATTAAGCTGGCCATAGACGCAAAGATCCGATCGTACGAATCGTGGATTCGTACGATTTTCGGACCGTGTGTGGAGAGTCCCGACATTTTTCGTCCGTCGGAGATCGGTCGTTTGGTCGATCGGACAGGTTAGAAAATTTCTGTCGCCTGCCGATAATATCTCTGCGTGTATTGACGATCGTACGATTTTCAGAGGGAGACTGTCACTAGTGTTGTCAGACATAAGTATCGTACGATTGCTGTCAGGGGCAGAACATTGGCTGATCTGTTCTTATTTGATCGGAATGGTAAAGACTTTGATCTGAATGGTTAGTGGAGGGTCGGGAGATGGGAAAGTCCGATCGTACGTTGATTCGTACCATCGGATCTTTGCGTCTATGGACAGCTTTAGACTTATTGTCAAATCAGCCACAGGAATTCCAAGCAATGTTGCAGAAAAGGTGACGTATCTAGAAAGCAAGTTAGGGCTTCTGTTGTTTGCCATAAAGGAAAAAGATAGATAAGATATTCGTAGGAGAACAAAACCAATATACAATTTAGGAAAATTGCTGATTCTTTCCTAATTCCTCCACTGGACCACCAAATTAAAGTAAGTATAGGGCCAGCTCAATACGTTAATATTAAAAGCCGTGAAAGTTTTTCAAAACCTTAAGGTGAACTATCCATACTGTATATAAAAGCTGTGACCAGTGTTCCTTTAGATTTATCTCTATTTAACTCTAACTATGTACTAAGCTGTGTGAATCCATGTTGGTGGCAAAACAGTCCTATTGCATTTATTTAATGTTTACATGATCTTTAGCAGCCTTAAGGTATGGCAATCCAAATTATGGATAGATCCATCATCAGGAAAACCTCTGGTCCCAAGCATTCTGAATAATGGATCCCATACCTGTATATATTTGTTGGATGCATTCACTTTATGGGTGATTCCCCTGCTTTCTAATTCTAAATATGTCTATAGAAAAAGTGATTTAAGTGATTGATATGCTTCCCAAGTTTGTTTTGGAAACAAAGAACTCTCTGCATGTTAGATCTTGTTGTTGTTGTTGTGCAAAAGGGAAACACTGTACCACTTTATATTAATCTAAAGGCACATTGTTCACAGATTATAGATCCTGTTTGGGTAATTCACCTTAAAGGAGAACCAAACCCTTGCTAATAAAAACCCCTACCCTATATAGACCCCCCTCCCTGCTCCCCACCAGCCTAGATGGTACCTTTGGTAAATGCCCCTAACCCTTTACTTACCCCTTGGTGCAGATTTAGGGCATCGGAGTTCACAGGCGCCATCTTCTTTTCTTTGGTAATCTTCTGGTCTTCTTCCGGCGCTTTGCCAATTTCCTGGACTTTCATCGCATGTGCAGTTGTCACGAAACAGAAGATTGCTCCAACTGCGCATACGCCAATACGCCACTCTATTACCAATGATTACCAAAGAGAAGAAGATGGCGCACAGTGAACTCTGATGCCCTGAATCTGCACCGAGGTGTAAGTAAAGAATTAGGGGCATTTACCAAAGGTACCACCTAGTCTGGGGGGGGAGCAGGGAGGGGGGTCTATGTAGGGTAGGGGGTAGGATTTTTATTAGCAAGGGTTTGGTACTCCCTTAAGGCTTCCTGAGAAGTGTTAGACACCCTTTGATGGTCTTTTAACATATTGCACTAGGTTGTTGTCTTTGTTTTCTTCTTTAGCCTCTGGCACTGGTCATTTTTATCAAAGGAGTACATGAAACGTGCCGTAGACATTAAAAGTAATGACACATTTTGCAGCAGTAAAACAAAACCATTTCTTTCTGAAACACAATTACACATTGCTTTGAGGAAAACGTAAACTTAAAGGGATTCTGTCACAGTATCTGTATCGGTGAATAGTGAAATAGTGCACTGAAATCCACTTTTCAAAAGAGCAAACAGATTTTTGGGGGTACCAAATCAGTGCTGTGTGGTCTTGGCAGTACACTTTGTTTTTATGCAACCAAAACTTTCCCCCAAGCCAGGAATTCAAAAATAAGCACCTGCTTTGAGGCCACTAAGAGCAACATCCAAGGGGGTCAGTGGGGTTCGGTGCTCCAGTGAATAGGAGACAGCAATAGTGGTTCTTGTCACATGCTGAAAAGTGCCATTACTAGCACAAGTAAATGGGAGTTGCAGTGGTGGTTTCCTGATGCCCAGAATTGCTACTAAGTTTTTGTACCAATATGGTGCATCGGCAAACGGAATTTTCTAATCTGCCTTGAGCCATACACATACCTATTTAAAAATTGGTTGAACTTTAGCAAAAGTTTGTTCCATGTTAGCTTACATAATAGGAAAGGTTCAGATTCCGTTTGCATGAATGGTCATATTTTCGGCAAAATAAATCTTGTGAATTGGTATTCAGTAGTGTTCTGCATATATTTATTTTAACGGGTGAATTTCCGCTGGGGAAAAATATGCTAAACAAAGATGCCCGAAGTTTACTCTGAGTAGCCCAAAGTAGCTGTGCCACATATATTTCCCCAGTGGCGGTTCATGTTAGCTGCTGAGAAAGCATTTGGAGGAGATTAGTCTCCCACGCTAGATGAGATTTATTGTGGGGCAAAAAAACCTTCCATCAGCCATAGCACTTAAGATGGACACTAAACAATTAACATTTTTCAGAAATTGAGAGTTGCCTCTGGGTGTGAGCCTGAAATATTTTAAACCATGGATAAAGGCACACTTCACTGCTGTCATGCAAATATTCGCATTACACCACATTTGCAGGGGCTAAACTAAAGATGACTGGTGGTGGCTCCACAACATACTGTCTGGGATACATACTGTATGCAAACAATCTGGGATACATATGCAAACTCTAACTCTACAGCAGGAGTCCCCAACCTTTTTTAACTGTGAGCCACATTCAATTGTAAAATAAGTTGGGGAGCAATGCAAGCATCAAAAAAAGTTTCTGTGGGGTGTCATATAAGGGCCACATTTGGCTAATTGCTAGCCCCTATGTTGACAGTCTAAAGGAGACTCTCTTTTTGGCAACCAAAACTTGCCTCCAAGCCAGGAATTCAGAAATAAGCACCTGCTTTGAAGCTACTAGGAGCAACATCCAAGGAGTTGGTGAGCAACTTGTTGCTGAAGCCACTCGTTGGGGATCACTGCTCTACAGTATCAAAAGAAAGAGTTTAATAAAATCATATTTTGTTGTACTACACCTCAGCGAATTTGGAAAGGATGTTCAGAGCATCCTGTTCCCAAGATTATGGCTGAAGTTGTGAGGAGCAGAAAGACATATTTTACACATTTGGTGGTCAAGCAGAGTAGTTATGGAGTTTAGGAACAGAGTGGCAACTATTTTATCCTATGGTTTTTTTGCTACAGGATTCAACCAAACTAGGGATGCAAATTAGAGCTCTTATGGGAAAACACTCCCAAAGATTGGCAACACACATACTCCCTGCTGTCAGATCTCTCATAGCAATTAACTGAAAGAAACCTAAATATTCCTAAGAATGATATGCTGAGTTAGTAAGTAAACTAGGTGAGAGCAATGGGCGCAATGCAATAAATAGGGACATAACAGCCAAATCTAGAACACACACTCCCTGTACTTGTTTTTTTTTTCCCCTTTTTCCTTCATGGTGAAATTGTATATCCTCTGGACACACCTTGGCTCTTTATTGACACAAAATATGTCACTGACTGTAACTATTAGGAGTCTAGATTCTTATGATAATGTTATGAATAAGTCTCGTTAAGCTTATTTGTAAAATGTAAGCTTCATAACAAAAGAAGTGAAAAGTCCTGTGTATTTAATACTAGCACAAATATTCAGTTGTTCTTTATAGCACAAAAATTGGACTCATACTACCTTTTTTTAAACCTTTTATGTAAAGTGTTGATGGCACTTGGAATTTAAATAAACTACACTAGATACATACTGCATTTTATTAGCTGCATCACTAATTTCTACCTTAATTACATAACATTGTATATCATTTTTTATTTCTATTCTGTGGTCTTTTTGTGCAATGATTCTTTAATTTAGCTTAGTGCTGTATTTGACCTACTTCTCTAGCCGAATGTATTTTCCAAATATTTCATTTTTTCCCTTACCTATCCAGCATGCTCGATTGAGGTGTTCACCAATAAAGAGCTGGAGGCTGTAAATGGCACGGATACCCGCCTGAAGTGCACCTTCAGTTCTTCAGCACCTGTGGGTGATAATATCATCATAGTCTGGATGTTTCGCCCCCTCTCGGGAGGAGAGGATCAAACTGTAAGTAATTATGCAGGAACTGGTGTCTGTTTTA
Organism: Xenopus laevis; assembly: GCF_017654675.1. NCBI lineage: Eukaryota > Metazoa > Chordata > Amphibia > Anura > Pipidae > Xenopus > Xenopus laevis. Next base: position 82,872,359 of record NC_054383.1, read on the forward strand.
AAAGTAGTAAGTACCATTCTGTCTTCTGGTATAATTGATGCTGTAAGTTTGACAAGGAAGTACCTCACCTGTCCAAGCTTTAGAATTTCTAATCTAACTATACTTATTTGATTGGTATTTCATCACCCAATTACACCAGCTTTTAAGAGGTATGACTAACCTATGGGTTTGGTTTTGGGCATGTGTATACATGATCAGATGCTTCTTTTGCAATATTCACCCTGTATTGAACAATTGTCAATGCCAGCCTGCTCTTTCTTTCACTGCAATGGTGTACGTAGTTATTTTTTTTCTTTGTGAGGCTGTGAATTATATTAAAGGGGCTTTTACATGCAACTACATCTGAATGTGAAAAAATATACCAGTGCAGCTTGGGGAGAGAGAATAAGGCAGTTGATAACACTAGTAATGAAAATGTTAGAGCTTTAGCACAACAGCAAATTTTGGGTTCTCCCAGGACTGAATACCTCATATTGGAACACTGGAGCATTGTGTTTCACTGTCTGAGGTCTGCTTATCATGTTTCCAAGAGCAGCTGATAAAAAGTGACCTGTGCAGAGTCTGGCTATTTTCGTAATGAATAAAACATCACTATAGGCTGAAGAATGGTCACATTGTGGAGTTCACACACATGTAATTGTTTCTAGAATTTAGCATATTGGATGATACTTGAATTCTATGAGAAAAAACGTATCTCCTAATCCAGTTCTATTTTATCATAGACTACAATAAAGTTTTCATATGATTAAATAGGAGATAAATGTGACCACTTAAGTGACTTTGGCCCATTATTTTGTAACTCAATATTGATACAGGGTTTTTCTTTCTTATTGGAGTATTTTTAGCAGTCTCGAAACCCTGGATAATTGCTGAAATTCCTGTTTTTCCACTCAGTAAACAAGAACAGAAACGATTGAAACTTTCCTGCTCACAAGTTATGTAACCTTTTGCATGCGCACGATTGAAAGGCAAAATATAATCAATATTAGAGCAAATGATTTTAAAGGGCTGGTTCATTTTGGCTGCACATGTAATGACTGGTTTGTCTGGCAGGATCTAGATATAATGTGGACTTATGCCGAATTGAGATGCAAAACCTTTAATACATCAGGGTTTTGCAGTAATTTAAAGACTCATTAAATAATGGCAGAGCAAGGTGCAGAGTCTGGTAATAGGGCACAAACAGTTCTGCCTCACTTTGTATGCGTCACTGCCTGTGTTTCGTAGTCCTGCCTTGGGGTTGCGATAGGTGAGCAGTATGGAGTAACTTCAGTTTCCCTGTTTGTCCTGTTTAGCACAAGAATTAACAAAAACTATACTTTTTTTGTGGTTAAAGTAAAGCATCCCCTATCTGTGCTTCCCACTCTGCATTACATTGTGCATGCAGTCATTGTGAACATTTACTGTAAATGAACTTGCACTTACTGTTTACATGTGTTAATGCAATCATATTGGTTAAATATGTGTGTATGGCTGTGGTATGTAAAAGGGAAGGTGGGCAAATTAGCAGAGATGCCAAACTAGCCCTTTACTCTTTTGGGTGTGTCTTGGCCATGATACTTTAATGTTCTAGCTCAGCGATCCCCAACCTTTAGAACCCGTGAGCAACATTCAGAAGTAAAAAGAGTTAGGGAGCAACACTAGCATGAAAGATGTTCTTGGGGTGCCAAAAAAGTGCTGTGGTTGGCCATTTAGTAGCCCCTATGTGGATTGTCAACCTACATTGAGGCTCTGTTTGGCAGTACACCTGGTTTTTATGCAACTAAAACTTGCTTCCAAGCCTGATATTCAAAATAAGCTCCTGTTTGAGGCCAATGGGAGCAACATCCAAAGGGGTTGAGAGCAACATGTTGCTCACGAGCTACTGGTTGGGGATCACTGTTCTAGCTAAACTATGTTATCAGCCTGGCCATTGTTCTGATTGCATTCCAAACTCCATTTGTTTTATTAGGTAATTTAGGAACACATTCAATGCTTTTCATTATCAGGGGTTAACTGTAATCCAGTAACCGGTTATGCCTGAAGAATCCATGTGAGTCAATGTGACTGCATCTGCTTTCGGAACACACACACACACACTACCAGTGACCTTTTCTTTACCACCAACAAAAAAAATGGCATTTAGGCTATTTTCAACCATTTGTAGGGACCCATAGAGTTAACAATGCCTCTATGGCTTTAAGTCAATAACTTCCTTTTCCCTAGTTACTGGGGAAAAGCTCATGTATTTAGTTTAAAGGGATACTGTCATTGGAAAAAAACATTTTTTCAAAATGAATCAGTTAATAGTGCTGCTCCAGCAGAATTCTGCACTGAAATCCATTTCTCAAAAGAGCAAACATATTTTTTTATATTCAGTTTTGAAATCTGACATGGGGCTAGACATATTGTTAATTTCCCAGCTGCTCCAAGTCATGTGACTTGTGCACTGATAAACTTCAATCACTCTTTACTGCTGTACTGCAAGTACAGCACCCCCCTCCCTTCCCCCCCGCAGCAGCCAAACAAAAGAACAATGGGAAGGTAACCAGATAACAGCTCCCTAACACAAGATAACAGCTGCCTGGTAGATCTAAGAACAACACTCAATAGTAAAAACCCATGTCCCATTGAGACACATTCAGTTACATTGAGAAGGAAAAACAGCAGCCTGCCAGAAAGCATTTCTCTCCTAAAGTGCAGGCATAAGTCACATGACCAGGGGCAGCTGGGAAATTGACAAAATGTCTAGCCCCATGTCAGATTTCAAAATTGAATATAAAAAAATCTGTTTGCTCTTTTGAGAAATGGATTTCAGTGCAGAACTCTGCTGGATTAGCACTATTAACTTTTTTTTTTTAAAAAAACATGTTTTCCGATGACAGGATCCCTTTAAGTACTTGCATAACCAATGCTATGGGCCAGGAGGTGCTGAGACCACATCCTGTCACACTCTGGTATAGTGAGTGAGAAGGGATGGATCTTCCTCTTTGTCTGCTGGATGCTGATCCGACTGGGTGTGCCCAGGGGAGCCTGGGTACAGCAAGGCCCAGAAAGCCATGTGCCTAGAGGGACCGGGTCCTCTAGTGTCTAAGTGGGGGGGGGCAGGGAACCCCATGAATGAGGTTAGATAAACAGGGTTAGTTCTGTCATAGACTCTCTAGGAGAGTAAGGTAGAGAGGACAGATAGTAAGAGCAGTTGGAGCTCCATTGAGGATTGTAGTAGGGAGTAGCTTCCCAAGGCTTTTGAATTGCCTAGAGTGAAAGGGCCACAGTGGATTGGGTGTCAGGATTTGAAAGGTGTTCTCTCTGATCACTTTACTGGGTGGGAGCCGGACCACTCTGAGGTATATTGCAGAAGAAAATGGATGTACTACCTGACTACCTTGCCTGATGGGAGTCACTGTCTCTGCCGTGTGCTGTAACCTGTTTCAGCCTGCTGCATTGTGTATGTCTTGTACCTCTGTAAGTAAACCCTGGGCTCATTTGTCTTGTACAAATAAACAGTTATCCGTTTGGTTTATCACAAGAATCTCTTGGCGCCAATTATTTCTATTTGATCTAGCAAAGTAGCGTGAGAGTTGTAGTTAAACTACTCCACCTGGGAAAGCGAAGGCCCTAGCCTGAAGTGTTTTGAGTCGCATGTAACCCATGCTCTAACAACTAGCTGGACATTAACCCCTTTTTGGTCTGCCTAGTCAGATTAGCATTACACATTAATAACATTACATCCCATTAATAGTAATATCAGTATTATTGTTAGAAATATGTTGCAATACCATCCCTCCAACAAGCCTGCACTCGTGGCTAACTCTTTTTATCTCCTTTGCCCTACCCTTACCTTTCTTACATTCTGTGACATGCCTGAGAAACGGTGCGTCTATATCTGTGGCTCCGACCTAGAAGGTTCTGCACTGTGGCTGACTTGGGCACTTCTCTAGGATGATACTGCTTTGGAATTTGTGTTATTTACTAAGCTTTCTTTATAGTGATTCCCTAGGGAACATGGCCATTTTAATAAAAGGGCAAATGGGCAGGATCTCCCAGAAATGGCAGAACTCTAATTTTAATCAACCACAGTGATCTACAAAATAACCATTATTACATTCCTTTTTAACTTTAATTGGAACAAATATTACCAAGGGCTATGTCTTGTAAAAAACAGCTGTCAGTGCTGTGACAAATTGTTTGATATGGGCTCAATTAGTGTTGTAACATTAATAATGTAAAGATTTAATTGTATTTACAGTATATTTTTTCACAAATTATCTCCTATGCTATAAACCATGACTTGTATATTGAATTTTAGAGAAGGCATTTGTAAGGCTAAGGGCAAAGACACACGCTCAGATTCTGGGAGATTTAAGGTGGCCATACACAGAGAGATCCGCTCGTTTGGCGATGTTGTCAAACCAGCGGATCTCTCTCCGAAACTCCCACCTTGAGGTGGGCAATATCGGGCTGATCTGATCGTGGGCCCTAGGGCCCAACGATCGGATCCTAGCGAATGGGCGGTCGGATCGCGGGACTGCATCAACGAACAGATGCGGCCGTAATTCGACGGGATTTTTAGTCCCATCCGATCGAGATCTGCCAGATCTCGATTGGGGAAGCCCGTCGGAGGCTCCCATACACGGGCCAATATTGCAGCCCCTTTTATCGGCCCGTGTATGGCCACCTTTAGTCGCCCGGCGATAAATCGCCTCTTCTTCAGAGCGACTAATCTCCCCGAACTGCCTCCCACTGGCTAGAAGCAAAAATCACCGGTGGGATGGCACTCGGGGCGATTTAACAATATCCAAGGAATAGGATATAAGGAAGGGGCGATTTGTTTTCGAAGTCGCTTGAAGTTTCCTTGTGAGGCAACTTTGGAAAATGGAGCGCACCGATTGCAATCCCACCGACGATTTACATTCTAGCCGGAAGGAGGCAGTTCAGGGAGATTTGTCACTGGGCTACTAATCTCTCAGAATCTGAGCGTGTGTCTCTGCCCTAAAGGTGTTTTTGGGCAGAAATGTGTTCTTTGCATGCAGTAACAGGCTGATGCCACTGATATCACTGCAAACCAAAGTGGTTTGGCAATTTTCATGCAGCACATGCTATTAGCCAACATTTTTGTGCTTTTTATAAACTATGTATCACCACACCTCAGTATTAAGTGGGTGTACAGTGGGACTACAGCTTTTACCATATACTGCATCTTGTGGCATCGCATATCAATAGCAGCGTTCAAGGGCACAACTACAGAGAAAGCAGACCGTGTGGCTTCAGGGGTCCCAGGAGCTATAGGGGGCCCCATGAGGCCCTAATTAATGAGCAATCAACATATACTGGTAAAACAGGTCAAAATCTGGATATGTTGGGGGGCCCTAAAATTAATTTGCTGTTCGTCCCAGTAACATCTAGTTATGGAACTGCCAGTGTTTGCTCCATTCCACTGAATGTGTTGCTACCACTCTAGTAGGCCATGTGCCAAATTAACAACAAAGCACTGTGTGCTGTGCTAGAAATCTCAGACCCCCCCCCCCCCGAAGTGGTGGTGATTTATCTGCAATGTTAGGGAATGCATAGTACAGACTGTAGCCCCATTATTTCTTTTGGTCAAATGGGAAAAAGGTACATGACCCCCCCAATAACTGTTGTGTTATAAATATGGCATCTGCTTGTATGCCTGCTTCACTGATCCAAAGCACTTTATTTTTATAACACATAGAGCTTCTGAAGCAACCACACAAAATTTACAAGACGCACTATACCATAATAACTTGGTTGTTTGCTTCTTTATAATATTTGGTGGTACAGCCAGTATCATACCCTTAGGGTCATATTTATCATGTTGTGTAAAAAATGGATCTGTTGTACAAAATGTAAATTATAATGACTGAAATCTGTCTCGCAATAATAAAAATACATGTAATGTATAATAATCATTGGGTTAAAATACAATACAGTGTGAACAAATGGTCGGTGCCACTCCTCATAACAGAAGCAGACAGATGGATCTGGAAGGAATAAAAGGATTTTCCAGAGTTAAAAACAAAGCAGGCTTGATGTATTTTATACTCAGTGGTACTTAAACCTCTCAGGCTGAAAAAAGAGCGCCTAAGCATTTAGTTAATATGCTAAGGAATCAACTCCTCCTTATTAACAGATGTACAAAATCCGCCCATTCATCACAAAACTTGATTCTTAACTACATAATCCTTATGAATACATACAACTAAATAAAACAACTGAGACTGGACAGTTTCAAAGCATAAAGAGTAAAAATCCACCACAAATCCTTTCTCAAAAGTCTGAACCACAAATCCTCGACTATGATTGGTGAAATCACTTTAGGCTGTTAATTACACTATTAAGGGGTTATGTAATAAAAGACACTATGTTTACCCAAAAGCCGTGACATATAGCAACCAATCAGCAGGTAGCATTTACTGGTCACCCATTTAAAACAAACATCTTATTGCTTGCTATAAGTTACTGCTCCTGGGCAAACATAGTGTATTTTATTACATATAGAGGTTAGTGTTTTTCACCTCAAATATTAATCACTTTTTTGTTAGTGGGGAGAGACTTATAGGGTCTTTTTTAAAGTTATGTGTGCAATGATGTATAAGTGCCACTGAGAAATGTGTTGGGCCTTCTTTATTTTTATCTGACGATGCAATAAAGCCCTGTTCTTTCCATCTCCCTTTGTCATGTGGTAAGTACAGCCCCCCACCCACCTTTTGGACTGTGCCTACAGCCACTCCCTAACATCCCTAACGTGTTTTGTGCCTGTTGGGGCACTTACTCATAGCACAATCAGGCATGAAAGGCTGCTTAGTTATGTCCTCATAAACCGGATTCCTATTTTATAACTGTTTAATAACTGTTTGCTTTACACTGAGGAGTTCACACAACTTTGAATTAATTGTGTATGTGCGTGGATTAATGTAAGACCAGCTTTAGTTGTCTACTTCCATATAAGTACAAACCTAAAAGTACATCAGCCCCACTAATGCAAAGTAATGACTTTTTTTCATTATACTTGCCTTCTGGGTTCTTATAGGTCGTCCATTAGTCAGGAGCAGCATGGACCTACTCTTTTGTCAAACAATGGCCCAATCAGTGCAGTTTAGTCATTAGTTTGTGATTAAATGGCACTGATATCAAGGCAAGATCCAGCTTGAAGCTGTTATTTTAACCATATCTTCAAGCATTGTAGTGTGTATTAATGGTTCAAATGAATTAGCTCACTTAATCAAAATCTGGTGGGCCAATGATTATAGCTGTAGGGAATTATCAGTCAACCACTTAGGCAGGATCTCTATCTAATATAATTATTTAGCTCTACCATTAAATAATGAGATGCACATTAGAGGTGGAAGAAATTTAAACCCTGTATTATTGGTACACATGCAAAATATGCTGAGCTTTTATTTAAACCAATGCAAGGAAAGAAACTTGGCAGGGCTAGAGAAGATGGACTGCATGTAATGATTCCTTTTAACTCCTGATTAAGAAGAAAACATCATTGTATATTGTAAACCTGTTTTTGTCACAATATAAAGAGTAAATGGCAGGTATGAATCCTCATTGATTGCTATGCAATACCTGTAGCTAAAACGTTTTATCGTTGCACGTTACACTTCTCCATATTATGGATGCATTAGACATTTATAGAATGTGTGGAATGTTGAAAAGCTGCAGTATAACAACCAAATGTATTGCAAAATATACAGTCGTTTAGGTCCGCACCCAAAGCTTGTACAGGTGAGAGTTTTAGATTTGCATCTATGTTAATTGAGTTGATGAAAGAGCCTTGACTAACCTTGTTTGACTTGCGAGGCTGGCATATGGCATAGATACTGACACATGGCATACTACATATTAAGACTGTATATATAATATTGCAGCCCCCTTTCCATTTCCCACATTCATGTTCTTTTAATGTCCAATTGACTCCTGTATACTACTTACCTCATGTTTTCCTACACAGAAATATTTATGAATATTTATGCCTAATGTTATGGATTTTAATAAAGTAAATAATACATTTAAATTCTCTGTAGTTTTGGAGTTGCAGTTGAACCAATGACACTTCCATTCTCTGTTACCTGAAGTACACACACATAAACAATATGGTCAGTTTATCCTGGAGTGTGGGAGGAAGCAGGAGGAAACATATGTAGATATATATATATATATATATATACATATATATACATTTCATGGCGAGTGCTGTTGATTGGAGTTTCCTGCACTGCAAGGTAGTAATTCTTGTCACTGGTCTAAATTAAGAATTTGATTGTATTCATCTACATTAATTAGATATAACAATGTATACGGTAAAAAACATTTACACACAATCACACGCTCCTTCTTATACACTGCATATGGAATTGTACTTTGGCTTATAATGCATTACACATTGTTCTATTTGTTCTGAAATACAATAAGTGCAGCCATGACCTCTGTTGCAACAACCCTATTTGTTCATTATCACACGCTATTTGTATTTCAGATTTCACAGTGGAAGGATGGTGACAGACTGGGAAATCAGTTGCCCAGTTGCTGGTGGGATGGCATATAAATCGCATTGGATTTCGTCACAAGGAAACTTCGGAAATCTGAAGCGGATCGTATGCCACCCTGCCAGCGATTTGTATTCTTGCCAGGAAGGAAGGCATTTGGGGAGATTAGTCGCTTGCAGAAGATTTGTCATTGGGTGACTAATTTCCCCCGTCTGTCACCACCCTTCCACTGTGAAACCTGTTGTCACAGTAGAGAAGATTTGTCACTGGGTGACTAATCTCCCCATGTGCCACCACCCTAAGGGCAATGGCACACCAGGAGATTTATCGCTATCGTAAATGTCTGCTTCTTTGGGAAACTTATCTCTTGTAAAAGCCTCTTGAGGCAACTTCAAGCAATTCTGGAAGACTGAAGCAGCACATGGGTTTAACCACCAGCGATTCACATTATTGCCTTTGGGAAAACTTTTACAGAAAATTAGTTCCCACAGAATCAGAGATTTATCTCTAGCAAATAATCCCCTGATGTTCCATTGCCCTAAGGGCAGAGACACATGGGAAGATTTCGGGAGATTTAGTCGCCTGGTGATAAATGGCCCCCTCTTCAGGCAACTAATCTCCCAGAACTGCCTTCCCGACGGCTAGAATCGAAATCACCAGCAGAATGGCATTTAGAGCGCTTCATTTTCTGAAGTCGCCCGAAGTTTCCTCATGAGGCAACTTCGGGCACCTTCAGAAAACAAAGCTCTCGGGGTGCCATCTCGCTCGGAGTGCCATTGCGTGCCTCATGCTGTACACCTAGCACTGCCTTCATATCAAAAATTAGATTTTAACTCTCACATAAGGCGGAAGCATGCAAATCACTCCTTTATGTCCCTGTGGCATCCAGAACCGCTGGTTTTATAGCACAGATACAGCCTCCAGCTCTCTGTAGGGATGCTGTAGGTTCTCCCTGCATGCTGCCAGGGGGCGGCCACAGAATAAGATTCCAAAGACAGGTGTTCCTGTGGAAACCATATTCCAGCCTATAAGAGCTTCACCAGCCAGTCATCAATATACACAGGCCAAGAAGCAGCCCCTATGATGGCATTAGCAACTTGTCCTGCCTGCACCTGAACAACTGTGTCAACCAGGGTGCAGGCACACACAGCTGATTTTAAAGCAAGAATGTAAACTCATTAGTTTCTGAACCAAAATCAGCTGTGGCCAATACAAAAGTTCCAGGTGCCGGCAGGACAGGGTGGCAACGTATGGCTAATGCAGCCATGGCTAATGTCATGCTGAAATACACTGGTCAATAGGCCAAAAATGCCACTATGAAGGCTGGGTGCTATCAGGCAGATGTATGCATTGTCTGTAGGTTGTCATTTAAAAAAATACCTGAAACTGCTATAAGTTGCAAACACTTATATCATTCAAAACAAGTTCCCAAGGCATGTAAATTAGGCCTCACATATTATAGGGGGAAGAGCTAAATTAGCAGGGTTCACCCGCATATATAATGTTAACTAATACCTCCCAGCATTACAACTAATAAGCTTGAGCTGAGTCTGTATTGGAGTCCCAGTATTGACTGAATTAGTGGTAGAATGCCTAATGTATAAACTTCTTTTTTTGGATCCACATATGTGGCAGCTGCCACTGGAGGCCACAACCCATCCCCGAGAAAAAGTTGTCCAGCTTGGTTGAGGGAAAAAAACAAAAAACAACTCAACTACCTGCAGTATATGGGAACGGGCCAGGTCATGGACTAGATGAAATAACAAGAGAACTAGCACACTTATCAGCTGTCTGTATCACATTACTATATGCCTTTTGAATTTACTCCAGAGGCAAAATGGCTTTGTTTGCAACCTTTGCACTTGACATTAAGCGGCAGATTTATCAAAGGTTGAATTTAGATTTCATGGGAGTTTTTTTTAAACTCCCATAAACGCCCATGAACTCGAAGGTCGACTGAAATTCGACCAACTGCAATTTATTAAAAGATTTGAATTTTTAAAACTCGGGTAAGTGGAATTGACCTGCAAACTTGATTCAAATTCGAATTAAATTCGATTTGAGTTTTTCCTCTGAAAAGGAAGGCAGCAAAAAACTCCAAATTGATCCCAGGACATCCCCCATAGGCTAAAAAAGCAATTTGGCAAGTTTAAGGTGGCAAATAGTCGAGTTTGAATTCTTAAAGGGATAGTGTATGATAAATTTCGAAAATTGAATTAGAACTTTTAAAAAATAAACTTGAATCAAATTTTAACTATTCCCTAGTCGAATTTCACTAAAAAAACTTGAAAATTTGAATTTTGAAATTCGAATTTCAAATTTTTACTTCGACCCTTGATAAATCTGCCCCTAAAACTAGACATTTGCTTTCATTGTTCTAAGTAGGATAATATATTCTAATACTATGGTAAACTTCACCCTTTGTTTAAAGATAGCTAATGACACTAAGGTTTATAGGAATACCTTTATGTTTATATGTCATAGCCTGAAGACTAAAAAAGATTTTTCTAACCCCTCTTTCCTTGTAGATCTTTTATTACCACAAAAATGCATATCCTCAACTTGATGGACGGTTTCAGGGCCGAGCAGTTTGGGATGGAAACATTATGCGCAATGATGCATCAATACTAATCAGAAACATTCAACCTATGGATAATGGAACATACCTGTGCCAGGTTAAGAATCCTCCAGATGTACATGTTGAAATGGGTGAAATCCAGGTCAGAGTGGTTAACAAAGGTATGTACCAGGGGGTTTACGAAGAGACGTTTCGCTTAGACCAATGTTATGATGAGGCCTGCTGTATTTTTATAGAGCCTTTCTAAAAGAGGCAATATAAACCCCATATTTAACAGATGAACTACTGTGATAGAGGAAAATGATTTTATGTGTTCATTTTCTTACAGACATATATTATTTCTCTTACAGAGTAACGTATATATACAGTCATATGAAAAAGTTTGGGAACCCCTCTTAATTCTTTGGAGTTTTGTTGACTGAGTTTTCAAAGTAGCAACTTAAATATATAACATGCCTTATAGAAACAGTATTATTTCAGCAGTGACATAAAGTTTATTGGATTAACAGAAAATATGCAATATGCATTATAACAAAATTAGACTGGTGCATACATTTGGGCAGCCCAACAGAGATATTACATCAATACTAAGTTGAGCCTCCTTTTGCAAATGTAACAGCCTCTAGACACCTCCTATAGCCTTTGATGAGTGTCTGGATTCTGTATGGTGGTATTTTTGACCATTTGTCCATACAAAATCTCGATTATTGCAGGCTGAGAGGGGTTCCCAAACTTTTTCATATGACTGTAAGAGTAAGGAGCTGGTCCTCTGAACATTTTTCCTTTTATGGGACTTTTCCTAGAAACATTTTACAACTTAGCACCAGTAGTCATTATCTTTAGTTGCTGCCCATGAGAAACAGGTTTAGGATCGGAAGAATATCTGATGTGAAAGAAGACATAGTCCCACACTACTTAATGCTTGACATTGAGGCTTGGGTAGGGCTTGAAACATCTTTCTGATAGGAATCTTGCATGACTTTTACAAAATAAATGAATGTGTGCATATGTATATGTAAACTATATTTTTTCCAGAGGGGCACATACTTATTTTTAACATAAGCTCAATTAAGAATATGTTGGCGTGGGATGTTCTTTGCCCATTTTAGTTGTCACTTTCAAAAACTGCTTTACTGAAATGCTCCTCACTTTAGACCTTAGAAGGTCCAAAAGAATTTGGTTTGTAGTTCCTCATTCCAAATTATTCTGGTCATGGCTTTTTCCATGGAGGCAATGTCATAATGTATATGGCATTCTTTTTGTGGTCAAAAGTTTCCTAACATTTAGGGGCAGATTTATCAAGGGTTGAATTTCGAGATGATGGGAGTATCTCTCTCTCTATATTTAAAAGCTGTATTCGATCACATTCGATTCGAAGTCTTTTTAAAAAAAAAACTTTGATTTTTCAAAGTGCACCAAATAGGTTCTCGGAGGTCTCCCATAGGCTAAAAGAGCAATTTTAGATAGCGAATAGTCGTAAGTCGACAGTACATGATAAATTTCGATATTTGAATTTTCTAATTGTTTTCAAATTCTAATCGAATTTGGACTATTCTCTAGTTGAAGTACACTTAGGGGCACATTTACTTAGCTTGAGTGAAGGATTAGAAGGAAAAAAACTTCGAATTTCAAAGGTTTTTTTTGGCTTCTTCGACCATCGAATTGGCTTATTCGACCTTCGACTACGACTTCGAATCGAACTAAAAATCATTCGACTATTCAACCATTCGATAGTCGAAGTACTGTCTCTTTAAAAAAAACTTCGACCACCTACTTCGCCACCTAAAACCTACCGAGCTACAATGTTAGCCTATGGGGAAGGTCGAACGAACGAATTGCGGTAAATCATTCGACTTCGATATTCGAAGTTGAAGGATTTTACTTCGACGGTCGAATATCGAGGGTTAATTAAACCTCGATATTTAACCAATAGTAAATGTGCCCCTTAAACTAGCTTGAAATTTGAATTTAAAAATTAGATTTTTCAATTCAACCCTTGATAAATCTTCCCCTTACTGTACATGTACAAAGGCTAGTCATATGTTTGATGATATAACATCTCGCATTTGCTGGGAAAGCTTCGATAGATGTTGTTATTTGATACTATTCAGCCACAAGAGCAGTAAGGTAGGGCAGTGATGTTGGGTGATCAGGCCTGTCTTGAAGTTGCTGTTGTAGTTTATTCCACAGGTGTTCAGTTGGGCTCTGGGCATGTCAGCCAAGTTGTTCCACTCCTATTTCAAACGCTGAAACAAAATATGTATGGACATTGCTTTGTTCAGTGTAGAAGCCACTTCTTTTCACTGGCTGCATTACAGCACAAATAACAATAGCAATTACAAATAACATTAAAACCACTGCATGAAAGTATATTAGAAAGTTAGCATTACATTTTCTTTTTTTTAAGCAGTGGTTTATTTTTTGGTTTATATCCAAGTTAAAATGATAGGTAGGGTAAGATCAATCTTACACAGGGCAAGAATTTGTTTCGTTTTATCTGTGTGGTCACACTAGTACTTGTCATAATACTTACATTTTTTATTATTCTGTTACTGTGTGCTGTAATTTCTTAAAAGGATCCTCTTGTATGGCCAAGATAAAACCAGCTCTTTTCAATCTCCCCACAGCAAAGTTGTCTGAAATATTTGTGCTGGCTTTGGTTATTGGAGTGGGCAGTGCAGCGATCATCCTGATAGTGCTAGCATTTGTTCTTTATCGATACTGTCGTATGAAGAAAATCCATCGGAGTACTCCTGTGTCTATGCTAGAATGGTAAGAGACATCCGCTAGGCTCAATAATACAAATAGGTCTTGTTGGGAGAACACCGTATTTCATGGATTTCATTTACACTATGATTTGTTTAGTGAAGCATGTTGAGAAAGGTCCCAGCAGGGACCGAAGCGTTATGTTGGCTAGAACATGCTTCACTTAATATACTTTTTGTTTTGAAAAATTGTTGCTGGTTGATTTTGAAAATATATATGTAAAACTTTAACCGTGCAACTGGGTGAAGTTGAGAAGCGGAGTGACCGCCATCTTACCACTATATATATATGTATACTTTGAGAAAGGCCTCGGAGGAGGCCGAAACGTTAGGCTTTAAGCTTTGCAATAAACACTTTTATTTATATGAATAAGACCTGTGAGTGCGGATCTCCTTGGATTTTTGGTAAATAATATTTTTGATACTGCACCCAGGTATATGAACTTTTTATTCGAGAGTGCCGGCTTTCTGTAGACTTTGACGTAGTTGGCCAGCTTAAATATATTGCAATATATGGACAAACAATCCCTGTGTTGTTTAAAGGGTAAGGCATTTTTTAGTAGCAGTATGCACAAAATGTCGCTGTCTTAAATATATTGATAATGGGTTGAGTGCAGAGGACCTCTTGTAGTTGACTATATGTATTTTGTGGTCACACCCTCATTGCACCCCCGCCTAATGGTTTTAAAAACTAGTGGTGAGCACAACTTTCCCTTGTTTGTTATAGTTATACAGGAGCAGTGACCAGCTCCATGTTGTAGCTCCCACCCCTCCCAGCTATAGTCAGGTGATCCCACTGGTGTCTAATAAAAGGGCAGCCAAGTTTGGGAGTTTTACTTTGAAAGCAGCTAGTGAGTTGCAGGTAAAACTTAGTCCCTTTGTAAAATGTATAATTAAGCAATTGAATTCTTAATGAATCAGATAAAATTAAGCGTAGGACTGGCCAGATATGGGATGACTTTGACGTAGTTGGCCAGCTTAAATATATTGCAATATATGGACAAACAATCCCTGTGTTGTTTAAAGGGTAAAGCATTTTTTAGTAGCAGTATGCACAAAATGTCGCTGTCTTAAATATATTGATAATGGGTTGAATGCAGAGGACCTCTTGTAGTTGACTATATATATATATATATATATATATATATATATATATATATATTATATATAAATAAAAAATATATATATATTATTATCAAACCTTTAAGAGCATATTACAAGGATCCTTGTAATATGCTCTTAAAAGTTTGATAATAAATTATATTTTTTGAAAAAATTCCAGTGTGCACTGATCACTACCAAAGGACATGTGAATATTCAATATAGCAGCAGCACCTGGTAAATTATTGGTTTAAAGCATGCAAGAGACCCTTTCGGTTTTGCGTTATATGAGTTATGCGTTATATGATATATACATAATTTTGTACTCCATTTGTAAAATATATTTTATTAAATACACATTAGCATACAATTACTGCACCAAATAAAAGGCTGAAAAGAGGAAAATAAGTAAATAAAAGACTATTTATGTGAAGCAGTGTCAGATTTTCCTTTTGTTTGATTCTTCTCTCAAATTTCTTTTGCAGTACAGAAAAGTTAAATGAGAAACCATGCAACATGAAAGAGGTTTATGCGTAATCACTTGGGGCACCCAATCAGAGGTCAGTCACTAATCACATTACTGAGACAAACCAACAATCAATAGTAACAACGTGGCAATGATATTACAAGTTCATATGTCGCAGACAAAAGTAGTACTATGTTTGCCAATGATAAAAGAAGTAACTAATAGGTCTGTCTTCTATAAATGGTTTTTGTTTTTAATTTTAAACTTTAAATGGGTTGTTCAACTTCCTTTAGCAGTTCAGGTGATTTTAGAGAGAAAAAAAATACCTTTTTCAAAGCCTGTTTATTTTTGACTGTTTTTCTTAAATAGAAGTTTAAAAAAGGGTCTCAAAACAAAACATTCTGTGCATACAACAATAATATTTGCTAATGCTCATATCAGATAGTAGTTATTTACTAATAAAGGTTAAGATAATTATTCATAAGCAGGTTGTGTTATATAGTATCTGTATTTCAGAAACACAACCAGCAGTAGTTATTTTAAATATTTTAAATTAAAGCATTATTACTAATATGGTTTCTAAGTCACTCTCAAGCATAATTTACCCTTATGTGAAAGGACAAGCAGAAACAGCATTCATTATGCTTTATTTACAAAACACTAACAATTATGGAGCTGTACTGTACAACATTAGTATATGTTTGCAACACGGGGAGGCCTTGTGAGGCTTATGGCTCATATGCAGTAGTGTTTTATCTCTGCAACTTTTCCCAGTGGACAGTCAATTAGATAAAGCACAGAAAATTAGGCTACTCTGTTGCTTGATTGCTCTTGGCATTAAGGAGTATAACACAATCTAATGTTCAAGGTCTTTGATTTAACTTCGTCTAAGAAAATCTGTTTTGACATGGGGAGCGTTATTTACTAAAATCCAAATTTATCTCATTTATTAATTAAAAAACACAGCTAGATTTAATCGGTAAAAACTCGATTAAACAAGCAAAAACCTGAATCGTACAATTTTTTTTCTTGGTTTTTTTCCAAATCGCTTGATTTTTTCAGATTTTTTCCTGAAAACCCCAAATTTTACAGATTTTTGCCTGAAAAGTGTGATTTTCAGGTTAATTACAGTGCAGGTCTGAGATGGTGGATTTTTGGATTTGGGCTTTTTGCCACATCGGGCTTTAATCTTGAAAAATTTTGGTTTAAAAATAAAACAAAAAAATTAAAAAATTTGAGTTTTGCCCTAAAAAGCCAGACCAGAATTTAGTAAATAACACCCTTAGATGCTACAAACATATTTTCTCTCTCTGTTCATGCAGGTCACTTGAATTAATCTGGTCCGAAAACCCTTGGCTTGGATCCCAACTCCCCAAAAGCAGCAGAGCTGTAATGATGGGAAAAGTCTGTCATAAAAATATGAAAGTTTTTTTATCTTGCTTTATTTTCAGAATAGTTCTGTGGGACCAGAGCACAAACTACTGTTATTCCAACTCTGCCAGAGTTATGGGGACCATGCGGCATTGATGTGATCTGCTATGATGCCACAAGGAACCTTAGCTCCAAAGTACTAATGCAGATTTGACGTACTTACACATTTCTGTACCCCTATTGTAATTATCACATTGCCTTCCACATCTGAAGCCGGATATGCTCAAGACGGATGTTTAAAATTTGGTGTCTGTGACGCTAAACCCTTTTTTAATTTTAGTCGTTTTTGTATGATTACATATGGTGTTTTTTTGTTTTGTTTTTTTAAGTCCTTTTCTCGTAGATGTATGTGTATGCACTCACTGGAGCAACTAAAAGGATTCTTCACTGCTCCATAATCTTTATCCATTTTATTACCTAATGATAGTGTTTGCCTTAAAAGCTGTTGGCTCAACCCCTCAAGATCAAGTCATCAACTTGTTGGCTTGTGTATGGTGGCTGTAGATTGACCTGCCTGATTGATATGCAGCATAAACCGATTGACCCATAGGCCTTCATTATGATCCAATAATTATTGAAGTAATCAGATCATCCTAATATGGCCAAATGTGGTGAAAATCCACTTGTTTGGTGATTTCACCTAATGAGCAGTGTATGGTCAGTGTTCAGGAACTGGCAAAAATAATACCCTGCACACATCATACATCTTGTTTCTGACTTGATATAGGAGCCTTCCAGAGGTTCTCATATGCTAGGGGGGTTACACTGCCTACTAAAGTCACCTAACAAGTGTCCCTGACTAATGTTGCTGCCCTGCTGCACTAGTGACAGTCAAACAGCTATAGGCAGGCTGTGGGAAGGCTGTTGATATGGTTTTTCGGCTGCCACTGCAGGTAAGGAAGCCAAAAAATACTTTATGATCATGACTTCTATAATTAGAAAGGGTACACATACACATTATAGAATGGCTTCTTTTTAGCAACTTTTTAGCAACTTTCCAATTACTCTTCTTTTTTTTTTTTTTTAAATTATTTGCCTTCCTCTTCTGCCTCTTTCTAGCTTTCAAATAGGTGTCACTGACCCCAGCAGCCAAAAAAAAAATGCTTCTTTTTAGCAACTTTTTAGCAACTTTCCAATTACTCTTCTTTTTTTTTTTAAATTATTTGCCTTCCTCTTCTGCCTCTTTCTAGCTTTCAAATAGGTGTCACTGACCCCAAAAAAAAAAATGCTGTGTGAAACTTCAATTGTATTATAAATTGTTACATTTTATAATGTTAATAAGTTAAAATTCAGTATGATGTAGAGAATGATATTTTGAGACAATCTGCAATTGGTTTTCATTTTTTTTTGTGCTGTTTGAGTTATTTAGCTTTTTATTCAGCAGCTCTCCAGTTTGCAGTTTCTGCAATCTGGTTGCTAGGGAAATAGCAACCATGCATTGATTTGGATAAGAGACTGAAATATATATAGGAGATCAAGAAAGATGATTAATAAAAAGTATCAATAAATTTGTAGCGGTACAGAGCATTTGATTTTTAGCTGGAAAGAGACTGAAGAAAAAGGCAAATAATTTAAAAACTATTAAAAAAGTAATTAATAACAACCAATTGAAGAGCTAGCCATTCTACATACTATAAAGTTAACTTAAAGGTGAACCACTCCTTTAATTGGTTACTTTTGATCTTGGCACCTGCACTAAACCAGCATGGTGGTGCCAGGGAATGGAATGTTTCTGCATGGCTGTGCCAAGGAAATTGTTTGCCGGGGAATAATAAAAATGATAGAGTATATAATAATTGTATTGAATTGTAATGTCATAAGTAGTTGATTTGATTATAATGTATGCTTTGTATAAGAATTTCTAATGACGTACTATTCTATCTGTTTATTTCTATGAAGTCGTGTAAATTATATGTATATTGAGTTTTATTTCATGACAGTATCTCCACTATGTATAACTGTTTCCGTTCTATCTAACTCTACGCTCTGTGCTTCTGGAACAAAATTCTTTTTAATTTCAGCCTGCATTAGCAAGCTTATTTTTAACAGTTATCTCCATCATCTTTTGAAAATGCAGACCTAGGATGTGCTCTTTTTCACAGTTTTCTTCTTTTTCAGTCAGGGCAGGAAATTGCACTTTGAACCTGTCACTAAATCCCAGTGTAGCTTGCTCATTTCCAGATGGTATCAGCATCATACCTCCAAACAGTATTTTTGTAGACCATCTATTTTTGGATATTGAATTTCCCACATTGATTTTCTCTTGCTGGCACAGCTCCAGTTTACAAAGAAGTACAATGATGCCATTTAGAAACATTATTTTGAGTAGGGATTTTTTTTGCAAAGATCACCTGTATTGCAATACACTATGGGGCCTATTTATTAAACCTCAAGGTCATGTTTTTAAGGGAAAAAAAATCAAATAATTAGACTAAGAATAAAATTAAAATTTTCGAGATTTATTATGTTCCAAAGCTGCTAAAAATCTGAAATTACTCCAGCTAAAACCTGTGGAAGTCATGTAAAAGTAAATGGCAGATGTACCTGAAGATGTTTTTTGCCTTCATGATTTTCAAGGGGTTTGGGCTGATTGATGCTGGTTTTCGTCCAAGAATCCAAAAAATTTGTGGGTTTCAGGCATCAATTCGAAAAAAGTCACTCAATTCGAATTGTTGCACAATTTTGTCATAACTTTTCCTGCACATGCTTTTTTTGTTCTAATTCTTTAGTAAATAAGGCCATTCGTGGTTGGTAGTTTGGTCAAATTTTTTTTTTATAAAAATAAAAAAGAAACAAGTTTTAATAAATACCCCTCTAAGGCTCAAATGTGCAGTG
This sequence comes from Xenopus laevis, assembly GCF_017654675.1. NCBI lineage: Eukaryota > Metazoa > Chordata > Amphibia > Anura > Pipidae > Xenopus > Xenopus laevis. The sequence continues at coordinate 82,892,030 of NC_054383.1, forward strand.
TCCTGGTGTGGTGACATATGTTACTAATAAACATAAAAAATTTGCTGTTAAATGAGAAGTAAAGCTAAAAAATTATTGAAATACTTTATTTTATATACTGAACTTATTGTAACAGTCCAGAGGTTCAGCAGCCCTTTAATAACAATGACACATGATCACAGTTGTTAACAGCAGATCACTATATTTATTGTTAAGGGCAGACACGCTGCTATTTTGGGGGACTAATCTCCCTGAACTGCCTTCCCGGCGGCTAGAATGTAAATCTCCGGCGGGATGGCACTCGGATTGATTCGGCTTCTGTGTAGTCTGCCGGGTTTCTATCTTAAAGGAATTCTGTCTCGGGGAAACATGTTTTTTCAAAACACATCATTTAATAGCACTCCTCATGAAGAATCCTTTTCTGAAATTAATTTTACAAATGAGCATTTACAACCCCATTTCTAAAAAAAAAGTTGGGACACTAAAATATAAGTATGCAAAACCCTATGCAAATATTACAAAGACAATGCCACAAATGTTGAAACCGAGAAAGGTTTTTTTGGATAAATATACTGTATGCTCCTTTGAATTTGATGTTTCAAAAAGTAACAACTCTCTGTAACCATTTGGAAACTGAGGAGACCAGTTGCTGTATGTTAGTAATACAAATAACTGTATATTTCATAAAGAGGTGATCAGTGAAAATTATACCCAACAATTATTTTACACATTTAGGATTAATCTACAATATCATTGGACAAATTTTTCCCTGGGCAACCAAATTTTTTCTATTAGCAGCTGGCTGAAAAAGAAAATGAATTGCATTGGGTTACTGCTAGGGATGCACCGAATCCACTATTTTAGATTTGGCCGAACCCCCGAATTCTTCATGAAAGATTCGGCCGTATACCGAACCAAATCCGAATTTGCATATGCAAATTAGGGGTGGGAAGGGAAAAACATCTTAGATGTCCTTGTTTTGCGACAAAAAGTCCAGCGATTTCCCTCCCCGCCCCTAATTTGCATATGCAAATTAGGATTCGGATTAGTTTCGGCCGGGAAGAAGGATTTGGCCGAATCCGAATCCTGCTGAAAAAGGCCAAATCCTGGCCGAATCCCGAACCGAATCCTAGATTCGATGCATTCCTAGTTACTGCCCAGATGCAAATTCAGCCAGTGTTTATTAATGAGTCCCCTAGATTCTTCTCAGCTTTAACTTTTTAATACATTTATTAAATTTTATTCAGTTTGTATGTAGATAATGCATATATAGAGAAATAACGTTATTTTATTATGGTTGTTTTTTTTACTAAGTGCAATTTGATAGAGAAATAAAAATGTATATAAACATGTTGCAATGTGTGATAGATTTGATTTCTGCTAATATATTGCAATAACTCTAAAACTGGGTCTGCCTAGAACTGGCTTTTTTTATTATGCCACCTGCAGTTTAACTGCTAGTTTTAAGATCAAAGTCCAAGCAGCATATCTGAGAATACTTATAATTCATCTTAAAGGAAATAATGAGGGGCAACCCTGGTATAAATTGTTACTTACACCATCTTTATCTCTTATGTATCCCTGTTTACGTGGGATAATCAAGTTTCATATACCCCAACAGGGGCAGGGCTTATCCAAAAGTAGATGGTGTCAGTAAGGAGTGGTCAGGGCAGATCAGGCGCATTACCTACATTTTTCTTACTTTCCATCTCATGGTGGAATGCTAGACTGCTGCCAGTTGGAATACTATTATATATCCATCCATCCATGTGACATTGAACTCACTTAAAGGGAAACTATACCCCTCAAACAATGTAGGTCTCTATAAAAATATATTGCAAACAAACAGCTCATATGTAAAACCCTGCTTCATGTAAATCAACCATTTTTATAATAATATACTGTTTTAGTAGTATGTGCCATTGGGTAATCATAAATAGAAAACTGCCATTTAAAAAATAATGGCCGCCCCTAAACATACCAAAACAACTATACTTCTTAGGTCACATGAGCCAATTAAAAGACAGAGTTCTGTATTTTGCTTCCACACTTCTTCCTGTTATAGTTAGAGCTGTAGTATTTCTTAGTATTTCAAAATGGTATTTCAAGGCAAGAGATGTAAAAAGGGCATACTTAACTATATATACCAGTTTGATAAGATTCTTTAATATGCCACTTAATTTGATATAAACTATCTGTTGCTCAAGTATTTATTTTGGGGGTATAGTTTTCCTTTAATATGTTATCTTGCTATGTGTAAATCTCTGTCAGTGTCATTACTTCTGTGTTAAATGTTTATCAAAAAATGTCCTGGATGTATAATAAAGTCCTTACCTTAGAATTTCAATCAAGGTGGTTCTGCAACAGAATCTCTCTTCATATACTGTAAACTGTCCTTACTGTTTATGTTCAGGGAAATTCAAGTGCAATTTGTAGGAGACTGAACAGGACAACTATAATGTAGGGCAGAAATACTATGGCCATCAGCAAATACAAGCAGCTAGTTTTATGTGACTCATCTTTTAGTATTATTTCCTTTAATATTTTTAACAAATCTTCACTACTTCTGTAACTCAGTAGGTGGCAGCAATAACATTAATGAACATATAAAGAGGCTTTAAAACAGGAAATGTTTTCTCTATCAATATTCAGTCTTATTTTTATGGATAAAATGTATGTATTTGAGAAAGGTTTTTGATGTTTATCCTGTGTCTGACACTAACAGAACCTGACCAGAAGGATTCAACAATATAACTGTTGTCAGTGATTTAAGTGCATTGACTGTTGATTTTTTTTTTATCAAACTGTTTTTATTTATTTCAATGATATGATATAAAAACAAGTTATAGAAACAAGGTAAGAAGTCGCGGTGTCATAAGCATCATAGTGTGCCTAAATAGCAGGTCCGGACTGAGAATTAAAAAGGCTCTGGCATTTCAGGTACAAAGAAGCCCAAACAGACCCTACCAGCCCACTAAATACTGACTTCCAATGGCACCTTATAGCAGCCCCCCTGGCATTTGCCAGAACCAACAGATTGCCAGTCCGGGCCTGCTAAATAGCATTACATTTTTCTATTCTGTTTATTAAAGAGGCGCATATATTGTATGGAGACTTGATTGTGACATTGATACATTAATATTGATGCAAAAAAAAAAAAACAAGAAGATTATAAGAAATCAAAAGAGAAGAAAGGGAAGAGAGAAAAGAGGAAAATAGAAGGTGAGAGAGAAAGAGAAGGCCTTGGGGAAAAGCACATTTTGTTTACAATACAAATGTATACAGAGCAGTGGTAGTACCTGTTTTGATCTTTGGATGAAAGAGGAGTATTGATTTTTTAATCCAACCATTCTTGGAGAAAATCAAATGGACCAGCATAGTCCAACATTCATGGATACTGAAGTAGGGGATCTAAGAACTGGTGGTATAAGGCTCATGGATTACGCCATGTCCAGGGATCACTAAACACACTGGACCTACACACGCAGCTGACTTCCAACTTGTGATTCATCAGAATATTCTCTAATGACAAATTCAGAAACATATGATGCCAGTTTCATTTTTTACATCACCCAACATCAAAATGCTTTTTTTAACATCTAAAGTCAAAATAACTGCTTCAATTTAACTTTATAGGGCTCATTCACCCCCACAAGTGCAGTTATGGTCCCCTTAATTTCTCATCAGACAATTGTGTGTAAAACTTGGGTCAAATGCACTACTTGCACTTCTGTATAGTTGCGCTCAACACCCCCCAGTCCTTCCATTCTGAATCAAGTGCAGCTGCGCCTATTGGGGCAGGGAAACCCTGCAATTACCACCACCCCCGACCAGGGTCAGAGCCAGAGTAAATAGATTCATTCAAAAAACATGATTACAGTCAAAACTGCAATTTCCTCACTGCAATGTGGACATAAATGAGCCCTTATATGATTGTATTATTGCCAATAACATGAAGTTAGTGCTAACAAGTTTACACCAACTTCAAATTGCCTGACAAATCTGTGTGATTCATACATAGTATTCAGAATTCATAAATTTGGTACATGAAACAATTTAACATGTACAAAAATGCCACATTCACAAATATTAAGTGAGGACTGTGAAGATGTCTATCATCTAAGAAACCCAAAAATTTGCCCCGATAGGGATACCCCTTAACTTCATGGTTATAATAAACACACTGAAACAGGATTGTGGGTGAAGGTCGGCCACAGCTTTATATTACCAGATCCTTGCCAATTTCAAAACACATCTGGTTAGATGTCAACTATATAACAACTTATTTTTCTACCCCGAATGCCGACCACTGCGTGCAGTGGGCATGTGGTGTCCCCTTTTATGACAATGCCAAATACAGGCAAAGGATCAATAACCGCCATGCTGTGACAATTACACTTACAGATAAACTTACATTCAGTTAAATGCTCACAAGTGTAGACTTTCCTTTTTTTTTATAAATGTAAAAACATAAGTAAATGAACAAAAGTAAATACACAACACACACAAAATTCTTTACAACTGGGTGGATGGGAGGTTGCGCCTGTAGCTGCTATGGGCACCAAGAGAAAGACTGAAGGGGGAGGCGCTGTTATATAAGGCAGTCCGTGTGCGCATGCGCACTGCGCCATGACGTCACACGTATTCGCCTGCGCAAAGAAGCAATGCGCGTCCACGCGGGGCAAAGGAGATGTGCATGTTTAAAGGACAAATCCCCCTTGCAGTCAGTAGCGCTTTTGCTATGCCCTTTAGTGCTGCCCAGGTTTTGTGAAATGTATGTACTTTTTAAGACAACTTTTTTTCCACTAATCATTTTTACAGAATGGTTTCAGAGTAAAAATAAATTGTTAAACTGGAAAAGTTTTCCTGACATTTCCTGCAAAATTATAAGTGTAGTATTGTAAAGTATGCACACCAAGTAGAAAACTATAGTGCCAATCAGAGTATTTCATAGGTAACCTCTGACAGAGGTTATCCTGCTTCATTATTGGTCCAACAGCGTTCGGAAGTTGAACTCTCTAGTCGAGAGAATATGTTACAGGGACGTCCTCGTAAGTCGATGGATCGTATACCGTTTGTCACTACATATAACAGTATAAGCCCACAGATAGCCAATATTCTACATAAACATTGGCAGGTATTGAGGGATGGGATTCCAAATATCCCGAGCTTTAAATCACCCCCCATGATGTCGTATAAAAAAGGCCGTACAATTGGGTCATCCTTGGTGCAATCTGACATTGGTGGTAAAAAGGATATTCAGTTGCTACTACAGTCTAAAAAACATGGAACTTTTCCTTGTTTGAGTTGCAACTGTTGCACGAATTGCCTTAAAGGCCCCCATGTTTACCACCCCCGAAAAGGTACCCCGATTAATATTAATGGGTATTATACCTGCCTCACTATGTTTGCTGTCTATGTAATAAAATGCCCATGTGGATTTCTGTATGTAGGACAGACCACTCGCCAGGTCAGAGATAGAATTAGAGAGCATAAATCTGCTATAAAAACAAAAAAGGTTGATCAAGCTGTTGCGGGCCATTTTGTGGAGATGGAACATGGGATACACCAGCTTAAATTTCAAGTGGTGGACCATGTCCCCCCATTACGACGTGGGGGTGACAGAGCGAAAAGGCTACTTAAGAAGGAAGCCTTTTGGATTCGTCGCCTTGAAACCCTCACGCCTAATGGCCTAAATAGAGAGTATGAGTTACATACTATTTTATGAAAAAAGATATTCAGTTGGTTTTTATAGTATTTTTTATTGTTGTGTTTTTAAAGGTAATTGACCCCAGCACATTCTATTGAAGAAAAGCTGAATAGCTTTTTTGCCAAGTGGCTACATTTAAAATGGATACAAGTATGCTTTATATTATATACAAATTGCTGTTACTTTGTTGCTACTAAGTCAATAGATGGCGCTGTTTTTACTTGCTTAAAAGGAAATCTTTGTGACCAGGTGTGTTAGCTTGATAAAGAGCCAGAGATGGCTTGAAACTTTGCTACTATTGGTCTGTGCCATGTTTGAATAAAGGCCTTTTTATCACATTAAGAAGGTGCTGTTCTCGTTTATACTATTTCATAGGTGCTTACCACCCTTTATGTGTCAGTACTGCCAATAAGCCTGAAAAGATTTACTGTACATAATATAGTGAATAATGTACCCCCTACTGTAATTTATAAAGATATTATCAGTCACCGAGGCGTTATGTGACCATATAAAAGCACGAGGCCGAAGGCCGAGTGCTTTTATACAGGTCACATAACTCCGAGGTGCTAATAATATCTTTATAAATTTTAAGTAGGGGGTACATTATTGATTATAATCTACAGTTTATGAGTTTACTTTTTAATTCCTGTCTTTGCTTTTTACAAAATGCAATACTTTTTTCTTTACTGTTGTCACTCCTTGTTGATTTTTTTCCCCTGCAGCCCTTTATACCAGTACCTTTATTACTTTTGCGTTCTTCAGGAGCCTGCTCTATGTAACGTCATTCAGCTGAGATGGACAAGCGGAGGCAAGGGAAGGAGGGGAGTGTGAAACTTGAGCTGGTGGATGGGAGGGGTGAGCGAGATTTGAGATGGTGGCTGAGAGGAATGAGCGAGATTTGAGATGGTGGATGGGAGGAGGGAGCGAGACTTGCAAATGCGATGGTGGATGGGAGGGGGAGCGAGCAGAGAGGAATCCTGTGACAGGGAGGCAGCTGCACGAGATGTGAGACGCGAGCGAAAGATAAGCAAATATGTGGGAGGGACTGGAACAGGCGGAGCGTGTTTCGTGTGTGGGAAGTAAGAAAATGATTATGTGGTGATTGAAAGCTAAACTGATGTGAAGCAACGGTAGAGGACAGAGCAGCAGCTGCAATTGCTGTCTCTTTAAGAATATAAACGGCGCGTTCTGACGCCAGAACGCGCCGTTTATAAGGATATAATTTACAGTCTGGCCCATAGGGAATTGGCTGGTCTGTAGATTATAGTGATTATAATACACAAAAGCCATGAATATCCTGTAAATTATATCCTTATAAACGGTGAGTTCTGATGTCATTTCTGTCACATGACTCACTGAAATTTGTGTATTATAATAAATAAAGTACCCCCAGTTGTAAAATATGAGGATATTAGAAGTTACCTCGGAGTTCCATGACCTGTATAAAAACACTCGGCCTTCGGCCTCGTGTTTTTATATGGTCATGAAACTCCTCGGTAACTTATAATATCCTTATATTTTACAAGAGGGGGTACTTTATTCACTATATACACCATTTTGTGCACAGTAGTGCCAACACACTTTGGGGCAGATTTACTAAAGGTCGAATTGTCGCCAGCGACTGATTCGCACCCGTCGCAACACTTTGTCAGGCGCAAATGCGCTCAGATGACGCCAATTTACTAACGTGGAGTTTCGTCATGGGTGCCGAATGCTGGCAAGTTTTCACTAACGTTACTTCACCATTGCGAGCATTTAATAGTGAAGATGCGCTAGCGTTCATTTCTGCCTAGCGAAACTTCGCTAGGGATCTACGGCTCAGGTCAATTTGCATAGGTAGGAAATTTAAAGTTTTATAGACGTTTTATATTAAATGTTGTAAATCTGCCCCTTTATCTATACCATAGTGTTTCTCATACAGGCCCGGATTCCTTCCTTCGGCGCCCCAAGGCCGTGTTGCGTCGTAGGGTCCTAGCGCCCGCCAATGTCGCGCTGCAATTTTCGCACACACATGTGCCGGAGCGATGGTGATGCCGCCCTAGGCCCGGGCCTTTGTGGCCTCACCACAAATCCGGGTCTGTTCTCATGCATTAATCCGAAATGCAAATACCTTTTTATACACAAACAAACATGCTCTGTAGTGATAAGCAGCGCACAATGGCGAGCCCCAACTGCAAGTTCAGGCAGATTTTATGAAAATTCCGGTGTACTAGTCATTACTTGAATATGGCAAGCAGTTATATAGTTATAGATGTTTATAGGATATGTTTGCTTTGATAAGAGATTAAACTTTTTAAAATTCAGTCCTAAAATTGAAGATTGCTAGATGCAGATAAAATTAAATGCGGCCATACACTGCCAGATCTGCTCATCTGACAAGATCACCAATCTAGGCTTTATTAGTTCATCCATATTTATCTTTTTTCCCTATTAATAACATTGGGATCAACCATCATTTTTACTGGCCAGGCCGGTAAAATACCAGCCAGATGGCAACCCTACCTTCCACATATTAGCCAAATTGGGAAGATACCTATCATTTTTTCCAAAATGCAGTTAGAAACATTTCAATAGCTGCAATTATTGCTATACACGAATTCTATACCCACAACTAATGGATACAATCTTCTCGATCTGTTCAGTGTAGTCGCTGTAGTGATCTTGTGTGTGTAAACCTTTTTTTGTGAATAGAGAGATAAAACTTACATATATAGATAAAAGTGATTAACTGCTTCTAAACCAGTTGTGTAGGTCAACACGCTGATTCAACAGTTACAAAAACACTATAGTAGAAATAGTATTAAAGGGGTTGTTCACCTTTGAGTTAACTTTTAGTATGATGTAAACAGTGATATTCTGAGACAATTTGCAATTGTTTTTCATTTTTTATTACTTAAGGTTTTTGAGTTATTTAGCTTTTTATTCGGCATCTCTTCAATTTGCGTTATAAACAATTTGGTAACTAGGGTCCAAATAACCCTAGCAACCATGCATTGATTTGAATAAGAGACTGGAATATGAATAGGAGAGGACCTTACTAGAAAGATGAGCAACAAAAAGTAGCCATAATAATAAGTGTGTAGCCTTACAGAGCATTTGCTTTTTAGATGGGGTCAGTGACGCCCATCGGAAAGCTGGAAAGAGTCAGAAGAAAAAGGCAAAAAATTATAAAACTGTATAAAATAAATAATGAAAACCAAAGGAAAAGTTGCTCATAATTGGCCATTCTATTACATACTAAAAGTTTACTTAAAGGCGAACCACCCCTTTAAAAGGTGAACCCAATACACTTACATTCATTTAAAAAAAAGATTTTCTGACTGCCCCTAAATGTAAAAGTCTGTGGCTGTATCATTGTGCGTTTAGAGGTCAGTATATACTATATGCACCGTCGCATATATATGCCTATAACGTATAAAAAAACCGAGCACCGTAAGATGATTCAACTCAAGGAAGTTTTTTTAATGACATTATTTTAATAAGAGCCTTAATATGGGGACATACCGTCCATTGTGCGTAGGTTGGAAGGTGTGCACTTCCGCTTGTGTCACCTGTTGCCTCACCTGCGCGTCACTTCCGGGTACCGAGTTATTCACCTGTAGTTTGAGCTGGATCAAAGGCAGTGAGCGGCGTATGGGTTTCTGTCAGTGCGGGACGATGTGGGTACTAATCCTACTGCTAGCGGGTGAGTAATTCGCCACTTGGGGTACTCAGCGTAACTTTCATTTGCCCGTAATATTGGCCTTGTTAGTGCGGTGGCTATTGTGGGGACGATCAATGTCTGTGCTGTGTTTTTCTTGGTGAGTGGGAGGAGTCTTGGACTGCAACTTGAATAGAAAGTGCGAAGTGTGCCCTTACTAAAGTGTTTGTTTCACCTACAGCTGAGTTGTAGTGCGGTGTTTTTTCCTCTTGTATTTGTCTTTAAACAGAAGGTGCGTCAAACCCAGTTCCCACTGCAGTTGACCCTGTCTTTAGCCTCTTGTGTTTTGCCCCGCTGGCCTTAACATGGTTAGACATAGTCGACTGCATGATACCTTCAGGACTTTATATTGTATCAGTTCTGCTGGCCTCTCATCTGCTTCGTTTTGTCCTCCTGGATGGAATTCACAGTTCCCCAAACTGTTTGGCTGCCCCATCCCTCCCAGTGGGCTCAACAAAGTGGTTGCTTTTGCAGCTTGAATGCCTGTTTGGTTTAGATTTTGGGAGGATTCTTATTTGTTATCTTAAAGGAGAACTAAACCCCCCCCCCACGGTGATAAATCCCCACTGGCCCACCTGCTAAGTGTTACCCTAGAATTGTGTTCCCTGTTGGATTACTGACTGCACATGGAGAGTGAGCGCAGCAGAGCTCACAGACTCCATCTTTGTTTCGTCAGTAATCGCTGTCTTCTTCCTTCCCTTTGGCAATTTCCGTCACTTCCGGCGCGTGCGCAGTTGTCGTGAACCAGAAGATTGCTCCAAATGCACATGTGCCAATATGGCGCTCACTTTACATGTGCGGTCCGTAATCCTATAGGGTACACAATTCTGGGGTAACACTTAGCAAGGGGGGAGGCAGGGAAGTGGGGCAGTGGGGACTTATCACCGTGGGGGGTTGAATTCTCCTTTAAGGCCGCTATACACAGACAGATATAAGTTGCCAACTTTATCTGTCTGGGCAGTGTATGGGGCCCCCCAGCGGGCTTCCCCGATCGATTTCCACTATCGATTACTGGTCGAAAGTCGGACAGATGTTGATTGGGCGGGTTTAAAAATCCTGTCAGATCAAAGACCATATTGGTTCGTTAATGTGGTCCTCAATCCAACTGCCTGTATTCTTCTCATTGTTGGGCCCTAGGGCCCACGATTGGATAAGCCCAATATCGCCCAGCTCAAGGTGGACATTTGGCGACATCACCAAACTAGCAGATCTCCCTATGTATGGCCACCTCTAGATACTCCTGGAAACCCAGTATGAAGGTCACTTTAGGGTGTCATACAGTATGTGATGAACACTGATTTTTTTAATCTGATATTCTGGGAACTATACCAGCAGAGCCAGATTGTAATGAAAACATTCTGTCATCCAAAGAGGTTGGTTGAGTTTTGAAACATTGAGCTCAACATCCAGCTAGCAGGTCTCCAATTGGGCACTTCTTATGTGTATATACAATAAAACCCCCATTTTATATTTATGGGACCAGAAAAAAATGGTGTAAAAATGCAGGAAAATGTAAAATCCGTGCAATATGAATTTTATATTGGGTGGCACTACAAAAAAGTGTAAGATGTCAAAAATCAGGGGATGTGAAATTGAGGTTTCACAATAAATGCTTTTACATATGGTTTGTCAAGGGGACTTGGACCACAAGGGGAGCTTGAACCCCAAAAGTCGACTGGCAAAAAATATCTGTTTTTCACCTCTGGCATAAAATTACAGTGCCAGCAGAATTTTGCATATAATTTGTACCAGACATTTTGTGCTCTCTCATTTTGGGGTATTTCCTGTGGGGCGATTTTTTGTTTACCTAGGAAAACTATACTTTTTTCGGGAGAACCTGAGCTTTCTAAATCTGCCTGTGAATTTCCACATCTGGAACACGATTTGGAGCTCTAAATACCCACCAAAAAAATTGAAAAATTGCTATTTTTCATGATATAGGGATTTATCCCATAAAAATATTGTATGCATCAAAATTCAACTGATTTGGAATGCCCCATGTCTCTCGAATGTGACAGTACCAGATATGAAAAGTTTTATGAAGATTTCTTGTATAAGGGTTCAATACACCCATGGTTTGTTGCAACGTTTTAAACGATGCCTTGTCAGTGCTACCTTCAGATTATCACATGACTCAACGTGCACTCTTCAATGCGGTGTACCAGAAGAACCTCCAATCATTTATCAGTGTGGAGTACAGAAATCAAAAGTTTCAGGGACCCCACATCCCCTTTGTCTCAGTGATAAAGTACCCCTGAAACATTTGATTTCTGTACACCACTCCAATAAATGATTGGAGGTACTTTGGGTATACCTCATTGAATCATCTGAGTGCTTCTTCTTTTTTCCTCTAATTTATGAAGATTTCTGACTTCTATAGATCAAAAACTCCCAGCAGTAAATTATCGAATATCAAAGAGCTACTGTAGAATATGACGCACTTTGAATTCCAAAGTTAATAAATCCTATATATATTTGAAAAGTACAAATTCTTTAGAATCAAAAATTGGTAACCATGTCTTTCTACTCCAAATAACGAAACCTCAATGCCCATTGTGCATAGGATTACTAAAGTATCTCGCGTTGAGACGCCGAGACTGAATAATCGACACATTTATTGCATTTTTTGCAGGGTAAGAGCACAAAAAGATATGTTGATCCCTCAAAAATGTTCAACTGAACCATGTAACCATGTCTTTCTACTCCAAACTACCGAGTCGCAATACTTTCCCAAAACTGTCGGTTTTGATGAAATACCTGAGAATTGCCTCAAAATTTAAATTTTCTAGCATTTTATATCCCACATAGCATTAAGTACCAGGAGAAAACATTCTGAATATGAACGCCAGAGGTGTATGGAACAGTTTGATGCCCAATATGCATAGATTTACTATGTTGCGTACAGAGATCCGCAAATGTAAATAGTACATATACATTTTCAATGATGACACTCTGGCTGCTGCAATATAAGTATGTATTATAATACTAATAATTATACTAATACTTATAATAATTTATTATGTGCCATAAGACCCCCTAACAGTATGGAGACCCTAGAAAACCATATATTTTCAGAAAATACATATCCTGAAGAATCTAAAATGAGTAAATACATCTTTCTACTGCAAACTACCAAATTGTAAAGGTATGCTGAACGTAGCTGTTCTTATGAAATCAAAACAATACTTGCATTTTACTCCATTATATGCCCCACTTTTCATAACTTATCTGCATAAAACATCCTAAATATGGACACAATGGGTCTACTAAATACTTTGATGGCCAAAATGTATGGATTTACTATACTATGTGGCGCACAGAGACCCCCAAACACAAAAAACACAGACTAATGTTTTTAGGTAAAAACGTCTGTCTCTGGTACAGTTGTTTTACTTTTCTTGATGTGTTTTGTTTGTGATACATACATGTTCTGATTTCCTTGGGAAAAAAAAATCTGCAATAGTCTTGGACATCTTAGCGGGCCGCTATTCTAAGAAATGATAACAATGATGAAAGTGATAGAAACACTTTGAAGGTTGTTCTTATTGTCCAGCAGTGTATACGGGGCATTCAAAACCTTATTATATGGCTCTTTTTATGATGGTACCATCAGATTTAAGAAGGGTTCAAGAAGAGCATAGGAAGACGGCTCCACCATTATACTGGCACTAGATTACCTTAGTTAGTTACCTTAGTTTACTGATTTATAAAATACAAATAGTTAATGAAAAGCTTAACTTATTTCATTGTTCTAGACAATAGCATTCCTGGGTTATCAGCAGAAAGGCATTCCATACATCAGGGAACCCGTTTGTTAATGCTGACCTTACACTGGCCAATTTCTGTATGTGTGTATTTAGGGGGTAGATAATGCTTTTGCAGGTACAACAAAACCATACAATCCAGGGAAGTGTGATCCAGTTGGTAGATAATGTCTAGGAAAGGATATCCATGAAGGGCATTGGGCATTGCTTAAAGGGGATATGTCATCTGAAAAAAATATTCCAAATCCTATTTTATCAAGTTAGTCAAGCAAAATAAACTTTAATTACACTATATTATTTGAATCTTGTTTTCTTTAGTCTGGGAATTCATAATTCCATCAAGCAGTCAGGAGCCATTTTGTGGACACTGTTATTAAGACAAGTCTTGCATCATCTCAAAATCTTGTTTGTGCACCAGAATGGGGGACCTGATGTCAAACCCCATGCACTGGTTACACAATTAAATGGTTAATGGAGAGGGGAAATGTGGCGAGTGCAGTGACATCTAGTAAGTGCTGAATGGAAAGTGAAAGTAATTGCCTCCCTGCCTAAGGCATAGAGGAGGGTCAGGCAATATTCGATTGACAGCTGAGATTTGTAAATGAGTTTACAACTGCATGAATGCTTTAACAAAAAAAAAAAAAAAAAAAGAATTTGGATCTCATGTTTAATTTGAAAGGGACTTATTATACAGCTTTTTATGTCTGGGTGACTGGTCCGCTTTAATATTAAATTTTCAATGTACCTTGACATTTTGTTGTTTAATAGTATAAATAAAGGGTTTGATGACTTTATAAGTTTTACTTTCTGCTTCTATGTAGCCCATTACATGTGGGATCAAGCTATTAAACTCAAAGTCAGGGAATAAATTGTATCATTGTTGGGCTTGTTATACAGTATCAATATACTAAAAATACTGCCTCCAGATGTTTCCTTGGGCTATGAAACACTGGTCATGTTCAATAGAGTAGAAACAGGAGTAATAGACAAGATGTTTCCATTGGTATGTTTTAGGTGGTAGAGAAGTGCTGGAAAGGTGTATACAAAACACTGAATTGTGGAACTTTTAGTTTTACGTTACCAGCAGGCCATTAAGAACTGTAGACTCTGTTTAGTTCCAGGTCAGCCAAAGACCTCCGCATGTGCATGCACTGACAGCAACCTGATGGGATCTCTTGAAAGGAGCAGGGATCTGGCAAACCTTAAATTTGTGCTGACAATCCTTTTAGGGAGAACTGAAGAATTTAAAAAAAAAATACCCTTGTCTGCCAGCAGCTGCTTCCATAAGAAAGACTGATTAAAATGTAAAAATATATTCTTTAGTAAAAAAATGAAATGACCTTCAAGGCCATGTTTAATCCATGACTTTAATCCATTACATTATAACTTTATAAACCATTCAAGATGAAAGAAATGAAGGGACGTATAGATTTTGCTATACTAATTTTGATGATGTGTTTCCTGTGGTTTATTTTTGGAAGCCTATTCTTTAAATAGCTGCACTATTATTCTACACCCAGTTCTATAAAAGGGCTTGACCTGTAAATAGTTGCAACACACTCATGGCAGTCCTGCTAAGCCTGTTGATAAGTGGTTGGCTCTGAAGCAACTATACTGGCTAGTCAGCAAATGGTGGCAATCTATTACAACTGTGAAATGTTTTTTTTTTATTCTCCTGTCTCTGGTTTCTTATTTAGAGAGAATAAATGGATTTAAATAAATAAATTTATAATTATTGTTATGGTAACCATACTTCTCTTCTTCAGGCATGCCTCCAGTTCTGTGTATAGATATCAGCATGCATCCCGATGCTTTTGGTGTGGTTGGAAAATCCATTAAGCTTAAGTGCAGCTTCACCTCCTCATACCCAATTTCTGATATAGTTGCTGTGGACTGGACTTATCGCCAGCTAAATGGAGGTTCCACAGTAACGGTAAGTTGCAGGTACTAGTCATGGATAGGAAAAGTGATTACATTTTGTCTCATCTTGTAAAGAGGCCTGATATGCAAACATGGTTGTTTTTTAACCTTATATGACACTTATCAGAACCTGCAGGACTCCTAGGACCCTCTACATAACAATTTGGCTTTACATGCCACTACAACTGCTCTGATGAGGATTATTAATGACCGATTACTAAAAACCTATTCTCACTGCTAAGGAGAAAGAATGAGGCTACTGCCTGTTGTAGTGCTAAAATCAGCCTGCGTACTACATTGGGCTGGTTTCATCCCTGTGTGGTCCTAGCCTTATACTCCTAGATCTCTCTGCAAGGTGGCCATACATAGGCTGTCAAAAGCTGCCAACAAAGTCAGTGTTCGGGACCCTCCAACGGGCCTCACTGACAGATATCTGCCCTAAAATTGCCCAGATATGTCGGACAGGCTGTTCCTAAAAGGGATGCACTGAATCCAGGATTCGGTTTGGGATTCAGCCTTTTTCAGCAGGATTCGTATTCGGCCAAATCCTTCTGCCTGGCTTAATCGAATGCGAATCCTAATTTGCATATACAAATTAGGGGCAGGGAGGGAAATCACGTGAGTTTTTGTCACAAAACAAGGAAGTAAAAACTGTTTTCCTCTGCCCACCCCTAATTTGCATATGCAAATTAGGATTTGGTTCAATATTCTGCTGAATCTTTAGCGAAGGATTGGGAGGTTCGGCCGAACCCAAAATAGTGGATTCTGTGCATCCCTAGTTCCTATCCACATTGACTTAAAAAGGCAACTTGCATGCAATTTACCAATGACTGCATCAACATTTGCTTCCCATTATGAACATGCAGTCCAAAAGCGCATGTTTGTGATATACAAGAACATTGTATCATGGTTGTTTGTTTTGTCTCCAGATATTACACTTCCAGAACAAACCATACCCCATTTTGGAAGGTCCTTTCAAAGATCGTATAATTTGGGAGGGAGATGTGAGACGGGGAGATGCCTCTATTTCATTGACAGACTTAAGACTCACAGACAATGGGACTTTGTCATGTATTGTGTGGAACCCACCTGATGTGCATGGAAATGTTCCTCAGACCAAGCTTACCGTCACCATAGAAAGTAAGAAATTGCTGCATTGGGATACAAATGAGTAGTTTCCTAGTCTACTTCTTTAAAATGGACCTGTCACCCAGACACACAAATCTGTATAATAAATGTCCTTTTCAAATGAAACATGAAATCCAATTTCTATTTTTTTATGAAAGCATTCATAGCTGTTGTAAGCTCATTTAAAAATCTCAGCTGTCAATCAAATATTGTCTGCCCCTCCTCTATGCCTTAGGCATAGAGGCGGGGCAGACAATTACTTTCACTTTCCATTCAGCACTTCCTAGATGTCACTGCTCTCCACACATTCCCCCATTCTCTTTACCATTTAATTGTGTAGCCAGTGCATGGGGATTGACATCGGGTTCCCCATTCTGGTGCACAAACAAGATTCTGAGATGATGCAAGGCTTGCCTTAATAACAGTGTGCACAAAACGGCTGCTGCCTGCTTGCTATAATTTTGAAATCCCAAACTGAAGAAAGCAAGATTCAAATAATTTATATAGTGTAATTAAAGTTAATTTTGCTTGACTAATGTTATAAAAATTTTGGGTGACGGGTCCCCTTTAACAAAGAAATAGGCAAGAACGCTTTTGGCTATTCTAATAGACTAAGGCCACCATAGCATGTTACCAGTGAAAAGCTGTCTTCAAAATATGTCCTGGTAGCTCCCCATCTTTGCTGCTGATTCAAATTACATACTATGGGCTGCTGTCAGTTTCCTGAGCTAAGGGACCAACTCCCGATATACAGTGTGTATGTATATATTTATAAAATAAATAATATAATATTCAAGGTACAAGGCTGATTTGTAATTAATTTTATTGACATTGCACAGCAGCATAAACACCAGTTTGTTCTGCATCAGAATTCATAATCAGCCTTGTAGCATCAGCTTCTATGACAGTTGTACCCTCACTTTCTGCTAATGTTTTGATGATTTCTGACAGTCCCAAAGCTTAGCAACGTAGCACAGGGACACAGTAGTAAAGAGCAGTGATCATTTGCAGTGTCATTGACAGGTACCCAGACAGAATCAGGCATCTACAGTGGAAAACTTTTGTAGGCTACTTGTGCAGTATGTCCAGTGTATATAGAATATAATATTTCTAACCATATTATTATTATAGGATTTAGTAGGGTTAGTTCATCTTTAAATTACTTTAAATCAACTTTTTTTTATCCATGAGCCACATTCAGACATAAAAAGCGTTGAAGAGCAACACAAACATGAAAATAGTTAGTTTTTAAATCCTTTTGCTCAGAAGCTCTCCGGTTTTTCCTAGCAACCAGGTAGTGGTTTGCATGAGAGACTGAAAATGAGAGGGCCTGAATAGAATAACTGAATAGAATAGAGCAACACAAACATGAAAATAGTTCCAGGGGATGCCAAAAAGGGCTGTGATTTGGTAGCCCCCATGTGGACTGGCAGCCAGCAGGAGGCTCTATTTGGCAATACACCTAGTTTTTATGCAACCAAAACTTCTCTCAAAGCCTGAAATTCCAAAATAAAGCCCTGCTTTGAGGCCACTGGGAGCAACATCCAACGGGTTGGAGAGCAATATGTTGCTCACAAGCTACTGGTTGGGGATCACTGATATAGAGAGTTTATATGGTGGTACTATTTGCAATTAGTCTTTATTTGTAATTAATTCATTAATTCATTCATTTATTAGTGTTTTTTTTAAATCCTTTTGCTCAGAAGCTCTCCGGTTTTTCCTAGCAACCAGGTAGTGGTTTGCATGAGAGACTGAAAATGAGAGGGCCTGAATAGAATAACTAAAAATTACAATAACAAAATTATAGCTTTACAGAGCAATAGTTTTTTTCACTGCTGGGGTGATGAAGGCTGGAAAGAAGCAAGAAAAACAGGCAAATAATGCAAAAGCCTATAAAAATATACTATTAAGATCAGTTGTGCTGCAAAGAAAATAGACTGGTGACAACATTTGAGAATGCCTGCTGTATTCAGTGTTATTCAGAAATTGCACACTGTTAACTGAATTCACCCAACCAAGTGTAGATGACCTGTACCATTCTTTCTTTCAGATCTCTTCTTCCAGTTCAATACAGTTATCCTGCTTTCAGCTCTAGTATTCATCCCCTCAGCCTTGGTGTCTCTGCTGCTCCTAATCAGGATGAGAAGATCAATCAATAGGGGTAGGACAAAGAACCTGAAATGGAGGAAGAAGTCACCTATTGAAGAGTCACAAGAGTAAGATGTTGCTAATACTTGATTCAGAGTATTTTATTGGCTTATGTAGTGAAATTAGATGCACAGTATTTTCATTGGCTTGATCTCCATAAACCTCAATGTATTTTACCAACTTTGTGTATACAAAAAAAAGATGACATTTTACTAAATAGTGAGTACTGTATTGCAAGAGAACTGTAGTTTCCACTGAGAAGATTATGGTGATCCAACTTCTACTTGGTTAAAGTGGTTTAAAGGACATGTAAACCCCCCCACAAAAATTTAATCCGTTAACAGCCTCTTTGAAATCTTTAGATAGCTGCCACTCTGGTTGTTAAAAGGTTAACAGTAAGGCTGCAGCATCCCCTTAATCACTTAGAAACCTGTCCCCTCTTCTAACCCACACTGCTTCCTCCCTCAGGAATACTTTGGCTGTTGGGTAATGACCATGCTTTGTTCTTCTCAGATTACTAAACAAACCCTCCAGTCTTAAGAGCCAATGAAGAGATAGCATTACTGGTTCCCATAGAAACTCTGCTCTAGCTGTCTGATCCTATTTTGTTCTCCTAACCAACGCTCCAGAGATCATCTTAACCATTACAGTGCTCAATCCCAGTAGAACTTTTATCAGAGTTTGTTGTTCCTGTGTAAACCTGCATTCTGCACTGCATGAACTTTACAGCATACGTGTCTCGATGTTACTGATGATTTGACAGAGGGAAAATGGCTGCTGGTTGAAAGCTGCTATTTTTAAGGAAAACATGATGGCACTGTCAAATAGAGGGGGTATATGCAGTACAAATAATGTGGCTTGGGTGGGGAAGATATTCCCAACTTATATACATGGTAGGAAAATGTAGGCTTTACATGTGCTTTAAAGTGGTCCTAAAATATTTTCACATTTCCTTCAATGATAAAGGTGCTCTGTCCTTGTTTGTCAACACCTCTTGTCCTGTATTACTCCATTGTCTCACACTCTGGCCAGCTATACTGTGCACATATAGTCTTAGTGGTAGAACAGTCCTACTTTTTTAAAAATGTGTTTTAGTAATCATGCTTCAAAATAATAATCCCTTGTTGGGAAAACTGGTGGTCCGAGTATTGTAGACAATAGATCCCATGCCTGTACACCAACTGTATTGTTTAAACAAATTTACCTACTCATACATTGGCAAGTATTTTTCAACTTTTAGTTCATTTTAGTTTGTTAATTCTTGGTGTTTCAGCAGTTATCTGGTTGCTAAGGTCCAGTATACACTAGCAAACATGTAGTGAATTGAATAAGAGACTGGAAGTTTAATAGGAGAGGGCCTGAATAAAAAGAGAAGTAATACAAAGTAACAATAGCAAATTGAAAGCAAATGTTTTTTGGCTGCTGGGACAGAGACCCCCTTTGACAGCTTGAAAGAGGCAAAAGAAAAAGACATTTTATAACTATAAAATATGAAGACCAATTGAAAAGTTCTGTAACATACTAATAGTTGACAAAGATGAACAAATCATTTAAATGGAATGTCAACACTGAAATAAAAGAAAACATAATTCTAAGCAGATTTGCAATTTCCACTCATTACATGAGATATTTCCATTAATAAATAATTTTATACTGCCAGGAAGGCTTGGTTGTCTTCAGCTCTGGGTATGCACTTACTGTATTCAGTTAACCCTAGAGTTGCTGATTCTTAATTTAAATCAACAGATATTTGGTATTAGAAATCCAAAAATGCTAATATCTCAGAAACCAATAAAAATAAAAAAATTATGTAAATTGCAAAAGTGCCCAGAGATCCATGGTAAGCTTTCATTGTTCCTAAATCCTTTCACTTATTTTACCTTTTATTTCTGTGCAAATGCATTTTTTTTTTCACAGTTGTGTTTATGATGATAATGAAAATACGCCACTGCACCCCACATTACCCCAAGAGCAGTCCCCTGGATGCTTTATGAAGTTTTGCCTTCGATGCCTTGACGTAAGTGTTTGCTTCCTAATTTAACACAGAATAAATATATATATATATATATATATATATATATATATATATATATATATATATATATATAGTAGGAAGTCACATTCACAGGATTTAGCAGGAAAAAATAAAATTCTTTGACAATGCCCTCAAAGGCGCAACTAATGTTTCGGCTGATTTCACAGACTTTATCAAAGTGCAAGAACAAACATAATCACCATTTGTCATTAAAGTAACATGAATATTCGCAGAATATTATTTCACTGAATATTTTTGATAACTAAAAAACCCTCTAAGCTATGCACTCTTTCATGTACCCACAACACAAAATCATTCACATGACCATAGGTTAAAATTTCCAACATGGTTCTGAGAGCGCTTTCAAACATGAACAGTTTATAAATCAGTACCTTCTCTGACTTATTTATTACACTGCACACATAGCAAAATTTAATGTTTGCACATACTTAATCAACAACAACAAATATTGTTGGAGGCTCATCCTGTTGGTTTGAATAATAAGTGATCAATTTGATTATAGTTGGGCTCAGTACAGAAATCTATTTGGTCTAGTGACACTTGTATATACATAATATAGGTTATTGGCGGGGAAAAAAAAAAAAGTATGACGTGATATCTTGAGTCCAGCTGGACTATCCATGTTTGAGCACAAGGGCAGCCATTTAATCCAGATATCATATTGGAACTGGAACCTAGGGTAAAAAGTAAGAGATATGGTTTACTGGGAAGGGGGTGCCTAACAAACTGACACCACTTGACTTTTCTTGATATTTTTAAATTAACATTTAGGGGCAGATTTATCAAGGGTCGATTTCGAAGTAGTAAATACTTCGACATTTGAAGTCGAAGTAAATCAATTCGATTTTCGAAGTTTTTTTACATCGAATTTGCCCATTTGCGGTTGAAGAAAAATTGTTCGACAGTTTGCCATTCAGCAATCTAGTAGCTAGGGTCCAAATGATCCTAGCAACCATGCATTTATTTGAATAAGAGACTGGAATATGAATAGGAAAGTGTCTGAATTGAAACATAATTAATAAAAATTAGCAAAAAGCCTAAATGTTTAGCCTTACAGAGCATTTGTTTTTTAAGATGTGTTCAGTGACCTCCATTTGAAAATTGAAAAGAGTCAGAAGAATATTGCAAATAATTAAACTATAAAAAATAAATAATTGAAAACTTTTGAAAAGTTTCTTGGAATTATGCATGCTATAACATTCTAAACGTTAACCTAAGGGTGAACCACCCCTTTAATGTAGCATTTGCATAGGAAATTCAGATGAAACAATTTCCATATGGTCACCAGAAATCCAAATTTGCTTGATGGATAATAATGTTCACCTGTGTCTCAAACAGGGTAAATACCTAAGGCAAGTTTCTACAGGTTTCATAGCCCTGCAAGTTGTACATATTTAAAGAAACTACACCCCTTTTATGATTCATTTAGATTCAAATATTTTAGATTCCAATATTTATTTTATATTCCAATAAGCAAGAACTAAAATCTTCTTATTTTATGTAGTAGAAGACACCAAACCTTTTTAGCTTGCCTTTATCTTGCCATTCATTCTGAAAAGACACAGACAGAAGGCACTCCTATGCTGCATTAATTAAGCAGATGTGCAGATACAGTGTTGCACTAAGCGTAATTGTATTATATAGCACCAACATATTCCACTGCACTTTATATTGATATTATATATTGATGATACTTCATTCACAGCAGCCACTGCTTCAGACATATATTCCAACCAATGCTTATTTAAAAATACACACACTGCTTCAACCAAGGCATAAGTGGTACTCCCTGGTTTTGCAGTTGGCTTAAGCCAAAATGGTCTGCTTTTCTCAATGATTCCGACACCAGGGACAGAAACTGCCTGTCAGCCTTGTGTATTTGACAAATCTTAGGAAACTGCTTGTAATCATTCATGGCAATGCTTAGAAAAATTGGATGTATGAGAATTCATTATGTGCCTGCTTTTTAGGATTCTGATGAAGACTAATAATGAAAAAGGATCTGACTGAAGAAAGCTCTGTGAGTTTGTGGGCAGAAGGACTGAAGACTTTGTGCAGCGAGAGCAGCAACAAATTATTAACACTGGAACTTTTTGTAAAGGTTTATGTGCAAGTGGCTCAGACAAAATGTGCAATAGACTACCAACATACCTTGATTCACCGATTGTCCAGCTAAAGGCAATTAACGCGCCATCAATCTCAAGCCATTTGTTCCGCTACAATCACTGTCCAATGTACAAGTTTTTATTTTTGTGATTCTACAGATGACAAGCACACTACTTAAAAGGAATCTGCTACATTTATGGTTATGTCCCTTTCTAGCTTCTAATAAAGTGGATAATAACCGTTAAAGAGCTCAGATGAAAAGAGACAATTAGGGGTCATTTATCAACACTGGGCAGTAACCCATGGCAACCAATCAGATTGCTGCATTCATTCTTCTACTTGCAGCTGGCTTCAAAAAGGTAATCACTGATTGGTTGCTATAGGTAACTGCCCATGGGCAAATTTGCCCAGTGTTGATAAATGAGCCCCAATGTGTCTAGCTAGCCTCAAGTAATGGCAGTTTAGGCAAGTATATAACTGCATTCTGAGTTACAGTTCCATAGAATCTGGTAAATGCCAAAACCAAGAAGATAATGCATATCCATATTTTGCATATCAGCTGTTTTGTACATACAGCTAAATTTTTATTCTAAAGAACTGTTGTACATTTTTATAGTAATCCACGTGCACATTTTCTATCACCTTAGACGTTTACCAGAGATAATTAAAACATTTTAAAATCATTCATGTTCAGACCTTCTCTTAGAACATAAAAAGGGACACAAAGTAAGATCTAAAGGCCAAGCACCTTTATGTGCTCATTCTGCTACTGCACTGCATTATTGGGATATGACTAGAATAATCTTCATATAGTATAGCTGATTTTTGTTTTTATTTTGAGAAAGGTTTTTAATTCTGGATTATCCTTTGTGGCAAATCTACACAGTGTAGCTGTTTGTATCACATTGCTGGCAGGATCAGCTAGTGGTACAAACATTTGGAAGTTGAAGTTATAAAATCCATTATTGCTATGCAATAGCTCAAACAGTATTTGATATGAGAATATATTCACACTGATACCGCACATATTGTAATCTAGTGCTTAATGTGTAAGAGGAGCGGAGTGTGACATGGAATCCATTTACTGCTACGTTATGCTCTGTTACGCCTCTGTTTTCCATTTGCGCAGTATCAGATGTTTGTATGATATAGCTCCCATTCTGTCCAGCAATAATCTCTAAACAACACATTCCTTTATATTCCTGTTTGTAACTTTATAAAACAAATATTTAAGGTTGTCTGTTTTCTTTGTCTGATTTCATGGGTGTTAAAAAGGTCAACATAATTACACACAGAGCAAAGATATATTTATAGATATAGAAACACCCCCCCCACCACCTACCTACCTACCTTTTGGCCCAACAGTCTTAATATCTGGACAGAAGTGGAGAAAAATGCAATGCATTATAAACCATTCATAATATGATATGATACAATCAATATTGTGCCAATGAAACACAAAGGGGCACATTTACTAAGCTCGAGTGAAGGATTTGAAGTAAAAAAAAAAAACACGTTGAATACTTCGACCATCGAATAGGCTACTACGACCTTCGATTCGAACTAAAAATCGTACTATTCGACCATTCGATAATCAAAGTACTGTCTCTTTAAAAAAAACTTTGACTACATACTTCGGCCTTTTAAACCTACCGAGGTACAATGTTAGCCTATGGGGACCTTCCCCATTCGTTTTCTAAGGTTTTTTTGATCGAAGAAAAATCCTTTGATCGATTTTTCCTTCGATCGATCATAGGATTTGCGTTAAATCCTTCGAATTCGATATTCGACCCTTGGTAAATGTGCCCCAAAGTGTCTTAACTGCTTTTGCTGTTGTGATTAGATTTATTAGATTTCTCGTAGAGTGTTTATTAGAGTAATCTAAACCATTATACAGTTATGGGACCTGTTATCCAGAATGCTCTGGAACTTGGGATTTGCAGATAATGGATCTTTCCATAATTTGGATCTTCATACCGTAAGTCTACTAGAAAATCATGTTAACATTAAATAAACCCAATAGGCTAGTTTTGCTTCCAGTAAGGATTAATTATATCTCAGTAGATCCCACCCTCCTCATATATTATTTTTCTAGAACCTCCAGGTCTCTCCACAGATCAGCTTCTCTGATTATGGGCATCCTGGTAGATGTCCTTTCAGCAATATGTTCAGGGCTGTACTTATGTTCAGCCTTGCATTCCTGAAATCCTGCAACATCATTTTGGAAGCTCCTGCCTAGTGGCAGATGTAAGAATAGCACTCGAGTAAAACAGTCAAGTAGGGGCGTAACTACAGAGGAAGCAAACCCTTCAGCTGCAGGGAGCCCAGGAGGTATAGGAGTCCCATGAGGCCCTAATTAATGACCAATTTGAAGATCTATATTGGTAAAACGGAAATCTCTGTATATGGTAGGAAAAACAATAGCTAGTCTGAAAGCAGTTCCAAAATTAAGTGCTGGCTTTTTCTGAAAGCACAGTATCGGGCACAATGCACTGAGATGGCTGCCTATACAATATTACAGCTAAAAAATATATTTGTGGCTTCAAGAATACAATTTTAAATGGTACAGTTATTTGTAATGTAAACATTGTAATTTAGAAATAAAAAGTATATCCTAAAAATCATGGCCAAATCCCTTTAATGAGAAAAAAGGCATCATTTAGAGGCAGATCTGTTCATACTGGTGAATTCTGATGGATTTGATATTATTCAATAGTTTTTGAGCCTTATTGGTCAAATTGATCATTCTTCGCAAACAAATTACATTATTTTTTTTCTAGTGTTAGAGCTTAGCAGAATTGTTAAAATATTAACACCCAAACAATTCATTACCCCAGAAAAAAACATAAGCATTGCATTAATTATAAATCAATGAGCAGTAATTGGGGACTTAATGAATTGGTAGGAATATCCTTGGGCTGGTATTTTCTACAGAGAAATACTGGGCCTGCGAAAAAACTCCACAGGGTGAGGCTTCTATGCTTTACTTTGTCTTTAAATTGGGTCTTCACTTAACGTTTTTTTTTTTTAGAGAGCAGTTGTTACATCTTTATTGGCCTCTGTGTATGAATATATATATATATATATATATATATATATATATATATATATACATACACACTATAACAAACAAGGGAAAGTTGTGCTCACCACTATTTTTTAAAACCATTAGGCGGGGGTGCAATGAGGCTGTGACCACAAAATACATATAGTCAAATACATTGATAATGGGTTGAGTGCAGAGGACTCTTGTATTTGACTATATGTATTTTGTGGTCACAGCCTCATTGCACCCCCGTCTAATGGTTTTAAAAAATAGTGGTGAGCACAACTTTCCCTTGTTTGTTATAGTTTATACAGGAGCAGTGACCAGCTCCATGTTGTAGCTCCCACCCTTCCCAGCTATAGTCAGGTGATCTCACTGGTGTCTAATAAAAGGGCAGCCAAGTATGGAGGTTTACTTTGAAAGCAGCAAGTTAAGTTGCAGGTAAAACCTAGTCCCTTTGTAAAATGTATAATGAAGCAATAGAATTCTTAATGAATCAGATAAAATTGAGCATAGGACTGGCCAGATATGGGATGACTTTGACGTAGTTGGCCAGCTTAAATATATTGCAATATATGGACAAACAATCCCTGTTTTGTTTAAAGGGTAAGGCATTTTTTAGTAGCAGTATGCACAAAATGTCGCTGTCTTAAATATATTGATAATGGGTTGAGTGCAGAGGACTCTTGTATTTGACTATATGTATTTTGTGGTCACAGCCTCATTGCACCCCGCCTAATGGTTTTAAAAAATAGTGGTGAGCACAACTTTCCCTTGTTTGTTATAGTTTATACAGGAGCAGTGACCAGCTCCATATTGTAGCTCCCACCCTTCCCAGCTATAGTCAGGTGATCCCACTGGTGTCTAATAAAAGGGCAGCCAAGTATGGAGGTTTGCTTTGAAAGCAGCAAGTTAAGTTGCAGGTAATACCTAGTCCCTTTGTAAAATGTATAATGAAGCAATAGAATTCTTAATGAATCAGATAAAATTGAGCATAGGACTGGCCAGATATGGGATGACTTTGACGTAGTTGGCCAGCTTAAATATATTGCAATATATGGACAAACAATCCCTGTTTTGTTTAAAGGGTAAGGCATTTTTTAGTAGCAGTATGCACAAAATGTCGCTGTCTTAAATATATTGATAATGGGTTGAGTGCAGAGGACTCTTGTATTTGACTATATATATATATATATATATATATATATATATATATATATATATATATATATATATATATAAATAAATACATACACACACATACATACATACACACACACACTACTACTTCAACTAACTGGTGCACTCAAAATAGCATCTGCCTGGCTGCTGGTCCAAAATCAATACATAATATTCCAAGAAAAACTGCACTCCTAGGACTTAATAGGTGAAAAATTAAAGTTAATTTATTATCATTGTCATGTGGCATTGAATTTTTAAAGGCTCACGGACACAATAAATATTGACATTGTAAATACAAGGAATTCATGATTTTATTGAGTTTAATCTGCTGTATTAGGCACTCTCAATGCACATGTATCATGGATATGCACTTAGGTGGCAGAGATATATTGGTTAATAGGAAGGCTGGTTGTTTTTTTGGCACCAGCTTTCACCTATATAATGTTTGCACGGATGTGTAGTGTTCACTTTCCTGATGACGACCCTAGTATCAGTGCTGAAACGTTGATAATAAATTAACTTCAATATTTCACCTATTTCACCTATTAAGTCCTTGGAGTGCGGTACCTTGTACTTAATCCAAAATGAGATATAATTAATCCTTATTGGAAGCAAAACCAGCCTTTTGGGTTTATTTAATGTTTACATAATTTTCTAGTAGACTTAGAGGCAGATTTATTAAGGGTCGAATTGAAAATTAGAATCTTCGATGTTTTTTATGATCAAAACTGTCAAATTCAGCTAGGGACTCGATTTGAGTTTTTTGTTTTTTTTTTAAAAAAATTAGATTTCAGAGATTTATCATAGTCTGGCCCTTTAAAAATTTAAATTAGACTATTCGCCACCTTAAAGGAATTGTTCAGTATAAAAATAAAAACTGGATAAATAGATATAGGGAGTTAGGCAAAAATTTAATGTATAAAGACTGGAGTGTAACATAATAGCCAGAACACTACTTCCTGCTTTTCAGCTCTCTTGGTTTCCACTGGCTGGTTACCCTAGTGACAAAGCAGTAACCAATCCGTGACTTGAGGGGGGGGGGGCACATGGGACATACCTGTTGCTTTTGAATCTGAACTGAATGCTGTGGATGAATTGCAAACTCACTTAAACGTTATGTCCCATGTGGCCCCCCCTTCAAGTCGCTGCCAACTCAGAGCTGAAAAGCAGGAAATAGTGTTCTGGCTATTATGTTAGACATCCAGTCACTCCAGCCTTTATACATTACATTTTTGCCTAACTAATTATATTAGAAACATTTTTTTTGCACCGCCTATTAACCCAGTTTTTATTTTTACACTGAACTGTTCATTAAACCTGCCGAATTGCTGTTAATAGACAATAGAAGAGGTCCAGGGATCAATTTGGAGATGTTTGCAGCCTTCCTGACATTCGAGTTTTTTTCTGAGAAAAAACTCAAATCGAGTTTGATCGAATTTGATTAGAGTTTTCGGATCGTTTAAATTCGAAATTTGACCCTTGCTAAATGTGTCTCCCCAAGTATGAAACATACATATAGAGTGGACATATACATATAGAATGGACGGTATGTCAAAAACTGACACTTTACCTGATGTCAATCCTTTCTGTATCATGGACTTACCTGAAAGAGGAGGAAAGATAAGCGCTTGTCAAAGAAGTTAGTTTTGGGCTCAAGTCAAACAGGTCACTTGCTCAGTGTATTTGCATTTTCCTCGCCCTTGTTTGGGGAAATTGAAAAACATTCTGCAAAATTCATCATAACATTTTGTTTGCCTGTCCCAGACAGGCAGCAATATTAATTGTGTTTGTCATGGGAAAACAGGCTGAGATAATGTGCCACTTATCCAATGCCCTGGTGGATAAAACTAACTCCATAATAAACTGGCAGTTTGCTTGCCAAGCAGCATAAAGTTAGTTGTAGCAGCAAAAAGATATTTGGTTTTTGAAATCCTGCCGTGTTTTTTCCTATACGAGTGTTTTAGAAGCAAAACATTAGCATGGATATTGCTGAGTTTTTTGGTAGTTATTTATTTAATAAAGGTATATTTCCCTCACAGTGAGAATAGGGCTCTTACACACAGGTGTTTTTTTTTTTCAATATATTTGATGCGTGTTAAAGTGCACCTAAACACATTAGCTAATTGATTCCATTAAATTCTGCCTAGTTGTACTCATGAGCATTCAGAGTTGCATTTCACTCCATTTGCATTTCATTGTGTTTCTTTAGACACAACATACTTCATTTTCTTGCGCTTTTGATTGTGTTTGGAACCAACAAAATAGCACTTAGTTGTGTTTAAAAAAATGCATATACATGCAATATGTGAATTTTTTCCACAATCAGCATGTTTCTAAATGCATTAAAAAGTAAGTGTTTAAGAGCCCTAAGGTCATTACTCTAAGCACATTATACTTGGACCATCAGCTGCAACAAATAAAGGATATGATTTAATCAGGGATTGAGTTAGAAGTGTAAGTAAAACCTTTGTCCAATGCAGTGGCATAACTTGGTAGCATCAGGCTTCCCTGCCAAAAAAATCTGGGGATCTGGCGTGCTTCTCCCAACCCACTTGTGCCACACCTTCTGGGCCCTCTCGCTATTTAAAGGTAAAATATGGGACAGGGACTATGATAAAGCAGCCCCACAGTCCGGGCGACCATGGGGTCTGCTGTATAGGTACTCCACTGACCAGTGGGTGGGAGTTACTAGAAATAGGAAGCATTCTGCATGCAGAGGATGCAACTGAATTATATAATAAAAGAGATACCGCACAACTATGTTTGTCAGGCATAGGAGTTTCTTAGAACTAAACCTGTTTGAGATTAATAATATTTCCCTTACAAATGCAAACATTTTGCTCACTTCCAGTGCTAAAGACTACCAAAGGGCAATTTATTGTGCTTTCAATACTAATAGTTAAATAATATATTTATTAAACAGTCTACTACATCAGCTGAACATGTCTTTGGGAGGGGCATCTATGGCTGCTGCAGTTGGCCCAGTCTTACATTCAGTAGAGATATGGGTGAATGGGGCAGGGGTGGGCATATACCTGTCCAGCCCATTCTTTTCTATTTAAAAATAAATTACTGGTCACTATCCAACAAATTCAATGCAGCCTTCTAATGGTGTTGACAGCAGCTTGTTGGCGATGGGTCAATGATCTTCATCCCTTCTGCACAGGGGTCCTATACTGACTGTGTCTGCTCTTGGCAGTGGGCAAGCAGTAAAAGGCCCAAAGATCAGAATAACTGTCGCAAACATAAAACAAAGGGTGCCTAACTGTATTCATTTATAATAGAGAAGGTTTTCCACTGTAAAGCCAACTCTTCACATATCTTTCCTATCTTCCTTCAAATTAATTTCCTCCTCACCTCCCCTTTTTCCTTTTGTCTTCCCTTCCAGGGCACTTAAAGTGATGAGCACGTTACTAATATATTCAGGTATATGTGCTGGGGAAACACTCATAGTTGATGTCCTGATAAATAATAGAGGCATCTATAAATGCTTTTAGTGAACAAGGTACAATTTGGATAACTGGGTTTTTAGTCATTTTACACAATGTTCATATAAAATATTGATCAAGCATTTAGTCTTTGGTGCAGAAGAAAAGTGCAAAATTGCAATGCAAGCAGGTCTTATTATTCAGGAAATGAATAGTCTGTGTGATTTTTAAAAATGTTGTATCAGCTCCTTAGATCCCCTATTCCCAGCAGAAGAAGCTTATGATGTGAATTCCCATTGTGTATTTTTGAAGTGATACTGCTACTTCTAAACTACTGCACTACACTGAATTCCTTACAAAATACCCCTTAGCTGTTGGATTTGTTTTGCTATGCTGTATATTATTCTGCTTATTGAAATCAATAAAAATTCAAAATAAAAAAAACCCAGTCCCCTTAGCTGTGAATTTTTATTACTTTCACAAATATGAACCCTTTTTGTATAGAGAATGGAGAGTGCTTTTCTGCAGACTTCAATCGGCCGGTGCATACCCCACTCTTATAAAGCCGGTACAACAGAGAAAGACCCACCTGCTTGAGACACTGCAATGAATCATAACAATTGTAATGTCCCATCTCTTGTGTTGACTGTATACATTATATAAGTCAGTGATCCATAACCAGTGGCTCACGAGCAACATGTTGCTCACTAACCCCTTGGATGTTGCAGTCAGTTGTCTCAAAGCAGGCACTTGTTTTTGAATTCCAGGCTTGGTTGCAAGTTCTGTTTGCATAAAAACCAGGTGTACTGCCAAATAGAGCCTCCTGTAAGCTGCCAGACCACATAGGGTCAATCAAATGGCCAATTACAGTCCATATTTGGTACCCCAGGGCTTTTTTTGCATGCTTGTGTTGCTTCACAACTTGTTTTACATGTGAATGTGGCAGATGGATAAAAAAGTTTGGGGACCCCTGCATGATACCATTAACGACCCTATGCAACTAGCCTGCAGGTTTTGTGGCCAGTCAAACTGAGATTTTGCATATAGTGCCCTGGCTGGAATTGAACCTACAAATTCCAGCACTGCAAGGCAACAGCACTAACCACTGAAAATATATTCCCATATGCAACAATATCCTAGAACAATATCCTAGAATAAAACCAAAATCCCTAAAGGGACTATTGCCATGAAATTTACATCAGATGTCGATAACAACCTAAGTAATCCATACATACAAAGAAATCAAAACAATTAAGTCCATAAATGAAGTTATGTATAATAAAGTGGAATGACACAGGGAATAAGTATTGAACATATGAAGCTAAGGGGGTGCAAAAAGGCATGGAAAGCCAATAAACATGCTGAAATCTATCAGTATTTAGAAAGCAATCCTGCCCCCTATCAGTGCAAATTAATATCAACCGGCTTAGTCCTAACTGATGGCCTATAAAAAGGTTTCTTATTACCAAGGTATCACCCAAGAAGCATCTCATGATGGTTAAAAGCAAGGCGCTCTCTCAAGACCTTCACAAACTTATTGTTGCATTGGCATTGGTCACAGATGTATTTCTAAACTTCTAAAGTTCCAGTGAGCACTGCTGAAGCCATAATCCAGAAGTGGAAAGAACATAATTTCACCCTAAACTGGCCACGACCAGGTGCTCCTTGCAAGATTTCTGACAGAGAAGTCAAAAGAATAATCAGTAAGGTTGTCCATTAACCTCGCAGAGAGATTCAGAAAGACTTTGAATTAACAGGTACAGTTGTTTTAAAAAAAAAACAATAAGTAATGCACTCAACCAACATGGCCTCTATGCACGCTCACCACGCAAGACTCCACGTTGAAGAAAAAGCATGTTGAAGCTCGTTTACACACAACATTTGGACAAGCCAATGAAATTCTGGGACAATAAAGTCTGGTCAGAGAAGACCAAAATTTAACTCTTTGGATGTCATTGCACACACCATGTTTGGAGGAGAAAGAGCACTACATACCCTCTAAAAACACCATACCAACACTGAAGTTTGGAGGTGGGAACATTATGGTGTGGGGCTGTTTTTCAGCATATGGTACTGACAGATTTGAAGGCGGGATGAATGGAGAAATGTAGTGGGACATTCTTGATAAGAATCTGCTGTCATCAACCAGGATGCAAAAGGTGAAAAGAGGACATTTCAGCAAGACAATGATCCCAATCCAATTAAAAATCTATGGAAAGAACTGAAGATCAGAGTTCATAGAATAGGCCCCGGAACCTTCAAGATTTGAAGATAGTTTATGTGGAAAAATATGTATTTTTAAGATAGTGTAAATTTAAGTTACTGAGTGATGGCAGACTAGACATACTGTATATACTCTATATCTTCCCCTAAGAAGAGTGAATCATGTGATCTATGGAGTATTTAGAAGTGTTTTTTATTTTTTATTGATGTTTTGAGGGTTCTGTTTCTGCTGCTCGCTGCATCTTTTCTCACTAGCTGCAGTCTGTAACGGTTTTAGTGTGCTGATATACACTTTAGCTGCACACTGGACACATTAGAAGGATATTTTGGATGGTGCAGCGATCATGCCTTTCTATTTCTGTCATTTATAGGAGTTAATCCCAGTGTTTTCTCCTTTCCTATATATAGCTGCTATGTAAGTGTCACTTGTGTTTCATGTTTCCGCTGCACCGGATATTTTTCATTTGCACTCTGATGACAGAGGTCCAAATCTTGTTAAATAAACTATGAGGGTCACCATTACCTGCAGGTTAGATCTTCATGATGTATTTATTTTTTCTTTAGAGACTGGGGCTCTAAATTTTCTGTATTGCCCAGGGCCCCCATCCCATTTTTCTGATTCCAACATTATTTGTCATAGTAAGGATACTTGAAGGTATATTGATCATATAATAATTAGAACTAAATGTCTACCAGTGTTTTAATCTTTGTAATTGCATTCATTAATATAATCTGTTATAAAAGCACATTGCCTTTTTGAGCAACCAATAAACTGTCCTAGTTGCCCATTCCAACCCACTGCTCCACTGAGCAATGCAAGAAGAGGATGAGAAGATCATGTCAGCATTTGCCTGTCTCTATTATTAGCTCTGTATTCAGGAAGCTGGGGAAATATGATAGAAACAGGAAAAGAGGAGTAAAATGGTCCACATGGGACGAAGGATGAGATTCTTGCTAACCTAGATTATAGTAATCACATTTAATTAATCGGGGAGTCTACACTGCCTCAATTTGTATTTAACGCTTACTTTCCTGATGGATAGGTCCGTGATCTACTCTTGTAGTCAGATCTTGATCTCCAGGTCTTACATGATCTCCAGACATTTGTCCTCCAATGGGAATGTGCCTCTGTGCACTGGTGTTTGTGCATCTCATATATATAAATAGGGAAAAAAAAGAACAGCCTAAAACACTATACTGTTGCATTGCACCTGAAGTCCCTAACTTCAGTACACTCACAATGGTGCCTACATACCTGATTAGTGTTATGCTGCTTGAGTAATTATTGACATTTAGGCTAGCCTTCCCTTTGCTTAGTTTCATTCATTTGGGGCCACCGTCACACCTAGGTTCTCACCATCACAGTGATATAGAGCCTTAGATGGGTACCTGACTCAGCAAAGATTCTAGAGTAAGATATCAATAGGTAAAATAATCCGCCCAGTAGATAACTTATTGAAAGGAAGACTGGGTAACTGTAACTAAAAGAATAGTAAAGTCACCTTTATGTTCAGTATAGACAGGACGATTTTAAGAAAGGGACAAATGAGGTATCAAGGTTGTGAGGACCTGGGGCCTCGCTTCTGTCCATTCTGCAGCAATAACCTTTAAAAGGAGAAGTACCCAGAAATGTCAGGCTGCATGAATGGGTTATTTGTCCTTTGCCATCTAGTGACCTTGAATCTAGGGCAGTGGTTCCCAAGATGAAGGCCAGTTATTATGACATTTGGGGTGGATGTGAGATTATACAACATCAATCTCTGTTCCACTGGACCTTACAATCTAAGGTTAGGGACCACATTTAGTAAGGAAGATTTTATCAAAAGCATATGCTCACATCGGCTTCCAATATCAGCGGTAAAAGGAAGAAAACTTTATGTCCTGACGCGTTTTGTGTTCACCAATACGTAATCATAGGCACATTTGAATTTGAAAGGCTAACAGACCTGACATCACAGTCTCCTTCCTAAAACATAATGTGTTTCAAAATAGATTACAATATTCTTCAGCTACAATTAAAAACTGTGTATCACAAGCAGAGCCACTATATCCATTAAAACAAAAATATATATCCATTTGACCTCTGTTCTCAGTAGCTTATTCAATGGATTTCCTCCACGCGCTCTTACTTCAACTTTATCAATCCCCTGTATCCGAAGAAAATGCCCTCCAGAAAGAATTGTAAGGTAGTTCTTCTTAATTAGTAAATTCAAAAACTATATAAAAAATGAAGGCCAATTGAAAAGTTGCTTAGAATTAGCAATTCTATAACATACTAAAAGTTAACTTAAAGGTGAACCACCCCTTTAATATGAACTGTTTTGTGACCTCATCAACTTGATCTATATCCACAGTAGCCCACTTTTCATATCTGCAACCTTGTGCATAGCAACCATTATATATACCAACTTTGTTGTGTGTAGTGTGGGAACACATAGCTTTCAGCTATGCTGGAAACAAAAAAGCATTCCATTAATAATTAGCATATTATCTTATAGCAAATGCCTTAGTTTGTATGCTCCCCTGGGGCAGGGACTAATGTGAATGCATAATCTCTTAAATTACTGTTATGTTGGCACTAGATAATAGTTAATAATAATAATATTAATGATAATAATGGTAGCTTACAGCAGTCCCTTTATCATGTGGCCTGTATATATTATTTATGCAAATAAACTTTATATACATATATCCTGATACTCGCAAACTGCATATGTAGCATATCTGACAACAGAGGGCTCCCTAGTCTCACTGTGCCAGAGTAGTAAAGATTAGTCTAAACAGCTCCATCATCTCACTTAGGGCTGCTACTAGGATAATTAGTGAAAATGCTGCATCAGTAAAATTGCGATAATCCAAAGAGCAACTCAAAAGCTCTTTTAAAATAAACTAAAATGATATATGACGAATATCAGACTGCATCTATTTTATCAGACCTTTTTTTTTTTTAAAAACACTATTCATATTCCATTCATGGAGAAAGTAAAAGGGCAATATAAATTGGCGGGTGATAATATGTGGGATATACAGGTATATGATCTATTATCCAGAATGCTTGGGATCTGGGGTTTTCTGGATTTAAACATTAAACAAAACTTGATTAAAAAAAAAATAGGAATGCTTTGCCATCAATATGGATTTGTGCAGCTTAGTTACTATTACTTTTAAACGGATACTGTCATGGGAAAACATGTTTTTTTCAAAACGCATCAGTTAATGGTGCTGCTCTAGCAGAATTCTGCACTTAAATCCATTTTTCAAAAGAGCAAACAGATTTTGTTATATTCAATTTTGAAATCTGACATGGGGCTAGACATATTGTCAATTTCCCAGCTGCCTCCAGTCATGTGGCTTGTGCTTTGATAAACTGTAATGCAAGTTGTGATATCAACCCCCCCCCCGCCCAGCATCCTAACAACAGAACAATGGGAAGGTAACCAGATAGCAGCTCCCTAACACAAGATAACAGCTCCCTGGAAGATCTAAGAACAGCACTTAATAGTAAAAGCCAAGTCCCACTGAGACTGATTCAGTTTTAAGTAGGAGAAATAACAGCCTGCCAGAAAGTAATTCCATCCTAAAGTGCAGGCACAAGTCACATGACTGGGGCAGCTGGGACTGACAAAATGTCTAGCCCCATGTCAGATTTCAAAATTTGAATATAAAAAAAAAAACGGTTTGCTGTTTTGAGAAATGGATTTCAGTGCAGAATGCTGCTGGAGTAGCACTATTAACTGAACATGTTTTTCCATGACAGTAGCCCTTTCAGGAACTGTTTTATAATTATACTATTTTTTACTTAAAAGAGGCTCTGTGGGAGATGGCCATCCCATAATTTGGAGCTTTCTGGATGATGGGTTTCTAGATAAGGGATCCAAGGACCTTTACATTCTACAGTGTGGGCCCTGTTGAACACTATGGGCTAACGTAATATACTATTGCATTTAAATGTGCTGCTAATTATCCAACAAGCTTTTTTTTTTTGTTTGGCCCTAGTGATATTTGTCAATGGCAATAACTATTACCTCTATAAATGTTTGTATTCTGTAGCTTTAAGAAGGGGTGCCATGGCTTTTTAGCAAGTGAGGAAATAGAAAATTAAATATAGAGCTTAGTACAAATTGATCCAGGGACTGGTCTGGGGGCAGGAAGGATTCTTTTCCACCTTTGAGGCATATTAGGGAGGCTTCATAGAGGTTTTTTGCCTTTCTCTGGACCAACTAACTGTTAGGTAGCATTTATATAAAGAGAAAAGATTGAATTTGATGAACTTTACTATGATATCTCTTCCATTACTATGCTTTTAATCATGCTAATATACATTTTATATGTACTATATATACAGTGACATGTTTTAAGTTAAAAGCTCTTTATGGGCTTAGTTGATCAAGCAGGGATATTTTTTGCACTAATAAATACTGAATACTTCTCTGCTACTGGAGATAACGTGAGTGCCTAAGCATCCTCCTTTGGGGGACCAGAGTGCCCCCTGTATATAACTGTGCCAGTTACATTTATATTATATGGTACGAATAGAGCAGCTGGATAAATTGAGGCAATTTCCTTGAAAATTTGCTTCTAGAGCAATGAATAATACATTTTGTGTACTTTCACTTTAATGCCATCATTAGCTTACTTTTGGCAAGTGTAGAAGTGTAATTAGATTCCTAATAAGTCAGATCTATATGCATCTGGACACATATGTTCTTTATTTGGCACAACTGTATGCAGTTATTACAAGTGGGTATGTCCACCATGTATTAGACACAACCTATATGTCACTTGCCTTTTTAGACTGTAAGCTCTTTTGTGCAGGGCCCTTCCTTCCACTGTGCAAGCTCTTCAGTGTGTATCTGAGTGTACAGAGTGTACATTTTTATGTCATGTGTTTGTATCATCTTACAGCACACACGTGTATATATATATATATATATATATATATATATATATATATATATATATATATATATATATAGACATATACAAGAGGTCCTCTGCACTCAACCCATTATCAATATATTTAAGACAGAGACATTTTTTGCATACTGCTACTGAAAAATGCCTTACCCTTTAAACAAAAAACTGAATTTAATACTTACTGTAAATTCGCGAAGGCAGCACTTACTATAGAGAGAGCTCCTCCTTTGGGTAGGAAAACACCGCCCAGTATAATAAAGAACTCCTCCCATGTTCCCTATAAAAGGTCCCTTCACCCATATCCCCTTCAGTGATAAATAAGCAATAACACACCATGAATGCCAAAATATTTTAATAAAGGGAGGGAAAAAACCTGCTGTCTTCGGGACTGAGGGAAAAGGAATTTACGGTAAGTAATAAATTCATTTCTTCCCTCACCTCCTTGGCAGCACTTACTATAGAGAGTTTTTAAGCAATTTTCGGGAGGGTTTAATTTGCTACAGTACTTAATACTGCTTTTGCAAAAGCCACTTCCCTGGGTGTACCAACGTTGAGCCTGTAATGGTTCGAGAAAGTCTTGAAGCTTGACCAGGATGCTATCCTACAAATTTGGTCCACAGAGACTCCTGCACTTTCCGCCCATGTGGCTGACACTGCCCGAGTCGAATGTGCACGCAATCCTAAAGGAACTGGCTTTTGTTGTGATGTATATGCAATAGTAATTGCGTGTTTTATCCATCGGGATATTGACATCTTTGATGCGGTCTTGCCTTTCCTAATACCTGTATGTGCTATAAACAGGTGATTTGATATTCTAAATTTTTGCACCACTTCCAGATATTTTAGGATACATCTTTTCACATCCAGTAAGTGTAGATTCTCTTCAAGTTTACTTTTAGGCTCTGGATAAAAATCAGGTAAGACAATTTCAAAATTTATATGGAAGTCTGATGAAACTTTCGGTGTAAATGAAGGATCCGTTCTAAGAATTATCCTGTCTTGAAGAATTTGTAAGTAAGGTTTCATGCAGGATAAAGCCTGTATTTCGCCAACCCTTCTGGCAGAGCAAATGGCTACTAGAAATACTGTTTTGATTGTAAGATCGAATAACGAGGCCTATTCTAACGGTTCAAAGGGAGCTTTCTGTAGAACTTTAAGGACCATATCCTGATCCCACACTGGTGTTAACGGCTTGCTTTTTAGTTTGATATTCTGCATTGCCTTAATCAATCTCTTCACCAGTGAATGTTCTGCTAATGCTGTATTCAGGGCCGGAACTAGGGGTAGGCAGAAAAGGCAGCTGCCTAGGGCGCAACGATTGAGGGGCGCAGGGCAGCTACCTCTTCTGCCTACCCCTAGACCTGGCTGCGCTCCTCTAACAGCACTTATGCGTGCCATCGTTGCCGTGCATGCACACAATCATGTCATTGCGCATGCGCACACCGGCGTCGTCGCACATGGGCACACCAGCGTCAGCACGCATGCGTGCGCCAGCGTCTCCACGAGCGTGCATTCGCCAGCGTCAGCATATGTCTGTGTTGCGCTAGTGTCACCACGCATCTGTGAACGAGCTGGGGAAGGAGGGGGCGAGCTGGCCAGCTGGGTTGCCTAGGGCGCTCAGCCAGCCTGGCCCGCCTCTGGCTGTATTCTTAAAAGCTCCCAAAGCTGCTATTTGTACTTTAATAGTGTTTGGAGCTAGATTCTTCATGAATCCATCATGTAAGTGTAGCGCTATAATAAACGGACTTTATGGAAGTCTATTTTAGCTACTTTCTGTGTGGATTAATACCACCCATAAAACTCTTTTCGCAGGGGTAAGCCCTCTCAGAGGGGTGGAGGCAGGGTGTAGTGCAACTGTAAATGTGTGCAATGCACAAGAGATAAAGTGGGGCCTTTTATTGCTATTCTTAGGAACCTTTGATGACATGGTCTTATCGGGACATGTAAATATGCATTTTGTAAATCTAGCGTCACCATCTCTTCTCTTTCTCGAAGAGCTTGAATTGTAGATCGCATGGTTTCCATTTTCAATTTTTTCTTTCTTATAAAGCCATTTAGATATCTCAAGTCTATGACTGCTCTGAATTTTCCTTTTGGTTTTGGCACTAGGAAAATGGGAGAATAGACTCCTGAACCCCTTTCTTCTTGAGGTACTTGAATTAATACCCCTTGATCCTTGAAGTCTTGAATTGCCGAACATATAGCTTTCTTTTCTATTTCTCCTTTTGGAAGATATGTCTTTACAAATTTTGTTGGAGGAAATGGGTCGAATTTGAGGGAATAGCCTTTCTCTATTGTTTCTATTACCCATTTGTCGAATGTTATTTTCTTCCACTCTACTACAAATCCCTTCAATCTTCCTCCAACTTGTCTGGCGTCATGCTGAATATGGTCGTTGCTGGAAGTTTGTACGTCCTCTTCCTCTACTGGATCGTCCTCTAAACTGATTAAAGGATCTATCTTTTGATGTCTTCTGACTTCTCCAGTCTTGCCAATATTTATATGAGGTACGAAACCCACGGGCGTTTGGAAGCTCTTCTATCCTGAGGTAGACACTTCACTTTATCTGATTTCTTCTCCACTAGCAATTCCAGTTCTGAACCAAACAATTTTCCTCCTTCAAATGGAAGGTTAAGTAAGCGATTCTTCGATGCTATATCTGCTATCCATGGCTTTAACCATATAGCCCTTCTGGCCGATGTTGCGAATGCTGTGGATTTTGATAAAATATCTATTGAAGCTAAAGCCGCTTCAGTGAGAAAATCAGCTGCTGAAGATAACATGGGAAGATCTGACAAAAGCTTGTGCCTTAACACTCCTTTCTTCAATGCCTTCTCCAATTGCGTGATCCATACTTTCAGTGATCTAGCTACTGAAGCCGCAGCAATTGCCGGTCTGAATCCTGCTGCTGCTGCTAGAAAGACCTTCCTTAATGCACCATCAGCCTTTCTGTCCATAGGGTCTCTGAGACCTGCACTGTCCTCCAGGGGAAGCGTTGTTCTCTTAATTGTCTGCGCCACTGGAGGATCTAACTTCGGAGCATTATCCCAATCTTTAGAATCAGCCCCATCAAAAGGAAATAGCATATTAAATTTTCTATCTAAGTTAGACCACTGATTTTTTATTTTCCCTTTAATAGCTTCATCCAGTGGAAAACAGGCTTTACAATTATTAATATTTGCAAAAAGTTTGCTTGTTTTTTTCGGTGGTTCCGAAGTATGTTCTAACCCCATGTTTCTCTGACAGCTAAAATCAGAGATTCTATATCCTCCATGGGAAAAAAATATTCTGATTCTGAATCCAACGCATGTTTTGATGAACATGGTTCATTTGAATCATCTGAAGAAATATTATAAAGGGGGCTGTCTTCAGTAGATACATCTCTATCCTGCTTAGCTTGATTAAATGACTCAAAAGCTTGAAGCATTGCACCCTTCATCCGTGACACTAATTCATCTGAACTAGTAGCTGGGGTTGCTGGACTATTTATCTTTCCTTTACAGGTCGGACATAGTTTATTCCCTTCAGTGGATACAAATTTATTATAACAGCCCAAGCAAATAATTGAAGACATTTTCTCTCTTATCCTTAGGTGATTCAATTTGGGAATCTTTATTTTTGGTCTTATCCTTCGTTTTGCCTTTAGCTTCCCCTCTTTCTGGTGCAGTGTCAGCCATACTGAAAGACACGAGCAAACAAAGCGGAATGGTAATTGTTCCTATTCCCCTAAGGCCATATCTCTTTCCGCACATAAGTTAAAAGAAAGGCTTACTTGTGTGGCGAGTGCATTTGGGGACCGGGACAGCAAGCATACACCCAGGAGCGGCAATCCACCATTGCACGGCACGTTGTATATAGACGCTGCCCGAAACCCAGAAGTAATGTATGCGTCAACGTCACTTCTGCCATTACGTCCCCCAAAGCTCTCGGCTATTGCGCGCACACTAGGAGGCCGGTCATCTGACCCTTACTTACAGCCCATTGTTTCTTTTTCCACCGGAGGCATATTCATATGAATAGCGCCCGGTTATTCCTGTTACCTTATGTCGGGGGCACAGTCATCTGACAGGCGCCCAAACCCATATTCTGACTTCTAATGGAGGCACAGTCATCTGACAGGCGCCCAAACCCATATTCTGACTTCTAACGGAGGCACAGTCAGGCTGTGGCTGCAATTTTCTTGCCAGAAATTTTTTCTTCTGCTGAACGATGTTCCTCATCCAGTAGGAAAAAAACACTGAAGGGGATATGGGTGAAAGGACCTTTTATAGGGAACATGGGAGGAGTTTTTTTATTATGCTGGGCGGTGTTTTCCTACCCAAAGGAGGAGCTCTCTCTATAGTAAGTGCTACCACGGGACGTGAGGGAAACAGGGATTGTTTGTCCATATATTGCAATATATTTAAGTTGGCCAACTATGTCAAAGTCATCCCATATCTGGCCAGTCCTATGCTCAATTTTCATCTGATTCATTAAGAATTCTATTGCTTCATTATACATTTTACAAAGGGACAAATTTTACCTGCAACTTACTGGCTGCTTTCAAAGTAAAACTCCCAAACTTGGCTGCCCTTTTATTAGACACCAGTGGGATCACCTGACTATAGCTGGGAAGGGTGGGAGCTACAACATGGAGCTGGTCACTGCTCCTGTATAACTATAACAAACAAGGGAAAGTTGTGCTCACCACTAATTTTTAAAACCATCAGGCGGGGGTGCAATGAGGCTGTGACCACAAAATACATATAGACAAATACTCTGCACTCAACCCATTATCAATATATTTAGGAGAGAGACATTTTGTGCATACTGCTACTGAAAAATGCCTTACCCTTTAAACAAAACAGGGATTGTTTGTCCATATATTGCAATATATTTAAGCTGGCCAACTAGGTCAAAGTCATCCCATATCTGGCCAGTCCTATGCTCAATTTTCATCTGATTCATTAAGAATTCTATTGCTTCATTATACATTTTACAAAGGGACTCCCTATATATATATTGAGCACAATTTGGATAAAAGCATTTACACTACTGAGGAGCCTCAGAGCAGTGTACATAGCATGTGTATGTTCTCTTTGATCAGAGCTTACTGGCAGGATTGTTGAAATTCTAGTATGGACATTCCCTGTGTAGCATGCCAGACATTCAAGGTCAACATGAAAACACAATACAATGATTTTTGTCTCCTTGACTCACCCATTTGCATTATTATTTCATTAGTATTTATTATTAATACATTATTAGCTGAGTCTGTTTTTATTGAAGGGCTTGCTCAAGAGAGAACAGATTTAAAGGATCACACAAAAAGTGAAGATCAATTTTTTACTAAGTAATTATTTTCTTTTAAATTTCCTGCTGTGTTCAGCCACTTTTTATCAGTTGTCTAAACAAATCCCAACCTACTCTGTTTTATTCACTGAACCCGTAAAGGAACAGTAACACCAAAAAAATCAAAGCATACCAAAGTAATTAAATTTACTGTACTGTGCTCTGCACTGGTAAAACTGATTGTATTTGATTCAGAAACTCTACTATAGTTTATATAAATAAGATGCTGTGTAGCCATGGGGGCAGTCATTTAAAGCTGAAAAAAGGAGAAAAGGCATAGGATACACAGCAGATAACAGATAAGCTCTGTAGTATACAATGGGATTCTTCAAAACTTATCTGCTATCTACTTTATATCCTGTGCT
The DNA here is from genome assembly GCF_017654675.1 of Xenopus laevis. Classification (NCBI taxonomy): domain Eukaryota; kingdom Metazoa; phylum Chordata; class Amphibia; order Anura; family Pipidae; genus Xenopus; species Xenopus laevis. The sequence continues at coordinate 82,935,033 of NC_054383.1, forward strand.
TGAATGGCTGCTCCCATGGCTACACAGCTTGTTTATATAAACTTTAGTAGTGTTTCTGAAGCAAAAACACCAGTTGTATAAGTGCACAGCAACAGTACATTATATTGTCATGTCTTTCAAACTCTTTAATTTTTTGGGGTTATTGTTACTTTAAAATGGCCATATATGTAAATATCCAAGACAATGCCAAACGAGTGGATGTTTCCCTGATATACTCACATTGAGGTGGGCGATATTGGATTTTTAAACCTGTTGATCAATATTTGTCTGATTTTTGGCAACGATAATGTTTTAAAAGGGCCATAATCAGGCCCCATACACCAGTCAAAGTCAGCAGCTTTTATCAGCCAGGCCTACGGCAAACACAGACCAACCTGTCTCATATGCAAAGTGACAGGAATTAATGAGATGGCAGAGTGTACTGCCCCAAAGGCCTCATAAAAAAACACCAGTATTTTCAATTATTTTGAATCACCCCTAATGCAATCTTCCTGTACTGTATATCTCCATAGTTACAGCCTCCGCTTTTTATTCAACCACCTAACTTTTATGCACAGTGTGTTTAGTCAGTCAGACGGGCTTGTCAGAGGATCTCCAGGTGGGCCAAGGCCCTAGTGGATCCCAAGGTCAAGGATTAATCTCATCCTTAGCCCTATTTTCACCATAGGACAATACAACATCTATAATATTTAGCATAATCTACATCTAATTGTTACAAAAGTAGTGCTATGTGTTAGGTTACATCTGAAACTGTGTTCACTCGGTCCATTTAAAGTGGTGCTGTCATCCAGACATAAAAAGCTGTATAATAAAAGTCCTTTTCAAATTAAAAATGAGATCCAATTCTTTTTTTTTTTGTTAAAGCATTCAAAGCGGTTGTAAACTCATTTAAAAATCTCAGCTGTCAATCAAATATTGCCTGTCCCTCCTCTATGCCTCTATGGCAGGACAGGCAATTACTTTCACTTTCTATTCAACACTAACTAGATGTCACTGCACTCCCCACAATCCCCCGTTCTCTTCACCATTTAATTGTGTAACCAGTGCATGGGGATGGACATCAGGTCCCCATTCTGGTGCACAAACAAGATTCTGAGATGATGCAAGGCTTGCCTTAATAACAGTGTCCACAAAATGGCTCCTGCCTGCTTACTATAATTATGAATACCCAGACCAAAGGAAACAATGTTCAAATCATTAATATAGCATTATTAAAGTTTATGTTGCTTGACTAACGTGATATAATAGGATTAGGATAATTTTTTTCGGGTGACAGGTCCCCTTTAAGTACAGGTATGGGATCAGTTACCCGGAAACCCATTATCCAGGCCATCTCCCATAGACTTCATTTTAATCAAATAATTCAAATTTTCAAAAATTATTTCCCTTTTCTCTGTAATATTAAAAAATTTACCTTATACTTGGTCCAAACTAACATATACAGTAATTAATCCTTATTGGAAGCAGAACAATCTTATTGGGTTTATTTAATGTTTAAATTATTTTTAGACTTAAATTATGGAGATTCAAATTAGAGAAAGTTCCCTTAAGTTCCCTTATGCAATTGGGCCAGGGCCTGCACCCCCTCAGGGCCCCCCGGCAGCTCGCGCACTGCGACATCGGCCGATTTCGGGGCAGATAATCTGATACTGAGGAGGGCGGGGGCCCAGCTGCACGTCCCGCAGCAGGGCCCGCACCACTCCAGTTACTGCCCCAGGTCCTGAGCCTTCTGGACAATAGGTCCCATACCTGTGTTGTATCATGCGGCACAATTACTCAGAGAACTTCACACCATGCATATGCATACATAGTGTTAACTAGTGATGTGCGGGCCGGCCCAAAGCCAGCGGGAACCGGTCCGCGGAAACTGCTTATATTTTACAGGGGGTAGATTATTCTTCATAATACCCAAGTTACAGTATGCTGTGACACAAATTAAAGTGCTGATTATGACTACACCACTAACCATATACAGATGGGTTTAATTTTTTAACAGCCTTTGGGTAAGATTCTTTTGCCAAAGCAACTATGATAGCTGCCACTCATATGGATATGTACACAAGGATAATAAGGAAACATGAATATTACAGATATGTATCTGCAGTAAAGAGTGACTGAATTTTATGAGAGCACAAGTCTCATGACTGAGGGCACCTTGGAAATTGTCAGCATGTCTAGCCCCATGCCAATTAAATATAAAAAAAATCTGTTTGCTCTTGTGAAAAACAGATTTCAATGCAGAATTCTGCTGAAGGAGGGCATTAACTGATGCGTTTGGTAAAAAACATGCTTTCCCATGACAGAATCCCTTTAACATTTAGAATCATTTTTGAAAAGGTGTTTTACAGCAGTCTATGCATAATAATTTATGTTCTCTTGGCAGAGAAGTATGGCAACTCCCACAATAATTAAATGTATATTTTCTTATAAATACGATATACAGAGAATACAAATAACTTATGTCAAGTGAAAAGAAACGTTGCCTAAAGCCAGTGGAGGAACTACCGGGGGAGCAGGGGGGTGTGAGCGGGCCAGGGCCCGCACCCCCTCAGGGGCCCCCCGGCAGCTCGCGCACCACTCAGTTCTGCAGCCGTTTCCGGCCGTACGGAGGGGGGCGGGGCTGGGCTGCACATCCCGCGCCAGGGCCCGCCCCCCTCTAGTTACACCTCTGCCTAAAGCAAGGATATGATGCAGTCTCCTTCACTGTATTGTAGTGGTGTAATGAGAAGTTTCTGATCCCAAATGTAAAAACATTTTTCAACCCATTCTCCAAAATATATCCAGTTTACACATGCTAAAAACTGTGTAGGCACTGCAGACTTACATTGGGCCATCGGTACTCACTGAAGTCTATTGTTTCCCCTTTTGTTACCATTGTGTGATGCAGTGCTAATATACATGACACTAGTGCAGAGATCCAGCATTTCCACAGAAGGGAAGTCACATGACTTCAATAACAAAGTGCAAATACATCAATATGCAGAGCAAGGTTATGTACAAGCAGAAGTGCTTATCTGGCTATTTGTGTCCATACATTGCTGCACCATCCTGTTCCCTATGAGAGCTTCTGCAGTGCAGGTTAGCCGCTATACTTGCAAGGTACAGAGAATTTGCAGTGTTTTTCACATTTCTTCCAGTTTATTCTGTTTAAAAACAACTGATTGAAAATCCCTACCACAACATGCAATTATGGCAGTATAATAATGCCTTTGCCATTTTACCAAGGATATTTCTTGTCCAAGGATGTCTCTATGAATCTGGCAGGCCAGGACTAATGCTTTTTTTTAAATTTTCCTTTAGCCGTCATGTTTGCAAATAGGCCTTTACAAAGAAAAGTACACCCTTTCACCACTGAACTGAATGATCAGGTGTAACATGACTTTTAGACTATCGTAAATGTCTGGCCAAAGGGCTGGTGCCATGAAAGCCCAAGGTGCACAGTGCCCTGGGAGTAGTGACCTCAGGGTCCTTGAAATGGCACGGTGAGGTGGTGGCTGCACACTGTACTAGTATGGCATTTTGCATATGGTACTTTAGCATTTGTTTTCTAAAGTTTGTAAAAATTGTCTATAGCCCCTCGCCCAATATCCCAATAAATGTGAAATGTTTGTAGCAACTTGAACATTATGTGTGGGCTAATGACCACACTTACTTACACGTAGTGTGCAAGCTGTGGCAGACACTGTGGTTAAAAAAAATATTATACTTTGTACTGTCAATAAATGAGGCTCGCTGTGTTGCATTGTGTTACATTGTCCAATATGGCCTGCTGAATCTGTGCTCTGTTTTCATTGAAGAGATTGTGTAGAAATTCCACATTTATGCATATGAATTTCCCTTTAGTTTGAAACCTACAGTAGACATATTCACTGCCATCTTTAGTAATGTCAGGACTGGTGAAAAGAGACATTTAAATCCCTTATTACTGTATTACTAGTAGCATTACTGTCAGACCAATGGCCCTTCAGCTGTTGTTGAGTTACAACCGCTGCAATGCTGATAGCTGATGTGTCAGTGTCTTCCATTTTGCACATACTGTATAGAAGTCCTTTTTGTGGGTAATCTCTGAATAGTTTGGAAACACTGGATTCCTAAAAAATGAAAATAAATCACAGCATTGATGGGAAAATTGATCTCATGCTCATAATATGTGTGTATCAGTTTATTTTACTCTTTATACTGCACCCTCTAAAGATGTGAGTTTGTCCCAAACTGAGATTTTGGAGACTGTTCAGACAGTAGATGTGGCCCAGTTTATTTGTGCATTGCTATTCTTAGTGTTAGTAATTCCCTGTGTAGAATAAATGCGGTAACCTGCTTTTTTGGATTGTAATCTTTAGTAGTTGCTCCTACCATGTCCCACATAATTTGGCCGTGTTATCTGTGTCTGCATAAGTGATGTGTGGGTCAGGCGGAAATCTGTGGGTTGGGCAGGTTGAGGCTGACCAATTGTCCAATAGGTGGGTGGTAGGTCAATTTACCTTCAGTCTATCTGCTCCCCGACCTCTCTGCACCATTCCAAGCCCCATAGGTGAGGTGTGTTTGCTTATATACTCCTACTGGAATCCAAAAAATCATGTGGCCTTTCATCACACAAAAAAGGAAGTCAAAAAATGTTTAATTTCCCCCTTTTTCCCCTAATTAACATATGCAAATTAGGGTTAAGATTTGGTTTGTTATTCGGCCAAATCTTTCACAAAGGATTTGGGATTTCCCCGAATCCTAAAATAGTGAATTTGGTGCATCCCTATATATTAATAATCATTAATGATAATATATAGTATCTAGTAAAAACAATTCTCAATTAACTGGATTTTCAAAAAGTTCAGCAACCTAGATGAATATAAACCTTTATAGACAATAATAACTGATCAGTTTCATATGCAAAACTGCTCCCGTGCTCAAAGTTGTTGGGTATGCAGGCCGGCATACATGCACAGATTAACATGTAAACATATATGTGCATATGGCCAGCTTTGTCCAAGCCTACACATTAACTATTAACAATTAACTCTCAGCTCCCTTGCAAAACTATTTCATCATCACTTTCACATCGAACCTAACTTTGTTTATTTTCTCCTTATGAACAGCCATAAACTAAATGACCACTCAGCAATTTGTATGTCAATTGTCATGTACTGTTCTGTACAACAGTGTGAAATATGCTGGTTCTTTATTAATTAATTTTTCCTTTAGTTATAACAATAACGTCATGATGGCACGCTGTAACCTTCAAGCTGCAAATTCCATGTTGTGTATCTTATTACTTGCATTTTAGTATTTGACTGGTTAACTAGGAGCTAAAGTCTTGCCATTAATTCTGTTAAGGGTATGAGGAGGCTGAGATAAAGGAGTTGGGACAAAACTTGCAGGGATTATGTCTATAGGGGACCCAACGCCCCTGCTTGTGCCTACCCCCCCTTCCCTACCACTTACATCTATCACTGAGGCACTGATGTAGGGAAGTGAGAACTGCAGATGTGGGTTGGGGCCACCTTAAGCCACAGTCAGTATAAGTGCACAACCAAAAAATCTTCACTAGGGTTAAGGGGATATGGGCCACTAAAAAGATTTTGCTATGGGACATCGTAACACTATGGATTAGAACTCCCCCCAGTGATTTTACCCTTTCTTCTCCTTTACTATAAATAAAACTTATGAAAATAAGTAAGCTAAACATTTAAATACACGCAATGAGGGCCCTGCCTTAAAGAGCTTACCATCTATGATTTTGTATGACATTAAAATCAAACATTAGGATTAATCTACATTTTTGCTGCTGTAGTCAGTGACCATGGCAACCAAACAGCATTTAAATATGCTTAGCTGTATTATCTTAAAACTCAAATTTATTTTCATTTTACCCAACCCCACTGTCTATAGCTGAACAAATCTACAATTATTCCTGGCACATTGTCACCCAGACCTTAACCCAGGTACACAAAACATGAATGGTGGAATGTAATTTTATTTACAAGCAGCACTACGTCTATACATTGCTTTATACTATGTGCACAAATGGTGTCCGTAATTATAATGAATATTATCATAATTGTATTATTTTCTGATACTAATAAACATCCTGAATCATAGTACCACGATTTCAGGCAAATATATTAACTTTATTAAATTAGTGTGTCCATTTAATAATTTAAAAAAAGAAAATGATTAGTGGAAAAGAAGTGAGGTTATATCATATGACTAGAAGAGCTATAATTGTAAGATTAATAACAATACATTATATTAACAAGAAAACAGCTGGGTATTTTTTTTTCTTTTACCCTCCCGCCTCTTACCAGGAAATCCAACAACCATAAAATTAGATGCTCCCACCAGCCCCCACCCTTCTGCATCTCTGCTGCAGCCTGACATCCAGCCATATTGGGTTTACTGTTATCCTAGCTCTGCATCATCGACAGGGAAAAATATTATTCCAATAGATATATTCCAAGAAGAGAGACGGATATTCCCTCACCTATTCCAGGTCATGGGCAGGAGAGAGTACCCAGCAGCTGCTGGGCCAAGCCTGGTAATACTGGCACTCAGCCTCCTGGGTAAGTTGTATGACCAGTTCTGCATGCACAGCTGGGTGCACATCTGCCGCAATGCACTGCCACCCTCCGCACCAAACATATTAACCCTTTTACTGCCAGTGTGTGGGGGGGGGCAGGGGGGATTGTATATTATCAGTTATCATAACATATATAATACAGCATCTTTAGAGCATTCTTTAGCTTTGGTGTAAAAATTAATCACGTTCTGGCAAAGAATATAGTCTGAAAATGGTTAAAATTAGATCTTAATAATCAGTAGCGCCCTATTTTCATGGCCCAGTTATTGGGCTGCAGGATTTAAATTAGTAGCTTTATTACAGAAATAACGTCCTGACTATAAGAACAGATACATCAATTATAAAAGGCAAAAATGATAAATAATGTGAACTACAAGGTGGTTAGGACAAGAGTTACAGGAGAAACATATGCAAGGGATACTAGGACCAACTGGATTTTTTGGAAGCAACTGACATCCTATAATTGGTGTTAAATGGACAAATATACATTGTTATATGTGGAATTAGAGGGAGTGATTTCATGATGTCACAGACAAGGTCATAATCAGTGTTTATACGACAAGTGGGAGGAGCTTCAGGCCATATAGAACATCACAGAATCACTAAGGAAGTCACTGTTTAGGGTAACATCAGCCAATGAATAAACTGGGGCAGATTATGTGCTAGGATTTATATTAATTTACTGCAGGTAAAAAAGGTTTTATGGGTTTGGAGAAATTGCTGCAAGTTTATCTGGATTGGATTTATAATTAACAGTAAAAACAGAGAAAATATATGGCGTAAAGGAGGTTATTTTAAAGAGGGAACATACTGTATATGTTCATATAGTTTTGAGTTACTGTACAAGTTATGTAAAATGTACTAGCATTCATTATGTACAAGGGGTCTTGTTTATATATATTGGTATTATATACAGGGACTGCTGTTGCTCTCAAGATAAATTCATCCAAACACTACAAAAAAATAGTGCCCCTGGTGGCCAAATTATCATGTAAAATAATTTAGTTCCCCAGCAATTACATTCCCAGTAATACTTTTGGCTGCCTACAATAATATGATCTTTCGTGTACATGTTTCAAAACTATGCCTGCAGTGGTGGTTAGGAGAATGAAGGGAAAACACATTTATTAAGTAAGAAAATTTAGTGAGTTTTTATTACACCAACAGTTGTTCATTTTAAGATATGATTTTAGGATTGGCATAACTACAGTGGGGCCTGCTTCCTCTATTGTTGTAAAAAAACCCTTTCCCCAGCTGCTCTCCTATCTGCAGGTGATGGGCCCAGCAGTTATGTCACTGTCTTCATGCACCCTTACACTTTGGAGGATGACTTTACATGGGGGTGTTGAAATTAGTGGGGACACAACAATGCAGGGCCCTTAATTTGTGATGTAAACTCCAACATGCGAGCCTTCAACTGTTTTCGAGTTTGTTGTCCCTGAAACCTGTAAAAGATTAATGACCACCGGTAGGGTTGCTAGTCTAGTTGAGGTCAGAAAGGTATGAAAAATTAACTGGAAATGTGCGTTATGGTAAATTTTGAATCCCCTATCGTTCATACCCCAATCCACCCCTGGTCTGCAATCAATCTATGCCAATGCACACTTTAGCATATGCACCAATGCATGCTCCTATTATATCATCTCTCCCCAACCTCATAGTCCTGCATGATCTGGCCAATCCATGCCTCCATTACATAATGCCCCCTTACGTCATCACCCCTGCTGGTATACGGCTATATCAAAGGTGACAACCCTAACACAAGCTGCCAAACCCTAATGTAAATGCTAAAAATCCAGAGCTTATAATGCAGAGTTAGAAATAGAGTTAGAGTTAGAAATAATATCTTCTGTCCAAGGTTCCCCTGTCAGTGGTTGTGGCCCAACAGCAAATGCTTTTTCTGCCTCTGTATGTATTGCAGAAAGGTGACAGGGTACTAGCAGGGTATAATGCTAAGCACCTTCACCTTGGGAGCACACAGGTCACTTATATGGAAAGCAGATAGCTCCTAAATTAAATGCATTTTGTATTTTATAGATATACTGTATATATACACTATATATATATATATATATATAATATATATATATATATATATATATATATATATATATATATATATATATATATATATATATATACACACACATACTAATATAAGCATATTAGGAGTTACATGACCAAATAAAGGCACAAAGATGCAGACTGACTTTTATGGCTCATGAAATGCCAAGGTGAATTCAAATAACCATATATTTTACAACAGTGGGTAATTTATTTTTTATAATGCACTTGTAAAGTCATATGATATCATTATTAGAAAACGTTTAACAGGCTATTCATTACCCTTGTGTAACATATGTTAATAACAATGTATAATGCAACACACACACACATGAAATATAACTGCACAAGGGGGTTTTACTAAGACAATTACTGCTGAGCACAATGTTCAGGGGTCTTCTGTTCCCCAGTTGTATTGCTTACTTGATGATTCAATAAACCGTAGCCGGCAGCATTGCTGGCAGGTTTGTGCGCAGTACTAACTATATACGTATGAAGTTATCTAACATCTCTATGCCTTGCTTGTTTATAGAGCAGAAGGGAATGTTAAAGAAGGCTGTGGCTGATTTCTAGTACATAGGAAGCATGACGCAGTCCTTCTTAAATCTAAATGACAGATAAGCATCTTGCTGCATTACCTCTTTCCCAGCGCTGGCTGCAGATATTATTAATGTGGCTTACTTTAACACCCATCCTACATACCCCTCCTTAACCCTGACTCAGCAGAGAGCACATATTGATTTTTTAATAATGGAAGCAGTGTCTCTTTCTTAACCCTCTCTTGGTCTGGCTATGTGGAAGATTTGGGATGTTCAGTATCATGATCTGCCAGCAGAGGACTCTTCTTAGCCATTTCTTGCAAGAGATCTGATCCCTGCAATGTGACCCAGATTGTGCATTAGAGACCATAATATACCTGCAGTGCAGCAAGCGCAGGAATAGAGGGAGGGGAGGGAGACAAGCAGAAGGGGGAGGGGGGCTTGACAATTAAAGGGGAATGAAAGTGAAGTATAGAGTTGAACAGTGGGGGAGAATGCACAGAGCAATGCACAAATTATATACATAATGCACTCAGTGCTGCTACTTAATATCTGTACACTGCTAATAACATAGTGTGCAGTAACACAGTGTAGCAGATTTTCACCTTGAGATCTAACATTCTGTGCAACAGATTGGTAAACTGTCCTTATCTATCTATCTATCTATCTATCTATCTATCTATCTATCTATCTATCATCTCTCTGTAATTCTATGTCTTCTGTTTCTTTCTGCAATTTCAGTTTATCCAATCTAATTTATGAACATAGGTGCTATACTGTGCAGGTGGCAATAGCAACCATTCAGCAAGCTGGACAATTGAAGATAATATCTACTAGCACTTGCACATGCACAATTTAGCACCTATGTTCATAATCAGCTCTCTGTGTCATATGTCTGCTCAGCTTATATTAAACATGTTCTGATAGACTGCAATGAGTGGCTCTAGATGATGGGGACACACATCTGAATTTGATAGTTCCCAAAAAACTGCAAAAGTCGTTGCTGCACCCACAGAAAAGTCTTTTTAATGCCCCAGCCCTTAAAATTTTTTGGAAGGTGACATATTTTTTTAAAGCATGTATTGAAACACAGCATTGGGCAGAAGCCCCCCTGAATCCTTTGTAATGGCACAGTGTCTTTTTTCACTGTTGCCATCCAATGGAAAACAGCAACAGGCAAATGCCATCGCCCAACTATTTACATTCCTCAATGATATTTAATGTTGATTGCCCTGGTGCATTCAAGCATTTCTGCACAGATGTCTGCCTGTCACCGCTCCCTGTGCGTCAGCAAGGGTGCTTACCATTAAATAACATTAGGGGCAACAACAGGCAGATGGTGATGTATTGACCACCACTGTTTTTTGCTGTATGACAAAACCTGTCATAGTATATGTGCCATTAGTTTTAGTGTCTGAAACAGCTGCCAGGCCATTACAGATACCACGTTTGGGATAATATACTAACCCGTACTGCTTCATTCTCCAATAAATTGTCAATTACCATAATGATACACAGGATATATTTACTGATAATGAATATGCTATGATGACAGAGACAGTATGTTCATTGACTCCTCAGCAGGAGTGGTACTAATGGAGTCTGAACCAGAGAAATGAGTTGGGAATGGGAAACATGGGTGACTAGGTTCTTATCTGCCATCAATATCTATGTGCCCTAATGTACTTACTCAGAAATGCAGTTGTTTTCTAATTTATTGTACATTTGTTAAGGCACTCATAAAGTATAATACGGCTGAGTAGTCTGTGGCTAGTTGGGGGAAATGTTTATATCCCATTGCTGTAAAAATGATTACATTTTGTTTCTATGGAAAAAAAAATGACAGCTTTCTCCACATCTGAAAACTGAAATAAATAATTGGCACAGACTGTAGAGGCACTATGTATATATCACCATGCCACCAGTGAGTTAGTAGAGAGAAGGTCACATGGCTGTCCATAGCGCAGATATGCTGCTTTGCATATGGCCATACACTATTAGATCCGCTCATTTGGCGAGGTCACCAAACGAGCGGATATTAACCCGATATGCCCACTAACGGCTGGGCGACATTGGGTGAATCCAAACATTCGTCCCTGGGGCCAAACGATTGGATTACAATGCTGCGAATGGGTGCAGACGGGTCGCAGGACCACATCAACTATCCAATTCGGTCCTGGATCGCCCGATCGATATCTGCCTGATTTTTGGCCTGATATCGATCGGGAGGACCTGTCGGGAGCCCCCACACGTGGGCATATAAAATGCAGAATCTGTCTAAAGGACCCATATCGGCAGTTTTAATTTGCCCGTGTAAGGTATTATCTGTATCCTGCTCTCTGCATGTCTGCTGGTGCACTCTGCTACCTGTTCTGCATGAAGGATACATATTTCTGATTGTGATACGTGCATAGTGATATGGAATGCTTTGCATCAGATATGTTGAGTTTTGTTGTACCAATAACGGATGTATGTATATAGTTGTTGTGTCAGGAATGGAGATCACCGCCCCCCCTACACTGTATGCCCTAAATGGTACAGATGTACGGCTGTCCTGCAAATTCAGCTCCTGTTACAAAATGGACAACAACAAACTCTTCTCCATGAACTGGACATACAAGAGCTGTGAGAACTGCAGTGAGGAGATGGTGAGGGATATAGCAACATTTCTGCTCCTTATTATTGGTATCTGTTAACTTATACTGCTCATGTCACATCATGGTTTTTTTGTTTGTCTTCATGTTATAGTTAACAATGCCGCTATCAGAACAAGTTACGTTAGCCATGGTATACAGTGTTGAACTAGAACCCATATCATATATACAGACCCTAACCCAAACTCCAATGCCCACATTTTTTTCATTAAAACATTCATGCAAAATCCTATTGCAGATTTATTTCTTAATACTTACAGTAGCTTGTGATGTAACAATAACATCTTTAACAATGATATTACATAATTGGTGTTAAATAGACAATTTATTTCTTATATTTAACACCTTTTTTTTAGCACCAAGTGGCACATTCCTTACTATATCTTACTAATCATTATTCCATATCACTAGATGTTATTTGTTGCTGAAGTGAGCCTCAGCAACTTATGTTTTTGTACCTGGTCCCTCTTTCTTTAGGAAATACTATACACCAATACTCTTGTAAAATGCTTGCAGGGTTGAAGGAAAATGTGGCTATACTGAATAGAAAGAATACAACATCATGTTATCCAGTTCCATTAAAGTAAATAATGTGGCAAAGCTACAGGAAAAGTATCAAAGTTAACTACAATATGCAATCACCCACTACTTTTTATTATAGTAATCTTTTCCAGGACAGTTACTATTTTTTCTCTTCTTAAAATTACAAATAAAGTTAAACTGTGTATGTTTTTTCTGTTGTTCATCTTTCACTAATGTCTTTCTCCCACTATCAAAATGTCATTGTCTGTGTCACTTTCTCAGTAATTTGTGTTTTTTGTGTTATTACTTGAATCTCCTTGTACTTAATATCACTGTAACAACACAGGTCCTTAAGCAATAATTTGGTTTCTATTTTGTTCACTACTTGTTATGGCTATGGTGGCTTAAGCATCTTAGCTTTCAGTGCCTGCAATGTTTAGATTTTAATATTACAAATATACAATTTGTATGTATATAATAGTATACAGAGCAGTCTGGTCAACCCTTACTTATGGTGCCCTGCGAAGACCACATAGTTCCAACATCCTAAAGACTAGCCATAATCCCATAAATGTAATTGCCTAATTTAACTGTCATATTGCCTTCCTTTTTTAAAATTCTAGCTGTTGTAAACTACAAATGCCAGAATTCCTCAGCCACTGTAGCACCCACAACCTGAACAGTCTCAAATTTGTCAAAAATGTTTTGTTCTCTAGTTCAGTAGAGAAAGTTAATGACGTTTGGCCTGTTTCTCTCAAGGGTAAGTACTAAAACCAGTGAATTCATCAGAGTATATTTATTATTTATTATAACTATGAGCCCTAAAACCCAGACCAACTTGAATGGCCGCCCCCCTTGGCTACCCATAAGCCTATTTATATAAACTGTAGCTGTGCTTCTGAAGCAAACACACAATTTGTATCATTTGTATTATATTGACATGCACTGAAAATCCACTATATTTCTGTTTACCTGTTCTAATCTATTCCAGATATCAGATCATATCAAAAGGTCTCTTGTGTAGCTAGCCCCCTAAATGTACTCAGTCTCAGTACAGTCTGTAGTGAGATATAACCTAAAACTATGTGAGCATAATAATTCGTTCATCCTTATTAAAGTATCCACAGTGCTCCCTGCTGAAACCTCTGTCCTGTCTACGCTGTGTCTCAATGAAATTAATGATTGTACCCTTGGTCTATGTCAATTCAGCTGCATTCCCAACTGTGGTATAACAGTCCCTTCAAGGGCTGTTTTTCTATGATGTGAATGCATTGCAAAACTCATCTGTTGTGTCAGTACTGTTACTGTTACTTTGGCTCCTCTCATATATTCTTGCTGTCTGTGTACTGTTCCTAATCTTGTCTTATTGCATTAATACCGTATTCACAATTCTGTTTTGTGTTGTTACTTTGCCTCTACACAATCATTAACCAATTTTGTCCTGGTGAAGCAACTAGAGACTCAGCCCCAATACACCACAGCATTTTTAATAGAAAGCAATCAGCTCCTAGAAAAACAAATAAAAGATCTTAGTGGCGGAGCAGAAGTATCATTTTCCTAGTGGGTTCTATCCCATCCTTTCTAGTTACCTATATCCCACAGCCCCACATGTAGAATTGCTTTGTCCTTCAGCATGCAATGTTTTTATTCTGCAGTGAAAATCTATTTTTGTGCACAATAGGCCTACTTAGTGCCTTAGTTGAACCATGTCTCAAGCCCCCTATACTTCCCCTAGCTAATCACTACTATTTCTGATATGGATGGTCTTCTTATTGTACTTTTTAAGGGGAGCTTCTGTGCCTCTTATTATTTTCACAAGTTTCCAATGTCTTTTAGACAGGAGACATTTCTCTTCATTTTGTCAAGCATAACCATTCCCAGGAAACATCTGTGCCACAGATTTACTTCTACTTAATGTTTTGTATTTATAAAATGTATTTACAGTGGACTGACATTTTATACAGTGCTTTAAAGAGATCATTCACCCCAGCCATCAGCCGCTGCCTCTGTGGAAGTTAGAGTGTGTAATACCACACACAGGCATGTTAAAATTAAACTCAAGATGCTAATGCTCCAAGGTAACTGCTGAGCCACTATAAACAGATACCACCTCAAGTATAGCATAGTATAGGTTTGGGACCTGTTATACAGAATGCTTGGGACGTGGGGTTTTCCAGATTAGGTGTCTCTCCATAAATATAATGTAAATCTACAAAGAAAAATATTTATACATTAAATAACCCCAACAGGATTGTGTTTCCTCCAATAAGGATTAATTAAATCTTAGTTGGGAACAAGTACAAGGAATTGTTTTATTATTACAGAGAAAAGGGAAATCATTTTTAAAAAATTTAATTATTTGGTTTAAATGTAGTCTATGGGAGATGGTCTTCAGAGCTTTCTTTATATTGTGTTTCCGGATAAGGGATCCCATTCTTGTAGTCTAATTATCAACAGAAAAGCTCCAAACTGCTCTTTTGCTTATGTCACTTATATCTCATGATATTCTCTCATTACATTGATCTTTCCAGTGTTTCCATAATGCTCTTTACCTTTCAATAATAAAGCATATTTCATTACATCCTCTACAATGTACAATTTTGCTCTATAAGGTCTATGATGAATTATTTACTTACATTCCTAATGTTCCTGAAGGTACACTTTTTCATGCATTCAAGCCAGGTTTAAATAGCAATTTATACCAACCTGCAACAAGCAAAGGAAGGCTAGTACTTACTGCCTGGTTAGGAGCTCCTCTTCATAGTATGCACAACCAAATCATTCCCACACATGTATGGAGGTTTAAAGGAGAAGGAAAGCTACCAAGGCAGTTTATTGCCAATACATAAGCATAAGTGCAAGCTATAACGCAATATTTATTCTGTAGAATGCTTTACTATATCTGAGTAAACAGCTCTAGAAGCTCTCTGTTTGGGATAGAAGCTGCCATATTAGCTTGGTGTGACATCACTTCCTGCCAGAGTTTCTCCCTGCTCGCTCTCAGCTCTGGGCTCAGATTACAGCAGTGAGGAGAGGAGGGAGAAGGGAGGGAGAGAGGAGCAAACTGAGCATGCTCAAGCCAGTGCCCTGGAGGTTTAAGATGAAAGAAGGAAGTCTGATAGAGAAGCCCATGAGTACACAATAGAAGGAAAGAAATGTGGTGTTTCTTTTGTCAGATAACTCAGAACAGAATTACTTTGAGGGTTTAGTGGTGTTTTTATATAGACCTTTCTGATAAAGCTTTACTTAGTTTTAACCTTTCCTTCTCCTTTAATGCACCCAATCCTGATCCTAGTTTAACCAGTAGGATTGTTGCTTACTATGGTAAATGAGCCATATTATTATCCATAAGTTCTTATATAATTTAAAAGATTGCCTTTCTGCATTCTTGATTTAAATGACAGCTGCTTTACACCCTTCTCACATATTGTTTGAAATAGAATCTAAGGACAGAGTCAAGCCATAAGGCTAAGGGCACACAGAGCGTTGACTCCACCTCCATTCAGCTCCACTTTGTGTAGCAATGTAGAGGCGGAAGCTGAACTTGTGAGCGCAGTTTTACTGATGTGTGTAAGGGAGCAGATCCGCTTCTCTCAGTCTGCAAAAAAAACATAGGCTGGGAGCAGCAGATTGACACTGAGTGTGCCCTCAGCCTAATAGTTCACATGATCTGTTTGTATATTGTTTTTGGAACTTCACAAGACTGCAGTTAAAAAAAAAAAGTGCTTCTAAATTCCCCTTAGTGTTCATTCAGAAAAAACCTAAAAAACAAATCTAGTGAGGCATGCAAACCACAATGGGAAGGAGTGCAACTTAGAGAAAGAAAGGGTCAGAAGGAGGGGATGCCTATTTGCCACCCCACCCGGCTCATATGACTACAATGCTGTGGCTCCTAATTTTTTCACTTTTAAAAATGCCTCAGAGGCGTAATTGACCTTTAATGTTTTTAATATGCATTTGGCTACATGTTCGTAGAGTTTCAAATGCCCCTGTATGCAAGCCCTTGTATAGTCTGTTAGCATGGCATTAATTTTCTGGAAAACCTGATATGTAGAAAGCTCTAAATTCAAAGCTCTAAACACAGTACTTTGTACTTGATACAAATTAAGATATCATTAATCAATCCTATTGGGTTTAATTAATGTTAAAATGATTATTTAGCAGACTTAAGGTATGGAGATCCAAATCTAAGGTATGGAGGTCCCAAGCATTCCAGATTAATCTTTTACTCCCATAAATGCATTCATACTAGCAAGAATGTGAATCGCTGGCAGGATGGCATAAGTGTTGCTGAAGCGACACTTATTCCATCCTGCTGAAGATTCACATTCTTGCCAATATGAAGGCATTTCCGGGAGATTAATCGCCCACAGTAGCTAAGATTTATCGCAGGTGACTAAAGCATTAAGATATAGTGCTAATATGTTAGATGGCATTTTCACAGTATCTGTGAAAGAGATAATAGGGCTCATTTAGAAAAGCTCCAGTGTCTGATTCAGTGGAGTGTGCCATCAAATGCTGGGATGTTACAGTTCCAGTAAACTCACACCGATACAAGCAGAAAATACAAACTTCTTGCAGATTTTTTACATGATGTAGAGAATGATATTCTGAGACAATTTGCAATTTGTTTTCAATTTGTTTTATTTGTGGTTTTTGAGTTATTTAGCTTTTTATTCAGCAGCTCTTCAATTAGCATCTTAAGCAATCTGGTAACTAGGGTCCAAATTACCCTAGCAACCAAGCATTGATTTGAATAATAGATCAGTAATAAAAAGTAACAATAACAATACATTTGTAGCCTTACAGAGCATTTGTTTTTTTTGAAGGGAGTCAGTGACACCCATTTGAAAGCTGCAAAGAGTCAGAAGATAAATGCAAATAACTATAAAAAAAATTAATAATGAAAACCAATTGAAAAGTTGCTTAGAATTGGCTGTTCTATAACATAATAAAAGTTACCTTAAAGGTGAACCACCCCTTTAATTGTCGTAGTGATGAGCGAAATTTTCAAAAGTTTCACTGCAAAAATGACGACTCCTATGGGTGAAAATTGTTGTGTGTCAAAATTTCGTTGCGCAGTTTGTCCTGCGTCAAAATTAATTTTGTTGTCCATAGACTTCAATCCATTTTGGCGAATTTTCGCTGTTTTGTTAATTTTGCATGAAACAAAATGGGTCTGATTCACCTATGACTAATTTTGTCAGACACATTGGGTGAGGGAACCAGTTCTTTTTTTTTGCTTCTTGCATTTATGTTCATGTTTGTCTTTCTGTCTGTCCCTTATTTGTTGTTCCAAACTGGGAAACAAAAGGCCAGTTGTAAACAAATATATATGAATCTTAATTAGTATTTTTTCAGGTCATGCGTGTCTTTTTGCACCCCACAGTTCATTCAGTATAATAAGAAGATCTCTTACCACAACCTTGAGCGTTTTCAAAGCCGAGTGGAGTTTATAGGGAATCCCATTAAAAATGACTTAACGGTGATGATCCACGACATCCAGCTACAAGACGAGGGATACTATTACTGTTATGTTCTGAATCCACCAGACCGAGATAGAGGCGTTGGAAAAATCCACCTGGAAGTTCGAACAGAGGGTTTGTAATGCTAAGAGATTAGAGGAGGCTATGTACCTGTGTGTGTTTGGATTGCAAGGTTATTATGATGTCCCATAACTAAGAGCCAGACCTTGTTGCAAGTGCTTATTTAATATGCATGTGTGACAGTGGATGCAAGAGGCAGCAAAGATTAAAAAGAGACATTATAGGAATTATTTATTATGCTGTGTAAAACAAAAGGTGAATTTATCAAGGTGTGTTTTATTTTATGAACTGAGAACGGCAGATTTGCCGGCGTTATTTTATATTGCTTCCGGTGGTATTCACTCTAAGAAAAAACTCATAAAAAATGTATGCAGTTTTTCCCGCCATTTTTGACATGGCCAAGCCTGGTGATATGTGGGGGTATATTTATCAAAGAGTGAAGATAAAGGTCACCACAGTGCCACTCTCCATTCATTTCTAGGGGATTTTGAAAGGTGTATTTATCAATGGATGAACCTTCACTTTCACCCATTGATAAATACTCTTTTACTTTTACTTTCACTCTAGAGGACTGTGGACTGTGACGACCTCTAACTTCACTCTTAATAAATATTCCCCTATGTCTGTGTGTATCTGGTCTCTCAGTACATATGGCATCTGTGTGCATCTGTTTTAAAGGGGACCCTTCACCCAAAAAAATTATTCAAAATCCTACTTTATCACATTAGTCAAGCAAAATGAACTTTAATTAAACTATATAAATTGTTTGAATCTTGTTTCCTTCAGTCTGGGAATTCAAAATGATAGCAAGCAGGCAGCAGCCATTTTGTGTGGACACTGTTATTAAGGCATCATCTCAGAATCTTGTTTGTGCACCAGAATGGGGGACACGATGTCCATCCCCATGCCCTGGCTACACAATTAAATGATGAAGAGAATGGGGGAATGTGTGGAGAGCAGTGACATCTAGGAAGTGCTGAATGGAAAGTGAAAGTAATTGTCTGCCTCGCCTCTATGCCCATGGCATAGAGGAGGGGCAGACAATATTTGATTGACAGCTGACATTTTTAAATGAGTTTACAACAGCTATGAATGCTTTAATAAAAAAATTAAATTGGATTTCATGTTTAATTTGAAAAGGACTTTTATTATACAGTTTTTTGTGTCTGGGTGACAAGTCCACTTTAAAGGAGCAACTATGGGATCTGTTACCCAAAAGCCTGTTATTCAGAAAGTTCTGAATTATGGGACAGCCATCTCCCATAGATTCCATTTTAATCAAATAATTTAAACATTTAAAACATGTTTCCTTTTTCTTTGTAATAATAAAAAGGTACTTTGTACTTGATCCCAACTAAGATATAATGAATCCTTATTGGGGACAAAACAATCCTATTGAGTTTATTTAATGTTCACCTTATTTTGTAGCAGACTTAACGGTATGGAGATTCAAATTATGGAAAGATCCCTTATCTGGAAACCCCAGGTCTTGAGCATTCTGGATAACAAGTCCCATAACTATAAATATAATAAAAGAACATTTACCTGGCAGTTAGACGATACTAGGATACCATAGGGGTCATTTACTTAGTGAACCACAGTTGCACTTTTCTGCAGTATGTTGTAGGAAAAATGCCATTCATTAAAGGTACTTGCATCAACATGCGCTCCTTGCACATCCATATAGTCGCACTCAACATTGCTGCCTTTCTCTTGACTCTTGTTCCAAATTAACTGCAATTGCATCTAATGATGCATGTTGCTGTGGAAACTCTGGAGTTACCACCAGCTCCAAACCAGATGGCAGCTCCAGGGTTCCTACAGAGACTTGCATGCAGGTTCATTTGGTGCAACTGTTGTTGCAGCATGGTTGCACCAAATGAATCGGGTACACAGTTACTATCAAGCCAAAAATTATGCCAACCAGATATTGCATATGATTTATGTCAAAGTGCAAGTGGAATTGCGTTTGATACAACTTCCCCTGCTGACTGCAATAATCTTGGAATTATGAGAAAATACAAACTATAAAAAACTATGCATCCAAAATCACACTTTGCACACTGCAGTGCAGTATGGAAATGTCCTGTGTCTATTCTATAGGAGTGTATGCCAGTAAATAAAGGAGGAGATCCTATGCCAATGTGTTTATTCTGTATGTATGTATGTATGTATGTATGTATGTATATACTGTATGTAGGTATGTATGTATGTATGTATGTAGGACAGCGAGGACAGGAAGAGACCAGATGCCCATGTCTGTTCTGTAGTATATAATGGTGAATACAGAAAAATTAAAGGGAAACTATGACTGAAAATGAAAATGTGATATAATCTTTTCTCATAGAAATGAGACATTTTCCAAGTTCTCTGCCATCTCTTATAATGAATGTATTATTTACTATTCACCCCTCAGCCATTTGTCTCTCTGCATGCAGCTTTGTGTTGTAGTTGGTTATTTTTCAAGTCAGCTGTAATAGTCACTGTCTAGGCAAAGGGGGCACACAAGCTGAGAACTGTCCATCAAAATGTAACTCTGACTGCTGCATATAGAGAGACAGATTGCTGAGAGGGTTACAGTAACAATTCAGAATTTTACATAGATCATCTTTAAAAAGTTGCACGAGAGGAAACTTATACAGTGTTAACTTTAACATTTTCACAAAAGGTCGCCTTTAATTCAAGGCTTGTAGGCAACTTAATTTACATAGAATTCTATTTACATAGAAACTCTTGCTTGTGATCCTTTCAATTAAGTCAGGTATTCTTTCTACGTGTATCACAGAGGCAGACAGACAGTCTCAGTATAAGTGACAGGCACTGCTGTGTATATTACACTGGTGAGCAGAGATGCTCACATTGACACACATATTGACACACAACACAGAGTCACATTGACAAAAAGAGCCAGACTCATTTATTTGTATCCAAGTGACAGACATGGGCAGACTCTCTACAAGTAAGACTGACGAGCACTGTTTTTCTTCCTTTATGTATCTCATAGAGACACAGACTCGCTGCACCAACTACCTACCGAGTGCTAATTAATATTTACCGTTTACTGCTATATATTGTCTATAGTCTATTGTAATCTTGCTACAAGTATTTAGTTAAAAAGTAGGTGTTTGTCAGTCTCACAAACTATGTAGCCATGACTAGTGCTGACGGCCAGAGATAGCCCCACCTACTTATTTTCTTCTTTTTCAGACCCTCCTGAGAGGGATTCTACAGTTGCAGTTTTAGTTGGTGCGTCTGTGGGAGGATTCCTGGCCATTGTGATACTTATCCTAGTGATTGTAAAATGTGTCAGACGAAAAAAACAGCAAAACCTCAATTCTGAGGATCAGAAAACAGAAGAGGAGGTGAAGACTGATGGAGAAGGCAACGGTGGAGGAGAACTTAAAGTACGTGACCTATAGTAGTTATAGGAAATTACAGGAGAAGAAAGAGTATAAAGGGAGACACATATGGGAGCAGTCGGAAATTACTGTATTGTAGATACTGTAAAATATCACCAAAAAAATGATCATAGGGAATAACAGTGAAGCATGAAAATGATTTGATCCTCCATTTTTCAGTAACACACCCCAGAAGTCCATGGTTGTTGTGTCCCCTATTTTAGGTTAGTTTTTGGGGGCTCGCAAGTTGTTTGGCAGCACTGTTAAATATTGGTCATACATGACTAGAAATTAGGTAAACACCAAATGCAGAACTGAATTTGGACCCTAGTTTGAAACACGCAAAACTAATTATCACTGTCGATATCCGCTTGGTCTAATGTCACGTCTTATTTAGGGTTAGGATTGGTTCAAACAAGACCGAGGAAGCCTCCAAAATCAGAATCCTGTAAAAAACACTGGTTTGTTCAAAGTTCTGGGATTCAGTGTATCCCTACATAAATCAGTTGTGTCTCTTTCCCCTCTACAGTCCTTAGTTACTGAAAAGTTACTCACAAGTGGCACTTAATGCAGTCACCCAGCGACAAATCGCTTCTTCTTCAGACGAGTAAGTTGCCTTACACGGGAAACTTCGGGCGACTTTGGAAAGCTGAGTGATCCGAGTGCCATCATGTTGGCGATTTACATTGTAGCCGGCGGGAAGGCAGTTCGGGGAAATTAGTCGCCCGAAGAAGCAATTTGTTGATTGGTGAATAATCTCCCGAAATAGCAGCGTGTGTCTCTGCCCTAATAGTCATACTTATTAAATATGTCTGTGCTAGGTTAAAAGAGCTCAGATGCACAGAAGTCTCAAAAAATTTGTATACATTTTTTGATATGTATATCCTGATATAACCAAGCTGAAGTTGATTTTCAAGCATCATAGGCAAACAAAGCTTGTGGTGTATACAAAGTTTTTGATGGTACAGATATGGGATCCTGCCAGCTCCAAATTACGGGATGGAGATCTCCCATAGACTTCATTTTATCCAAATTTTTAAAAGTGATTAATTTGTCTCTGTAATAATAAAAAATAGTACAGAAAATCCCAGGTCCAGAGCATTCTGAATAACAGGTCCCATAGCTGTACTTTCATTTTAAATATACGTTTAACTCATTGCTTTGTATTTCTGTACATGCACTGGAACATGTGCGCCATTACTAGAGCACCATAACACTGTTACAGTAGCATTTCAGAACTGATTTGTTTGAGCTTATCTGCAATATTCTATCTCCTTCTTAACTTACACTTTATTTTGCCACCATTGCTCTCCCTCTCTTTCAACAGGCAGCCATCCCTGAGGTTCCTTGACCTGCCCTGGCTCCTAACAAGCACATACAATCTGATGCTGTTTCCCAGGGACACGATGCTGCTATTATAAATGTGTTGATTATTCTCTGGTAACAGTATCAACTATTATTCCCCTCCAGAACATGACAGTGTGCATGTGATACTGGCAAACTAAAGGTAGTCTCTTCCTTGAAGAACTGAGGCCCCCCGCCAGTGGGAGTCCCATTCCTGTGTATCACATATCTGAAGCATGTGACACCAGAGCACTGGGGAATCCCATTTGTCTTAGAAAAACCAAGGAACTGCTGCATGTGTTTGTATGTGTGTGATGTGTGTGTGCTTTGGGGGCAATGAAAACATTTATTTTATAGGATAGACTGTCAGATGTGCCAACAATCTATTGTGCAAAACTTAGACTCCAAATAGGACTCTCAGATTTTTGGGCCCTCCCAGCCAGATCACTACCCACCAAACATGAGGTATAGAGCTAGATATGCCCAAGTATATCTTCTCATTTCTGTGTAAGTGTGTCAGTGACAGTCTAGGGGAAACTGACAACCTATAAAATATATGTAGACATTTAGGGGCAAATTTACTAAAGGGCGAAGTGACTAACGCTGGAGAAAATTCGCCAGCGTGACGTCATTTCGGTACTTCGCTGATTTACTAATGGTCGCAGGCATAACATCGCTAGCAAAGGAGACAAACACTAGCGCAACTTCATACTCTAACGCCAGGAGAATTTACGCTCTGGCAAATGGACATAACTGGGCAAATTCAATAAGATGCCAATTTTACTGAACGTTAGCTGTTCCGCCAGACTTGCCTTCGCCAGCTCAGACCAGATGAAGTGCAATGGAGTGTATAGGACTTCCTTAATTTTTTTGTTGAAAAATTTTCTAAGTCCCAGAAAACCCTAGCGTCTTTTCACTTTTTCAGGGTGATAGGCTGCAACAGTCCGTAAATTTTTTTTTGGGTACCCGGGTTCCCCCCTACATTTTCTAACATTTGGAACATAAACTATACACTGGGCTCATGTGTAGAGCATTATAACAACTATTTTATTTTTTTAAGGTTCCCTGGGCTTGTGTAATGTAATAAATTTTCTGCAACATATACGTGCATTTAACTTTCACTCCTGCCGTATGCAAATTAGCCAACACTAGCACAACTTCGCTTTGCTTGGTGAAGTAACGCTAGCACAACTTCGCCAGCGGATGTCGCCCTGGACGTAACTTCGCATGTTAGTGAATTAGCGTTGTCTCTGCGAATTTACACCTGGCGAAGTGTTGTGATGTGAGCAAAGCGGACACTAGCGCAAATTCAGCGCTTAGTGAATCTGCCCCATATTTGTGTGTAGAGCCAAGCAAACGTGACTAGTTCCACTCTTTCAGCAAGTGGTGGACCAAACTGGGCTTATCCAATTGTTAAGATTGATGGTTTAACTGGTTCACATAGGTGGCCCATATGGACACTTCTGCAGACAATAGAAAGTCTTTACTTTTGTCTAAAAACAATGGATTGTACTATGTAAAGTAGTATTGTCTTAGAAAATTGTTTTAGTGTTGTTTAGGTTATAAGCACTTTTTATACATAGAGAATAGTAGTCATGTCACTATTCTTATGTCCTCTCTGGCAAACAACAGAAGCCCAGTCTTGATTTGGAACAGGTTCTGGATATGTTAATGTCATGGATATGGAAATGCTATTGATAGGCTGTGACACACAGTGGAAAAACATCATATCTCCATGTGGAGATATCTCCAGGTGGAAAAAAACACCAGTAGCACCAGTGCAGATTTACATTAATGGTAACCACCTATTGGAGTGTGTGCACATGGGGCAGATTTCGGCCTGAAAAATGCACACTTGAACAGAAAACACCATATGTGAGATTAGATTTGGGATCGAAGCCAGCATCCAATAGGCCAAAAGCAAAATCAATTATTCTTCATCTTAATGGCTAATTAACATTTACTGCACTGTTGCTTGGAAGGTCTGTGGCTGAAGTAACAAAGAAGCGTTGTTTGAGGCAAATTAATATATTAAATTTATAAACTATACAGAATAATTATCTTTGGCAACCTTTTAATGTGATTCTCAGCTGAATGCCTATTGTTCTCAGCCAAAGAACTGTCTAAATTAGCCATGATTAGTCATGATTAGATACTGATCTAGATAAAAAATTGGTTTGGGTCTATAACTGGGCAACAATGGATTGCCAAATCAGTTTAAAGTGGCTGCATTGGCAGCCAATATTTGCCTGTGCATGGTCACTTTAACACTGACAGTCTATGACGGACTAAGGGCCCCCTTTGTGTATGTGTGTATGATATTCTGTAAGATCTGTTTGTGTGTGAGACTTGGGGCCTTTGAAAGTATTGGAGTTTGCCCTGTTTTGCGTGTAACTGATAGAATGGGACAGTCCATTAACAAAGTCACTGCCAGCTTCTTGTGATGACACAGCCTTTTAAATTCT
Organism: Xenopus laevis; assembly: GCF_017654675.1. Classification (NCBI taxonomy): domain Eukaryota; kingdom Metazoa; phylum Chordata; class Amphibia; order Anura; family Pipidae; genus Xenopus; species Xenopus laevis. The sequence continues at coordinate 82,960,136 of NC_054383.1, forward strand.
TGTAATATTAAGGACTGGGTTTGTGTGATAAATGCATATCTCTTTGTATAGTCACTGCATGTCATGACTAGGAAGAAAACTGTTACACTGCACTATATGTGTTCATCTGTATTTTAAAGATGACTGCTGTGATGTAAGCAACTCTTAACGCCATCAATCCTGGGTGGAACCCAGTGCTAAGTAATTTTCTGCTGATTTCTTTGGTGTCATTATTTCAGGATCAATAAAATATCTAAGCCAAAAGACTCAATATGTGACATGTAACCAGGGCAGCCATCAGGGGAGAGAGTTGTAGGGGGCCCCCCCGAGGGTAAGGGGGCCCGTCCACGCCACATTTACTTGATTAGTCGGGCCCCCCACCTTTCTGAGAGCTGCTGACTTCAGTGCGGTGGGTGCAGCCCAGGGGGCCCAAATGTTGTCGTATGGGGCCCTGTGATTTCTGATGGCGGTCCTGTATGCATGTAACCAAACCACATCCAATAATGCATCACATTTCGATAAATATACAGTATAATGTATACTTGTGTGTTGGTGTGTGTGTGTGTGTGTGCATATGTGTTTATCCAAAATAATGGAAACACCTGCATACACTACAATATAGAGTTGCTCAGACCTATCAAATTGAACAACACCCATAATTATAATTTAAATAATGAGGGGCCTTCAGCAAGGAGATCTGTTGTGACCTACTGGTCACGTGATATTTACAGATAACCAATTCAGCTGTTTTGTTTTTCTTGACCAAAGATGCTCATGTTAATGATGTGCTTCCCTTTGGACTGTCATACTAACATCAATTTAGCCACTATTTTTTGTTAGACAACAGCAAATTCTGCAGTCTTTATCACTGTAGTTCCTTCAAAATGTTCCCTAAATAATCCCCACTCAAAGTTACTGAATGTTCTTCCTGTAGTCATGATGGCCAAGCAGAACATTTTTAAGGCATGGTCCCATGACCATGATTGGATTTTGCTTAATTAACTCAGTAGCCGGCTTTAATTAGGGGTGCACTGAATCCATAATTTTTGAAATACCAAATCTTTCACAAAAGCTCTGGTCAAATACCAAACCAAAACCTAATTTGCATATTCAGATTTGATATGAATGCAAGAATTTTAACAAAAACTTGTCATATCCTGTTGTCACAAGACGTTTAGGGTTCTGCCAAACTGAAGCCAAACAGTAAGGATTCATTTGAATCAGAATCCTGATAAAAGTGTTTCTTTTATTTTGTAGCTACCTGCATGTATAGTTAATATATATTGTGTGTGTGTGTAGAGTGGAAGTTACCTGCTGGTCTCAGACATATCCCAAGGACTCTGTTATTACATGGGTAAAGGCTAGAAGAGGAGCACTGACTGTTGGTCTAGTTCCTCCATTGTAGGTTGGCATGGCCCCCCCTGGAGACATAACAAAGGGGCATCACAGTTTAACACTATAGCAAACATAAGGTAAATGACTTAGGCATGCTATACCAATGTGTGGAGATCAAGCACTGACACTTCTCATCAGTAACACTGATAGCTAAGTCCTTGCAGTAGGGTGCAGTTTACCTCTAAGGGGGGAATTCACAAAAGTGTCGGGAACGAAAAAATGTCTTGAAAGTGTCGTAGCAACAGCCGACAAATTCACAGAGCATTTCTCCTCCAATTTTTCCGGCATGTACGACATTTTTGAATTTGTGTCGTTAAAAGTGGGCGTGGTTTTTTCGGAACCACTTTTCCCGACATTTTAATGAATTACTCTTAAACTAATTTTTTTTACAGACAATTTTTCAGACACTTTAGGCTCTCCAAAATGAAAATGCTAGTCAAATTGTCTTTTAAAAAGTCTTGATAAATGTCGTTTGTACGATGAAAAGATATACGACATTTTATAAAATTGACAGACTTACGAGACATTCAGAGATCGTAACATCTGCCTTTGTGAATTTGCCGTTCGTACGACATTTTACAAATTTGTCGACCGCCACTTCTAGGTTACTTATTTTACCGACACTTTTGTGAATTCCCCCCTAAGTCTCTAAGTTGAATCCACACACTGCTCCAGTGGCTATACACTGTAGAACCCCTTTGCCCACTACCCATTACATTGGTCTTTCACAAGAAATTCTTGTTATAGCTGCTCTCAATACTATGAGCCCTACATAATCACTGGTTGTTGATATCTCATACCATCAAATAATGTTAGGCTTTTTAATGTTATTTAACTTACACGCCATTATTCTACAACACCTGGTGAAGTAAATAGAATATCTAGCCCTCACCAGGGGAAAGACATACTGATGGGCACCTGCCCATTATATAGTGGATAATGTACCCCCTACTGTAATTTATAAAGATAAAGATATTATAAGTCACCGAGGAGTTATGTGACCATATAAAAGCACGAGGCTGGGGTTGGGAGGGGGGGGTCTTAGGGGTCAGCGGCAAAATTTTGGTCGCCAGCGTCAAGTTTTGGTTGCCGTGCCGCGTCAAATTCAGAGGCCTGTGGGCCCGATATAAACGGCGCGTTCTGACGTCAAAACGTGCAGTTTATAAGGATATAATCTACAATCTGGTCCCATAGGGAAATGACCAGACTGTAGATTATATATAGATCCTCCAGGGGAACTTTACTTGCTACACCTCAATCCAAAGCAGTGTCGGACTGGGATACCAGGGGCCCACCCAAAAACCTTAGACCAGGGGCCCACCAAGAAAATTTAGACCAGGGGCCCTCTGTCAGTACTATTATTCTTCATCTCCTAGCTCAACCTCTATTTATAGTTTTACATACTATAATCTATTATTCCATCTATTTAGCCTCTTTGTTCTCATAGAAATAGGGAATGGCCTTGAAATAGACCAAATGTTTAGCAGCACAAGGGACCACTGACACCTTGGCCCACCGGGAGTTTTCCTGGTATCCCTGTGGGCCAGTCCGACACTGATCCAAAGCACTAAAAAGATACCCCTGGTACTAAATATACCTGACCTTTGGTTAAACCATATTAATGGGGCCTAGTGAACTTTCTAGTGGAGCTCTGTGTGGCCATTTTTCTTACCTTTCCCAGGCATCCCTAGGCACGCTTAAGGTCTCCATACACAGGCTGATAAAAGCTGCAGACAGACCGAGTCAGCAGCTTATTGGGCCGTGTGTGGGGCCATCTGACGGGCTTCCCCGATTAATATCTATCGGGCAGGTTAAAAATCCTGCCTATTGCGGCCGCATCTATGCGGTCCTGCGATCTGACCAAACGTATCGGATCCATTATGATAGGATCATAGGGCCCTAGGGCTCACAATCTAATCAGACCGATATTGCCCCACTTCAATGTGGGCATATCGGGGAGAGATCCGCACGTTGGGCGACATTTCCAAACGAGCGGATCTCTACATCTATGGCCACCTTTAGACTGGTGCATTAGAGTAACATTTCTGGATTTTACTATTGTGCATGTGTGAGTCTAAAGCTGACCATACATTTAAAAAGCTGCTTGTTTGACGAGGTCGCCAAACTAGTGGATCTTTCCTCGATATGCCCACATTAAGGTGGCTGATCCCATCATTTGACCCAAGATCATGATTGTAAATGCAGGCTGTCGGGGCAAGGATCGAAAGGTTACAGTGTGGAGTTCCAAAGTTCCATGAACCCATATATTTTTATTCTAAATTCCACTGGCCCAGGAAAAACTAAGTTATTGAATTTACATGGGATGCTTAACAGATTGGCACCACCGGTGAATGAAGCTTACTTTGCTCTTTAAAGGGATACTGTCATGGGAAAAAATGTTTTTTTCAAAATTAATTAGTTAATAGTGCTGCTCCAGCAGGATTCTGCACTGAAATCCATTTCTCAAAAGAGCAAACAGATTTTTTTATATTCAATTTTGAAATCTCACATGGGGCTAGACATATTGTCAATTTCCCAGCTGCCCTAAATCATGTGACTTGTGCTCTGATAAACTTCAATCCTTCTTTACTGCTCTACTGCAAGTTGGAGTGATATCACCCCCCTCCCTCTTCCCCCCCCAGCAGCCAAACAAAAGAACAATGGGAAGGTAACCAGATAGCAGCTCCCTAACACAAGATAACAGCTGCCTGGTAGATCTAAGAACAACACTCAATATTAAAAACCCATGTCCCACTGAGACACATTCAGTTACATTGAGAAGGAAAAACAGCAGCCTGCCAGAAAGCATTTCTCTCCTAAAGTGCAGGCACAAGTCACATGACCAGGGACAGCTGGGAAATTGACAAAATGTCTAGCCCCATGTCAGATTTCAAAATTGAATATAAAAATATCTGTTTGCTCTTTTGAGAAATGGATTTCAGTACAGAATTCTGCTGGAGTAGCACTATTAACTGATTCATTTTGAAAATTTTTTTTTTCCCATGACAGTATCCCTTTAACAAACCAAAATAGAAATGTTCAAACCTGGAAGAGTGGAATGGATTTTCCTACTAAATCTTAAAATGTATACAAATCTTGCAAAATGTTTGAACCTGAAGAGGAAGTGATCATGCGGGGGCTAGACTAAACCAGGACCCTTAGCAAATAAAGAGGCAGTGATAAATTGATTGCATTTGTATTTTGTTCTTATTGTATGTTTTAAAATCTTCTCTGGAATAGGCTGATTATAAATTATTTCTTCATGCCTATGGGTTGTTAATGTGGGCTTGACATAATGTATACATGGATATAGAGTATTTCCATTTTCTGGTATTACAGGCCTCTTAATAAGAGAGAGGAAAATTTTTGCTTTGAAGGCATCAGCCAATTGCTTTGTCTAAATTTAAAAGGGCCATGCTATAAACACAATGGAAGTCTATTCAATTATAGGCCTTTCAGAAAGGAAAAGGGCATGCCCCGCTTTTAGTAGAAAGATGGACTTATCTTAAGGATATTATTTTAAACAGTGATAGTAATAATGTTTTGGAAAGTACCTCCATAAGAGGTTTTAATGACTGACAAATAACAGCCACAAGAAAGGGATAGATTTTTAAGCAAATTGAAAATAAAAGCTGACTGCTACAATGTGCTTGTGCTGCATTTACAGCCCTGCTGAATACAATAGTCTTGTACTTGAACAAAAAGGTGACTCTTACAGTCGCTCACACTGCAGCCATAAAGTAATAGGGCAGAAGTGTAACAGTACCGTTGTGTGGGCTGCCTTTCCGGGTGTCCTTTTGATTCCATTCACTGGCTCAGGTAGGCCGCTGGCATGGTTCTGCTAACCTCCCACTGCTGAGAGAATAACAACTGAAATGCATCCAAAAGCATATTACTATCTCTGTTACACATGTATGCAGAACAGTACTTTTAAGCAAAAAAAAAAAAAAAAAAATATATATATTATATATATTTAAACACAAAAATATTTTGTACCGCCAGGAATATGTAATGGCTATTAAGAAGTCAGGAGAAAAATACCCAGATATAATGCATCAGTTTTTTTGCCTTCCTCAGGATCAGTTTTAAAGCCTGAACATGCCATTCTAAAAAGTATATTTGTGTATGCACAGTTTATGTGTGTATATAATAACAGGAACAGACAGTTGAATGGGAAGCCATCACATATAGCAAGCAGCTGATGGGGAGGTTCTAACCGGATGCCTAGTATAATTGCACCTGTCAAGTCCCTTGATGCTGCAGTGTTACTGGAGTTATATTAAAATGTACGTATTTATTTCTTTGCATGTATAGAAATATACATTCCCAGTGCAGCGGTGCAGAGAGGCACCCACAAGAGCTGACCGCTAATCTAATAGCCACTGCTCTCCTCTTGTGAATAAAAACGTTTCTGCACATCAAGGTTTACATGCAATTTATTTTCTCCACAACAGTAATTATAATGAATTATAAATTATGATGTAGCCCGATGTAATTTAATAAGGATATTAGAAGTCAATTCAAAGTTTAATTTCACAGTATAATAATTATAGTATTATAACATTCTATACTACTATGTTTATAGCCTTCATGATGTTCAATTTTTTTTGTTGGGCTTCGCTAAAAAAACTGAGCAATTCAAGCGATTCAAGTTTTTCCCGATGGAAAGTTTTTGGGTTGTTAACCCTGCCTTCACTGATTCGAGTTTTTTACATTTGAGTTTTTCCTTAAAGGGGAACTATCGCGAAAATGAAAATTTAATATAAGCTTCATCATACTGAAATAAGAAACTTTGTAAATACAATCAATTAAACCAATGCCAATGCATATACCAGGCCTCATTTTGATAAAAGCTGCATGTGTGGGTATAGATGTTCACCCTGAATCTGTTTTAAAGAAACATATTCTTGGATCAATGACATAACAGCCTTTTTATGGACACTGCATATATACAGTAGTTTAAATACCTCTGTTTGCCTTATAAAAGACCGAGGCATGCCTGGATTGGGTCATCACCTCTGACCAATTTGTCCTTATGCTCTTGTTTCACCTTTAAATGTTCATTTGCAATTGGGCTGGATTAGATTTTTGGACTCTGGACTCCCATTCCCAGCCCACTTCATAATCTTCCTGGACCTCTGCATTAAAGGGGAAGTCTATGTACTGAAACAATAAAAAAATCTAATTTATATTAAAATACATAAATAAATCATACCTACTCAAGTCAACATGTTATTATAACTGAACTACATTGTGCTGTACAACCAACGACCTCTGCACAACATTCAAAACAGATGATACAGCAGGGTTGACTAAGAAAGCAGACACTGCCATTCCTCAAACTACATATCATATGGCAAGATACACCTAACAAGCTTGCAATCTCCTGAGAACACTCAGACTGAGCACCTAAGATGTCTGTAAGGACAACCTAGAACCTGCGTTGACATTAATTCAGGTATAGTAAGACTAACTTAGAGATCTTTAGTGTTTATAAATCACACATTACAAAAATTAGACAAACTCCCTTTCAACCAGTGTCAGGGGCATCCAGGGAAATTTTTCATGCAGTTCAGCCTTTAAACTAAAAATATATATTATACAGCAGCGCTTACACATATAAACTAGAAAGCTCTATTACATTTAGAGTGACATCACGTTTTACAGGAATAAAGAACCCCTGCATTAAACCATACAATTCATATACAGGCTATAAAAATACAGTGGGGCTTTGCATCTTAGGCAACCCCAAATATAAAACTTTGCAGAATGAAAGCAAACTTTCCAATATACCTCAAAGGAGGTGTAGAGTCAACTCACTAAATGAAATTTAGGGTATCCTTCTACGTACATCAAAATGCAACATAATATGGATTATTTTTTTTTACTTTCTATCTATGGCTTCTGTTGCCCTTGGACAAATCAGACAGTCACTGTGTTATAATCCGAATTAATATAACAGCAAGGCTCCTGTTTAAGGCACCTCTGTATTATAGCCAGATTGAACAGAACAGCAGAGTTCACAAGAGTACATTTAAAACCTCTGTATTATACTCTAAAGTAATATAAGGGTACATAAGGGACCTCTGTATTAAACCCAAATTGGGCATGCAGTAGTATATAAAGGACATTTGTATTACTCAGAGACTAAATATAGCAGCAGGAGTCCTGGAAAGTAAAGAAACTCTGTATTGCACAAAAAATAATAGCAGGGCTCAAAAAAGTAAGTAACGCACCTCTAAATACAGAGTCGGGAAATCAAGAGACCCCTTTAATACACTTACTCTATGAATGTCACACGAGGGCACAGCACAAACACATACTGTAAAGCCGAAAAGACGAAACATAAATACACATAAAAATGGGTAGAATCAGAAAAGAATGGGAATTCAAATCACAGTACATGGCATACTGGGATACTGTGGTCTGAGTAACATACATCACATGGTACCTCACAGAAATGTATAGCAACGTCTCTATAGTAGTGCTGCTATTTCAGACATGTTAATACATATATATCAATAATAATAATAATAATAATAATAATAATATGTGTGGAGAAAAACACACTCACCCATTGAACAGTGTCTCCAAACAGTAGATCCTTAGTGCTTGTACATCCTAAGCTCTCTAATTTGTTTTATCAGCATCTCATTCGCAAAGCGCCTACATCTCTTGTCTTTATTGTACCCCTCTCTGCACCTGATTCTACTAATGTAGAAAACTGACAGTGATACCTTTCTACTAATGCCAACTTGGTTCTCTTCCTTTCTTACTCTTCTTCACTGCCTCTCTCCTTCCTCTGGTGCACCTCATCCAAAAACTGCCTTCAGGACCTAGCTTGTCTCTTCTCCCTGTCCCATGTGCTACATGCCACCCCCTCCCTTCAGATCTTTTTTATGACCCCGAGTTGTGATGCAGACAAGCTATACATGCTGCACTGTATATTGATAATAGATATCCCTGCACAGATATTGTGCACAGCACTTGCAATATGAGTAACCGGAGCAGTAAAATGATTCCTTTACAATAACCTAATATCTATACCCTGCTAATGAATATATTGCTCTCCATAATGCTAAGAGCTTCAACGATTTACTGTTACCTAGTATTACAGCTAAGAGACTTGGGACTCGAAATGTATAGTAAGTATGACCTACAAATATTCATTAACCCATTTTAAGGTATTGTGAATGTATATGTTGATAATGAACATCCCACTTATTATAATGGCATAAATCCCCTGACCTTCAAACTGGTGAATTACAAATCCCATCATCCTCTGCCAGGTTACACTGGGAGTATGTATTAAAGTATGATTAGTGAGTGACAGCTCCTCTAAAAGCAAATGAAAGCATATATTACAGAAATAAAAATGATCACATATGAAATGTATCTTTAACATTTCTGGTGAAATCACACTGCAACATAATGTTCTGTTCCCTTTAGGATTTCAGCCTTTAATATAATGCTTGGAGATAAATAGAGCATTTATTATTTTGTATTAAAGCGTTTGGCACAGGTGTATACCAAGGAGCACGGGTCAGATGCACCATGGAAAATACGGTTTAAAAGAATTTATATATTTTAAAGGAAAAGTCCTAATTTGTATGAAAACTGGGATCTTAAACTTTCAGCTGTCCGGCTGTTAAACTACAACACTCACCATGCTGGGATTTGTATCTGTAGTTTGCTATAGCTGGAGGTCTGGAAGCAGAAGGCAAAGCAAAGCTAGCAAACAAAACCTTTGTTTAAGAACGATTAGATATCTACTGAATTGAGCAGGACATTGAGAAGGTGCAGACAGTCACAGTCCAGGTATTTGGTCCTAGAGCTGCTCATCTGCTGCACTCACCGATACAGAGCCGCAGCAGCCAGTGAGCAGGGGGCGGTGCTTCCGTCTGGCTCCGCCCCTCAGTAAAACTGCAGAGATGAAAAGTCAGCAGTAGTGTCTCTGCACATGGGAAGCGATCCAAGGATTCAGGGGAGAGGGGGAGAGGGGGAGAGCTAGAGAGGGACAGCAGAGGGGGGCACAGGGAGAGAGAAAAGGGGAAGAAGAAGAAGAAGAAGGGCAGACACAAAGTGACATTGGCAGGTAAGTAAAGGCGGTGTGAGTGTGGTACCCTTGGAGAGTGGGGCTCAGGTCACATGAGGACAGACCAGTGATATAGAGATACATTTGCACATAGACACATATCATGTATAGTGCAATGAACACTTCCTACTGACACTCACACCAGCTTCTAATTACCTTTTGACTCTCTGTTTCCGGGATCCCCAGCAATCTCCGCATCCCGCCTGCTCCATATACACAATGACCGTGCGACCGCTTTGGGACAGACGCGACTCCTACTGGAGGCGCCACTCGCGGCTTGTTGCCCTCTGCTTCAGTAAGTATCTACTCGTGTGCCGGACAGCTCAGTCACAGGGTATCATTGCGCAGCCACATGTGCGTCTGTCATGTATTATAGTAGCATGGATGCCTGAGGGGATATGTGCGTTGTTGTGTATCTGTGTGTCATCTTATAATCACGCATAATGCCCTATCAGCGCCTCATGATTTGCTCTAGTCAACTAGCTGCAGCTGGGGATCCTGGGAGTTGCTGAACATCAGCTGGAGTGGCCAACACTGGAGATCCCTGGCAACTTCTTATAGCACTACTCCCCTGCATGAATCCCTGCTGCAGTCTCTCACTCTATCCTCTAGCTCTTCCACTCTTTTACCTTATCTAGGAATCCACTTTGTGCATCTATATTTAGCCAGAAATGACAATGGGACTTCTCCTGCACAGCCCAGTATAATGCTTGGAATGACTGCAGAGGGACTGCAGGGGCAGGGAGAGAGGGTGTGGTGCAATTTACTGTGTTTGGAGTTGTCACTGGACCCCACATATAACCTTACCCACTTCTTTTGCACATCTACAATGCAGCCCTAGTGCTGATCATCATAGTAATGGCATCAGTTATAAAGTGGAGCAGAATACACAGGCAGTGCAGTTAGAGTTAATATACACAATCACTTCATATGCCTTTGTGTTATCCTTTCCTGTCACAGACTGACATTGAAAAGGGTAAGACTGACCTGTAATAGTTGCACTGCAGCAAAAAATCATTTAGTGTTACTATTTCCCTCACAGTTGCAGATGAATATATTCTACTTGTAATTCAATGCAGAATGTGAACAATATGATAATAGTCAAGTTGTAGGGTGTGTACTAGTTTAGGTGGTTGCCACATGCACAGATCTGTGCATAATCTGGCCACCCGCATGCTGGGCCAAATCTAGTTGGCCCTAGGGCCGCCTATCAACTCATCCATTGGCATCTGTGAAGACCTATCAGATGCAAGTCATATCTGCACCCCCTTATCTGACAGGATTTGTTAACCTGTTCAATTAAAATCTGGCCCATTTTTGCCGAGATATCAAACACCCCCCTCAAACATGGCAGACTCAGTCTGAAGGGGCTAAATTAGCAGCTTCAATCTGCCTGTGTATGCGCTTTTTTGCTATTCTTCTTGTTCTTTTGCTATTTCCATTACATAAATAGGTAAAGATACATTACCATAGTATTAGTTGTGACTTCATTTAAGACTAAAGGTGGCCATAGACGCAACGATCCTTTCGTACGAAACGAGGATTCATACGATTTTCGGACCGTGTGTGGAGAGTGCCGACATTTTCCGTTTGGTTGATCGGACAAGTTTGATTTTGTCCCGACCGATCCCGCCGGAGCCCATTGCGCATCGTAATCGGATCGTTCGGCCATAGGGGGAAAACCCTGTTTCAGACAGGATCCATCTGAGAAGTTAGATTCCTTTTGCAAGGCTAAAGAATGTATTGGTTTCAAAGTGACAGGTGTAAATGACTTAAAAGTGTGTTTTATTAATTAGTTGCAATTCTGTAAGCCATAGAAGTTGAGTAAAACAGTATGCTATATGGCAGCCTTTTCTCATATTTCTAAACAGAAACTTTTTGAAAATTAAAACTTTCTGTGATTTTCGTGATAAAGAATTTGGGGTCTAGAAATAATAAAGTGAGGCCCCAACAGGGAGGCCAGAACAGGTCCAAACTGCCAATTTGACCGGCAATCTGGTGGTTCTGCTGGAAATTGCCCAAGGCACTCACTATTTATTGGGCTGGTGCGGGCTATTTTGGCCTTGGTGTACCTGAAATCCCAGGGCCTATTTTGATTCTCAGTGCAGATCTGGACCAGAATATTTTTGAATGTTTTGAATAGTACTGTGATTGCAATATCTTTCTCAAATTGCAGATATCTGTAGGTGCAAAAAACCTACAACTACTAAAAAACTATAAACTACTAGGTTCCATCACTCATTAAGCTGGACCTATACAGTGAGTTTGGCTCCATTGGTGTAATTGCCATATTAGTAGATCTTTGCCTGATTTGGCCTCCCACTCTCTGGGCCAGCAGTTGGATCATACTGCAGGCCTACATGGACCAAGTGGGAAATGTGGCCCGCTTGGCCATATATCAGTCAGGCAGACCATTGCAAATGGAAGGGCCAGTTAGCTGCCAACTTGGGCTGTAGGGACTGAGTTGGCAGCTTTTATCAGCCTATGTATGGCCACCATCAGATTGCTGCTCACTGGGCCTTGTTATAAGTAAATAACAAGTATTGGGTTAAAGTATTGAAGCTAGATGCCACGTAGACTTGGTGCAAACACTTTATATCAATTTTCTAATTTAATAACAGGGTACATGGTGTTTGATATAAAAATCAAATTCCGAACTAAATCTTAGGCCAGTTGATCAGAAATTTCACAATTAGGCCATACATGAGGATAATTATATAGGACAGATAAGAGCATCCACTGAGGAAAGTGATATAAATCAGTTAAGGACAGACTGATTGAGTGCAGATAAATAAAACCACTGAGGATAGAAAAAAGGATATTCTCAACAGAGAATCAAAACTTAATAAAGGACAGAATGAAGGACAAATTGGAGAAGAGCACACAGCTTGGGGACATGTCTCGGGATCAGCTGAAATTGAACTGAGCAAGTGTCCAAATTGCTGAAATTACTGGATGAATACAAAGTACAAAATGGACTGTAGGTTAAGGTGTGAGTTTTCCCTGAGCCTAAAATAAATATTTAAGGCAAATTGATCATAACATAGGGCTAAGAATAAAGAGAAAGCTTTATGTCAAGATTGTGGAGGCAGGGAAATCTTTAAGTCACAGGGCAGAATTCTTCTTCAAGTCTGAAGGGGAGGAAATGGCAATTTTGTTATTGATAAACCAGTTGTTTCCAGACAGTCTGCGAAGGTTGACGGTTGGGGAAATCATAAATTTTGAGGCAATGCAGTTTCCAGTAGTTGTAGTTTTTTGTAAAGTAGGAAGGAATTGCATGGGAACAGGTTTCTGCAGTTTAAGACAGAAAAGAAAAAAAACCCCCAGAAAAACAAATGTTAGGTAATGCACTCTAAACTGGCAAAACAAATATAAGAATATGATACTGAGGGCAAAGAAGGGAGTGAGAAGGGGGAGAGGGAAACATGGTAACCTTGACAAGCTCTGCATTGGATACACAAGGTGACACAGATCAACCTACAAATATAGCAAAGACAACTGGGAGCTTGGCTTGTAATATTATCATTAGCACAGAAGCTAGAAGGAGAGCTCTGAGTGGGGAAATTGTTAAATGAGTTATGGGAAGTGTTCATTAGTGAAACAGTTAAACCTGTGCATAAGGGAATTATTGAAGTGTCAGGGATTGATAGTGGGAATACAAGGAGAAAGACTTGATATAGGGCAATGCAAATGCACCAGAGACAGAGATGACAGGGTGCTGTTAAGTATTTAGAGGGGAAAGTTCTTGCCCTGTTGTTGCCATACGAGATACTGTTGATGAGTTTATTGAGTATTCATTTAGAAAGCACTACTAATTTTGTAGTGTTATTAAACAAGGTTAATAACCATATCTGAGATACTTCTTACAAAAGCTTTTGCTTTTTGAAACCAAGTGCTCTTTTTGTCAGCTATACACAATTCTTTTAATGTACTTTGTGTGTGTGTTTACTTCTATATTTTACTGAAAGCTTATAGAGGAATGACTTGCGTAATGCTCCCAACCTGAGTGAAAATTGAACTTAGATTTCCAGTTTGTGGGCTTTTAGATATTGTTGAGCTATTCCCAGTACTTCCTTGATAACCATCAGCGGTGGGGGAAAATGCAAGTAGTTGCTATGTAATGTTTGTTATATTGTGTCAGAACTAAAATAACTGATATTATACAGTATAAAAATATTTAACAGCTAATTTTGTTAAGGGGGTAATATGGGTTTATTTAGTATGACTTTGGTCAACAAATTTAACATTTGTTGGGAAAATACAGGTTATATTGTGTAAGCAATAAAATAACTGATATCATAAAGTATAATAACATTTAAGAGCTAATTTTGTTAATGTGATAAAAAGGGGGTCATTTAGTATGACTTTGGTCATGCTGGTAGCTGCTATTTAATATTTGTTGGAAAGATACAGGTTATATTGTGTCAGTACTAAAATAACTGATTATACAGTACAATAATAAAATTTCACAGCTAATTTTGTTAAGGGGATAATATGGGGGTCATTTAGTATGGTAAAAAAAATTAACATGTGTTGGGAAGATACAAGTTATATTGTGTAAGCAATAAAATAACTGATATCATACAGTATAATAATATTTAACAGTTAATTTTGTTAAAGGGGTGGTTCACCTTCAAACAACCAGTTGTTTTCAGATAGATCACCAGAAATAACGACTTTTTCCAATTACTTTCTATTTTCTATATGTCACAGTTTTTCTAATATTGAAGTGTAAAGTGCCATTTTTCACCTTCTAAAGCAGCTCTGGGAGGGGGGTCGCCGAAAAGCAGTTCTGGGAGGGGGGGTCGCTGACCCTGTAAACTATTCTAAATTGATTTAGTTGATTTCTTTGTCCCTGCTGAGCAGAATCTCTGGGTTTCATTACAAGCAGCTGTTTGAACTGATACAATAGTTGCTTATTCTCCAGAGATGCTGCTGAGAAATGTTACAAAATTGTAACAGTTCAGAGTCTGCACCTGAATCACTGAGCTGCCAGACTCAAACACCAGAGACCGGAACATTCAACTTTAGACTTATTTTTGGAAAAACTGTAAAAAATAAATAATGGAAAGTAATAGAAACAAGTCTTTATTTCTGGGGAAGAATCTGAAAACAATTGAACTGAAAAAAGTGTGTGGAAGATGAACAACCCCTTTAAGGTGATAAAATGGGGGTAATTTAGTATGACTTTGGTCATGCTGGTAGTTGTCATTTAACATTTGTTGGGAAGATACAGGTTATATTGTGCCAGCACTAAAATAACTGATATTATACAGAATGACACACAAGTTAGGGTGGGAGGGGAGAGACCTATGCACCTTCCTCTGCCCAAACCTTATAAATACAGTACTGATGCAAAAACATAGCCATATTTATGACAATTTTCTGTGCTCCATTTTGGAAATTTGGCAGTTCAGAATTGTGCAGAACAGGGCACAACTATCCAAAGAGACACAGTTCACTTTGCACCTTGCCCTACACTTTTTAAATAACCCCTTGAGTCTCTCCTGATCTAAAAATTGGTTGTGGGTCACAGCACACTCTTGGTAAGGAATTCTGTCATTCCCAAACCAGCAAGTGTATTTTTTTAGTTGTAATATTGGTGTGTAGGCAGCCATCTCAATACCTTTTTGTGCTTTCAGAAAGAGCCAGCACTTTAGGATGGAACTGCTTTCTGGAAGGATGTTGTTTTTCCTACTCAATGTTAGGGAGCTGCTATCTGGTTATCTTCCCATTCTTCTGTTGTTAATCTGCTGGGGGGTGGGGGGGGGTGGAGGGAGGGGGTGATATCATTACAACTTGCAGTTGTAAGGACCAGCCGGGACTTTAACTCTTGGGACTGATGTTTCTGTACATTCGGTGCACTTACCGAGTGAGCCACTGGAGGCTCTTGGGATGTTCCTGATCTTGGCTTATTGTTGTTCTGTATTTCTTTCTGTTTCCAGTTTGTCTCCTCCCTTCTTGTTACCCTCATGTGTTTTGTATTTCCTAATCACCTGCCCTTTATAAACCCCGCCATTGTAATTGAATTCGTCTGTTCCTGGATAACCTTTGTTCCTTGTTCCTGTTATTCCTAGTTCCTGAGTTCTTGTTCCTGTGATTTTGTTTCAGCTTTCCTTACCTGCCTGGTAAAGACTTTGTTTTGACTTTGTATTTGATTTTGACCTGTTCCCGTGTTTATCTTCAATAACCATTAAACCTGCAAAGTCCCTATGCCTGCTCCAATTATTTATGGCTATCCCCCTGGGCTTCCACCATACCCACTACCAAGTGTGAGGCTTACTTCAGTTACAGTGGCTTCCTGCTGTGAACGTTACAGCAGTACAGCAGTAAAGAGTTACTGAAGTTTATCAGAGCACAATTCACATGACTGGGGGCAGCTGGGAAACTGACAATATGTCTAACCCCATGTCAGATTTCAAAATTAAATATAAAAAAATCTGTTTGCTCTTTTGAGAAATGGATTTCAGTGCAGAATTCTGCTGGAGCAGCACTGTTAACTGATGTGATTTGAAAAAAACTTTTTCCCATGACAGTATCCCTTTAAATAAAAGAGAGAGAACTGTAATAAGCCAGGGTAGTTCTGCAACATGAGAAACAGAGATAGACAATATACTAGGTCTGATGCTCAGGAATATTAGAGAAATACAGATTGTTAACTGAGGCAGTAGAGGAGTCGCAAATTGTGATGACATAAGTGTATCATTACAGGAACAGCTTGGGATGTTGTGGGATCAGGATGAAGTGTGTGGTGCTCTCTGTGTCGCAGTCTGATGCAGTGCGTGTGGTGTAGAGTTGTGCTGAGTCACTGCTTATACAGGTAGATCAATATTACAAAGGACCCAGGCTGTCAACCTTCCCACTGATATATAACTTGTTCCACACAAACCAGCAGAATGCAACCCAGTACTGCATACTATCTTGTTTATGCATTACAGTCTTTTGGCATCTGTAATAATAAAAAGCGTATTCCAAAGGTTTTCTTTCTGGAATATTTGTCCTCATGTAATAGGTTCCTGCTGTGAACTTTTTCTAGGGCTGCATGATAATACATGTGATTTTATTACTAAAACTTAATTTCACTTCACTGAAATGTGCTTTTTTTAAATTCTCATGTGACAACCATTGAAAATGATTGAGGCATTCCTGATACATCCAAGATCAGACAAGTCTAGCTTTTAATAGATTTGTTTGATCTGTGATGATTTATTGTCCACTATCAGCATAGACTTGTTTTTGGAGATTCCATGAGATATATCTTTCTGCTATCTCTAGAATTGTGTTTATATAGTTGTAAAACAGGTCTATATTGTACAGTTCAATATGCCATATAGTTGCAGTTGCAAAAAAAGTTGCACACTACATTCAGCTGTGTGCAAATAACTGCAAAACTCTGAACTTAGTTTTCAGTTATCACACCTTTTAAATTATCTGCAATTACAAGATTGAGTGGGGAAAATTAGGGTGATCAAAAGCAGGTAATTTCAACTAATTGATAATCACAGAGATCTAATGCATTTTAACACCAAAAATGTCTCTGCCTTATAACTACAAGCGCATCACTTCCTATAGAGTGACTGTTTAATTAAAGCAGTGGTTCACCTTTAAAGGGGTTGTTCACCTTTCAGATAACTTTTAGTTTAATGTAGAGAGTGATATTCTTACACAATTTGCAGTTGGTTTTCATTATTTATTATTTAAGGTTTTTGAGTTATTTAGCTTTTTATTCAGCAGCTCTTCAATTTGCATTTTAAGCAATCTGGTAGCTTTGGTCCAAATTCCCCTAGCAACCATGCACTGATTTGAATAAGAGACTGGAATATGTATAGGAGAGGCCAAATGAGCAGATCTCTCCCCTAGGGCCCAACGATCAGATCCTTACGGTGGCTTTACGGGCGGTCGGATTGCGGGACCGCATCAACGAACAGATGCAGCCGCGATCAGACAGGATTTTTAGTCCCATCCGATCGAGATCTGGCAGACTTTCGGCCAGATCTCGATCGGGGAAGCCCATCGGGGGGCCCCATACACGGGCCATTAAGCTGCCGACTCGGCCTTTAGAGTTGATCCACAGTGATGTGTGTGGACCAATGAGAACACAGACCACAGCTGGAAACCAGTATTTTGTGACTTTCATAGATGATTACTCCAGATACACAAAAGTATATCTACTGAATCGCAAAAGTGAAACTCAAGGAGTATATATCAGAATCCACAAAAAAATTCCAGTGCAATCCTGTGACCCTAAGATCTGAGAATGTAGGGGAGTATACAAGTAGTGATGGGCAAATCTATTCACCAGGCGCAAATTCACAGTGAATTCCTGCGATTCGCAGCTGGCGAATAAATTTGCGAAACCGCAGTGAAAATTCGCCGGTACAATTTCACCAAAAACGGGCGCGAATTTTTTGCCATTTCGTGGGAAATTTGTGAATTTTCTGGAGAAGCAAAACGCCCCAAATTCACCCATCACTATACACAAGCATTGAAGCTAAAGCATATCTAAAGGAACAAGGCATTCAATATCAAACAAGTGCTCCATACACTCCAGGACAGAATGGTGTAGCAGAAAGAAAGACTCGCACACTTGTAGAGATGACAAGGTGTATGCTAAATGATGCCAACCTCCCAAACAAATTCTGGGGAGAAGCAAACACCACAGCAACATACCTACAAAACTATCTACCTACAAAATCTATAGTAGCTACCCCTTACGAGCTGTGGAATGGTAAGAAACCTAGTGTAAATCACTTGAGAACATTTGGTTGCAAGGCATATGTGCACATTCCAAGTGAAAAATGCCACAAACTGGGAGACAGAGCTACAGAAAGTGTATTGGTTGGATACAGTGAGCAAAGTAAAGCTTACAAAATTCTAAATCCTAAAACCAGCAAAGTGACAGTAAGCCACAGCGTATATTTTAAGTCTTCGTTATCAAAAACCATGATACCTGAATCCTCTGAAGAGACAACAACAGTGTTTGTAAAAAGAGGGGTAGAACCACTTGCCAAAACAAGTGACTCTATGAAGCACATGATGGAAAATTCACAAAGTATACCTCAACAACCAAATGTCACAGAGGAAACTAAACCTAGAAGGTCAAACTGCACCACAAAAGGGATACCAGCTCCCAGATACTCTTACAAAGCTTACAATATTTGAACCAAACTCATGGGAAGAGATCATTTAGCTACCAAAATGTGAAGCCAAAAAATGGCAAGTTTCAGCACAAGTTGAAATTGATTCCTTGAACAAAAATGAAACAAGGACTTTTGACTTACCTCAGGGTCGCAAAGCAATAGGTTGTAAGTGGATATTTGAAGTGAAATACATTGCAAAAGGAGAAGTTGAGCATTACAAGGCTAGATTAGTCGCCAAAGGGTACTCACAAAAATTTGGTCCGGACTATGATGAAACTTTTGCTCCAGTAGTGAAACATAAAACTGTGAGAACACTCTTATGTATGGCAGCCAGCAATGGTATACAGGTAAGACACCTAGATGTGAAAACTGCATTTCTTTATGGTGAAATTGATGAAGGCCTATACATGGAACAACCACCTGGTTTTGTGAATCCAGAAACCATAGATTTAGTATGCAAGCTTCAGAAGGGGCTATATGGACTTCAACAAGCTGCCAGAGCCTGGAATGAGAAAATAAATCAAGTACTTTTACATGGAGGATTTTTATCAGAAGCAAGGCAGATCCATGTCTTTACAGTAAGAAAGAAACCAACAGATGGATATATGTATTGATCTATGTGGATGATGTGCTGGTCTGTAATGAGCAAGAAGGGGACAGTAATGATATTGTTCAAAGACTAAAGGCAAAATTTGAAATGAAGGATTTGGGAAACATCACATATTACCTTGGGATACAAATTGAGAGAGATGAGGATGGAAGTTTCCTACTTAATCAGAAAAATAAAATTCAAGAACTGATAACCTATTGTGGAATGGAGAAAGCAAAGGAAGTGAAAACGCCTATGGAAGTTGAATATCTGAAAGACGAGAATGGTGAGCGATTGTTGACAGACAACCACCAATATCGAAAGGTTTTTGGCAAATTGTTTTCATAACGACAGTGACAAGACCAGACATTGCAGCAGCAGTAGGAATACTTTGCAGAAAGGTTTCAGCTCCATCACATCGTGATTGGAATGCGGTAAAGCGTATCATAAAATACCTGAAAGGGACTATCAATAAGAAGTTGAAATTGCCAGAAGAATACATAGCAAAGTTAACTGGTTATGTAGATGAAGACTGGGCAGGTAATGTAAAAGATCCCAAGTCAACTCCAGGATTTTTGTTTCAACTTGGAAAAGGCACCATATGTTGGACCAGTAGAAAACAAGCCACAGTAGCCTTATCATCAACAGAAGCTGAATATATTGCCGCAGCACAAGCTTGTCAAGAAGTTATCTGGTTACATGATCTCTTGATGGACTTGGGAATGGACATATATGAACCAACCCTACTCTTCGAAGACAACCAAGGATGTATTAAGTTGTCACAAACAGAAAAGGTGAACCACCGTACTAAACACATTGATGTGAAATATCACCTTTTGAGGGACTCTCAAGTTCAGGACATCATTGAATTGTAGTACTGTCCAACAGAGACTATGGTGGCAGACGTATTAACCAAACCATTACCCAAGAATGAATCTTGTGGAATAATCTCCATACTGTAACAGACAGATGCATGTTACTTAATGCCCTGTGTGACATTAACCTTACTCTTGGCATACAGGTTAATCCAATATATTGGTGTAATCTAGCCCTCCCTGAAGTATTAACCTACTGTATGCCAGTTAAAATTGTGGCACCTTTGCAACAAACAGTATTTAGCTTTAGGTGGTATACAAACTAGCTTTAACTTGTATGGACATTTAGTTAGGAGTGATAGGAGGATTTTAATGAAGAATTGAGGCGGTCAAGCCTCCCCAAATTTAAAGGAGAACTAAAGCTTAATTAAAGAAGTAGGCTAGAAATGTTGTACATTATGTTTTGGGCTTCTGTACTAGCTCAAGGCAACCACAGTCCTTTAACAGGGAAATTATGTGTCTCCAAATATGCCCCAGTAGCACCCCATCTTCTTTTCTGCTGATTCACTGCACATGCTTTGTGCTGCTGTCACTTACTGAGCTTAGGGACCGACAGTACACATAGAATATAAATGTCAAAATATAAGGCTGATTAGTAATTAATAAAGATAATTACTACATGACAGCACAGAAACCAGTGCAACTAGCATCAGAATTTAATAATCAGCCCTGTAGCATCCGCTGATATCACAGACAAATCAAATTTTCTGCTTGATAATTTGTGACAACCCCTAAGCTTAGCTTCTCATCAGCTGCTCAGAGCTGCAAAGTGTTGAAGACACTTTCCAAGATGGTGATCCCCTGTGACAAGTTTGATGTTCTGGATCATTGCTGCTATTGCGAAACTGAAACTTTATGCTGGTACAATAAATTCAGTAAATTAAATATGGCATTTTTAGCCATATTCATTTTTAGGGTTTAGTTCTCCTTTATACCAATAATTTCTTACACTGTATCCTGCCTTGTTTTCTGGGAAACTGTACTTGAAATTGTTACTATATTTATCCTAATAACTATTTCTGGGGGAATCATATAGTACATAGGATATGAACTGCATTTTATTTGCCATGTATTCACTATGTTTATCTTGTAGTGTTCTGGGGTATACATGAAACTGCAAGTGCATTTATCCTGTCATATGTTGTGGGGTATTATATGGGTCCTGTGATACTATGAAGGAATTCATGTAGATAATGTCTTTAGTTACCCTCTCCAAACAAAATAAATCACCTTTCCCCTATGTTATGAGTATACAGGTATGGGACCTGTAATTCAGAATGCTCGGGACATGGAGTTTTCCAGAAAACAGATATTTGGATCTTCCTACCTTAAGTCTACTAGAAAATCATGTAAACATTAAATAAACCCAATAGGCTAGTTTTGCTTCCAGTAAGGATTAGTTATATCTTGGATGAAGTACAAGGTATTGTTTTATTATTACAGAGAAAAAGGAAATTATTTTTAAAGATTTGGATTGTTTGGATAAAATGGAGACTATGGGAGCTTTCTGGATAAAAGATTTCAGGGTAACAGATCCCATACCTGGAGCATCTTTGGCTTGCATGTTTGGAGAGTATATAAGGAGTAGATGATCTGAAATCGTGACAAGGGGAGCATTTTAGGTTTAAGTAGACCAGGCAGGATCCTCGTATAGCAAGCAATGTTTGTGTCATTATGTGCCAAATCTAAACAGAAACACAAAGTGACGCTGGGGCTAATAATAAACTTGATCTTTAGTGGCAAGAATATCAAGCAGCTTGCTTAGCTAAACCTACTATAACTGTTATTGCAGACACTGAGCTTATTTTTACTCAAAAGTAGGGTTGCCACCTTTTCTGGAATAAAATACCGGCCTTCCTATATATTTCTTTTTTCCCTATTAATAACATTGGGATCAACCATAGTTTTTACCGGCCAGGCCGGTAAAATACCGGCCAGGTGGCAACCCTACCCATGAGATATCTCTTTTGGTTTGTGTAGCTGCTGGAGGAAGAAAAAGGAAACCAGAATTCTAAAAACAGATCAACTGCTGTGCATTCTAGTGCGACTCTCTTTCCGTTAAAAAATGAGGGGCAGAAAAGATGACATTTATTTTCTGGCTGAAATCTGCCCCATGTGTGCACTGATAAGGCAAGTTACTACACACATGGGGCTTTATTATTTATTCGTATTTTTAATAGCTTATCTTTCTTTTCTGGCCATTTCCTATTGCATTACCATTCTGATGTCCAAACTGTTTGTTGCTATGACAATTAAGCCCGAGCAACCTGATAGAAGTTGAAATTCCAAATCTGAGGGGTGCAGAATAAAAAGTGTAAAAAAAAATAAAGGCTAATTGCAAATTTTCAGACTACTGATGTCTGATACTAAATGGACTGTTATCAGTATAATTAATAACATGTATTTAGAATCTGCCAACGTATTCCACTGTGCTGTATAATAAATCTAAAACTGAACTGTTTCTTTAAAAGACAATCCTCTAATAAACAAAGACCCCAAGAAAGGGGGAGGGGGGGGTGGTGGGGCAATATGATGAGTGTATGCATAGGCATTTCTCATACTCAGCCTTTTTCAGTCTCTTATGAATTTTAATGCAGGCTCCAAAAAAGGTCAATAATTCATTAGCTATTTCCAGCACTGTTGGCTGTAGATAATGGGAGTTTCATAGCAGTTTTCTGCTTTTAGAGAGTGGTAGAATTAGCCCTCATGGGCAGCCGCTGGCAGGTATTTATGCGGGTTGGCGGGTCAGGTTGTGGGTGTTATCTATACTGTATTTCTTATATTGTCTATATTATCTATAATTTACTCCCTTGAACACGTTTTAAATTTTTTTTCTGGCCTGCCCATTTTTGATGATGTAATTTCAGGTTGGCAACAACAGCACTGCCTGTTTAATGGTGGTCAGTGAGTCGCGAAAAAATATTTTTAAAGATTATTTTTACTGTTTTTGTTGCAGTTGCAACTCTGTATCTACTGCACATACGCAACACATTAGTTTTACATACTGTTTCAGGAGCAGAGGTTTTACAACACACAATTTTTACACAGGATTATGTTTTACCCAGAGGGAGATATTTCCTGGAGCTATTAGAAAGCCCTTCATGACATTTACCCTTCCTCTAAGCCCTAATTCCTAAAGGAGTTAAATGGAAATGGAGACCAACCTTCCTAACTAGAGAAACTAGCTACAACTCTAGGAGATCGGGGTTATGACTGAACCGAAGGCCCTAACATATGAGGCCTGCAGGTCATAAATAATTCAATCATTGGGCAGCTGAAGGGGCCATTTGTGAGAAATAAAGGAAAAAGGCAGTGGAACCAAGAAATTATGGAATCTAGGGTTTTAGAGGAAAAGACATGGCTCCAAATTTTGTTCAGGGGCATACGGACTGTTAACTAAATTCCCCTTAATGTACAGGTATAGGATCAGTTACCCATTATCCTGGCTATCTCCCATAGACTCCATTTAAAAATAATAATTTAAATATTCAAATATTATTTCCTTATTCTCTGTAATAATAAAACTTTTACTTGGTCCAAACTAAAATATAATGAATCCTTTTGGAAGCAAAACAATCCTATTGGATTTATTTAATGTATAAATTATTTTTAGACTTAAATTATGGAGATCCAAATTACAGAAAGATCAATTATCCAGAAAACTCCAGGTCCGAGCATTCTGGATAACAGGTCCTATACCTATTATCCAGAATGCTCGGACCTGGGGTTTTCTGGATAACGAATCTTTCTGTAATTTGGATCTTCATACCTAATTCTAAATTACATGTTAAATCCAAAAGGCTGGTTTTGCCTCCAAAACGATTAATTATATGTTAGTATGGATGAAGTACAAGGTACTGTTTAATTATTACAGAGAAAAAGGAAACCATTTTTAAAAATTTTAATAAAATAAAGTCAATGGGAGACGACCTTTCAGTAATTCTGAGCTTTCTGGATAACGGGTTTCCAGATAACGGATCCCTAAACATTACACTGGCCATTTTGTCAGGGAGCATTTAATGCAATATATAATTAGACTTTCCTCATGGGTCTGCTTCAAAATTGGGTCCTGCAACAAGCAAATGTTAATACACAATAATAAAAACTGTTGCCAACATGCTCCACAAGGGAGAAAATGTAGCGGTTTATTAACACATAATTTGTCACAAACATAATATTTATTCTAATGAATTAATCAATGCTTTACTGCTACACAGAAAGGAAAGCAATTCTAAAGAACAGTAGGCATGTATCCGAGAAGCCCAGTCTTTCTACATTACTTGCTGTATTTAGGGGCTTCTAAACTGGCCTTTATTCTTGCGCCTTGTGTTTCAAAACTCTGTGGAGAGTAGTAAATGGGGTCTGGCTTCTACTACTTGTGAAGAATTCTACTTTAAAAACGTAAAGACTGGCACGTTACAGGAATGTATGTAGAATGATGAATGTAGAGATTTGTCTGATATGGGGTTATCAGACAGTTTATATTCTACCAGTCAAAATTATACTTGATGCCAATGGTATTTATATGGCAGAATGATAACAAGTTGACAAGTCTGCCCATATAATCACAGGTTTCTATAAATATGACATCTATATCTTCTACATACCGTATGCACTTGATGGCCCATGTCTAGGGGCAGCTTTTGGTGCCTATAAAGAAAAGCCAACCCTGTACTTACATGTTGCTAGTTTTTTCTGAGAAAACTACTATTTAAAGATTTTGGTAGCAAATCCCATTTTTAATAGCAATTATTGTTAAATGCAGGTGGTAAATTCATATCAACCCTACATCTGATGTGTCTGTGAGAGTGAACTTTATAGTGGCTAGAAAATCTCCAGAAATCTCCTAATTAAATTGATTGTCACTTTTCCCACTTCATCGCCATCAGGACCATTACAACCCCAGTTAACCACATCTGTTCAGTACATCTGCTGCATTCAGTACAAGTTTAACTTATTGCATCTAGTATCCGTTGGGGGTCATGCCCGTCATTCCCCATCTCTGACCTTGCTTCTTGCCATCTGGGCTAATATACTGGATGACTTCTCTCTGTTGCAGTTTGAAAACAAACTAAATGATGAAATATGATGCTATTTTTTCTAAAATTTTGTACATCCTGTTCTATAATAGTAAGAGCAACCTGAGATTTCTGGTGTACATGACACTTGCCGGAAAGGCCTGCTTCCATGACTTAGACACCTGCTAATGCCATCCTACAAGCTGTTGAGATCCTCGGGGCATTTGCTTAGCTTGCTTCTCACTAAGGAAGCTAAGTTTCTCTAGTCTGCATGGCACTCAAAATAGACTCCAGGATGCAGTCTTCTGCTTGCCTTTCCATTCTTGTTTCTTCAAATCTGCTTTCCAGCTCATTTTGGTTCCTGTATCA
The DNA here is from genome assembly GCF_017654675.1 of Xenopus laevis. Taxonomy (NCBI): domain Eukaryota; kingdom Metazoa; phylum Chordata; class Amphibia; order Anura; family Pipidae; genus Xenopus; species Xenopus laevis. Next base: position 82,985,596 of record NC_054383.1, read on the forward strand.
GTATTTACTTACTGCTTGGGTACCCTACTGATTAACTCCCTATATCCATATCACTGCTCAAATGGAGCTAGCTATATTATTCTTATGAGTTACACTAGTTATAACACATTACCTGTATTGCAGCGTGCACATTATATACACTGGGGTGCTCAATATTTTGATTTTGAAGTCTGAAGCTAAAGTGTTCATGAAGACATTTGCTTGTGAAAGTTGCAGTTCTGCAGTAACACTTGCTTGTAGTGCTAATATGGCAGATTCCAGTGCTGGTCTTAGGCCAGTGCTAGAGCTTAAGCTCCCAATAGACGCAACGATTCTTCTTGCCAAACAACCGATTTTAGCGAAGTCCGACCAATCCTTCAAAATTATCGTGCGGTAAGTGGGATTCGAACGATCATACATATTACAATTTTTCGGCTGACATCTGTCAGGAAATTGATCTGCCAGGTTAAAAAATCTTTGTTGGTCCCAGTGCAATGTATCTATGTTTGCAGGGCCAAGCAGGCAGCTCCCCTTTGTTTTCCTGGCAAATTGGTCTTTTTAGTTGATGGTCAATTCGTATGATCGTACGATCGTTCCTAGAAAATCGTGGTCTCACGATGAGGATCGGATCTATGGCCAGCAAGTCATAGGACAGATAGATTTTATACAATGGTGGAGACTATTACACAGAGTCGTCTTTACTCCTGCTTCTGCAGCACATGGGAATCTATATATTTGTTAAAATCTTTCTAAGGAACAAATTTCATCAGGCAGCAGCAGATATGTGAGGCTATCTTCTGGACCTCCTCATGAAAATCTTTGTAAGACTTCCATTAACCCATAAATATGTATCCGTTCTGGTAGTACATTTACAGGACACAAGTGCCTAATAGTAAACTTGATGTAACTTGATATATCATTCTTGATACTCTACATTTAAAGGAACAGTAACATCAAAAAATGTTTTTTTTAAAAATTCGTTAGTATACATCAAAAAATAAACACCAAGACAAATAAAACAGTAACATCAGGGAGCGTGGTAGAGTCCCTGCAGCGAGGGAGCTCATCAGAGTGGAGCTGGGCCACATCATGGATGTTTGCAGTTGCAGGCCGATCAGAGTTCCCAGTCACTGGCATGTAGCCACTCTCGGCATGCGCTGCTTTCTGTGCTAGAGAGCGCTTCTTACCGACCCGAATTCCCCCAGCACCACCTACAGTATCTCAGCTACTTGCACTGGCGCAAAATTAACGCCGCAGGGACTCTACAGATGCGCCGATGAGCCAGCAATCTCCAGTCATGGAAACCACGCTCCCTGATGCAGCAGCCTTTCAGAAAGCAGTTCCATAGTGCAGCACTGGCTCTTTCTGAAAGCACATGACCAGGAAAAATGACCTGAGATAGCTGCCTACACACCAATATTACAACTAGAAATATACTTGTTGGTTCATGCTTAAGTGAATTGTTTGCAGTGTCAACAGTGTAATTTAGAAATAAAAACTACACCTTAAAATTTGATAACAGAATCCCTTTAAATACAATCCAAAATTAACTAAAGTATTGTTCTTCGAAACAATTGATTCTGCCGTATACTCCTTCATAGAAACTTTTAAATCTGATTTGATTCTTTTCAGTGCTTGTATTTAAAGTTATTAGGAGTCAGTACATTTTTGGAGACTCCGACTCCAGATAGCCAAAATTGCTTTCTACTCTGACTCCGACTCCACCACTCTGACTCCACTGCTCTGTATTTAACATAAGGCCAAATAATAGGCCTTGTGTTGGAAATACATTCTGCCTATTGTTTTAAATACAATTTAGCTATAGTTTTCATCATATGTTTTACTAAATATTATTAAACAGGGAAATTGAAGACCATTTTTCTTTAGATTCTCTACCTCCTTGGTCCACCAGATCTCCCTCTTCCTTTCAGCCACAGTTGCAAGAATATCTAGGACAACAACATAATCATAACATAATAATAATTCACCTTTCAGCTGGACTTCCAGATTTATCTAGCAGAGCATAAAGATTTTCTCTCCGATTAGTCTTCAGTCTGAGCCAAAAATCTGGCATCTAAAATCTGACTGTGAATCTGTGAATATGTAATAATTTTGTATAATACGATGCCACAGAAAATAACTTTTGGAAAAAATTCACAAAGGTCCAGAAATTTAAACCAAAGCAACCAATTGGCAATAGCCCTGACTGGTCAGTTGTAGTTAGAATGAAGTTGACCATATCTGATTAGATTTTGCATATCAAGTGGTTCACTCTTAGCCATCTGCATGTTGGTACATGCAGATCAATATCTGGTTTGAACTTGGTCATGGTCAGATATTGAAAGCTTGAAAATTGCGAAGGCCTCTTGAATGGGCCCCCATATAATGCATTTGTTGGCTGTAGGCCAAAGGTTTAGGTCAAATTATTACTGCACACCTTTGTAAATTCTCATGTATTTTATGTTCTGATTTTCTTTTGCCTTCTTCTTTTACTAGTACATTGAGGGCTGAAACTGCAATGCTACCAATTAGCAATTAGGGTTGGACAGTCGACTGTAGTTACAATCTACTGTAGTTGCAAACCAAGGGCAAATAACTGATTGGTAGTTGTTGGTTGAATATTTTGAAGTTAGCACCTCTTTAAGTAAATAAGCCATAAAAACTGTAATCTTTGTTGACTTTCTGGATGCATGTCCCTTTTAGCTCTGATTGAGAAAGTGGTTGTTAACTATCCCATCACAAATCTGGATTTCAGAACTCATATTTTAAGTAATTTATTACAGATGTTGAAGTTGTGTAGAAAGCATTGTCTGTGTGTTTGTTGATTAGTATGAAATGTGCAGGATAATAGAATCCAGGCCAGAATGTTGATTGTTTTCCACAGTGCTCTGGTCATAATAAGAACTGGATAATTAAAGAGTAGATGAGATTAAACCAAGACCCAGTGCAATGTTTGCAAGGAAAAAAAACATGCTATATCTAAATTAAATGGCTAGTAAAACATCCATGTGTATTGTTCATTTTAGGGTTTTAACATAATCACCTTTGGGTTCCAGCCACATTATCTTAAGGGTTCCAGACTCTACTTTAAAAAGACAATTGTGCATTGACATGGCACATAGCTTATTAGTTACATATTTCATATATTTGCTGCCTATAAACAAAGTATTTGGGAGCCTGCCACCCTTATACTGTTAAATTAGCTGTAAGCCCATACCAGTGCCATCTTGTTCTCTCTAAGGCTTTATGAGCTTGCCACATTAAAACCCCAGTACCTGAACATTGTCCACTCATTCTGTCATAGGACCTGCCCTTCTAGAGTTTTGTTAAGCACTTATTTTAAACAAGCAGGCATACTGTTCTTTTCATGGGCCCTGGGAATGTAATATTTTCCCACGTTACCTTTATGGGGCTGCCATACTGATACTTTAATGGTCCATGTAATTACTTATTTTTTGTTGTTTGATATTTTCAGATAATTTCATGATACACTAAATTCAATACCATCTTCTCTCATTGCTTTTGAAGGGACTATTACCCTATAATGATTTGTTGGACTCTTGACCACTTTTTGTCAATGACACTTGATGACAATTATAAATATACCCCTATTTCACTAGATTATTATGTATCTTATTTATAGGTTTACTTTTACAAGGATTAAAAAAAAACTGGTTTCTTTAGAAATAGCTCTTGTATCCCTATGTTACTTCAGAGTTTTTCTCTGCAGTTAGAATGTTGGATATCACATTTTGCTGCAATTTGAGAATATCACTGCAAAAAAAACCTGATCTCTTATCTTAAAAATTAAGCTCATTGCTCATTGGAGTATCCAACATGTTTCACAATCACTTTTATTTTAGTACTTTATTGTTTATTATTGTTTGCAAACTCTCAGACTAAATTGCACAAGTGCATTTACCTATTAAAACCAATCAGACCTCTGCCTTCATTTTCTAACTTGTAGATTGACACTAGTTGATGATTGGTTACTACTGGGAACTGCACTTATGCAATCCAGCAGATATGTTAGTATGTTGTAAACCAATCCCTGTATGAAATAAAACGTTTTGCATATCAAAATGTAATTAACATTTGCAGTGACATATTTGTCTATTGAAGAATATCACTTAAGATATGGCCAGTAGGGATGTCGCGGACTGTTCGCCCGCGAACTAATTCGCGCGAACATCGACTATTCGCGTTCGGCGAATGTTCGCGAACGTCGCGCGACGTTCGCCAATTTGGGTTCGCCTTAGCTGGCGCTTATTTTTGCCCTCTCACCCCAGACCAGCAGATACATGGCAGCCAATCAGGAAGCTCTCCCTCCTGGACCACCCCCACACCCCCTGGACCACTCCCCTTCCATATATAAACTGAAGCCTTGCAGCGTTTTTTCATTCTGCCTGTGTGTGCTTGGAAGAGCTAGTGTAGGGAGAGAGCTGTTAGTGATTTGAGGGACAGTTGATAGTAACTTTGCTGGCTAGTAATCTACTTGATACTGCTCTGTATTGTAGGGACAGAACTCTGCAGGGATTTGAGGGACATTTTAGGTTAGGTAGCTTTGCTGGCTAGTAATCTACCTTCTACTGCAGTGCTCTGTATGTAGCTGCTGTGGGCAGCTGTCTGTCCTGCTGCTGATCTCTCATCTGCATCTGTTCTTCAAACAACTGCCACCTAGCTGTCTAAATATCAATAATAATACCGTCTCCAGAAACACCACCCGAGTGACGTTTTTCAAGCAGCAATAATATATTCCGTATCCAACGGCTGTAGTGTATACGTTGACCTTGCAGGCATTATTTGCCCAGTCTTTAACCAAGTGCCACCTAGCTGTGTGAGCTTTTTCACATTCCGTGTCCAGAAACATCACCTGAGTGACGTAGTGTGATTTCTGCCCTTTACAGCACAAAACGCAGCGCTGTGTCAACAATGGATTTTTCAGATACATTTTTGCCCTTGATCCCCCTCTGGCATGCCACTGTCCAGGTCGTTGCACCCTTTAAACAACTTTAAAATCATTTTTCTGGCCAGAAATGTCTTTTCTAGCTTTTAAAATTCGCCTTCCCATTGAAGTCTATGGGGTTCGCGACGTTCGCGAACTATTCGCATGTTTTGTCGCAAGTTCGCGAATATGTTCGCGAACATTTTTTCCGCCGTTCGCTACATCCCTAATGGCCAGCTTAAGTCATAGGACAGATAGATTTTATACAATGGTGGAGACTATTACACTGAGTCGTCTTTACTCCTGCTTCTGCAGCACATGGGAATCTACATATTTGTTAAAATCTTTCTAAGGAACAAATTTCATCAGGCAGCAGCAGATATGTGAGGCTATCTTCTGGACCTCCTTATGAAAATCTTTGTAAGACTCCCATTAACCCATAAATATGTATCCGCTTCTGGTAGTACATTTACAGGACACAAGTGCCTAATAGTAAACTTGATGTAACTTGATATATCATTCTTGATACTCTACATTTAAAGGAACAGTAACATCAAAAAAACATTTTTTATAAATTCGTTATTATACATCAAAAAATAAACACCAAGACAAATAAAACAGTAACATCAGGGAGCGTGGTAGAGTCCCTGCAGCGAGGGAGCTCTTCAGAGTGGAGCTGGGCCACATCGTGGATGTTTGCAGTTGCAGGCAGCAGGCCGATCATAGTTTCCAGTCACTGGCACGTAGGCACTCTCGCCATGCTTTGCTTTCTGTGCTAGAGAGCGCTTCTTACCAACCCGAATTCCCCCAGCACCACCTACAGTATCTCAGCTACTTGCACCGGCGCAAGATTAACGCCGCATGGACTCTACAGACGCGCCGATGAGCCAGCAATCCGCAGTCATGGAAACCACGCTCCTTGATGCAGCAGCCAATTCACATGCTACTTGCACAACATGAGACAGAGCCAAGGAGGAGAAATCCAGCGCCGCACAATGGATGGTCGCCGTGTCGCCTTTTCTGTAGAGGACAGGAAGTGGAGATTCGGTAAGTTATTTCTTAATAAAGGCTTTGCTATTTTAAAGTTTTATTTGTCTTAGTGTTTATTTCTTGATGTATACTAACAAATTTTTGATGTTACTGTTCCTTTAAGACACCTTACACACAATGGCAGTGCATTCTTACTTTGAATTAAAGGGGATAAGGATAAAGAAAGTCTCAAAACAACATTATCCCAAAAACTCCTTAATATAGTCAGAAACATATTCCCCCAGCTCAGCATCCTGTTTGCTTAGTTTGCCTTTGAAATGGCAAAGTTGTGTCACTGAATGCAGTACCTGTTCCAAGCCTGTCCAGTTACCTTTTCTCTGTTAACAGAGATTTCCCAAGGCAAAGACATGCACAGCAGAGAGCTCCGTGACTTTTTCTTTCTGCATTTGCATATTGAGCTTGTTCATGCAGAATTGCTTGACTCAAAACATTGGTGGTCAGTGGCTACCTGCGTTTTCAATGTGAATGAAAAAAAATTGCGCATGCACAATGCGGAGGAGTCACAGGGGGAAGTGATGTCAGCGCTCCTTAAATGGCACCGCAAACTGCCAGAAAAAACGTACTAGTTTAAAGACACATAACTCGATAAAGGATAAAAGGCACGAATATGGTAATACTTTTGATGCTATTAGTGTTTCGAAAATTTCGAAACAATAGCCTTTCAGAAAGCAGTTCCATAGTGCAGCACTGGCTCTTTCTGAAAGCACATGACCAGGAAAAATGACCTGAGATAGCTGCCTACAAACCAATATTACAACTTGAAAAAATATATACTTGTTGGTTCATGCTTAAGTGAATTGTTTGCAGTGTCAACAGTGTAATTTAGAAATAAAAGCTACACCTTAAAAATTATAACAGAATCCCTTTAAATACAATCCAAAATGAACTAAAGTATTGTTCTTCAAAACAATTGCCTCTGCCGTATCCTCCTTCATAGAAACTTTTAAATCTGATTTGATTCTTTTCAGTGCTTGTATTTAAAGTTATTAGGAGTCAGAACATTTTTGGAGACTCTGACTCCAGATAGCCAAAATTGCTTTCTACTCTGACTCCGACTCCGCCACTCTGACTCCACAGCTCTGTATTTAACATAAGGCCAAATAATAGGCCTTGTGTTGGAAATGCATTCTGCCTATTGTTTTAAATACAATTTAGCTATAGTTTTCATCATATGTTTTACTAAATATTATTAAACAGTGAAATTGAAGACCATTTTTCTTTAGATTCTCTACCTCCTTGGTCCACCAGATCTCCCTCTCCCTTTCAGCCACAGTTGCAAGAATAACTAGGACAACAACATAATCATAACATAATAATAATTCACCTTTCAGCTGGACTTCCAGATTTATCTAGCAGAGCATAAAGATTTTCTCTCCGATTAGTCTTCAGTCTGAGCCAAAAATCTGGCATCTAAAATCTGCCTGTGAATCTGTGAATGCGATGCCACAGAAAATAACTTTTGGAAAAAATTCACAATTGTCCAGAAATTTAAACCAAAGCAACCAATTGGCAATAGCCCTGACTGGTCAGTCTTAGTTAGAATAAAGTTGACCATATCTGATCAGATTTTGCATATCAAGTGGTTCACTCTTAGCCACCTGCATGTTGGTACATGCAGATCAATATCTGGTTTGAACTTGGTCGTGGTCAGATATTGAAAGCTTGAAAATTGCGAAGGCCTCTTGAATGGGCCCCCCATATAATGCATTTGTTGGCTGTAGGCCAAAGGTTTAAGTCAAATTTTTACTGCACACCTTTGTAAATTCTCATGTATTTTATGTTCTGATTTTCTTTTGCCTTCTTCTTTTACTAGTACATTGAGGGCTGAAACTGCAAAGCTACCAATTAGCAATTAGGGTTGAACTGTCGACTGTAGTTACAATCTACTGTAGTTGCAAACCAAGGGCAAATAACTGATTGGTAGTTGTTAGTGGTTGAATATTTTGAAGTTAGCACCTATTTAAGTAAATAAGACATAAAAACTGTAATCTTTGTTGACTTTCTGGATGCATGTCCCTTTTAGCTCTGATTGAGAAAGTGGTTGTTAACTATCCCATCACAAATCTGGATTTCAGAACTCATATTTTCAGTAATTTATTACAGATGTTGAAGTTGTGTGGAAAGCATTGTCTGTGTGTTTGTTGATTTGTATGAAATGTGCAGGATAATAGAATCCAGACCAGGATGTTGATTGTTTTCCACAGTGCTCTGGTCATAATAAGAACTGGATAATTAAAGAGTAGATGAGATTAAACCAAGACCCAGTGCAATGTTTGCAAGGAAAAAAAACATGCTATATCTAAATTAAATGGCTCGTAAAACATCCATGTGTATTGTTCATTTTAGGGTTTTAACATAATCACCTTTGGGTTCCAGCCACATTATCTTAAGGGTTCCAGACTCTACTTTAAAAAGACTATTGTGCATTGTCATGGCACATAGCTTATTAGTTACATATTTCATATATTTGCTGCCTATAAACAATGTATTTGGGAGCCTGCCACCCTTATACTGTTAAATTAGCTGTAAGCCCATACCAGTGCCATCTTGTTCTCTCTAAGGCTTTATGAGCTTGCCACATTAAAACCCCAGTACCTGAAAATTGTCCACTCATTCTATCATAGGACCTGCCCTTCTAGAGTTTTGTTAAGCACTTATTTTAAACAAGCAGGCATACTGTTCTTTTCATGGGCCCTGGGAATGTAATATTTTCCCACGTTACCTTTATGGGGCTGCCATACTGATACTTTAATGGTCCAAGTAATATAATTACTTATTTTTTGTTGTTTGATATTTTCAGATAATTTCATGATACACTAAATTCAATACCATCTTCTCTCATTGCTTTTGAAGGGACTATTACCCTATAATGATTTGTTGGACTCTTGACCACTTTTTGTCAATGACACTTGATGACAATTATAAATATACCCCTATTTCACTAGATTATTATGTATCTTATTTATAGGGTTACTTTACAAGGATTAAAAAAACTGGTTTCTTTAGAAATAGCTCTTGTATCCATATGTTACTTCAGAGTTTTTCTCTGTAGTTAGAATGTTGGATATCACATTTTGCTGCAATTTGAGTATATTACTTATTTTAAAAATTAAGCTCATTGCTCAGTGCATTGCTTAGAAGGAACATTGGTGAAAAGCGGAGTATCCAACATGTTTCACAATCACTTTTATTTTAGTACTTTATTGCTTATTATTCTTTGCAAACTCTCAGACTAAATTGCACAAGTGCATTTACCAATCAAAACCTCTGCCTTCATTTTCTAACTTGTAGATTGACACTAGTTGATGATTGGTTACTACTGCACTTATGCAATCCAGCAGATATGTCAGTATGTTGTAAAAAAATCCCTGTATGAAATAAAATGTTTTGCATATCAAAATGTAATTAACATTTGCAGTGACATATTTGTCTATTGAAGAATATGGGAAATGTGAATTTTTGTTTGATTTCTGCATTTTTTTGTATTAAAGGCTATTTATAATAGTTTTTATTATGATTGTATTAACTCTACCTGGCAAGCAGGTGCTGTGTGCTCAAGGGAAATAAGACAAGAAACATCCTTTAACAATATTAAAAATAAAAAAGACATTATTTTGCAAGGCTTCTGCCTTTTCTGGGAGCTGGTCCATTCAGAAATGATTGGGGTAGTCCTGGCAGCCTCTAGTTAATTTCCGCTTTAGCTTATTTATTAAAATGGCCCTAGTTTGTAGCAAAAGTTATATATAAGCCACTGCCAGGGGCTGAGCTGTGCAGCACTTCAGTAACTCTCAACATTTGTTATGGACATCAAAAGGTGATTTCCTATGTGGTCTCTTGTAGGCATGCTTACCTTTCTATTTCTTTGTAGAGGTATTCCATGGGCAGGGGCAGACTTTGGCATATTACAACATATTTGAGGTGCCCCAATGTTGCCGTTATGGAATTATAGGCAGGACTAGATTTGGGAATCCCAAAGTTGCTTATTCCCCTAGTGTACTTTGGGATTCCCAAGTCTAACCCTGTCTATAACCCTGTCTATATAATGGCAACATTGTGGCTCATGTTCCACCTACCCTTGGCGGCTGTTTTGGAAAACACAATGCAGCTGATAGCAGATCAACTGCTACAGAAGCAGACTTGCTGTGTATGCATTAGCCCATAGTTGTTATCCAGAATGATGGATAATGTCTGAAATTTGCTGCTCCAGAATGTGGGGAAATATATTATGTATAAGTAGGTTATGATGCAGATAAATAAAGACTGCATTAGCAGTAAAAATAACAATGACGATGCAAAGAGGATTCTTCCGTTTGTAAATGTAAGGACACTGCATGCTTCTAGGACACTGCTGTTACCGGAGAAGTACATTAAATGCTACTATAAATGCTGAAGTCTGCGTTTTATTTATATATATATATATATATATATATATATATATATATATATATATATATATATATATATATATATATATATATATACAGCTGAAGCATATTGTACAAGAATGTGTAATAATTATATATGGGTGAAATTGCTTGGTATGTACAGTATGATCCTTGAAAATAAATCAAAGGATTAGAACTTGTCTAAATGCTCAGAAACCTATAGTAATTAAAAATGTAAGGGATACTGGTAACAGATGCATTATAATACTGCAATTGTTTTTTACCGTTGTTGAAATATGTATTATTTTACATTATGCTCACATAATACCCCCTTATCTCTTTGCATAACAAATTATAGTCATGTTCTCTATGAATATTATATGGCGTGGGGTAGCCAATATACTTGCTCATTTTTCATATGCGTGTCACCTAACATGCCCCCCCCCACCGGGAGCTCCCTCCCAGTACAGAATATTGCTTTTCTTTCCCCTAACTGGAGTTCAGGCTCTATTAGTCCACACCTTTGGTGGGGGAAGCAATTTTCCTATGATGGTTGACCTTTAAGTAAAGCTTTGAAGAATGATTACTCTTACACCTTAATAAAACAGTCTCTGTGGCTTACCTACATCATGCCAACCTCCTGAAGAAAATCTTCAGGGCCAGTGGCGTAACTACCAGGGAAGCAGGGGGTGTGATCGTACCCAAGTCAGCTCCACCTCTGGGCCCGTCCGCAAATGCGGAAAGGAAACCACGCATCTGGAGGGGGGGGGCTCAGAAGAGGGTAGTTACTTTACTGTTCAGTCGGATAGGTTTTATCATTTCTGCTGTGAGACAATGAAATCGGTCTGTCAGATAATCGTTGTTAAACAATCATTCGCTACACATGCCTTTTGCGAAAGTACACAAAGGGACAGACAGCCAACGATTAATCTATGTGTTTAATCTTGCAGCCTACACAACAAAGATATGACCAAAGTCTCCTCATATATATATTATCATTGATGGGTGAATCGTCCTTTCAAATGATTGTTAAAGGAAAACTATACCCCCAAATGTATATTTAAGCAAAAGATAGTTTAAATCATATTAATTGGCATATTAAAGAATCTTACCAAACTGGTATATATATATATATATATATATATATATATATATATATATGGTGTATATATATATATATATATAGATAAAAAATTGGCCTTTTTACGTCTCTTGCCTTGAACTGATGGCCTGATTGACCTTGCTTGAACTCCACTTGAACCGACCACTGTCTGTCTGACCCTGCTTGAACTCTGTACCGACCCGGCCTACCTGACTACTCTTTTCGTCTATTCCCTGAACTGTTGCCTTCTGTCCAAACCATTGGTAACGACCATGCCCCATTGCGTGTCCAGAATTCTTTCTTGGCTCCTCTCTTATTAAGACCTGGCGGCATCTGAGTAGCTGAGGGCTCATCCCGAACCCAAAGGCGGCTGTTACAGGCAGAAACAGAGCCGTGACCAGGGCGAGCCGTGACAGTTACCTGCTTCTAAATTATTTGTATATTTGCAAATTTTGAGTATTTATAATGATCAGCAAAGATGACAGACATATATTGATCAAGAACTGCTGCATAAATGAACTTATACTAATGCTAAATTGTGACATCCCGTTATTCTAGTGCACTAAGGAAAAACATCACTTGGAATTGGAAAGATGTACCGACAGGGGCGTTCCACCAATGAGGCGAGTTGAGCCACTGCCTAAGGCGGCAGCGCTCCACTGGTTGTCAGGGGCAGCAAAAATGCTGCTCCTGGTGACTAAGAACCAAATTTCCGGTTTTCAAACCCACTAAATTCGGCTCTTGTAGTGCAGAGAGAGCAATTGCGCTCTCTGCACTAGCCACGTGCACTGCCCCGACCCCCTCCAGCGCTGAAAAGGTGAGCGCCGCAAGGAGGGGTGGGGCGGCAATGGAAGGCCGTCTCAGGCGGCATAAAGGCAAGGATTGCCGCTGTGTACCGATCTGATTATTCAAGGAAAGTTCCTGTGCAAGTGCTATGACATCCCCAGAACTATTCTGTAGTGACAGCTCTGAGTAGCCAAGACTAAAGGACATTATTTAGTTAGTACATGTTAAGCATAAATAAAATGTAATTGGTAAATAGCAAAGCCATTCAGACCTTTGCCCTGGCACATTCTTCATGAATCTGGTGTGAAATATTCAGCAACATGGTGATGGACTGTTTCTCCATGAAAACACAAGCTTTAATCTTTAGACTGTACATAGAAAGCTAATATCAATCAATCAATCAGTGAAGGAGTTGTGTTTTCCATGAAAGTCGAGTTTTCGAGGTTATTTTTTTGGTCAAAATCGATTTTTCGGGTTAAAAAAAAAACCTCTAATATTTTAAGATCTATTATACCCTGACCCCGGAAATAGTTTGAATCCGAAAATACACCATCTAAAACCTGTCGAGGTCATGTAGGAATCAATGGCAGAGGTCCCTTCGTGATGTTTGAGTTTTTTCGGAGGATTTTGCCCAATTCGAGCGATTCAAGTTTTTTTTGCTGGAAACTTGATTAATTTGAGTTTTCAGGTTTCACAACTCGAATTCGATGAATCAAGTTTTTTCCATTCGAGTTTTTTCTTAAATAAGAAACCATTCGAGTTGTGCGTTCATTCGAGGTATAAAAAATTCAACCTTTGATAAATAATCCCCTAGATGTTGAAGTGGTACAGCTAAACTTTAGCATGCATCCTACCTTTCAAACTCCTCCATGCTTGCTTGTTCTGTTTGGAAGAGCTATGTCTGGGTGTGCTGTCTGTAGGTTAGATATGTAAAAGGGTAGCTGTACTGTAATTTCTAGCAGCTCCCAGTAGCCTATAGTGGTTTTGCTGTGAAATGTAGAGGTGCATGATCAAGCCATGTTGTATCTTGTGTGTAAAGGAAACCTGTCTGCACTGTATGTATGAATGTGAGAGGTAAAAGAATGTCCCATTGTCTTCAAAAGCTACTTGTGCTGTTTGCAAATGCTCTGCTAAAGAATATGGGTGCATGTGTGTATTTATTGGAAAATATCAGAATGGAAAGAATCTTCTGTTTATATGTTCAGAGTTTTGTAATCCTATAAAAATTGCCTTTGTATCTCCCAACAGTTGTGCTTTTTGCCCACTCGTGTTTGCCTCTGGAGGTGTCGGTAGGCAAGAATAACCTGATCACAGCTATCAATGGGTCTAATGTAACGCTCCCCTGTACTTTCATGGCCTGCATTGGCTTCAGTGGTGTTACCTTCTCTTGGGTATACAGCTCTCTCAACAGTTCGCTTAAACCTGAGGACGTAAGAAACTGAAATGGAAAAAAAATCTTATTACACTTTTTTTTGCCTCATGTTAACAGTTCTTCATTTTAGATTAATAAAGAACAGATCTTGTGATACTATTATAAACTAACTTTATTTTTTATTTTTCCTTATTTTTTTGTCCAAAATGTGATTGAAATGATTGTATTAAGCAAGTATATGTGTAATTCCTGCCTTTCTTAATAGGAGTGAAATGAATAAATAAATACAGTCACAAGACTAGCAGAAAATACACATGCAAGCACAACATCTAAATATGTATTTTTCAGGGAGATTTATGTTTTCTCCTTCTGGGAAAAAGATTAATGGCATACAGCTGTGGCATTTGCTAACTGGGCAAAATAACCCAGGGCAATATGTTCTGCTAAAATGTTATAGAAACAAAACTGAATGTAATCCTATGTCTTTTGTAACAATACACTTTCACCAAAACATCTTTAGACCCTGCCTTGTGACATCTCTAACACCCTCTAACCTTTGCATGTCCTTTCTATTTTCTATGTATCTTTTGCCCCTTCTTCACCTTTTAACTCACACCTCCATGCTCTTTTCCTGCCCAGCTTTATAAAGGGACACTGAAGGACAAGAAGTCATCCCCTAAACCTGAAGTCATTTTCAACAGGAATGAACGTATGGATCGGGTACAGCTTGTTCCCAACAATACAACCAAAGATTACGAACTATCCCTGCTTTTGAAGAATGTGGATTTTGATGACATTGGGCGCTATACCTGTGTTGTGAAGAATGAGAAAGAAAAGGGTGCCACACACAATGCCACCATTATACTGAAAGTGGTAGACAAATGTGAGTTTTTCTAGTCTAGAAATGATACCATTTTTTGTTGAATATTATGTGAACAAGTAAAGATAAAAGTAAGAATATCCAGCTGCTGTGAAGATGGGGTATTGCACAGAGTACAATGATTTTATATAATTATTCAGTTTTAAGGAAAGAACTGTCGGTGTATGACAAGATATGTTAGTAAATCCATGCACCCAGGGATAGAATTGACATATATATATATAACAATGACCCAGTGAGTTAATGGGCTGCCAGCCTTATTTGATCTTTCAGGCAAACTGGATTAGAGCTGGTATTGGCTGATATGGCAGTTGGTGTGTATAGCCAAACCTGAGATTCGTCTGCCTGTATCTACAGGCAGACAAACATCTAAACATCTAAACATCTAAAGTGTTTATTCTCACACATATTCTTTCCATCTGTCCAACAGTTGAGGATGTGGATAACACACTGACTCTAATTATCGTGGCTGCAGTTGGTGGAGTGATTGGACTTCTTATACTTATCCTAATAATGAAGAAAATTATTACCTTCATTATTAAGAGGAACCGTGACAAGAAGTGAGTATCCTTTATAGGGCTGAATGGGACAAAAGGCTTGTTAGAGGGGTACATGAAAAGTCATGCTTCAGTCCATGGGGAGGAGATGGAACACTGGTTTGATTGTATTGGGAGAGGATTGAAGTGGGAAGGGAAATAAGATTGAATTCACACGTACAGAGTGGGAACACATTCAAAAATATTTGTAGGAATAAAGTGTTACCAGCGGGAATAAATCCTAATTTTGACTTTAGGGATAAGAAGGAATCCATGTGAGAGCAATAACTTTCTTATACATTTCTACACATTTCTAGGAAGGACTGCCTTGTAAGCTCTTCTGTTAATGACAATACTGACAATGCCTCCAAACAAGAAAGCAAGGCCAAACCCAAAGCATGATTTTCCAAACCATGGCATAGTTACACAATGGACCCAGGACTTCCAAGAATGGATTGTGAGGCCAATCCAAGCAAGATCACCGACATTGCAGGCACTGTTAAGAGAGGCAGAGCACCCTCTATTTGTGATGTGAAACACGTTCAGCATGATACTCTTTGCATAACAACTCCCACTTTGCAATCAGGGTTCATCCAAGAGTCTAGGTTTAGGCTTTGTAGCACCCAGTAATAATATATATATACTGCATATACATATGCCCTGGTGCAGAACACTAATGTGAATGAAAAATTGATTATGGTGCTTTTGGGGGAAGGTAAAAGAGGGTGCAAATATAAAGTTGACATAACAGGGGATGAGCTTGAATGTATGATTAGGCTTCAACCCTTTAGGCACTGCTGGGTTGAAGTGATATACATTTGGCTTTAGAGGGCATCCCAAACACATACAGCAGTTGTATGTACGGTAAACCTAAGCATTATCATACCTGTGATATTCCTTCACCTCTAATACTGACAAAGGTCATAAATAGCATGCTCTTATCCTAAGCACACGCTGTGGGAAATTCCCAAATATTGGCGCAATCAGTGCAGTCCCGCACAGCAACTAATTAGTACTTTGCTTTGATTCGTTTGCTAATGAAAGCAAGATTTTGGCTATGCATTATTGCATGGGGCAAAGTTACACTACCTAAGTGACTTTGTCCTATTGACAATTGTATGAATTTAGTTTCAATGTCTAATTCCCAGTTCATGCTTGAACATAGGGAGACCTAGAAACCAATAAGATATTTTTACTCAGAGAAGGGGTGCAAAAATAGACCTCTTTGCAAATGTTCACTGCTTGGAAATGGTTGTTGTAGTGTATGCAGGTCAAAGTGGGGGGTTCAAAACCTTTCTAAGCACTGCAAACCCCAAAATTAGTATGGACTGTTTGTGCATCTCTCCAGTTATCTGCTGCCTGCACATTTGGCTGCCAATCCACAAGTGGATGTCCGCGACCCTGTAGGCCCTCAGTGGGTATTGCTGCTGCTTCTTATATTATGAATGTAATAAAACTTATATAATAAACACTGATTATATAAATATTTACCAATTTGGTACTGTTGTGCATGGTGCAAAGCTATTTCCTACCATCACTTACAGATTAGTGGTTCTTTCAGTACATTTTTAAGAATAGTGCCCAGGTTTTGTATTAACATTCCGTTTTCTATTATATTTATTCCGTCATTGTATTATGAATGATATTATTTTCAAGTAGGCCATACGATTTATTTAAATCACCCTGTGACATGGGCAAGTCAACTGATGTGCTGTGCAAAAGTATTCAAACATTGCTGCTGAACCGAAATTGGAAGAGGGACAATTGTCCAGCCCCATGTAGAAAACAACTGCTGCAGGAATCGTTAAAAAAACAACATATTTTTATATTTTAAAAAAAATAACCTAAAAAAAACAACATATTTGCAAATGCTAATGCACAGTTACATTTTATTTCACAAACTTCACAGGAACAAAGCAAATAGTAATTGTGGCATGTGCAACAGTTTGAGCACCCTAGAATGTCAATATTTACTTATTCCCCCCCCCCCCTTTGCTACAGATCACAGAATCAATCTCTTCAGCTTCTTGGCTGACCGTGTCACATTTACATCAAGAATTTCCTGATATTTAATAGAATCCATTCATTGCTCTATATCTACAGTGTTTCCTGTGCCACTGGATGCCACACAACCCCAAAGTAAAATATATCCACCTCCATATATGACATCTGGGAAGGTGATTTATTCATCAAATGCAAACCTATGTTGATTGCGGGGATTTTATATTTTGACGAATTTTATATTTTATGTCATCAGTCCACAACAATCCAAAAGGCCTCCACCTTGTCTAGATGCTGTCCTGCATAGCTCAGGTGTAGAGGTGTCCAATAAGGTTGCAAATCAAGTTTATGCAAACAATGCAGCACCATGGAACAGTGCAACACCACTCTTGTGTCGGACACATTTTTCTGCAGGTCCTTTGCAGTCATATGAAGGTTTGTTTCTCTTTCTGGACATCATACGAGCAGTTCTCTCTAAACGTTTTGTTGGTTTTCCAGACCTTGCTTTGACTTCCACAGTTTCCTTGCCACAACTCCCAGCAGCATCAGTACAGATGTCTTAACTGAAACCCTCCAGCTGATGTTTACGTTTTTTTTTATAATGTGTTTGTTTACTGTAACATTTTATTTTTCATAGTTGCCCCTTTGGGTCTGGGGGATCAGTTTACATGCCCAGTCTGCCCATATTAATACCCTGCTCTAACAGCCAATTGTAATTGCTATTAACACTATGTGATTTTGTAAATAGGCTGTTTGTATGAAGAACTATTCTACATGCCCAACCTGCCTCACTCTAAAACTTTCACTGATGGTAGGCTTTAATGTTGTCAGTATAGTTTTGGCCTTTACACCAAATCAAAGTGTAGAGAACTGGGGTCACAATCACACAATTAACAATTTATAACATTTTATTTTCAAGGAAAAAAAATAGTCTCTTTTAATATATACAGTTATACATCCAAGTGCAATAAATGTTGAACTAGCTACTGAATGTAGATTAGGGTCAAGCCTTGAGGTTGAAGTGCATCACATGTGGCTCAGGACAAGGGTTAGGATGGCACAAGTGAGTTGTAATTCAGCATATTGGATGACGTGTTTTTGCCATTCAGATAACGGGTGACCAGGTATTTCAAGCATGATATACACCTATTAAGAATACCTTTACACTAATAACAGTTTTGGTAAACAGTTTGCAAGTGAGTGGGCAAATGAAAAAAATAGTGACATTTATGTTATGTTGCCGTTTTTAAAAAATTATTATTTATAAATGTTTATTTATTTTGCACACAGTACATCAATTCAGCTCCACACACACTTTCAGTTTTGGCACTTTTTAGATAGGGAAACAATTTTTTTTTTTTTTTTATGCAATATATTCATTGTGAAAAATTGCCACCCATGTTCAGTAAATGTATCCACCTCAGTTATGTGCAAAGGGTTCCTGAGAAACATCTTCAGAATGCTGCTTTGGCGCAGTTCACATCGCTAAAGAGTATGGTTCCAAAACACCAGGTTTTACACCAATGATCTCATCATCAGCCACTGTTATTTAAATGAATATTTATCTCCTGCCATTCTCTGGTCCTGCAGAGGGGTTTGCCCAGAAGACAGTTCAGCCCAGCAAAGCATCACATTCTTGCATTACTTCATGTGCACTTATTCACTTACTCCATAGCAAGAACGTCTGGGTAAACAATGTATGCTGCCCTAGTGCTTATGCTACTTGCTGAAAAAAAGAGAGAAAAATGATTATTGTAATGTCCCATGAGTGCTAGTTCTTATTATGTAATGTATTCAAAGAAGTAAGCATAGAGGTGTAACAATCCTCGGTATAACAAACACTACTGCTGCTGGGTTCTAGGAGTATAGCTGGCCCTGACTGATAAACAGTTCAATATATTTCTAAGAAATAGCGGGGGGGGGGGGTCTTCCCCAAAGGGTAGGTAGAGCAATAAACAAATTAAGCTGCCACTGAGTGATGAGAGAGTATGACCATTTCTTGTCATAGAATTGTGATTGTGTATAAAGGTGCCATACACAGGAAGACCAGTATGATATATAGTATAGTTGAGCCACGGTTCAGACTAATTCTGTATGAGGGACTGACAGCCTTAATGACTGCAGCAGCATAAAGTGAAGAGCTAATAATCCTTGATGAACCAGGATTTCAGCATTATCAGACTAACAACTCCCTGACTTGCCATACACGACAAGTTGTTTAGGCATTATTTACAGTCCTCTATAAAAGGTGTTTAGGCAGTATCATACAAACTGGCTAAACTGCCCAACCAAATCTGGGCATATATGGTCATCTTACATTACATAGCAAGCAGATTACCCATTTCCTTACTAGCACAATGCATAACTTTAAACCATACTTACTTTCATCACTTCATAAATCCAGTTCAAGAATGTCTGCACATTGGTGTATACTCCTACTTTATTAGGTCTTCCACAGCCATCACCCCAGCTCACAACACCAACCTGGTCCCAGCGAGAGTTTTGTCCCAGTGACACCAAAGGGCCACCACTGTCACCCTGTAAGAAAAGAGAGGTCCAGTATCTGTGTGAACCTGACTTAAGTAATATATGTATGCTGAATCTCAAATGGCGTTTAAAACAAATGGTCACACAAAAACAATACAGTCTTTTTAACTGTTGCTATATTACAGTTCTTGCAAAAAGTAATATATAACAGAAGAAATAAAGGGAAATTTTACCCATTACTGCAAGAGCGTTAAGGGTAGCGGGGTACCTAGACTTCAGAGGGGGCAGTGCATACTTCAAAAACTGGCCGCCCACCCATCCTCCCTCTTAGCCGCCTGCCCTCTTGCCCGTCCACCCTTTCAACCTCTCGCCCTGTCCACCCTCTCGCCCATTCTCTTTCCCATCCTCTTTCCCTCCCTCTCGACCTCCCGCCCACCAATACCCTGCTTATCAATGGAGAATGGTTTATGTTGTTAAACAGTTTCCTTTTTCAGGCTATAAGTACCTGGCATGTGTCAGACCCGCCTTCTAACTTCCCTGCACACAACATGGATTGAAGAATCTGCCCACCATACTCTTGATTGCATGTAGCACTGGAAATAAGATTAATGGTCACTTCCTGGAGCTGAGAAGACAGTGCAGCTAAAAAGAAAAAAAAAAGATAAAGTCAAAGTAGGCCCATATTTAAACTAATACAAAGTTATATTTAAACTAAACATGAAAATAAATTTCACTGTTATGACATGGGAAGGGATATTGGGCATGGTGCCAAACACTAATTCAGGGGTGTAGTAAAATTACATCTCTGTGAAAAAGCATGTCTCCCAGGGGAAGGGATAGTGACTGGATTTGAGCGGATGTAGATTCTGTATGGACGTGGCCTGGGCTGCATTTACCATATAGGCACCTGTGGGCCTGTGCCTATGGCGGCAGCTTTAAGGGGGTGGCCCTTGGGCGTCTATATAATGAATTACATTTTTTGATGACATTTTTGTTAAAAAAAAAATCTGCCCAATCGCTGGAGTTAAACCAGTGGCTATGCTTGGGGAATGGGGGGCAAGGAGCACATTTAGGTGTTGGCGGAGGAAATTATGTCATACACCACTGAAAGTCACTCCACACGTAGCCATGCATGTGACGTCACTTATGTAAACCCAAGGGTGGCATCAGAACTAAATACAATGCTGGAGTAGCCTGTATGATGGTAAGGTTAATTTCTGAGCTGGTATATTTTCTTGGATACCCCTCAAAGTGGAGGGATGCTGTTGGGTTGGAAATCACAGCTGGGGTGCTAAAAATGTAAACGTGAATATAGATAAGGCAGCACATAAGAGTAAAGTAATATTTAGCCGTATAGCTCTCCTGCCTTAGAATATAATTTACTTACAACCTCCTTCCACTGTATGACCCCAGCCTGTTACCCATAGCACTGAGCCAGCCACTATCTGATTATCATATCCAGGAAGGCAGACAGGCTGCACTGATGCTGTGAAAGGAAAAAGAAAAAAGAAAATTTTGTAAAAGGCAAACACAACCTGCTGTAGAAGAATATTATTAAATACATTGAGAAATCACCAACATATTTATACTATCAATTATATATTCAAAGGGTTCTCATTTACACATACACTGCTACATGTTTGCTGATGATCCTAACCATAGCAAACTGGCTTTGACTTAGATATAAGACATGAAGTTAAATAAGAGTAAGAGATAAAAAAGGATCACAATACCAGTTCTTTGGGGGGAAATTAAATAAAATATTGTGTGGTCAGCTTTTTACATTTCCTAGGCGATGCAAGGGCCCTTAAAGATGTACTAAATGGTTATCTGATACCAAAGAGTGACACGTGCTTGGCAGCCTAGGGAAGTGATGGCACTTACTCATATACCCATTGCCCAACCCACCCATCTCTGAAATCAGCAAAAGGGGCAGGGATGGCAGTCACAAGTATATATGAATTAAATTCAGAAGCTAGGGTTGATCTGAGTGGATATGTCAAACAAGGCTCGGGCAAGGCAACACGTACCATGGGTGAGGGTTCTGGGCCTGCAAACTGCCAAAAAAGTAAATGTAGGGGGCTATTTGGGTCTTTGTGTACTTGAAATTGCAGGACCTGTCTTGAGTCTCAGTTCAGACTGAATGATGGGTGTTTTGCTACTGTAACAATGCTGTGTATTTCCTCAGAAAGTTACTAAACATTTATAGTATTTTTATATTTGGTACTATATGGTAGTACTTATATCATTGCTGGATTAAAACTCACTTGATACAGCTATGTCACTTTTGAGTTTGACAAGGGCAATGTCATTTGGTTTTTGATTGGCAACGTATCTGGAATGCAGGAAGATCTTGTCCACATAGGATCCAAACAGATATGTAAGAGTGGTTACCCCATACTGCACACGCCATCGATCGATCTGTTTCTGTCCCCTAAAGAGGAGGCAAGTACTTTAACCATCTCATAGATTGATTTTCACTGTGACTTTTAGAGCTGGAGGGGACAACGTGACCTACAGCTGGTGCAGTAACCTGTATTTCTAGGAATAGCACAGAATGTGGGACGGAGCAGCCTCTGAGGATAATGGGCTAATATAGAGTACATTGTGTGTCATTTGCCTCTAAATACTCTGCTAACTGCCTGTGCCTGTTCCCTGGGTAATGATCCCACAAGTCATATTAATTAACATAGTAAATTCATTTATTGCCAGTGCCTCATGGTATTCTGGAGATGTTAAACAAGCCAGACATGCCAATTCATAAGTGACATCTCTTATGTTCAACATAGTGCACACTCATTTTGCACACTGCACTTGGACATACACACAGCAACACTTTTCTGCTCTTTAATACAAAAGCAAACATTTATAATAATATTGAATTCTTCCAAGATTCTTGTTCATCATCTCTGCAGCTCCCATGGTCACCAAACTCCATCAAAACTGCTGCACTTGCACTAAACTTTCCACTAAATCACTTTCCTGCTCAGCTCTCTTGGCATATTTTTTTTAAAGCCATTTGTTGCACACAAAGAAACAATTATTGTCTATTCGGGTGTATTTATTAAGATGTCTAAAATTACTTTGTACCACATTAGACCTGGCATAACCCATTGTAGTTAAAGGGGTTGTTCACCAACACTTTTCCCACTTTAGTTGTTTCCAGATAGTTCACCAGAAATAAAGACTTTTTGCAATTACTTTCTATTTACTATTTGTGATCATTTTTCTAATACTGAAGTGTAAAGCTTCATTTTCCACCTTCTAAAGCCGCTCTGATGGGGGTAGGGGGTTGTTGACTCTGTAACTGTTCTTAATTAATACATTTAGTTGATACATTTCTTATCTTTGTCCCTGTTGAGCATAAGGGCAAGGTCACAAAAGGCATTTTTATGTTTGCATTTTTAAAAAACGTACAGACGAGCGTAAATACGCACAAAATTAAGCCCTATTGAAAATAATGGAATACGCATTATGGCAATTCCCACAGGGCTCTTGCGAGCCAACATCTGCCACAAGACGCCAGTATTTGGGGTTTTTAGCAGAAACGCCAATACACCAAGGAAACACCATATGATTGAACTAATAGATCTGCAGGTTTTGAAATACACTTAGCTGAAATACACTGCGTATTTTCACTCTCGCAAGATGGATTTCGCATATACTTATTAACGGCGTATGCTGGTGACGTAATTATTTTGCGTATTGACAAGCAGTATGGCTACATTCTGCATTTAAATTTTTTTCCACTTGGCTTTTTTTTGCAAAACTTTACTAAAAACTAGAATTGTGGGGAATGAGAAAAAACAGAAATGTTGGGAAAAGAAAACTATAGGCTGAGAAACGCATATTATCGTGTGTGTGGTTTCATTGGCGTATTTAACAATGTATGCAACGTATAAACGCCACGTGTGACCTTGCCCTAAACCATGAGTTTATAGAATCAGCGGTTAGAACGGATGCAATTGTTGCTAATATTCCAAAGACACTGCTGAGAACTGTATCAACTCCTGTAGTCACTAAATGTATCATATTGTAACAGTTCAGAATCTGCTCCTGGATGATTGAGCTGCCAGACTGAGACACTAGAAACAAACATTAGACTTTAAACTTCAGTTTTGGAAAAACGATAAAAAAAAAGCAACTGAAAAAAGTCTATTTCTGGTGAACAATCTAATAATTAAACTGAAAAAAGTGTTTGGAAAGGTGAACAACCCCTTTTATGGGACAGATCCAGGTATTAAAAATGGTGTAAAATGCTGCACAAAAAGTGGCATCTCTTGGCTTCAGGCTTTACTTTTCAAACCTCTTTTTACACCAGATTCTTACAGCTGGATGCACAAATTCATAAAATAATTGCATGGCTTTACAAGTATGTGTTCTTATACACAGCAGCATGCAATAAAGTTAAAATGGCAATATCAAGTGGATTCTATTTATTCTTTTTATTAACACAGCGTTATAGATATGCCCCTTATAAATGCTGTGTGTGCATGTGGGTTCTGTATGCACTATGCCTCTTACATCATCTGTCTTTCTGGGGCACAGCTGACAGGTTTGCCTTGGGCACTAGGAAAGACTGTCTCATTTTAACCTTTGGTGGGTAAGATAATCTCTCTGTCCTTCAGGCACCAAGCTGTGAAGGGGGAGTAGGGGGAGAATCCGCACCTATTCTCTGTACAGTGCTGGGCATAAATAACACAAAAGAACTTATCCACCAAATGATCAGTTTTTACAGGAACGTTCCTAATAGCAGATTAAAAAGGAAGTATTGGGGCAACCCTACAATAATGACTGTTCCCACTTCCCTCACTTAGATTTTTTTAAAAATCCATTTTCATCTAGCAGTACAGTAAGGTGATTTTAAGTCCATCTTGTTTATATAAAACGATGTATGTCCAATTTTAGCCTGTCAATGCCTAACCCTAAATGATCCTACGGAGAGGATAAACCCCTCATTAAAAATGCATAAGAAGAAAATCCCAAACCAAAACTACATTTGTCAGCAAACCCATAAACTGTCCTGGATGCACATCTCACAAGAGACATTTTTCCCATATTATGTTTGTAGATTTATTAATGAGTATTAATGTATTCTGCATTATGCCACTAGGTGGAGAATGCAGTTAAAGCTAGTAATGGGGACAACCAAATGCTGAAAGCATCAAGGATACTAGTTCTCTCTACATTTTTCAGTCCCCTCTACATATACAATGTAATACCTTTTGACAGATATTTTAAGCAATAGTGTGAAAGAATCTTTGGCAGGAGAATACAGGACTGAGAGAAATAGCTGCTGTATTTACAGATGGATAAGCTCATCTCCCTTAAATATGAGATAAAGCAAATGTGCCTTTAAATGAACAGTATAGCTCTTGTTCCACATGAGTTAAATGAATAGGGCTAGTGCTAAACACTTTTTGCCTAAAATAATTAGATTTCCAGCCTACAACCTCCTGCAACATTGTCTGTGCATTAGTAATTTACCTTTCTGCTTTGCAAGGACCAAATATGGAGTAACTTCAGTTTCCATTTCTGCCCTATTTAAGCTCAAGAAATAGCAAAAACTGTAGATTTTTTTGTGATTTAACAATAGTCAAAAAGTATGCTCAGAACAAGCCCTTTTTCATTGCATATTGAACATGGGGGTCTGCTGCCCCTATAAAACTAAGGCAGTACAAAACAACGCCAACATAGTGACTTACTTGTCAAAGCAGTGGGCAGCACTGAGGATCCAGCGAGAGTTCAGGATACTTCCTCCACATATGTGCTGACCCATGTACTGTAGACTGACCTGCCATGGGTACCTCAGTATATCAGAATTAGTACCCCCAATAATCCTCTGTTGCTTATGTCCAATACCACATGCTGTTGAGGACAGAAATATAATTCAAATTTCCAGTTCACCAAAAATACTTTCCTTAGCTGTATTCTTAATTATGCATCATGCCCCTTTCCTCTTTGTTAATATGAATACAATGAAAATAAACTGTTTTCCTAAGCATTTGGTCACACTCCCAGCTCAAAATGAAACTTATATAAGAGCTAGCAGCACCATCTGACTCTTTGTGGGGATTCGCCCAGATGGTTCTGATCTGTTTTTTTCCTAATTAATTTATGTATATATAAAACATACTATGTTATCAAAAAAATAATACAGAAAACACATATCTTACAGAAAGGTTAGTAACAGCAGCATAACTACTGTTTGCCAGGCCCCCCTGCAAAGAAATCTTTAGAGGGGCCCAGCGCACAGAAATCCCTACCTGGCCCCTTATATGCGCACTGGCATCTTGGCTCGCAGATAGGAAAGTAGTTCAGAAGGGAGGGGGGTTTACTGCTATAGAGGAAGCAGCCCCTGCGGTCCAGACCCCCCTTTTCTCGGGACCCCACAACTGTGGGGACTGCTTCCTCTATAGTTATGCCACTGATTAGTTAACCAATGCCAATAGGTGTAATAAAGTACTTATTCTCATGACCACATGAAAAATACAAATCCTACACCAAAATCGTGTAAATGATATAACTCAAAAACCACAAGTAATAAAAAATGAAAATCAATTACAAATTGTTTAGAATATCAGTCTCTATCTCATATTTAATGTTAACCCAAAGGTGAACAATCCGTTTAAGTATTTTTGGGGTAAGTGCATACCAGCTTTGCACACCGTTTGGGTACACATTTGGCCCGTTTTCCCTGGCAGATATTCTCCCTGTTATAGTCTGATGATGCTTGCGCCAACGGTTGGACCTGGGCATCCAGACTCAGACTCTGAACCAGACAGTACAAGGAAAGTCAAGCTGCCCAGTCAAATAGACAAGTAGCGAACCTTATCTCAAACCTTCTGAAAGTCTGTGGAACTAGATGAAACTGAGGTGCACAAATG
Source organism: Xenopus laevis (assembly GCF_017654675.1). NCBI lineage: Eukaryota > Metazoa > Chordata > Amphibia > Anura > Pipidae > Xenopus > Xenopus laevis. The sequence continues at coordinate 83,012,006 of NC_054383.1, forward strand.
TCATCCAACGGTGCAAATCTAACATGAAAAAAAATTCTGATCATACCTGCACAACTAAGAGATACAACTCGGCCAGATGTGCAACTTCCCCTGAAAAAAAAAAAAAAGGAGAGAATGTATTTCACTTCAGTCTACTAAAGAGTTGTTTTTTTCATTATCTCATTTAGTTTTTTTAGTTTATAGTTTTTTAAGTGCAAACTTGAGGTACCAATTAACCTTGCGTATATATTTAAAAACAGCATAACTTTGCATTTAATATGCTTCATGTATGAGACACCATTTCATTTTTAATGGCCATAAAGAAGCTTAAAGGAGAACTAAAGCCTAAAAATGAATATTGTGAAAAAGGTTTCACCATATGCACCAGGCTAGGTTTTCATCCTACCTAATAGAAATGATCCAGGCCTTCAAATATAAGCTCATGCTACAGGGCTGAATATCAAATTACACTGGTACACGATACATGAAATATAATTATATAAGCGAAATTCAGGAAAATTGAGTTATATTGGCAGAAACACTACTTCAAATCGAACTAAACAAGTTTGGCATAGGGAAAGATAAATCTGAAGCTGGAAATGTGAGTTTGGTTTTATATGAATTAAACAAATATTTTTACTCCACTTCAACTCGAGTTTGGTGCCAACTCCACTTTGCAGCTTTAGCACAGGGAAGGCTTATACCTACCCGAGCAATGGATTAACTTGGATTCTTTGGTCGCTCAGCACCTGCACAGTGCTATACAATATAGCAGATGATGTAGACAAGTCAGAGATTGAAACAGAACTGGACACTGGTTCACTGTGAAACAAAGAAAGAAGGCAAGAATATTTATCTTATGGTTTACTTCGCTCTACCGTGAGATGCTGGATACAGAAAGGATGGCTCTTTCTGGTGTTGCAGATCTAATCCTTGAGGCTGGACAAAATCAGTATAGACTGTAAGGCTACCTGTGGCCACTAGATGGCAGGGAACTCAAAAGAAAACAAAAACTCTATAAACACTGGATTTTCTCACCGTCTTGGGTTTATGTCAGTGAGGTTTGTGCCTCATATGGGTTTAGCCTACATCCAAGAATTGTTTCCCGCTAGAATAGATGTATATAATATTTCTTTGTGACTACATGAACATTGTTATTTAACCACCTGATGGCAGATGCAGTGTTTAGCATGGTTCAAATGATTTTTGTAGATCTGAGTTTTAGAAAAACATTTCTGAAAAAGATTGGTTGAACATGAAACCTATGAACCCCAATTTGCAGATACAAATACAGCGAAACCTCAATTTTAGATCCCCTGATTTTAAGTTTACCCTCATTTTACATTGTTGTTTTGTGGTCCTACCTATATATTATGCATAATACATTGCCCTGATTTTACATTTTCCTGGATTTTTCACCATATTTTCCTGTTCCCCTGAAAAAATGTAAAATGGGGGTTCTACTGTATGAGAACAAATATATGTAGTCAACCAGCAGATTCAATTCAGCCGAAACCTGGATCCTTTGAGCTACTTAGCCCAGTAACGCAAACAATTAGCACCTGCCACAAAGAGTTTCATGGTACCATTGTGATCAGCTCATTTTTTCACACCTCAATGTATCAGGTCGCGTTAGCCTAAAAGTTCAGTGGAACCATTATGAATTAATTATGACATTGTCATACACGTTAGCTTTAAGAATGCTGAGGAAACTCCCTACCACCCAGTTAAACTAGAGCAGCTACTTGGATGAGTGGTAAAAGGTTTTCAAGATTACTCAGCTTGTCCAGTTGCTCTATATTTATCACTGCTAGATACTGAGCTGATGAAATGTCAACATATTATTAACCTATGCACGGGGCTAATATTGGGTTTTGCTTGGGACACCATAAGGTATTAGATAAGGAAACCTCAGAAGGCCTCTGTGTGTACATAAAAAGACTTCAGTATTATTACTAATAAATGGTGTTCAAAGAGCAACAAGATGGTTTTCTAATACTGGCCGTCATTTCTGATCTGTCTACACACATTATAAGCATTAATTCTAAGCATATTCTTTCTTTTTGTCTAAACCACTAACCCACATGCACACTATCAGGTTTTTTTTTGTGGATTATACAAAAACCTCAACTCTAATTTCCGCTTGATATATATTTGTACATGTATGTTTATGTTCTTGCATCACATACCTGTAGTAGCCAACCTGTGCACACACAGCTTTTGCTTTACTAGCATCCCAGTTGTCACTGCAAATAAAACTCCAGCTGGTTCTGGATGACGCATAGAGTTGAAGCAGAGAACCAGCTTCCATGAATCTCACTGTAACAAAAAGGAACATTTGATAGTTAAAGGAGTAGTTCACCTTTAAGTTAACTTTTTTTGTACGTTATAGAATAGCCAGTTCTAAGCAGCTTTTCAATTTGTCGTCAATATTTATTTTGTTTCGATTTTTAATTATTTGTCTTCTTCTTCTTCCGACTCTTTCCAACTTGGGTCACTGACCCCATCGACAAAAGAAAATGCTCTCTAAGTCTAAAAAATATTGTTATTGCTCTGCTTTATTACTCATATATTTATTTAGAAACTCCCCCAATTATATTCCAGTCTCTTATTCAAAGCAATGTGTGGTTGCTAGGGTAATTTGGAGAAACAAATCCGGCTCTATAAATTGGCTTAAATCTTCAAAGTAAAACAATTTTGCGGGTATTAATTTGGACCCTAGCAACCACATTGCTGAAATTAAAAAACAGATAACTACTGTATGAAAACTTAAAAATAAAAAAAACACCAATAAAAAAAAAAACGAATTGCAAATTGTTTCAGAATATCACTCTCATAATATTAAATATATTAATATTAAATAATATAATATTAAAAGTTACTCAAACAACCCCTTTCATGATTAGCAAATCAGTAAATTTAAACCCTCTCTTTAATCTGTACTAAATGCTTACCCATGGAGTTTGTAGTGACATCAAAAGGTTGCACACACCGGCTCTCATCCTCATCCCCTGCACAGTCTGATTTACCATCACACCACTGGTCCAAAGGTATGAATTTGAATGACTTGACGCAGAAATAATAATAATTATCCAAAACCACTTTTACTGCAAGAAACAAACAAACCACACTGTAAGCAACTAGGGATGCATTGAATCCACTCCAAAGTGAGTCCAAACCCTTATTTTCATATGCATATCAGGGCAGGAAGGATCTAAGAAGAACTATGTTCTCAGTGCGTGTAAAAAAAATAAATACAATTTTCATGTTCTTGTGATGTAAAGTCATGTGATTTTAAAGATTTGGTTTGGCTAAACTCTTAAGATTCAGCCAAATCGAAATCCTGCTTAAAAAGACCAAATCCCGGACAAAATCCTAGATTCAGTGCATCTTTAGTCGCAACACAGCTACACACAGTCAGACATAACTGGGAGTATGATAAGGTTGTATCACCAGTGAGCCAGTCCAAACTTCACCAAGACATTAGCAGTGACACTTTTAGGCCAAAACTATTGTTGATTCATGGCGTCAGCTGATGTGCTATTTTCCTTATACAGATATGAGGGTTCCTGGAGATGCAGAGATCATTGCCATTAGGGATGCACCAAATACCAAGTAGAACCCCCATTTTATGTTTTCAGGGGACCAGAAAAAAATGGTGTAAAATCCAGGAAAATGTAAAATCAGGGAAAAGTATTATGCATAATATATAGGTGGGACCACAAAACAACTATGTAAAATGAAGGAAAACTTAAATCAGGGGATGTTAAATTGAGGTTTCACTGTATAGAATTTGGATGCTCAGTAGAAACTTTAGTATTCAGCCAAACCAAACCTGAACTCTCAATGTCATGTTATTTTAAAGTTCTGGACAACTAAAGTGATAAATGTTTGTATGCTATACAGTTTAACAGATTATACTTAAATTTGAACATACAATTTAAAAGGGATCCTGTCATCAGAAAACTTTCTCAAAAGAGCAAACAGATTTTTTTATATTCAATTTTGAAATCTGACATGGGGCTAGACATTTTGTCAATTTCCCAGCTGCTCCTGGTCATGTGACTTGTGCCTGCACTTTAGGAGAGAAATGCTTTCTGGCAGGCTGCTGTTTTTCCTTCTCAATGTAACTGAATGTGTCTCAGTGGGACATGAGTTTTTACTATTGAGTGTTGTTCTTAGATCTACCAGGCAGCTGTTATCTTGTGTTAGGCAGCTGTTATCTGGTTACCTTCCCATTGTTCTTTTGTTTGGCTGCTGGGTGGGAAAAGGGAGGGGGTGATATCACTCCCAACTTGCAGTACAGCAGTAAAGAGTGATTGAAGTTTATCAGAGCACAAGTCACATGACTTGGGGTAGCTGGGAAATTGACAATATGTCTAGCCCCATGTCAGATTTCAAAATTGAATATAAAAAAAAAATCTGTTTGCTCTTTTGAGAAATGGATTTAAGGTATTAGTTATTATTAGTTATTTAGGTAATTAGGGGGAACAAAACAGAAAAAGAACAAAGGTTTTTAATGTAATCATTTTGCCATTCCTTGTGTTAGCAATCCCTACACAAGTTCAATTGTATACCAAACCCAAAGCATTGATGTTTGTTTTTCTCATTATAAATAACTGTAAAAGGATTAATGGTTAATCCCCTATTTTAATCCAATTCCGTGGAAGTAATCCATATTGACCCAGGTAAATTATGGATAGCCCCTAGTCTATAAAATGAAAGGGATTCCAAGGGGTAGTATTTTACTGATCTATGGTAGAGGGTGCACCGTGCATGATACTGGGAGCCTAAAGAAGGAGGCCTTATTCAACCACACCTTTATCCACAGTTAATTAATTAGACCTGTCACTAATAGAAAAAAGTGCTCATTCATAATTCTACATGCAGCTGTAGATAGGGTTGCCACCTGGCCAGTATTTTACCGGCCCTATTATTAATAGGGAAAAATCTAAATATACAGGAAGGCCAGTATTTTTTTCCAAAAAAGGTGGCAACCCTAGCTGTAGTGGAGTATGGCTGGATATAATGTGTGGGTAACTGGTTGGTACTGTGGACATATTTGTTTGAGGGCAGTAAGGTTGAAGCCCTTGTCCAGTTTTGTGCTGTGGCTCGTAGACACCTATAGTAGCTATGGTTCTGGAGAGTCCTCGTCACAAGTAATAACTAAGTAATATCTGGGATGAAAAGGCATGGTGAATTAAAGAAACTGAACTCTCAGAGCCTTGTGGCTGTGTTAAGAAAAGCAGGGACACTTAACACATTTCTTATCTGTTTCTTATTTACATATTTGTGGTGTACTGTTTCAAGTGATTCTAACAGAGACTCCTGATACATTTAAGTGGCTAATGTGTCTTGGTGGAGCCAGTATCTCATTGTATATCCTGTCTACATAACACGACAAATATTTGCTTAGTAACCAAATCAAAGTAATGCACACTGTATCCCACATATAGCTCTACTCACTCAGGATGGATATAACAGCAATTGAAGCCAGCACCAATAATACTGCTACAGTGGGAACACAGTATTTTCTAATGGGAAAGGCTTTCTCCTTCTTGTAGTTCACAGTGTGGCCTCCAGTGTCTGGTTTTGGGACAGGTCTGGGTGTCCCTCGGGCAGGGCCTGGTGTTCGACTAGGACCTGGAACCCTTGGAGCATTAGCGGGGGTCCGAACTGGACCTGGATTATGTGTAGTAGGAATTGGAGTCCTTGGTGGATTTTGAGTAGGGGTGGCAGGAGCTGGCATCCGTGTTGGCACTGTGGGGTTTGTAGCATTAGCTGTGGTTCCTGTGGGCCTTGGAATGTTGGAAGGTGAAGATGTCGGTCCTGTAGGGTTGACAGTCGCACCTGAAGTCCCTGTGGGTCCTGGAGTATGGGAAGCATTACTTATTAGCCCTGAAGTGTGGGTAGTGGGAGTCCCTGAGGCTCTTGAAGTAGCAGGAGTTGTTGGTCCAGGATTCCGGGTACTTGGAGCTGAAGTCCGTGTGGGCCCCGATGTGTGGGTGGTAGAAGCAGAAACAACTGTTGGAACTGCAGCAGTGACCCTTGTAGGCACAGACGGCTGTGTACCACTTCCATTTCCTTCATCTCCACCTGCAATAGCAGTTAATAAACAGTAAGCCCACCAGCTAAGAGAGAAACTAGACCAGTATGATTCATTTCAAAATAATAGTTAGATTATTTAGTTCTCAGTCAAAGAAAAGCAGTTTTTCCCCCCATGTGTAAAATATTCAGACTATTTATTTATATTTATAACAATTACACACCCTGTGACTGCTAGTGGCCCAGAAGTGTAAAGGGCCTGGTGGCACCTTGAGGGATGTGCAGTTTTAGTGTATTTTTGGGAAGCATGTCATCTTACAAAGTTTTGAATGGTCCTTAAAGGAACACTAACATCAAAAAAATGTAAAGTAATACAAATATAATGCATTGTTGCCCTGCACTGGTTAAACTGCTGTGTTTGCTTTAGAAACACTACTTTTATTTATATAAATAAGCTGCTGTGTAGCAATCGGGGCAGCCATTCAAATAAGAAAAGGCTCAGGTTACACAGCAGATAGCAGATAAGCTCTGTATAACATAATGGTATTATCTGTCAGTAAGACAACTCTATTTATTATAGCACCAAAGAGTATAGTTGAATTGATTGTTTAGCACAATCAGAGTTTACCAGGATAACTACTACACAGTCTGTCTCCCACTCTACTTACCTGCTGCGCTAGAAGCAATTACAATATTCACATCCTCCTCTCCAACACTCTGTGGAGACAGAAATGAAAAACTTGATTCAGGCGGTCGGAATATGTATGCGTCACACACAAACCAGACAATTTTTACTTGGTCACTGGCAAACACCGATAATGCATTGATTCCAGGCTCTCTGAGGGAAGCATTGCAGCCCACACTTTTATCAGAACATACTGTCTGTTACACATATAATTCATCAAATGTTCTATTTAATCAGCTATTTATCAGATCATACCTTATGTTGTACTGCCACTGTTGACAAAAAAGTGTGGCTGCAATGGTTAGTATCAGGGTTTTTTGAGTCTATCCTCAAAAGGTCGCCATTACCTTTTGTTACTAAGGCCTGGTTTATAAAGCACAAAAGTAACAAAATCAACAAAGTCTACAGATTTGGCCAATTCTTTAATCTTGATCAATTTATAAAAAACTTGTTTCTCTTTGTTTGCTGGATTATTTCCTATATTGAAGTTCGTAAAGAGAAAATGATTAAAAATCTATCCAAACATTCTCTTTTTACAAGCTGATACTTTGTCAATGTTGTTGCACTGCTATTAAAATAGTAGGATTCTGTCAAGATTTTACAACTCAGGCTAAGGGGCCGATTCACTAAATTCGAGTGAAGGATTCGAAGTAAAAAAACTTCGAATTTCGAAGTATTTTTTGGGCTACTTCGACCATCGAATGGGCTACTTCGACCTTCGACTTCGAATCGAAGGATTCGAAGTACAAATTGTTTGACTATTCGACCATTCGATAGTCGAAGTACTGTCTCTTTAAAAATTTTTTCGACCCCCTAGTTCGGCAGCTAAAAGCTACCGAAGTCAATGTTAGCCTATGGGGAAGGTCCCCATAGGCTTTCCTAAGTTTTTTTGATCGAAGGATATTCCTTCGATCGTTGGATTAAAATCCTTCGAATCGTTCGATTCGAAGGATTTAATCGTTCGATCGAAGGAATAATCCTTCGATCGTACGTTCACAGTATTTGCGCTAAATCCTTCGACTTCGATATTCGAAGTCCAAGGATTTCAATTCCTAGTCGAATATCGAGGGTTAATTAACCCTCGATATTCGACCCTTAGTGAATCAGCCCCTAAATGTCCATTACCGCATTAACAATGTCGAAATTGTTTATATTACTAGCTCTAATGAGGCCCTAGACAATTCACTTGCTTTGCTACTTTGATGGCAAATGTATTTTTGCTGAGACCTAAGGACAGCTGAAAACGTGCTCGATCATAGATCCATGCTTATAGCAATTAAAATGATACAACCATGCCCCAAAAAAGTTAATGGGGAGGACAGTATGGGGGGCACTGCTATAGTACAGGTTTCGGAGTCGTTACCTGAAAACCCGTTATCCAGAAATCTCCAAATTATCTCTCAGAGACTCATTTAATCCAAATAATCCAAATTTTAATGAATCTAATAGATTCATCCAACTTATCCAAATTTTAATAAACAACTTCCTTTTTCTCTGTAATAATAAAACAGTACCTTGTACTTTATGCAAACTAAGAAATAACTAATCCTTACTGGCAGATGATTTTTTTGTAGACTTATGGTATGAAGATCCAAGCTATGGAAAGATCTGTTATCTGGAAACCCCCAGGTCCAGAACATTCTGGATAACAGGTCCCATGCCTGTAACCCAAGGAAACCCCAGCAGGTAGCATTGACTGGTTAGCTGTTTGAAAAGAAACCTCTGATTGATTGCTAATGGTTACTATATGTGGGCAAATGTAAGTTTAAAAAAAAACTATAAAGGGGTTGTTCACCTTTGAATTAACTGTTAGTATGATGTAGAGAATGATATTCTGAGACGATTTGCAAACGGTTTTCTTTTTTTATTATTTGTGGTTTTTGAGGGATTTAGCAGCTCTCCAGTTTGCAGTTTCAGCAACCTGGTTGCTATGGTCTGAATTACCCTAGCAGCCATGAACTTTGAATTGGAATATGAATAGGAGAGGCCTGAATAATAAGTAGAAATAACAATACATTTGTAGCTTAACAGGGCATTTGTTTTTAGATGGGGTCAGTAACCCCATTTGAGAGCTGGAAAGGGTTAGAAGAAGAAGGCAAATAATTAAAAAACTATAAAAAAAAAAGAAAAGGTCAATTGAAAAGTTGCTTAGCCATTCTATAACATACTAAAAGTTAACTTAATGGCGAACTACCTCTTTAAGCAGTTATACAAGTCCCTAGACATTTTTTTTAAAGGGAAACAAAGTGAAGATTCAAACAATCGTACATCTTACAATTTTTCGTTCGACATCTGTCAGAAAATTGATCGGCCAGGTTAAAAAATCTTTATCGGTCCCAGTGCAATCTATGTATGTTTGCAGGACCAAGCAGGCAGCTACCCTCAGTTTTGCTGGCAATATCACCTGAAATGGTCTTTTTAGTTGATGGACACATCGTACATTTAAATGATCGTTTCGAGATAATCGTGGTCTCACGATAAAGAAATTATCTTTCAAAGATCTTAACATCTTTGGCCAGCTTAACTCATAAATAGTTTTTGGTTCCTTGGGTTATTGCAATCGGAACACAATTCTATGATAAAAGTTAGCTCCTGGAGATATTTAGCTGCAGCCCATATTACTGTAGTATTCATTTCACCTAAGGTTGATCGTGATTGCATTAATCCAGGAAGCAGTTATTGTAATGTTGAATTATATTTTTGACATCTGGAAAACAATTTACATCTGTAGAAGTTTAGCTAGATCATGTTTTGGATGCAGAGATTCTGAATCTCAGAGGAGATAGGTGGGAAGTCAAGCAGGTTGCTAGGAGACCCCAGATACAAATCCCAGCATCCCCACAGTAGCACACATCTCTCTGAGAACCACGGCTCATTCTTTCCTCCCAATAATAAGGCAGTGTCAGGTGCTGCTTAAAGATTTCGACTGCCTTACAGATTCCTGTTATGAGTGCCCTTACCACACCCAACTGATTCATCAAGGGGTCTCTCCATCACACAGCAGAGCCGAGTGGTACAGAGAGCAGGTATGTGCCTTACATCTGAATAAATGTGGGAAAGGGGTCGAAATAGTAGAAAGGAATAAAAGAGAAGGAGACTTACTTAAGACGGTATGAATACAGTAATTAAGACTCTAACATATAACAACAAACTTACTGTGCCCATACTGAAAAAAGTTTTCTTGAGACAGTGAAGCCATATCATTCAGAATCTAGTATCTCAAAACAATGTCTTGCTAAGACTACATACTGTAATACCAATAACAAAAGATAGACCTTTTCTCTGTCTAAATCAAGGCAGGTCCTATAAGATATTTAATTAATGGGGTAGTTCACATTTAAGTTAACTTTTAGTATGTAAATACTATATATATATATATATATATATATATATATATATATATATATATATATATATTATATTATTATATATAATTAACTTTAGACTTTTATTTTATTTATTTTTTTAAATTATATATATATATATATATATATATATATATATATATATATATATATATATATATATATATATATATATATAATTAACTAATTAACTTTAGACTTTTATTTTTTTTTTTTTATTGTTTTTGATTTATTCACCTTTTTATGACTCTGTCCTGCTTTCAAATGGGGGTCACTGCAGCCAAAAACCAATTGCTCTGTAAGGCTATAATGTTATTGTCAAATTTTCTTCATTATCTTTCTATTCAGATTTCTTCTATTCATCTTCCAGTTTTACAATTCACAGCACTGCCTGCTTGCTAGAATAATAAAAAATAAAGGCCAATTGCAAGATGTCTCACAATATATCTCTACATCAAACTAAACGTTCATTTAGGTGAACAACCCCCTTTAAGTAAATTCACTTAAAAACAAGGAATCAGGTGTAATCATCTCATGAAAGGGAACAACTTTGAGAGCAGGCCCGGACTGGCAATCTGTGGGATCTGGCAAATGCCAGAGGGGCTGCTGTATGGTTCTATAGAAAGTTACCATATAGTGGGCTGGTAGGGGGCTGTTTGGGCCTCTGTGTACTTGGAATGGCAGGGCCTATTTTGACTCCCAGTCCAGGCCTGTTTGAGAGAGTAGTATTTAGGAACTGACGCTGTAGTTGAAAATACAGAATTACCAGTGAAACTACAGGGATCATTTTTGCATCTGTCTTTGCATAGTCCAAAACAACGTGCCTGCATAGGGCTATCCATTGTCTATGTCTACCACTAATTTATTTCGTATAAATGCCAGCGCACTACTTTAGACATATGTATATCTGTATATTTTATCATTTTTAGTTTGGATTTATAAACCCCAATCTGCTTTGTCAATGGCACTTCCTAGGTACTTCTCAGGCAGACAGGCAAAAAAATATATGGAAATCTGTTCTGACACCTCTGTAGCATAATCTATATGGTAACTCACAACATAGCAAGTGCCAGTTACCTTGTGTGCCATGAAGGGTAGTATAAATGTTCCAATCAAGAACGATCAGCTTTTGAACAGAAAGTATTTAAAAGCCTTTGATCTTGTCCGGGTAAGTGTTCTGCTGGTTTGTAAGCAATAATAAATGTTTTGCAACAAATTGCAACAGGTCTTACTATGACTGCAGAGTGTATGTGTGTGCTTTTGTTCAGGGCTGTCTATCCAGTAAGTTGATATTCATCTACTGCTCCCATCATCTCAGATAGGGATTTAGAATGCTGGCTGGCACCAAATAAATGTATGTGCTTAATAAGCAACTCTTTGAATTTTATTAAAACAAAGCCTTTCTTTTTGGCAGAGTCTGTTCAAGCACATATCTTACACAACAGTATGGGTGTAGCTTCAGGTTTTTCAAACATTAATGTAAGTTTTAGGCATAGGCACCAACCTTCGAGGCTTAGCTGAGATGAACATAAATTACTAGCAAGGAAGAAAACAATTAAAAAATACAAGTGAAAGTCAGGTGCATGTTTCAGGGTCTATAAACTTTACAAGTGCAGTAAAGCAGCAATTAAGAAGACAAACAAGGAACTGAATGCTTCATTTTCCAAGATTGAGCCAAAGTTCACAAACAGTTGTCAGTAGCTAACACAGGACATGGCATACAATTTTTGTCACTAGTAGATCTTGACTTATGACAACAGGGTAGCATTTCCCCTCTCTCTGAAGCATCTCATTTCAAATAAGGGTTTAATAAACACTATCAATACAGGACTGGAACAATTGCACTAATGAAATCAGAAAGGGTTTCCCCATTCTGAGACTAATTGGAAAGCTTAAAACTTTTTTCCTTCCTCTGGATTACCTAAATATCAGGCATTATTTATCTGCAATAAATGCTAAACTAAATGGAGGTGTTTTCCAGTGCATCTTCTAGGTAACTACATAGCATACATTTAGATTAAAGCAATTTGTTCAGGGCCAAAATAGCAAAAAACGGTAGCAGAGTTTTGCTTTAACTGAGAAGCCAGTAACATGAACTTTAAAATCTACTTTATAATGTTATTAATTATTATTAACTAGTTTTGTTGGATCAAAATATCTCAATGTGATAATATTCAATGCTAAGCAAGTTCTTTTTCATTGTCTGAAGTATAATAATGTGACCTGACTTTGTACCTACCTGTATCTACTGTGATATCAACCTGCTACACTGCAATTAACTATAGTTTACAGCATTTGCCGACTGATCGGCAATACTAAGGGTAGTAGATAAGTAACAACTTAGGTTTCAAAAAGTTTTCGGTCTGTCTATTGCTTTAGCAACACTTTAAAGCTTTATAGCTCCTAGATATGCAGAAAACCTTTCATAGCAATGAACTTCAGCTTTTGATACCTACTCTGTAGCCAATCCATCTGGTTACTAAAGTACTTACACACTGTACAATGATTAGTCAATCCAGATTCAGAGTGCAGTTAATGCATCCTGGAACACTCCAGACTCTAATGATTAGTTAAAAACATGTATCAGGAGCCCGCAATAACACAATGGATATTAAAGGGTGCACTAACTGATGTGGAAGGGGGCTTAATGTTGACCTGTATTACACCAGAGCAACTCAGAAGGCTCTATTTAGCCCTACCTACTGCATCATTCACAGGGAACAAATGCCCTCTGTAACAACCACTTGCCCAGCATTGGTCAAAAGAAAAAATGTGATGCTACCTGACAGATGCCTGGCACATGGTATAATGTCCATATAGCTTAAGGGAACAGTAACACCAAAAAATTTAAGTGTTTTAAATTAATGAAAATATCATGTAGTGTTGCCCTGCACTGGTAAAACTGATGTGTTTGCTTCAGAAACACTGCTATAGCTCATATAAACAAGCTGGTGTGTAGCAATGGCGGAAATTGAAAAACGGCTATATGGCACAGGTAAACGAATGGATGACAGATAACACCATTAGACAGACAGAGCTTATCTGCTATCTGCTGTGTAACTTGAGCCTTTTCTCTTTTGAATGGCTGCCCTCATTGCTACACAGCAGCTTATTTATATAAACAATAGTAGTGTTTCTAAAGCAAACAAAGCAGTTTTACCAGTGCAGGGCAACACTGCATTATATTTTCATTACTTACACTTTTATTTTTTAACCTTACTGTTCCTTTTTAAGGTACTTGTTGGTACCTCAACTGTAGACATTCATTCAACTTGGCAGGATCCAGTTCAATTGGAGTGACTAGTCTAGACTTATTCATGGCTATATCTAATTGCTCTGACCCCTATAGTGATTTGCAGCATAACTCAACCTCAGTCAAACACAGGCAGACAATCACCCGTTTTACTAGAATGTATTATGTTTAAAAAACACAAAAAATAGGAGGAACCATGTGATGTTTGAAAGGGCATCTATCATGCTTCTATATGCAAAATCTGTTTTCCCCACCAGTGATGCGGCTAATAGAGCCTGCACTCCAGTTGGAGTCTAGGCCATGTTGGGGCACACACATGCCCGTAATGAGTGAGTTCCCCAGCTTGCTGATTATGCATATTATGTAGAATCGAGGACTGATCTTGGGTCACATGATCTTGAGCATGATGAGCAAGCTGGTGCACTCAATTATTTTCGGCATGTATGTGCCCCAAAACGGCTGCCTGCACTGAAAGCTCCCTCTTAGCGAGGGTGGCATAGTGCTCATGATGGGGTGCTTATTCACAAAATTCTATGGTTTTCCTTGCCCAGAGTGTGGGCTCTGTTAGCCTGTACCTTTGGTGGGGGAAACAAATTTTGTCCTTTTAGCTGCAAAAAAAAGATTGTTTTGGAAAGCTTATATACATATCTGATGACACTTCCCAGCACCTTACTGCCCCAGAAACTGCATCACTGGGCCTGTAAAACTACATTATCTAAAAGTACAGTAAACTCTAAGCAGGGACATCTTTACCTACAAATACCAGACCAGTAAGTATTGGTATCACTTGGTTGGTATCATTGGTATCTTTTGTAAAAGAGCGCTGGGTGCTATTTTGTTAAACTTAACCAACAAAATAATATCCACATGACATATATTACAGTGTACTGAAAAAACAACAACAATTTAATCTCCTCTGAAAAAGGTCCGAGTGCAGGGTTGTTGTTTGTATAGATATGCGCGCACATACACACGGCTCAAAAACTGGAACATAAATGTTTGATATCACTATAAATGCCTCTTTGTTATGGTAAAATTCAGAGGATGGATCTCTTTACAGACCCATAAAATAAAAGAATAATCTCTGCAAATTGCCAGGACTGTATTATTATTATCCTATGAACACTAATTATGGGAGTATTGTAGGTAAGGTCTGGTATGCTCATTCCGAGGTGCATGGCCTGTAGTTACAATGTGGAAATACAGGACTAATTCTGGACTACACACATTAAGATTGTCAATTGAGATACTTTTATGGGGTTGTTAATACAAGTAGCAATTGTATCATGCATAAAACGTATTAAGGTTATGTACCATGGGCAGATATGTTCTAAGACATTGTCCTTACTTTGAAATCACAATAGAATATGTAACATATTGTGGCCAGATGGGTAGCAGCTAGTGTGGCACCATATTTATAATGCTTTGTTCTCAAGCCAAATCTGATCATAGGCATCTCTATTTATGATAATTGTAAGGGGCTCTATAGATGTTTATTGTTTTTTTAACCTAAATGTAAGTGTCTCTACACCCCCTGGACATGTATAATGAATACATTACACCTGCAAAAGGCTTTGTCTTTTACAAGACACCACATGCTGTAATCTTCCTAAACACATTTTATTACCCCTTCAGATTATTATTAGAAAGGTTAGTCTTCAAAATTCAGATATTAATGTTAATAAAATCTGGTATAAATATATTGTAAAATAAAAGCATGGAGGAAATCAGATACAGCAGGGCAAGATAATTACAGTAGGTAAAAACTGCAAAACCGTGGCACTAAATTGTGCCTGGGAGTTGTAGTTCAAAAACAGGTGAATGGAATTCAGTCTCATTTCTTATAAATCATTTGACCCTTGCACAAGTAAAGACAATTTTAAATAGCGATAGATATAGATATAGATTATATATATATATATATATATATATATATATATATATATATATATATATATATACACATATACACACACACACATACATATATACATATATATACACACAAGGAGTTGAGCATTGAATTTCTGCAACCAGGGAAGTAATCCTTATTAATGTTCACATAGACTTTTGTTATTTAACCTTCTTGTACTTGTGAGCAATGTAAATGGCTTTTTAATTACAAACGGCTAACTATACTGTTTAAAAAAAATGAAGAGGGGAAACGACTAGTATAGTTAGAAGACTCCGTATAAGCTTCAAGAATAGAAATATGATTAAACAGTACCACTAAAGTCATTAAGTCGTCAAATCTGCTTTTACATCCACATCTAGATTAATGCAATTCTGCATATAGTATATCATATATTAAAAACAGAACCATTCATGAAAAGACATTTGGGAAAATCTCAAACTGGTGTAATTTACCAAAACAGTAAGTAACTAAAGAGTTCACCTTTAAGTTAACTTTTAGTATGTTATAGAATGGCTAATTCTAAGCAACTTTTCCAGTGTTCGTCATTATTTATCTTAATATATATTTTTTTTAATAAAATTATTTGCGGTCTTCTACTAACTATCTTTCAAATTGGGTCACTGGGCCATCTAAAACAACAATTGACCTGTAAGGGTACAATTGCATTGTTATTGCTACTTATTATTACTCATCTTTTTATTCAGGTCATCATCTATTCATAGTCTCTTATAGTCTCTTATTCATAGCATGGTTGCTAAGGTAGTTTGGACCCTAGCAACCAGATTGTTGAAATTGCAAACTGGAGAGCTGCTTAATAAAAGCTAAATTACGCAAAAATAATAAAAAAATGAAAAGCAATTGCAAATTGTCTACATCATACTATAAGTTCATTTAAAGGTGAACAACCATTTGAAGTCTCGATTGTTCGACTGCAGTAACATCAATGTCATTCCGGGGTTACTAAAATGTAAAATGCCCCTTAATGTCAAAATTGTCTAAATATTTTAAAGGCTAAATTCCAAACAAGTGTCCTTGTTAATAGAAAAATGTTTCGTCTGACAATCAAAAGCAATTTATGTTCATTATTATGTGCAAGAGAGATAAACTCACTGTTATACATTTATGGCAGCCTTTTCCACACCTCTTTACCCTAACTGCAGTTTAGTGAATTTTACCCCCATAATGCTGTTAGTGATCAGCACCAATTGTCAGGCCTTACCATCAGTGTGATTAAACATTTCGGTTTTAGCAACAACAGCATAGTTGGCCCAGTTAGTTAATGGATAATTCTACCTCCCGCCCTGTGCTGATCTCAGGATACCCTGATAGTTTAACACTGTCAGTGAGGCCTACAGACTGGCTTTGGGAACCATTGTAAAAGAACACAGATTCTGTTGTGTCTGCCAAGTATTTCTTCCAGATGCAGCTACCCCCCAACTGGTACACCAGTATTACATTTACTTACCATGGTGGAACAGGGACACAAAGCAGCAGTTATATAAAGCCCTCTTTCTCTCTTGTTTCACAGACCAGCAATCCCCAGTATATGGCAGTCCTTTGTGGGTCTTTCTGTAGCTCTCATACAGGTGATAGGTTTCAGGTTGTTAGTCTGACTCTGTGACTGCACTGCTAGTTTTTGAGCAAGGGAGAAAGCTGTCAAACTGGAATCCCCACTGAGGCCCTGCCCTAGAAACATCTCTCACACACAGGTTCTTCCTCCTTGACTCACCTGGCTGTGTGTTAAAGACTGGATTGCATGGGCGTGTGTTACCTTTTAGTTACTGGAAGAAACCAGAGTGCACGCAGGAACTGTGACTTCCTACACAGTCAGGAACATATACTTTATACACGTGATCTTTCACAATCTAGCCATAAGCTGCGAAATGCAAAATTACATTAACAAAGGGACACTTCAGTCTAGGTGTTTTTGAGGAAATCTTCTCACAAAGGAATTTCTATAGGTAGTAATTAAAATTTTAAAAATAATTGAGTTAATCTTGTTTGCCTGTTTAAAATTTGCCTTCTCAGAACAATGTTTAAACAGAGGGTTATCACCTCACCCCTTTAACAATGACCACAGATTGAATCCACATCCTGCCTGGCTAGTTTGCAATTAATTTAGAGGCATGCTGCAGATTGAACTGATTTATGTGCAGTCATGCAGTATGCATTTAAATTTGCAGGATGTGGATTTAATAAAAAACCCACCGGCCCAGGGTACTTCTGAGTGAGTGCCACAGAGCATTCTTCTTCTACCAGCTAGGTGCACATGCGCAGTAGAGTGGAAAGCCGAACTTCATAAAAAAATCTGCATTGGCACGGGGCCGTTGAAGAATGAAGAAGAGGATGGCTCCATGGTACTCACTCAGAAGTACCTGTGTGCTAACAGGAGTATTGTCTAGGTATCTGGTTAGTTATTTGTGTGTGTGAGGGTGCCTAATATTTGTTACCCCCCCCCCCCCCAGTGATAAACGTTCTTTCTCCTTTAAAGCAGATTTGAACTAAATATTCATTGTCCAACACTGTTGACTCCTATTTGCAGTCTGCTAGGGTCCAAAAGGTAGTTTACAACTACCTAGGATACAGAGTTTACAATAGGGCCTGGAATGCTTTATGGGAGGTACTCACAGGCAGTGTCGGACTGGCCCACCAGGATACCAGGAAAACTCCCGGTGGGCCAAGGTGTCAGTGGGCCCTCCTGCTTCTAAATATTTGGCCTATTTCATGGCCATTACCAATTTCTGTGAGAACTAAGAGGATAAATAGATGGATTAATATATTATAATATGTAAAGAAAAGAGACTAGGAGAATAGAGGTTGAGTGAGGAGAGGAAGAATGATAGTACTGAGAGTGGGCCCCTGGTCTAAGGTCTTTGGGTGGGCCCCTTGTGTCCCAGTCTGACACTGTGTGGGGGCCCCCGAGGTAACAGTCCCAGTGGGCCCAGGACCCCCAGTCCGACACTGCTCACAGGCATTTTCTCTGTCAGTATATCTACAATGGGGAATAATGTATACAGTTCAGGCTGTGGTGCACTCCAATCCAGCAGAGTTTTACTGCCTGTGTGCTGTCATATATAGTGCAGATAGTCATGTTCCAAGGAATGATGCACTCCAGGACTTCTACAATGGGGAATAATATATTGATCTGCTTCCTTCTGCCTAGACATCACTGTGCACTGACACCCATAGAATTGCAAACGCAATGGAATCTGCCCCATTCTGCGTGTGAGCAGTGATGTTGGGGCAGGAGGAAGTAGAGAAACCGTTTAGTGTGATTTGACCCATGGCTCTGCAGTTTTATGAATTTCACAGCACAACGTTGATCTGAGTCTACAATGTGGGACTGTACCCAGGAAGAACTGGTCTTTATCTATTTTCCTCTGTGTTCAACACAGATGTTGGTTTCAGTGGGTCCAGACATACCTGGTGAAACAAGATCACTTAAATAGACACTAAATACTGCTGTACTGCACTGCTCAGCCACACTTTACTGCACATGTTGCTGAACTACTTCTCAGGATACTTTAAAATGTTATCAAGGTTAAGGCATACTGGGGGCTCTAGTCCAGCAGGTGATCTTGGTTCACCAGGTATGTCTGGACCCACTGAAACCAGTTTTATATTCTTTAAGCAATATTGTTCAGTAAAGCTTTTCCCCAACTCTTCAAGACCAGAAATTAAATTAGAATGAAAAATAATCCTCTAGTGAAAATCTGATCTGTGCCAATGTGGCTCTTTGTTCTTTGTCCCTGCAATTGTTAAAATCATTAAGCACAGTTTTCCTAAACTGGACTAGTATGTATCCTCATGTTTTATTACCGTGTAATATAATGAAACCAAAGGGCATAATAATGTTCTGTATGTAAGATGACAGCAAGATGCCTGACCTTGCTGATAATTAGCATTTTCATTGTTGGATTCTCTAACATCTTTAACTCATTTTTGGCAGAATTCTCATTGGTTCTTTGTTTTCCATGTGTAATTAAGTATTTCATCAATTTATATGGAGAACTAGAGGGCAAAATGACTTTTAATACTTGCTGCTTGATTTAATGCAAACTGCCCTCCTGTATGCATTTAGGCTAAGTGAGCCCTTAGTGCAAGGTTCCCCAACCTTTTTAAAGGAATCCTGTCATCAGAAAACATGTTTTTTTCGAAACACATAAGTTAATAGTGCTACTCCAGCAGACTTCTGCACTGAAATCCATTTCTCAAAAGAGCAAACAGATTTTTTTAGATTCAATTTTGAAATCTGACATGGGGCTAGACATTTTGTCAATTTCCCAGCTGCCCCTGGTCATGTGACTTGTGCCTGCACTTTAGGAGAGAAATGCTTTCTGGCAGGCTGCTGTTTTACTGTCTCAATGTAACTGAATGTGTCTCAGTGGGACATGGGTTTTTACTATTGAGTGCTGTTCTTAGATCTACCAGGCAGCTGTTATCTTGTGTTAGGGAGCTGCTATCTGGTTACCTTCCCATTGTTCTTTTGTTTGGCTGCTGGGGGGTGGGGGGGGGGAAGGGAGGGAGGGAGGTGATATCACTCCAACTTGCAGTACAGCAGTAAAGAGTGATTGAAGTTTATCAGAGCACAACTCATATGACTTGGGGTAGCTGGGAAATTGACAATATGTCTAGCCCCATGTCAGATTTCAAAATTGAATATAAAAAAATCTGTTTGTTCTTTTGAGAAATGGATTTCAGTGCAGAATTCTGCTGGAGCAGCACTATTAACTGATTCATTTTTAAAAAAAATTTTTTTCCCATGACAGTATCCCTTTAACCTGTGAGCCACTGTCGGGGAGCAACACAAGCATGAAAAATGCTCCAAGGGGATAGACCGGAGTTTCCTAGTGAGGCAACTTTGGGCGGCTTCGGAAAACAAAGCATTCCAAGTGCTATCCCGCCGGTGATTTACATTCTAGCTGGCAGGAAGGCAGTTTGGGGAGATGAGTCGCCTGAAGAAGAAGCGATTTGTCGCTGGGCGACTAATCTCCCAAAATAGCAGCGTGTGTCTCTGCCCTATGAGTTTTAATTGTATAAATAATCAGTAACTACCCAATTGTAACATTTGACAGTTTTCTAAAACTAAAGTACAGTAAATCTGGCCTCATGCAAAGAGGTTCTAGATATGAAGATATAAAGAATGGGTAGAGGTCAGTCCCTCTCCCCACATAAGAGGCACATAAGGTACAGGTATGGGACCTGTTATCCAGAATGCTCTGGACCTGGCGTTTTCCGGATAACGGATCTTTCCGTAATTTGGGTCTTCATGCCTTAAGTCTACTAGAAATTAATGTAAACATTAAATAAACCCAATAGACTGATTTTGCTTCCAATAAGGATTAATTATATCTTAGTTGGGATAAAGTACAAGCTACTGTTTTATTATTAAAGCGAAAAAGGAAACCATTTTTAAAAATTTGGATTATTTGGATTAAATTGAGTCTATGGGAGACAGCCATTCCGCAATTCTGAGCTTTCAGGATATCGGGTTTCTGGATAAGGGATCCAATACCTGTACTGTATTTTCCTGATGGATCCTTGGGATGTGTCTTTGTGAGCTCACACATATGGTACAATTGGCTAGATTATATTGAACTGTTCAGTGAAAGATTATCAGGGGAATGTAATAAAAGTCACAAATAGCAAAACAATTCGCACCAATAAGACTAAAAATCCACATCTCGCAATGTAATATTGTTCCTTAAACTGTTATTGCATTGCGAATTTTAATTGCGCATTGCGGATTTTAATTGCACACTAATAAGTGCTTGAAGGTGTCGTAATCTTTTGGAGCAAACATAACGACTTTTTCAGTAAGTTTTATTACATTGACTGCGCATTGGCGCAAACTATAAAATTCGCAAACGGTCTTTCACTGTCGGAAGTGGTCACTAAACTGTTTCCGGGCTCGCAAAAGCTATATTAAATTCGCACAAAGCAAAATTTGTTCGTGCAAAGGCATAACTTTTCGCATTGCGAATAGTTTTTTCGTTAGCGATTTTTATTACATTCCCCCTGTATGTCTCTCCAGTGATGAGGGAAATTTTTTTTTGTAAAAATTACGCCCATAGAATTTTAACAAAAGCTACATCGAAACTGATCAGATTCGCCCCACCACAAATACTAGTAGCATGCTAGTACTGCTGCTTAACTGGGGAGTAGCAGTGTAAGCATGTGACTGTTTAGCAAAATATGAATATACTGAAGAGAAAATGTACAATAACTATTTATCAGGGAAGAGCCCTAAGATATATTTTTTCACATTGCAAGTTATACATGTGAACTACATTTAAGCAGCTGTTAAAGATTGGACTCTACATTGATGGCTTGTAATTCTAGCTACAGAAATGCCAGCTGCCCTGAAGACCTCTGACTAGACATAGCAAATAATGACCTCATCTGCACTCATCTATTTTTAAAGCCTGGAAATCTTGGTTTGCTGTGTTACTTGAGACGTGGAACTAAACTAAGGGCTGTGTCTAGTGCAATAATTGCAAGCCTAACAACATTATTAAATGTAGAGGTGTCCCTGATTCTTTAAAGGAACAGTTACACCAAAAAATGAAATTGTTTTAAAGTAATGAAAATATCATGTAGTGTTGCCTTGCACTGGTAAAACTGATCAGTTTGCTTCAGAAACGCTACTATAGTTCATATAAACAAGCTGCTGAGTAGCAATGGCAAAAATTGAAAAAAGGCTATATGGCACAGGTTAATTAGTAGATCACAGATAATACCATTATGTTCTACAGAGCTTATCTGCTGTGTAACCTGAGCCTTTTCTCCTTTGAATGTCTGCCCCCATGGCTACACAGCGGCTTATTTATATAAAAAATAGTAGTGTTTTTGAAGCAAACACAGCAATTTTAGTAGTGAAGGGCAACACTGCATTATATTTTTATTACTTTAAAACAACTTAATTTTTTGATGGTTATTTACTGGTCCTTTAAAGCAATATCTACGCCCTTGTGGAGATTGCCTTTGTAAGCATGCTATTCTGGCTAGAGGGAGAAAGGGAACCATTTAGTTAAATGGTGCCTTGAGATATTTTATGTCAGTCCAATTTTAACTGTAAATCACTTTTGGAAAATGTTTGTTTATATATGTTAGCCATTTGGTTTTGTATTTGTATCTCTTTATTTTGTAAAACACTGAGGAAAATGATGGAGCTATATGAATAATCATAATAATAAATCATAATACATATATATATATATATATATGCAGTCAATCCATAAATTTTGCCACATTACATTAAGAATTTGAAAAATAAAACCATCAGGATGTTTTATGCCACACCCCCAATCCACCCAGCCCATGACATTATGCCTCTGCTCAGCTCTGGTCAGCTCCACCCCTTTCCCAAAGAGCATTAGTGCTGTTATTAATTGTGTCACTGCATGATGGGGAGTACTTGTGGGAGAATAATTGTGGGAGGAGAAAGGAGCTCATTATCTCTTCTTATATGTCTCCTAACTTTGATCAATGAAAAATACGAACATTTTATATCACTTGTTTTAGCCACTACAGTCACATCCCACTCTACCTGCTTTTGCAATTCACAGTTCTGTGTAAGCCCTGCCCTATTCAGGTCTGTAATTCTGTATTGCCCCCACATATCTATGAAACTGTGAGGTTGTTTTTGGTTTCTGTATACCAGGGGTTCCCAATTAAGTTTTTGCTTTATGGTCTACCACCTCAAGTGATTCACCCAGAATGCCCGTTAAACTTGAGGCTGTGATAACTGCTATCCTTTATGACATGTTTACATTCAGGGCATCCCCTAGCTGTATGGTTGCAACCTGGCTGGCATTTCACCAGCCTAGGTAAAACACCAACCAAGGGTAGGTTCTGTATTACAAATTTTGTAGCTCTGTATTTGCTGGTAAATTTGTAATCCCTAGTTGTTCCTCCCCTGGCCCATCCCTGATCTGCCCCCACAGCTGTTCTATAACCCTGCCACACAATCTACCCCTTTATCATGTCCCCATCTCTTGTTGCCCTACCCCCATCGCTGACATCACCACCACATTCTCTTCTCCTGTTCTAGGTGATATGTTTTCAAACAAAAGGTGGCAACCCTAGCCAGCCATCTAGTATGGTAGTTTGTCATTTAAACCAAAGTCAATGTCTTATTTTTAGACTTTTCCAATGCCCCATTATGAGGTCCAACACTTGGTCAGGGCTCCCTTTAGTTTAAAACAATGTTACATATATACAGTATACAGTAAGCACCCCTGTTATCAGTTATAGTTCCAAGAACATCAAAGAAATTTACATCCAAAATATCATCCAAATTGACCTTCAAGCTGGGGTTTTAGGCATCTTCCCCAAATCCAACTGGGCCCCCCTCACCTGCTTCTCTGAGCTCCCTCATCGGAGTCAGCTCCAGAGTTTGGAAACCGCTGGTCTAAGTCATGGTGCATGTCTACTAACAATAGGAATTGTTTTCATATCACTAACAAAGAAAGACTGAAATGGTTTTTTTTATCTTTATTTTAACAGACCCCATACCCTAGCCCTGTAATTACCTGTTCTTTCAGACACTATGATTCTATCATTGAGTGAAACGCGTCAGAATCACTTTTAGTTTCTGAAAAGTCTATTCTATTAAAAAAAAAAAGGAACGAGCTGCTGGTATGCCATATCAGTTGAGTAATAATACACTTGAGATTCATTTGCTGGTTAATGCCAGGAAATAGGAGCACTCGCATATCTTTTTCTTTGGAGCTAGGAACCTTAAGAATGCTAAACAGCACTAAAGCATGAAATAACAAACTATTCAATTAAGGTCAGTAGTCCTTAGCTTTATCCTCAGCTCCCCATGCAGCTCAGATTGCACAGCATTGGTGTGAGCAGCACTTACACGGCTTTTTATTATGAACTGTTGTTGTTTTACAACAACAAAAAAACCCATTACACAGATTATAACCTGCTTGTTAAATTTGGCAATTTCTTTCACTCCACAGTTTCTAATTAATAAAACGAACAATAAAGTACACATCTGTGAGTAAGCAGTGCAATGAAATGTATTACTAACAACACTTTTCTTTCATTTACAAATATAAATTACCGGTAAGTGTTTAAAAAAATAAATTCTGCCGCTAGGTGGCGCATGCAGTGGACAGAACTCGGTATAGTGATGCTGTCAAGATTTCACAAATAATGGAAAGTTGCATTCTCACACCTTTCAAAATAAACTGAATTACATCTGAACTCCACAACCTATCTGCCTTTATGGTAAAAAAACCTGCTAAAACCTGAATGTCTCTAGTCTCAATGAAAGTCTTTTGTTAACTGCAGGATCATAAGGAAAACTGTTAAAACAAATATGCATATTGACTTATTCTTTATATATTTGTGCACGGTCTTTGCAAACGACTGTGTTTACATGGTGAGCAAATGACGTTTGTCAAGTTTCCATGGTTTATAATAAGATCCCTTATTTAACCAGGTTGCTCTTCTATACGTATTTTCTATTTCAGCTGTGGAACATTACAAAATTGTACCCTATATTCAAGGTGGGGACCTGATCATTAAAGGTCAGAAAAATATCCTCAGAATATTATTTAACTGTCTTTGTCTACTGATATCAGCTTTTCTATTTACTGGATCTATGAGGTAATAATGGTCTAGACCCAGCCATCATTTGCATGGCACTGCTTTGGTTTAACTAGAACATGTACCAGTTAAGACAATTCTTAGTCACCTGTTTAGTCCTGTTCCGGCAGTGCCCTAATTTTAATAACTAAATAAATGAACTGATCACTTTATTTATTATCTAGTACAGGTATGGGATCCGTTATCCAAAATGTATTATCTAGAAAACATCCGAATTACCAGAATGCCATCTCACATAGGCTCCATTTTATCCAAATAATCCAAATTTTTAAAAATGATTTTGTTTTTTTCTTCATTAATAAATCAGTACCTTGTACTTGATCCAAACTAAAATATAATTAAACTTATTGGAAACAAAACCAGCCTATTGGGTTTATTTAATGTTTACTTGATTTTCTAGTAGAGTTTAGGTATGAAGATCCAAATTACAGAAATCCATAAAACCCCAGGTCCCATACCTTTTAGTTTAGGAACTGACTGTAACTTGTTTGGGTGTTAGCTTCTGTTTTATCCTGATTTATTTTTTTTTAATCATGTGAGCTTGTAATAATGACATG
Source organism: Xenopus laevis (assembly GCF_017654675.1). Lineage (NCBI taxonomy): Eukaryota > Metazoa > Chordata > Amphibia > Anura > Pipidae > Xenopus > Xenopus laevis. Next base: position 83,037,429 of record NC_054383.1, read on the forward strand.
CTTGACACTATTATGTATTGCTTCATATATGTGATCAGCCAGTTAGCTGCAGAACAAGTCTGGTGAGCAGTGAGTCATACAGGACTACTTGGCACATTTCACATTCTTTTGATCTCCTCTCTGGTTTCTGTTGCAGAAATAGCTGTACATGGGATGCAACTAGAAGAAAATAATTCAAGTACAATAGTCAGAAAACAGGAAATGTGGAATATCTATGCACTGATATAAACAAAGCCACAATAAAATTCCCGGCACTGGTGCTGCTGTGCAATCATGATGATATCATCTGTTACTCTAATGCTTTATACCAGAACTTCCATTGTTTGTTATACTGTCAGTAATAGAATACTATAGTAATAGAAAAAATAACATTACAGATATTTCATAAGAATAAATTACTATTTCAACAGATTGGTTTGTGAGGGTAAAAGCCATGTTTATAGGATTGTAGCTCTTCAGAGGTTATTCCAACTCAAGACAGTAACCTTAGTTTACAAGGTTATGACATGGGACAAAATAATAATGTTAATCATAGTTACCTTTACTGTGGCAAGGGTAAATATGTATTATAAGGGTAACTACAGTGCTGAACTGTAGCTGGCAATAGCTAATAACAAATGTCATTAACAGCAACTCATGTTGAATTGTTGTGCAGCTATGAACCTGAAAAACATCACTGTTTTTAAAACTTTGTCAACTGCAGGGTGAGGTTAAAAGTGGTAATACAGTATTATGGTGTTTACAGTGTTGCTTTAACTTAGAACTTAGAAGTATATAAAAAGGAAGAAGTTTAAAGGGGAAGTTCAGTTAAGATCATTGGGTAATGTAATTAAAGCCTCAAACTCAACCAAGCATGCACTGCAGCTTAGAAATCCTCCTTGTTAGCTTTAGCATTAAAGGGTAACTCTGACATTTATAAGACGCACATTGTTTGAGATCTATAGGAGGTAATGTAAAAAAATGAACTTAAGTTTGCTACTTGTCTAGTAACCCATAGTAACCAATCAGCAGGCATTCTCTATGGTCCAGCTGTTTGATTGCTATGGGGTACTAGATGTGAGCAAACCTAAGACTTTTTATTATTTTATCCCGTTTATGTCTTTCTGGTGTTCCCTTTATTTATTGTCAACAACCAGTAATGCTGTTTTGCATGACTAGGCATTCTGAATTGCTGATGCATGCTGGATTCAGTTTGACTAGGAAAATTCCTGTTTGATTTCAGAATCAAGTGAGTACTCTTCCTTTTGTGTGTGTGTATATATATATATATATATATATATATAATCTCAAAACAGGGGGGTTGTGGGAGCACTCTAAAGGCTTTAAAGTATATATATATAAGTATAATAAATGCTATTGCATATGTACCCAAAACAGGGGTTATTTTGTTACAAAGTTATGATCATAAAATTGATAAGCCACCATACCACGTCAAGGTAAACCCCGAATGGCGGTCCCTAACTTGTTTTATATTTTAGGTGCATTTTAGCATTACCTGTAATCAATGTCCATTGAACGCTGTTTTTTCACTGAGGGCTAAATCCTCCCCAGCCAGCAATCAGGCTTTTAAAGGAGAGATATTCCCAAAACAAACGCCCAATTTTAAAAGCATAGGAACACCACTAGTTTAAAGGGGGGGTATATATATATCATTCCAAGGTTACACGCAGACCGTGTTAGAAGTCAATAATTTACATACAATGCATCCGCATCGACATTTCGGTTCATGGTCTTGAAAACCAAGGTTCAAGACCATGAACCAAAACGTTGATGCGGATGCATTGTATCACATATGCTAATAAATAAATTATTGACTTCTAACACGGTCTGCGTGTAACCTTGGAATGCTGTATACTACAATCTACACACTGCACCGGAAGTAGCGGACAATTGACGTGTGCGGACTTGCAAGGAGGCTATATATATACATATTGCTTGTTGGAAGCCGACACAATGCCCACAACATGTCTATGGGTTCAGTGTGCCTGGGTGCAATATGCAAATGAAAAGATAGCTGTCCCAAATAAGGCATGTACTCACAGGACTTGTCCAAGATGAAAAGTGGTTAGTGATGGGTGAATTTGCGCCGTTTCGCTTCAATGAAAAATTTGCGAATTTCGTGCGAAATTCGCGAAACTGCAGAAAATCCGCGTTTTTTTTACGCCGGAGCCCGATTATACGCCGGCGTCCGTTTTTTCGACGCCGGCGAATTTTTTCAGGCGAATTATCGCTGGCGTTTTGCGAATTTATTCGCTGGCGGCAAATCGCGCAAATTCGATGCAAATTCGCGCCTGGCGAATAAATTCGCCCATCACTAAAAGTGGTGTTTATTCAGCAAAAAAAATGCCAAAGTTTCGGCTAGCACTCTAGCCTTTCTCAAAGTATTATATATATCTTAGCACAGAAGGCACACACCATCTGTTTTTATCTGAGTGCCAAGTTGTAGAGCACACGCCACTCACAGGATTTGTGAAAATACAAAAAAATCAGTTCATTGTAGCATGATTCAATCGGAACAAAGACAACATCATGATAAAGTTAAAGTTTTACATATGTGCACTTTTATTTCTATTGTACTTACAGTGTCCTGTATTCAGCTCTGAGCATTTCTTATAATAAATGAATTAGACATCCAAGCAAGAGGACTATTTGGGATACTAATTATATACAAAGCTAATACTTCAAAACTTTATAGAGTTTCCTTAGTCATTTGGAACGGCAGAACTGAGTGTAAGGTGAGGTTAGTATGTTAGAGTTCTACTAGGAACTGGCAGTGACTAAGTGTGACCCAAGTATGGGACAGGGAAATTCATTGGATGAATGCAGGCATAGCCATAACAGAGGAGGAACGTAATTGGTGTCAGGGTATTAAATTCTGTTACAATGAATCATACAATCATTGTCTTTTATAAGCCACTGTTTTGTGAGTTCATGAGTTTATGGTTTCTTTTTGATATGACTCCTCTGTGTTTTTCAAATTACCTTTCAGTAGATGAGAAAAGGTGTGTCCTGCAGGATGGCCTGATTCATAGGTTTTCTAGTATTAATGACAAACACAGGGATCATAAACGGTTTCATCCAGAGGTTCATCTAAGGCTAGTGTCAGCTGGGGGGGGGGTTGTCTAACGGCTCCCAGTGGAGAAGTCCAGACCAAAGAGGAAGCCTCGGGTTAAAGTCCAAGTTTGCGGTAACCAGAAAGGGATCAGGATCGCGCTGGTCAAAGCGCCGGTGTCATCCCACATGGGTCCCGCCAATCTTGGACACGAAGCCTCCCGAGACGGGATAACCATTGGGTGCTACTGACAGGGGCCATCGCGCACTCTTGACAGGGGTATGGCAAAATCATACTTCTTCAGGCTTCTTTAAGCACCCGGAACCATTGGGATGGCTCCAGCACAAACACACTCGGCTGATTTCAGTGGAAAATGCAAAATCTTGGCACAAGCCTAATGTGGGTCAATGGCCACACATTCAAGCACATATGCATATTTCAGGACTGAATTAAAAACTAAATTGGCCAATAAAACGAAATTATTGTGTGTAATTTAGGGTCCACACGTTGAGCCTGTTTGGTCTAGACTGCTGAATAGCTGACCAAAAAGTTGAACCTCAAAAAATCTGTGGATCAAATAAAGTCCATGTCCATATCAGGATACAGTTCTGGCATTAAAAAAAACCCTTATTTCTAGTTATTCTTGTAAGATATAAAGGTAGTACAGGTATGGGATCCATTATCTGGAAACCCGTTATCCAAAAAGCTCTGAATTTATGGCATGGTCAAGTTCCATAGACGTCATTATAATTAAATAATTCAAATTGTTTTAAATTATTTTTTTTATTCTTTTTAATAATAAATCAGTACCTTATACTTGATCTCAACTAAGATATAATTAATGCTTGCTGGAGGCAAAACAATCCTATTGGGTTTATTTAATGTTTAAATGATTTTCTAGAAGAATTTAGGCATGGTGATCCAAATTTTGGAAAGATCCCTTATCCAGAAAACCCCAGGTCCCCAGCATTCTGTATAACAGGTTCCATATCTGTATTGCTAATTCTAAAATAATTTTCCTTTAAAGTGAAAATTTAGTGAGCTCCTCCAGCTGATAATAGCGATGAGCAAATGTTTTAAAACTAAAAATATTGCAAAAAAATATTATTAACCGCAGTACCACTTTTTCACAGTTGCCCCTCAAATGCCTGCAACAGCAAAAAGGACTGTAGTTTGATTGATGTGTGATATGGAATCATTTTTAAAACAAGCCTTTTTTTAAAAAAAATGGCAATCATTCATTTAAAAAGTGGTATACTCTTTTATTACAAATACAATATACATTATGCAGTTATTGTTTATGAGATAAAGTTTACTTAAGTTTACTTAACTACTTATATAAGCGATCATGCTCTGGAACTTTGCTTGTCAGATTTTGTCAGTTCAAGACCAACTTGAATGTCCATCTTTGGGCCAGGGCCCCCCTTATCAAGTGCAGTACGAAAATTTTGATGTATCTGTAATTCAATTATGATTTTTAAAAATATTAAAGACAACAAACACTGTACATATTCACAAATCTCACTCTAAGGGGCCAGTGTCGGACTGGCCCGGCGGGATACCGGGAAAAAACCCGGTGGGCTCCGACCCCGAATGGGCCCCCGCCGGGCCAGTCCCCCTTCCCGATCGTACTTGAAAGAAAAAAATATTTTTTATGTGCTGCGCAGCGCCATTTGCGCGTGTGCGCGGCACCTTTCACTGAGGAGAGGCGCCTACATGCAGGCAAGTGTGCTCGGCCAGTCATAGTAGGGAGGCAGGGGGTCGGAGGGGCTCCTGGACATTAGTCCCGGTGGGCCCCGGCCCCCCCCAGTCCGACCCTGTAAGGGGCACATTTACTATGCTCGAGTGAAAGATTCGAATGAAAAAAACTTTGAATTTCGAAGTTTTTTTTTGGCTACTTCGACCATCGAATTGGCTACTTCGACCTTTGAATTCAACTTCGAATCGAAGATTCAAACTAAAAATCTTTAGACTATTTGACCATTCGATAGTCGAAGTACTGTCTCTTTAAAAAAAACTTCGACCATCTACTTCACCACCTAAAACCTACCGAGCACCAATGTTAGCTTATGGGGAAGGTCCCCATAGGCTTTCTAGGCAATTTCTGATTAAAGGAAAATCGTTTGATCGATGAATTAAAATCCTTCGAATCGTTAGATTTAATCATTCGATCGAACGATTTTTCCTTCGAATTGCGGTAAATCCTCAATCCTTCGACTTCAATATTCGAAGTCGAAGGATTTTACTTCGATAGTCGAATATCGAGGGTTAATTAACCCTCGATATTCGACCAATAGTAAATGTGCCCCTAAGTGAACTCTAAACTTGGCTTTCAGGTGTATCTAGAAGAGCAAATGACCATTGTCCGCAATTCTCACCTTAACTAGTTTTTAGGTTAAACACTCAATACCAGTGCCCCAAGCCGTCCAGGGCGTGCAGCCCCACAGTTTAGGAGCCACTGGCCTAAAGTGTTTTTTGATGGGAGACATACATTGAGTGACTTGGGCAATGCCATCGATACTTAAGGTCACATACACAATACCCAATCTACTTTTTACTTTTTGGGTGTAAACATTGAAACTGTTTCTCCAAAATAAGAATTAAGAGGTATGCGGGTGCTTTTATAGTTTCTGTAACAGTAGCAGACATTATAATTGAATTAGTAATAAACATTATGTGATATTATAGGGATTTAATAACAATTGCAAATATGTTTGGCGTGGTTAGTAACTTTAACAGACTAATCTTCTTCCTCCCACTTCAGTTCTGCATATAAGGTACTTCTTTGCTTGCTTGAACAATAAACTTTTGATGTCTTTAAAGTCCTGTGACATCACAGCAGTATACATTATCCTTATCCATGAAAGAGAAGCATCTTGTCTGACCAACCAAAACCAGTCACTTATATCCACATACCCATTTGCATTAATCCAAACATGATACTTATTTTAAGAAATATTATGGGATTCTGTAATGTTCATTGGAAGAGATATTTCTTATCTTATAAAGTAATAACTTTCTTTGCACATATACAGCACTATAAATATAGGGTTCTTGCAGGTCGGATTTGTGGAAAGGCCATTTAGGCCCTGGCCTAGGGCGGCAGGACTTTAGGGGGGCGGCATGCTGCCCAACCACACTTGTTCAAAAATACAGGGGAATGCGCTGGAGATACAATAGTTTTTTAAATTTTCCCATGTGCCAATCCCCATTGCTCCAGACCAGATGATGAAAATTTGCACAAATAAAGGGGAGGGGACAGGGGCAAAGAACGGCAGTGGGTCTAGGAGCACCCACTATGTAAATCCGGCCCTGGGTTCTTGTCAGAGCAGGAGATTTGTTGCTCATTGTAGTTGACTAATATGAGTGTTGATGGTCGTATTAACCATCCTTGTTGTGGGATATCCCTGGAAAATGTAGTGTGGGATAGTTTTCTGGTTACATTTTATATGATGGAGGACCCTGGGTATTGTAGAAATTCCTTTGGAGGCACCACTGAGATGCTGGTACAGTATGGCAGAACACCTGTGGTGAGATAACATGTTGATGTGCTTAGTGTATATATGATTTATATGATGTGCTTAGCTTATATGTGCTTAACTTGATTCTAAGGGATTTCATGGGACCCAATCTTCCTGCCGACCCCCTGATTCAACGGTCTGTATCTCACACTGGAGGTTTTATTCCAAGATGCAGAATGCAGTCAGATCGATGGAAGAGGTGCTGCCTGAATGAGCTCTTCTGCTCCTTAGTACTCTTGCAATTGCTCCCCCCGTCTTTGTAAATCATCCCTATTGTTTCTGAGATAAGAACTCACAAGTATTCTTAAAAACACTTTTTTTTTAAAGGACAAAGGTAAATGAGTAGCAGTTGTGACATATTATACTTGGGGGAGTCAATATGTTAAACCCCCCCCAGTAAATTCAGTTGCTAAATGTACTACTAGTGATGGGCAAATAAATCTGCCTAGCGTGAATTCGCTGCGAATTTCCGTGTGAAAATTTGCATGCGTCAAAATTTTGGACGCACATCCGTAAAGTCACTCACGTCAAAATCGTCACTCTTACAAAATTGACTCGCGTATCACGAATGGGAGAAATTTGCCCAGCACTATGCATTACCCAACAAATTTAACAAGTCTATACTTGACTACATGCACTATACTAAAATGTCTATATATACTATAAATATATACTACAATTTTAATCTAGCATACAGCAAATGCATTAGTCTTAAAGGGATTCTGTGGTTATGTTTATGGTGTCGTTTTTATTGCTAACTTATACTGTTTACACTGCAAAAAATTTACTCTATTAAATAACATTTTATTCCTGAGCCAACAAGTGTATTGTTTTAGCTATAATATTGGTGTGTAGTCAGCCATCCCAAGCCATCCTGTGTCTGATTCTGTGCTTTCAGAAAGAGCCAGCACTTCATGATGGAACTGCTTTCAGATAAGCTACTGTTTCGCCTACTCAGTGGGGCAAATTCACTAAAGCGCAAAGTGGCTAATGTTAGCGCAAATTCGCCAGCGTGACGTCATTTCGTTACTTCGCCGATTTACTAACGGGCGCTGGCATAAATATACATATACGTCCATTCAACTTTACAAAAATTTTTTTTTGGGGGTACCCTCCTTCCCCCCTACATTTCCTTACAAATGGCACCTAAACTATACAGTGGGCACATGTATAGGGCAAAATAACAACTCTATTTTATTTTATGAAGGTTTCCCAGGCTTGTGTAGTGTAATGTATTTGCTGCTACATATACGTCCATTCAACTTTAACTTGGCGCTGTATGCAAATTAGGCATCGTTAGCGTAACTTCACTTTGCTTGATGAATTAACGCTAGCGCAACTTTGCTACCGTTCGGCTCCCTGAGTGCAACTTCGGATTTTAGTGAATTAGTGGCGCCCAGGTGAAACTTCGCCTGGCGAAGTGCGGCGAAGCCTGCGATAGCGCAACTTCGCAGGTTAGTGAATTTGCCCCAGTGTATCTGGAGGATTTGTGGTTGGACTTGAATTTTTACTATTGAGTGCTTTTTCATATCTACCACTGAGCTGTTATCTTGTGTCAGGGAGCTGTTATCTTGTTATTAGTGGTGCTTGCGAAGCAAAGCATCACTACTGTTATCTTGCAAACTTATTTTTATTAGTGGTGCTTGCGAAGCAAAGCATCACTACTGTTATCTTGCAAACTTATTTAGTGGTGCTTGCGAAGCAAAGCATCACTACTGTTATCTTGCAAACTTATTTTTATTAGTGGTGCTTGCGAAGCAAAGCATCACTACTGTTATCTTGCAAACTTATTTAGTGGTGCTTGCGAAGCAAAGCATCACTACTGTTATCTTGCAAACTTATTTTTATTTAGTGGTGCTTGCGAAGCAAAGCATCACTACTGTTATCTTGCAAACTTATTTTTATTCTTCTTCCGTATGAAAGTTTGGCGCGTAACTAGTCCCGCACCGTTTGTCCTAGACCCATGAATGAGGTGTCAAATCGTGCGGCTTAATCGGGAATGGGGTGGTATGACTTTTCTAAGGGGTGGGTGGTTAATTGCCCCTTGCGGGGGCAATTAACCACCCCGAAAAGTCCCATAGATTAACATTGAGGCCAACTTTTGACGGATTCTAGCGCAGAGAGGGAATCTTGTAGAAACGTTAAATTTACCACATTTGAAGAGGTTTGCGACCTGTGTCAGATGATACCCCACACGAGGGTATAAGTTTTACCCCCGGGGCAGGAGAGGTCCCCAAATTTGCCCCATTGACTTATAATGGGGAATTTATCGAATAATTAGTTTGTCGCAGACCCATGAATGAGGTGTCAAACCGTTCAGCTTATTCGGGAATGGGGTGTTGTGACTTTTCTGTCCTATTTTGGGGACCCAAAAAAGTGAGCGGAGCCGCAAACAACCAATCAGATTTTCCCTATTGACTTCAATGAGAAAATGTAAACAGCTGTAATTCTCACAGTAATAAAGCCAGAGCTCCCAAACTTGGCACCGTGGGTCACTGGGTGACTGCAGCCAAAATTTACAAAAAGTGGGCGGAGTCTACAACAGCCAATCAAATTTCAGCCATTCAATTAAATAGGAAAATTTTAAACTGCTGCCGCTCTTAGACGGTTAATGGCAGGGTCCTCAAAGTTGGCACAGTTGGTCACTGGGGGACTGGGATTAAAATTAAGAAAAGTGGGTGGAGCCAAAACCAACCAATCAGATTTCTTTGATTGGTTTTAATGGGAAAAATTAAGAAGGCTGCCATTCTCTCAGTATTGATGTCAGGGACCTTGAATATCACAAATGTGGTCGCTGGGGGTTTCCACTTCAAGTTTAGAAAAAGTGGGCGGAGCCACCAACAACCAATCAAATTTCATTCATTGATTTTCAATAGAAAAAAATAGAAATGCTGCCATTTTTACACATTAAATGACAGCATTCCCAAACTTTGGTATGTTAGTCACTGAGTGACTGTGGTTCACAATTAGGAAAAAAAGGGGCGGGGCAACAACAGCCAATCAGATTTGGGCCTGAGTTTTGCCACGGCAAGCACCACTCACATTTTCTTCAGGAAATGTACCTCTCTAGTATTACCATTGTTCTGCTAATGGACTGCTGCTGTTACTAAAGTTTATCAGAGCACAAGTCATACGACTGAAGGGCACCTGGTAAACTAACAACATGTCAAACCCCACGTCAGATTTCAAAATGAAATATTAAAAAATCTGTTTGCTTTTCTGAAAATTGGATTTCAGTACAAAATTCTGCTGAATCAGCACTATTAACTGATGTGTTTTGAATAAAACACGTTTTCCTGTGACAGGATGCCTTTAAGTCTGTGCTAGGGCCAAAAGCCTGGGAACTACATGTTAGGTGGCATTGTGGCACTGCTTTAAATGTAGCATTTGAATTCACTGGGGGATGCATAATAAAAAAATGGCATGTTATTAATAGGGGACGCAGAAAAAATTGAATACAAAGGGGGTAATTTATTTCAATATTTTCTGAAAAAAAACTCTGATCACAAATTTTTCGTAATTTTTGCATTCCGAGTTTAGTAAATAACCCCCAAAATGTAATATATAATAACTATTCATGTACCCAAAATATACCATATATATTGGTCATTTAAAATGTTGGTGGTTGAAAATAACTGAATCTACCATTTCAAAGAACATGCATTCTTCGTAAAAAGGCTGCTATTCCCTACTTTTAAGAAACAGTAAGTTTCACCCTTTAGTGAATATATTTGATTAACAATCTGACATTTTGAGATTACATTTTTATTTATTATGATCTTTTATTTGGTTTTACTGCCATCTACTGGAGTATTGCATATTGTGTGTCATTTTGGAACAATGTTGAGTCAGGCTTATGAATAGTCTCTTAAATGAGAAGGAAAGTGCTTTTATGCTTGGGGTTGCCAAAAGTTAGGCACCCCCAAGAGATTGAATCACTGGCAGAACCCAGGGCCAGTGCAGTTTTCTGCTGATATGAGTAGCAGCCTGGAGTGTCAGATAAGTAATTACAACCAATTGGAGATGCCCAACTTTTGGCACCCCAAGTATTAAATACTTTCCGTCTCCTTTAAGAAAGTAATATAAAAGCCACAACGTTTTCACACCAGGTTTACAACAGATGTGATGTGACAACACTGAGACAGAACAAGATATTCCATTTAAAAAACAAAATTATGCATTAAAAGAAATGCAGCGAAATAAAGCCAGGAAAATCAGACTGGGCTGAGTTTCCTTGGCATATTTGACATATTTGTCTTTTGCATCTGTCAAATCTGACTTTCTAACATTCCCTACATTAACAGCTTATTGAAATGTCATTTTTAAAGTAGTGCTCTCTACAGTTACTGGTCTTTAGTGATTATATAGAGCCCAACGTGTGCAGAGTGCTGGTTAAACCAGGAGCTTGCCCAGCATTTTTGAATATAGATATCTGAATATCTGTTACTTAAGTGAACATAATGTATGTGCATTGTGGCATGATGTTTTTTGCATTTCAGCCATAGACAGTATATATATATTGTATCATATTAATCTTGTTGCTGTTTCTGCGGTTTCGTACATCTGTGTTCTATTGCAGATACTGCCGATTCTGAGATTAGTAATATTGAGAATCAGCACTTCCTTCCTGGCTTGTTAGTTGCTGCCTTTATTATGTTCAGTCCTGCTCAGCTGCCAGCATCTCAGTATAATTCACAGTACATTATGCTTTTAGGCTGGTGCATCCTTTTTAAGTGCAATAGAGTTCTCTACCTACCAAGTCAGATAAACCAAATTCCATATAGTAATTATATAGTGAATAATGTACCCCCTACTGTAATTTATTAAGATATTATCAGTCACCGAGGAGTTATGTGACCATATAAAAGCACGAGGCCACAGGCAGAGTGCTTTTATACAGGTCACATAACTCCGAGGTGCTAATAATACAGTATCTTTATAAATTAACTTTCCTTAGCCTTCTTAGTGAGATTTCCTCTTTATATTTTGATTTTTGACTATAAGTCAAAAGTGACAACAGCATCATCAACATTTTCAGGCACCAAGACATTTTTATGGAAATGTTCATTACACCTATAGCAAATTTTCTTTTAACTTTCCAGACCTTAAGCAGAGTGCCTTTTGAGGGTTTTCTGTACTACCGGTGTACAATCTATTATCCAAAATGCTTGGGACCTGGGGTTTTCTACATAGGCAATCTTTCCATAATTTGTAACCTTACATCTGCAAAAAAAATGTAAACATGAAATAAACCCAATAGGATTGTTTTGCCCCATGTGGATTTGTGCAGCTTAGTTAGGCTCAAGTAAAAGGTACTGTTTTATTATTACAGAAAAAGGAAATAATTTAAAAAAATAGCCTATTCTTAAACTGGGAAATTCCCTTCCCTTAATTCAGAGCTTTCTCGCAATGGGTTTCCAGATAGGGGGATCTCATACCTTAGCAATAAATAAAAATTTAATTGTTGCATTGCTTGTGATTAAATCCTATAACCAATTTGCCAAAATCATATTAATTTTATTAAATCATGTGATACATTTTTCTTCTGGGAATTTCATTATTAAGGAGGCTAAAATAATCCTACTCATTGTTGTGAATACTGTTTTGATGTGTTTGTTAGTGTGTTATTAACATGGGAGTGCCCCGTGCTATTAAAAATAACCCTTCTGCCTTGCCAACCACAAGTGAAAACAACAGACTGACTTGATCTGCATTTGAATGTGATGTGAACCCTCCATTCATGTAATGCATGTAATGTGAGCACTTGCCTACACAACGACCCGCTTTTTCTGAAATGCAAATATTTTTTATTTAAATGGATAATCTTAAGTGTTATTAAAGTTTTTATTTATTTAGGTTATGATAGACAATATCCAGTGGTGCCAATTCTAAAGAAACTGGACTTTCTGAGTTGCAATAATTATACTGTAACGCTTGACTTAATAACCTTATTAAGTTTAAAATTAACCAGAAAGACATTAATGTTACAGTAATTGTACCAGAGACATTTGTGCCTGGCCAAGACAGGCCCTACCTTAAAGAAGGATAAAAATGCATTTATTTAATCTTTCTCTATCTGTCTCTCATGGAACCAAATACAAGATGGTGGCTGAACCTATGTGGCTGGCAGATAAATAAATGCAGAGAAGTCAAGCAAGTTATAACATCCTATGCAGGAGACATTTCTGAATTACTCCAGCGAATTAGCCAGCGACATGCATTTATTGAAAGTGCAACTTCTTTAGGCCTGGTAAACTTAGTATGTACAGAAATCACTGCCAACTCACTTCAATAGAAGGTAAGCAAACCTATTAAAAAAACATTAACCCTCTTGCCCTTTCTTTTACAGCCATGGCGGATGCACTTGGTATTGTTCTGGGCAGTAGTCTAACTGTCATGCTTAGTGCTACAGCTCTCTACATCCTGATACGTTGGTACCAAAGTGGGCGCTGCTGGCAAGGTAAGATTCTTAGAAAAGGGGGTTTGAGTAAATACAATAGGTGAGGGAGAAAAAAAGGGGTGGGGATAGAGGGGTTCTCTCAGACAAATGACTGCTTTGCCATTTTCTAAATTATCCCTGCCTAAGACCTATTTTAAAGATTAATAAATATATTATTCTTTTCATTTTCAGAGAAAAGTCTTGTTTTCAATCTATATAATGTCAGGTGAGTTACATCCTCCAAAACCATTTTTAGTACAATTTGGCTTTGAAGATCTTTATTTTCAACAAAACTAAAAAATCATAAGATACAGTTACACATTCAAGAAACAAGAAAGGCAACTGTGCATGCAAACACACCCTGTTTATAATTGTATTTCCTTGCAACAGACATCTGAAAAATTAAGACCACATATAGTTCAAGGAATGGTAGTGATCTGGGGTCCATTCTTCTCCCGTTGTCTGCTGTAGCATTTTCGCTTGTGTAAGTAGAGAGACCAAATTCATCAATAGGGACTTCATATGACAAGGTTCATTTTTCAAATAGGGAGATGTTTTATGAAATATATACCTAATATGTGAAGTTGGGGGTCAAAAGAAGATAAGGCTCTTTGATGACAATGTCAAGGGGTCCCCAAATGGTAGGCGACATTGTGGTACTGCTTCTGACATTCACTGGAAAGTGGAAAATAAGGAGGTCATGGGTCAAGGGGATTGCACTTATCCTATTTTATTTAGACCTCCACTTTAATGCAAAGAAAGTGGGGTATCTATCTATCTATCTATCTATCTATACTCTATCTATCATCTATCTACCCAACCCACTAGTTAAGTTGTAGTCGTGGAAGTCAAGAATAATGCTGCTGCTGGGGATTTTCTATGATTTTCCACCAATCCCTTGGTCACATCTTTTAATTTCACATTTTCTTTATTTTGTATTCATGTGCTGAACTGCTTTTGTAGCCCTTTACTACTACATACACTGCTGCAAGCACAGTCACAAAGTATCTCCTTCTTTACTTCCGAGATGAAGACCCACAGTGCTGTAAGAACGTGTACTTTACTTACCCCCTCTGCCAAATTTTTTCAGACAGCTGAAGTCAATGGACCTGGAGATATCACCACCCTTCACTGTCAGTGGATCAATGAATGCTCCGGACACCCTGTCTCTATACCACTACTCCCAGTTCCAAGACAGTGAAGTCTGATTGGTATGGATATTATAAGTATGACGGTTACTTTCTAATATCTCAACTCTTCATCAACCCAAGCCATTCTTGCTTTAAACAAACTGCACAAATGTCCTGCTTTCTTAGTAAAGGATAATGCCTGTGATAGGTGTGTGTATTGTGTCTTTCTGTGCCACCTTTAAGCACCTTTAGTGGTGTTGTTATTGCCAGTTTTCTTGTTGTTTGCTGCTATCTTATGTTTTGGACTTATCGCATCAGGTCTGGACTGTGAGTCAAAATAGGCCCTGGCATTTCAAGTACACAGAGGCTAGCCCCTACCAGCCAACTCAACAGTCATAGCATCTTACAGCAGCCCCTCTGGCATTTGTCAGTACTCACAGATTGCCAGTCCGGGTCTAAATCACATCCCTCTTCAGTTAGGCCTGACTCCTTATCTGCTTGACCACATCCCCAGGTGGTTTGTTGTTTAATGATTTCTAAAGAAAGTCCTTTGTTAAATCAAGAAAAATAGAAGTATGTATTTCTATTTGCTTAACAGAAATGAAAGGAGGGTTGACATGCAGAAACTTGTGCCCTACATTTTAGGGCATTTGTTACTGTACATATATTAACACTGAGTTTGGTTTCTCTCTGTACAGCCAAACAAAATACCAGGAGGTAGTCCCTCTTATGAAGAGTACCATTTATGGTGCTATTCTGCTGGTCATGCAGACAATGATATCTTGTAGTAGCAAGTAGTCAGCACAATAATGATCAACCTCTGTGAAGGCAGTGCACCTAACTTCAATGACCACATTCCATTGGAATCATCATGGGTATAAGATTTTGAAACAGCATCACCATACTATTCTTATTTCTTAAAAGCCTTTAATTGTGCATAGGGGCATCACAGCAACGTTTCTGGCCTTGCAGCCTTTTATAAAGCTTACTGACAAACAATAAAAACAGCTATTTATAGTCTATAACACCACCTAGTGGTCATTGATGTGTATAATTTTACTTACAAAACAATCAAAGTCAAAGTGTAACAAGTCAGTACAAAGTGTCTTTTACAATGTTGCAAACAGATAGTGGAAATCTTAAGGTGAACAACAAATATATATAAAAAATAAAAAATATATAAAAAATAAAGATATAAAGAAAGTTAATATTACAGAGAATATTAATATTAAATAATTTAATTTAAAAAGGGGATAAAGAATTATCTAAAAATAGGACTCAAATCGTATTCTTTATTCAATCCCCATGGCTCTAAAGTTTCCAATTTTCTGATCCAAAATATTTCTCTATATAGTAGTTCTCTTGGTTTGGCCCACATATGCAAGCCCAGGCTTGCATATGTGGGCCAAACCAAGAGAGTGATCCGTGAACGCATCAGGGAACATAAATCTGGAATTAATACAGGAAAAAAGGAACAAGCAGTGGCTGGCCATTTTATTAAGCATGCTCATAGAGTGAACCAACTACTATATAGCATTTTGGATCAACATTGTAAAAGACACTTTGTACTGACTTGTTACACTTTGACTTTGATTGTTTTGTAATAAAAGTATACACATCAATGACCACTAGGTGGTGTTATAGACTATAAATAGCTGTTTTTATTGTTTGTCAGTAAGCTTGATAAAAGGCTGCAAGGCCTGAAACGTTGCTGTGATGCCCCTATGCACAATTAAAGGCTTTTAAGAAATAAGAAAAGTATGGTGGAGCTGTTTCAAAATCTTCTACCCCCAATGATATCTTGCCATCTTCCCTGTCAGACCATCCCCCCGCCATCAGAAATTGCAGGGCCCCATATGAAAAAATTTCCTGAGCCTCCGGGGCTGCGCCGACCACAACCCCCACCTACAGGTCCACCCTCCCCACCCCACAGGTCCACTAAAAAAAAACATTGGTGGCTATGGTTCCCACATGTTAATAAAAAAATAAAAAAATATTGGTGGTCAGGGCCCCCCCATTAAAAAAAACATTTGTGGTCAGGGCCCCCCATTAAAAAATATTGGTGGCTAGGACCCCATATGGGGAAAAAAAATTGGTGGCCAGGCCCCCCCCCACGTTATAAGAAGATTGGTGGCCAGGACCCCCCTTAAACGTCCATGTAAAAAAACTTGCACCCCCAGAAGTTTAAAAACAAATTTGGTGCCCAGGGCCCCACCACACAACAGGGACCACAAAGGGTTACCTTTAGGGGGGACCTGCCATGTTACACTTACTTCATTAGTGTGGCCCACCTGCTGTCAGTGAACTGCCAACTACAGAAGGGAGGAGGGGAGCACAGGTGGCTGCATATTCTTCCAGTGACAACATTTTCTTCCCTTATTGGTCACAGAATTTAAAGTCCTGGTAAAGCTGCATGGTGATTGGATGAGCTGGAGGAGAAGTTCAAACCTCAGCTATCCAATCCCTGAGAAGCTCAATCGGGACTTAAGCTTAGTGACCAATAAGGGGAAGTAATGGACAGAAGATACCTCCCCTTGTGCTCCCGCCCTGCCTTCCCGAAGTCAACAGCTCTCAGAAAGCAGGGGGGCCCGGCTAATCAAGAAAGTGTGACATGGCAGGGCCCCCCTTACCCTTGGGCCCCCTACAACTCTCCCCCCTGTCCCCCCTGATGGGAGCCATGGAAGGTTATATGGGGATTTACAGTCATTTTTCTGTTGCATAATTTCATGCTTAAAACTTCAGACTGAGCAACTAATACCTTTCAAGAATCTTTGGAGAAATAAAGCAATTAAAACAGTAAATAATTACACCCTTGGCTGTTTATTTTTACATTAGGAAAACCCGTAGATAACATAGAAAATGACAGAATACTATCCATTGAAGAAATGACACGATATTAACGTAACAGAAGCATTTCTTTATCTATCATCATTTCTCGTAAGTTAGAGACAAATATACGCTGCACTGAATTTCTGCAGAAACTCCACAAACAACAGTATATATTAGATGGAAAGTAGTGTTTTCCTTTCTCTGACAAATGCACGTTGGTTCATCCTACATTAAGCAGAGCCTTTTTCTCTGGTGCTTCTACGTCTATCTGGAGAATGTGTATGCTGTTGATTCTAACTTGTTGGACAGATATAAAGACATTCCACAGGATTAACATAAGAGACCCCATTGCAGTATATGCATAAACCATAGTAGTAAAGCATTCTGTGCTGTACTACTGCATAAAGGTTGCACCTTTGTTATGCCTGTCCTTGATTAGTTACACCAATGTTTCTTAGGGTTCTAGACATTTTAAACCCTTACACCATATGGCACATGGAATGTATCTTAAAAATGGTGCCCAAAGGCCATTTCCTACAGTTGTTTTTTATATTTCCATACAGTCCATACACACAGGCCAGTATATAGTATTATCAGGTTTACTATAAGGAAAAAATGGAATGTTTTGGTGCTCCCATTCCAAATGGACCTCCAGTGAAGTTGCATTGGTCATACACCCATAAAGATGCCTGCTGACTTAACTGTCATTGAAGTGATCCACAACAGCTTTTGACACTGGCCCAGGGGCCGATTCACTAACTTCGAGTGAAGGATTCGAAGTAAAAAAACTTTGAATTTCGAAGTGTTTTTTGGGCTACTTCGACAATCGAATGGGCTACTATGACCTTCGACTACGACTTCGACTAAAAATCGTTCGACTATTCGACCATTCGATAGTCGAAGTACTGTCCCTTTAAGAAAAAACTTCGACTCCCATAGGCTTTCCTTAGTTTTTTTGATCGAAGGATATTCCTTCGATCGTTGGATTTAAATCCTTTGAATCGTTTGATTCGAAGGATTTTTTCGTTCGATCGAAGGAATAATCGATCGCACTAATTGCGCTGAAATCCTTCGACTTCGATATTCGAAGTCGAAAGATTTTAATTCCCAGTTGAATATCGAGGGTTAATTAACCCTCGATATTCGACCCTTTGTGAATCGGCCCCTTGCAGTCTAAACACATGTAGGGGTATATATATCAAAGAGTGAAGTTAATAGTGAAGTTCCGCCACTAGAGTGAAATTCCGCCACTCTCCATTCATTTCTATGGGATTTTTATAGGCGTATTTATCAAAGGGTGAACTTTCACTTTCACCCATTGATAAATACGCCTTTCAAAATCCCATAGAAATGAATTGAGAGCTGCGGAATTTCACTCTAGTGGCGGAACTTCACTCTTTGATAAATTTACCCAGTAGTGTGAACTAATAGGTAAAAGGCACTGGGTATAACAAATGGCATTTCAATTTAAAAAAAAAAGTTTCTTTCTCTGTTGTGCCTATCTTACTTGTCCTTTCATATAAACTGATAGACGATAAATCTAGTGTTTCATTTACTGTGACATTCAGCTTGTTTGTGTAGCTTGTTTGTGTAGTCTTGTGGATAATACACCACAGAAATCACATCAAATTCACCTGAAAATAAAACCCCAAAGGTTGCATTGCACACACCTACTTAACATCTGGCAGAAAACATTTGCCAAAAAGCTGATTTTCCATGAATACTGTCACAAACTGTGAGACGTGCTGGAAAACTGCTCCTACGTGATATGGAAACTGACAGCTTATTTGCGTATCACAGGAAAGAGACAGACCACAGCATTTATTTATAAACTGTAACTCTAGCTGCCATTATAACACTTACATCATGGGCAGAGAGTTTCAAAAGTAACAGTTTTTGAAATAATATTTCAGTAATGTGGATACAAAAGAAATAAGCTTTTTGTTCAATATTATGATTTCTTCATGTCATAACTAGCGATATACAGTATACTACTTCTATACAGGACAAGAAGGGTTTTCTCTAGCCCTGTTATTCATAGCAACCACTCATATATTTTCTTTTAGTATTCTGATTGCAGAAGCCCATCATAAACTTGATTCTGGTGATTCTTATGGGCTACAGGACTACAGCAGTTGTGCATAACGCTTGTGAGTGGGTGGGGCATGTGTTCAGTGTTGGACTAGGTCTCTGCTTACCAAAGAACCTGACACCTAGGGTCCACTCTCAAGAGATTAGACATAGATAGTGCCAACTGCGTAGTTGTGTTTATTGCTCCATGGTAGAAACAAGGAACGACTTTTGGTGGATTTTGCTACACTGGCCCACTGGGCAATTCTCTGGTACTCTTGTAGGCTGATCCAACCCTGAAAATATCATCTTGCGACAAAATTAAAAGGAATATGTAGCACTGCAATCTACCATAACAAAATGTATAGTAGCATACAACTATGTAATGTCTTTGTTATTTTAAATGTGGAGCATTAAGCTTTATTTAAATCTACAACAATACATGTGTAATTAATTTATATTGCAAAGTGGCTAATAACTACATTCTCTTTCATTATTTTTTTCCTGGAGTTCAACAGATTCATTTAATAACCAAAGCTAAACCCTGGGGATATACAGTCTGACATAAACCTTATTTCTAATGAGTGATATAGTAAATATGTTCTATTAATGATCTTCTACACAGCACCCCTCTTCTTAACCTTTCACACGCAAGACTTTTCTAGAGCTGTACCACTTCTGGGGAATTCCATTAGATTTTGCCCCAACAGCATCAGACTGGGGGGTCTTGGTTTCAACAGGGCTGCCAATTCCCCAGGCCGCAACTCCCCAGCCGCCTGCCCTAACTGCAAGCCTCCTCCAGCCACAAGTCATCCGGCCCCTGACCCAACCACAAACCCCCCCCACCCATGTTCTATTAATGATCTTCTACACAGCACCCCTCTTCTTAACCTTTCACATGCAAGACTTTTCTAGAGCTGTACCACTTCTGGGGAATTCCATTCGATTTTGCCCCAACAGCATCAGACTGGGGGGTCTTGGGTTCAACAGGGCTGCCAATTCCCCAGGCCGCAACTCCCCAGCCGCCTGCCCTAACTGCAAGCCTCCTCCAGCCACAAGTCATCCGGCCCCTGACCCAACCACAAACCCCCTCCACCCCCCACCCAACTTAATTCCTTTTCTTGGGGCTGGGCAGGAGGTCAACGCACATGATTTCAGAAGGTGAGTGGGGCCCACTGGGTTTTTTTCAGTCCGACCCTGTTCCCCAAAGTTTGAGCCCTGAAATAATATTCTTTAAAGAAGCTTACCTTCATTTAAACATCTTCTCTAATGTATTTTTTTAAGTATAAGTCATTGCCACCTGCTAAAGCATAACACATAATTTATCATATCTAATTTTTCTGACTTTCCAAATTGCCATTTTGTCCTTTCAATTAATTAAAGTTAAATAGATGCCCATAGCCTCCTTTTTCTATTAAAGTATGCAATACGTTATATTTCTGTTGAACAATTCAAATAAGGTTATCTGAAAATCATTTCCTGTTTTCTACAGTAAAATGACTTGGAAATTAAACTGAAATTTGAGATCTGCACTTTACACATATGTCAGGTATTTTAGTAAATTAAGTAAATTATAGAATACCTAATTCTAAGCAACTTTTCAATTTGCTTTCATTTTATTATATCGTTTTTCTTCTTCCAGCTTTCAAATGGTTGTCACCAACCCCATTAAAAAACAAATGCTTTGTGAGGCTACACATTTATAGGTATTGGTACTTTTTATTACACATCTTTCTATTCAGGCCATCTCCTATTCATATTACAGTCTCTTATTCATATCAATGCATGGTTGCTAAGGTAATTGGGACCCTTGCAATCACATTGCAGAAATTGAAAACTGGAGCTGCTGAATAAAAAGCCAAATAATTAAAAAATCATAAATAATAAAAAAATGAAAACTAGTTGCAAATGGTCTCAGAATATCACTCTCTATCTGACACAAAAAGTTAATGTAAAGGTGAACAACCCCTTTAACTACACTTTCTCTCAAACCTCGGCTGGAATCAGTCCTGCTGAAAAAGGCAAATTCGCGAACCAAACCTGCATTTAGTACATCCCTTTATACATATTTCAGACTGCAGGAATGAAAATCGCTATCATTATAATCAGAACCCAGTGCCCTGTGTGGAACCTTCTACTGAACAGTGTTTTATTTTGAGGTTACCTCCCAGTGCCTCTCTACACTGGTTCTTGGGCTTATGTAACTTTTGCACCATATAAACACATACAGTTGTGCAGAAATGAGTTTTGTTAGTATTTTGCAGTCTCTAGGACTCATTTATGAAAGCATCTTTTTACCCACATTACAGCATATATTAAAGGAGAAGGAAAGGTTAAAACTAAGTAAGCCTTATCAGAAAGGTCCACCTAAATATACCATTAAACCCTCAAAGTAGTGCTGCTCTGAGTCCTCTGTGAAAATGAACACAGCATTTCTTTCCTTCTATTGTGTACACATGGGCTTCTGTATCAGACTTCCTGTTTTCAGCTTAAACCTCCTTGCCCTGGACGTGAGCATGCTCAGTTTGCTCCTCTTCCCCCCCTTCTCTGCTGTAATCTGAGCACAGAGCTATGAGTGAGCAGGGAAAGACTCAGGCAGGAAGTGATGTCACACCAAGCAAATATGGCAGCTGCTATCCTAAACAAACAGAGAGATTCTAGAGCTTTTTACTCAGGTATGGTAAAACATTCTACAGAATAAATATAGCATTGTAGCTTGCACTAATGCAGCTAATCTATTGGCAATAAAATGCCACCGTAGCTTTCCTTCTCCATTAAACATTCCAGTATAATTGCAGTTAAAATTGTGCGTGTGACACAGTGTGCATAAGGTTGGAGCCCTTTTTTCTTACAAATGCTTCATTGTCCCTGTATTACTCCCAATGTATTAATGTATTAATACTAAACCCTGACTTCTGCTGTCCTTTACTCTTCCATTAAATGTGGTGGGTTCATGGCAAAATACCTTCTGTGGGGCTTCATTATTTATAATTCAATTTCAACAACTTCAGTATATATTCCTAAATCGAAAATTATAACAGTTTAGACCACGGTCCAATCTAACCTGTAGCAGAGGGTTTTACACTGATTAGTGTTTGTGCCTTACTTCTTGTGATGGTTCCCTGGATGCTCCGTCTCTGGCACCCTGTAAATATCCAATGTATTGTAAAGTATGGGAATCACTCACGACAGCAGATTAACTGCAATTATGCTGTTTATTGTGTCACCACACGACATGTTTCGGACCTATTGGCCCTTTTTCAAGTGTGTCCAATCTAACCTGTACACCTATCTGGGAATTGGTGGGAAGTATCCCTCTGCAAAGATAACCCTTCCTTGCACCTTTCTAAATATAGCTCACTGATATTAGCTTGTGGTGAACAGACTACTCTTTTCTGCAATCTTTGTACTGGCACCTCTCTTTCAAAATCACATTCTCTGTTTCACTGTTGTTTTGGAGCTAACATTGCAATACAGGGCCTTGCAGCATTAGCCAGACCTTTGCCCAAGGCTCTAAAGTTACTGAAAATCATGTTTGTTGACGCTGGCTGGTTTTTTTTTTCAAACCACTGAAACCTCAAATTATTTTTTTTTTAAAGTTAGTTTGTTTCATGTTATGCAAAAATCTTAAGATATATGTAAATATGCTATTTGTATATACTGTATACATATCCAATCCCAGTACTTTAATATTCAGAAGAGCCACCTTTTCATTTGCATTTATATAAGCGAATATGTGCCAGCTCTGTACACTGATTTTGACCTGGGTTGCCCTGACTTGCCACAGATTCTCATGACTGGATCATTGTAGGGCATTCCATTTTTTATTCCTAAGCAACGCCAATGTTAATTTGGTCTAATATTTTTTTTTTGTTAAAATATAAACTTTCAGTTTTCCACCAAACTAAAACCACTTGCATCCTCTGTCCTGTGTCTAGTCTCTGCTGATGAAAAGCAGCTCAGCAGCACAGGATGCTGTGGTTAATGTGCAGTGCACATACAGAAAGTCAGAAGTCATGAAATGAAATGTCACAGTTTCTGTAATATAGCAATATGGATACAAAAGCATACACAGCTTCAATATTCCATAATAACAATTCTAAAATATATCCACTAAGAGTGGCAATGTACGAACTTCAAAGACATGGTTTATGGCCATGAAAATAGTCAGGGGTTTGGTTATATTGGGGCATGTCTGAACTAACCAGGTGTGGTTGAATCAAAATTATCCCAATTTTTAAATGTGTGCTAACAGAAAAGCTACTGTACATAAATTAAAGCAGGTGACCTATTATTTGCAGAAAAGGGCCAGAAATATGGAAATATTTTTGAAACGGTTAAAAATTAAATGAAGCACATAAGCTCAGCTTTTGGTCTTCCAGTTATTAATGAATTTAAACTCACACATTCCTATTAGAACCAAATAAGCTGGAGGTTCATAGACCAGGCTTTGCCATGTTAAAAAATGCATTTTCTTGCCCCCCTCCGAAAAGACGTTTTATGCCACTGGAATGCTGTGCTCATACCCATGGTCAGCAGCTCTCTGATTCCACTTCCACTCATATTGCAATGCAATCCTCCTCTGCATGCCCTGGCCCTAGTACCTTTCAATAAACCCCACCTGGGAAAACTAGGAATTGGAAGGCTGTGCCAGAAGATTGGCTAGTCATGGGCAAAATAACTATATGCCATGACAGCAAAGCTATTAGTATCCTTACGCTCAGGGCCGCCATCAGGGGGGGACAGGGGGGACAAGCGTACCGGGCCCGGGCATGAAGGGGGGCCCGGCAGCGCTGCATTTTTTGAAGATCCGGGCCCCCCTTGCGAGCGCCCGAGCCGTACGTCTTGCCTCTTGCGTGCCGAATGCGGAAGTGCCGAAAAGCCGAAGCCGATGCGCCGAAAAGACCCGAAGTCTCGGAAAAAGCCGAAGTCACGAAGCGCCGAAAAGACCCGAAGTCACGGAAAAAGCCGAAGTCACGAAGCGCCGAAAAGACCCGAAGTCACGAAAACAGCCGAAGCCGAAGTCCTGAAGCAGCGCAAAGACCCGAAGTCACGAAAACAGCCGAAATTGAAGTCCTGAAGCGGTGAAAAGACCCGAAGTCACGAAAGGAGGCGAAGTTGAAGTACTGAAGCCATGAGTTCAATCCTACTGAACAACAGTTTGTGTTTTTTTTTTTTTTTAATCCCCTGGCCACCAATGTATTATTTTAATATTCTATAGGCCCCTGCCACCAATCTTTTTTTTAAAACTTTTTTTTTGGGGCCCCAATTTTTTTTTTAACTCGTAAGGGGCCCCTTGCCACCATTGTTTTTAAAAAAAAAAAAAAAAAAAATTAATTTTCTTTTTGGTGGCCCCAAATTTTTTTAACTTGTAAGGGGGGCCCCTGCCACCAGTTTTTTTTCAAAAAAATTATTTTTTTTTCAAATTTTTTTTTGGGGCCCCAATTTGTTTTTAACTTGTAAGGGGGCCCCTGCCACCATTTTTTTTTATTTTCAAAATAAAAAATTTTTTTCAAATTTTTTTTTGGGGCCCCAATTTATTTTTAACTTATAAGGGGGCCCCTGCCGCCAATGTTTTTTTTCAAAAAAAAAATTTTTTTTTTCAAATTTTTTTTTGGGGCCCCAATTTGTTTTTAACTTATAAGGGGGCCCCTGCCACCAATGTTTGTTTATTTTTTAGTTTTTTTTACATTTTTTTTGTTGGGGCCCCAAGTTTTTTTTTAACTTATAAAAAAAACAGTTTTTTTAAAAAAAAAAAAAAAAAAATTTTTTTTTTTTTTGGGGGCCCCAATTTTTTTATAAGGGGGCCCTGACCATCAATAGCTTTTTACAACTTGTGTGGGGGGGGTTACTTTTTTAACGCTGATGTCTGTGTGGTCTTTTAACTGCGATGTGGAGTGGGCGGGATATGGGGTGGAGCTTGGTCGTCAGTGTGGGCGGGGCCCAGGGGGCCCCAAAAATTTTGTTGTACGGGCCCCGTGATTTCTAATGGCGGCCCTGCTTACGCTTAAGCAGAAACGGACAAAAATTAGAGAGAGCAAGTCAGAGTGGGTTTGCAACAAAATAATTCATTTGTGCTGTTAGTCATACTCATATTGAAGGTGGGAATTATCTGAGGGCAAAAGGTTGAGTCAGTCAGTGAATTTCCCAGAGTAACTGACTCCATCATTTGTCTGGAACTGGAATGTACAGTGGTCCAACAGGATGGTCAAGTTGTTTGCAGGGGAGGGACCTTAGATGTGGTTGTTGGTGGAATTTTTCTAAACATTCATTACTCAGGTCCCCAGCATCTTATATAGGGAATTATAATGGATGAATATTAATTGGGTGTTTATATATGGTATTATCCTTGTATAGCAATATGCATTTCTGTAATAATACTACCTGTTACAAGATATTGTGTGACTTCCTGATTTTTTGTGGGTCGTGGGTTGATTTTGGGGCAGATTTACTAAGGGTCGAATATCGAGGGTTAATTAACCCTCGATATTCGACTAGTAACTAAAATCGTTCGACTTCGAATATCGAAGTCGAACGATTTAGCGCTAATCCTATGATCGAACGATCGAAGGATTATTCGTTCGATCGAACGATTAAATCCTTCGAATCGAACGATTCGAAGGATTTTAATACAACGATCGATGGAATATCCTTCGATCAAAAAAACGCAGGCAAGCCTATGGGGACCTTCCCCATAGGCTAACATTGACTTTGGTAGCTTTTAGCTGCCGATGTAGGGGGTCGAAGTTTTTCTTAAAGAGACAGTACTTCGATTATCGAATGGTCGAATAGTCGAACGATTTTTAGTTCGAATCGTTCGATTCGAAGTCGAAGTAGTAGTCGAAGGTCGAAGTAGCCCATTCGATGGTCGAAGTAGCCAAAAAAACACTTCGAAATTCGAAGTTTTTTTAATTCGAATCCTTCACTCGAGCTTTGTAAATGTGCCCCTAAATATTCAGCTGTCAAAAAGGGAAAAGGGAAATAGTTGCTATTTAAAAAAAAATCCACTAAACTATAAAGCATATTTAATGAACCTGTTTTTACCTAAATATTTAATTACTTATATGTAAATGTATCAAACAAAGGTTATATTGCTAGCTGGAAACAACAAACTCATGCTGTGAGTTGATTTGTTATTATTGTGAGGTGCCAGATATATCTGTAACTACATAATAAATCTATTTGTGAAGAAATTACCTACGGCTACTACTAATACTTTACACCTTGTTCATCCATGCATCCATCCATTTTAGGGTTCTCTCTACGTTCGGGGTGGCCATACAATTTATATCGGTGCACAAATTATGTAGGGCATGTCAAATTTGTACACACATTAGAATTTTCTTTGATTGGCCCACTATGGTGCTCACTCACTTTATAAATAGAGCAAATGTATGTGCTGAGTTCCAAACTATTTCCAGAGGTAACTTCAATGCAATGAATGTTTGTAGGGAACATGGTGTTTTATGGGCGATCCACACAGATTCATATAACAGTGTGCAGCAGTGCCTGGGTTTTTTTTTAAAGTGGCAGCCTTATGAGACACATACCCATAGATTGTTTTACAGTCAAAAAGCTAGAATATTGGCATGTAATCCATGAATATCTAGTAATGGCAGAGCAACAGGTCATTTCAAAAAGGTCCTGCTATGTGCCTATAAGTAAGTTTCCATTAGGCGTGAAATGCGTTAGGCTATGTATGTCCTTATATTTTTTAATTTTATAAGTATGATTGCTACTGTTTTCACTTTCTGTTGGTCTCCATACCTTAGTGATTTTTCCCATTTTTGGCAACCCTTAGAGTGTGGTTCATGTAGTAAGACCCAATAGGAAAGAAATCCACGGCACACAGGCTGCTGCAAGCAAGGAACCCCTTGCACGTTTAATGCGGAAGTGAGCAACGTTTCGGGGTCACGACCCTTTGTCATGTAGTAAGACCACATCATTACTATCATTACTTATTTCTGAAGCAGACTTACACATCAATTATTCCCATTGGTCTATATCTGACAGGTGCTTGCTTTCAACGCTATAAGGACACAGCTGATAAGTATTACATTAAAAAATACTAAGTGAAAATGGGACATATTTATCAAACAGTATTAACAGAGTTTACTGCACTTCACAAGACGGGAACTCCACAGCTCTCTGATTTTTAAGGGTATTTTTCAAAAAGTGAAAATGTTTGGTAAATATGACTTAATTAGTTATTTACGGAGGACAATAGCCTTTGTACAAGAGATACCCTTTTAGTTTGTATTGATCCACAGGGCTATTGTGTGGCCTTCATTGTACAGCAACACTACACATCTTAAAATCTGTAGGTACAGCACTAAATACAAACTAAACAGGGACACTTGTTGGATCTAAATAACAATAAGGTTTTTTTTTAAACACAGTCACTGAATGAGACCAGAATTTTGGCATATTTCAGGAAAATCCTAAAGGGCTTGTAGAATTTTACTGGTCTGAGCTTACCATAAAACCTCATAAACACAGACATAGCTTTTTTTTTACCATTTATTTATAGAATGAAACTTTATGTGGTACTATATTTCTGTTTTATATTGTGCTCCAATCTGCTTAAAAAAAACTCAAACAAAAGTGAAAATATACTTTATAAAAATATAAATATATCAGAATATGTACAAATAAATATTATTGTCTAGTGTGCAAAATTATTGTGCAAAGTGCACAGTATATAGCTCAAGGTGATATACATGAACACTTGGACCCTGACCAAGGAAATCCAAATCTTTACTGACTTCCAAGAAAATGGGCTAAATTCAAGATAATTAAAGTGCAGCTTATTCTTAATGTGGTAAAAAAAAGTCAGCATATAGTAAAAGATGTATTTGAGGAGATGCTGGCAAGTGTTGCTTTTCTTCATTCAATATTCCTGCTAATTCCCATTAGTCCATTGCTCTTTAGATATACTGCATGTGTACTTTGTGTGCTCTTTGGTGCATTGTGCTTTTTGTGTACCTACATGTCATAGTGGTTTAATTACAAACACCAATTTAGGAGAATCTTATAGACTGGTCAGTCCAATCGAGGTTGTACCTCAAATAGGACCCCTATACCCTTAAATATTAGGATATGATGTCCAACAGCTGAACATCCCCTAGGGAGGGGATATTGACCCGAAAATCACAGAGAACCCGACTGAATGGGCTAAATGCTGCAGTAAATGGAAGTGAAGAGTGAAATCCTTCTTTCATATTAGTCCAGGATCCTTGCAAGAACTCCTTTTGTCCTTGGGGGCTATTGTTGTCTATGGGAATGCCATTGTTACTGTGCAGCACCTGCTTTTCCTGTTTAAGGTAGTCTTTTGTGTGTGTTATTTCTGGGTCTTCCCTTTCAGAGTTATTTTGATTTTTCTTGGGTTCAGATTGCCTTAGGTATCCTAACCTTGAATCACTGATATTTTTATCATCTCTGATATCATTTATATTCTCTCTGTAAGAGACCTCTTGAACGCTGCAGCTACGTTTAAGACATGGGGAGCCTGTGGATAAACTGATCCCACTGTCCTCACCCTGAATTTTTGGAACCTGCATTTTGAAAGTGGGATCTCCTTTTAGAGGGGCCTTTTTACAGTCAGAGTCTGATTCTGGCAATTCAACACCACTATCATCTATACTGAGAACCAAAGATGTTGATTGAAGTTGTGAATTCTTCATAGTAAGTATCTGGCTTCCAAAACCACTGTCTCCACTGCTACGCAAAGGAGAATTCCTAGGCTCCATCATGAGGTGATCGATAAATTCATCTTCCCATCTTAAGCAGTCAGTACAATTGGAAATCTGTGTTGGTGGTTTCTCCATCCAGGACCAACTTCGCTTAATAAGAGACTTCTGGAGACAAGTAAAATCAGCATTAAGTTTCTTATTGGAATGTTTGTTCATAGCTTAATCTGGTGTGTTTTAGTACAGTATCCATCGATAAAATAATAACTCATACTGGGTTAGTGAACTACTCCATAGTGAACTAGCATATGATTAGGAATAAAATACTTGCTGACACCTGCATTTATAGAACTGAAGTAATGAGTGCTTTATTTTGCTATGTGAGTGCTTTATCGATGATGAAAACTTACCAGGGCTTTTGGGGTATTCATTGCTCCCCGAACATACAAACAGATAATGATGTTGACAAATATTAGAATAGTTACAAAGACAAGTATAGCGGTAGCCACCACCAGCAGTGCACTCTTATCCAACTCTGAAAAGGATAAAGAAAGATAATGTCATGGGGGATGTACTTAACATTAGTTAGTTTTACAAAATAACAGTGAATAATGAATTTTCTTATTAATAAAGCTATTCCCTTACATGATTATGAGTATGTCAAATCCCCTTTTTTCTGCATTTCGTTTCCTTCCTATCACTCTGCTCACTGCTTTTCTTCAGCTTCCCCAATGTGTCTCTCTATGCTTCTGTATTTTTCTATTTACAAAACTATTTACCCTGCTGACCTTTCTCTTATTTCCCCCTCCCTTTCCACTCCTTTATTTCCTCACACCTTTATGATAGCAAACTTAAATAATACCCCCTTCTTTCGAAAATGTATGCACTTGCTCAGAATGAGTTGCTAACAAAACAAGGGACCAGAGAATGTGCATTGATCCATTAAATAGCTTTTTTTTTTGCTATGTTTGTAGTCAATTTTGCACTTCATTTGCACTTCCATAATACTTAACTTTTATTTTACTTAGCCTTGAAAATATATGTATATTTAGACCCTAATTTTAAAGGGATACTGTCATGGGGAAAAAAAAAAATTTCAAAATGAATATAAAAAAATCTGTTTGCTCTTTTGAGAAATGGATTTCAGTGCAGAATTCTGTTGAAGTAGCACTATTAACTGATGTGTTTTGGAAAAAACATGTTTTCTGGTGACAGGATCCCTTTAAATAATAGCGCACTAGACTTCTATTTTGTATCCATTGAGGACCAATGAGAAATGATTCCTACAAATTTAGTCATCACATCACTTTGTCAATAATAATAATTATTATAATGAAGCTCAGTTTTACCTTCTTCTGGCAGATAGACACATGTCTCAGGAGAAAGAATACCATTGTTCAGTCTAGAGGTGATTTTGAATTGCATTGCTACACAGTACTCCCTTCCTGTGATCAGGCTACGTATATGGAACATTGTTGTGTTCTTTTCCTCTATAATCTGCATGATATGACAAAAATTAAA
This sequence comes from Xenopus laevis, assembly GCF_017654675.1. NCBI lineage: Eukaryota > Metazoa > Chordata > Amphibia > Anura > Pipidae > Xenopus > Xenopus laevis. The sequence continues at coordinate 83,067,680 of NC_054383.1, forward strand.
ACAAACTTCTGTTTAGAGTAGAAAATGTATGAGAATACTTTAAATGTTTCCTTGTGGGGAGAAATATGGTTCATACAAACGTCAATCAGCCACAGAGGGCTGAAATAAAATGTAAATAGTGAATGAAATCAGTGTAAATATTATGGACTGCAAGTTTTCACATTCTATAGAAGATACAAAATATAGTTAGACCATTACTTCTTACTATTTCTGTTACACTAATTTAATCATTCTATATCCAATAATCATAATTTAAAGGAGAACTAAACTCTAAAAATGACATATTTTATATACTGAACATATTGTACCAGCCTAAAGTTTCAGCTTCTCAATAGCAGCAATGATCCAGGACTTCAAACTTGTCACAGGGCGTCACCATCTGGGAAAGTGTCTACGACACTCACATGCTCAGTGGGCAGATAATTATATTCTGATGCTAGTTGCATTGGTTTATGTGCTGCCATGTAGTAATTACCTGTATTTATTACTAATCAGCCTTATATTGTGACATTTCTATTCTATGTGTACTGTATATTGTGAGTCGGTCCCGAAGCTCAGTAAGTGACAGCAGCACAGAGTATGTGCAGTGAATCAGCAGAAAAGAAGATGGGGAGCTACTGGGGCATCTTTGGAGACACAGATCTTTACTGCTAAAGTTGCCTTGGGCTGGCACAGAAGCCCAAAACATAATATACATTTCTACCTACTTATTTAGTTCTTATTTAAGGGCTACTAATGCATTCCATGTTTTTACAGGAAATTTACTGGCTTTTTGTAACTAAACTCTTGCAGCCACTCCCCCCCCCCTGCCTTTTGTTACATGCCCAAGCATCCCTTCTCCCATGGGCAGGGCAGCCATCAGGGGGGGACAGGGGGGAGAGTTGTAGGGGGCCCCGAGGGTAAGGGGGGCCCAGACACACCGCACTTTCTTGATTAGCCGGGCCCCCTAATTTCTGAGAGCTGCGGACTCCGGGAAGGCAGGGCGGGAGCACAAGGGGAGGTACCTTCTGTCCATTACTTCCCCTTATTGGTCACTGAGTTTAAGTCCAGGTTGAGCTGCTCAGGGATTGGATAGCTGAGGTTTGAACTTCTCCAGCTCATCCAATCGCCATGCAGCTTTACCAGGACTTGAAATTTTGTGACCAATAAGGGAAGAAAATGCTGTCACAGGAAGAAGATTCAGCCACCTGTGCTCCCCTCCTCCCTTCTGTGGTTGGCAGCTCACTGACAGCAGGTGGGCCACACTAATGAAGTAAGTGTAACATGGCAGGGCCCTGGGCACCGATTTTTTTTTAAACTTCTGGGGTCCTAGCCACCAATATTTTTTAATGGGGGGCCCTGACCACAAATGTTTTTTTAATGGGGGGGGGCCCTGACCACAGATGTTTTTTTCAATGGGGGGGCCCTGGCCACCATTTTTTTCCCCATGTGGGGTCCTAGCCACCAATATTTTTTAATGGGGGCCCTGATCACAAATGTTTTTTTTTTTAATAGGGGAACCCTGACCACAAATGTTTTTTTCAATGGGGGGGCCCTGACCACCAATATTTTTTTATTTTTTTATTAACATGTGGGGACCATAGCAACCAATGTTTTGTTTTTTTTCGTGTGTGGTGGACTCGTGGGGTGGGGAGGACGGACCTGTAGGTGGGGATTGTGGTGGGCGCAGCCCAGGGGGCCCAGGAAATTTTTTCGTATGGGGCCCTGTGATTTCTGATGGCAGCCCTGCCCATGGGTGCTCCACTGTGTGGGCATCAATGTCAGTGGGCATGGAAGTGCCCAGTCAGTGGGCAGCTTAAACATCAGGCTTATGTATTCGTTGTTACCCATAGTGGTACATATTGAATACTGAATGAGTATGGCTTTGGAGTGCTTACCGTAAGGTTATCTGCAGTTCTGCGCAAATGAACAATGTACTTTCTGTTATGTCGGAACAAGTCCGTATAATGCAGTGAGAGGTTACCAGCCTGGGCCTCGGGGAGACTGACATCAACCATGAGAGAACTGCCATCCACATGGAGCAAGAATGAGGGCGCAGGCAGAGTGACTGAAACAAAAAAGTACTGTCAGCATCTGTTATGTACATCACACTGCAGCATTGTACCTTCTCATCCCCTTGTTACGTTGTTATGTTGCTCTCAAACACTAGCACCGGGTCTTGTGTGACCTATCTGCCTGTATCTACTGATGAACAAAATTACCATTGCTTTGTTCACAGCCTCATGCAGCCATTACACTTCAGCAGGAACTTCAACTCTAACACTTTTAGCAGTATAGAAAGTACTATATATGCACAGTATAGTTTTTGTACCCAGTGACACCTGCAGGTCATGTATACAAACAGCACAGGATTTGAATCAATAGACTCCAGCATGAAAATCTGGTTGTAGACAAATAAAATGTATGTTGAAACAGATGGAAATCAAGAAAATGTCATCTGGAAGAATAAATGTGTAGCCTTCAGCTGTTTAGCTTTTAAAGTTGCATAAAATTAAATTAGTTGTTCAGTGGGTGCATATGGGTCCTAACCTTTGCTTTTGATCCTGACCTTTATGCTTCAGATCTTTTGCAAATTAACTGAACAGTTATGTCCCATGTGGCCCCCCTTCAAGTCACTGACTTAAGGCCCCCATAGACGCAAAGATCTTTTTTGGTGAACTCTCCAGCTTTAGAGTTAGAGATCTGAAAAGCAGGAAGTTGTGTTCTGTTCTTTAGACATCCAGTCACTCCAGCATTTATACATTACATTTTGTCTATGTAACTATATTAGAAACATATGTTATTTTGCTCAGCCTATCTATTTACCCAGTTTTTAGTTTTACACTGAACTGTTCCTTTAAGGGTTTTGACGGAATATTTTGCTGAATCCAAAATTGCAGTAAGTGGCAGCATTCAGCCAAATCCCAAATCTGGTGCATCCGCACTCATATCTTCTACTGACAGGGTAAAGTTGTATCAAACTAGTCCTATCCCAAGGTTTTTTATGATTTTGTAATGTGATGTCACTGAATAAGAGATACATAGTTCATAGGCTGTACAAAGTAAAATATTTTTTGTTTGTTTAATATAGTTCCTCCATTGAATCTTTAGTTAGTTAGTGACTTGAAGGGGACACATTGGACATGATTGTTTAATTAGTTTGCTTTTGATCGTAACCTGAGTTATGTCTCAAGTGGCCCCCCTTCAAGTCCCTAAATAAATGGTTTGAGAGCTACATAGTAGGATGTCTGGCTATTTTGTTAGACATCTGGTCACTCCAACCATTATAAGTTACATTTTTAGCTAACTAGTTATATTGAATTTTTATTTTATTTTGCACAGCCTATATATTTACCCAGTTTTATAATGAACAGTTCCTTTAAACCAAATCCAAGCATATTTAAAGGGAAAGTAACACCAAAAAATGAAAGTGTTTTAAAAGAACAACAATGTAATCTACTTTTGCCCTATACTGGTAAAACTGGTGTGTTTGCTTCAGAAAAATGATTATAGTTCATATAAAAAAGCTACTGTGCAGCTAGGGGGCAGCCATTCAAGCACAGGATATGCAATGGATCACAGATAAGTTCTGAAGAATCCCATTGCATAATACAGAGCTTATCTGTTATCTGTTGAGTATCCTGTGCCTTTTCTCCTTTTTCAACTTGGAGTAGCTGCCTCCTTGGCTACAAAGCAGATTGTTGATATGAACTATTGTAGAGTTTCTGCAGCAAACACACCAGTTGTATGAGTGCAGCGCAATCAGTACATTATATTTTCATTACTTAAATGCACTTTCATTTTTTGGTGTTACTGTTCCTTTAAGTAGAAGGATCACAGTCATGGCGCTAGAATAATTAGATGCCAACAACTTCTAGTGTTAGAATTAGTATTGGCTCCCCTTCTTGCACACAAATAGATATTCAATCACCACCTGTTTATTAATAACCTTATTGATAGCTTTCAACTCATGAAGGATATATTGTTTGTCCCCGTCACATTACAATTTTATAATTTAGTGGTTATAGATATAATAATGAGTTTTGTCCATAGTCATTCAAGCAGGCTGTCTCTATTTAGTGAATAAGAACAATATAATACTGGAAGAATGTCACTGCCTACAGAGAATGATGCAACAATTGTGAATCTGTAGCCAGACTGTCATTAAATATTTCCAGATATGGTATTCCTTTTAGGTCTCAATTATTTTATTACTGTTTGTCCTTCCAGGGACAATGTACAGAAGCTAATTAGACACTCCCAATAGTGCTCCCTGTTAGTTTGCTGTAGAAGTAGTACTGTACCTTCTTGGATTCTGTATCTTAGGGTCCGTGCCCAATCTGAAGTCTGGTTTCCGAGAATGCTACGGACTCTTCCATAATATCCCATACCCAAGAGCAGAGTCTCCTCTGTCAGGTCGCATGAAAGATGGTGGGTGAGGAAACAGTGGGGCACGTCTTTCCATAATTTTGTACCATATCTAATAGAAGTATGCAAGAGCATATCATCAAACACTTGCTGTGTCTGCACATTTATGTATAACTAGTGTATGCAGACAGGCTGGGTAGCAAAACAAGCTCATCTATTATCTATACAAATTAAACATGGAATTAATATGATGCAGTGTAAAGACTTAATAAACACAGATGTTTGAGAATTTAAGAACTAAGCAATTAATTGGCTTTCAATTGCTTTCGAGCTAAAAACACTGCAACTGACTTCTATCCTCAGTCAGTTAGATGGAGAAATCCTGTTACTTTGGGTTGGTAATATTATGATTTTTATGATTCTTTATTATTGGTTAAGCAGCAATAGTTCCACCCAAGCAACACTGGTATACATAGTGTATTATATGATACATGTTATTCATAATAATGATGTGTGACCAGTGTGAATAAAGTTATACAGTTGCACTAAGCTCTTACCTTAAATATTGCACTTCATAAAGGATCCCCTCTGCAGCAGGATTTCCAGGGGACCACAGTAAGGTATGAGAGTAAAACTGCAGATCAAAATAAACATCCTCAGGGGTTGGTGGGATTACACCTACAAAAGTAAAAAATAACTGTTTTAGCACTCTTTCCCTGCACACATATTGTTATGAGTAATTTACAACCAATTACTTCTCATTTTAGGGTTTAGCCATGATCTAAACACAAAGGGTGGCTTAAGCGCATGGTGGCTTAGTGGGTAGCAAATTAACTCAAAAATACTTTTGCTCTGAAATATAAAGTGTTAGTTGTGTTAATTCTGGAGAACAATGTTGCACTCAGGGTAAAAAACATGGCAATTTATATTTGTTTTTTGCACAGTACACCAGGCTAGTAAATGAGCTCTTCTATACGTAAATGTGTTCAGATTTGAAGTAACAGTAATCATTTTAGTTGTTCATAATAATGTTTAAACAGTATAACTGTTCCTGTTCCATTAGTGGTGAGAAACACTATAAATAAGGAAAATTTCAAACATGGCTAGATGCAATCATTATTAATAACCCTTACTAATTGTACACATATATATATATATATATATATATATATATATATATATATATATATATATATATATATATATATATATATATATATATATATATACAGGGTCAGACTGGCCCGGCGGGACACTGGGAAAAAACCCGGTGGGCCCCTGCTTGACTAGACCCCCTCTCCCCCCAGTCTGACCCGGTATATGTATACATAACAGCCCCCCTAGGCCCGCTGCTTTTCATCACCCCTGTCCCGTCCCCTTTATTCAAGCAAATTTTCATCATCTGGACTGTAGCAATGGGGATTGGCACACTGGAAATTTAAACAACTATCGTATCTCCTGCTCATCCCCAGTGTTTCTGAACCAATGGGGGTGTTGTTGGGCAGCATGCTGCCCCCTAAAATCCTGCCACCCTAGGTTCAGATAGATATTACCAAAATTTGCCAAGGCACAAGAGGTTTAAGACATCTGTTCACATTGCAAAACCATTGGGCAATATGGTAACTTCTGAACTGTACAACCATTGAGCAAAGTGTGACATGTGCAATCATTCTGAACATGGAATGGAAAGATTGTGATTTCACAGAACTGAAAAGCCCATCAACATATTGTATGTGGAAAGTCCTCTGTCCCAAATAAAGTGGTGCTACTCAATATGTACACTGTAGTCTTTTCATTTGACCACTGGTCTTAACTATCAGACTGGTATTGTTCTGGTCATACATGTGGCAGAATCGCACATGATCTGTTCATTTGACCTCTACCCCAAATGATTAGTTTGCTCCGGACCCAGTTCTTGTACAACAAGCTTAAATATCCAATCATTAAGCTATGAAACCACTCCTGCTACTATAAAGATGATGTGCACAGTGTGTAGTACACAAGGTAACAATAACATTGGAATGCTTTCAACTGCCAGAGGTTGAAAGAGGGGTACATAGCTAGATATGGCAATTGTTTTTACTGCTCACTTCACACTTGTAGTGGAAAATGATCTGCAGTGATCCTTCAATATTTTGCCAAATAGAGACTAACGGGGGAATGTAATAAAAATCGCTAACGGAAAAACTATTCGCAATGCGAAAAGTTATGCCTTTGCGCGAACAAATTTTGCTTTGTGCGAATTTAATATAGCTTTTGCGAGCCCGGAAACTGTTTAGCAAACACTTCCGACAGTGAAAGACCATTTGCGAATTTTATAGTTTGCGCCAATGCGCAGTCAATGTAATAAAACTTCTTACTGAAAAACTCGTTATGTTTGCTCCAAAAGATTACGACACCTTCAAGCACTTCTTATGAGTGCGCAATTAAAATTTGCAATGCGCAATTAAAATTCGCAATAACAGTTTAAGGAACAATATTACATTGCGAGATGTGGATTTTTAGTCTTATTGGTGCGAATTGTTCTGCTCTTTGCGACTTTTATTACATTCCACTGAAAGACTCTCTGTCTTCTGGAGCAATTTTACATTCTCTCTTTTCTACTCAGCAAACTGTAACCAAATACAGTAAGATATGTTGAGTGTAAGCAAAACTACATATCTCTCCTGCATCAGGTATATACATGAACTCACAAAGCAAAAATACCTTATCATGCAAAAATAACATTCGTTTAGGGAGAACAAAGTCACAATTCTGTAGCTTTTGGGAATGTGACACGGATATTTATACAGGATACTATATAAAAGGTAAAGTATTCTCAGTCATAACAGCCAAACTGCAGTTATGCTTTCATTTCAAGTGCATTGCTCTATCTGTTCTAGCTTATGTGCCTTTTCTCAACATTTTATTTGTATTTGTTTAAACTGAATAGCAGGTAATCCTGTTTTAGCAGATTTTTCTTTCTTTTATTTTATCCTTAAATAAGCAACAAAGCCTAAGAACACAGCTGGTTGTGGACAAAGGTTGTTCCTTTTCTTTGTTATTTTGTTAACACAATGAAATGGGCGCTGCCATATTATTCGTGTAGTTGGTACATGCCTCATAATTAACTAGAGTAAAAGCATTACCTTACTAACCATGCAGGTGTTGGGGTTTTTACTGCATATGTGAAGATTTCCTTTGACAAATGGTATGTAATATAGCAGCTATCACACATATGCACAATGACCATGCACATAAAGTAAATTCTATTTCTACATTTGTAAATGTGATTACAGCTGTATGGTTGTTTCAGAGAAGGCAGTACAGCAGGGCAGACTGTTATTATGAATGCTTTTTTACTGGCGCCTGACCTAGAGTATTTCTGTTCCAGGCACTATGTACATATACAGATAATATGCAGATAAGGAAAGTTCTAACAGGCCGAGCCCTTATGTTACTGTCTGTTTAATGCAAAGAAAGTTGAACATAAACATGATTTATGGCCAAACTGCAAATCCAGTATTTTTTTCCTCTCTTACAAAAGCCAAAAGCAAGTGGAGGAGTTTCATACCTTTCCAGCTTCCAATGCAAATGGCACTGGCACAGCAGTGGAGTATCAATTCTATAGCCATACAAGGTATTTCTTGAGGAATGGCCTGTTGCCAAAATGTTACGTAAATAAAGTAATATTTGGACTGCTGATGTCTTTTATTTCATGCAGATTAGATATTGTAAAAATGTAAACTAACAAATGTTTTCCCATGGCAGTTCTCAGGTGGCTGTGGATTCTACTACCTTCCTGGCCTTGAAGCCCATTGATGTAACTAGATGTTACTGGAACCTATAACAAATTCAGTTTAGGGCCTTACTGGGCCATCCCCCCACTGCTACTGCAGGGTCTGCATACTCTCTAGTTACTCCCCAAATGTAACCCCCAAGCCCTGGCTTCCAGCTGTGGTGAAGAATGTGTTAAGCATGGGGGTGGCTGGTAACTTCCCTCTGCTTGTTTCTTATAGAAGGGTTAGGGAAGTGAGAAGAGATATTCTGCGTCAGTAACACATCATGGGGCTTTCCATAAAAGCCCAGCTATTGCCAAAGGTCATACTAGCATTATAGTGACCATCAGGTTCTTTCAAGCTGTATTGACACTTGTCTCCCTCACACAGGATTTTTCTTAATTCACTTGCATATGGCAAGAAGTAAAAAAACTTCATCTCATACTTTTTAAATGCTGCAGATAATTGACAGACATATGAAAGAGAAGTCAAAACAATGCATTTTTAGCAGCTAGGTGCAAAATACATTACAGAAATTCTAAATGTAAATTCATATTTATTTTTTCTTTATATAGTACCAACATATTCTGCAGTGTAAAAACACCATTCATATATGTCCCAGCTCCAGAGGAGCTTGCAAAAATCACAAAAAATACTGTGATTGTTTTTGTCAGTAACCAATTAAACTGCATGTATGTTTTTGAGTGTTGCAGAGAGAGGAATCCATGCAAGCATGGGGTGAACTACAAATGATTTGCACATAATGCCCTGGCTGGAATTGAACCTAGACAGGGCTGCAATACTAACTATTGCGCTACCATAAACATTCTAACAAATAATGCTTAGGGATGGCATTAGTCCTAATCGGTTGCTAAAAGATGCCTCTTGTGTCCTACCTTGTATTATAAGAAATGTAATGCCCTGTGCTGTTATATGGTCACAGAACTTCTTAATGACTTTGAATATTGTCATGTTTTACACAAAGGGAAAATAGTGGAAGTAGGGAATCCGCGCTCTGCCAATTAGCACCTGATGAATGAATGCATCAATCCTTCCGAACAGATGTACCGAACATCCCAAACAATTGAACTTTCAGTAGGAGAGAGGAGAGCACTCTGACGCAGATTAACTGCTTGTGATTAATATTTATTTAAGCTGCTATACACAACATGTTTCGGGCTGTAATTGCCCTTTCTCAAGTGAGAAAGGGCAATTACAGCCCGAAACCTGTTTTGTATAGCAGCTTAAATAAATATTAATCACAAGCAGTTAATCTGCGTCAGAGTGCTCTCCTCTCTCCTACTGAAAGTACAAAGGGAAAATAATTCTCTATATTAATGTACAATAAAGACATATTCCCAATAAATTACAAACATACTCGCTGATTTTCCAGGTCAAAGACCATTCGACTTTCTCAAAAGAAAACTGGACTTTATTGTCACTTCCAATAAACATTACAAGACCATGTGAAAAATAGGGCACACTTCTATAAACTCAATCTAAAAAAGGCTACCCTAATTCCCTTGCAAGTCAACACATTCCACACTGCACACTACAGGAATCACACAGCTCAAACTACCGAAGCAGGATAACCGGGGGGCACATTTACTAAGGATCGAATATCGAGGGTTAATTCGAATATCCAATTCGAAAGATTTACCGCTACGATCTACGATCGATCGATTGAAGGAAAAATCATTTGATCGAACAAAGAAATCCTTAGAATCGAACGATTAGAAGGATTTTAATCGATCGATAAAAGGATTTTTCTTCGATCAAACAAAGCTTAGAAAAGTGATGGGGAAGGTCCCCATAGGCTAACATTGTACCTTGGTAGGTTAGTCGAAGGTTTTTTTAAGGAGACAGTACTTCGACTATCGAATGGTTGAATCGAACGAATTTTAGTTTGAATCGTTCAAATCAAAGTCGGTATAAGGTTGTAGTAGCCTATTCGATGGTCGAAGTACCCAAAAAAAACCTTTGAAATTCAAAGTTTTTTTCATTCGAATCCTTCACTCGAGCATAGTAAATGTGCCCCCAAGTATTTGGGGTACTGCCTTAATGGTAAAAAGAGGCTTGTCTAAAAGAGCTTACAATCTAAAACATAAATAAGACAAATACAGAGATTAGTAGAACATGTAAAACAGAACTGCCCCTTTAATATTAAACTTCAGTAAAATATTCGGTATAGATAATGGTAACTGCCTATTTGAAACACCTTTTATTTTTTTCAGAATCTCTAACTGGTTAATAGAAAAAAAAGCTTTCTGTGTGTGATCTTGCTGCTGCGATAATTAGGTTATTTCCATAATGTGACTGAATGAAGGTTCATTGCCACAGCAGAACACCATGGTTTACTTGTGATTATTATTGTATAGCCCCCATATCAATGGTGCATTGTTCTTACTCAAGTCATATAAATATGTGGTTTTGTAAGAAAGCATAGTGCAGTGAATTTCACCCAGCACATTATGAATATACAAAAGCACAGTTTTGTTAATATGCAGAATATATTACCTATTTTTGTGGCCCCCAAACAAAGGAAGGTACTCAGGCACAGCACAGTTCCCAGGAGAGAGGCACCCAGCGCCGCCATAGATCTCTGATCTCATCCCTCTAGTGAGTGTTCTCTTTATGTGGGTGGCAAGCACTAAGCTTATTAGATCTTACACTTCCTTTTTGCTTTCCCCTCCCCGGGGAGGGGCAGGGAGTGTTCTCCTTACCCACACTAGGAAATACCAGGGTAATATTCTGCAGTCTCTAACACAGAAAATAAAAACAACATGATAATACAGGATTCAGTGCTCTCATAAATTAACAGCCAGGTAAATTTCTTCTATTAACAGAGCACTGCTGTGCAAAGTAGGGAATCTCCAGCATCTCACTGATACTGCAACTAAACTGAGCACCACAAATGCTCAGCTTTATCACATTGGGTTCCCACGGGTAACTTGATGCTCTTATATTGTTTCATGCAACAAGCTGCACCCTCCCCAAAGCAATCTGCTTCTCTCTGTAGCTGCAAGTCCCCTCAGCAATCTCCCACAGGAATCACTAGACAGGTACTAGCAGGTAGACTAGATACTAGCACGTATGAATTTTACTCTTTATCTTAAAATGCCTGCATTTGGCTGGGAAATTTGGCTGATTTGGCTAAATATCTGAGTGTTTCCAGGCCCCCTACAGCTGCAGGGTCTGCTGTATAGTAGCTACATCACTAGGGGCTGTTTAGACAGATAATGCTGCCATCCTGGTGGATTGGGGATTTTCTTGTCCTGACTGGAATTTTTTTATCAGAAAGGAACTGAAAAAGTTCTGACTGGCCCAAACAAACAGAACAATAGGAAATGGCTGTACATGTGTTTAAACTTGGCATCTGTATCTTGGGCCTCTGAGACAATGAGTTGGCTACCAAATAGGTCAGATCATGTATGGGCATCGCTTCCTAACGTGTTTTCATAAATATCTCTTTATACATTTCACAAATAAACTGTTCCTTTCAGCAGGGGTCTGGATTTCCACATAGTTCTTACATTTAAGAAGAAATATGTTCATTGCTTATGGTGACAGGATATGATGTAATAACACAGGAAAATAGTGTGAGAAGTTGTAAAATTACATATTTCTCTATTTATTATCTATATATCTATCTAGATGGGAGTGCACCCCTTCATTTATGTTTGTTTGTAGATCTTTGCCTGACTACAACCAGCCGATTACGGAGACAGGACCCCATATGGAACATTTGTTAGAGTTATTAAACTATTTGTATTTATTCCTTGGAGTATTTTGACTTTTTCCCCTCCTCTGGACTTTAGGGGGCAGGATATAATGTAATAACACAGGAACATAGTGTGTGTAGTTGTAAAATTACATATATACATCAGCCTGATCTATCTTTCTCTCTCTCTCTCTCTCTCTCTCTCTCTCTATGTATTGTTTATCTGTCTCTATCTATCTGTTCATCTATCTATCTATCTATCTATCTATCTATCTATCTATCTATCAATCTATCTGTCTATCTATATATTTATCATCTAGCCATCTATTTACCTATCCATCAATCCATCCAGCATCTATCATCTGTCTATCTCTCTGTCTATCTATATATTTATCATATATCTATGTATTTATCATATATCTATCTATCTATCTATCTATCTATCTATCTATCTATCTATCTATCTATCTATCTATCTATCTATCATCTATCTATCTATCTCATTTAGCCTTACTCCAATCGCTACAATATATAGTTTATATAAAATAGTATTTATTAGCAATAAAATAGTATAATTAAATAGAATTATGGACAATGAAGTAATCAGAAATCAATTACTTTGACATTTTATAAATTATTCTAAATAAATTCACTAATAATACATGTATATTTATCATTCTTCCCTTGTGCATTCACATTGTGCATTTCATGGACAATGAAGTAATCAAAGTCATTAAAAATCAATTATTTTCACATTTTATAAATTATTCTAAATTAATTCACTAATAATACAGGTATGGGACCTGTTATGCAGAATGCTTGGGACCTGGGGTTTTCCAGATAATGGATCTTTCCATAATTTGGATCTTCATATATTAAGTTTGCTAAAAAATCATTTAAACATTAAATAAACCCAATATGTTGGTTTTGCTTCCAGTAAGGATTAATTATATCAGTTTGGTTTAAGTTCAAGCTACTGTTTCATTATCACAGAGAAAAAGGAAATCATTTTTAAAAATCTGACTTATTTGATTAAAATGTAGTCTATGGGAGACAGCCTTTCCGTAATTTGGAGCTTTCTGGATAACAGGTTTTCGATAATAGATCCCATACCTGTACATGTATATTTATCATTCTTCCCTTGAGCATTCAGTGTTCATATTAAATGACTTTACATCCCATTTCCCACTATACAGTGTCTGGTGTTGTTTCACATAACACCACTCTCCAGATGGCTATTAAAATCAGAAATAATTTTGTCTATATTTAGCAACAATTCTGCTGATAATCTTTATAAAAATTTGCAAAACAATTCACATAGCATGAATGGAATGATAAGTGATAATATAAATATGCTGAAACTTCAGATAAGCTGCTCTTGTGTTTTTCTGGCATGAGTCATTATTGCACCTTAGCAAATGGTCGGCCTTAAGGGTAGACGTGGAGATTTGTCGCTGTGGTTAAAGGGGTTGTCCCCCTTTGAATTAACTTTTAGTATGATGTAGAGAGTGATATTATAAGGGAATTGCAATTGGTTTTGATTTTTTATGTTTTTTGAGTAATTTAGCTTTTTGTTAGCAGCTTTCAATTTCAGCAATCTGCATTGCTATGAATAGGAGATATGAATAGGAGACACCTGAATAGAAAGGTAAGTAATAGAAAGTAGCAATAACAATACGGCTGTAGCCCTACAGAGCATTTGTTTTTTAAAATGGGGGTCCTTCTTATGCTACTTGCTTGTGCTAAGTAATGGCTGCTGATAGCAGTATCTATCTGTCTCTTACAACTCCCCCGCTCTGTTCCCCAACTACTCATAACACTCAAATGCTGTATCAATAGTCAACTCTCTTCAAGGAAATACTCCTACTACTCCCACAGTGTCTCACATGTTCTGTGATTAACAGTCTTGAATAAGGAGAATAAAATAAGCTTGAAAGGCATTGTAGGAACTGGAGTGTAGGCTGGAAAATGGAAGAGCAAAAGACAGAAACTGCATTCTGCTTGAAGATTGCATAAAAAGTGTGGTGTTTATGCAAATGGCCTGTAGATGTCACGGTGCTCATACTTATACTGTGAATACTTCCTGGTAGCTTAAAAATGAAAGTGAAAGTTACTGTTGTGTAATGCCTGCATGAGCCTGCTAATAAAGCACTGTTATACTCTACTCACTTACATGTTGCAGACATCAAACTTCCACAAAATCATCTACTGCTGACATTGTGAAATGTCAACAAGCCAAATGCAAGGCTTATACTGACAGAAAATGTGGTGCAAGAGAAGTACACTTTCAACCTGGATCTTTAGTCAGAATTAAGAAACCAGGAATACTGAAACAAGGACATCTAAATTTACTACACCACTTGAAGTGAGACACCAGCGAGGACCATACACATATGAACTGTCTGATGGACACATATGGAATGCAAGTCGTCTTGCTCCTGTTAGATATGACTTTGGAGAAGCTCCATTTGATGAAGGACATTTTACTACTCCTGATGTCAACTACAGTAGGCCTGAAGAAAGTGAACCAATAAGGCATACTGAGAGAATCATAAAACTGCCTGCATGGAGCCAGAACTATGTGATGTGAATAATGTATATTATTGCTTTAAGATGCATTGTTGTTGTAGGGGGAATATGTGGTGTTTATGTAAATGGCATGTAGATGTCACTGTGCTCATACTTATAGTGTGCATACTTCCTGGTAGCTTAAAAGTGAAAGTGAAAGTTACTGTTGTGTAATGCCTGCATGATTCTGCTAATAAAGGACTGTTATACTCTCCTCATCCTTGTCTACCCAAAACATAACAAAAAGGTTAGTAACTAAAGCCTTTTTTAAACACAAACACTTCTTTTCAGGGGCTCAAAAGCAATTGGACAAATTAAAAAACTGAAAATAAAATGTTCATTTCCAATACTTGGTTGAAAAGCCTTTGTTGGCAGTGACAGCCTGAAGTCTTGAACTCATGGACATCACCAGATTCTGGGTTTCCTCCTTTTTTGTAAAAGGTTTTTATTTTGTATTTTTATAACAATAAACAAATAAACATTATATCATGGGTGGTTCCATCTTCTTATAGTTATCACCGTACAGCATAAGCAATTAATATATTTGAGTCCTGTACATTAGTATACACTTTTGTTCAGTTGTAATTCTGTATTTGTTAGCCCTAGGCCACTTTAATAAGTAGCATAGATAGTTGTGTCACTGCCAGTTTATCTTCCCTGACATTAATGCTCCTCTGTGGCTTCCAGCCGGTCACTCCACACCAGATCATACTTCTGGGGACACCCTCTTGCAGTCTAGGTGAGTTGTATTATGGGGAGTGTTGTTTTTAGCAAGTTCAACCAACCATTAAATGTGGGGGGTTGGGGGGGGGCATCCAATTCAGGAGGATACATTTCCTGGCATAAAATAGTAGTTTACAGAAAATTATTCTTCTGGCCGCCCTTGGGGTGACCTCATCTATTATACCAAGAATGCATACCTGAGGGGTTATTAGTTTAGGTAATGCAGTTTTATCCTGAATATAGTTAAGAACCTGAGACCAGTAGGTTTGGATTCGGGGCATGACCAGATGAGGTGTAGGTAAGATGCCTCTGAGGCTCTACACTTAGGACACTGTGGTGAGTAGAGTCTATTCATATGGAACAGCCTATTTGGTGTTAAATGGAGTCTATGTAGGATATTGAAATGGATCAATCTGTCTCTGGTTGAGATGAGGTAGTCATAGGCCCTATCAGTTGCCTCCTCCCAGTCCTCATCCTCCAACCCTGGGATGTCTCTGCTCCAGGCTGCACCCGCTGCATTAAATGGAGGTTTCATGGTAGCTAGGAGAAGCGAGTACAGCCTGGTGACAAGGTTCTTGGAGGTTGTAAGATTCATATCATTCCCTTGAAATTGGGTAGTGGTGGCCTGTCTAATCTGGAAATAGGAGAACCAGGGAGGAGGCTCCTGAGTATCGGCATGTTTAATTTCGGTCCTGGGGCGTACCACTCCATCCCTAACCATGTCCCCTAGTGTACGTAGCCCCCATTGTGGCCATATTTTGTACTCCGCTATGTGTTGCAGATGTGAAAGGAAGGAATTCCCCCATAGAGGTAGCTGAGGCGAGAGGAGGGGTTGATGCTAGATTGCAGACTTTAAGTGCTGCCACCCACGCTTTGTATGGGGTGATTATAACTGGGTGGGTTGTGTGTAGATCGGGAGATTTGTGAAATAGGATATATGAGAGTGACTCTGTTCAGCTTGCCAATCTGGCCTGTAATGGGAAGTTTGGATTATATGGATCTGGATTGAGCCACCAATGTATATAGTAGATCTGAGCTGCCAGTGAGTAAAAATATCAATGTGGGAGGCCCAATCCTCCTTCGCTAACAGGAGCCCTCAGTTTGGCTCTAGCAAACCTGGGGGGCTTGTTTGCCCAAAGAAACGCTGTTTGGGCCATATCAATAGAGGTAAGAAAAGAACAGTGGATGGGAACTGGGGAATTGTGGAAGATGTAAAGGAACTTAGGGAGAAATATAATTTTTAGAAGATTGATCCTGCCCCAGATGGAAATGGGTAGGTTAGCCCACACTTTCAACTTGTCTTTCATAGTGGAAAGGATTGGTTCAAGATTAGAGGGTATAAAGGCATCTAAATTCCTATGTACCACAATGCCAAGGTATTTGAACGAGTCCACCCAGACCAGCGTGTGGGAGGAAATAAGTTAGGGTTGATGTTGGTGTCGATAGAGAGTATGCTTGATTTTTCCCAATTGATTTTTAGCCCTGAAAATTGTCCAAAATGATCCACTATACTCAGGACCGCCTGGAGGGAGTTACCTGGGTTATCCAGATATAACAGTATGTGATCAGGTGACTGACTTGGCCATTCAAGAATATTCCACTTCTTTGCTTTCATAAACTCCTGGGTTGCTTTGGCTGTATGTTTTGGGTCATTGCCCATCTGTATTATGAAACAATCAATTTGACTGCATTTAGCTGGATTTCAGCAGACAGTATGTGTCAATGTCGGCACCCTAAATTCAGAACCAATGTTAAGCACCCTGTTCTCAGCTCTTGCTTCCATCTTTAATAGCCGCCTTTCATCTCGGGAGGAGCCCTCGGCTAATCGGATGCCGCCAGGTCTTAATACGAGAGGTGCGAAACGAGAGGTTCTGAACGCGCAAAGGGGCACGACTGTAAAGCAAAGTCTTTTGGGCAGACAGTCACGGTACAAGGTGTAGACAGGAGGCGTAGTCAGATCAGGCCGGGTCGGGGCAGGCAGAGTACAAGCGGAGTCAGACAGGCAAGGGTGAAACCAGGAGATCAATCAGAAAGGGGTTCAGAAATCAGGATCATCAGTTGCAGGCAGGGGTTACAACAGAGAATCAGATTTACAGAAGCTTAAACAGCACAGAAGCACCAGGAAACTCAGGAACAAGATCCTATAACGGGCAAGGTACTGCAGCTTCGAATGCGCCTTTTAACTTTTTGAATTTCGAGCTATTGCGCAAGGAAACCATCACGCCAGCGTGATTGCGCACAGAAACTTCAGAAGTGCGCGACGTGCGCGCCCTAAGGCAGTGCATCGTGTCGGGTGTCCCCACCGGCCCACTGGACCACCAGGGTGAGTGGCCCTAACAGTATGTCTCTGAACACCTCAGAATTAATTTGGCTGTTTCTGTCCTGTCAACTCCAGGGCTTTTATCTGCTTCATTGATAATGAAATAATGAAGGAATTGCCCACACCTGCCCATGAAATAGCCTTTGAGTCAATTGTCCAATTAATTTTGATCCCCTGAAATGAAGTGATTGTGTTTAAAAAAGGCTTTAGTTCCTGACAATCTTTTTGTTTAACCCACTAAATTAAAGCAGTTCAACTGCATCTGAGTTTTTTCATTTAAAATTCATTGTGGTAATTTACAGAACCAGAATTAGAAAAAAGTTGTCTCTGCCCAAAGATTTATGGACCTACATGTAGTATTTTTCTCTTTCAAAAAATTCTGTGTAAAAATAGCTCACACCTTAAAGTTTTATGTCCCCTTTAAAATCACAACTTTTGGTTTCGATATTTATTCCTCTATACACTTCATGTATTAAAGGCTAGACACATACAGCGGTTCCTTTCAGCACAGGTCTGGATTTCCACATAGTTCTTAAAGGGATCCTGTCATCGGAAAACATGTTTTTTTTCAAAATGCATCAGTTAATAGTGCTACTCCAGCAGAATTCTGCACTGAAATCCATTTCTCAAAAGAGCAAACAGATTTTTTTATATTCAATTTTGAAATCTGACATGGGGCTAGACATTTTGTCAATTTCCCAGCTGCCCCTGGTCATGTGACTTGTGCCTGCTTTCTGACAGGCTACTGTTTTTCCTTCTCAATGTAACTGAAGGAGTCTCAGTGGGACATGGGTTTTTACTATGGAGTGTTGTTCTTAGATCTACCAGGCAGCTGTTATCTTGTGTTAGGGAGCTGTTATCTGGTTACCTTCCCATTGTTCTTTTGTTTGGCTGCAGGGGGGAAAAGGGTGGGGGGTGATATCACTCCAACTTGCAGTACAGCAGTAAAGAGTGACTGAAGTTTATCAGAGAACAAGTCACATGACTTGGGGCAGCTGGGAAATTGATATGTCTAGCCCCATGTCAGATTTCAAAATTGAATGAAAAGAGAAATGGATTTCAGTGCAGAATTCTGCTGGAGCAGCACTGTTAACTGATTCATTTTGAAAAATTTTTTTTTCCCATGACAGTATCCCTTTAAAGTGGAGAAATATGTGTGTCTTGCTGGTGATGACAGGATATAATGTCATTGCACAGGAACATAATGACAAAGATTGCAAAATAACTGAAATCCAGAGAAACGGATTCTTTTACATGTATCCATATACACGTATCTCTCTCTCTCTCTCTCTCTCTCTCTCTTTTTCAAGGCCTGTTTTGAATTTTCATCTGGACATGAAGGGGCAATTTAGAGGGTCTTGTACACCACCCAAAAAAGCTACAAACTCTGATGTAATAAAATCCTCAAAATCATCCTGTGTACCAGCCATATGTGGAGTTACAAAACTCTGGAGTATAAAAATCCTCAAAATTACCCAGTGTTGAGTATGTCATAGCACTACCAAATGAAATGAACACAGTTTGGAATTGTCATCAGCATTTCAGTAAAAAGCTTTGACTTGGCAAATATCTTGCCACAATGCAGACACATGTTAGTGCCAGTATGTTTGTGTATTGACAATGCAAGTTTAGGCTTATATGACTCATGATGGCACAGTTCATGTTCTTACTTTCAGGCACAGTTTGCGGATAGTGGGACCTATTGCCTAGTACAGTATTTCTCACCTGTTTATTAAGCTCATTGTATACTCCCTAAAGACAATAAGGGACATGTATAATTTTTCAGTTATTCAATGGTCAAATTATACTTGGGTGGGGCTCCCATGGGCTGAAAGTGATTCCTTTCTTTATAATCGATTTTTCAGACACCAGTCATTATTGGGGATTCCCTACAAAAGCTTGAACTGGGAAATGTTACACAGGCAAAAAGTTTGAGTTTCACTTCTATTTCAGTATATTCTTGTGAAAGCCAGTAGGGAGTTTCCCCAAAATACAGTATAAGTCACTCTGGCTGATTATACTCAAATATACAGATGATGTGAGACTCTGGGCATAGCAAAGGAATAATTACAATTGGAGGAGACTTCCCCCCTCCCCAAAGAAAGAGGCCAATTACAATATATTAAGATATGTTCTCCAATGTAAAGCCTCCCCAAACAAAAATTGTACCCTCCTCCCCTGGGCACTGGGCAGTCCTTAAACAACTAGTCCATTTAGACTAGTCTCTGATAGCCAGCCTACAATTTGCTGTGTTGCACGTGTTTTACTTGAACTTCTATTGTGTTTCCTTTTACATTTGGGGTTTGAACACCACTTTTAATAGCTCCAAGCCCATTAACTCCATTATGAGAACTTAGGGTGCAATAATTGTTTTATCTTCAGATGTGATTGAAATTGTAACTGATTACCGATCTTTAGTATCATGAGCTGGATGGAACATGAAGTAAAAGGTCCAGATAATCTTGGATGCTCCAAAAAAAACTCTAACTTGTTATAAGGGAACAAAAGATCGTGAGAATTAAAAGAACAATTTTAAGGAGTCAGTCAGTTCGAAGATCATAGGGAAGTGGGCAGACTTATTTTCGGTTTCCAAGAAACGAAAAAGATGATATGGTAGGGCTAACTGAAAGCTGAAACTGAGACAAATGTCTTCTAAAATGTAATCAAATGGACATGATGTTCTGGGCAATAGTGAAAAAACACTTGTAACTCCATGAAGATGATTCTCTCTCTGTCCATGTCTTAGTCACTGGAAAATTAACAAAGTGAAAATAGAGCAAAATACAGAAAAAGTAGAAACACATCCCAGGTGAAGTTGAGAGAATATGCATTACATTGTCAGGGTGGGAGTGATGGAACCAGAATGGCAATGCAGTTGCACGACAACCAGAGACAATGTGATAAGTGACTGAGCAATTCTGGCACATTCATTCAAATTATTGGTCATACCCACAGTGATCTTGCTCTGAAAACTTACACTGTTTTGTTAAGTTAAACAACCTAATAGCACAATATCACTTAAGTTTTAGAAATGTGCAATGATAGAATTTCCTTATATTATAAGTTGGTTTAATACCTCATCTATTTAATCTCTTGCTCTCATCTGGAATCTTTCCTTCTCAATGAAAACATGCTCTTGTCACCCCCATTCTGACTCACTTGATAACCTCCGACCTATCTCTCTGCTACCTTTCATCGCTAAAGTACTTAGGAGCCTAGTTTACAACTGACTTATACCTTTACTAATACCATTACTCTCTGACAATAACATGCTGGACCCCCTACAATCAGGTTTTAGGCAACAACACTTCACTGAAACTGCCCTAACCCGACTAAAGGTTGCCATACATGGCAGATTAAAGTTGTGGATATTGGTCCATTAAACTGATTCAGCAGCTTATCTGCCAGTGTATGGAGGCTTCCGGTGGGTCTCCCTGATCGATATCAGGCCAGATATCGATTGGGGAGGTTTGATTTTTTTTTGGAAATTCGAGGACATATTGGGGAAAGATCCACTCATTTGGCGACCTCAGCAAATGAGCGTATTTTATTGTGTATGTCACCTTAACTAGTGACCTTCTAACAGCAAAAGCTAACAATCTCTTCTCACTACTAATACTTCTTGATAGCGTGGCTGCATTAGACACTGTGGATCCTCTCCTCCTCCACTCTCAGTTGCTTGGTTTTCTTACCTCACTAATTGTTCCTTCAGTGTCTCCTAAAATGGAGTATCATCTTTTACCCTAGCTCTTTCTGTTGGGGTTCCTCAAGGCTCTGTCCTGGCCCCTTACTTTTTTCTCTCTATACTTCCTCCCTTAGCAAACGAATCAACACGTACACGTTTCCAATACCACCTCTATGCTCATCTCCTGATCTCAACCCAGAACTCTTAACTCTGGTCTCCTCCTGTCTGTCCGTTATCTCTACTTGGATGCACCAACTCTACCTTAAATTAAACCTCTCCAAAATGGAAATGGTTCTCTTTCCCCCAACTAACACCTGTAACATCCCAGAAGTATCTATTGTGATTAACAATTCCACTATCACTCTGTCCCCCCTCAATCCTCATATCCAGTCACTTGTTAAAACATGTCACTTTCACCTAAGGAACATATCCAAAATACGATAATTTATCACCCAAGATGCCACCAAAATTTTTATTCACTCTTTCATCATATCACGTCTAGACTACTGTAACTGTTCATCATATCGCGTCTAGACTACTGTAACTGTTATTGGCCTTCCCTGCCAGAGACTGTCACCTCTCCAGTCCATAATGAACACTGCCACCAGACTTATACACCTCAGCAACCGCTACTCCTCTGCCATGCCGCTCTGCCAATACCTTCAATGGCTTCTACTACCTTTAAGAATAAATTCAAATGTATGACCCTGACATTCAAATCATTACAGATAAAATTTTAAATTATGATTAAAAACAACAGCTTTTAACAATCATTGCTAGTTATTCTTACATAACCACATAACCACCTATTTCTGGTTCAGGATTTCATATATATATATATATATATATATATATATATATATATATATATATATATATATATATATATATATATATATATATATATATATATATATATATATATATATATGTAGTAAAAGGGTCGGTTATAAATGTAGTCACAAGTGCAGGTACATCTATTGATGTTGGGGAATCCTGCATCTACCTCCAACCCTGAATATGGCAGTAATTCCCAAACTATCATGTATATATTGCACTTATAATTGTCAGAAATTTGATATGACCGTCCCTTGGCTGGGGCTGTAAAAACCTGGAATGTCCCTACCAAAATTTGGGAATGTACTGAGGCAAGTTTGGGGGTTCCAAGCCAAGTGACTTGGAGAGCACTGTTTTTACACATTTTCATAAATCAGATTATTCTTAAAGGAACAGTTCAGTATAAAAATAAAAACTGTGTAAACAGATAGGCTGTCCAAAATGAAAAAAATTCTAAGTGACTGGAGTGACTGGATGTCTAATATAACAGAACAGAACACTACTTCCTGCTTTTCAGCTTTTTAACTCTGAGTTAGTCAGTGACTTTATGGAGGGCCACATGGGACATAACTGTTTGTTATGTGAGTGTGAGTTTGCAATTGATCCTTAGCATACAGCTCATATTCAAAAGCAACAGTTATAACCCATGTGGCCCCTTCTTAAGTCTCTGATTGGTTACTGCTTGGTAACCAATGAGTGGAAATCAAGAGAGCTGCAAAGCAGGAAGTAGTGTTCTGGCTATTATGTTAGATATCCAGTCACTCCAGCCTTTATACATAACATTTTTGGTTAAATAACTATATTAGAAACATTTTTTATTTTGCACGGCCTATCTATTTACCCAGTTTCTTTTTATACTGAACAATTCCAAGATATTATCTTCACCAGGATAGTAATATCAGGAGGGTCCACCAATTACATTGAGGGATATTCTGAAAATATATCTTCTGAAGAAACCTGATGAGTATCTATATTCTTTTACTGTAAAGAATGGTAAGCAGTCAATGATTTCTTATAGTATGGAGGTCACAACTGAGGGTAGACAGGTTACGAGCTGGGCATAATTTAGCTACAGGCCTTTATTGCTGAGACAAGAGGCATTATTTTTACCTACATACAATATTAACTAAACTAGTGGAAGTACCAACACAGAAAAAAAGGCATTTTTACATTTACTGTATCCAGTACTAAGCAGTACAGGAACCAGAGGAAATATTACAAATGCACATGTAAAAGAGAATTCAGCTTCTTCCAAGTCAAGCATTCCTTAATTAGTGCTTACTCAAGAAAGAATAGCTGAGCCACTTCAACACCACTCACTCAGAACTATCACAATCATCTAAAAATAAAAATGAATCCTCCATAGCCTCTTTGTGTTTCATTGTTACTTGCTGTTGCCATATAAGTATAATTCTCGTGAACTTTTAGTTGAGTAATGAGTAACTTCTTACACTTCAACCCCATGCATACATTCAAGTATGGTGTTTTGCTCACCACTGGTTGCTGTTCAGAATATCAAGGTTTTGGACATAATATTTCAAGACGATTATAATGAGTCATTTTATGTAAGGTATTTTTTAACATAATATATTTTGTGTACCATGTATATGATTTAATAACTTTGTCAGACAGCTGCATTTCCTAGAATGTTTAAACTGATGTAAGCAAAGCATTGGCTGAGCATAAGGTTTTAAATGTTGTACAGTAACTGGCCCCGAGACGGGAAGAGGGAATGTTCTGCTGGTTAATTAATTGAACCTCAATAACAATGGTGAGCGAATCTTTCCCATTTCACTTTTTCGCTCAGTATACTGCTACACACATGTCCACATTGTTAGAGGACCTCCTATTCACTATACTACAACTGATTTTTCAATTGAGAAAAAGGCTCCCATGTTGCCAATTTCTTAAAAACATGTCTGTGATTTTTGACATTACCACTAGTCGACTGGTACTGGTATCTACTACTATAGTTAGGGGCAGATTTATCAAAGGCCGAGTTGAATTTTCAAATAAAAATCTTTTTTAATTACAAGCTATTTTTGTGTACCTCAACTAGGGAATAGTCCAAATTCGAAAAAATTTTAGAAAATTCGAATATCGAAATTTATCATGTACTTTGCCTTAAAAAATTTGACTTTGACCATTCGCCATGTAAAACCTGCCGAATTGCTGTTTTAGCCTATGGGGGATCTCCTAGAACCTATTTAGTCAATTGGTTGACTTTGAAAAAAGTTTAATTTGATTCGTACGATTCTAATTCGGCAGAATGCAGACATATTCGATCAAAAACAGAGCTATTCGTCCAAAAAAAAAGCTTTGACTTAATTTCTGTTGGTCTTTTTGAATGTCAAAGTTTTTTTTTTTTATAACTTTCTTTTTATTGAGATTTTCCAAGAAAATATTTTTTCCATACAAAGCATTGCAAAAATAAAGATAATACAAAAACAAAAGTTATCCAGTGGTCAAGAAGTAGACTTATACAGTTACATCAGATTAGTATAGTGAACACCCAGCAAACCTAGGGGTGCATGCAAATGGCATTCCATTTAAACATATGCAAAAGTAAACAGTGGGGCACTAAGTGTTCATTACTAAGGGTGAACATAGGGATAACTCCATTGCTTTTCCCCATCTTACAGGTATACAAGTTATAAGTACATAGAGGTAAATCACGTATACTCCTTTCAGTGGCCATTTCTCCTAGTATCCCCTCGGGCACAGTGAGTTCCTAGGCACCCTGTCCCCAATACGTTCCAGCCCCACCGATTCTCCCATCTTAAGAGATCAGTCCAATGATCTGGATGCTAGGTATATTAGCCGCCCAGCTCTCTGGACTAAGTCACCTGCAATGGTCCTCCCATTTGGGTGGTGTCCCAGCTATACCAAATTTTGTTAAAGTTATCAATATTATCATTTCGGAGAGCAGTCAGCTGTTTCATCCTCCTAATATACCGAACTCTCTCCATGAGGTCAGCCTCCGTTGGAGGAAAGGTATTTTTCCATTTCCCCACTATAGTACATCTGGAAGCTGTTAAAATTGAGTTGGCTAGTTTTTGGGTTGGATTATTTATATTAGGGATTCTCTTCCCCAGCACCAATACCAAAGGATCCAGTGGAATATCGATCAATAACACCTTAAGCAAACATTGTTTCACTCTCTCTCCCAAAATGGCTTGATTACTGGACAAGTCCAGAATATATGTAGTAATGTGCCTTCCTGACCACATCCCCTCCAGCATTGAGACGGTACAGACTGTGGAAACCACTTATGCAGTAAAGAGGGAGTGTGATACCATCCCATTAATATTTTGTGGATGTTTTCCTTCAGGGTGACACACAGGGGCGATCCTGGCCCCTCCGCCACCTGAGGCAGCAGCAGTTTCTGCTGCCCCCCTCCCCAGGAAATTCGCTCTTAAAGTACTAGGAGCAGCATTTTTGCTGCCCCTGGTACCTAGTGGGGTGCTGCTGTTAGAATACAACGAAAAAAACCTACCAAGACAAAATAAATTTTAAAATAGCAAAACCTTTATCAATAAATAACTTATAGAAATTCCACTTCCCCTCCTCTTCAGAAAAGGCGACAGGGCGACCATCAATCCTGCGGCGCTCGATTTCTCCTCCCTGGCTATTCTACTTGCATCCTGTCCTCTGCCCCATCTTCTTCTCCAGCTCTCGGTGCCGATACCTCTTCCTGCTCTGCCAGTAAATCATCCATCCTTCGCTACAGTCAGTATTGCTTCACGTGCAGCAATTGAAATGATCCCTGTTTTCATTATAATATTTATATAGTTCAAAATAAGCAATAAAGAACACACAAGTCAAAGGGCATGGTTCAAAGAAATGTGCACATATCAATGTCTCCCTAGCATCCTGTCTAAGAACCTGTCAGTGGCAGGGCATCCACCAATCATGGCAGCATTTGAAGAAGGGTAAGAGGGGGGCATCTGTGGAAGTATGGGGTCCGAATGAAATACCATGGCTAGGACAGATTTGGTCTCCATTTATGACTTTTTTCTAATTGTTACTGGGGGTTATTTATAAACACTGGGCAAATTTGCACCTGGCCAGTAACCCATGGCAACCAATCAGATGATTGCTTTCAGTGTTCAACCTGCAGCTGGCTGAAAAAAGTTAATCACTGATTGGTTTCTATGGGTTACTGCCCAGGGGCAAATTTGCACTGTTTTAATAAATGAGCCTCACTATGTTTTTTTTATTGTGTTTACAGTATATCAGATACCACTGTTGGTTTCTAAATGTGAATCTATCGTAGATGTTTTTTTTCAGTAACTTCTTTCCTTTCCTGTTGTGGCAAGTACACTCGAAAAGTATGTGAGAAAGGGAACAAGTATTTTCATAAAGTTTCTCTGTTGACCCCTGGGAAAGGATTTTATGGATGTAAATTAGCAGTTTATAGTGTGTAACCTGCTGCCTTTTTCTATTTTACACATTTACAGGAACAGTGACTAGTAGCTGAACAATAATATCATAAGGGGAGTTTGAATTATCGATAGGACTTCACCTTATCACAATAAGTCATACTGCTAACTTGAATTCCATCTGTTATTACTGTAATTAAATCCATCGGTACAACTGTATAAACCTAGTCTGGCTATAAAATGCTAATTTAGGTTTGCACTACATATTGAGCAGCACTTTACAGATTATTCAGTCATCCCCATCAGCTCCTGCCCCAGGAGAGCTTGCAATACAATACAAACCTACTATCACAGTCAGAGAAACTTTACTGTGAGTTTTATCAGGAGTCACATAAATCCATGAAACCTGTGCATATAATCTGGGTTTGTTCACCTTTCAGCTAAAATTTATCATAATTTAGCGAGTTATAATCTCAGACAATTTGCAATTGGTTTAATTTTTTTATTATTTGCGGTTTTTAAGTTATATAGTTTCTTATACAGCAGATTCCAGTTTATAATTTCAGCAATCTGGTTGCTAGGGTCCAAATCAGCATAGCAACCATACATTAATTTAAATGAGGCTGTAACTTGAATAGGAGAGGACCTGAATATAAAGATGAGTAATAAAAAGTAGCAATAGCAATACATGTGTAGCCTTACAGTGCATTTGTTTTTGTAATGGGGTCAGTGACCCCCATTTGAAAGCTGGAATGGGTCAAGTAATTCAAAAATTATAGAAAAGAAATAAGGAAGGCCAATTGAAAAGCTGCTTAGAATTGGCCATTCCATAACATACTAAAATCTAAGTTAAAGGTGAACCACTCCTTTAAAGCCTTAGAACGCTAGAACAAAAAAACAGCTATTTAAAAAAAAATGTTTAGAAAAGAATACAGTGCTATTTTTGTAAACCACCTCTTTAGCATAGTAAAGACACCACATAGAGGAAAGCCAGAATTTATCATGATAAACCAAACTTGCCTTTCAATAACATGCATCTTTAAGACATAAGTATCAGCCCCTCCACATATATAAATAAACACATAATCCAATGTACAAACATAAACATATACACATATACAAACACTGGGCTCATTTATCAACACTGGGCAAATTTGCCCATGGGCAGTAACCCATGGCAACCAATCAGATTGCTGCATTCATTGTTCTACTTGCAGCTGGTTTCAAAAAGCTAATCACTGATTGGTTGCTATAGGTAACTGCCCATGGGCAAATTTGCCCAGTGTTGATAAATGAGCCCCGGTGTTATTATCTGGGCAAAGATGTTGGTGTTAAATAGCTTTTTTAAGGATAATTAATTATAAAGTTTTACCACTGAGCTGCTAATAATCACATTGTGGAAGGTTGTAGGCAGTGCTAGAAAAATAAATATGTGTAATTATTCAAGTAGAAACTGAATGGATGAACTAGTTCCTATATATGTTCAGAAATGTCACATACAGCATCTTCTATTTCTCATACTGAACTGTAAAAGGGAACCTTCCCAAAATATTAAATTTTGGTATCTTATCCATCATTTTCTTTTAGGGCCCTGCCCCCCTCCACTATGTGCAGGCACACAGGGGTCTGCTCACTCTATAGTTACAACCCCGGCAGCAGGGATTTCCACAATCACATACAGAATTATACACCTAATCCTACAATTCAACATGCAGTGCAGTTGTTGGGAACACTAATCCCAGAGAAACCAAATACAGACAGATTGGGAGGATTTAACTTTATCATTATTCTTTCTTTTACTTCATCTATCATTCCGACATTAATCAAGCATTCTAACATTAACGTTCTAACACTAAGGGGGTTATTTATCAAAGGTCGATTTTTAGAGGTTTGTGAGGTTTTTTTTATACCTTGAATAAACTCACAACTCGAATATTTTCTGATCTATGAAAAAACTTGAATGGGAAAAACTTGAATCAGTGAATTCAGGATGAAAAACTTGAATACTCAAATTGATCGAGTTTTTGGCCAAAAAAAACTTGAATTGGTCAGATGAATCAAGTTTTCAACTAAAAAACCCAAAATCCTGAAGGCTACAAACATCTTC
The DNA here is from genome assembly GCF_017654675.1 of Xenopus laevis. Taxonomy (NCBI): domain Eukaryota; kingdom Metazoa; phylum Chordata; class Amphibia; order Anura; family Pipidae; genus Xenopus; species Xenopus laevis. The sequence goes on from NC_054383.1 coordinate 83,096,128, forward strand.
AAATGGTTCAAGGGACCTCTGGCATTGACTTCTACATGGCCTCTACAGGTTTTATCTGGAGTATTTTCGGATTCGAAAAATCAGCTCGACCTTTAATAAATAACCCCATAACATTGTAACAAAAACTTTGTAAGTGAAAGTGAATTCTATAAACTAAATAAATTCCATGCCTGCATGGACAAAGACATAAATAATTCAATAACCATGAAAAATAAAAAAAGGTGACTAATTGCAAATGATCCTACAATACCACGCATGAACTACCCTATCAAATACAAAGTCTGTGCTCACAGCCAAGCCCTGACACAAGTCAAAGCAATGTTACAACATTACATTTAAGGGTTCAAGCAAACGGGCAGATTCGGGGAGATTTAGTCGCCTGTCGACTAACCGCCTCTTCTGCGGGCTGACAATCTCCCCGAACTTCCTTTCCCCTGCCTGCAGCCTGCTAAAATGACAAAACGCCAGCGCCAATGCACTCACAGCGTTTCGATTTCAGTCGCCCGAAGTTTCCTCGTGAGGCAACTTAGTTCCTATTACTGATAATAGGAACATTATTATTAGTACTTCTTGGCAAACATGCAATTACAATAACATTAACCATCTTTTTGCTTAACCCTACTTGCAACACTGATTCCGCAAGCAGGGAAAGCAGTTCCATTTTTCATTGCGTGGTTGGGAGTTGGTTCTGTAGTCTAGAATACCTATGTAATACAGAGCTGAAACACATATCATTGAGGAACAAGCAAGTAACAAGTTAAGTCAGAAGGTGGATACTGGCACTTACATGATTAATTGGCAGCCAATAGGGTGTGGGCCGGCAGCATACAAACAGAAGTCTGAGAATGGCAAAAAACTATACCAAAGATTAGGGAGAAGTGTAGTGCATGCACTCAAGCTAAACTGCCAGCTAGTATTGGCATCAGTGGCTCCTTTAATTTAAAACTTTGCGTTAGTCAGGAGTGATCACTAACATCACAACACAAGCCTAGACTCTCAATGGCTTCCTGGTCCTGGCATAGGAGTACTGGCAGTGGGCAGCACATTTAGGGGCAATTTTACTTACCTCCGAAGTTGCGCCATCATTGGCTTCATCGCACTTCGCCAGGCAAAGTTTCTCAGGGCGCCACTAATTCACTAAAATCCGAAGTTGCGGTCAGGGAGGCGAAAGGTAGCGAAGCTGCACTAGGATTAATTCGTCAAGCAAAGCAAAGTTACGCTAGCTATGCTTAATTTGCATACGGCACCAAATTAAAGTACAATGGACGTATATGTAGCAGCAAATACATTACACTACACAAGGCTGGGAAAGCTTCATAAAATAAAATAGAGTTATTATTTTGCCCTATACATGTGCCCACTGTATAGTTTAGGTGCCATATGTTAGGAAATGTAGGGGGAAGGAGGGTACCCCCAAAAAAATTTACGATCTTTTTCAGCCTATCACCCTTAAAAAAGCCAGCGTTTTGGGACTTAGAAAAAATTTCAACCTTTTTGATGATTTATCCATGCCTGACCTGCAGAAGGGAGATAGGGAGGAACACAGATTGTGACCCTTGCCTTGGGTTACTGTCATACAACAGATTTTCTCCACTGACATAAGAATCTGATTTGTCTAAGGTCTGTATGTGTGCAAACAGGTGTGGAATTTGGTCAGGAAACGTGCATTTGCTAGGCAAAATACAGGCTACACACAGTCAGTGCACATACATATGAAGCAGAGCCAAATCAGGGTTTTTTGTTTATGTGAAGCAGTGTAGCTGGGTTGCTCTTGTACCAGCTTGCAACAAATACTCTTGCTTCTCACCACGCCTGACTCATGCCGAGTTTACACTCTGACCCACCTAACAGTTATCATACCTGCTCGCAAGTTCTTGGAATTTCCCTGACTTAAAGGGATACTGTCATGGGAAAAAAATTTTTTTCCAAAATGAATCAGTTAAGAGTGCTGCTCCATCGGAATTCTGCACCGAAATCCATTTCTCAAAAGAGCAAACTGATTTTTTTATATTCAATTTTGAAATCTGACATGGGGCTAGACAAGTCACATGACCAGGGGCAGCTGGGAAATTGACAAAATGTCTAGCCCCATGTCAGATTTCAAAATTGAATATAAAAAAATCTGTTTGCTCTTTTGAGAAATGGATTTCAGTGCAGAATTCTGCTGGAGTAGCACTATTAACTGATGCGTTTTGAAAAAAACATGTTTTCCGATGACAGTATCCCTTTAAGATTCCAAGGCATTTTCCGCCACTTATAAACATAAAAAAGGGGATTGATCCCATTGTGTAAAATTGTATCAGAGCCTTTAATCAAAGAAAGATATATTGCACATAAAATTTAGCCGAACATAATTGTTCATCAATGAAGTCTGTTAAACCTATTTCCCAACAGTCGTCGTGTCCCGACGGTGGTATGCCAATCACCCCAGCACAACTAGCAAATCACAACCAGCATTTCCATGGAAACGGTGGGGGCACTTGCTTTCTAACATTGCCATGCCCTGCTCTCGCTACCGGCCATTGGGTTTCAGGAACATGATCCTATTTGGCAAGTGCCATGAGGGAGCCTGGGCATTGAATGTGACGTGGGAAAACACAGTAGTTCTTAATGGCACTATACTAATTTTCATTCTCCAGCTCAGTTACAGGGAAAGGGGTAGACTCTTATGTACCTGAGATTTCATTATGCTGGACTATTAATAATTTTGTAGTATGGCAGCAGCAAATACCGTTCACTATTTTATTTCTGCACCTTTCATTGAGAAGCTCAGTTTGGATTGTGACTACTTTTCCTAGCTTTAAGGGTAAGAGAGGACAATACTTTGCCAATGTTCTTCCTTCCTTTCTTTAATTCTATGTGATGACAGGCAATGTGTCCACTTGTGTGCAGAAAAATTAAACAGATATTGATGTGAAAATGCATACGTTTACACTTTTATGCTGAAATCCACTCAGAGTATCTGAACACAGGCCAAACAGCTATTTCTCTCCTCTTGTGGAGAAAACGCAGATGCATAGAAGCCGAGGTACAGCTCAGTGTGCCTTTAGGCTTAGGCCACACGGCGCGATTTCGCCGCGATTCTGCGCTGGGCGAGTTGTCGCTGCGGTTTTAAGCGTTTTTTAAGCCGAAATAGCTTTGTTAACTTTGGCGCTGGCGTCAATGCAAATCGCGGCGAAATCGCTGCGCTAATTCACACGCGGCGATTCTTTTTCTATTGTCGCCCGAAGTTGCCTCGCTGGGCGTTTCCGGGCGACAGTAGAAAAAGAATCGCCGCGTGTGAATTAGCGCAGCGATTTCGCCGCGATTTGCATTGACGCCAGCGCCAAAGTTAACAAAGCTATTTCGGATTAAAAAACGCAGCGACAACTCGCCCAGCGCAGAATCGCGGCGAAATCGCGCCGTGTGGCCTAAGCCTAAGATTAAAGCTAATTTATTGTTTTGAATGTTTGCTGAACCAGAGGTAAGTGACTTAGAACTAGTAGTACTGTCTATAACTTTTCTGCCAGTAAGAAGGAATTAGTTTCCATCTTATCAGCAGTTTGGCAGGTTAAAAGGTTTGTATTAATCATCACAGACCTTTTTTCTTTCATTTTCGTTCCAGACATTGGGTTTTATCGGAAACTAACCACTGATTTCAAACGATCTGTTAAAAGAAATGGGGAAAACAGCAAACTGATCCTGAGCTCACCCACTTGTGTCCCAATCCCAACTATTCTCCTAGTTGGAGCCAGAAAGCTGTTCACCAAACCCACTGCCTCTAATGTGCATTCCACAACCTCACTGACCTCACTTTGAAGAACAACCTACGTTGCTTCAAATGAAAGTTCTTTTACTCTAGTCTGAAGGGGTGGTCTCTGGTGCAGTGATCCTCTTTATGGGTAAAAATGTCCCCTGCTATTTGTCTATCAGCCCCAAATAATTCCTGGGCAATGCAACAGTTGCAGGGTCAGCTCCCTCTATAGATACACCCTTGCATTTCTGTAAAATAATTTGTGAGAATGAATCATAGTAGCTTTGGTTGGAAAAAAACACATTCATTGAGTTCAACCTTTTGTCCTGGCAAAACCTGCCTAACTGCTACAGGGTATTTGTGGGACTTGGAAGGGAGTTGGAGAGTGGGTGCGGGTGCAAGGGTAAGGGGTGTAAGGGAACTGCAAGGGTAAGGGGTGGAATGGAACGTGCAAGGGTAGGAGTTGGAAGGGAAGGTGCAAGGGTAGGGGTGGGAGGGAGGCCGCAAGGGTAGGGGTGGGAGGGAGGGAGGCCGCAAGGGTAGGGGTGGGAGGGAGGGAGGCCGCAAGGGTAGGGGAGGGAGGGTGCAATGGTAGGGGTGGGACGGTAGGTGCAAGGGTAGGGGAGGGTAGCAAGGTAGGGAGTAGGAGGGAGGGTGCAAGGGTAGGGTGTGGGAGGGAGGGAGGATGCAAGGGTAAGGGTGGGAGGGAGAATGCAAGGGTAGGGGGTGGGAGGGTGGTTTCAAGGGTACAGGGTGGGTGCAAGGATAAGGGGTAGGAGAGTGGGTGCAAGGGTGGAGGAGGGTGAGTGCAAGGGAAGAGAGTCAGTGCAAGGGAAGGGGGTAGGGCAATGGGTACAAGAGCAGGCAGGGTGGTAGGAAGAGTTTCAAGGAGAAGGAGTGGGGTTAGGACAACATACCCCTATTAAGAATTTTTTGGTGGAACACTGAAAAGTAAAGAAATACTTAGAGATTGTTATATAAGAATAAATTACAGACAAATAATTTGTTTCTATGATATAAAAGTATTTATCAGCTTATCAACTCCTTGGAATGACACCTTTTATTCTTATATTGATCAGCTAGTGGGAGTTTGATTCCTTGTGGGAAAACCCATTTCCAAAGAAGGGTATGTATGGTAAAGCTATGGCAGCCCCATGAAAGTTTCCATACCTTCCCCCTTATTGGCCTACTAGAGAATCAGCAGCACTATCTGAAAATTTAGCCAGATCTCTGCTCAGAGTCAGTAATCTAGTACAACCTATAGACAACCATAAAGACAGAGAACATACCAGGGGCAACATTATGGCAGCCTTTCAATTTCTCTAATCATCTGGACAGACAGCTTGAATGACTGGAATGCTATAAAGTACACAAGAGCCACCAGGGAACATTAGCATATGAAAATTGAAAGCCAGTAATTACATGTATTACCCAGATCCTCTGGAGCCTGATTGAAACCCTTCTTCTTTGGGTTGGCTGTTGTTTTTCAGGAGGAACATCTTCCTTCTGCTCTTCATCCTGCTCTTTCTCCTCTTGTTCATCCAGTTGATCCCCCAGTTGTTCCACCTCTTCCTGCTCCTCTTGATGTTTTCCATCTTCCGGTCCTAAAGGGGAAAACATGGCGAAAACATCTGTCAGTGTGATTTGTTTCCAAAGTGTTGAGACTACAAATATAATTACTGAAGGAATCAAATACCTTGATAGTCTTTACCTGAGTATTAACTTTATACCTGCTACAATCATGTGTCTACCCTAACAAATGTGGGTGATTACTGAGCTGAATAGGTTTCATGCTCTGCTGTAAGGATAGACTTCACCTCAATGAGTAGAGAGCATCAATGTTTGAAAAACACCTACTGCCTTGATGTTGCAGGGCATTTAGTATATTGTATGGGTGGATCAGAGTAAACTGAGTGACCAGCTAAAATTTTAGTGGAAATGGGATGAAAACAAGACTTTCTCCAGTTACTTTCTATTTTCTATGTGTGACCATTCTTCTAATATTAAAGTGTAAAGTCAAATTTTTCACCTTCTAAAGCAGCTCTGGGAGGGAGGGGTCGCCGACCTTGTAAACTGTTCTGAATGGATACATTTAGTTGATACATTTCTTATCTTTGTCTCTGCTGAGCAGAATCTCTGGGTTTCATTACAGGCAGCTGTTAGAGTTGATACAATAGTTGCTCTCTAGATGCTCCAGAGAAATGTATCAACTAAATGTTGCAAAATTGTAACAGTTCGGAGTCTGCGCCTCAATTACTGAGTTGCCAGACTCAAACACCAGAGACAGGAACATTCAACTTTAAACTTCGATTTTGAAAAAACTGTAAAAAATAAAAGATGGAAAGTAATTTAAAAAAGTCTTTATTTCTGGTGAACAATCTGAAAACAATTGCACTGAAAAAAGTATTTGGAAGGTGAACAACCCCTTTAAGATCATTATATAGAACCTATTTCTGTCCACTCTTTGCCTGGACTGAATGGTCCCTAACCCACAATTCATACTATTGCAAAGCCAAACATCAACTGGTTGCACATGCAACTTTTTCTGTTAAACCCCCATAGATGTCTAATTATAAGCTTGTAAGGGCCCGAGGGCTCAATAGGAGTGCGGACCAAGGAGGAGGCAGGTAGTCACCGAGTTCGTAGTACAGAAGGATCAGGCAAGAGAGTAGTCGTGGTTCAGGCAAAGGTTCAGTCCAGGCAGCAAAGGGTCAATCCGAATAACAGGCAAGGTAGGTACACAGGTAATCAGGCAACAATAACACACCCAGGAATTCGCGAAGATAAACCTATAATTGGGCAATGTCTGTAATGTCCAGAGGGCTTTATATAGGCCAGGTTTGGCGCCAAGGTTTGGACGCAATGGCGTCATGACGCTGACGCTGGCGTCCTGACGCTGACGCTCTGACGCCGGCACCCATTCTGACGCCGGCGACCATTCCGACGCCGGCGACCAATCGGCAAGCGGGAGGACGCAGGCGTCATAGAGCTGCGACCAGCAGGATCCACATGGTGGGGCCGGGAGTTGCCATCTTGGACGCCGTCGCCATCTTGGATGCCGTCGCCATCTTGGGAAGAAACCACTGTTTCCATTACAGTACCCCCTTCCTCAGGGGGGGCCTCAGGACCGCCATGACTAGGACTGGATGGAAACTGTTTGTGAAATCTTTGGATAAGAAGGGGAGCATGGACGTCCGAACTTTTTACCCAGGAGCACTCCTCAGGACCAAACCCCTTCCACTCAATCAAATACTGTAACACACCCCTGGAAATCCGAGAGTCTAGAATCCTCTTGACTTCAAACTCCTGGTGCCCATCAACAAGAACAGGAGTAGGAGAGGAGGAAGAAGAAGAATTTGTTGCAGGCTTGAGGAGGGACACATGGAAGACATTTGGAACCCGCATCTCAGGAGGAAGTTGAAGACGAACTGCCACAGGATTAACAATCTCAATAATGGGAAAAGGACCAATGAATTTGGAGCCGAGCTTGGGAGTAGGAACTCTGAGATGAATGTTTCGAGTAGAGAGCCAGACTCTGTCCCTGAGATTATATAGAGGAGACAAAATTCTTTTCCTGTCAGCGAATTTCTTCTGCGAAAGAGAACTTTTTTCCAAATTGGCCTTGGTGGCGACCCAGATAGCAAGCATGTGGGCGGCTTGATCATTGGCAGCAGGAACGTCAGTGAGAAGAAGATCTTGAGGAAATGCTAGAGGATTCAGCCCATAGACACAAAAGAATGGAGATTTTTCTGAAGAGGCGTGCATAGCATTATTGTGAGCAAATTCTGCCCAAGGAAGAAGATCTGCCCAGTCGTCCTGGCACAAAGACACATGGCAACGAAGAAATTGTTCCAACGCCTGGTTGACTCTCTCTGCCGCTCCATTGGATTGAGGGTGGTAGGCAGAGGAAAACTGGAGAGAGATATGCAGTGCTTTACATAAGGATCTCCAAAATTTGGAAACTAATTGAGAACCTCTGTCGGACACCACTTCAGCCGGGAATCCATTGAGGCGAAAGATATGTTGAATAAATAACTTCAAAAGTTCCTGAGCAGAAGGCAGTTTGCACAGAGGAATGAAATGAGCCATCTTGCTGTCTCTATCAATCACGACCCAGATGACAGTATGACCGAGAGAGACAGGTAAATCTACAATGAAATCCATCGCCAAATGAGTCCATGGACGGGAGGGAATGGATAAAGGTAGAAGCAAACCCTTAAGAGGAGAGTGCCCGGACTTGGAAGCAGCACAAATGGAACAGGAAGACACAAAGTCTTTGACGTCTTTCCGAAGAGAAGGCCACCACACCAGACGAGATAGAAGTTCAGTAGTCTTCTTAATTCCAGGATGGCCTGGAATTTTGGGACTGGGCAAGGATGGAGTGTCGAAGGTCAGGAGGGACAAATGCGACCCCCAAAGGAGTATCAGCAGGAGCAGAAGACTGAGCGGATAACAACTGGGAGGCCATGGTGGGACATAAGGCAGCAATAATTTTGACAGGAGGTACAACGGGTTCAGGGTCTTCAGAACTAGTATCCTCGGGAATGAAGCTCCTAGAAAGAGCGTCTGCTTTCTTGTTTCTGGAGCCAGGTCGAAACGTGATAATGAAGTTGAATTTAGAGAAGAAGAGTGCCCATCTTGCTTGCCTAGGATTGAGACGTTTAAGAGACTGGATGTATTCAAGGTTTTTGTGATCAGTAAAGATTGACACAGGCACAGAAGAACCTTCCAATAGATGTCTCCATTCTTCAAGCGCAAGTTTAACAGCCAACAGTTCACGATTTCCCACATCATAGTTCTGCTCAGGAGAAGAAAACTTTTTGGAAAAGAATGCACAAGGATGTAATTTCCCGTCATTAGAAGATCTTTGGGATAATACGGCTCCAGCCCCGACATCAGAGGCATCCACCTCAATGAAGAATGGTAGAAGAGGATCAGGGTGTCGAAGAATTGGAGCTGAAGAAAAAGAATCTTTGAGGATCCTGAAAGCTTCTAAAGCTTGAGGAGACCAACATTGAGGCCTTCCACCTTTCCGGATGAGGGACAAGATAGGAGAAATCTTGGACGAAAAACCCTTGATGAACTGTCTGTAGTAATTGGCAAAACCAATAAACCTCTGAATAGCTTTAGTGCTGGTGGGGAGGGGCCAGTCTTGGATCGCCGAAACCTTAGCTGGATCCATCTTTAAGCCTTGCTGGGAGATAATATACCCTAGAAAGGGAATAGAGGAGACTTCGAAGGAGCACTTTTCCAGCTTGGCAAAAAGATTATTTTTCCTCAGACGAGATAGGACTTCCCGCACCTGGATCCGATGTTCGGTGAGATTTGAAGAAAAGATAAGAATGTCGTCCAAGTACACGACCACACTCAGGCCAAGTAAGTCCCGAAAGACATCATTAACTAGCTCTTGAAAAACCGCAGGAGCGTTACAAAGTCCAAAGGGCATCACGAGATACTCGTAATGCCCATCCCGAGTATTAAATGCTGTTTTCCATTCATCTCCTTCTCTAATACGGATGAGATTATAGGCCCCATGAAGATCTAGTTTGGTAAAAATGCTGGCACCTTTGAGCTGATCAAACAATTCGGAGATGAGGGGTAGAGGGTAGCGTTTTTTTACTGTAATCTTATTCAATCCGCGATAATCAATGCAAGGACGTAAGCTGCCATCTTTCTTTTCGACGAAGAAGAACCCAGCCCCAGCAGGAGAAGAAGACGGACGAATGAAGCCTCTCTGGAGATTTTCCTGGATGTACTCTTTCATCACTGCAGTTTCAGATGGTGAAAGCGGATAAGTACGTCCACAAGGAGGCAGAGTACCAGGAAGAAGCTCAATAGGGCAATCATAAGAGCGATGAGGGGGTAGGGTTTCAGCAGACTTCTTGTTGAAGACATCAGCGAAATCTTGATAGGCAGAAGGAATAGCAGAATTTGGAACAACAGAAGAAACCTTGACAAGGGACTGAGCCGGAAGGCAATTCCGTTGGCAGAAGAAGCTCCAATGAGAGATTTGGGTTGCAGACCAGTCAATGACTGGATTATGGATACGTAACCAAGGAAGTCCTAGGACTACTGGAGTCGATGGGCAATCAATAATCAAAAACGAAAGTCTCTCAGTATGCAAGGTGCCCACTTTGAAAGATAACTCCAGAGAAGACTTGAAGATGAAGGCAGAAGAGAGGGGCCGGTCATCAATGGCTAGGACTCGGAGTGGTACAGCCAGACTTTGAAGAGGGATAGCATCACTTTCTGCAAAGGCTTTGTCCAAGAAGTTTCCTGCAGCACCGGAGTCAAGGAAGGCTTGCGTAGAAATGGTCTTGGAAGCAAACTGGAACTGTACTGGAAGAAGAAAACGATGAGCTGAGGATTGGGGAAGATGATCAATTCCGCCCAGGTAAGTTTCCCCAAACTTACCTAGGCATTGGCGTTTCCCGACTTCACAGGACACTCATGGGCAAAGTGGGATTTGCCCCCACAATATAAGCAGAGTCCAGCAGCCCTTCTCCGCAATTTTTCCTGTTCGGAAAGACGGGCCCGACAAATCCGCATAGGCTCATCAATCATAGAGGGAGAAGGAACCGGAGCCGAGGAAGAAGATGAAACAGCACTGGGAAGAACCGGTCTCTGGAAGCGAGGAGCCAGGGGAGGTTGAAACTTTCTCACACGTTCTTTAACAACCTGGTGTTCCCTTTGACGGGTATCCACCTTGACTGCCAAGGCCACCAGGTCTTCCTAGCGTGTAGGTAATTTTCGTGAGACCAAATCATCTTTGAGGCGCATGGACAACCCATTATAGAAGGCAGCATGATAACTGTCGTTGTTCCAGTTGGTCTCGGCAACCAGTGTGCGAATTCATTAGCATACTCAGGCACCGAACGTGTTCCCTGACGAATCTGGAACAGGCGGGAGGAAGCCGACGCTGCGTGAGGCAATCCCACGAAAAGCTCTTCCGAAATCTGGTTGAGCTGAGGCCTCCTCAGATGGGTCCATGGCCCAATTATAATGTAAGGGCCCGAGGGCTCAGTAGGAGTGCGGACCAAGGAGGAGGCAGGTAGTCACCGAGTTCGTAGTACAGAAGGATCAGGCAAGAGAGTAGTCGTGGTTCAGGCAAAGGTTCAGTCCAGGCAGCAAAGGGTCAATCCGAATAACAGGCAAGGTAGGTACACAGGTTATCAGGCAACAATAACACAACCAGGAATTCACGAAGATAAACCTATAATTGGGCAATGTCTTTAATGTCTAGAGGGCTTTATATAGGCCAGGTTTGGCGCCAAGGTTTGGACGCAATGGCGTCATGACGCTGACACTGGCGTCCTGACGCTGACGCTCTGACGCCGGCGCCCATTCTGACGCCGGCGCCCATTCCGACGCCGGCAACCAATCGGCAAGCGGGAGGACGCAGGCGTCATAGAGCTGCGACCAGCAGGATCCACATGGTGGGGCCGGGAGTCGCCATCTTGGACGCCGTCGCCATCTTGGATGCCGTCGCCATCTTGGGAAGAAACCACTGTTTCCATTACAAAGCTGCAGCTGAGGAATTCCGGGAGATTGTGGTGGCACCTGAAGTCCAAGAAGAACACTGAAATCATGAAGAGCTCAACATTGGTGCCTACATCTTGACAATGTTCAGGAGGAAAGCTCATTTCTATGGTTACTTGCTCTTTCATTTTGGAAAATTTCAGTGCTCTGACTGGCTGCATCCATTTTTTCTTATATATTGGATCTATTATTCTTATGTGTCATAAACTGGAACAGAAAATAAAATGTAAAATACATACACAGCAGATTCTTCCAGTACCTTCTCCTTCTATCGAGGAGTTTGCTTTCCAAGCCCTATGATATCGATCTTGCAGTCTGTCAGGGAAGACACAAGGATAGGAGTAAAGAGTTAATAAGGCATTTATACTCTGTATTGGAGAAAGCATCAGGGGCACATACAGTTATCCACTTCAATCTCTTCCCTGAGCTGTGGGAGAAGAGACTCAACATTATACAAGCACTGCATTGTACCCATGTCATTATGGTTCCTATGTGGGGCCTTGCATACAAAATATGTTGCTGCTGAAAATAGGACTTAGGTGGGTGAGTTTTGAAGAGATTCAGTCAATAATACTGTTACTTATTCTTATAAAGACACAAAGTCAATAATAATAATACTAAAAATGGCACTTACAGGAGATTCGGGCAGCTGGAAATCAGCCACAATCTGATCCAGGTGTTCCTGAAACATAAAGAAAGAGCCGGTGTGAGGAAGAAATGTATTAAGCAACATTATCTGGTAGTTGGGAAGCAGAAATATGGAGCAGTGCTGCTGTGCAGTTACCATTCAGCTGCAGTGTCACTATAGGCCACACCATTGGCTACATGTAGGGTTGCCACCTGGCCAGTATTTTACTGGCCTGGCTGGTAAAAATGCTGCCTGGTGACAACGTTATTAATAGGGAAAAACCATAAAAATATAGGATGATCGGTATTTTTTTCCAGAAAAGGTTGCAACCCTAGCTGCGTGTCACTGATACAGTGGCGGAACTACCGGGGGAGCCAGGCCCCCCCCCCCCGGCAGTCCGCGCGCCGATGTACGGCGCATATTCCCGGCAAGTTCCGGGTGTACGTCCTGCGCCAGGGCCCGCCCCCCTCTAGTTACACTTCTGCACTCATATGTATATAATAGTAATTATTATATGGGTTACTGTCAGTGGCCTCCTCAACTTCACTGTTTGTTCCTGGTTTAAATGGCATAAGATCCAATTACTCTCAAGCACCCCTGAAATCAAGGGCATAACTATAGAGGAAGCAGACCCTGCGGTTGCAGGGGGGCCCAGGAGTGTAGGGGGCCCAGTGAGACCCTAATTAATTAGCAATTTTAATATATCTTGGTAAAATAGGCCAATTTATAAATATTTTGGGGCCCTAAATTGAATTTGCTATGGGGCCCAGTAACAACTAGTTACGCCACTGCCTGAAATCCCCTGAATGTGCAACAATAGGAATTTACAATAAATAAGCCCTGTATGTACATGAAGGCCACAGGGCGCTGTTTTTACAGGCAGACCAGGGGTGCAACAGTCCATGAGAAGGATACAGGGCTCGGTTGAATCCCAACATAGTGGATTCGGTGCATCCCTAATAAATATAACCTTGGAGGAACGAGGCCCACATAGGGTCGAGATGAGTTTAGGCTAGGCCCCCTCCCCCGCTAGATGTGTATTGTGAGTATCGGCTGTCAGCCCCCACTCTCTCTCACAGGGAGTTACAACAATAGGGCCCCCTTTTCGGCGGGAAAAAAGGGGGCGGGCTGAAGGGCGGAGCCAGGGGGCAGGTAAACCAGGAAGGGGCTTTTAAGGAGGAGCAGGAGGCCAGTAAAACATAACCTGTTTTTTCTTTCAGAGAGGACACTTACCGGTACGCTGCCAGCTTCGTTTAAAATGGAGAGAGGAAGATCCACTGCGCCGAGAAGGAGGGTGCTGCGTCCTCAGAGGTTCCGTGACGAAGAAGATGTCGGCCAAGTCCACGGTTCCGGTGCGAAGAGGAAGGTAAATTTCTCCCCTCTAGGTGGACGCTCCAACAGGCGACGCAGGATGATGGAGGCCATCACTGGAGACGACGCCGCCAGCAGCCACGGACCGGAGGAAGAGTTCGGAGGAAGCGGGTCGGAAGAAGATGGCGGCGGTATGAAGATGCAGGCATCGCGAGACTCGGATGACGTCATCGCACCGGAAGGAGAAACCGAGAGGAGGAGGAGAGTTGGATCCAATGGAGAAAGGAGAGAGAGCAGAAGGGAGAGGAGGAAGCAGGACCTTCAAGACGGCAGGAAGGAAGGGAGAGGGCTTCATCCAGTACAGAAGGGCAGTCTTCACAGAACGGCGACAGGACCAAGGTGCCTACACGGAAGACTACTATGGGTGAGTTGAATATTTCTTCTGATTCAGAATCTGATTTTGAGGGGTCAGATAGTGAGACTGAGGGAGGAAAGATATTATCATTAATGAAAAAATTCTTTAGAGGAAAAGGGAAAGAAAAAGGTTTAGGAAAAACAAAAGAAAGTAGTCAATCAATGGTGCTAGTTGGAGCAGCAGATACTTACGCATGCGCGTTGACAGAAACAGCAGATCACTTGCCGAGGAAAACTAGGAAAAATATTGAGGCTGGAAAATTTGTGGATATCTATGAGTTGACTAGGGAAGCTGTTCAGGCAAAGGAGGACGGGGTGAAAACCGAAGAGAAAGGAAAAAAGGGAAAAACAATTTTCGATTGGTTGAAGGGATTCTTGGTTTTTGCAAGCGTATACTTAGAGAAAAAACCAGAACAATGTTTGAATATTATAAAGTACATAGACACAATAGTCGATACATATTTGTTTTATAAAGGCTCTTCATGGTCGGATTACGACAGGGCTTTTAGGAAGAAGATATTGAGTAGCAAGGTCTTGTCTTTTGGACAAAAGGATATAGATTTGTGGACGAGATTGGTTTCAAAAGATAATGGTTCAGCTGGCAATGGCAATAAAGGGTCATATGCTTTTAAGCCCAGAAACATCTGTTTTGCGTACAACGAGAAAAGGTGTACTAGGGGCTATGCGTGCAGGTTTAAGCATTCTTGTTTGGCTTGCGGATCTTCTCATGCGGTATCTGAATGTAATAAAAAGAAAGAAGGTCAGATAAACAGGCAGCCTTTTCGAACAGCTTACCAGAAGAGCGGAAACGCCAATACAGACAGCCAGGCTAAGTAAAGAGTTGGCAAGTTACCCAGACAAGGAAGCCGCAAAATTTTTAACAAAAGGTTTTTTGGAAGGTTTTAGGATCCCAGTTTTACACCCTCCCCCACCCAGCAAAGTTTTTAAAAATTTGAAATCAGCTAGTCGACATACCGAAGTTTTGAAGCACAAAATTGAAAAAGAAATAAAAGCAGGGAGAATGGCAGGACCATTTGAGGACTTGCCTATTGAGGGGCTAGTAGTGTCACCTTTAGGTATAGTCCCAAAAAAGGAGTCAGGAAAATTTAGAATGATACAGCACCTTTCATATCCAGATGGAGAATCGGTGAATGATGATTTAGACGAGGAACAGTGTAAAGTACAATATCAGTCTTTCGATGAAGCATTGGAAATAGTTAGGAGTCAAGGAAAAGGGGCATTGTTGGCAAAGGTAGACATCGAATCTGCATTTAGGTTGTTACCCTTACATCCAGAAAGCTTTAGATTGACAGGTTGTCATTTTCAGGGAGCATTTTATGTCGACCTATGTCTACCCATGGGCTGCGCAATCTCTTGTTCATTTTTTGAGACTTTCAGCACCTATTTGCATTGGCAGTTATATAAAAGATCAGACAACAAAGCTATAGCTCACTATTTAGATGATTTCCTGATCATAGGCCCCAGACACTCTGCAATCTGTCAGGACACATTAGCAATATTTCTGCATATGTTGAAGGAATTAGGAGTGCCAGTGGCCGTTGACAAAACAGTAGAACCAACCACAAAATTGACCTTTTTGGGTATTGAGATTGATACAGGGGCCAAAATGTGTAGATTACCAAAAGAAAAGGTAGTAAAAACTAGGCAAGCAGTTAGGAGATTGGAAGCAGCGAATAAAGTATCACTGAGGGAAATGCAACAAGCCCTAGGTCTATTGAATTTCACATGCAGGATAATACCAATGGGTCGCATTTTTAACAGGAGATTGGAAAAATCCACATCAGGGGTTAATAAACCATTTCATAAAATAAGGGTCACAAAGGAAATGAAAGCAGATTTGAAAATATGGAACTGTTTCTTATCTAAATTCAATGGTGTCAGGTTATGGTTAGCAGAAACACAAATTAATCAAGAGGTAGAGCTTTTTCACAGATGCAGCCGGAAGCGTTGGCTTTGGAGCTTACTTGGCAGGGAAATGGTGTGCGGCCAGGTGGCCGCAAGCATGGCATGACAAAGGTCTGACAAAGAATTTGACATTGTTGGAGTTATTCCCAATCTTGGTAGCATTGGAGCTTTGGGCAGAAGATTTGAAGGATAGGGCAATTAAGTTCTTTTCTGATAACATGGGAGTGGTCCACGCAGTGAATAACCTGTCATCAGACTCAACCCCAGTAATTGGACTACTAAGACATCTGGTTCTGATTTGTATGAGGTTTAATATATCGTTCAGAGCCCAACATGTACCAGGGGTAGAAAACACTATAGCAGATGCCTTGTCTAGAGAAAAGTGGGATATTTTCTTTAAGTGCGCTCCATATGCGGAAAAATCAGCTTACGCATGCCCTAAAAATTTATGGCAGCTCGTGACCCCCTCTTAGAAGAATTGTGTGAAAGGGCAGTATCCGAAAAGACTCTTTCCAGCTACAAAAGGGCCTGGAAGAGATGGCAGATATTCTGCAGAAGCGGTAAGAGCAATCAAGGCACTAAGGATTTGGTGTCATTTTTAATGGTCCTGTACAGAGAAGGAAAGTCAAGAGCAGGAGCCAGCAACGCATTAGCCGCAATTTCTCATTTTTCCATAGTAAAGGGTAGAGCAGATATCACACATGATCCATTAGTTAGGAAAATAATGAAGGGATGGGCAAGAGTTGAAGGCCCCAGGGTCGATAAGCGAGAACCCATAATTGAATGCAGACTAAAAATGATTCTGAACTCTCTTGAGGAGGTGTGTTCAGACCAATTTGAATGTATTTTGTTTAGAGCAGCCTTCGCTCTGGCTTTCGGAGGAGCATTTAGGATAAGTGAATTGGTCCCCCCATCCAAGAAGGTAACAGATAAAGGTTTAATGTATAGCCAGGTTTTATTACAGGACAGGAAGTTGTTAGTTTACATCAGTAGATCAAAAACAGATCAGTTGGGTAAGGGCAGATGGTTCAGTATAGAAAAAACTTAGAGAATAACATGCCCGGTCAAGGCCTTGCAGGATTACATAGGGATGCGCCCAGCAGGGGGGCACCTTTTGTTAATTCACAGGGACTTATCCCCCATGTCAGCATTTCAATTTAGGCAAGTGCTCAAAAAGGCAGTCATTGCGAACGGATGGGATCCTAAAAAATTTGGATCACATTCATTCAGGATAGGGGCAGCAACAGAAGCAGCAATGAGGGGAGAAACAGAGGATAGGATAAAAGGGATTGGGAGGTGGAAATCAAAAGCATACAAAAAATACATACGCCCCATAAATGTAACACAGTAGTAATCCTACAATTTTTAACCTACCCCCCCCCCCTTTTTTCTTTGGTTTGTTGCTGCAGGGGGAAAAGCTACCTGCAACATTTTGATCATAGGCCACTCCTTTATTTTTTGGGCAAGACAGCATGCAGCAGGCAAGCAGTTGGGGTTACCGGAGGAACACATGAAGATTACATGGCAGGGGTGGAGAGGCATGAAGTGGGAACAAATGAGAGGCCGGTTGTATAGTTCAATACAGAAGTTCAAGTTCATAAACCTGGTGATAGTACATGCTGGGGGAAATGACGTTACGTCAATCAAAACCCCAGCGTTGATAGAAAGCATGAGAAAGGACTTGGAGGATTTAATGTCCAGCAACAAGATAGGGGGAGTGGCTTGGTCAGACATCATACAGAGAGGAGAATGGCGAGGAGCAGTTCCCCCCCAGGGCATTGAAAGAGCCAGGAAAAAAAGTAAACCGGGCCATGCACAAGATCATGTGTTCCTCAGGTAACGGGGTAATTAGACATGACAATATAAGGTACCGACAAACACAGCTTTTTAGAAAGGATAAAGTACATTTGACAGAGGAAGGTTTGGATTTGTTCTGGGCAAACTTCAGGAATTATATAGAAGAATGGTGGAGGTCGCAGGAGGTCTAGGTGGGCCATGGAAAAGGATAGGTGGCACCCTTCCCTTCTTTTCCATTGGGTGGCATCAGTGCGGCTCCAGGAAGATGGATGGTTTTTTCAGTGAAGTGCAGGCCTACCCTCGGAAAGTCGCGAGTGTGGAGCAGACTTTGACTGCACGGTCTTGTCTGTGTCATGCGAGAGGCTGGGTTAGCGCCATTATTGCACATGATAGGGAGCAGGGGGATGGGCTACTGGTTGGTCAACAGCGGGCGCTCTGCCCCATGATCCCTGCTCTCTAAAATAACTGTTTGGTACGGTGTGGGCACCAGGCCCACGTTCTTGGCGATTATAGGAGCCGCAGCTGGTGGTCAGGGTGTACCTAGTCCTTGGCACATATATATATAACTTTGTTAATAAAATACGTGACCTCCACAGATTTTGCCACCTTAAGAAGTCTCCGTGTCGTTATTCAGGTTTTTATTCAGGTTGGTGGTAAGCACAACGGAAGGGGGTAGGGGGATCCTTAGCCTAATACATTTTAAAAATCATGCTAAATGTGAGATCCACCCACAAACATTCCAATACATACAAAAGTGCCTGAAAGCCAAACCAAGATTTTCTGTTGTGAACATCTGCTGCCTTTTGTAACTTTATCCCTTTACATCAGGAGCAGTGAGTGGTGAATGGGGGTTATTGGTGGCACAAACTCGAGTGGGGTGGGCTTAGTTGGTGTTGTGCGGGGCTAGGGGGCTGGTGGCGGCACACCAAAGAAATAGCAGCTTGATCAATTTAGCATGTGCATTGATAAAATATGTGCAATATTTATTTGGTGCAACAGAGAAATCAATCTGGCTTTTGTTAAAGGATCTTTTAATAAAAAATGTTGGTGCCACCACTACTAATAAACTAAAGTAGGAGACCTACCATATTAAACACTGCATTTCAGAAGTGTCACTCAACTGTGAGTGGATAGCTCCATCTATTGGATACATGTTGTATAACTGCATCTATACGTAGTATAGGTGAAGCCACATTTTACTGCTGCAGCCCAGCTTGTCCCATCAAGATCTACCAATCCACTGCCAATAAATTATAAGAAAAACATTTGCAATAAAAAAAATACAGATGTCCTCAGATGAAGGTTGGCATGCAGATTACAATCCTCTTTCTGGTCATCCCTCTTTCTCTATTGTCAGATAAAATCAGCCCTTACATGCTGCAAATCTGCATCTCCTAGGTTTAAACACTATATACTATTCATTTACAGGCATTCAAAATAGGGATTTAAAGAATGCATCATTTTTGGATTTGGCCACTGCCAAAGGGTTTGAACATACACTTAATCAACTGTACAATAAATGGTAACATGGTATAATATATATATTAAATGCCAGGAATCAAATATTATCACCATGATGACAAGTGGTTAGCTGATGTCTCTGCAAGACCTGTATAATGAATCCCATCTTGTGTGTCATGTTATAGAGGTGCCTGAGCCTTGTAAATTCACTTCAGTTATAGGAGACACTTTTCAATATATGCCAATTTGCTGTGACACAAGCAATTACACTTGCAGTTAGGCAGGTTTCACTTTTACAAAAGGTTGCACTTGAATGATACTATGTAAATTGTTATGTAGGGGCTTGGCAAAAGCTTTTATTCCAGTGGCAGAACTACTGGGAGTAACAGGGGGTAAGATTGGACCAGTGCCTGCACTCCAGATCATGCTCCGATGTAGCCTGTATGAAGATCGCTTAGGGAAGGGGCCCTACTGCATGGCCCGCACCCAGGCCCACTGCCTGCTAGTTATGTTACTGTTTTAGCATTGGGTAATACAGCTTAAACATTCATTTAAAATCATTGTGTAGCCCGGGTTTTCTAGAAATCATAGCATCATAGTGTTTCAGACACTCTGAATTCTGAGGCCTATAAACCTCGGGAGAAATTAGGGTATGAGGTAAAATATACTACGGGGCTGCAGAAGCTTCTGTATCTTGAATTAGGATTAGCTGGTGGCTAAAGACCTGTGGAGGAGTTGAAACTGTCCCTCTTCCTCCAATATGAAGTATGAACTATATTGACCTATAGGCCTCCCAGACCTATCTGCTATCTAATAAAAAAACAGTTTCTTTCTAGAAGTTATTATTCCCATTGCTACATATACATCACACTATGGGGCAAATTCACTAAGCGCCGAACGCTAGCGTCAATTCGCTAGCGTTGGGCATTTTCGTTACTTCGCAAATTCACTAATGAACGCTGGTGTAGATTCGCTAGTGTTACTTTGCACCCTTACGCCTGGCGAATTTTCGGTACGGACGTAACAACGCAAATTCACTAACGCGCGCAGTGTACTGAACGCTACCTTTTACGCTAGACTTCCTTCGCCACCTCAGACCAGGCGAAGCGCAATAGAGTAGATAGGGATTGCTTCAAAAAAAGTCAAAATTTTTTCTAAGTCCCAAAAAACGCTGGCGTGTTTTCTACATTATGGGTGATAGGCTGAAAAAGATCGAAATTTTTTTTAGGGCTCCCCTCCTTCCCCCCTACATTTCCTGACTCATGGCAACTTAACTAGACAGTGGGCACATGTGTAGGGCAAAATAAAATTTTTATTTGATGTTTTGAAGGTTTTCTAGGCATTTGTAGTGCTGATACGTATTCCTCCATTGAAATTTAAATTTGGCGCCGTATGCAAATTAACCTTCGCTAGCGCAACTTCGCTTCACTTAGCGAATCAACGCTAGCGCAACTTCGCAACCTTACGCTACCCCTGTGCGTAACTTCGGATTTTAGTGAATTTGCGGAGCGCTGGCGAAACTACGCCTGGCGAAGTGCGGCGAAGCGCGGCGAAGTTGCGCCTGGCGCAACTACGAATATTAGTGAATTTGCCCCTATGGGTCTACCTAAAGTGACTTTACTGACTGTTCCTTTGGTTTATGCATTGTTCTTCAAATAATTTTTGCTTATTTATTAATACAATGTTTAATTACCCTAAAAGACAAAAAAGAACATCTCCAAAATCAGATGATACATTGTATGATGCATCTCCCAAGCCAATGTCGGGCTGGCCCACAGGGATACCAGGAAAACTCCCGGTGGGCCCAAGTGTCAGTGGGCTCTCTTTCTTCTAACCATTTAGTCTATTTCAAGGTCATTCCCTATTTCTTTATGGGAAAAATACTAATATACTGCATAATAATGCAAGAATATAGTTAGCAGATATAAAAGCCTAGGAGAAAAAAGAGGTTGAGTAAGGAGAGGAGGAATAATAGTTTGTAAAGTGGGTCCATGGTCTTAGGTTTTCTGGTGGACCCCTGGCATCCCAGTCCGACACTGTCCCAAGCCAACACACTGGAGAACAGAAAGTAACACCTTTGTTCAAGAGCTCAAAGATTCATGGAGTTCCATATTGACCAATAGGGATGTCGCGGACTGTTCGCCCGCAAACTAATTCGCGCGAACATCGACCGTTCGCGTCCGCCGAATGTTCGCGAACGTTGCGCAACGTTCGCCAATTTGGGTTCGCCTTAGCTGGCGCTTTTTTTTGCCATTTCTCCCCCAGACCAGCAGATACATGGCAGCCAATCAGGAAGCTCTCCCTCCTGGACCACCCCCACACCCCCTGGACCACTCCCCTTCCATATATAAACTGAAGCCCTGCAGCGTTTTTTCATTCTGCCTGTGTGTGCTTGGAAGAGCTAGTGTAGGGAGAGAGCTGTTAGTGATTTGAGGGACAGTTGATTCCGTGTCCGTAAACACCACCTGAGTGATGTTTTTCAAGCAGCAATAATATATTCCGTATCCACTACTGTATACGTTGACCTTGCAGGCATTGTTTGCCCAGTCTTTAACCAAGTGCCACCTAGCTGTGTGAGCTTTTTCACATTCCGTGTCCAGAAACACCACCTGAGTGACGTAGTGTGATTTCTGCCCTTTACAGCACAAAACGCAGCGCTGTGTCAACAATGTATTTTTCAGAAACATTTTTGCCCTTGATCCCCCTCTGGCATGCCACTGTCCAGGTCGTTGCACCCTTTAAACAACTTTAAAATCATTTTTCTGGCCAGAAATGTCTTTTCTAGCTTTTAAAATTCGCCTTCCCATTGAAGTCTATGGGGTTCGCAACGTTCGCGAACCGTTCGCATTTTTGTCCGGACGTTCGCGAAAATGTTCGCGAACATTTTTTCCGACGTTCGCTACATCCCTATTGACCAAGGGGTAAACAATAAAAGACCGGACTTGGACGAGAGGGTGAAGAACTTAAATAGGATATAATGGGTGAAGAAGCAATACAAACTGGCAATGCCGGCCTTAGGCCAATTAGGCCCAGCACCCATGGGAGCCCTGTAACAGGCCAGCATTGGAGATAAGCACATACAGCTGCCCAGCCTGCCTCCAGCTCTGTTCCCCTACATTGTTTTAAATATATATATATATTTTATATAAAAATATGCATCTATAAAATGTTATGTGGGCCTTTCCCATGGGTAACCTGTGTTCATAACAATGTGGTTGTTTCTGGTGGAACTATAACTTGCTCTTCTAATGACTGGACAGTATTTTCCTGACAGACATGCAGGAAAGAGACCCATTTTACGACAGCTGTTGGATTGTGTTGTCTGGTTGTAGTCATTGTGCATATCTCCCTCTTGCTGGTTAGACAGTGGCCACTATATAGTTTCTTGTATCTTGGGTGTTATGTATATAATGTGATTACTACTGTCCACCAATAATATGATGGTGATGACATTACCCATATAACTGCCAGATGCCAAATTTCTAGCACTCTGGTAGAGTGATTTATGTTGCCACCTGTGAGAGAGTGATAGAGTTGCCACCTGTCTGGATTTCACCCGGACAGCCCAGTATTTGGAAGGGTTGACCAAATTAGGAAATCCAGACAGGACATTGAAGTGAATGACATGGCAATCAGCCACGTCTTCAGTCCCACCCCTGATGTCCCTACGTCACCCACCCCACCCCTGATGTCACTGACCTGCGCCTCCTACGTCGCCAACCTGCCCCCTGCCTGTTTTCGTACAAAAAAAAGGTGGCAACCCTAGCCTCATATGATAAAGAATACCTGTAAATTCAACTTTTAATCCATTTGACTCCATTTCAATCCAAGTGAATGTAGGGAAGTTGCAGCACAAAGGCTTATTGCTGACAGGGTGAGAACTGCACAGAATAAAGTAGCACGGGTGCAGAAGTTATCTGTAACAGAACACTTTTTTCTAATCTACCTTCTCTTTTTTTAAACTAACAGTCTTTCCTCTTTTATACTGCTGTATTTTGGGGCAGTAAACATAAAATTCTGGAACATTACACACAAAGTGGGCACTGCATTTATACTGCTACTCCAGGGTATGTTTTTTACTATGTATAATGTGCCAGTAACTACTGTTTCATACTGCATTTAGTATGTTTGGTTTGTCATTGCACATAGCTTGGGGGCAGATAGTGCCATGAAATGTCAACAAGTGGGAGGTCCCTGGTTTAAATCTCAGAAGAGCCAACCTCACAGGTAGTAAGCAATCCTGAGCCAAGACCTCCAAAATGTTTTGTTTTTTACGTTGCAATATTATTGCAGATTCCAAGGAAATCTGCATATGTAATCGGTAAAGTATTAAGCAAATATACTACAACTCTCTATATGGTTCAGTATAATTAAAGTATTTTTAGCAGCATTATAATGAGCTGTTAGTCCTTCCCAGGAGTAAATTGCATGAATAACAGTGGCATGTTTACGTATGTTGCTCATTGGAATAAATTGTGCTTATAACTGAGTTTCTGTGTAGGACTTATGAGCAGTTTGTAACAGAGACAGTTCCATGTATTTATGGGTCATTACAAGTAGTGTTGACAAACCTCATGCCATCATCCCTTTGAAAGTGTTCCCATTTTATGTTTTGTGATCTGATGCATGATAAAACTAGAACAACTGTCATCTGAACTACAACTGTCATTACAAAATATCTCATCTTCACTGGTACAATTAGCAAAGTTTGCAGCCTGCATTGGTCAGTGTAATTGCAGAGCATGCTGACTTCCTAGTGTTAAGCTGGCCATAGACGCAAAGATCCGATCGTACGAATCAACGTACGATCGGACTTTCCCATCTCCCGACCCTCCACTAACCATTCAGATCAAATAAGAACAGATCAGCCAATGTTCTGCCCCTGACAGCAATCGTATGATACTTATGTCTCACAACACTAGTGACAGTCTCCCTCTGAAAATCGTATGATCGCCAATACACGCAGAGATATTATCGGCAGGCGACAGAAATTTTCTAACCTGTCCGATCGACCAAACGACCGATCTCCGCCGGACGAAAAATGTCGGGACTCTCCACACATGGTCCGAAAATCGTACGAATCCACGATTCGTACGATCGGATCTTTGCGTCTATGGCCAGCTTAAGTGAGTACATAGTTACATAGTTTAATAGTTGCATAGTTAAATCGGGTTGAAAAAAGACAAAGTCCATCAAGTCCAACCCCTCCAAATGAAAACCCAGCATCCATACACACCCCCCTCCCTACTTTCAAATAAATTTTATATACTCATATCTATACTAACTAAAGAGTTTAGTATCACAATAGCCTTTGATATTTTGTCTTTCCAAGAAATCATCCAAGCCATTCTTAAAGGCATTAACTGAATCAGCATCACAACATCACCCGGAAGTGCATTCCACAACCTCACTGTCCTCACTGTGAAGAAACACCTACGTTGCTTCAAATTAAAGTTATTTTCCTCTGAAGTCAGGAATTTCGGGTGTGTTAATTAAAAACAAGGAAAAGTGTCATACCTGAAAAATCAGGTCATGAGGTGACATAGAAATTTATCAGCATCCCTCTACATCAAGTGCAATACAGCAGCGTTCCTCTGATACTGCCAGCCCCCTGATTTATGAGATTATCAGCTGTTCCTCATCCCAACATTAGTTTAATGAATAGGGCTTGTGCTTTGCATACTTTTTGCATAAGTTTTAAAGTAGCAAATACACGTATATATGAGCTACAATTGTTATTTCCTGCTCTTAACTGAGCAAGGTCTGAAAATAAACATTTGGGGGCAAATTCATTAACCAGCGAAAATTCGCCAGCGTTACGTAATTTTGCCACTTCGCCAATTTACTAAAAGTGTCCCTGGTGAAAATGCGCTTGCGAAGTAGATAGACTAGCGCAACTTCGCAGCCTAACGCCAGATGAAGTTGCACTCTGGCGAAGGTGCAAAACTACGCAAATTTACTAAGTTTTTTTTTTCTGAACGTCAGACCAGGCGAAGTGCAATAAAGTAAAAAAAAAGTTGAAAACGCTGGCCTTTTTTTTATACTTTTTATAGGGTGATAGGCTGAAAAAGATCCTCCTTCCCCCCTACTTTTGTTATCATATGGCACCTAAACTATACTGTGGGCACATGTGTAGGGCATAAGAACACCTCTATATAATTTTATTAAGTTTCCCTGGGCTTGTGTAGTGTTATTTATTTGCTGCAGCATACACGTCCATTCATACTTCTATTTCGCGCTGTATGCATATTAGACTTTGTTAGCGCAACTACAACCGCTGATCGTAACATCGCTAGCGCAACTTCGCAAATGATCAGTAACTTGTGCGCATCTTCGGATCTTCGTGAATTTGCACAGCCCTGGCGAATCTACGCCTGCCGAACTGCGGTGGAGACAATGCTGGCGTAACTTCGGCGGTAAGTAAATTTGCCCCATGGTCACATGTTCATTGCAAAGCAATTTGTTTTAAATTTTATCTTTTTTGTTAATTGTTTTTTTTTTTTATACTTGGTTACAATGTTAAAGGGGTTGTTCACCTTTGAGATAAATTTTAGTATGATGTAGAGAGTGATATGCTGAGACAATTTGCAATTTGTTTTCAATTTTTTATTATTGGAGGTTTTTGAGTTATTTAGCTTTTTATCTTAAGCAATCTGGTAACTAGGGTCCAAATTACCCTAGCAACCATGCTTTGCTTTGAATAAGAGACTGAAATGTGAATAGGAGAGGGCCTGAATAGGAGGATCAGCAATAAAAAAATAAAAAATAACAATACATTAGTAGCCTTACAGAGCATTTGATTTTAGAAGGGGTCAGTGACGCCCATTTGAAAGCTGCAAAGAGTCAGAAGAAAAACGCCAATAACTATAAAACTGTAAAAAATAAATAATGAAAACCAATTGAAAAGTTGCTTAGAATTGGCCATTCTATAACATAATAAAAATGACCTTAAAGGTGAACCACCCCTTTAACTGCTATGGTAAAAAAAAATTACCAGATAATTAAGAGCAAAAAAACATTAATTGTTCTCCATGGGTTACTGCCCAAGTGCACATTTGCCCAGTTATTATAAATATAAATGTGTACATTTTAATTCCCAATGTGTTTTTGGTTGCTTTGGTGACCCCTACAACCTTATAGTGTTTGCATTTGCAGACTGGAAATATAAAACCCTATAAAAATAATATACTAGGGCCTTTATGAAGTGTTCCTTGATAAATGTAACTGATACTTGAAACATGTAGGAGCCTATTTATGAAGCCTCAATTTTTTCTGGATCGAGATTTTTAGAGGGAAAAAACCCTACATTTTCTAGAGATTTATTATACCCCAAAATTGCTAAAAAACTGAATCTGAAAAAACTCCAGATAAAACCTGTCATCTGCGCTGGGTTTTGTACAATAATCTGAAAAGGCCTGAGTTTTCAGACGACAGCTTGAAACAATTGTATGATTCGAACATCAAATTAAAAGTCGTACGATTCTATTTGTTGCACGATTTTATCTGGACTTTTTTAGCTGTTTTCTTGATAAATGAGTTAAATTAGTTGGGATATATTCAAGTTTTAGTAAATACCCTCGTAGTGTTGCACTGTTAATGAATATCAATTTCAGCTGAATTCTTCTACTTACTCCATTTTCATTATTTCTTGTTAATATAAATAAGACCAACTGAAAAATTGCTTAAAAAAGGTCTATCCAAAAAGTAATTTAAAAGTGAACTTCCCCTTTAATATAATATTAAAGGCACAGTAGGCATAGAGATCATTTACACACTAACCTGCCCTGTTACATTCATTTAAAGTGAATTATGAGTTTGTTCCTAACCTGTTTGCCTGCATTCATGATTAATGCTTATAATTTTCTTCTTCGGATCACATAATGAGCCACCCACAATACCCTGGATAACAGTGCTAATTATAGCTAAAACAAAGCTTACTTTTTTTATGAAAGAGTATATGGTAACAAAATTTAGTGTTGCTTCATTTTCCTTGGTTTTAGCCACAACAGAGGAATAAAATCATAGCGATCAATTGTACTTTTGCTTCCTAAATGGAAAACTTTACACCATATGGCCAAGCGTATTATGGCTCCTGTCTGCCGGAAATCTTATTCCAAAGCCAAGGGTATTTATATAAATTTGGTCCTCCCTTTGCTGCTAAAACAGGCTTTTCCCTCTAATCTTCTGGACAAGTTTTACACTCGATGCTGGAATATTGTTGGCTGTACCTTACATGTAAGGCAATGAGTCCTGGATCCCATTAACATTTAGATTCATCCTGTAGATGTTCAGTTGGGTGGAAATCAGGGCATTGTGCAGGCCAGTCATCGTGTACTTCCATTTCTGCAAACCAATTCTTCAGAAAAAGGGCCTTCCCCAAACTGCCACAAAGTACAAAGTACAGAATTGTCATGAATGCCTGTGTATGATGCAGTTGCACCTGTCTCCAGAAGTGATGGGTAGGGATGTCGCGGACTGTTCGCCCGCGAACTAATTCGCGCGAACATCGACTATTCGCGTTCGGCGAATGTTCGCGAACGTCGCGCGACGTTCGCCAATTTGGGTTCGCCTTAGCTGGCGCTTATTTTTGCCCTCTCACCCCAGACCAGCAGATACATGGCAGCCAATCAGGAAGCTCTCCCTCCTGGACCACCCCCACACCCCCTGGACCACTCCCCTTCCATATATAAACTGAAGCCTTGCAGCGTTTTTTCATTCTGCCTGTGTGTGCTTGGAAGAGCTAGTGTAGGGAGAGAGCTGTTAGTGATTTGAGGGACAGTTGATAGTAACTTTGCTGGCTAGTAATCTACTTGATACTGCTCTGTATTGTAGGGACAGAACTCTGCAGGGATTTGAGGGACATTTTAGGTTAGGTAGCTTTGCTGGCTAGTAATCTACCTTCTACTGCAGTGCTCTGTATGTAGCTGCTGTGGGCAGCTGTCTGTCCTGCTGCTGATCTCTCATCTGCATCTGTTCTTCAAACAACTGCCACCTAGCTGTCTAAATATCAATAATAATACCGTCTCCAGAAACACCACCCGAGTGACGTTTTTCAAGCAGCAATAATATATTCCGTATCCAACGGCTGTAGTGTATACGTTGACCTTGCAGGCATTATTTGCCCAGTCTTTAACCAAGTGCCACCTAGCTGTGTGAGCTTTTTCACATTCCGTGTCCAGAAACATCACCTGAGTGACGTAGTGTGATTTCTGCCCTTTACAGCACAAAACGCAGCGCTGTGTCAACAATGGATTTTTCAGATACATTTTTGCCCTTGATCCCCCTCTGGCATGCCACTGTCCAGGTCGTTGCACCCTTTAAACAACTTTAAAATCATTTTTCTGGCCAGAAATGTCTTTTCTAGCTTTTAAAATTCGCCTTCCCATTGAAGTCTATGGGGTTCGCGACGTTCGCGAACTATTCGCATGTTTTGTCGCAAGTTCGCGAATATGTTCGCGAACATTTTTTCCGCCGTTCGCTACATCCCTAGTGATGGGTATGGCTTAAATAGACACTTCCA
This sequence comes from Xenopus laevis, assembly GCF_017654675.1. Classification (NCBI taxonomy): domain Eukaryota; kingdom Metazoa; phylum Chordata; class Amphibia; order Anura; family Pipidae; genus Xenopus; species Xenopus laevis. The sequence continues at coordinate 83,124,457 of NC_054383.1, forward strand.
GTAAATAAAAGGCATGTCCACATTCTTTTGACCATATAGTGGGTTTCCAGTTGGCCAAGTGAGTTTGTTGCTGTGAAAAATTATTGTAGCTATGCTTGTCAGTGATGGGAATAAGTCAGTATGAAAGTATGACATTGTGTGTTGTGTTTTATTTTGAAGGTGTGTGCCATGTGCCAAGCCAGCTGTAACTTCCCCTTATAATTAGCATCCAGGCTTACTGACGTTCCACTTGGAAAGGAGAGGCTGGAGCACAAATTGATTACATAATAGAAAAGCAGTACACAGTAGAAAGCAATTCTATAACATCATTATTTCCATTGTAGTATATAAAAATAATTTATATGAAATGTGAATGTTTATTGTCTCCAAATTTCTTTAAAAAATATATTATTTTGCCCACAAAACACATTGCTGTAGCTGTAAAAAATGAGAAAACCTGAACATTTTTCACTGACAGTTAGCTCTTTGAAAGTTACCAGTTGTATATACTGGCTTTTATTTTAAGTGTCTGCCCATGAACACTTCTACCTAGAGTCATCATCACGGCCAAGGGAATAAGTCTTCTCTTTGAACATGGGACCGATATAGCGGATAGAAAACTTTTTCCGGCTGTTAATGACCCCATTTTTATGGTGCTGGAACAAGTAGTATTTGCTGCATGGCCCAATGCCTCAATGACCATCTGCACTGGATGCTTCCCCACCCCATTGGTCTCATTGAACCCTGCCTCTTCTATTTTCCCTCCCCACTAATCCCTACCCTGCTTGATGCATGTTCATAAAGGGGGATGTGTGTATTTATGTATACTGTTGGGCTTCTGGACTATTTCATTTAAAACCAGACCCATAGTCTTCATGGTTATCATTTAGATGTGTGCGCATTGTTTTCTTTGCAGCCATGCAATATGTTTCAAGTTAAAATACAGGTATCTCATGAAATATACCTAATTGCTTCTTTAGCAAATGCTAAGCCTCTTAAGTTAAATAAATGTGTTGAAAACCCACATTATTGCATAGATTTGCTTGTAGCCCTTCATGAAGTAATGTTGCTATATAAAGGCCGGGGCTAAGCATACACTGCATGATGTAATTATTTAATGCTGACAACATATCAAAATCCATTTGTTGTGTCAATGATTTGCAATTATTTCCAATGCATGCTGCAAATCTCCTTGGTCACTAATGCAGTCTGTAGAATGTACGTAACTGTAATTAATGTCTTTTAACATACAATATTACAAAAATCACCCTTCAAAAACATATGTATGATTTGGAAACATTACAAGTAGATATGCAGGGCTGCAGAGAGTGGGCAGGGGACAAATCAGCAAGCATGACACTAGCCTTTTGTAACAGGTGGATGGCTCAGGGTCTGCCTTAACCTTTCTTGAGTTACTATATACTGGTTCCAGAACCAGGGCAATACTCCAACTACCAGCAACTCCCAGTAGGCACAATATAATTTCAGTTGGGGCCTCCGTTTATGGTATGGAGGAAGGAATTACCACTGTGGTATAAGCACACAGTATTCACTCTTGATTTGGGCACCGGTGGTTCTTTAAAAACAGCCAAACAATTTATTGAACTGGTGGTACACTTCTCAATGGTCAATTACATATTCAAGGTGCATGCTCAGATGATACACTCCATGAACAAGTAGTGGCAGCAGGTGATTTACACAAATATATTACTCACGGATACTGTCTGGTCCTTAGTCAGCTTTCTGAATTTTGGTGCAGGCCTGGATTTGTGGCATCTGGGAAATCTGGCCCTGCTTTGGTGCATAATCCCCATTGAAGGTGAATCTCACAGCTGTTCTTACGCTCAAAGGATCTCTCTATCCCTGAGCCTGACCACTTGAGCCCCTAACCTGGCGGCCTTGTCACCACAGGGTGTTAACTCTTCATGAAACTCCTCATTGGAGCCTCGGCTGCTCACTAACTTTCCTGAACCTATATGTAACTCCTATAGTGACCTATTACAATTTCTGACCTGACACTTGCTTGCTCCTATACTGAGGTCTACCTCCACCTCAGGCCCTCCCAGCCACACACCATCTCCTCCAGCAAGTGGGTGCAGAACGCATGGAAGCATCCCTTTTTTTAAACTGGAAAAATGACCCAGCCAAGCTGGCTAAAACATTCCCTGGGACAAAGGAAAACCTTTACATTCCTACACTTATATAGTTATACCACTTTAATACAAAAAAGGGTAGCATAAGGTTTACCATACCCTGCTTGATGCATGCTCATAAAGGGGAATGTGGGTATTAAACTATACTGTTTGGCTTCTAGACTTTTCCTTTTACAGTGCAGTTTGGAACCTGTAATATGAAATTAAGTATGTTGCTAAAAAGCTATGGTGCATGTGGTCTGTATATGAATATGATTTTAACTTGATGATCTGACAGCCTTACTACCCCAATCAGGGTCGACTGGGGGTTGACCCTTCTTCTCATCAGTAACATCTCTATCCGATCTTTTTAATTCGGCTCCACTCTGTTGCATTATATTCAGAGGCCCACAGCACTGTCTACTGCTTAACCCATTCACTGCCACTGGCAACTGCTCGACTGCCACCTGTGCAACAAACATCCTGATGGCCTGATTCTGATTGTGCAACCTGTCTGACCCCTGCACCCATGCCTCACCTAATAGAATGCTCATGCGGGAGGAGGGACTCCAGGCGAGACAGGTTATGTGGTTGGCTGCCTCCTGCCTGAAATATAGAATTCATGTGCAGGCACAGTGTGGACAGTCCCTAGCAGCAGAGCAGGGTCCTCAGCAGCCCAGCTCCAAAGAGGAATGGCAGGCAGCTATGGGCAGAAGCGGAAGTTACTGAAGCGGGCAGCAGGCTGTGGCGGGCCCAATGCCAATCACTTACTATTGTAATTTAATGGGGTCCAGGCCCCCACCACCTGCATATGTGTCAAATGTAATTATCTTATTATGCCCTACAAAATTAACTAAATGAAGGGCCTAGGGGCCCACCGAGGCTGGGGCCCACCGGGTTTTTCCAGAGGCCCCGGCAGGCCAGTCCGACCCTGACCCCAATAATATTTCAATACAAGTATGGGACCTGTATTTCAGAATGCTCAGGACCTGGGGGTTTCCAGATAAGGGGGTTTTCCGTCACTTGGCTCTCCATACCTTAAGTCTACCTAAAAAACCTTTAAACATTTAACCCAATAAGATTGTTTTACCTCCAATAAGAATGAATTATATCTCAGTTAGGATCAAGTACAAGGTACTGTTTTATTATTACACAGAGGAAAAAGAAAATCATTTTAAAGGTGAAGGAAAGGCCAATTTAACTGAGGGTGCCAAAAGTTAGGTACTTCTTTTTCCTCTGTAATAATAAAACAGTACCTTGTACTTGATCCTAACTAAGATATAATTCATTCTTATTGGAGGTAAAACAATCTTATTTTTTCCTTCTCCTTTAAAACCTTTGAATTATTTGATTAAAATGAAAATAAAAATGAGGGTATTACACTAATACATTATTCAATATTTCAAAAAATGATACATGCACTTATACAAATATTCTGGTGGATTTAATATTAGATCATTCTACCTACTATACTGTAATTATGCAACAGTGCTCCACTTTAGGAAACTAGCCCTTAATCTGGCTATTACTCTTTTGGATTGTTGTGTAGCCCTCTTTGAAGTTAACTATGCTGATAAGGACTATAATAATACTTCTTTTAATTGGAAGAACTTTAGATCACTACTGAATTAGTCAATTGTTTTGGTGATAGTGCTCTTTGAAAGTTGAGCCATGTAATCTGTAGTTTAAATATAGGATACGAGAATACAGGGATTAGATTACTAATGAACCACAGTGATATTGTCAGAACATTGCAAATGTATCACATTCAGCAGAATATTTATTATTTCTGATTCTGAGGCCAAAACATTTATATACTGAACTGTAGTTTAGTGCCCAGAACAATGGCGCCATTCTCCATGTAACAGGTCACCTCCCGCTGATCAGATCGAAGCCACTAAGTAGCTCTGTACTGCCTGCTGCTGGGGCTGATGTAGAAATATACTGGGCCGCAGCCCGGCCTCCTCATGCAGTCAGATAATCTGAAATCCTCACGAGGAAACTTTGGGCGACTTCAGAAATCCATTAGATCTCCCCGTGTGCCACCACCCTAAAGGTTGGACTTAATGACCCGGTGTTTTGTTCCAACTCAGTAATTACTGTTCATAATGACTCATTATGTATTGCACGCAACAAAAAAGGAGTAAAGATGTGCAGCTGTTTATATATCTTATTTTATAAATAATAAAGTTTTCATGGATTAACCAACCAGGAGTGGGGTTTACTGCTTTGAGGGTGAACATTAAGCTAGATCAGAATGAAACCTTTCTACTTATCTACAAAGAACATGTAATGTTATGCAGGTTTTGGAAACAACTGATTGAAATCAATTGTTGTGCTTGCGATGGGTATAATTTCAGTTTCTTTTCTCATAAACATTCCATGATCACATGCCCCAGTAGAGCTTACAAACTCACGTTTAAACACTCACTTTTCAGGAGTCAATTGACCTGTCTGTATGGTTTTGAAAGAGGGAAAACATGCAAGGTGTATAAAGGAGTATAAAGTTATATGTATCCCCCAGAGACCTGATTTTAACAAATCCAGAATCTCAGGCATAAATCAAGAAATCTTTCAGGTTTGTTAAAGGGGTGGTTCATCTTTAAGTTAGTTATGTTAAAGAATGGCCAATTTTAAGCAAATTTTCATTTGGTCTTCATTATTTATTTGTTATAGTTTTTTAATAATTTGCTTTATTCTTCTGGATCTTTCCAGTTTAAAATGGGGGTCACTGACCCTATCAAAACACAAATGCTCTGTAAGGCTAGAAATGTGTTGTTATTGCTACTTTTAATTACTCATCTTTGTATTCAGGCCCTCTGCTGTTTATATTCCAGTCTCTTATTCAAATTAAAGCATGGTTGCTAGGGTAATTTGAACCCAAACAGATTGCAGAAATTGCAAACTGGAGAGCTGTTGAATAAAAATCGAAATAACTCAAAAACTACTACTATTAATAAATAATGAAAACCAATTGCAAATTGTCTTAGAATAACACTGTCTACATCATACCAAAAGTTAACTCAAAGGTGAACAATCCCTTTAATGTTACACCTCTATCCTCTCTCAAATCTGGATTCAACTGCCTGAAAGTTAAAAGAAAAAAAAAAGTATGTTGGCACTTGTGTATATGACTGATTGCTGTTTCATCATTTTTCTGGGCTTTTTGCCATCCATTTTTTTTTTTATTTGTATTGTGTTTTTAATTAAATTGTTGTATGTTTGTTTGGTTAGCATTCATTGAAACTAGTCATGAGCAAAATCATTTGCCATGTTTGAACATTTTTTATTATTATTAATAGGTACCTTTTTGTTATTCTAATGGAGGAGAATTCAAGTATGTTCTCAATTAATGTCTGTCCCCTCACTTTTTATATATTTATGCCTTGGCAGTCAAACTACAGCTTTGGTTTTAGAGGACCACTGCATTAATTAAACCATACATTAAAAAACAATGGTGCTCATTTGTTAACATGGCCATGGAAGACAGGTAGAAGTGCGCACGCATAGACATATATGCACTTTACACCTACCATTGACCAGACATAAACAACAGGGTTCCATATACATAATGCACCAGTTTGTGCCTCTGCAAAATATGCCAATGGTCTGCTTATTTCATCTGGGGTGCAAATTGCAAGCAATTGTGTACTGTTTGCTAACTGGCTTGAATTCTATGTTGATTGTGCCAGGAATAAGTATTCCTGAAAAACAATAACTGCGTTGTGAGAAAAACGAATAGAGAGCTGTGCTGATTGTTTGCACTTTGCACACTCCCGTAAATAAGACACTTTCATTGTATTTATTAACATTGGAGACATGCCCATAGCAACCAATCGGCAACTCAATTGTCACCTAGTTAGAAAACAAAAGCAAAGATCTGATTGGTCATCTGTGACGTTTGTCTAAAATGTTAATAAATAAATCCCCTTTGTGTCTTGTGTGCCATTTTTCAAACGTATGCATTGTGATGCCCATCTCATTCCACATCAGACTCAATGCACTGTATTTTGTGGTCCGTTTACATCTCCAGGATAGCTCTGCTCTCACTTTTTTTTAGCATATGACTTACTTGATACTCTAGATACACATTAGAGCTACAACTATATGTTGATTTTCTAATTTCAGTAAATTTTCATCAAGGTTTACCCCGAGATCAACCTTCAAAATTTTCTTTTTAGACCTTTCTCTGATTGGTGCAGCCCTTTCTCTCTACCTATCAGCACTTCTAGGCAACTCTTGCCATCAGACATTTTGGCCACAAAAAAAAGCAAATAAAAAACAGATAAAACCATAGGGGTCAGTTATAATGCAGTATATAAAGTTTAGGCAAAAGAATGTAGAGGATTTAGAGGTAAGAATGTTTTCGGATTTATCTAGGGATGCACTGAATCCAGGATTCGGTTCAGGATTCGGCCAGGATTCAGCATTTTTCAGCAAGATTCGGCCGAATCCAAATCCTAATTTGCCTATGCAAATTAGGGGCTGGGAGGGAAAACACGTGACTTTTTGTCAGAAAACAAGGAAGTAAATAATGTTTTCCCCTTCCCACCCCTTCGGTTCGGTATTCGGCCGAATCTTTCGCAAAGGATTCGGGGGTTCGGCCGAATCCAAAATAGTGGATTCGGTGCATCCCTAGATTTATCTATTTTCTATCCTAGTGTTAAAGGAGTTGTTCACCTTTCAAACCCATTTTTCAGTTGAGTTGTTTTCAGATTGTTCACCAAAAATAAAAGTGTTTCAATATGGCAGCTCAGTGATCCAGTTGCATTCTGAACTGTTAAAAATTGCTACATTAGTTGATATATTTCTCAGCAACATCTGTGGAATATCAGCAACTCAGGGATTCAGGTCAGCAGGGCCAAAGATAAGAAATGTAACAACCCATGTATCAATTTAGAACTTAGACAACCCCCCACCCAGAGCAGCTTTAGAAAGACATAAGAAGGTATTTCCTGTACATGTCCTCCAAAGATGGGAATTACAGCCTGCAGGAGCTGTGGCAATATAAAGCAAGAGGGTTGCCATCGCCAACAAATGGCTAATATTACATTTCATTTTCCTTGTACTTTAAATCAGTGACATTTATTATACACTTGCACATTGTTCATTTTGGGGGTGAAGCAGTACAATTTACATTGGATTATAGGAAATACCCAATAGGGTTGGTTACAGGAAAGGTGTATGTCTCTCAGAATTGTCTATGAGACAGAGCAAATATGGGATAACAGGGTCTGTGTTCACTGAGGCTGGGATTGATGTGCAATCGCCTGTGGGGAAAGGGAAGTTACAGTATGTATGGAATTATAAATAAAACACAGGCACAGAACTGCTTAAAGGGGTGGTTTGCCTAAAATTAGTATATTGTAGAATTGTTAATTCTAAGCAACTTTTCAATTGGATTTTGTTTTATCTTTTATAGTTTTTGAGACTGTCTTCTGACCCTTTCCAGCTTTCAAATGGGGGCCACTGACCCCATCTAAAAAACAAATGCTCTGTAAAAGCAGCATATTTATTGTTCTATAACATACTACTTATTTTAAAGATGAACCACTTCTATAAAGCTCCTGTTTTTTCTGTGAAAAGGTGTCCCTGCTTCTACCATTTGGGTAAATTACCACAGGTATGCAAGATGAATACAAATGCACATGCAATAATATTATAATAATGCTTTATACAGTGCTTCCCAAAGTTTATAAATGGATCACATCCTCGGGAATGGCTTGACATTTCACTCTCAGGGTACAGTGAGGGGCCGCTCACAATAGACATGAATATGAAATGAATGGAATAAAATGTAGCCGTCCTGTTATTTTATGGTTGCCAGCCTTGTTTTGCACATTGCACATTGAGTTCTATTCGGTATATGATCCCATATATGTTGAAGACTGCTGATAGCTATAGTGCAGCATCTGGGGATTCCTTGTTAAGAAAGAGGGCCTCTTGGGCATCACAACAGAAGGTTTTTTTTTTCGCCATCCTCTGGATCAACTAGCAGCTAGGCAGATTATATATAGACTTAAAATGTAGAACTTGATAGATGTGTCTTTTTTCAGCCTAACCTACGATGTTACTATGTTACATCATTTTCAAGGTTTGCAGTAGAAATAGCAGACCAAGCCAAATAAGATGTTTTTTTCGCTATATCCAGGTTCGGCATGCTTTGAAAACCTAATTTGTTAACATAAATATAGATAAAAACCCTTGCAGGATAGAGGACATGATATTCATTCCAGAGCTTCCAAACCCAGAATCTCAATTCTACTCCCTCCTAAATAACCAATATTGCCAAAACTGCTCACGATATACCACACCTTACTCCAGAATTATGGACCGATATTTTGGAAACTCACAGCACAATGTTAATCAGCTGCAAGGACAAAATGATACAGATCAGATATCTACATTGATCATAACTAACCCCACCTAGACTACATCTCCTGAATCCAAATATACCTGATTTAAGCCCCAAATGTAACCACTCACCAGCGAACTACGTCTACATGGTCTGGGGTTGCCGGGATATTCAACATTTTTGGCACCAAGTATAAACCAAAGTAAGTTACCTCTTAGCCCTAATAATTCCAGTGAACCCTGCAACACTTCTACTGAATAAAGTAGAGGAAACAGACTGAACCCAGCAGAAAGGGCACTTTTAGTTACCTATTCATATAAGCAAAGAGATTTATTACATTTATTCAGAAATCTAACCCCCCAAAAAGAGACAGTGGATAGAAATGGTTAACGCATCAATCCCCTTCTACCAGCTAACCTACGCAGGGGATGTCCAAAAAAGTTTAACAAAGTTTGGTTACCATGGATCTCGGAACACTTACCATCACTACTACTTTAAGCTGAACCATAGTCAATAAATAGTCCACTCCTTCACCCACTGGAAAGACAACAGTAGCATCAATAATGTTGGGAAAGTCAGTTTATTGTTATCAGTTAAATACACAAATATGGTTGCTCATTTATATTCCAGGTACCAGGACAGACATATACTAAATGTACAAGGCGCTGAATCAGAGGTATAATGAATGAATACAATTACACTTCTTGCCATGTTTAACATGACACCTTGAATAACCATTGGAATGTCACCGATTCATTGTGTAACCTGAGCATAACTGTGTATTTTTGTTTTTTGTTTTGTTGTGAAAAATAACAAAATTTCAATTAAAAGAAATTGGAAAAAAATATAGTAGACCACTTGCTTTACACAGAGCCATGCATGTCTCCACATACAGTGTTTATATGATGAAAACACAGCTGTATATTAGTAAGATTTTCATACACAAGTCACACTAGTAATTTCATCAGAATATTTTCAATCTGGAGGAGTCTTTTAAATATGCGCAAAACAATGCCATGGTCAAGCAAGAATAACCAGACAACAGAAGCCCTCTATATAACAAGATGTTTCTTTATTGACATCTAGTGGTTTGTACCACAATAACGGTTGTTTACCACAATACAGTATAAAGGCAACAAATGACTGTGGAGACTCTCTTTCATCTGGGATTGTACCTATGGAATGGAGGAAAGCTGATATAATTCCTATATTTAAAACAGGATTACGATCTTAGCCTGGCAATTATAGGCCTGTAAATTTGACATCCCTGGTGGGCAAATTATTTGAAGGCTTGTTACGGGATCACATTCAAAATGTTGTCCTAGTGAGCAGCAATCAGCAGATAAGGTCTTGAGCTGCATTTAAAGATTTGCAGGAGGAGGGGGTTATTCTTCCACTGTACAGAGCACTGGTAAGACCCCATCTAGAATATGTTGTACAGTTTTGGTCTCTAGCACTCAAATGGGATATTATTGAATTAAAGAGGGTTCAGAGAAGGGCAATTAAGATGCTAAATTATGGAAAATCTCAGCTATGAGGAAAGACTGGCCACGGTGGGGTTTTCACGCTGGAAAAGAAGTGCTTAAGGGAGGATATCATAACTATGTATAAATATTTAAGGGGATCATACAATAACCTCTCTAGTGAGCAAGTGAGGGAATACAAGGTTGAGGGAATACAGAGTTGATCCAGGGACTGGTCCGATTGCCATCTTGGAGTCAGAAAGGAATTTTTCCCCTCTGAGGCAATTTGGAGAGGCTTCAAATGGGGTTTTTTGCCTTCCTCTAATCAACGAGCAGTTAGGCAGGTTTTATATAGACTTAAAACTTCATGGAAGTGTCCTTTTTTCAACCAAACTTACTATGTTACTATATCGGTGTATTTTGACAAAACTACCCAATAAAACATAGACCACATTCCTTTTTGGATGACAGTCGGCCACAGCTTTATTCAGCAATGAAATATAAAACCTTGCTGATGGATATTAATAAAATTAACAGCCATATAAAGATAGACCTGGATGCCAGCCATTGTATGGAGCAATGGGCATGTAACAGCAACAACTGTTCTCCAAGCTTTTATGCAAGACAAAAGACTGCCATGCTGTGACAATTAAATAACAGTTGAAAGAAAAGATAAGACCCAACATTCTTTAAGTTTTTTTTAATTATTATATATTGAGACAATAAACAAAATAATACAAGGGTGGTGAAGAAAGACCATGTCTACAGCTATGACTGATTAAAATATGGCAGTTATATTACAGAAGCCGATCTTTTCCCCTAAAATGAGTGTCTTCCTCGAATAAGATACAATGACCCTATTGTCACCTGTCACTCTCCATTTATCCTCTATACAGCTGATCATTTTATAGAGGGGGGGGGGTGTCTTTGTCCCATTGATAGAAGATCTGTGTCACATGAGCCAAAGCCCGAGGTACAATTACCCCAGCTGGGTCGTTGCTGATGCTATGTAACAAACAAAAAGGGGGGAGTGGTGATTAAAAACAATTCACCAAAGGCCAAGTGAGAGCATGGAATTCATTTACAGACACATTGTTGACTATTCTGATGGTACATATTACATATTATTGACAACTATGCAACTATGTAACTGCAGTAACCCTCTACTCCCTCATCTTACCCCACAAGCACTCTTCTCTCAAGAGCTTACAAGTGACTTGTACAAACTCACTACTAATGTTCTTTTTATTCAATGTTCCCTTTCTTTAGCTGTTGTGCTGTCTACAATGTCCACCAGTCTATGTTCTACTTAGGATCATGGGGGTTGCAGTCGCAGCCTCATGGTCTCTCATAATATAAACATATATATATATATATATATATATATATATATATATATATATATATATCACTAGGAGTAGATTTGATAATACAGAGTTAGCACTTAGAAATTATTATTTTGCTTGCCAGAACAATGGTAGCATATATAACTGTATCAATAACACTGATATGCTGTGTATACAAATAAACCTGATAAACTGAGAATATCCACCCTAACTCAAGTGTCTGCAACAGGAACATACAGACTCCCTCCATATTAACTATATTATTATATTTTAAAGCTGAGAGTCAACCTACTGATTCCTACTGAGAAAAGTCTGAAAATGCTAAATAAACAAAGGTATAAGTGATTACACAGGGTGTTGTATTTCTTTAGGAGAGAATACATTACCTTTGTGACAACAAATCTGTCAGCTCCCACACATATTCCGGTATAAGACCTGTTATCCAGAATGCTAGAGACGTGAGGCTTTACGGATAAGGAATAATTCCATAATTTCATAATACCTTAAGTCTACTAAAAAATAATTTAAACACAAAAGAAACACAATGGGATTGTTGTGTCTTCAATAAAGATCAAGTATATGTTACAAGGTCAATCAAGTACAAGGTACTGTTTTCAAATTATCGTTTCTAAAGATTGGAATTATTTGCGTCAGATGGAGTCTACGGGAGATGGCCTTCCCCTAATTTGGAGCTTTCTAGATAATGGGTACTTGTATATTTATATTCGAACAAAAGAAAGCAATCACAGTCACAATTCACAGGAAACCTAACAACGCTTTATTTGCCATTATATCAATTTGGTGAATAAAACTTGTTCCATGTGTGTGTCTATATATATCCATGTAGGGGTTAATCTGCCCCTATGGCTTTATGGCCCCTCCCTTTTCTCAGTTACCAGGCAAAATCCTGTGTAGCTCAGTGTTATTGGCCAAGAGGTGTAATGACACTGCACTATAGTGTGTGTAAAGAGTGGCCTCTTTCTCTTTGGCTGCTGGATGCTGATCCAGCTGGGTGTGCCCAGGGGAGCACACCCAGTAGTAGGGAATGTAGAAACACAAATACAACAAATAATATTCATAATTATGGTTAATCAAAATGCAGTATTTTTGTTAATCTACAGATTGAGTCCAATACATTGAAACCCCTGACTGAACTCCTTGCTTTGCCCACAGACTGACTGGTTGCATCACAGCCATGTGGCCATTCACACGTGGACAGCTAGCTCCAATATGTCGTTTTGTGGACCCCTAACCAGACAAGTGAGTACAACTATGTAAAATCTTGACACACACACTGCACAGTGCCCTGTAACTGGGTTTCATTTAATGCTTTTCTGTCATGGTATTAGGGGTACAATTCTGGCCTTAAGCATTATAAGTGTAGGACAAGGGCATACTCATAACAACTTCCCAATAACCTTGATAGGTCCACCAATCAGAGAAGGTGATGTAGAGAATGGGTGGCTTGTGGTATTGGTGTGCTCTCCTACTTCCTGATGATTCTGTCAAGCATTACAAATTGAGTACTTAGAGTTATATTTGTAAGCTTGAGTTGTCAATATTAAACTGAGAAAAAATTTAACTTAGTTGCCATACACTACAAGTCAGTTGATGGTTTGAAATGCAGCAGAGGCAATAGTATTTCTGCAGCACTTTATAATTATGCCCCCTTAGAATCTCATTCCTAAATTAAACCAGCAGTATGCAGACTGTAAGACGAAGATAGCATTGAACATTAATATATGGATGACCAAACAATATTCTACAATCAAGACATATTATAGGCATATGGGAATATGGGAACTAACTCCCCCCAATATGAAAAAACCCCATCCACTACCCTCCATAGTGCCCCTTCCTTGCCTCCCCACATAGTGCGTTAGTGAAAAATGTGTCCCTAATTGGAATCTCAAGAATCCGTGAAGAGTAGCGCAGCTGAGCTTAAGTGCGACATTTTCGGCATCTTCCGCCAACCCTGAGATAGTTGGCGCATGCGCAGTTGGAGCCAATCTGATGTTCGCGCCAACTGCATATTAGCCAGAAACTCCATAAATGGCGAAGGGAATGAAGAGGATCCGAATAAAACAGAAGATGCAGAATATGGCACCCTAGAGCTCTGATGCACAGATATTGAAAGTTCACAATTAGGGACACACATTTTTCCATGTGGGGAGGAAGCAGGGAGGGGGCACTATGGAGGGTAGTGGATGGGGCTTTTCACATTAGGGGACTTAGTTCTCCTTTAAATACAAATATATGGAATGTAAAATATGGCGAAGACAAGTTTACTAAACTTAAACAGTAACCCCAAAATGATTACTTAAGCAACAGATGGTTTGCTGTATATAATACTAAGTGGCATATTAAAGAGTCTTACCAAACTGGAATATATATACCAGTTTATGGTATTGTAATAATTCTGGTATTCAGTGACGTAACTAGATATCACTGGACCCCACAGCAAATTATTTTTCAGGTCCCCAAAATGTCTAGTGGTTGAAATATTTTACCAATATTTATTGAAATTGTATATGAAATTGTATACTTCCTCTGCAACTACACCCTTGCTGCTACTGTAATAATTATTATTTGTGCTTTTCCCTCTTGGCACATTCCTATCAGAGCTGCCTGGAGAGAAGGAGTGGCAGAAACAGTGACGGCAGATTGGCAGAGGCTGGTATAACAGGTTAGGTGAACCTGGGAAAAAAAGGTGGGGATAGTAATGGAGTTTTCTCAAAAGGACGAGAATTATTGCATATTTCTACTCTCAGCCTTTCACATTTACTTCAACAAATGGAGGGATTCTGTAACATATGCCATTCTGTAACATAAGTACCAAATGTTGATTATACTTGGTTGGAGCACTGAAAGTAAAGATAAAATAAAAATGGCTTTGGAAACTTTTCCAAAACTTTGGAATGTGAAGAACTGGGAAGGAAGATGTTGCCTAACATATGGGTAGAACAGAGAGGAATAAAGGTTGAGAAAACTATTAAGGGGGGAGAAATATAAAGCGGTCGAGGTGAAGCAGGTGGGGGGAAGAAGTATTACATGATTGTGGAAGGGAATGTGGGGGGGTGCAGTAGACATGAGAGAAATAAAGAAGTGATCTTATCTGGTTGTGGGAAGGAGGTTTTATTTGACTTGAGAAAGCAGGAGAGCAGAGGTATAAGCCGAGAATGCAGCTGGAGAGGGTTTTTTGGGATTGAGAAAGGTTTTCCTAGCAGTGAGGGAGGAGAGGATGAGCTGAGAGGGAGGGGAACAGAGGTTTCACCTGAGACAGGAGAGTTCTTTACCTGAAAGGGAGGGAGCACTGACACATTCAGACATTTCACATCAGTGCACACCATGTACCTTGCTCTGATCTGCTGACCCTGACTTCACTATCCATGGAACATCATCCGGTGAGTGTTACCATCACAAAATTTTAGCAAACCTTTGGTCTCTAAGCACTGTCTTGGACTAGTCCAGCAGTTTAGAAGTACAGTAGATAGAGTACGTGATGCTTACAACCATGTCTGCATGTAAGATACCATTCCTTTTCTATTAAAGTATTACCGGAGAAAAGGGGAAAGGAGAGATACTCAACTGCAACTATCTTTGCAAATACCTTTTAAGCACCTTAGTGCATCTTAACTCCCACAGTTTGTGTTTTCACATGAATTTCATGAAATAACATACACCAGTATTTAGCTTTGTAATTTACTAAATTTCCAGAAAAAATAAATTAATTGCACTGGTTAATAGCAAAGTTTTGCAATCTACCAGTTGTGGAACAACAACTCCCATAATCCTAGAACAGCCTTTAGTTGTTGGCATATGTTGTGGATTCACCAACAGGCAGACAGCAACAGAAACTAGGTTTAAAGCATGTAAGGGTTTATGCCTTTAAAAAAGGGCCAGAAATAATGTGATGATATTTGCTGTGCGTCTCCTTTCTTATAAGGTTCATTAAAGGCTTAAACATAAATCAACATATCAAGTTCTGCTGAATGTTAAATAGCACTATTAAACAAATTATAGCTTAGAAGACAAGTTATAGGGATCTCCTTATGCATATTCTACCCACAGCTAGTTATTACTTATTTGGTAAAGATTTTTAATTTTAATTTTTTATTTAATTTGAATCCTTGTTTAGCTCTCAGTTCTTGTGAACTACACCCCTTGTATCTCTATACAGTCAGCATGTACCTGAACAAACAGTTGAACAGTGTTGCTTTAAACTTTCCAAACATGATTTCAGTGACCTAATATCAAAGGGGGTTATGTATAGTTAGGTATAAGTATAGGAGGTTATGTATAGTTATGTATATGTGTAGGGGGTTATATATATCAGTGCTGTACTTTGCCAGCATTATATGACAACTTATTTGGGATGCTGGAATTAATTGTTTGACAAGAATGTGAGGGCAACAAAGAGGTGATGAGGGGATTTTTACCAATTACTGTTTCTTGTATAGACTTTTACTGTGCTACAGTGGTATATTAAAGGGGTGGTTCACCTTTAGTATGTTATAGAATGGCCAATTCTAAACAATCTTTTAACTGGTCTTCTTTATTTATTTTTTATGGGTTTAATTATTTGCCTTTTTCGTCGGACTCTTTCCAGCTTTCAAATGGGAGGGGGGGTACTGACACCATCTAAAAACAAATACTCTGTAAAACTAACTACAAATATATTGTAACTATGACTTTTTTACTCGTCTTTCTATTCAGGCCCTCTCCTATTAATATTCCAGTCTCTTATTCAAATCAATGCATAGTCGCGAGGATAATTTGGATACTAGCAACCAGATTGCCAAAATTAAAATTAAAAATCTGCTGAATAAAAAGCTAAATATCTCAAAAACCACAAACAATAAAAAATGAAAACCAACTGTAAATTGCCTCACAGTGATTCTCTACATTATACTGAAAGTTAAGTCAAAGGTGAACAACCCTTTTAATCCGATTGTCTACATGCTCAGGGACAGGATTATAATAAAATAACAATCCCATTAAATAAAAGACTGTGGAGCCCATGGCCAAAAAAATGCTTTTTGGCATTTGTGATTATCAGCTTCTATAGTGTACACAGCAGGATTTGTAGGAAGGCCACAAAGGCCGTGACTAGGTTTTCGGGCAGCATACCACACACTTTCCACCACATAGGGAGCTGCACAGGGACTGCGACAGGTTCAAACTCTCCTATTTTGGTGCAACTCCTGTTTCTTCACATACAGCTCAGTCCCCTATCAGCTTTATCTCTGGTGTGAATGCATGCCTGCATGTGTGTGCATGTGAGTCTGCCAGGGGAGAGGGGTGGCAGGCTAGGAAATCCAGCCCTGAGTATACAGCACTGTGAAAAGAACTACATAGTGTCTTCATTGCAGTGCCGTCAGCCAAATATAAGAGCAATATGTATCATGAAAGGCTGTAGGTGTTCAAGCAGTCTGGTACCACCCCACACCTGTCCCTTTAATGATGTTCTTAAATCTTTTGGAAAGGGTTTTTGTCTTGGAGAGCTCACCTCTATAAAAGCTACAGTTGTGGGAGGATCAGCCTGTGACACCCATGGTTTGGATAGGACACATATCCTATGCCAAACAGGGAGGTGCCAGACTGTGGAAAATATGACTAGAGGTAAATAAGACCACCATATGGGCTTTACCTTGACATGGTCTAGTGGAATGGCATTGTTATGCTTAGAAAAACATGTGAAAATGTATGCAATGGCACAGAATAAATTATTGATTAAATATGGGACCAAGGAAAGTATACTGATCAAACTCCTCTATTTTATATGTTTGTTTACCTGATCAACCACACTTCTATTACAATTTATTTTTTCATTACTTAGCTTTGAAATGCTCCCATAAACCCATTTTTATTACTGTCTTATACCTGCTCATTTGCCTTAAGCGAATGTCAGACATAATGCTGCCTCTTTCTGTCCTGGCCTGTGTATGCAGCGAAAACCTCCTCCAACAGTGCGCACAGTCCAGAAAAGTCACACCTGTGTTACAGTGCTTTCTTTATGTCTGACATCCTCCCTAAACATAACACTGTAATGAGATGAATCAGGTTCAAACCTTTCAGGTCAGCTTCCCCTTATGAGATCATAAGCAAATCAGTTCTGTGCCTGTGTTGCTCCACCAGTGCATTTCCAAACAGAAATCTTGGGCAATGAGCTACTCATGGCTTATATTAGACCCTCATCTTTTGAGTCACTGCTACTTTCCAAACCCATCAACATTTCCCTATGCAAGACAACAAAAAAATGTCCTCAGACAAAAAGTTTGTTTTAGAGTAGGACTACATAGATGTTTTCGGCACGATCCGACGTGCTGCAATAAAACGCCGGTGTCAGATCGCATGCGACAGAAATAAGGTAAGCAATGGAAATGTCCGATGAAGTTGCAGTGTTTATCCAACGTAACACAACTGTTGCATGGAGACGCAGCACGCGTTGGATCAACTCTGCGACACTATGCAACAATGCATTCACTTACCTTATTTCCGTCGCATGTTATTTGACGCCGTCGTTTGTGGCAGTGCGTCAGATCGCGCCAAAAACGTTTATCCAACGTTTTTATCCAAATAATCCACATTGTTTAAAAAAGATTTCCTTTTTCTCTGTAATAATAAAACAGTATCTTGTACTTGATCCAAACTAAGATATAATTAATCCTTATTGGAGGCAAAACCAGCCTAGTTTATTTAATGTTTACATAATTTTCTAGTAGACTATAGGTATGAAGTTCAAAATTACGGAAAGATCAGTTATGCAGAAAACCCCAGGTCCAGAGCATTCTGGATAACAGGTCCAAAACCTGTACTTGATCTATAATACAGATCCTGGAGTTTTCTGAATAAGGTGCATTTTCTTTAAAAGGAAATGGAAAGCTAAAATCACGGGGGGGGCAAATGTTAGGCCTCAGTGAATATAATCACCTACCTGATACCCCCGGGCCATTGCGTCTGTTAGCTAAAAACTGCACTGGGCCAGGGTACTTCTTATAGAGCACCACTTGCAATCTTTTTTGATTTTTCCTTCTTCATGTTGGGTGCACATGTGCAAAAATGTTAAACTTTGGTCAAACTTTTGTTTAAATTTAACACAATGGGAGATGGCACTGTGGAATTTTGGAACTTTCTGGATAAGGAGTATTCATATAATAGATCCCATACCTACAACTGACTACCCCCCATTTGTTCTGAAAGTGTAAAGTATTGGATAACCAACAACACAATTTCTGTAGCTTACGTTGTGACTAAGCAATTGACTCATACCTGGTAGAAAACACATAAAAAGATCAATTTCGTTTCAGAACTATAAAAGACAGCTGCCCTTCCCATCTGTTTTGAAACACGTTTGACTGTTTTGTCTTAGTAGTTTTGCTTGGCAATTAACATACGACTGCAGTTGCACAGATTAAGGTGAGAGAGAGAGAAGACAGTTAATACAATATTTTTAATTCATATGCGTTCACATTGAAGGAACATTATATTTAATATCTGTAAGAAATGAAGGAATATAAATTAAACCTTGCATAATTATAATCATTAATAAAGTGAAAATATGCATGAATAATGAAGCTGTCACCAAACTCCTCCTAGTATAGGAACTAACAGGGTAATGTGATTGAAGAAGCAATGTTTTCCCACATCTAGTAGACCACAGCATCAAGCAGCTGAATGTGGTTACTAGACCAGCAGCACAAGTTGCACCTTTTAAATGTACAGTATATCCCTTCAAATAAAGAGATGAAACAGTAATGAACTAGGATAAGAGTTATTAATGTACTTTAACATAAGCCTGTGATGAAGCCATTGGCTGCATACCAAATGAAGCTGGCCATGTACAGAAAGATTTCCCTGTAATGCATGTACAGTTATGGGACCTGTTATGCAAAAAGTTCAGGACCTGGGTTTTTCTAGATAAGAGGTCTTTCTATAATTTGGATCTCCATACTTTTAGTTGCTAAAAAGTTTTAGTTGGGATCAAGTATAAGGTACTGTTTTAGTAGAACAAAGAAAAAGATCATTTGAATTATTTGGTTAAAATAGAGTCTATGGGAGATGGCCTTCCCGGAATTCTAAGCCTTCTGGATAACCGGTTGCCAGATAACACACCCCGTACCAGTATCTTGTTATGAAAAATGATGATGTTCAGGCCTTCGGTAAACAATTGGATCACACTGAGGGCCCAGGCAGAAACATAAGCCTCAAAATACATGTATAACCCTGTGGGGTCTTCAGCACGACATTCTACTAATGATGAATAGCAGATATAGATCAACAACACAATTGTATTGGGCACATACTTGTATCACTAGGCTACTAATTGGTAGCTGATTTCTCTGTATGTTCACTTTTTTAAATGATCTGTAGTGTAGTATCACCTCCACATCTAACCAAAATAAAATGAGCCTCACGATCAGAGATTTCAGATAAATAACATATCCTTCTTTTATT
The DNA here is from genome assembly GCF_017654675.1 of Xenopus laevis. Taxonomy (NCBI): domain Eukaryota; kingdom Metazoa; phylum Chordata; class Amphibia; order Anura; family Pipidae; genus Xenopus; species Xenopus laevis. Next base: position 83,144,189 of record NC_054383.1, read on the forward strand.
TGGGGATTATTTTCCCCAAAAAACAGTAAAGTTTTTGAGCAGAGCCTAGTCCTGGATAATTGAATAGCTCTCTGCTAGATGGGCCAAAGAGATCAATATCTGATTGGAATGGATGCCTCAGAATAAATAAATAAATCTTTGACTAATCATAAAATGATCGATTAACTCTACTTTGCCAATGACTTTCATTGTGAGTACCAGTTACCATTCGGTAAGGACAGGACTGATCTGTTTCCCCATGTTGCTGCAGTCTGCTCCTCTTGCTAGATATTTTTAACCAGTGAAAAATGAAGACCGGAGCCAGTCCAGGATTAAGGTGGCCATGGATGTTACAATTACGATCTCTCCTGGAAAAGATCTTTCCTGGAAAGATTGTTCATTTCAGTACTAACGAGTAAAGCTGAGTGATCAGATATACAGGTAGAAACAACATCATTTTACCTGTATCTGATGGTTTAGCACTAACAATTGCCGATGTTCAGGTGCCTTCAAAGGCACGGTTGGCTCGTCTCCCACCATGCATGCACCGAATATCTTATGAAAATTAATTTTGCACGATATTATCGGTGCGTTTATGGCTACCTTAAGAAATTTTTGCTGTATGAGCAATAAGAGTGCTGACCAATAATTACTTGAACCTAAGGCAATACTATTTGGCATTGGAATCTGCAATCCTAAATTAGGTATTTCTTTAAACCTTTATGGAAATGTTTTTATTTTTCATTTGTGATGTAGAAAAAGAATATCTGTAAATTCCAGCCAACACAATGCACAATGTTGGGACTCAGAGGAATGTTCCCATTTGGCATTTTGGCATTGGAATCTGCAATCCTAAATTATGTATTTCTTTAAACCTTTATGGAAATGTTTTTATTTTTCATTTGTGATGTAGAAAAAGAATATCTGTAACTTCCAGCCAACACAATGCACAATGTTGGGACTCAGAGGAATGTTCCCATTCTAGTCTATTGCTTTTTCCAGTCTCCACTTGCTCTAGTCATTGTGATTTTAACAGATACAACTTTCTGGCAGGCTTTTGTACCGGTATATGAAAAGAGAAAACACTGTTCCCATTTAGTTTGGCAGACTTTAGATCCCATTCTTTATAGAATAGAATTCTTTATAGAAGCCATTTCACGCTAATTGATGAAGTGCATTCTGTACAAAGTAAAGCAAATTTCAATAGGTGGTAACACTCAGTTATGGTCCTGAATATGTTATAATTAATGATAACTATGTGGTTGGTTTGCATTATAATAACGTCACAATGTAATTTAATCAGCCAAAGAGGACATGTTTTTTATGGTGGGCCAAAGAAGTGTCTTATGAGCAGGGTCCTCTGATTGCATTGCTGTTTTGTAACTCTTCTTTGTTAAATTTTTGTAAGATCCCTCCATATTTGTTATAAATGAATATAAAGTGCTGCTGTCAAGCCTGGGTTAATAAGTCCAGATGGGAGGAGACAAGGAGTGATCAATAGTCCCAGATTTAGCCGGAAGCGAGGTACCAAGGAATAAGCAGAAGAATCGTCAGGGACAGGCCGAGGTCGAGGCGGGCAGAATTCGAGCGTAACCGGAAACAAGCTGGGTCGGGGGCAGGCAGATAGCAAGCGAAGTCCAATAACAGGCAGGGGTCAAGCAGGAAGAAGTCAATCAGAAGTCCGAGGAAACAAGCCGAAGGTCAAAGCCGAAATCAGAAATCAAGTCACATCCAGGAGCTAGGATTATAACCAAGCAAGGATCCTTTCCCAGAGCGTCTTTTTAAAGTAATGTTTTGGCGCCAAACGTGAGGACGCTAGCGTCATTACGCCGCACGCCGTTGCGTCAGCGGACGTTTCGTCGCCCGCGTCCACCCCGGCGCGACAGTTTTCGACGCGCCTGCGTCCGCGTCCATGTTGACGCTCGTGCACGAATGAGCCTTACATTGCCCCCCCCTGAGGGGTGGCCTCTGGACACCTCTGGATGGTTTCTCAGGATGTTTCTTGTGGAAAGCTTTGATGAGCCTCGGAGCATGGATGTTTCCTACCGGTTCCCAAGAATTTTCTTCAACCGAAAACCCCTTCCACTTGACCAGATACTGCAATTTCCCCCAACGAAGCCGAGAATCCAAAATTTGTTCTACTTCAAATTCGATCCCTTCTTGACAAACAACAGGAGGAGCAGGAACAGGATGCTGGCAGGAGAAAGGACTAGAATGAAATTTCTTCAATAAGGAGGCATGGAAAACTGGATGGATCTTCATGGATCCTGGAAGTTCTAGTTCAAAAGTGACTGGATTAATACATCTTTTAATTGGAAAAGGCCCAACAAATCTAGGGGCAAACTTCTTTGACGGATGAGGAAGGCGAAGATTGGTAGAGGCTAACCATACCTTGTCTCCTACTTGGAAGTTTGGATCTGCTCCCCGTCTTCGATCTGAAAAAACTTTAAATTGGAGTTGAGCCTTGCGGATCATGTGTTGAAGCACCTCCACATTTTCCCTCAGAAATGTAAGTCTATCCTGGACCGAAGGAAGAGATACTTCTGGAAAAAGGCCAGGAAACATGGTAGGATGAAATGCAAAATTAGAAAAGAAGGGCGTCTGTTTCGTAGATGAATGAATGGTGTTGTTGTAAGAAAATTCAGCCAGAGGAAGAATTGACACCCAATTGTCCTGCAAATAAGAAGAAAAAGACCGAATGTATTGTTCCAAAGTTTGATTAGTTCTCTCTGTTTGTCTGTTAGTCTGAGGATGGTATGCAGAGGATTTCATTAACACTATTCCCAGAGCTTTACAGAGAGCAGACCAGAATTTGGATGTAAATTGTGTGCCTCTATCCGAGATGATTTCCCGAGGCAATCCATGAAGCCGTACAATCTCCTTGACGAAAACATCCGCAGTCTCAGAAGCCGAAGGGAGATGAGAGAGAGGAACGAAATGAGCCATCTTTGTGAGACGATCCACCACCACAAAAATAGTATTATGTTTATTGGAAAGAGGAAGTTCCACAATAAAATCCATGGAAATTGAACTCCAAGGTGCCTCTGGAGGTGATAGAGGTTTCAAAAGACCCATTGGTTTGAGGTGAGAAATCTTAGACCGGGCACAATTTTCACATGAACGAACGTAAGAAATGCAGTCTTTCACCACTGATGGCCACCAAAAAAACCGTCTCACCAAATCTAACGTCTTCCTTATTCCAGAGTGACCTGCTAAAGGATGATCGTGCATAAAACTCAATGCTTCAGCCCGAAGTGAAGGAGGAACCACGATTCGTTGATTAAACAAGAGGACACCATCCTTTACATGTAACCACTTAGAATCAGGGTAATCTTCAACAGACTGCTGGGTGTCCTCCACCTTTTTGAGAAAAGAAGCTTGAAGAAGCAGAAAGTTTCCTGAATGAAGAATGGTAGCTGGAGGAGTTGTTGATTCTACTTCAGAAAATTGCCGGGAAAACGCGTCAGCCTTCACATTCTTAGAACTGGGTTTATACGTAATGTGAAACTGGAATCTTGAGAAAAACAGGGCCCAACGAGCTTGGCGAGGATTTAAGCGTTTGGCTGACCTTAAATACTCAAGATTCTTGTGATCCGTAAAAATTAAAATTGGATGTAGCACACCTTCCAATAAGTGTCTCCACTCCTCTAGAGCATACTTAATGGCCAATAACTCTCGATCACCCACACCATAATTTCTTTCAGTGGGACTGAGCTTCTTAGAAAAAAAGCAACTGGGTGAACACTGTCCTTAATTCCAGACCTTTGAGAAATAATTGCCCCAACTGCATCTTCAGAGGCGTCAACTTCAAGTAAAAAAGGCTTAGAGGGTTCAGGATGAATGAGAATTGGAGCGGAGATAAAAAGTGTCTTCAATTTCTCAAAAGCTTCTTGTGACTCCGAAGACCAAAAAAATTTTCTCTTGAGGCTGGTTAAGTCTGTGATTGGTTTAATTATGGCAGAAAATTTTTTAATGAACCTTCTATAAAAATTAGCGAAGCCCACGAATCTTTGCACCCCCTTACGATCCTTGGGAGGCGGCCACTTAAGAATTACATCCACCTTTTTTTACATCCATACAGACCCCAGAAGCAGACACAACGAAACCCAGGAATTCAATGGATGACTTTTCAAACTCACATTTAGAGGCTTTCGCATAAAGCTTATGTTTCCTTAAGCGTAACAGGACCTCTTTAACGTGTATGCGATGCTGTTCCAAGGAAGAAGAGAAAATTAAAATATCGTCCAAGTAAACGACAACAAATTGATCAAGGAGATCGCGGAAAATATCGTTTACAAAATGTTGGAACGTAGCAGGGGCATTGCAGAGACCAAATGGCATCACCGTATATTCGAAATGCCCATAACGTGAACGAAAAGCTGTCTTCCACTCATCTCCCTTGCGAATTCGAATCAAATTGTAGGCCCCTCTCAAATCCAACTTTGAAAAAATCTTAGCTTGACTCAATCTTTGGAAAAGTTCTGAAATAAGTGGTAAGGGGTATCGATTTTTGACTGTGATCTTGTTAAGATCTCTGAAGTCAATGCAGGGTCTTAAGGAATGGTCCTTTTTCTCCACAAAGAATATTCCTGCACCAGCGGGAGATGTAGAAGCTCGGATAAACCCCTTCTCCAAATTCTCGTCAATATATTTCTTCAAAGTTTGAAGTTCAGGCTCAGAAAGCGGATAGATTCTGCCAAACGGGATAGGAGCACCAGGGAGAAGATCTATAGGACAATCATAATCCCTATGAGGAGGAAGAGAATCAGCTCCCTTTTCATCGAAGACATCAAAAAACTCGTGATACACAGGAGGGACTGCTTGAATCTCACCTTTGTCCAGAAGAATGAATTCTTTCAAGGGAATATTTGATTGACAGTTTTGAAGACAAAAAGAAGAGTTAAATATTAGAGAACCGGTGTACCAGTCAATTGAAGGATTATGAAGTTTCAACCAAGGTAGACCTAGGATCACAGGAAACAACAAGGAATCCATCACATCAAACTTTATTTCTTCATAATGTTTAACATGGGAAGCAACAAAAAGTGGAGTCTCATGAAGAATTGAGCCCGAAGACATCAAGGAACCATCCGCCAGCTTAATACCGAGTGGCTGGGGCTTGGGAAGTAACGGAAGATTATGCAGTGTAGCAAAAGTCTTGTTCATAAAGCACCCACAAGCCCCAGAGTCCACAATGGCGTCAACCTCAATCTTTCTTGACCCCATCTGTAACGAAAGACGAATAGTCACAAAAGAGTTCGTTGGAATTGAAGAATTATAAACTGAAGACGATTTAGCGGATATACTACCCTTAGGACGAGTTGGGCAGCCTCGGAGGAAGTGACCGGATTGGCCACAATACAAGCACAGATTTAAACGTCTGCGACGAAGTCTCTCCTCAGCTGTCAAAGCTCCCCGGGCCACACCAATCTGCATAGGTTCAGACTCTGAAGAGATAGCAGATGGGGCTGGTTGGTGGATGGGAGGCGGAGCTACCGGGATGACCCATGAAGGAGATGGTGAAAAATTAACTGGCACCTTCTCCAGCTGCCTCTCTCGCAGTCTTCGGTCAATTTGAACCGCCAGCCGAAACAACTCTTCCAAGGTATCTGGAATACCTACTCGAGCCAACTCATCTCTAAGACCGTCAGACAGCCCAATGCGGAATTGTCTCTTTAGAGCCCTGTCATTCCATTCCGTGTCTGGGGCCCAACTCCGAAATTCAGCAATATAATCCTCCACCGGTCTCTGTTTCTGGCGAAGGGCCCCCAAGGCAATTTCTGCTGTGTCAATGCGGTGAGGATCCTCATAGATTGCACCCAAAGCCTGAATGAAAGTTTCAGTAGTAGCTAGGATAGGACTGTCCTGTTCCATCAAGCGGTGGGCCCACGCTTGGGGTTGTCCTTGTAGAAGGGTAATCATTGTTCCCACCCGAGCGTGCTGAGTAGCATACGTATTAGGCTTTAGCGTAAACAGGAGTTTGCACCCATTAATGAAAGTCCTGTAGGTGCTTCTATCCCCCGAAAACTTGTCGGGTAACGCCACTTTGGGCCAGAACCGGCCCCAAAATCCTCAGGAGACAAGAAGGAAGGACCCGAAGCAGAACGGGAATGAGTCACTGGTTCTTGCAGAGCCTGTAGTTGATAACTTGATAGCCGCCTTGTAACTCGTGGACAGCTTGAGCAAGACCTGCGATCTGCTGGGAAATAGTTTTCAGCACCGACCTCTCCTCCTTGGACTCCATCTGGGCTTGGTTATACTGTCAAGCCTGGGTTAATAAGTCCAGATGGGAGGAGACAAGGAGTGATCAATAGTCCCAGATTTAGCCGGAAGCGAGGTACCAAGGAATAAGCAGAAGAATCGTCAGGGACAGGCCGAGGTCGAGGCGGGCAGAATTCGAGCGTAACCGGAAACAAGCTGGGTCGGGGGCAGGCAGATAGCAAGCGAAGTCCAATAACAGGCAGGGGTCAAGCAGGAAGAAGTCAATCAGAAGTCCGAGGAAACAAGCCGAAGGTCAAAGCCGAAATCAGAAATCAAGTCACATCCAGGAGCTAGGATTATAACCAAGCAAGGATCCTTTCCCAGAGCGTCTTTTTAAAGTAATGTTTTGGCGCCAAACGTGAGGACGCTAGCGTCATTACGCCGCACGCCGTTGCGTCAGCGGACGTTTCGTCGCCCGCGTCCACCCCGGCGCGCGACAGTTTTCGACGCGCCTGCGTCCGCGTCCATGTTGACGCTCGTGCACGAATGAGCCGTACAGCTGCATACATAAATGACAATGAAAAAAGTACTTTATTTGGGGCAATTAAATAACAGGTGTAAAATAGAGGTAGAAGACCTGTAATAATTTAAATAATTGTTAAATAATTTAAACAATAATTAAACCAAATTTAATTATTTTAAGTCCAATAAGGATTAATTATGTCTTAGTTGGGATCAAGTACAAGGTACTTTTTTATTATTTCAGTGAAAAGGGAAATTATTTTTAAAAATGTGAATTATTTGTTTAAAATGGAGACTATGGAATATGGCTGCCCTGTAATCCGGACCTTTCTGGATGATGGGTTTCTGGATAATTGATCCCATACATGCATTACCAAAATCTAGAAACTTAAATCACATGTTTGATTTGAGAAAGCAGATCAGCAAATACTACCTGCTGATTGAATGGTATGGATAACTAGTAGGTCTGGACTAGGATTAAAAATAGGCCCTGACATGTTAGGTTCACAGAGGTCCAAACAGTCCCAACAGACCCAATAAATAATGACTGTCTATGTCATCTTACAGCAGCCCCTCTATCATTTGCCAGAAACCATAGATTGCCACCCTGGTTACTAGACCTGTAGCACGTTTCACCTGTTAATATGCCTCAGACTTCACATGTTTCTGGGTTAATTTGCATACATTATAAAGCATCAAAAGATTTTTTGTATCAAAAAATGATCATCAAATCGCAGCAGATTATCTTTTTTGCTTGTATAAGGATATAAACACACATATACTCCATGTGGCTTGTGGAAGGGAGACATATATTTACAAGACAGGGTGGGAAATTTATGACTAATTAGCAACTGGATCAGGGGTAAGATTAGCTGGAAAGGGCAGCAAGAGTATTTTTTTTGGCATTTTTAGGAAGGTACAGCAGGGGTCAGACGTGATAGATACAAATGAAAATCCAGTGATCCCAACCAGTGGCTTGTGAGCAACATGCTAGTCACCAACCCCTTTGTTGTTGATCCTAGTAGCCTCAAAGCAGAAGCTTATTTTTGAATTCATGGTTTAGAGGCAAGATTTACTGTAATTGCATAATAACAGATATACTGCCAAACAGAAGCTTCTGTAGGCTGCCAGTCCATATAAAGTTGGCCATAGACGCAAAGATCTGATCGTAGGAATCATCATACGATCGGACTTTCCTGTCTCCTGATATATATATGAATAGGTTCCACAGGGCTCATTATATTTTACATGATAAGGCCAGGTTACAGTAACAACAGTTTTGTAAACAGAGGGCTCTGCTTTCTATATAGACACGGAAAAGCACATGCCTAGGGCAGCAGCTTGAGAGGATTCCATCCAGCCTACCACCAAACACCTTGATTTTTATTTCACCAGACTTTTCTCTATCATCATCATCCTCATTTATTTATATAGATCCTCTGAAGAGCTGCTGACTTCCTACTGATTTTAAGACCTTTTGGGTTTGCAAATAAAAAGAAAAATTCATCAAAACTTTTAAATACATAGGAAATATATGGCCAATCTAGCTAAATACCTACTGTTTTTAGATAGATTTGCTGTATATTTCCAATGAATTGGAAATATTTGTAGTAAAAGGAATTTCCCTAACAGTGTTTTAATTACTATAAAAGAGGGTTTTACACTGATTAGCGTTTGTATCTCACTTTTTGTGATGGTTCCCTGGATGCTCCGTCTCTGGCACCCTATTTAGATCCAATGTATTGTGAAATGTGGGAATCACTCGCAACAGCAGGTTACCTGCAATTTTGCTGTTTATTGTGTAACCACACGACATGTTTCGGGCCTATTGGCCCTTTTTCACTTGAAAAAGGGCCAAAAGGCCCGAAACATGTAGGGGCCGATTCACTAACTTCGAGTGAAGGATTCGAAGTTAAAAAACTTTGAATTTCGAAGTTTTTTTTGGGCTACTTCGACCATCGAATGGGCTACTTCGACCTTCGACTACGACTATCGAAGGATTCGAAGTAAAAATCGTTCGACTATTCGACCATTCGATAGTCGAAGTACTGTCTCTTTAAAAAAAACTTCGACCCCCTAGTTCGCCATCTAAAAGCTACTGAAGTCAATGTTAGCCTATGGGGAAGGTCTCCATAGGCTTGCCTAACTTTTTTTGATCGAAGGATATTCCTTCGATCGTTGGATTTAAATAACACGCTTAATAACTAGGCAGATCTATGCGCCAAGAAAAACTAAAATGAGTTAAAAAGCCCAGTTTATAAAGTCTAATTTATAAAGCCTTAAGGTTTCCAAAATGTATGCTTTATAAATAACCCCAAAATATAAATGTTAACAAATACAAATCTGCCTAGAACTAAATAGGTCCTAGGGTTTTTGAAGTATATTTTAGCAGAATCAAAAGTGACACCTGGTTGTATATATCAGGCAGCAGTGTATACAGAACAGATGAACAACTCAATTCTATATTTATATACATGCATTTACAACTAATAATGTATTTGTTTCACATTACATAAGTGTTAATAATGTACAAATATAAAGCTGTTTCATGCTGAAAGGTGAAAATAGTCACTGAGCTGAGCTGTAATGCTTCTATTTCCAGCAGAGATGGGTGTGGAATCAGGGAGGAGACAGAGAAATATTAATTACAAGAGGCCTGTAATATTAAATTGATAGTACGCCTTTTTATGTGAATATTATGTAAAGGAAAGATTTAATATTACTTTTAAATGAAAATTATATGCTATGAAGTGTTTCTTGTTGATCAGAACAAGGGTTCTGCAATTTCTGGGAAATGCTTTGCTGACAAGTTACTCCATTACTCCATAGTGCTGTGAAATAACCTGACATTCTAAGCTACACTCAACCATATTCCATGTTTTTTCAGGTGTGCTTTACTGCTCCAGCCCTCTTTTATTCCTCAGAGTGTGTAGCTAGCCATCATGCAGCCAGTGCAGTTGGTCACTTTCTTTGGATAGTGTAAATGCCAGTTTCTATTTTACATACTGGCTAATATAAAAATTTTCTCAAAGGGGTTCTTCACCTTCCAAACACTTTTTTTCAGTACAGTTGTTTTCAGATTGTTCACCAGAAATAAGGCTTTTTTTCAATTACTTTCCTTTCTTTATTTTTTACCATTTTTCAAAAATTAAAGTTTAATGTTCCTGTCTCAGTAATTCAGGTGCAGATTTTGAACTGATACAATTTACTACATTAGTTGATACATTTTCAGCAGCATCTGGAGTATTAGCAACTATTGTATCAATTCTAACAGCTGAAACTTTCTGCTCAGCAGGGACAAATATAACTAATGTATAAACTTATGTAAAATGTATCAAGTAACATATCTTAAAATAAATAAATGTGAGAGAATTCAATGGTGAAAAATCCAACGCGACAAAAAAAAAATTTGTTCTGCGTCAGAATAGTTGTGCGCATAAAATTGTTGCGCATCTATATTTTTCAGACGCCCAATGACTTTTATGCATGTGGACAAAATAGTCATTTGCGTCAAAATTGTCGCAAGTCAAAAATATTTTGACGCCCATTGACTTCAATGAGTTTCGCAAATTTTTGGCGGTTTTACAATTTTTTTTCCGCCATCATCATCATCGACATTCATCAGTAGTGGTGTGCATGTAGTTACAATCCATATAATATATACAGCAAGTCTTAATGGTTTTGATCTGGATATAGTTGCCCCAAATACATTGTGTGTATGGGGGTTATTTATTAAAGTCCGAATGTCAAAAACGTGAGTTTTTTTACTATAAAATCTGAATTTTTTGTGGAAAAAAACTCAAAATTTTCAAGATTTATTAAAAAACCCAACTATTTCATACCTTTCGGGCAAAGATCTGAAAAATTCAGGCTTTCCTGGAAAATGCCTGAAATAAATTGAGCTCAATTTTATCACTGATCTGATTAAATCATGCCTTTTAAAATAATAAATAAGGTCATATCCTGGATTCTAGTTTGGTCAGACTTTTATTATTTATATACTATTTTTTGGATTTTAATAAATATGGCCCCTCATGTCAGACAATAGCACAATGCTGGCACATTATGGTTAGTGTATATTGTATGTTGGAGGGGCGTGTGATCTGCAATCTGGTGCTACCAGTTCCTGTCCTGGGTGTCATGTATGTAAGAAAGCATATAGGTTGGGCTGGTATTGCTACTTATTAAAACAAAATAGAATCATAGGAATCTAGGTAAAAAAAACCTTCACCATCATGTAAGTCAGAAACTATATGGGCAGTATTGGTCTTGCAACTGGTTTCTCAAAATGTAACCAACACAAATTAAAAGTTCAAAAATTACAAATATATAATATATGTGTATATATATATATATATATATATTGTAATAACTTTATTGTGCCAGTAATTGTGTGCATGTAACTGTTACAATTATCTAAAAAATTGCTGTACAAGATTTTGGTACACATAGGGTAATCTAATAGGTGGATTTGCAGAGATCAAAAACAATCTTGTTATGACTACTCCCTACTTTATATAATGAGTCAGAGTTTAGTACTGGCCGATAAAGAATATTTTGTCACCAGCTTACCAATTCTCCCTGCAGAGCTTGCGAAACCTCATTGTCAGGGACAGATGACTAGTTTAGAATTATGAATATTATTATTTTAGGCATAGAGCAATGCTCTTGTGTCTACAGTTGGAATTTTAAAATTCCATCCTTCATGCTAGGGATAGCAAACTTCTTATTCAGCTCTTGTTGCTGAACTTCAGACTTGAACTACAGGCTGGATATGTCAGGAATTTTCAATTATAAATAAGTGGAAAGTCTAAATTGTATGACGTACAGATGTGCCGTCTGGTAAAGTATTTTCAAATCTATGACTTTATTATTTTTTATAGGGTGTGAGGGATGCATTTGTTGCATTGTTAAATATCAAACTTCAGTTTTAGATACAGATAACATGTGTCTCTATCATGTTCCTACCCAATGCTAAATCTAAACAGTTTTCCCCATAAAAATTACTTGTTAGGGCCTTCCTTTTACCTAAATATCTAAGGGTAGAGGGACACAATGCTATTTGGGGGAGATTAGTTGCCCAGGGACAAATCACCTTTTCTTTGGGCGACGAATCTCCCTGCAATGCATTTCCACCGGCTACAATGTAAGTAGCCAGCGGGATGGCACTCAGAGCGATTCGTTAGTTGCCTCACAAGGAAATTTTGGCAAATAAAGTCGATTTAGATTCTAGCCGGCAGAAAGGCATTGGGGGCAGATAAGTCGCCCGAAGAAGAGGTGATTTGTCGCTGGGCGACTAATCTCCCCCAAATAGCATTGTGTGCCTCTACCTTAAGCCTGCAATGTAGTTTAACATCTGCCTTTATAAGTTACATAATAAAAACAGATATCTACAGTTACAAGCTTCCTTTTCTTTAATGGCAGATGATGACCTGTACAAATATAATCCCCTTTTCTGATCAGTATCTGATTAAGACCATATAGATATTACTCTGACTGGCTGGGAAATGTGTTTGACCAAAGACATGCACTGCACGTCCATTTAAATGCAGTCTACCTCCAACCACAGAGGCCTCTTCACATTATCTGACCTTTGACTTTAGACATTACTTTCAACCTTATTTGGCCATCACATGAAAGACTTTACTGGAAAAATATCTCCTTTCAAGGCTACCAGATCTTTACATGTATGGCAAACTTTAGTTGTGAGACATTACTTCTTTCATTTGCCCCATTTACAGAAGCATTCCATCATATTATTGGACATTGATAGTCCAAACCAATTAAATCCAGATAATTCCAAAGCACAGACCTACTTAACTGCCAATCAATACATGTATGTTTACTAGGTAGAATTATGTGAATACCATCTTAAATTCTCAGTAACAGTTATATGTGCTGCTACTGATCTTACCAGTCTGTCTCTTGTTGTATAATATAATCATAACTACCCAGGGAATTTGTACATGGATGAAAACCTGTGCAATGTACACCTAATTAAATGCTTTAAATGCAATTTTTTTTCTCAGACCTTCTTAAAGCTGCTGCTGGCCACTTCCCAACGTTTCTAAGGATTAGGCACACAACCAGGGTGACTTCATGATCGTGTAAAGGGGAAATTCTAGGTTTTATTTTGTATTTTCAAACTACTCTAGGAAGCTTTATGTGGCCTACTGCATAGCAAAACCCTTCAGTATATGAAATGTTCCATAGTGTCATGCAAATGTGATAATGTGTAATTTGTGCAATAATACGATACCTACAGTATATTTTTCAAATTGTTATTTATTAGACTTACTCACAGGTATGGTCATCCTCCTCTTTCTCATTCATGAACTCCGAGCTTTAATCTGCAGCTGTTGCTAGCTTGCCACAAGAAATAATTAAAGATAGAAGCATTCCAGACAACATAGACATCAAACCAGCCTTAATGGATTTACATGCTACACCATCTCTACAACAAAAATGATATATATATATCCACATAGCTACAATATACCTTTGTAACTGAGTGTGTCTAAAAAGTCCAGTTCAAATTTCTACAAACTAAAACATAGAAAAAGAAATGGGGTGATTTATTAAAGGTCAAGTTGTGTTTTCTGAGTTTTTCAAGGCTAGTTTCACTAAAAACTCGAATTTTTCAGGATAAAAAAAACCTCAAATTTTTCAAGATTTATCATGCCTTGAAGCTGCTAAAAGCTTGAATCCAAAAATACTCCAGCTAAAATCTGTTAAAGGAAAACTATACCCACAAAACGAATACGTAATATGCCAGATAGTTTACATCATATTAAGTGGCATATTAAAGAATCTTTCTAAACTGGTCTATATATTTAATTAAATATTGCCCATTTACATCTCTTGTCTTGAGCCACCATTTCGTGATGGTCTGTAAGTTTTCTTAGAGTTCTGGTCACCTGACCAGAACTCTAACTGTAACAGAAAGAAGTGTTGAAGCAAAAGACACAACTCTGTCTGTTAATTGGCTCATGTGACCTAACAAGTATAGTTTGTTTGTGTGCACCGTGAATCCTACAATCCCAGGGGACGGCCCTTATTTTTTAAAATGGCAATTTTCTATTTGTGATTACCCAATGGCACATACTACTAAAAAAGTATATTATTATGAAAATGGTTTATTTACATGAAGCAGGGTTTTACATATGAGCTGTTTTATGTAATATCTTTTTATACAGACCTACATTGTTTGGGGGGTATAAGTTTTCTATTAAAGGGATACTGTCATGGGAAAACATGTTTTTTTCCCAAAACACATCAGTTAATTATGCTGATCCAGCAGAATTCTGCACTGAAATCCATTTCTCAAAAGAGCAAATAGATTTTTTTATATTTAATTTTGAAATCTGACATGGGGCTAGACATTTTGTCAGTTTCCCAGCTGCCCCAGTCATGTGACTTGGGCCTGCACTTTAGGATGGAATTACTTTTTGGCAGGCTGTTATTTCTCCTACTTAATGCAACTGAATATGTCTCAGTGAGACTTGGCTTTTACTATTGAGTTCTGTCTTTAGATCTTCCAGGGAGCTGTTATCTGGTGTTAGGGAGCTGTTATCTGGTTACCTTCCCATTGTTCTGTTATTAGGCTGCTGGGGGGGGGAGGAGGTGATATCACTCCAACTTGCAGTACAGCAGTAAAGAGTGATTGAAGTTTATCAGAGCACAAATCACATGACTGGGGGCAGCTGGGAAATTGACAATATGTCTAGCCCCATGTCAGATTTCAAAATTTAATATAAAAACATCTGTTTGTTCTTTTGAGAAATGGATTTCAGTGCAGAATTCTGCTGGAGCAGCACTATTAACTGATTCATTTTGAAAAAACACATGTTTTCCCATGACAATATCCTTTTAAGGTTACATAGAAGTCAATGGCAGATGTCCCTTTAACCATTTAAAGATGGTTTTTGCCTTCATGGTTTTCTGTTTTTTTTACGCTGGTTTTCCATTGAAAAATCGATAAATTCAGGCTATTCTAGGTTTTTAACCTATAAACTGATAAGTTAGAGGTATTCTATTGTTTTTCCCCTATTGCATTCAATCAAGTTTTTACATTTGGATTTTTTCATAAATAAGCAAAAATTCGAGTTGTGATTTTATTCGAGGTAGAAAAAAGATCCTCACAAACCTAGCAAACTTGACCTTTGATAAATAATCCCCTAAATCTTTAATTCTTTGATATTATCGGTCAGTTATAACGAATGGGGTAAGATGGAAGGTGCAAAAAACAGGCATAAGCTGCCATATTTTTTTGCCCTGTTGTAGGTAGAGCTGACTGCCAAATCTATAGTCTTTTTAAATCCAGTCCAAAGCATGTATCTCAGAGAGCTTTTTTTGCACCCAGGGCATACATGGGCGAGGACCATTTTCTTTTCATGAATACTTCTCAATGATATCATCTTACTAAGGTTTTCATGTCTAACTTACTTTTTTTTTATCTGGTTTAAACAGCATTATGCCAATTCTCCTTATATAGCCCCTCCTAACAATCCACCTGGAAGCCATGGAACCTTCTACCAGCCATACAGCATTCAACCAGGGCCCCAACCTACCCACTATATCAATGACAGACCCCGTAAGTATGCCATATTGAATTACATTTCTACATGGTTAGAATATTAGTTACTAACTACTACTTTTTGCTTTCTTTAAGCAATAAATAAAATAAAATCGACGCAATATTGAGGGTGCACTGCCGCCATTAATAAAAGGTACTTACACAGTACACAGCAGTTGTTCCATTTATAGGTACTTGCACAGAGCGCTATAGACCACTCCATTCGAATTTTGAAGAGCCAATCAGGGTTGTGTGCTTTTACAGTAACTATATAAATAAATGTCACATGGATGTCCCCTCTGTTTTTTAACCTTAAAACAAACCACATTGCTAATGATGGCATGCAGCCGAGCAAAGACAATTATTCACTTATTGTTATCATTACTGTGTCATTTAACAAACTCTATTGATTCCTAGCAACACGCAAGTTTCCGTTTCTTTCCTTCTTTTCAAATCGTGGGATAAATGCCACCGTTCTTATCATCGGGATCATTGTGGTTGCTGGACTCGCTCTGATCACTGCATGTAAGTCAACTGCAAGTTGTTACTATTCCATTATTTGTCAATGTTTCCATGCCTTGCATGCGTTGTTCATATCCTGTACAGATCTACTGCAATCCTGCAGATGTGGCAAATGCTACTGTCATAGTTCAGCCACTGTTCAGTTATTGTTATGCATCATTTTTTAAAGCACACCTTCAATTGGGAATCAATCCATAAGCCATTATTCAAGATAGCAGCCAAGGCAACCTCATAGAGCTTATTAGGGGCATTATCTTTGAACCTCCTGCCCTGCATGTCCATTCCACAATACTGGACCTTTACTGATATGACTGCACATTAATGCAAACAGCCACCATTCATATCACAACAGAGGTGGTAGGGTATGACCGCATGAAACAGACAGCTTGTAAGTAATTAAAAGATTCATAGTGACTGCACATTCACATGTAGGGCGGGACCCCAGAACTTTAATATAGAAAGTGAGTTTATTTGTTTAAAACGTATAGCTGCCACTTTCTTATAGGCCACCATCCCTTGACATTGTTAACTCTTTGAACTAATATACTGCCCAGCCAGGTCAGTTGGGCCCCAGGTATGTTCCCAACCCTGTTCAGCCTCTGCCAGACACACATTGGCTCCACCCTTGACCAGTCAAAGCCCCATCCCTTTTCACCAACACTGGGCTCCTTATTTACATGGGCCCTGGGTTACCCCCTGCATAGGTCTAATGGGGATTTGCCACGGCACTGCCCTTATATGAGTGAGAGTCTCACAATGCATCTTGGGGTTTGTAATTTTTCATCATAAAATACTGCAACTATGAAGTTTAGGTTTGTGACTGGTGCAGTACAAATAATAGCTTCCTGCCTGTCACTTTTGTTACTGCACTATGCACTATGAAATTTGCATTTCTTTCAGATGTGACCAATAATGATGCATAGTTTGAACATTTCTGAACAATGTCACCCCAACCAGCCATAACCCATTACAAACGTATCCTGGCCCACCAGACCACACTGATGTACAGTAAATACCCGTCCCATCTCTGACATCACCAGAAAGGGCAGGCGTCAATATATAAACACAGCAACGCAATGCAACTTGTTCATGATGTTAGTAGTGGGGCTGGGACAGGGTAGATAGAGAAGGGGCTAAACTATGGCGCCTGTGACCCTCTTTTAGAGTCAATTGGTAGGCCTAAAGACACGGGTCCTGCAATGTTTGGGCTGCCCGTGCATTAGTAATGTTCAAGTTGTAGGGCTATTAACCAGACATAGCATTTTGAGTAAAGTAGTGGCACCAAAAAGGGTTTATCGACCCTTTTATATGTACTTGCTGCCCTACTGTAAAACATAATGGTACATAATAAGAAATATACCCTGTCACCATGTGTCACTAACAAAAGTACAAGAGTGTGCAGCATTGTGACTGAATGAATAGCATCAACAAAGACTATTATAGGTTTTACTACTTTTTCTGCCCTCCTTATAGGATATGTAATCCTCGAATCAGGGACTAAATGGTTAAACGTCATCTAAAACAAAGTTTTCTCACCTTTCTCACTTTTCTCTTTTAGATAAACTGAATGCATTTAATACTTCCCCATCAAATTCAATTCCCAGAGAAAAATGCCTGCCTAACGTGACTCTATGCAATGGAGTGGCCGAGTGTGAACGAGGAGGGGATGAGATGGGATGCGGTATGGTGAACAGTATTATTCTTACTGAGGTGTGGTGACATGGGTAGGTGGGGGCTAGTGTTAAGCAAAATGACTTTGCTTAAGTTTGGAAACACTATGCACCCAGACATTCTTGCTTGTGGAACTTCAGTAGGTGTTGTGCCTCAGAGTGTAATGAGCAAAAAAATATTGGCAACATGCAAAGAACAATCCTGGGGGTCCAGGTTCAATACAAGTATCAAATTTGAGAAATCTTGGGAATTTTCTGTGTTCTCTGTGTACCCGGCCTACACATATTTCAAGACTGACAAACAGGGAAAGAACTGCCAGTTTACTGGGGAACTATGTGAAGGTAGGGTAAAGTGCCCCCCTCCTTGTACCCAACTCTGGACTGTGATTCAAACTAGGTCCTGACATTTCAGGTACACAGAGGCCCAAACAGCCCACATTGAGGCCCAAAGAGCTCACCACCAGCCCAATAAATATTGACTGTCTATGACATCTTACAGCAGCCCCTCTGGCATTTGCCAGAACCCACAGATTGCCAGTCCAGGCTTGCTTGTACCTAACTGTTCTGTACATTATTCCGCTTTATAACGTAGGTGGACCTAAGGTCAACATGGCCCTATGATAAGCGTGCAAATGAGTCTAAAAACTACAATGATTTCATTTGTCCATGTTCTACATCTGCATCTCTGTCTTCTCCTTGCAGCGAGATTTCTAGGGAAAAATTCCATGCTCGAAGTCATGTCCCTCAAAAAGGAGAACTTGTGGTTACCTGTGTGTTACAATGAATACAATCCAGATTTTCCTTCCTTTGTGTGCCAGCGCTTTGGATTTGAAGAGTAAGAATGATTTGCCTTTTGTCCAATTCTCCTATATTTTTTAACAGGAATTCTTATTAGGATACTATGGAGCCCTGCACTGCAATTACCGCCTGCCTTGGATGAGGCTTTGCACCCCTTAGTGCTCCTTCACTTGTAGGAGGGGGCATGATTATAACCCCCCCCCCCAAATGCAGCATTTGTCACAGGAGTTTAGGGTAACTGCAAACATTGAAAACATCGCAAAATATACATATACAGGTATGGGACCTGTTATCCAGAATGCTCTGGACCTGGGGTTTTCCGTATAAAAGATCTTTCGTAATTTGGAACTTTATACCTGTAGTCTACTAGAACATTTTGTAAACATGAAATAAACCCAATAGTCTGGTTTTGTCTCCAAAGAGGATTAATTATGTCGTAGTTGGGATCAAGTACAAGATACTGTTTTATTATTACAGAGAAAAAGGAACTCTTTTTTTAAAAAATTTGTATAATTTGTATAAAATGGAGTATATGGGATACGGCCTTTCCGTAATTCAGAGCTTTCTGGATAACAGGTTTCCGGATAACGCATCATATTTCTGCATGTGTTTTGACTAAGGGGCATGGGTGTATTTTGTAACTTCCCCTTTAGCCTATGCTTGTGCAATGCAGAAAGGGAGACCTGAATTTGAAGCCTCTTTGTGCAAGTAGTCTCTTCCTATAAGTGTATGACATTTTACTTTGCACATTTTTGAGCTGTTTATTTTGGGTCCCATGAGCAATTAAGGCCATTAAGCTGCCACCTAAATGCCAGAGTAACTAAATATGTAAAAAATGCAGTTAAGTGATATATCTTGAGTAGTCACAAACTCACACTAACATAAAACTGTAAATATCAGCTGTCCTTGACCCCCAGTTACAGAACCTCTGTGCATATTTGCTGCCTGCTTCACAAACCAGAGCGACAAATGCAGGGATAATGTTATGTCAGCTGCTCTGCTCATTTTGAAGGCCACTAAAAATAATGTTTTTGCATCTCCAAACTTATATTTTTTCGTAAACAGTAAAAGCAGAACAGTTTGAAGGGTGTCAGAGAAGGACTGGCCCATTGTGTGTGTGTAAATACTTGCTCTTCTGTGAATTATGTCAGATTGTCCTTTCACAGTGATTTCTTTCATTTTAGAACTCCTGTAATAGGTCCAACAGGTCCAGTGAATGGTGCTTCGACTACAGGCCTGTCTAGTACCAGGACAGAGAGCACCATCCAGGGAAGCCTACAAAGGTAAAGAGACAGAAGCAGTATTTGGCTACAGATGATCAAACAAAAGATTGTTAAACATCTGTACATCACATAGGTGCTTCCCATACCGAGCTCTATGGAGGGACACTGTACTTCTATACATTAAGGGACTAGAGGACTCACAGTACTAGGGGAGTGAAATGGCTTAACGATTTGCTCTATGACTAAGCCTCAATCCACCAGTGGGGAAAGATACCCAGTGCAACTACTTTTCAAAATAGCCCAAAGTTTTCTTGGGAGGAAACTTTGGGCAACTTTGAGTTGTGTATGTTGCATTTTAACCGGTGGAAACACTTGGGAATGCAGATCTACAGTTATTCCATTACATGCAATTGAGGCTTGCCTTTAATTTGGGTCATTAGTGTTATACCCGGGGGTTACTTGTTAGGAGGCTTGACTTTGGAACCCACGCTCCAAAAATTACTTTCACAACTGTTTACTAATGCTATAAATAAGTGGGCCATGGTCCTTTGACAGACAAAGCATGAGCAGTGGGAAGAAGTGACAATTTATACGATTTCACTTCTTAGCCTTAAAAAATGGGCAGGTCAATGAATGCAGACTTCCCGAAATACAAGGCCCCTAACTTAGGCTTTGCTCACATGGTTTGGGATTGAATTTACATCGCTAATTATAGGGCCACAGTGGCAGTGTATCTCCTTTTCCGTTGTCTTTTAAAACTGGCGAATATATCTTCCCTCGTGTATTAGAATACACCTATTGATGGGGGCCTGCTATTACTGACTGCACTAATTGAATGTTATGTGTAATGCTGTTAACATTCAAAAATGCAAAATAAAAACATTTAAATAAAATAAGAAACAAAATATCTTCACGCTATTTTCTGGATTATAATTTCGGCTCTTCCAAGGGATTAATAAAATGTCATGGCCATTTCTGAATATAATGTGATTTCATTTGGATCATCAGGTCTACTCAGATTTTAAATCAGTCCACAGCGCAGACTCTTTGCATGCCAGGTGTAAGTTCTGACAATGCAGAACTGTCAATGCAGAACTGTAAAAATTTACAGCACTCCCCAAACTGACAACTGCTCAGATGAAATTGTCAGAATTTACAGCTGATTACATTGCAAGTCAGTGGACAAGTCACCTGGCACAAATATAATATTAGGGGGTCATCCAGGGTCATTTCAGCTCTGGTTTGTTGTTTTCTCCAACTAATAGTTTTTGGCATTTTGAAGGTTTGGGAGAGGGAGGGGAGGTGAAGAGTGGGAAGCGGAAGCAGGTCCTGCACATTTGCTGCTGTCAGTCAGAAACCTGAAAGGGAATATCCTTGTCTCCCTAGCTCTCTTGCCAATACTGTAATCAATCATTTAGTGGAAGATCTGCAGAGGCTGCAGAAGCATTACAATAAGAGGAGCAGACCCTGTAGTAGCTGAGAGCTCCAGGGGTAAAAATTATTCTGTAGAGTTTATAGGTTTGTGCCCACTAAAGAGCTCTTGCCCGTTGACCCATAACTACCTACTCCACTGAGATAAAAATCTGAAACCTTAAGACGCAAAGATCCGATCATACGAATCAATGTACGATCGGACTTTCCCATCTCCTGACCTGCCACTAACCATTCAGATCAAAGTCTTACCATTCCGACCAAATAAAGTAGTTAAAGAACAGATCAGCCGATGTTCTGCCCCTGACAGCAATCGTACGATAGACAAAGCTAGTGACAGTCTCCCACTGAAAATCTTACGATCGTCAATTCAAGCAGAGATAATATCGGCAGCCGACAGAAATTTTCTAACCTGTCTGATCGACAGACGAAAAATGTCTGGACTCTCCACACACCTTCCGAAAATCATACAAATCCTTGATTCGTATGATGAGATCTTTGCGTCTATGGCCAGCTTTATACTGGCAAAAACACTAAGGAATGCATTACTCAATATTTTTTGTCTGTTGCCAGATGTAGGGTTTCCACCTTTTATGAAAAAAATACCTGCCTTATAACGTTCCTTAATAGCATTAATAACTTTGGCATTAAACATCATTTTTACCATCCAGATCAGTAAAATACCAACCAGGTGTCAACCCAAGCCAGATGTTTCAATCACCAGTGAATTTAGATTAACAGTTGATAATTACTCTACATAGACGTGACTACAATCTACACAACCTTTTATGTTTTTGATGAAGATGGGGAAATCTGTTTAATTATGAGTTCAACATGGAAGACACCTCAGCCTAGGGCCCACGGTCCTGTAATATGTGTCAGGTTTACAAACAAGGGCTCTTTTCCACATAATAGAATATGTGGGGATGGAGCAGAGAGGTGGAGGGCAGTGGATGGGGCTTTTGTTGGGGGTTTAGTTTTCCTTTAATGTATTCATTTGATGCTCTGGCATATGTTGGTGGTTTGTAAAATACAATAATAATATTAAGCAGAACATGTTTTTCTCTTTTTGAATTCTTTAGTACAACCTGTTCCAGTGGCCAGTTCCTGTCCCTGAAATGTTCAGGTAAGAAGTTATTTGTTTTTATAACTCAGTTTATACTGAGTTATAAAATGATCATCTTAAAAAGGCAAATGTTCAATCCAATCTGGAATCCCGCTGAGAGATCCTAGTTGGGCCTATTTTTTGCCAGAAGTGTGTATAACTGTATGCTCTCTTCATAGACTGTGGCAAAAGAATAACAAACAGGATTATTGGAGGGACATCAGCAAAACTTGGGGATTATCCATGGCAAGTCAGTCTGCATCAAAGAGCTGGAAACAGATTTGCCCATGTCTGTGGCGGAACTATAATCAACGTCAAATGGGTTGCCTCTGCCACCCATTGTTTCCAACAGTAAGTGTTTTCTTGAATGATACTCACACCTTCTGCTTGCAAATATCTATCCCACCCCTCTGAAAAATATACACCTTTCCAGTACATTTTCTTTTATTCTTCTCCTGTCTTCTGCCCCTCTCTGTAAATTGTATTTTGAATTTTAATGCACAGTTATTAAACCATAACTGAGCTGTCTTCATCCGTCTCCCACTTGTTAATTATAAATGGACTTGGATTTAATCCTTGCTTACCTATGTCCCCTTAGATCTGCAGATCCTGCCAACTGGAGAGTGTATGCAGGGATAACTAACCAGAATAATCTAAATGCAATACATACTGTCACAGTCATTGTTAGAAATGAAAACTACAATGCAGATGCCAACGATTACGATATGGCTTTGATGAAGATGAAGCAACCATTCCAATTAACAGGTACCAATTTATCCATTATATATAATTTAGCCATTTTAAATTGGGTTAAAATATTCAGATCTAGCAGTAAAGGGCAAAAAAAGCCACTCCCAATCCAACAGGGAAGGCCTGAAACTCCCACAAATTTTAATTGCAGACCTATAATGATCTCCAAAAACTGGAGAAGCCTAAAATTGGTGGCACACAGTATGATTTGAAGGAGATTAGTTGCCCAGCGACTAATCTCCCTGCAATGCCTTCCCGCCAGCAAGAGAATGCCGGTGGAATTACATATGTATCACTTCAGTTTTCCAAAGTCGCCCAAAGTTTCCTTGTGGGGCAACTTCAGAAAACGAAGCGCTACATATGCCATTCTGTAGGCAAGGCATTGCAGGGAGATTAGTCGTCATAAGAAGAGGAGTCTTGTTGCTAGGCGACTATCCTCCCCTGAATCTTACCATGTGTGAAGACGCCATTTTGTTTCTTCTATGTACTGTATTTACTGTATATGGCTGAAATGACAATAAAATCCACTTGACTTGACATATAGCTACTAGAGCAGTTACTTGTCAAGGCTACAAAATATACATTAGTGATAACTTGATTTGCAAAGACACTACAGGGCATATTTATTATTCTGTGTAAAAAAGGCAGGATAATACACCACACATTGCTAGGCTTTGCTGTGTAGAAAACGGTGTAAAGTTCTTTTGGAAGCAATGCAAAATATTGGCGGCAAATCTGGTGTTAACATAGAGTAAAATTACGCACACCTTGATAAATTCACCATTTCTTTTACACAGCTTTTTAGGTAGTTTTTTCTGCAAATTTTATTTTACACCATAATAAATATGCCCCTACATGTGTTTAAGCAAAGGCAATTCTCAGTATGGCGGGGTATTTCGTAGCCACAAGTAGCTGCTACTAGTAGCTGGTAGTGGTTTCTTTATGTTTAATAAGTAGTAGGTGAAAGGGAAATCTGTGTTTCACAAGTATAGTTTTAACCTTTCTTTTTTCTCGATATTACCCAGCTACTGTTCAGCCAGCCTGCTTACCAGTGATTGATCAAAAGTTCAACCAAAATGACCTTTGCTATATTTCTGGATTTGGCAAAACCATAGCAAATTCTGGTAAGTTTATATTGTTTTGGTTAGTAAGTCTTGCACAAAATCACTTTAGGACAGAGGAAGATTTTTTGCCTCCGATTTTTGTATGCACAGCTATGGGCCTCCTCCGGAATTCAACTT
Organism: Xenopus laevis; assembly: GCF_017654675.1. Taxonomy (NCBI): domain Eukaryota; kingdom Metazoa; phylum Chordata; class Amphibia; order Anura; family Pipidae; genus Xenopus; species Xenopus laevis. The sequence continues at coordinate 83,168,206 of NC_054383.1, forward strand.
CAGGCTATTTAGCAATAAGTTGGGCATACTGCCTGCAATTTCAATGATTGGCAAATGGCAATGGAGAGGCATTTTTCTGCATTTTCTGCGCATAAAAAATTGCGGCCAACAAATCTTGTGCCACTAGCCTATATGCTAAATGACATGGTGCACAGCTCTCTGGATATCTGGCATGTCACCAATTATGTTCAGGATAAACAACAGACAACAGGAGCTAATTAAACCATTTATTACAAGCCAAGGAATGTGACCAACAGTGTTAAATAAATCCTTCCTTCATTAGACATATGCGAATACCTTCAAGTGGCTTTATTCTTGTTTTCAAGCAACATTAAAAAATACTGGTGCTTGCTAGGTTGAAGCCAGCAAACACTGACCGGTATGTTTAGGCATTCAGACAGTAGCAACAGAACTCTGGAATTTGTGTCCAATGCCCACATGTTGCCCATTCTGAGTCATTACACTTTCCATTTCCGCATTTATAGAGGTTTGTATAGAGCACCATACCTTAGTGCCCCCAATAGCGCAGGGCATTAAGAAGGGGGCAAGTCAGGATGTCGTAAGGCAAAACATAAGGCACTTTGCCTACTTTGAAGATAAACCTTGTAAACTTTAATAGAAGTCACAAGCAGGGAGGTGAATTATATATAAGGCCATATATATTAGGACATTATATGGTCTCTTTGAAAAGATCTGCTTGGACACGGGTAGGTCTAGCCAATGTTAGGGCAGCAAACACAGGCTAGTAAACACAGGCTGTCCTGGCCCCATCGAGCAGGTAGAAGGGATAGTGACTACATGGAGAAGACACAGGTAGAGATATAAGGGGTTATGTAATAAGAGGCGCTAAGTTTTCCCAGGTGTAGTAACCCATAGAAACCAATTGGCTGGTAGCATTTACTGGACACCAGTCAAGTAAACATCCTATTGCTTGCTATGGGTTACTGCTCCTGGGCAAACGTATCTTTTTTTTACATACTAGACATTAAGCCTGTTAAATTAACGGGCGCTAGAGGTCCGTGGGGCACGGACACAGGGACTGGATGCAGAGACACTTCAACTTTATTATATAGTATGGGGATATAGTGTGTAGGAGCTTCAAGAGTGGCAACTAAAGTTGAGCAGAGAGTCTTAGTTCTGCAGGAAAATGTTCACCTTTCTGAGGCAGACCCTTCATAGCCATGTTGGCAGTAGAGAAGTTTATGCAGAGTGAAGTAGCAGAGTGTGGCTGGACTAAAAGTGGACAAGTATAAGGGCCAGAAGCATCGGGGAAGGCTGTGTCAGTTGTTGATGGATATGAAACAAAGCTGCACTTAAGTTTAGAGTTTGCTTCATTGGTAAAAGCCTACAACAATTTTAATTTTAAGTAGGAATTATTAATCATTGTTTAATATACTTGTACCCAGTCCTGGTACCTAAGATTTGGGTCTGTGTGTTAATAAAATACAGAAATACCGCCATACCCACCACTCCATTAACAGAACTTTCTTGGATTGACAGATGTAGGCTCACAATATCTGATGCAGGCACAAGTCCGGATTATTCCAACATCAGTGTGCAACAGAGTAAATGTGTACAATGGAGCAATCACTGACAGGATGATTTGTGCTGGTTATCTAGAAGGAAAGGTTGACTCATGTCAGGTAAGTAGTTCAGGTTGCTCTTCTAATACAAAGTACTACTACTTTGTGTATCATACCAGCGTAAAGCTCATTGGTTGGTCACAGCACTTGTTCAGTTTAGTAAAGCAGAGCTGATCCTTAAATCACAGAAAAATGTGAGTGTTAGATAGAAAGACAGACAGGTAGAGAGGGTCTCAAGCAGGTTTACATGGCTGTTCCCGGTCACAAGGGACAATGGACACATCCAAATGCAATATATGTTACTAGTAAGACTACCCTAATGTATCACACTGTTTCTAATCCAAGGAAAGATCATTTTTCCAGGCAGATACTTTCTAATGCCTGGGAGTTAGGTTCAGGGATTCAGTGTTCTGGAGCAAACTTCACATTGAGCGTCGTGCACTAAAGTAGGTGCAACCAGCAAATTGGTGCATAGTGGGAGGTGAAGGCACTTTGTGTAATACTGCAACTTTTCACATATAACATTAGCTAATAAGGCCTTTTTATCTTTTGTGCAAAAAAGGACAGGAGCTTTTACATATGATTTGGGATATATCGAACTTTCATGGCTATGGACACAAGGCATTATTTATACTTTTGCCTTCCAGCAGCGGGGATAACAGCAGCAGACAAAGCTCTATGTTTGCCTATCATTGATCTCGATAGCAGTGAATAAAAAATAATTTTGGTGCACAAGAGGGTTGGCAGGTGGACCTCTGTGCCAAAACACTTTTTGTAGTCAAGATCCACTTGTTCACTGATCTGTGTGCATCCAATATAGTGCTGTGACTGTCAGCCAGGTCATTTACACCACCTACCAGAGGTTAGTAGTGGTCAAACCACCTGTGGTCCATTAGTGTTCCATTCATATGCACTGCGTGCAGGGTTTTATTTGGAAGTCTTTTTTCATTCCTGTTGCTGATATTTTTAAAGGGCAACTAAACCCCCGATGACTTCATAATTGTTTTTAAACCAGCCCTTTAACACAGTGCAGCTTTTCCAATCCATCTCCCCCTGCACCCTACGGTCCTCATTACGTTTTCATCTAAGTAGATGTTATTCCAGGCACTCTGATACCCCAGGATTTACATGAAATACCCTGCAACCCCTAGGTCACTTATATATTGTTCAGGAGACTTGAAGAACAGCATTATAGAGAATGGCTGAAGGTAGGTTTGTGTGGTCCTAGCTTAAAGATACTGACAATTGGTAAAAACCCAGTTTTCAGTAAATTATACACAATTCTTAGCATCACATCTGGCCAACAATACTGTCCCAAATAAGTAAGAATCCCTTTTGGAATTTGGTTTCTGCAACCTCGCCTCCAGCACCTAGAAGTCTGGCTAGCCATACAGCTAACATTTTGTTAGGCAATTAGGTTCTGCTGTGATAGGTTAAAAAAGTGTGAGCATCCCTTTAAGTAACACAGAGCTGCTGGCTGTGGGTATGGCAAAGGAGCCAATATTTCTTCAGAAATGTAATTACTCTGCATTTATCACACTGCATATGTGGAGCTGTATTTTATACAACTTGTTATTTTCAGGGGGACAGTGGAGGACCATTAGTGTGTCAGCAAGATGGTGTCTGGTACCTGGTAGGAGTTACAAGCTGGGGAAATGGCTGTGGGCAGCCCAACAATCCTGGGGTGTACAGCAACATCCATTTTTTCCTTCCATGGATATACAAACAAATGGAGGTAAGAACCTGGACTATACCTGTATGTGTAACATAAGCTTAGCTATAGAAGCATCATATTGACATCCCATAGCAATGACCAATTGAAACGTTGTTAAAAATAAGACAATTAGTCCAGCACCCACTGTTTCATGAATAAAACGGCCTTTATTGGACCAAGGGCATTACAGCAACGTTTCAGACTAACTGGTCTTTTATCAGCTTGGTAAAAGACCAGTTGGTCTGAAACGTTGCTGTAATGCCCTTGGTCCAATAAAGGCCGTTTTATTCATGAAACAGTGGGTGCTGGACTAACTTTCTTCGCTAATATTGCCAGTGGAAGGTGGCCACTGGAGGACGTGCACCCAGCCAAAGAAGTGAGTTGCAGTTGTGCTGACTACTAATCTGCTATTGTTAAAAATAAGACACCCCTTTAAATAATGATATAGATGAGGGTCCCATAGTTGCTACCTCCAAGTAGTGTGTTGTGGAGAGCACATTACATACTGTACGGTGGATATCAATCCTCCAAATTTCTAAACTACATTTCCTGCCCCATGAAAATACTCATCCACTTGGATGCTGTATTGTATATACTTAGTTACCCTTTGTATAGGTATCATCCTCTTTACCTGTTCATTAACTGTTTACCAAGTAGAATTAAATGATTATGAAACAAAATCTGTTTTTAACCTGCAGTTGGAGCGAAATTCATGAACACAGAGAAAAGCCCTGATGGAAGAAGGAAGACGGGATGTTCATATTTATATATGGGCAATATTCATATCAGAAACTCATCAGTGAAGGGTGTCAAGATAGGGTTAGGTATCAAGGAATTTTAAGGACATGATCACTGGTACTGTGTACTACTACAGTATAATGATAAAATAAAATAAAAAAATTATTCTAGGGAACAACAAAAACAGCAAACGTACCAGTCTGCTCATGGTATTCCTTGATAGTGGCAATATATACAGAATGTTATATACATGATCACGGTCATCTATGAGCAACGTGCTTGCTGAATGCTCCATTTAAATAATTGTACTGTTTTATTATTATATTAATTGTATTATTTTATTATTAAAGAGATGGAGCAAATGATAATTATTTGCTTAACATTAAGTCTATGGGAGATGGCCTTCCTGTAATTCAGGGCTTTCTGGATATCAGGTTTCCAGATAAGGAACCCTATACTGGTATATATGTGTGTGTAAAGTATGTCACTGGAGAACACATACTATTTTAGCCCAAAAGTGTACATGTATTATATTAATACTATGGAGAAGGTACTTTTACTTTGGAGAGGCCTCAGAGGGCCGAGTGGGGTTTCTTACTGACGCTAACTCTGCTAAAAACATATGCTTTTATAAAATAGTTTCTAGGTTTTTATTTCTATATTTTAAGTAATATACAGTATTACTAAACGTGCATTTTCCCTTAGTGGAGACGGGGATATTTCCTGTACTTTCAGGATACGTCTGTAACTGCATTATGTGTTTTTACACAGATTTGATCATAGTGGAGACACAGCAAAAATGCATTTGTTGCAGTAATAGAGCTTGTAATAGGGATAGGCTTTAGTACCATTATTTGAAACTAATTAGTATGATGGTTTCAATTAAAAATGTCAGATTTACAAATAAGCAAACTAGATAAAATATCAAAGGATCTCCCATGCCTTGATATGAGTGCTCTGTTGCCACTCTTCACTGCTGGCAAAACCTAGAATAAATTGCTACATATTCTATTACCACTGGGCAGTGCCATAGGGGGAAATTTACTAAAGGGCGAAGTGGCTAACGCTAGTGATAATTCTCCAGCGTGACGTCATTTTGGCACTTCGCCAATTTACTAACGGTAGCTGGCGTAATTTCACTGGCGTAATTTCGCCAAAGAGACAGACTCTGGCGCAACTTCGCACTCTAACGCCAGGCGAATTTTCAGTCTGGCAAAAGAGCGTTACTACGCAAATTCACTATGTTTTTGATTTTATTGACCGTTACCTCTATCGCCAGACTTGCCTTCACCACCTCAGACCAGGCATAGATAGGAGTTCCTCAAAAAAAAGATGATCATTTTTCTAAGTCCCAAAAAATGCTTGCATTTTTACCTATTTAAAGGGTGATAGACTGAAAAAGATTGTAATTTTTTTTTTGGGGTACCCTCCGCCCCCCCCTACATTTGATAACATATGGCACCTAAAGTATACTGTGGGCACATGTGTAGGGCAATATAACAACTTTATATAATTTTATTAAGGTTCCCTGGCCTTGTGTAGTGTAATGTATTTGCTGCAGCATATACGGCCATTGGACTTTAACTGCCTGCCTTATGCTAATTAGCCTACGCTAGCGTAACTTCAAACTGCTGAGCGTAATTTCCCTGGCGTAATTTCGCCAGCGTTCGGTACCCTGTACGCAACTTCAGATCTTTATGAATCAACGTTGTCCAGGTGAATTTACGCCTGGCGAAGTGTTGCGATGTGCGCAAAGCCATTGGTGGCGAATTTTCGCCGGTTTGTGAATTAACCCCATAGTGTTGAGAAAAAGGTCAAGCAAAACTGAAACTATTTTTGTAAATTTCTTTTTCTACATGTATTCACTTATTTAAACTTGTGGCCAAAACGTAATTTATAATGAACAATATATTGTTATTTACCTATGTTGGATGATGGTTAATTTATCTGGATATTAAAAATAATACAGTGACTCGCCTATTTTGCACTTTGTAACTTGCATCACAACTTGCACCCCCCTAACTTGCATAATTTAGACCTCAGAGGGCATAGGGGATTTTGTTACTGGTGTTTTTGATCCAACATATAATTAGCATCTTGCCTAATTGTGAGTATTAAAGGAACAGTAACACCAGAAAATGAATGACAATAAAACAATATAATGTAGTGTTGCCCTGCACTGGTAAAACTGATGTGTTTGCTTCAGAAAGACTACTATAGTTTATATAAACAAGCTGCTGAGTAGCCATGGGGGCAGCCATTTAAGCACAGGATGCACAGTAATAACAGATACGTTCTGAAGAATCCCATTGTACCACTACAGAGCTTATCTGTTATCTACTGTGCATCCTGTGCCTTTTTAGCTTTGAATGGCTGCCCCCATAATTCACAGCAGCTTGGTTATATAAAGTATAATTGTGTTTCTGAAGTAAACACACTAGTTTTACCAGTGCAGCACAACAGTGTTGGTGTTACTGTTCCTTTAAGCACCACACTCAAGCAATTGTGTCCCCAGAGCAATTATTGCATTGTATATGGCTATAAATGGTGAAGGGGATGAATGACACATAGACTAATACAAAACAGTGTTCTCCTGTATCTACAGTATAAACACCTCCAATAATGGAAATTCACTGTAATAGTCTATGAGTGGGAGCAGCATAGCTGGGGCAACAAGGAAGGGCAACCAAGGCAGGCCCCCACCACCTTTCGTCCACTTGGCAACTTTTCCTCAGCTTCTTCCTTTTCCCCCTTTGTTGGTCCCCAATCAACAACTCAATGTAGGGTGAGATGCAACAGAGGTACGTGCCAAGGCTCCTAGCAAACTGTCACTTATGTGACTATCCAAGTTGGAACTAATAAAGGCCAAAAAGCCCGCTATACTGGTTATATCACCGAGTTTACATAGATGGCTGGCAAGCCACTGTTTTACAAATATATTTTAGGTTAATAAATTTCTATATTGATAGATGTATTGGAATAGTTTAGAAGCAGGACTGGCAAACACAAACAGGGGGAGACAGTGGGGAGAATAAAAGTCTGTGGGAAGTGAAATACACACAGAATAAATACAGAGGGACTCAGTCTGATGGGTTTCCTTAGTGCAGTAGCCACACTCACTTGCCCTCACTTACTGCACAATACTGCCCACTCATACACATGCAAGTCAACTCACACCAAGGGAACCATTTACTAACATTTAATTTTTTTCCACAAATCTTTAAATTGGGGGTTTTTTTAAAAAAAAAAAAAAAAGCTCTTCAAATCCAACATTTTTTACGTGAAAAAACCATGAAAACCACTAATACAAAACTTGGACATGTAAAAGTTGCCGAGGTCCTTTAGAAGTCAATGGGAGCTGCACTGATCCTATTGGTCAGTTTTAAATCAATTTAATCTAAAATTTTAGAAACTTTTGGATTTTTTTTTACGCTAGGAACTGTCAGAAAAGCTCTCATTTTTCGAGGTTTCGTATTTTTTAGCATCTTATTTTCCATTTTTTTTTTATTAAGATCTTTTGATGATTTAGAGTTTGTGAGTGGATGGATAAGCAGGGCTGTCTTAACAAAATATGGAGCCTAAAGTGAAAACGAAGTCTGGGACACAAGAAAATGCACCGTGCTTGGCCAAAACCTTTAGCCATAATTACCCATACATGCCAGTGAGATCACTGTATAAAAGCATTATGAGCACATTAACTCCAGACACAGCAATAAGATTACTGCACAAATGCATTATGAACACATTAACCCATGCCAGTAAAATCATTGCAGAAAATGGGCAGTATACACCTTAACCCCGGACATGTCAGATCACTGCAGGATATGGAATATGAGAACATCAAACAGAACTGGATTATGAGGTTTTTAACTCCAGGTATTTCAGTAAGATCACTGCAAAAAATGGATAATAAACACATTAACCCCAGACATGTCAGTAAGATCACTGCAGAACATGGAGACATTGAAAGCATTACGTGGCTGAATGCCTCAAGCTTTTCTTTTATCTTAGTGCTTCAGTGCTGCTTGTCCAACTTTGCCTCCTGCATAGCTAAAACTCCTGCATAATGATTACATATGGCTGTGAGTTATATAGTGGACCACATTGCCATATGTTGTAATAAGAGAAACGTTTCGTCCACCAAGCACAACATGGCCAAAAAAAAGAGATAAGAAAGCTGTATAGTAGGGCAGCTATTAAGCATTGCCTGATGCTAGCTCTGTTTGAGAGCAAAATTCCTGGGAGGGAGCATGTGTCCCTCTTGCCTCTATTTGCCTGTGGAAACACAGGCTAAATATGGACACTTCTGTTTAATACTTCCCAGTGGCAGAAATAGTTTCAGATAAGATTCTAGAAAAGTTCTCTGGCACATGAGGATATAACTGCCATCCCATGGATAATCTCTTCATTATCTAGTGACTTTTAATTTTAGGTCAGATACAAGCAAGCAATCCAAAATTGACAGGTCTTCTGTTATGTGTTTATTATATGATTTATGATATCTGTGTATCTATTTTGCATTTTTGCTTCATGTATGAAATTTCAGGTTAATTTTAAATTTTACTTTGTCTGGACACTGGCTCTAAAAATCAACTGAATATTGCAACTGCGATATTATTATACATGGCAATGCTTCCCCCTGGTGGTCCCTATACTTAATACTTTTATTGCAGAAATTAAATACAGTAGGACCCCGACCCCCATTTTACGTTATTCAGGGGACAAGAAAAAATGTAAAATCAGGGAAATGTATCATGCATAATATATTGTCACCACTAAAAACTATGTAACATGAGGGATGTAAAATGGAGGTTTTACTGTATTCATACTGTATCAATGCTAAATGAGTCACTCCCCTAGAATGGCAGGTTTGTGTACTACACCAATAAACCATTAGTGTAATAGAAGAACAGAAAATCAAAAGAACTGCACATTTTTACAGATAGCTCTATAGGGTAACACAGAGGCCTCTCAGTCACAGTGACACTGCCCAAGAGCATCTGTACAAATATCAGCTTCAGACAAGGAATAGAGTACAACAAAACCAAAATTGTTTATGATAAGAACTAAAACTAAATTACTGTTCAGAAATCAGTTTAGTCCCTGTGGTAATGAGACTTTACAGTCAGAGCTAAGGCACTCTTACCATTCCATATGTAGAGTAATGAACTGAAATACACTGTCAATATTATCCTAATCAGATTTTAGAAATAAAACCAAGAACAGAAATATTGCCAAACCTTTTATCTTAGCCTTAAAATTTCATTTCATGCTATCATATCATATCATATTTCAAATGTATTGAAATAACTTTCCAGCAGATGTAGTGGGGATACCTTCAGTGAAAAATTTAATTCCACTGTGCATCAGAACTTCACAGACACCAATGCAATAGCTTTCATGACCCCAAAGCCATTATAAGACAATCTCAACAGAATGTGAGGCCTAAGAAGAATGTGAAAATGTGGGCCCCCCAAAAGATGAGCCATAGAGGGAAATTATTAAGCAACACCCATTAAGCCACAGCTTGTTAATGGAAAGGTTTGGTGAGGGGATATTTAGTAACAGTGGCGTAACTAGTTGTTACTGGGCCCCATAGCAAATTCAATTTAGGGCCCCAAAATATTTATAACTTGGCCTATTTTACCAAGATATATTAAAATTGCTAATTAATTAGGGTCTCACTGGGCCCCCTACACTCCTGGGCCCCCCTGCAACCGCAGGGTCTGCTTCCTCTATAGTTACGCCCCTGTTTAGTAATTTGGAGAGATTTGGTAAGTTATTTGTAAAAAGGGATGGAGAAAGGGTAAAGGTGTAGTTCACCTTTGAGTTAACTTTTAGTATTATGTACACGTGATATTGTGAGAAAATTTGCAATTGGTCTTCATTTTATATTATTTTTGTTTTTTAAATGATTTTGCTTTTTCTTCAGCAGCTTTCTAGTTTTGGCATTTCAGCCACCATAGCAACCATTTAGTGGCATAAGACTAGAAAAGGACGTGAACAGAAAGGTAAATAAAAAAAGTAACAAAATACAACAATAAAAAGAAACAATAAAATTGTAGCCTCACAAAGCAATAGTTTATGGGCTGTGACCAACATTTCAAATCTGGAAAGAGTCAGAATAATGCAAATAATAAAACAAAACCACAATTTATTATTTAAAATTAAGACCAATTGAAAAGTTGCTTACAACTGGCCATTTATAACATACTACAAGTTAATTTAAAGATGAACCACCCCTTTGAATCAGAGATTGTGTGGAGAGGCTTCAGTCTGAGCTAGAATGATAAGGCATTTAGCAGCACTGGTAAGTTGAGCATGTTCCTCCTTTTAGAGAGAATCTGGCATTGATTTATTTCAAGCCAATCCACAAGGAAACGGACGGATGAGGTTAAAGATGCTCATTAGTGATAAGTGAATCTGTCCTATTTCTATTTGCCGCAGAGAAGAGCACGGTTAATAATTATTTAATTCCTTGTTTGTGTGACGAAGAGTTACATGATTTTATGGATTCATTTCAACATGGCACGTGGATTTATCTAAATCTTGCTGAAAAAGGCTGAATCCTGAACCAAAAACTGAATTCAGTGCATCCCTACCGAATACCGAACAGGTTTAAGATTTTGGGAAGGATAGCTAAATCAAAAGAGCACAACTTAGCTGGAAGGCAGAAAACAGAAAGGAGCAATATGAAAACAACATTCTAAAGAAAGAGTTCCAGAACAAGGCATACAGTAACCTTGTAATTTCCGGATTAGTGCACCTAATTTACTTAAAGGAAAACTATACCCCTGAACAATGTAGATCTATATAAAAACATATTACACAAAACAGCTCATATGTAAAACCCTGCTTTATGTAAATAAACCATTTTCATAATTACATACTTTTTTAGTAGTATGTGCCATTGGATAATCCAAAATAGAATATTGCTATTTTAAAAAATAAGGGCCACCCCCTGTGATCATACAGTGCACACAAACAAATAAAACATGTTAGGTCACATGAGCTAATTAACGGACAAAGTTCTGTCTTTCACACCCACACTTAGGGGGTTATTATCAAGGTCCGAATTTATCTCAATATCGGCTGCTGCAAACTCCGATCTAAACCGCTTATATTTGTAACGCTTATTTATTATTACATTTTCCTGAAAATTTGCTTTGCGGTAAAAACTCAGATTTTCACGTTTTTTTTTTTTTTTGAAACCTCAGATTTTTGCCCGAAAACTTTGGGGTTTGGCACGAGACCCAGCGCAAATCAATAAAATCATTGGGACTTCTCCCATTGACTTGTATGCAACCTCGACAGGTCTTAGATGCCGGGATTTCAGATTCTGAGTTTTCCAGCCTCTGGGTTTAATAAATTCCGAAAAATTAGTGAATTTTTAAAAGCCTGATTTTTGCAAAAAAAAAAAATCACGAATTTTTCCTGATTTTTGCATTCTGGGCTTAGTAAATAACCCCCTTAGGGTGAAGACACACAGAACTACTAGTAGCAGCTACTTGTCAAGGTTACAAAATAGACAATAGTGGTAATTGGCTTTGCTAAGGCTACTAGGGGCAGATTTATTAAGGGTCGAATTGAAAATTCAAAATCAAATTTTTTTTATGGTCAAAACTGTCAAATTCGACTAGGGAATTATCCAAACATGATTTGAGTTTTTAAGAAAATTCAAATTAGATTTTCGAGATTTAATATACTTTGGCCCTTTAAGAATTCAAATTTGACTATTCGCCACCTAAAATATGCTGAATTGCTGTATAAGTCAATGGGAGAGGCTCAGTGAGCAAATTGGAGATGTTTGCAGCCTTACTGACACTGAAGTTTTCTTCAGAAAAAAAACCTCTAATCAAGTTTGATTGAATTCAATTAGAGTTTTCGACTCAGTAAAATTAGTCTGAGTTTATATAAATAATCGAATATTCAAATTTTGAGTAAAATTGAATTCATGTGAGTTAAAAAAAAAACTCACTTGAATTCGAATATTGATAAATGCGCCTCCCCATGTGTTTTAGGCAATTCTCAGTATTGTCTATTCATTTTGCATCTAATCTCTTCATTTCACCCTTATATATCCTGCACACAAATGTTTTTCTGGGCTGTACTCATAATCTGGACTCCAGTTAATCAGATTACTTTCTATATATTGGGCTCATTTTAATTTATAAGGAAAAAGCTGCATTGTGTTTTAAAAAAAACATGGTCATTTACATTGCAAATTGCACTTTACCACACATTCTCCAACCCTCCAAATATAATCTCTTGATGAAGATTAGATATAGTCACTAGAGTTGTGTGCCCCCTTATAATGTTGCAGGGCTGAACAAAAAAACTTGCATAAGGGTTATACAGTGTTAATATTGCAAGATAGAAAGAGTGGGGAAAAAGAGTGGGATTGTCATCCACATGGAATATCCCTAAAGCTGAAGCTCACTGGACAGTATGCTGAAATAGAGCAAGATGAAAGAGAACACTCTGACACTGTTCTTGTCATAAATCCTCCTCCCTCCACAACATTTCTGCCCTTCACCTAATCTTCATGCTGCATTCTCACTCATTTAAGGCTTAGAAGTAAATTACTCTTGCAGACTTTTACAGTTGTAACCATTTAAATATTGGAAAGTCTGCTGATGTTTTCTGTGTAATGTTTGCTTATTGTAAAGAGACACATTTTACTGTTTACAGTGGGAGACAGGATCTTTTGCTATTTTGTAAAGATAGAAACTTTAACTGTTCCTTGATGCATACTTATTGTATCGGTCATGTTCATGCTTGGGATTCCTGTGTTGCTTCATATAATGTACAAACTGCAGCTGTCTGAGAGCAGAAGAAAAGCACCAAGGGAAGTAAAAGCAACGAGTGTGGAAAAGTAAGTAGAAAAGAGTTGGGAAAAACAGTAAGAAACGTGTGAAAAATACTGCAAATTCATAAGAGGTACAAATATAATTATGGAACTCATGAGAAGGAAAAAGACCATGGGGGGAGAGGATTTCTAGGTGAAAGGATTGCAAGAGAAAGCCTGCCAAATGTGGAACAGGATGGAAGCAGAGAAATAAAGGTAAAAAATAAGCAAAAAGAGCCAAAATGGCCTACTTGGGAATACATAAGGTTAACAGAAAAGGGGAGTCTAAAATGGAAAAAGAAAATCAATGTGAAAGTTTAAAGTAACAGTAACATCGAAATATTAAAGTGTTTTAAAGTAATGAAAATATCATGTATGGTTGCCCCGCACTGGTAAAACTTATCTGTTTGCTTCAGAAACACTACTATAGTTCATATAAACAAGCTGCTGTGTAGCAATGGCGGAAATTGAAAAAGGCTATATGGCACAGGTTAAATAGTGAATAACAGATAACACCATTATGTTCTACAGAGCGTATCTGCTATCTGTTGTGTAACCTGAGCCTTTTTTCCTTTGAATGGCTGCCCCCATTGCTACACAGCAGCTTATTTATATAAACTATAGTAGTGTTTCTGAAACAATCACATCAGTTTTACCAGTGCAGGGCAACACAACATTATATTTTTATTCTTTTAAAACACTTTCATTTTTTTGATATTACTGTTCCTTTAAGAGGTAAATGCGAGGATATCAGAGAGAAACTATTAGAAGGCATTAACAAGATAGGAGAAAATGAAAGAGATCTTGCATGGAAGGAGATAAAAGGTCAGAATCAGAAGTCAAAATAAAGAACAAGCAAGAATGAAGGTTAGGCGGCTTATTTATAAACACTGGACACATTTGCACCTAGTTTTTTTTTAGCTAGCTGTAGCTGGAAAAACAAATATTTGATTAGTTACTATGGGTTACTGCCAAGATGCAAATGTACCCAGTCTTTACAAATTAATCCAGATTGTTACGGCCAGAACCCAAAGTAAGACGAAGTAAAGGAAAAGGACCATGTAATATAAGCATGAGGCAGTAGAAATGTGCACGGGACAGAAACAATGCACGAATAAGACAAGAGCAGGCTAAAGGACGGTGACAGAAGGGGAGAAGGAGAGCAAACAACAGGATTTTCCCAGTGGGCTATTTATAATCCTGTTACTACTGTACAGAGCTTCTCATTACATACACCAGAAAAACAGAGCTACAAGTTCAGCTGACACACAGAAAGGTATTTCTTTTGTTTTATTTCTATTTTGTATTTTATTGACCAAACCTTGCTTCTCGCAAAGAGCACCAACATTCAATCTTCTCTATCTAACACCTACATTACTCATAGAAAGTACTACAGACTTTGCTGCTTTAAAATACATGTTGCACTCTGCAATAACATTGTTATTGTTGTTAGAGGATGCTGGAAATTGCAGTTTAGAAACATCTGCAGGGCTACAGTTTGCAAATAGTTGTGGCACACAGTGTCCTTCAGTCTGAAAAACTACATTCCATTGTGAGAAGGTAATTCTGTATTACCAAAAGAGCACTTTTATATTTTCCCACCACCCTGATCAGTGTACTGAAGGTAATTGCAGGGATTGAGGGGAGGATGGCATCAAGTCTGCTGCCTGAGGAAGAGGTAGATCCCTGATGTGCTCTTGGGCATCACTAAAACATAATTATGCCTCTTTATAGGTCCCTGGTAAGGCCTCATCTGGAGTATGCAGTGCAGTTTTGGACTCCAGTCCTTAAGAGGGATATAAATGAGCTGGAAAGAGTGCAGAGACTAAGTGCAACTAAACTGGTTAGAGGGACGGAAGACTTAAATTATGAGGGTAGACTGTCAAGGTTGGTGTTGTTTTCTCTGGAAAAAAGGCTCTTGCGAGGGGACACGATTACACTTTACAAGTACATTAGAGGACATTATAGACAAATAGCAGGGAACCTTTTTACCCATAAAGGGATCACTGCACCAGAGGCCACCCCTTCAGACTAGAAGAAAAGAACTTTAATTTGAAGCAACGTAGGGGGTTCTTCACAGTCAGGACAGTGAGGTTGTGGAATGCACTGCCGGGTGATGTTGTGATGGCTGATTCAGTTAATGCCTTTAAGAATGGCTTGGATAATTTTTTGGACAGACATAATATCAAAGGCTATTGTGATACTAAACTCTATAGTTATTATAGATATGGGTGAATATAATCTATGTGAAAATAGGGAGGGTGTGTGTATGGATGCTGGGTTTTTATTTGGAGGGGTTGAGCTTGATGGACTTTGTCTTTTTTCAACCCAATTTGACTATGTAAAAACTGAATAGAAAAAAACGGTGAAAAAATATGTAAATTATTCTCTCCGCACAATTTAAATTTTTAAACTAGGAGTACCACCACCCTAAGAAGACAGCCCTTGTGCAGAAGTGCTGGAGCTGTTTTGTTTGCGTCAGTGAGCAATGTGTTTAAAATATGTATTTAAAATATCAAGCAGATGCTTGGCACAGAGAAGGCACAGCACAGTTAATTGCAATATGGAACTTTTCCATCCAGGCTGGAACTTTAGTTTAGGGATGTTGTATTCATAAGTTTATATCTCTACATAACCCCATTGCAAATTGAATGCATTTGTCTAAGCAGGTTCTGTTTTTAGTAGACTTGGCAAACAATGGGCCACATTCAATTCAGTGAGAAAAGCTTATCTCCTAATTCAATTCTAGATTTCCCTCTAGAATTCAATTGAGTTTTTACAGGATAAACCAATTGCATTGAATATGGCTCAGTGTACTGTATATTGCCATTGACCTATTAACCTATACTACAGCCTTTTTTTCCATTGTGCAAACCAGTTTGTTATTGTTTGTATATTGGCCTTTGCTCCTTTTTCTGCCTTTTCTTGCATAAATGGCTCAAAAACATGATTTACTTATTCATCTTGTTTTTATCCCCACCAACAGTCTTGGGCACCATCCTACCCCTGTGCTGATCTGTTGTGTGAAACTCAGAATTCATTACTCCATGATCCTATTTATAGCTGTGCCAGGAAATATGAGAAATCTTTTCCATGACATACTCATCTGCTTAAGCATTGGGAGGAAGCACCAGTTTTCTCTCTTTTTAAAAACATCCGTGAGGATTGGTTGTGTGCAGGCCTAGATGGGTATATGAGGAGTTAACATACAATATGTTAATTGTTAATGCTGTGATAGACAATCTTGTCTTACTAGATTAAAGCACCACTTGTGCAGGGATGGAAGACTTTGACAAAGAAATAATATATTACTCAGTAAAGGGGCAATATGCCCTCTTTTTCAGTATTAGCTCAATAAATAGGACTTGTACTGACAATACGTTTCGCTTATTATTTTAATTATTAAACGTGCACTAAAAACAGGAAAGAGTCTGAAACGTAAGGTATTTATATTTTACTTTCTGTTATTCCCAACTAATTAAAAATAATCTGCAGTCCACTAGAAAGCCTGTTTAGTGCAAAAAATTACAAAAATACACATTCCTAATTAAAACATTCAGCACAAGACCTATTGGTTTATGTAATGTTAAAAAGGGGAATATATTGTCCATTTAAAGGCTTAAGACAAGCAAGTTGCAAAAATCAGAAAGCAAATTCAAATTCATTCATGTTTTCTTACCCACAATGCACCCTGCATCAGCTCCCCTGCCCCTGTGCTTGACTGTCAGTGGTGTGCTGGCAAACATAACTAAAGTGATGTAAATACAAAAACAAATTATTCTAAGCATCTAAGCAGCCAGCATTCATTAATGGTTGCAAGCTGCATGGAATGACTTTTTCCAAAATTGTATCTTTGTGTCTACATTCCCACAAGGTTCAGAGCAGTGTACTTTGGGACAGGCCAAGTTTGTGCATAAATGAGCATTTTATTGTATGTGCAGTTCCTCAGTTGCATGGAATATTTGTACTTCAGTACTCCAGAGTGCCTCCTCCCCACCCTTAGAACGCTCGATGGAGCAAACGCCTGACGTACATTTCACCTGTATTGTACAGGCGAAACGAACATCAAGGGGCCGATTCACTAACTTCGAGTGAAGGATTCGAATGAAAAAAATTCGAATTTCAAAGTATTTTTTGGGTACTTCGACCATCGAATTGGTTAAATTCGTTCGAATTCGAACGAAATCAAACGATTCGAAGTAAAAATCGTTCGACTATTCGACCATTCGATAGTCGAAGTACTTTCCCTTTAAAAAAAACTTCGACCCCCTACTTCGGCAGATAAAACCTACCGAAGTCAATGTTAGCCTATGGGGAAGGTCCCCATAGGTTTGCTAACCTTTTTTTGATCGAAGGATTTTCCTTCGATCGTTGGATTAAAATCGTTTGAATCGTTCGATTCGAAGGATTTAATCGATCGATCGCAGGATTAGCGATATTCGAAGTCGAAGGATTTCAATTCGAGGGTCGAATTTCGAAGTATTTTTAACTTCGAAATTCGACCCTTAGTGAATCTGCCCCCAAGCGTTTGCTCTATCGAGCGTTCTAAGGGGTAAATTTATCAAAGAGTGAAGTTCCGCCACTAGAGTGAAATTCCGCAGCTCACAATTCATTTCTATGGGATTTTGAAAGGCATATTTATCAATGGGTGAAAGTGAAAGTTCACCCTTTGATAAATACGCCTTTAAAAATCCCATAGAAATGAATGGTAAGTGGCGGAATTTCACTCTAGTGGAGGAACTTCACTATTAACTTCACTCTTTGAGGGTGGGGAGGAGGCACTCTGGAGGGTGGGCTGAATGGTGGCAGCAGTTTCCTTCTAATAACGGAGGTAGCGTTGGACAGACCGGTGATGTTGTTACCAGCATTTGCACAGACTTAATTTTGGGCTTTGCCCGTTTCCAATTTTCAGTGTTGCATTTGCACTAGTATTAGGGAATAGTCCACAAATATTTAGGTGCCTCTAAGAGGACAAAGCACCAGTTACTCTATGCACACCGATTTGGCCACATATATGTCTGTATAATACTGCAAGGTACAGTACACTGGATCTGTCCTCCGTTTGTATGCACTTCCTTTGGTTATTTAACCTATTGTGTTCAGGTCCAAACTTTTGGTGATGCTTTAATACAAGGCATAGGGAATAGGCCATACCTACTTGGTGCCTCTGAGAGGACCAAGTGGCACATTCACTAAGATTCGTTATTGCGCCAGCATCCGCTTCGCTGCACTTCGGCAGGAGTATTTTCGCCACCGCTACGCAAATTCACTAAAATCCGAAGTTGCGCTCAGGAGAAGCGTAAGGTTAATTCGCTATCGATGCTTAATTTGCATACAGCGCCAAATTCAAGTTACAATGGAGGTATATGTAGCATCACTACATATGCCTGGGAAACCTTCAAAACAGCAAATAAAATTTTTATTTTGCCCTACACATGTGCCCACTGTTTAGTTAAGTTGACATGAGTTAGGAAATGTAGGGGGGAAGGAGGGGAGCACCAAAAAAATTTTCGATTTTTTTCAGCCTATCACCCATAGGTTTTTTGGGGACTTAGAAAAATTTTTTACTTTTTCTGAAGCAATCCCTATCTACTATATTGCACTTCGCCTGGTCTGAGGTGGCGAAGGAAGTCTGGCGTAAAATGTAGCATTCACAATAATTTGCGCGTTAGTGAATTTGCGTAGTTACGTCCGTTGCGCAAATTCGCCAGGCGTAAGGGTGCGAAGTAACGCTAGCGTTAGGCGCTTCGTCGTTTAGTGAATTTGCCCCAAAGTGTCAGTTTACTCTCCTTGCACAACATTTTGCAATTAACACTTCTGCGATGCTTCAAAGTCCAGCATACAAGGTGTTGGTTTGTCCGTTGTTTTTCCCACAATGGGAGCTACCTAATTTATTTTACTATAGACACCCTCCTGCTCCCCTCCCCACCCCAACTCATACTACTATTAGAGATTAGAGATATGAATTGGACATTCCATATGCTTAGTAAAAGCTGCTTGGGAATAATCCAAAGGAATTGAAAGAAAATGTATTTAATAATGTGTAATTAAAGATCTCACAGCTGACAGACTCACTCTTAATAACAAGGCAGACCATGTGCCAGTTTCTATTCATACCACCATTCATAGACTGGATATTCCAGCAGAGAATGGATCTCGGGCCAAAACTTCATTAATTACTGCTAAAGCTTTCAAGTCAAAGGGAACCTGCCAAGCATAAGGCTTTGCATTCCTCTGCCATGCCTTGGACTTGTTTCTGCTGAAACACACAGCACACAAACATCAGACTGTTTTCACTTTACGCTGTATTCACTGAGATGGGGACAATTCTGCATGCAGAAAATCTGTTGATATTAAAGGGGAAGTTAACCTTTAAATTAACTATGTATTCTGATTCTTTTCTTGTAACTGAAAATGCTTTTGACTTGCCAGGGCCACAGATGCCTGCAGCCATAACTATGAGGCATTCATTTACTTGCTATTGTTTGTTTTATTTGTCATCTTTCTATTCAAGTCCTCTCCTCTTCATCTACTGTTCCAGCTTTTCACACCATCCAAGTGTAATGAAGCCCTTGCAACCTACTAGAAGTTTTAAATGAAGTTTCCCATTAACCAACGCTTCAATTTGCCCAATCCCCCTCAATGTTAGAACATTGACAGTGGCATTTGCTTTCAATTGTACATAAAAACTTGTTTTGAATGATAAAGCTTGCCTTGCACTTGTCTTTCCAATTAATTTACAGGTTATCCCATTTCTATTTTTGCAAGCCTGATCTCTATGGACCTTACTTGGTGCATGGAGTTACAGTCCTGCTGAAACAGGAACAGGTCTTCCCCAAAGTAGAATGTAATTGTATGATGTACTGGCATCTGTGTTGGCATTTATGGCTGTGGCTTAAACATTTGATTCCAATAGTTAGAAGGAGTGCCCATATATATTTGTCAGATATATACACATCATTATATATATATATATATATATATATATATATATATATATATATATATATAACAAACAAGGGTGATCCCACTGGTGTCTAATAAAAGGGCAGCCAAGTTTGGGAGTTTTACTTTGAAAGCAGCTAGTAAATTGCAGGTAAAACTTAGTCCTTTTGTAAAATGTATAATGAAGCAATAGAATTCTTAATGAATCAGATGAAAACTGAGCATATGACTGGCCAGATATGGGATGACTTTGACGTAGTTGGCCAGCTTAAATATATTGCAATATATGGACAAACAATCCCTGTTTTGTTTAAAGGGTAAGGTATTTTTCAGTAGCAGTATGCACAAAATGTCTCTGTCTTAAATATATTGATAATGGGTTGAGTGCAGAGGACTCTTGTATTTGTGTATATATATATATATATATATATATATATATATATATATATATATATATATATATATATATAGTATATCGTTTACAGAATGTTTGTAACTTGCTTTGCTTTAAATGTGTGAATTATGCTGCATTCATAAAAACATTGCTTCTTAATGTGAGAAATCATAATTGAAATCTTGATAGAAATAATATGTGAAAATTGTCTTCACGCCCATGTGCAGCCTTCCCTGCAAAAAAAAGAAAGGCATAATTACCAGACTAACACTTTCCCTACAGTTAAACATAGCACTGACAGCTTTCTGTTTTAGAGAAACCTTAGAGGGATAGAGATTATATATACTAGTCTGTAGCCTATAATTAAGAATTAAGGGAACGTTAATGGTGCTAATTATAATGTAGGAAGAAAACATATCCCCCAGCTATTGGCAGCTCATGTGATGATTCACCTTTTAGCTGGACAATAACCCTATGTAGATAGCAATGTTACTGCAGTAAAGGTTGTGTCCAGCAAATAATAAATTGGGTATGATGAATTGTGAAGCTGGCCATACACGTAAATATTCCCACATTGAGTTGGGCAATATCAGGCAAATCCGGGCATTTGGCCCTTGGACAAACAACTCGATGACAATGGTGTGAATGCTGGCTATCGGGAAAAGGTGGCATCAATTAACCTGCCTGATCGACATCTGCTCAATTCTCATGCAATTAAATACATATCTTACTTTCTCAGTTTTAGTCCATTGCCATGATGAACAGTCTTTCTATCCTGCATGCTGTTTTTACAGTATATTTAGTAGGGATGCACTGAATCCACTATTTTAGATTTGCCCGAACCCCCTAAATCCTTTGCAAAAGATTCAGCCGAATACCGAATCCTAATTTGCATAGGCACTTACTTCTTTGTTTTGTGACAAAAAGTCACGTGATTTCCCTTCCCGACCCTAATTTGCATATGCAAATTAGGATTCAGATTCGGTTCAGGCCAGGCAGAAGGATTCAGCCAAATCCGAATCCGAATCCTGCTTAAAATGGCCGAATCCTGACCGAATCCCGAACCGAATCCTGGATTCGGTGCATCCCTAATATTTAGCCATTTTTATTTAATATCTGGGCCAAAAAAGCAGCCCATTTTGTTACACACTGTATTAAAAGTATTGAGAAAAAAAATATATGGTCCCTCTAGGCTTGACACACACTCACACATACTTGCATAATAGAGCCCTGGTCCTTTTTCAAGAACGAATGATTTGTGATATGAATAGGAGAAGGCCTGCATTGAAAGCAAGTAATGATACAGTATTAGCAATACTATGCAGCCTCAGAATGAATTTTTTAATTTTGGGTTTGATACAGCAGCATAGAAACAAAAATCTTTAAATGCCCCAAAAGCTAAAAAAAGAAAAAAAGATCATATAAAATAATGTAATTCTAAGGTGAACATTCCTCTTTAATGGAAAATACATGATCAGCTGTGTGTGCTGCATACCCAGTAATTTCTTTTCTGAGATCTCACATCTGAAACCTTGAGAAATTAGGTCAATGAGGCCTTTTTACCAGGAGCTGATGCTTTTTAAAGTGAACAAATGGGAAATTCACAAATCTTCATATTTAACCATACAAGCTAACCTAGCTGTGTTTTTTTTAACACCAAAGTTCCAATACAAAATTGGTATCTTTTGTCGGGAGTTTCTGTTTTGTTGATGCATGATAAAAGGCAGAGTACAAATAGTTAAATTCAACATGTTTTTTTATTCACAATGCAATTCAGAATTTACACTTGATTTTTTTTGGGGGGGGGGGCATATTAATCCAAACAGGAACAGAATTTGGGATATTGCAGAAGCGATGTGGGCCTTCCTGGGCATAACCGGAACTAATAGGAGCACCTGTACAAGTATAGAAAAGCAAGGTGCCCCCTCTGAATGTAAAGTGTTTATAATCATTAGACAGTACCTGACGTGACCTGAGGTAATGGGCACTTGATACTATTGTTTGGATAAGCATTGGTTTTTTCCTGAGCCGTGAGCCAACGAAAATGAATCCATCTCATCAAGATATTCTACATAGTCAAGGGACCCCGCTGAAGTCGCCAACATCTCTGCTTCACATATACAGTTAAGCATACGTCAACTGTACCATGTCATCTAAAGTTAGTACTATCATTGTTGTAGCTCGTCTCTTTCCCACTTCTGACAGAGTGTCTGGAGGGGGGGAGGATGAGCTCGTTTCATTATCTTTCTCTCTTCTCTGTTTTCCTCTGTTTGAAACTACCTGACGACACTGCTTGATTGTATAACCCTTTTCTTTTCTTGGAAAATCAATAAAAAACTATTGAAAAGAGAAAAGCAAGGTGCATAGGTACAAGCACTTTACTGAATGACCCCATTTTTAACCCATTTTGTGCCTAAAGCTGCAACTTGTGTTCTAACTGTACCCATTTGTTTTTTAACATATTCCTGAATTTCATCCACTTTTAGATACGAGCTTTAGGTAGTCAGGTTTGTTTCACCGGGGACCCTTACACACTGGGTTTCACCCTGTGCTTCATTTTCCTGCATTCCACCACAGGGGAGCATAGGACGAAAGTCAGTCTGTTCTTCTCTAAAGTGCCATACTGACAAAGGCGCATCCAAGCGCCTATAGCAGGTAAAATGTATTGGCCTGTGTCAGTATAGGCCCATAATAAAATCTAGGTTGAGTTTCATCCTGTGCAGGAAAATGCAGGAGGAAGGGCCCTTAAAATATAGTCTTATATCTTCTGCCTGTTATAAACCACTTGCTGCATGTAGAAGAGCATTTCATATCTGCTTTTGAAATAATATTATTAATGCTGAAGTGGGGTTTATTCATCTTTAAACTTTAGAATTAAAAAATGAGCTAGGTCTATGAAATCTTTCTATGTCGTTGGATTCCGATAAAGCAATTATTTACATATGGATTAATGAGTAAAAGGTCACCCAAGTGATTGCACTGTAGCTCATTAGGCTTTGATCTTATTGTAACAACCCACACTGTTATGGTAATTGATGCAAACTAAAAATACATGTGCACAGCCATAACCAGAAGGTCATTAGAGGGCACCAACAGAGCACATAAAGCTTGTTATACATATCAGACATCACAGCACTGAAGGTGTCTTGTGAATAAATCTGATTAAAGATCACGCACTGTATATTTAATTGGTTTGATGTTTCAGTCCAGAGTGGAAAATGGGAGTGCAATAGACATAAGGGAAGGTTTTACATGGTCAATATGCCAGCTCGCTTCCTTTATGTCAGCGCTGTCCAACTTCTGTGGTACCGTTTGTGGCCTACATGTGGAGGGCTGATAATAAAAAGCCAGTGTTGAGCATTTCCTGTTTTAAACCACATGCAGTGTAAACCACACCCATGTTACCACAAGAACTTTTAAGACCATATCCACATTAATGGGGGTAGCACATCAAAAAAACCTAATGGTTGGTGCTCACTGCAGGGATACCACTCATATGTGTAACAGGTTTATAAAGTCATGTTAAAACATACTCTTAAATACATATGCATTATCCTCCCCTGTGGATAGCTCAGCAACCCCCAGCACATGATAAGACTGACAGTATGGTGCACACAGGGAGTATAGGGCAGGCAGAATATGGCACACACAGGGAGCACAAGGCAGGAAGAGTATGGCACACAGAGAGCATAAGGCAAACAGAGTATGGCAAAAACAGGGAGCATAGGGAAGGCATAGTATGACACACACAGGGAGCATAGGGCAGGCAGAGTATGACACACACCAGGAGCATAGAGCAGGCAGAAAACAGCAGGAGACAGGGAAACCAATCAGGAACACTTTAAAATGAAAAGTACATACTGTGCTACATACAGTGACACAATGCTGGTGCCCCTTCCAGCAGTTTGTATGAGGTGTGAACAAGTGAACAATGTGGGCACTTTCTGAACAGTACAGGGCATTAGGGCTGTGAACAATAGAGGTGTTGCAGGTGTGAACAATTCAGGGGGGGTTACAGATGTGAACAATGCAGGAGTTTATAGTCTGAATTTGATGTGTAAACAATGAAGGGGCCAGTTTATTCCAGTACTGATGCCTTTTAAATCTTACACAAGATAAACAGTAACAGCAGGCAGAATTTCTTGTGGTGGCCACACATCCAGCCCACGGGCCACCAGTTGGACAGCACTGCTCTATGTGATTCCCCCATACCAAATAGCTTTCACTCTCATAGGTCTCTTTCATCTTTATCTATCTGCACACACAAGCTGATGCTGAACAGAGATAACTACTGTAGGTCAAAGTCCATTTTTATGCATTCAATGCTTGCAATAGATTGCATCATGGGGGTATAACCACTTGGAGGTACAGACAAAAGTTATGCCATGACAAACCGTTAATTTTGATTTAAAAAATTGGTTGGGTATGTTTAGTCTCTTCACTAATATCTTACTTTCTTGGTAAAATCTGCTGTCAACAGAGCAATTAATTAAATATGTGTACAAACACAATGTGGCCCAGTAGCATTTTTGGCCTATTCTCACCGCCATCAATACTGGTTTGAAATAAAGCTTCTGGCTGAAAGTAGACATAATATACTGTAGCTCTAAAACATGCACAATTTCGGTGATCAGTTTAGTGTGAGCTCTTGGATCCCACAGAAATGCTGTGCTGCACATGTACTGACTTTTGATCCATTGCAGAATACAGTATTAATAACCTGTGAAGTAACATATAAACCTACATGGTCTGGGTACAATAATGATGGGAGGACCTGCTGTAAACGGGTGGCTAAATGGTTTAAAAATTCTCTATAATAGATATTGGAGAATCCATCAGGGTCTGGCACTTTGTGAAGAGGTAGGGACTGGGTCTCAGGATTCTTACAGAAGGGTATTCACGTTGTAAAGTGAGGTGTAGTAGTCTGGGAATGAGTTGGAAACAGGCATTGAAAAAATAGGCCCTGGCATATCAAGTACACACAGTCCCAAACAGCCCACAGCCAGCCCATTACATAGTGACTGTTTATGACATCTTACAGCAGCCAGAATCCACTGATTGCAAGTTCAGGCATGGCTGCCAATGTCTAGTGGTTTGTAGAGAGTTTTGTGCAAGTTTGGCAATAGAAGTTTTACCCTTGGTTTTCTGACTTGCTTTGCATCTGTAGTTGTGTTCTAGTTTTAAAAACCTATGGGCGGCAGCAAGGCTAGTGATGTAATTTATCACATGACTCACTGTAACTTGTGTAGTATGAGGAATAATGTAAACCCTGGTCTCTGCAAGTTCAACAGGTTCTTATAGATTTTACAATCTAGTTTGGTTTTGTCATAAGGATTTGGTTTAATTACAATATAGCCTTTGTGATATCAACAGTGTAAAAGATGTTTACATTGTACAGTGGTTATCGATAGGAGGGGATTTAGTGGATTGTGTTTCTGACAAATGGAATGTCAAGTATTGCAGGACCCCCTAGCAGCCTTGCTCCATCTTTGATTGCCTCTAAAAAGGCAACATTTAAGCTTGAAGCTAGGAGTAATGGCTCTTGTTTAGGTCATTCGGGCAGTGTCTCCGCTGTTATTCTGTGTAAATCTGATTTCTATTCACTGCCAACATAAAATAATAAATGGGTTGCATAAGCTTTCAGAGCTGCAAAGGCTTTTCAATCAAAGATGAAAATATGATAAGGCCATCTGATGAATAAGCCTGGGCTGCTTTGAAAGTCTATGCAGTCAAATATATAACTTTATTATGTTGGTCCATTTAAATATCTTCCATACTTTCCTATTTCTAGAACCTGGTGACTAATAAGGTAAAATATTATTAGATGAAGAAAGCTATGAAAAGCCCTTAGTTACACACTGCAGGGCAACAGAGATGTTACGCATTACTTGGTACTCCATCTGTACATAAAGATTCTGTTGTTGGGAGCACAGGGTATAAACTGCCTCTTTCTTATTTCTACTGTAGGATTGATTTAGTAACTACTAGACTAAAAATATTTATTTTTGATCATGGTAATTCATTCTATTTGGATTCTCAAAACATTGCAGGAGGCTTACCAGCTTCCTGCTAGGATCCCTATAACACAACCATGGTGACAAAGAACTATGTGAAAGTTAAAGCTTTGCAGATGCAGAGGTGATCTGAAAGAAACCATCAAGAATTATTAACAGATAAATGCACAGGGTCACAAAGCAACCAAGTTTAAAATGCACCATTATAGTTTTGCTCATATACCTGACAATAGGGTGGTCGGGAGCAGGGGAAATGCCATCTCAGATAAAACCTGTGTCTCCTGCCCAGCACAGACTTTGGCTGTAATGTTGTTACCTGTAGTTCAACACATTGGCCAATTGTATTAACATTTATACTTAACACTGTGGGGACAGAGGGAATTAGCTATGGAGAATATATACAAAATAAAGACCGTAGGGGTCAAAGTGCAAGGCAGGATACAGAGCTAAAAAAACAGGTTCAACCCTTCATGCTTTTGGCATGTTTGCACACCTAGTTCATGGGCACAAGTCTCTGAAACATGTGCTCCCCCTATAAATATAGAGCTGCCAGCATTCAGCAGCACAATATTCACAAGTAGCAGACTGGAGGAGGCATATGACCATAACTAAGTTGTGCATCATTCAGACTAAATGAGCACTAACAGGTGCAATTTTCACACTCCTGTTATACTGTAGCACTTGTGTTTTGGGCCTTTATAAATTATCCGAAAGGGGTTGAAAATCAAAACACTTAATGAAAGATAAGGGGCCCCTGGATGCAAGTTCTACAGCACTTAAGGGTGAAAATTGCATCTCTTGGTGCTCATTCAGAAAGCATTTGCAACCCATACTGGTGCAAATATTTTCTACACAGCACTTGTTGGAGCAAGGCAGTTTTGACCTTACTGTCTGCTATGGACACCTACATGCCTCCACACTAGGGAGCAGAATAATGGCTGGTATGGCTACTTATTCCTATGGGCCTTAAGCAACAGCCTGGATAGTTTTAATATAGATCAGCCATAGCTTCCCCAATCTGCCCCTCAAGAATACATTGCTGATGAACACCAGCAGTGCTGTATCTATAAGGGAAGTTCAGGTCTTGGTGCTCCATAGTGGAGTGCATACACTTGCTGCAAATTTCAGTGCAGGGCGCTATTATTCAAGAAAACGATAGTTTGAGCAAGTTCTTCTTCGTATTACACCATGCACTGTACTTTGCATATAACCCACTGAGAAATTAATGTTAATTATTTGTTTTTATTATCGTAAATGCATCTTTGAATTACTTAACAATCAATAGGTTCTACAACTGCTCCAAACATGGCATTATAATATCTCTGACATAAGCTGTCAACAGCAGATACATTGTTGATGTCATGTAGGTGAGGGAGGAATCCACTATAATTTATATGAAAATGCAATCTGTGTTCAGTGCTTCTCCAAAGCTAAATGTAGTCAACAATTTCAGACTAAATATTGGCATGAGTATTAAGCTATATTCTTACAATAAGCTCAAGGATCAGGCAGGTTTTGAGAATTTTCAGCTGGGAGTAAAGAAGAGCTGGAATCATGTATTTCGAGAGATAAAAGATATTTTCTTGAACAGAATAATCTCCACCTCACCAGCACAGATTCATC
Source organism: Xenopus laevis (assembly GCF_017654675.1). Lineage (NCBI taxonomy): Eukaryota > Metazoa > Chordata > Amphibia > Anura > Pipidae > Xenopus > Xenopus laevis. The sequence continues at coordinate 83,196,065 of NC_054383.1, forward strand.
TGCCAGGGAGGAGCACACCCAAGCACACACATACACACACATACTCCCATCTCTGGTCCAAAAGGAAGAGTCTCCCTCCCTTATATGATGTGTCATTAGCCCCACAGCAGTCTGTATCCATTGATATCAAGCTCACAAACACAGATTGCACTGACTGCTCAACCAGCACATAAGATTTTCTACCTGCTGCAAAAACCATCAGAATATAGCACTACAGCAAGGTAACAATTTCTGGTAAAGAATCAATTCTGTATTTTATCTGGGGTGGAAGAGGGGTGTGTGTTTGTGCAATTATATATTAATTGTATTAAGGATGCAACATACAGAATAAACTGGGAATCTCACAGTGGGCTTTGGATCTTTTTGTTATCCTGCCTTGCATGTAATATTTTACTTTAAAACAAAGGGAGAGCAACAGCAGAAATCACTCTTGTTGCAAAACAATACTTGCAAAAAGACAGGCAGCTAACAGTGTGTGTAAGCAGAATTGATGTTGTGCCATTTTCATTCTGACAAACAAGCCAGCCAATATACATTTCTTTGCTCTCCGTACAAAGCAGATTTACATCGGCATGCCAGCAATTGTGTTTAATAATCCTGTGCCATTGCTCTCTCCGTCTGCCGAGCTCTTTGTCTGTGTCTGCACACTTTCACTTCTCCATTCACACAGGTGGCTTGCATGATATTGTAGTAAGCAGAGCTGCTCTATTTGATAGGAAATATGGCTTACATGATTGTTATTTGTAAATGATTTGTGAAGGATGGAGTAAACCTTTGCTACCCCTTCACTGAAATCCCAACCGTCTCTCCTTTGAGGAAGATGGCCCTGAATTGTCTATGAAAGATCAGCTTGCGCACAGAATGCAACTTCTCCAGTATGAAGTAGATTAATGCTAAGGGAAGTTTAATACACTGCTAGCAGGTCTCTCATCTAATTCAGTGGATACCATTAGGATTACCTGATTAGTGAATGATACCTAATGCAGTTAGCAGAATTACAACAAACTGGATGCTAGCCAGCCCTACTGCATGTGCATTGTATATGCCCCCTGATGTTCACTATGTTCATTTGAAATACTGTAGGTTTAACAAATGCCCAGTATTTTATTTTAGTACAAATTATACTTAATGCCAATGTTATTAATTATGAAAAAAAGCTGTGATTGTAAAATTGTAACAAATCCATCCTCCAAATGCATCCTTGACAAGTAGCTCTGTTCTAATTTAGAAGGGGTTGAGGGATATAAGGAACATCTCTTTTACAGATTTTTTACAAAACTGTGTAGAATTTGTTTATACAGGTCTATTGTTTTTAAAGATTTTACACCAAGACTTAAATTAAATTTGACTGGCCCTAGCACTAACAGGTGGATTTGTTGACTTTATTTAAAGACATGCTGCATTAGTAGCTGTGGGTGCTTCTCTATCCACAGAAGAGCACTGGCAGGTTACAACCCCTGTGTGGAATAGGCCTTAAAGGAATAGTTTAGCGTGGAAATAAAATCTGGCTAAATAGATAGGCCGTGCAAAATCAAACATATTTCTAATATAGTCAGTTAGCCAAAAATGTAATCTGTAAAGACTGAAATGACTGGATGTGTAACATAATAGCCATAACACTACTCTCTAACTCTAAGTTAGTCAGCGACTATAAGGGGGGGGTCACATAGGACATAACTGTTCAGTGAGTTTGCAATTTATCCTTAGCATGCAGCTCAGATTCAAAAGCAAACAGTTATGACCAATGTGGCCCCCCTCAAGTCACTGATTGGTTACTGTCTGGTAACCAATCAGTGGAAACCAAGAGAGCCGAAAAGCAGGAAGTAGTGTTCTGCTTATTATGTTAGACATCCAGTCTTTATAGATTACATAACTAACTATACAGTATTTATCCAGTTTTTCTTTTTTTACTGAACAATTCATTTGAGTGATTTCAGTATTTATGAAGCAAGGACTTCTATCACTTTTTTTTAATTTGAGTTCTCACTTCAATCTATTAGCCCAGTGGCCCCCAAACTCTCCAGAGGTTGTCCTTTTTTACCAATATATATTAAAATTACTAATTAATGAGGGCCTCATGGAGCTCCTATACCTGCAGCTGCAGGGACTGCTTCCTCTGTAGTTACGCCCCTGTATAAGCCCCAAATCAACCTGCCCTGGGTGCAACTGTAGTAAGAGCTGGGGGTGAGGGGTGGCATTTGGGCATGTTGTCTATGGTGGTAGCAGCCCAGAAAAGCAGGTATGGGCATTACTGAGGAAAGCATAGACATGGCTAAATAGGGACTGATTTAGAAAGCTACGTGGTTCCAACATTTTTCTAAAGACATATTAAAACGTATGTCAGGCAACATGTGTCAATATAGTTCAAAGTAGTGAAGTCAACACACTGTGCTTATTTCAGTTTTATGTGTCAGTATACAATGGAGTAACCCTTCTGCCCTGTCACTTTAAGCCATACTGCTGACAGATTTTACAATTAACCTAATCTGTTCAACTTCATTATACGTATAAATCAGTCCTGAGAAATCCATGCAACATAGTAGCCCATGTAAACTATGAACACGCTGAAGCATAAAACTCACTTGATTTAACATGTCTGTGTAGCTCATTGTAATGCAACTGACGATGTAGCAAACTACAGCCCTAGGCTCACAAAGCTGCACAGCACAAATACACTTTACTCTTAGTACATATATATATATATATATATATATATATATATATATATATATATATATACACACACACACACACACACACACACACACACTCTGTTTTGCTCTTTAAGGCTCTATTTAAAGTATAGAATTCTCAGTTGTTACCCATGGAGACAGCATCTAAATCAATACCCCTGGCAAGCCAATGTGATTTTAAAAAGTCACTTTCACCCCGACAGCGAAACCACCAAGTCTATATTTTGCAAGTCAATCCTGAATGACACAGAGGGTCAAACTTCATTAGTAACATGCTTTGAGAGCTGCCTTACTTTTAAGGGGGGCACATAAAAACCAGAGAAGAAGCACGTTAATATTAAAGGGATTAACAATGAGTTTTAATCCTTTCTTGAATTTATTATAGAGTACATTTGTTTTTTTAACTATTGCAATGATTTTTTTAAGGTATTTGTTAATCCCAGCATTAATCCCCAAATGTAAAATAAATCTGCAAAAATATTCAGTATTGGTAAACTAAATGCTGAAAAATGTAAACATCTACTGAAACAGCTGACACAAAACAGATCAAAAGGCTGATATGGAAAGGAGCAAAATGCTGGGTGATATATACAAGTTATACACTAGAAACTGATACAGTTAAACTCAAAATCTGTGCAGTGATTACAGGTATGGGATCTGTTATCCGGAAACCCGTTATCCAGAAAGATTCAAATTACGCAAAGGAAATCTCTCATAGACTCCATTTTATCCAAATAATCCAAATTTCTAAAAATTATTTCATTTTTCTCTGTAGTAATAAAACAGTACCTTGTACTAGATCTCAGCTCAGATATTATTAATCCTTATTGGAAGCAAAACCAGCCTATTGGGTTTATTTAATGTTTACATGATTTTTTTTAGTAGACTTAAGGTATGAAGATTCAAATTACGGAAAGATCACTTATCTGGAAAACCCCAGGCCCCGAGCATTCTGGATAACAGGTCCCATATCTGAACAATTCTAAAGACTGTGCTGCTGCAACTATCTTGTTTCTCTTCATATCTGTCAGTCTATAATCTATCTATATACCACACTCTGCTCAACAAAGAAATACGGTTCTTTGCATCAAAAAATGTAAACTGCTCTGAACTGAAATTAAATATGTCCCTTCAAATCAAAACATGCACTTTGGAGAATTCAGGCAAGAGCGGGTTACATTACAGACACAGGAGGAATCCTGGGAGGCATCTCTTGTTTGTTTTGTCTGTGGAGCCGCCTTCTACTGTTGCTACAGTAACCTCTCCTCCCTGTGTTGCCAGGGATACGGGAAATACAAGGACTGTGACACTGAAGCTCAATGATGCTTACTGTAGCTGTGGAATCTGCACAGAAAGTGTGGATTCCAAACTGACTCATTAGAAGTTTCTATTTTCATAACATATTAAGCCCAACACCTTCAAATACACAGAAATACAAATTCAATCACATCTTTTTTACATCACACAGGAGCTGAATAATAGATAAATGACCTAACCAAGCATTCAGCGTGACCCATTTTTGTTTTTATTTTTTTTAATTATTATTCCTTTCATTCCTCTTCTACATTTTAAATTCACATTCTGTCTTTTTACTTCTTTGTTCTTTCCTTGTGTTCTGTCTTCTAATTTTGTTTCCCAAAAAAGTGGAAACATTCTAGAGATGAAGGAGTAAGCTCCTTTATGTCTAGAATGTTTACATTTTCTTATTCTCCCTTTTTCCTTCACCCTTCTCTCCCACTTTCTGTATTCTCTCTCAGATGCATAAAGTTCTCTTTTAAAATGCAGTTGTCTTTTGTTATCACCGTATGTCCTTTTCATGAATTCACCTCACTCTATTTTTTTTATTTTCACATTATGGGGGTTATTTACTAGAACTCAAATTTATCTCATTTTTATTAAAACAAATCCGACCAAACTTCCATCCACAATTTTATCTTATTTATCGATAAAATAACTTGAACAAGTTGAGTCGGGAGAAAACTCGCTAAAATCTAGCAAAAACTAAAATAGTATAAATTTTTCGGATTTGACGCCCGAATCACTCGATTTTTCCAGTTTACCACCCTAAACCCCACATTTTACGGATTATCGGATGGACCCAGAGCAGATCATGATTTCTTCAACTTGTAAAAGGGACATACGTAGGGATGGGCGAATTTGACCTGTTTCGATTCTCCATCAATTCCCCGCCGGTGAAATGTCGCCAACGCCCATTAAAGTCTGTGGAAGTAAAAAAAATATCCCCGCGCTGCATACAAGTCTATGGGCATCATTTTTGCGCCAAAACAAGGCGAAAAAATTTGCCCATCCGTAGACATCAGCCATTGACTTCTACATGACCTAGGCAGGTTTGAGATGGCGAATTTTCAGATTCTGGGGTACAATAAATCACGAAAAATGTTAGGGTTTTTTTCCACGAAAACTTTTTTTTTGCCCAAAAAAACCTTGACCAGAAAAAATTGAGGTTAAGTAAATAATCACCTATGTATCCCCCCCCCCACACACCAAGAGAAATATTCACATTTCCAAGGCTAATTAAAATTTACGGGGCAGATCTATCAAGGGTCGAAGTGAATTCGAGGGAAAAAGTACAAAAATTCGAAATTCAAAGTAATTTTTTGGATACTTCGACCATCGAATACTACGACTTTGATTTTACTTCAAATTTGATTCGAAGTAAAATCTTTGAATATTCGACCATTCGATTATCGAAGTACCGTCTCTTTAAAAAAACTTCGACTTCAATACTTCGCCAAATTAAACCTGCCAAAGTGCTATGTTAGCCTATGGGGACCTTCTAGACCATTTTTCTTCACACATCAAAGTAAAATCGTTCGATTATATGCTAAAATCGTTCGATTGAACAATTTTACTTTGATCGTTTGCTGGCCAAATTCGGTGAAAAATACTTCAACTTCAATATTCGAAGTCAAAGTATTTCAATTCGAGGGTCGAATTTTGAAGTATTTATCAGATAAATCTGCCCCTGTTTTATTGCATGCTGAGAGTTGTGTTTTGTGTGACAACTGATGTTGGGAGAATCTCTATGGCCAAAGTAGCCTCCTGTACTATTTTATTTTCTCTGTTTTCTCTATCCATACTACTGACACTATTGCAATCCAGTATGTAATAATATATCATTACTTGGCTTTTTATACTTAAATTCTGATAATGCATACAGGGAACCACTAATATACCCCCCCCCCCTTTTAATAATAATCACATTAATCCTTTCTTACAGAAAGTGGAGAAGTGTACTGAATACTGTGCTTAACATGGTCCAACGGGGCTCTACAGAAAGACCAATTATTTTTTTATAGAATTGACCAACAGCTTTGGTTACAGGGGCGTAATACACAAACATACATATAGTACAGCAAATCTTATATTAACATATGGAGAGTCTCGTATATAATGATGACCACCTAAGGTTATCTAAGATGTTGTTGATGAAGTCATTAGCAGAGTCTACACTATCTCCATTCTCTCTGCACTGGTGGACAGGTAATGCTTGCCAGCCAGCACAGTAAAGATTCTTTTGTCACTCCTCATTTGGGTACAATACGTACCATATGTAAATAATTTCTTATGTGGCCCTAGAAACCCATGTGTTATAAAGAAACCAACATGTGGCCTTAGAAACCAACATGTTGCATTACTTAAAAAATGGAAAGAAATGTATTAAAAGAGGTTTCATATACTTTATCTACAGTACAGTTTACTTTATTACTAGTTTGTAATATGTTACAAATAGCACTATGATTGTGCTTGCTTAAAACAAAGTATTTGAAGTATTTGTAGTCCTTTTCACCTTCAATACCTAAAAACGAGCTGGATATATAGAAGGCCTGTGTCTTTCCTATCTTATATTCAAATACTAGATGTTTGGCTCAAGTTCACACAAGGGGATATTTTTGCAATGTGCATGTGACATTATTTTCTGTACAGTATTACTGGAACTGTGAAGAGCTTCACAGGCGGGAATACCCACATCTTGTACTGTTTGTTGTACACCACATGCAAATGTTTCAAGGAATGCCGCTGAGCAGAGTTGCTGGCACAACTCTTTCATACAGGTTTCTCTATTATCTCATATCTCTCTATTTCTACATATTGAAAATGTGTGAATAGGGGGTAGGCAACTGTGAAAAATTAGATCTTTTAGCAATGTTAATAAATGCCAAAGGTAGAAAATGGCAAAATATAGAATTACATAAGGTCTAAATGGGCAGTAACACAGGGCCCAGCATCAGGTAAAAGACCAGGTGGTGCAGAGGCAGAGCTCGGACAAATAGGGGCGAGAGCAGAGAGTTACTGTATTAGTTCATTATCATCAGTTAATACACCCCTTACTGATAGAATACACATTGAAAATTAATATGGGAAGTTGAGACATAAAGACAGTGGTAAATATAGAACATGGCTGTGGCAGGGACTGACAGAGTGAAGTAGAGGACTGTGTTCTAAATTATTCTGGCAGTAAAATTAAACAGATATAACCAACAGATATAACCATCACTTCCGAAAAGTCATTTTCTACAATTTAGTGTAAACAAGACTCATGTGATATTCACAACGTTTTGGTACTTCTCAGGATACAATTTAGAGATAGCCAGGCAACTGTGGTGCTTTATAACCTAGTGCCCTTGGTCTGCTCAGCAGCTGACCCTCTCTGTTCTCTCACTCAGTGTTCCCCAAGTGAATAATGGAGAAGATGAAGAGTAAAAGGAAGACAGTGATATTATTTTATTTGCAAAGGAAAGGGTTTGACAGGAGCAGGAGCAAGGCACACAGCATCTGAAACAGCAGCACAGGTCCGTTTGTGTACTCCCACTTTGAAGCGATATAGCTTTTTAGGTTTACTTTAGGACAGAGCAGCAATTTTGTCAGCAGGGATTATACAGTTCCTTTAAACATGGCTGGAGTGAAATGTTTTGGAGTGGAACACCACTTACGATTCGGTTTCAATTATTAATACACACATCCATGAGGACAAAGCATAACGAAAGCTTACAGTTACAGACAAAACAAATGGAAAGCACTGGGTGATAGACATGTCAGAATGGTGGTTGTATTAAATCGCATGGGTGGATAGAAGTTTGAGAAATGATCAGCAACAGCCTGAAAACCTCCGAAGGCCTAACAAATCACAAACTAGTAAGGAACTTTTAGTTCAGTAAATTCAGGAACAGTAACTTGCTTTCAATAATTTAAGAATAATTAGCACGATAATTCATTAAAAATATAAACGTAGGGTTCATTTACTAAAGTAAGATACTGTATGGTGCAAAGTGTAAAACAGGCCAAAAGCGCCATGTTTTTCCCACAGTGTTTTTCCACATGACAGAGTTGATTGCAAGGCAATAACAACAGGGGATAAAATGAGTAATAAATAAGTAAACATAACCATACTGGGTGGGTAAAAGGCAGATACAGAATAGTTTACATTACATTTCTTTGTGCCATCCCAGCACTTTAGTAAGCTGTACCAACCATTGCTTATTTAAAAGGGAAATAAAAGCACCTTTCTCCTTTCTCATCTTATGTGAAATATTTCCCCTTCTCAGCACTCCATGTCCTCATCTGGGTATGTGCTTAAGGGTGCAGCTACATGCATTTTTATGACAATAGACTGATCAACAGTAAGTGCGTGGGATAGTGTATCAGTCCTAATGCCCCACAGGAGTTAAAAAAGGAAGTAAATTACAAAATAGCGCCAAAAACCAGCAGCACATCTGTTCTTCGTAGAATAAAGTTTGGTTAAATATCTGCTTTGTATATACCCAGTATAAATCTATGTAAGTAGAACAATAACTGATTAAAATATTCACTTGTGTTTTTTTAATGGTGCTCCAAATGAAACCTTCCAGAAATCCCCATGTTCTAAGTATTCTAGAGCTCATGCTTTATGGCACCTCTCTGAAAGGAAGGCATAGAATCTATTATCTGGAATTCTTGAGATCTTTCAGGGGTTTTTGGATATGGAATACTTACATCGTTTGTAGCACTCTGCCTATAATCTTACATAATCTTTATATATTTGCTTTCAGTGTACACTATGTTCCTGTACCAAACCACTGTAAGTATTCACAGTGTTGGACTTGGGTGATAGGAGTCCACCAGAAAACCCTAGATCTCAGTTTCATTCTCTGAACTTTGTGCCTCCACTCTTTACTCACATTCTCTGAGTGTCTTCTCTTCATATACACTCATCTCTTCTTCTGTCCATTCTCCCCTTTTCAGTCATACTGAATGGCCATGGTTTAGGCTTAGAAGGTCCAAAAATGGATGAGTGGGCATGAGGGCCTACTTATTGGTCAGAGGGAGAGGTCGAGAGGGAGTTTTCCTGGTACTCCATTCCTGGAATGTGATAGTTGGCATTAGGCTTTGAGAAGCAACTACTTTTTCTTTTCTTCAAAATGTTGTCCTATTATAAAAAGACACTATTGGGCCTTAGAAAATTACAGGTACACATAAATAATTAAGAACATGGGCAACTTTTATTCAGCTGTCTTTGAACTGTGTTTGGCTCTTACATTTGCTCAAGTCTAAAGCAAATAACATTAGCAAACCCTTCAGTCAATGAAAGTAATGAGCCACTGATCAATCTACCTTAAACAAGGGTGATTATAAAATATTTACTTTATTTTAGATTAAACTTCAAAATCCTTAACATACGTTACTGCTAACAAGCTATGATATAAAGCAAATAAAATTTTTTTCATTTTACAGATCCCCAAATACTATAATGTTAAGTAGTGTAATTTATATTCTTTTGACTGACTAATCATAACTCTCTAGTAACTTTGTTCAGCCTTTTTCTAAAGGCTCAGGCAGTTATTACATAATGTGTCTATAAATGTTAAAATGAGCAGTTATGGCACTCTCTCAGCTTCCAGGTACTATATAAAACTCTAGAATAAAAAATTTACTGAAACAACCTATTGTGTAGACTCTTTACAAAAGATTAGGAATTCAAGTTGTAGAAACAAATGACCTACCTACGAAAGATACTAGCATTTTCAGACTGGAATCACCGTCAAATGTTTACTTGGAATGGCCCCACTGATATCTGTCATATGCATTTAAAAAGAAGGTGACCAATGTAATTATCCCAGAAGCACTGTGTGATCAAACTGTCAAGTGTGCCATTTGTCTGCCCCAATAATCCATGCCCTCATCCAAGTCACAGTCTCTCTAACCATAAGTAGGATAGTATGGTGGCCCAATAATAGTTTATTTAGTCCAGGTGAAGTCATGGTCCCTAACCATGGTCCCTAACCCCTAGCTATACTTCCATATATGTGTGTAGTGTATATACACACACACACAAAGGCAATGTCAATCACTCTAAACTTAGTTACCAATTACAAAGAATGTTAGGTGGGGAATTTACTAAAACCTGAATTTATATAATTTTTTTTTATTTAAATAAAGTCAACCTACCTGTCATCCATGAATGTAACAGCTTGAAAAAAATCAGTGCAGGAAAAGTCTCGACAACATTTATGAAAATTCAGATTGTATAACTTTTTTCAAATTTTAAGAATCGTATGATTTTTGTCAAGTTATCGCCTGAAAACACTGACTTTTTCAGATTATCCAGCGCAGCTCACATTGTCAAGAAACATCTTCAAATTGTATAAGGGATATCTGCCTTTGAATTCTACATGACCTCCACAGGTTTTAGCTGGAGTATTTTCGAATTCGAAAATATGGCAGCTTTGGGTTATAATAAACCTCTAAAAATTTGAGTTTTCCCCCTAAATAGGCCCCTAATTCTACAGATGTAATGGATGCTGCAAGATTGATATTCATATTTATAAATCACTGATTTGTCACAATTGTAACTTATCACCAAAATAAGAAAGGTACACCAGGACTAAGGACTATCACCCCTTTAATTTACAAACAATAATCTGTAAGGTACAAACATATTAGTACAAGGATATCCACTGTCATTTACCAACAATAACAGATGTTGCCTCTGTAATTAATCAACAAAACAGTGTAGCCACTGTAACTTAAAGGTACAACTAGTCTAGTAAACACTTATCATCAAATGATAGAAATCTACAACTACACAATTGCAGGGGTATCACTATTATACTGTACTTACCAATAAACAAAGGGAACAGGAAATCTTCAAGTTTGTTATAATCAGCCATCTATACCAGTCACCAAACTTTTTTGCAAGACAAACCAGTTTCAAGAAGATTTTTATGAGGACCGGGAGGGGGGAATGTAGATGCGTGGGTGCATTCCAGGCTTACCAAAAAACTGTCCAAACAGTATTTTGGTCCTTATCGCGATTAGAAGAAAGCTTCCTGGGCTTTGAATAGCTGTATATATAGACTGCAGCTGGGACCAGAGGAGGCCTAATTCAGCACAGCCCGCAAACCAACTTTAATTTGGATAATTCTCTAGTCGAATTTGACTTTGCTTCGTAGAAGTGCGTGAGAGCATTCCATTGCTCTTTGTAGAACATCACAACTTTAAACAGCAGCTTATCACATGTACCAGCGTTCCCCAAGAATAAACCATACAATCCAAGGGTCCCCAGTGGTACAACACCCGTCACCAAGGGGCTCATTTATAATCACTGGCTAAATTTTCTCCTGGACACATTTTTACTTTAACCTGCTGCTGCCTGAAAAAATCCAACCAGTTATTGCAACTATTTCTATGAGAATGTCAAGTGTTTCCTATGAAAGGCGAAGCTGTATAATTTGTATAATATGGAAGTGGAGCTTGTAATTCATTAAAAACAGCAGGAATGCATATATTGTTCAGGATGAAGGAGAGACAGAAGATAAATATATGGGCAGAAAACATAACATAAAATGAAATGGAAAATCTGTGGAAATGTGAGGCAATGGCGGAACTGCATTCATAGAAAAGAGTTAAAGGGGTGCGTGCAAAGAGATAAACGAAGAGCTGGTAACCGGGCAGTGAGGTTGACATGGATAAAAGCATGAATAAAACAGCACTGAGATACGTGTGGAAATAGATTGAGCAGGAATTTAATAAACGGGCTTTCACTCACCTGATGTATTGAACCTTGCAAAAAAAAATCCTGCACCCCCATTTTTCTCGGCCTTTATGCACCGTTCCATCTCGCTCACCCTCTGCACCACATACTCAAGTAAAGTCCTGTCTCAGGCGTTAGAGCGCCCCCTGCTTGCAGAATGTCTTGTTGAACGCGAATCATGCAGTATACTGAGGTCACAGATAGACGATGCAAAACAACTCGCCAGATTCATTGAGAACTTTGAGATTTTTAACCAGTTTCATGGAATTCTGTATTTTTTGGTGGAATTCTACATAATAGGTTTTTTACTGTTGTCGTATTGTTACAGTAGAAGGGAAGTGACTGAACTATGTAGAATAATGCACAGTACAGTAAGCCTCGTAGCCCCCTAAGAAGTGCGTGAGAGTGTTCCATTGCTCTTTATAGAACATCACAACTTTAAACAGCAGCTTATCACATGTACTAGCATTCCCCAAAAATAAACCACACAACCCAAGGGTCCCCAGCAGTTCAACAACCGTCACCCAGGGGCTCATTTATAATCACTGGCTAAATTTTCTCCTGGATACATTTTTACTTTAACTTGCTGCTGGCTGAAAAAAATCCCACTAATTGATTTTTAGTGTAGATAAATGAGCCACAAAGTGTGTCCCCCTCACAACATACTATTCCAGTATATACAAGAGTATATACAACATTTACAATCTCCTACTTCAGTTATACAAGTTAGTATAGACAAAGCAAATAATTTCTAAAAATTGGGATTATTTGGATAAAATGGAGTCTATGGGAGACAGCCTTTCCGTAATTCGGAGCTTTCTGAAAACCGGGTTTCTGGATAATGGATCTCATACATGTACATCCATCCACTGCCTAAACTATTATATCACAGCTTCCCTGTATTCCATTTCATAGGCGTTTTATATATACATGGAGGCAGCACTAAATAAATATATATATATATATATATATATATATATATATATATATATATATATATATATATGTATATATATATATATATGTATATATATATATATATGTATATATATATATATATATATGTATATATATAGTGAATAAAGTACCCTCTCTTGTAAAATATAAGGATATTATAAGTTACCGAGGAGTTTCATGACCATATAAAAAATATCGGTCATGGAACTTCGAGCGACTTTTGCAACTTTTGCAACTGGGGGTACTTTATTTATTATAATACACAAATTTCAGTGAGCTATGTGACAGAAATGACATCAGAACTCACCGTTTATAACTGATGACATCAAAACTCACCATTTACCTTTTACCATTTATAAGGATATCATTTACAAGATATTCATGGCTTTTGTGTACTCCCTTTTGTGTAAAAAACGTAATCTTTTATTTTTGCATAGTATCAATGCCCAACGTTTCGGTCCCTATTGGGACCTTTTTCAAGGATGATCCACAAAAGGGAGTGCTGGTCTGGAAACTAGTGGTGTATACACGATTTACCGGGCACCCCTCCTTCCATTAAGATTGACTTTGGAGTACGGATACTCTGAAAGTTACATACATACATATATATATATATATATATATATATATATATATATATATATATATATATATATATATTTATTTAATTTATTATATATAATACACTGCACATGTCCTTAAGGATCATATCTCATTCTCAAATCTCAACCACGATTTTCAAACTAAGTGGGTTGAGTTATTTCGGGATCCTACTGAAGAACTAAGAAGCAGACTGGCTGTGTGTTTTGGTGTTATAGTACTATCAAACTTTTTTCACATAGTAGGCCAAATGTCTAATATGGCAGTTATTCAGAATCTGAACTGTGTTTAAATGATCATGTAAGCAGTGTTTTAATGTAAACCACCTCATGTTTAAAACACTATATATATTTATATATATATATATAGATAGATTTATATATAGATAGATAGATATAGATATATATAGATATATATATATACTTCCTCATCATGTGAGAAAAGTTGATATAGCATGTTGAGTTACTTTTGGTTATTATGATTATCTTTATTGATTTCTGCCTACAGAGATATCAGCTTTGAAGCACTCAGATAACAATATTTCTTTCTCCAGGGCTCATGGAGGCAGCACTGATTTTCCTTTGTTCTGCTCTGGTTCCAGTACTGGGTAAGTAGGCAGCCTAACCCAACTTGCACATCACACTCGCTGGTTAGAAAATAATTGACAAATTCTCCAAACATATTCGGGATGAATCATTGTGTACAATTCATCAACAATTCATTGGGCGAAACACTGTAGACGGCCTTTGGATATGACAGTCTGTGGCTGTCTGTCTTTTAACATTTGATACTCTCTCACCAAGGTTGCCAAAGGATAAAGTAAAATATAAATGTTTATTTTTTAATTTACCTTTGTTAAACTGCATATAAATTAGATTTGAAACGCTTAAAAAAGCATTATGGGGTGGCAAGTTTGGAATGAACTGGTCAAGTCTGAAATTCAAATCAGATAATGTCCACAGCATTTTGCATGGCCCACTGATTATAGCATCTAGTGTTTCCCCGCCACAATAGTTGGTAGGTCAGAATATGACACACAGTTACTGGGTTGGAGTCAATGTTGCTCACTATTAGCAGGAACATCTTGTATAATAATACACAACCAGCCAGGGACAGGTTAGAGAAGCCAGGCATATGCTCCTACTGTTGTTTTGATGTGTTTAGTTGTGCAGCAGTGCATACAATCAAAATTCTTAACGTGCCAATATACATTAACCTCTCCTTATTTTGTGGGCTGAAAGTTTTCGTATTATATCTTATCTTCATGAGTGGTGGGCAGTTTCAATAATACCTTTTTGGGGGGATATAAGCAATGGGTTTTCAAGGAAAAAGTGGTCAGGATAAACCAACAGCCATTCTAGAGTTAAATACTGTAATACTGACTCTAGGGGTCATTTGCAGTGATTGAGCTGGGGGAAGATTTGCAAGAGCACTCGGTTGCACAAGAGTTTGGCTCTTAGTGTTCACTTAATCAACTCTTTACCTCTGACTGAGCTCTGCACCTTATACCAGAGAAGCGATAGGTCAAAATATGTACAAACTAATATATTTCCACATAAACTTCTTGTGCAAACCCCACACTGTGTGGCTGTTTTGATCCACCGGGAGACTAGTGCTTTGATGGTTTCTTTAATCTCTTTTCCCCAAGGAAATCTAGATTTAGATTTTAGCTCAATATCTGTGACCTTCCTTGAGCAGCAAAACATCAACAAACACTGAATAGCTGTGATGAATCATAAGTTGCTGTAGAGAAGTGCCACAAAGAAAATGTATGTACATGCAGAAGATATGATTGCTTGGGGTCCTACAAATTCATAGCTTACTCATGCATTAAGTATCAAAAACAGAAATTAATGATTAAAACTGTCATGCTTTGTATTTTTTCCCAGGTGCCAGTGAGGAGGTTAAGGATCAAGACCCATTTCACTATGGTAATACAAAGAATACACTTTGACCTTCATTTTTCATATTTTTTATATTGTCTTAACCATTAAGAACTCTGCACCCTGTGAGTCCTTATTTTGGAAACAAATGTCATCCTTGCTGGAACACACACTTTTCAGTAAAGCCTTGTTAACATTACATTGGCTTTATACTATGATTTTCCAACAAAACAATTGCAGGCACCTCAAATGAGAGTTGCATTTTGCAGCATATGTGCATCTAATATTTAAGGGAAAAGCTTTTGAGAGAACTTTAATTGCATAACAGCATGGAAACTGATTTGCATCGGATTCCAATGTGATTAATTTGGATATGTGGAGTCATATTTTATTGCCTTTTTGTGATTCATCTGTGCAAAACAATATGGCCAAAATGGGATCACAAGCAGAATAGTTATTGCTTTTGTTCTATATTTAGTAATTATATTGACATTCTAGTGATACTGTGCAATACAATTATTATTTAATAATTTATTTGTTCTTTATGTACAGATTATGAAAGTTTGCGCATTGGAGGGCTAGTCCTTGCTGTTATCCTCTTCACCCTGGGGATCCTCTTAATTCTCAGTAAGTATGTTACATGGATGAATGTAGAAGAGCTTCTGGTAAATTACTGAATGATGGATTTAAATAGTAGTTCAGAATCCTATCCAGCTCATTGGCAAATATGATGGATCATTTATAAATGCAAGTGCAAACTGTTAATACATGTGTTAATTCTTCACAATGCAGCAATTTTTGCCAGTCTAATATAAAACATGGATTGATTCATCCCTGTTCATAAATACAAATAGGACTTGGGGTTATTTCTACCATAATGGGGCATATGTTCTTTTCTTTGGGAAAAAGAAGAATAAAAAGGACTAGTGGTGAGGACTGAGATGCATTCCTATATTGTGACCTATCTGATATCTCTTTATTTGCAGGTCGGAGGTGCAGATGCAACAATCTGAACCAGAAACAAAGGTAAGTAAATTATGGGATTAAGTAATAAACCTACTATGTAAAAGCAACCAATAAGCAGGTAGCATTTACTTGTCATGGCAATCATCTTATTGGCTGCTATGGGTTACTGCAGCTGGGAAAAATGAGTATCTGTTGTTTCATATAGGGGTTCGTTTGCAATAAACTTCCTGGCACCTTCCCCCATTTGTAATTATAAATTCTTAAAATGACAGCCTTGTAAAATAATTGAGGTTGTGGTGCCAGTGCCCATTGTAGGGTTCTGACACAGAAAAAGATAAACGTCTCTCAAATGTAGTCTACAAAATACGGAACAGAGTTACAGAGCTATAACCATTGCACAGAAGTCCATTGGTGGATCAGAAATTTTTCTGGGTCCGTGACGTCAGTGAAATGATGTCACACTCATGCACACAACCTCTCCTGAAGTCAAGATTCCATGCTGTGCATGTGCACATCGCTCCACTGACATCACTGAAATATTCTGCTCATGGATTTTTGCCCACAAATCATCTGAAAATGTGAAAAATCACCATAAATCAAAAGAATGCTTAGGAGTGACAGGAGTCCGGGGGGACAGAGCCCAAAATCTGGTAACTCCTGAAATGGGTTTTTTTGGGGGTTGAATGTATAGCCTACTTACTGCAAAAAACAAATTCAGTACTTTAAGGGGGTAAAGAGCTTTGCAGCAGGTATAAATACCTATTGCATCTAATCAGATGTTTGCTTTCAAACAAGTCAATAGTAAATACTGCCACTGATTGATAGGTTAATACACCTGGTTCAAATATTGCAACTTTTATTACCTCAACTAATATATTCAATTTTAGCTATTCTGACTGGTTTCATATAAAAATTGGATATAGCTGCCTGCAGAGACACACATACCTTGTACCCCCTGGCTTTTTCATGCACTGATGCACATTATTTCATCTGCAATCAGGTGTTGGGGGGGGGTATTGAACTATTTAAATATATACTGTGATTTCAATGCAAGCCCTCGGAGTATTTAATTGTATATCCAGGGAGCTGTGAAAACAGTAGTACAGGTATGGGATCGTTATCCAGAAACCCTTTATACAGAAAGCTCTGAATTATGGAAAGGTGGTCTCCCATAGACTCAATTATTATCAAAATTTTAAATATTTCCTTTTTCTCTATAATAATAATAAAACAGTAACTTGTACTTGATCCAAACTAAGATATAATAATCAGCCTATTGGGTTTATTTAATGTATACAAGATTGTCTAGTAGATTTAGGGTATAAAGATCCAAATTTCAGAAAGATTCGTTATCTGGAAAACCCCGGGACCCGAGCAGTCTGGTAAACAAGTCCCAAACGTGAATATAAAATGCAAATTAAAGAGATATCTCACTAATGTCATCTAAGAACAATAATGTATTCCTACCATATGTGTGTGTGTGTATATATATATATATATATATATATATATATATATATATATATATATATATATATATATATATATATATATATATATATATATATATGCAGTCCCACAGTACCAGCACTCAGACAGATGTTGCCAGTGGTGCACGATCAATAAATCGTATGTAGTCTTATGAAGGATCAGCACACACTGTTCTGTAGTGAAGTAATAGTGTTTATTTTCAAACAAAACACATTTTTATCCGACGTTTCGTTCCCACCTGGGGACCTTTTTCCTTGAAAAAGGTCCCCAGGTGGGAGCGAAACGTCGGATAAAAATGTGTTTTGTTTGAAAATAAACACTATTACTTCACTACAGATATATATATATATATATATATATATATATATATATATATATATACCAGCTATATTAATACTAAAAATCATGTTATACTAAGACTTTCCTAAATTTTCCTTATATTCATATGTCCTTATTAAACTTAAAAACATAAGGGCTACTAGTGCAGTTCTACAAGAAGCAAAATATATGCCTTTTGATAAAGTTTAAGCTTACATAATCCATTGTCTTTCTGCATGCACCAATCACACCAGTGCATGAATAATTTGCTGCTGTGTTCTCAGAATAAAAAAAGAGGAGCAAAATAGCAGCGAGTAGTTATTTAGAGTAGCTATTTCTGTGGTTTTTGGGATTGAAAACGCAACCTGGTATATTTGATCATTTTGAAAGGTAGTTACTGAATAAAGAAGTCTTAGTCAACCTTACATCAGCTGCGTGCACTGTGCACATTCAAAAGGCGGAAGGCATTTCCGTGTGCCTTGGCCCAAGGACTGCATACTTCCTTTCAAGAAACTCTAGGTCAAAAGTTCCCAAACTGTTGTGCAGACGTGGGTTGGTGCCTATTTACACCTGAGAAGCTGGCTTGGCTTGAGTTAAAACATACTTGTTGTCCTAGATATTTATGGAAATGTGGCTAAATTACTGATACGCCAATGTTTTCCTACATCTATAACCATGTTATGAGTTAAGGGGGGCCCTGAACAAAGGGACTAAAAAAGTTAAACAAACAGGGTCGGACTGGCCTGTGCCATGTTGGCTTGTCTGACCAGGGCATACTCCCCTGTTGCCTGCCAGTAACTTTGAGTACAAAGTATAGGCACAGTGTGAGCCATATTAGAGACTGTCAGTGGGTTTGAGAAATTCGCGACTGGGGTGGGGACTACCTGAGGTGGCAGCCCTGATGGGTCACTGATACACAGGTCCAACACTGTAAACCACTTTTCTAGGTGAACATATGATTCCCTATAAGGCCAGGTCCACATGGTAACTTAGTCATGACCCACTGCTATATAACTGACAAACAAAACTAAAATAGCAAAATAAGTCCAGCGTTCACATGGCTGTGGATATGCTGGAGTAATGGAGGCTCACTATTATAACACTGATACAAACTATACATAAATATGCTTCATAGCTTTTTTACCCTTTAAGAAGCATACTAGTGAATGCCCTTCTTGTATCCTGTTCCTTTTGTAGGGCTCCTGGAGATGAAGAAGCTCAGGCTGAAAACCTCATTGCCTCAAAAGGTGATTCAGATATAGAACAAAATGTATGACCAAGTTCATGCCAGGACAAAACGTAAATTCTCTACTTCTTTCCACAGCTAGGGGATCCCAGAAAGCAGAAAACTGAGAGACAATCTGTGAGTATTATATGAAACACAGAGAAAAATCCTGTAGCATTTAAATGAAAAAATAGGGGTCACTGTACGACAACTTCAATTATTGTTGAACTTTAACATGTTTAACCTACAACTGCATGTAGGTGTTGTGTATTACAGTCAGGGACTTAACTACAGAAGAAGCAGACCCTGCAGCTGCAGGGGTTATAGGAGGTCCCACAAGGCCCTAATTTATTTTCAATATATTTTAGTATTTTCAATATATTTTAGTAAAACAGGACAACCTATGGATATGTGGCCATAAAATGTATTTGCTGGGCACGGTCGGACTGGCCACTTGGAAAAAAACTCGGTGGGCCCGACTCTCATGGGCCCCTGCCAGACCCCCTTCTTCCGATATTCGATTTTTACAAAGAAAATAAATATAGGCGCTGCGCAGCGACGTCTGCACATGCACCATCCTGCTGTCTCTAAATACATACCCAGGGCCGGATTTCTAAAATGTGCGCCCCTAGGCCGCACACCTCCCTGCCCGGTCCGGATTGGGCTCACCCCCCACCTGCTCATCCTCCCGCCGCCGACCCGCTCGTCCGCCCACTGCTCACCTGCTTTGGAATTTTTCCAATAGCCGACACTGGGAGGGCAAGTTGACATGCGGCGGCAGGTGGGTTCAGCACAGGTGGGGCAGATTCTGTTGCGGCCAGCGGGCGGCATGCCGCCCCCAGCATTTTGCTGCCCTAGGCCCGGGCCTATGCGGCCTGCCCACAAATCTGGGCCTGTACACACCATGGCGTGGTGCTGTTCGCACATGTGGCACCTTCATGCATGCCCATCACAGAAGGGGGCACCAGGGGCTGAAGGGGGCCCTGGACAGCAGTCCCGGTGGGCCCCGGGCCCCCCAGTCCGACCCTGTTGCTGGGGTGACCCAGCAGTACTGTACATGTTAAAAGCAATTTACTATGAGTCCAGATACAAGAGTTAGAACACATTTGCATATTAATGACACGCAAGATAAGTACAGGGTGGAAGTGGGGATACCTACATGCACCCCTCAACCTTATGTATTCATGTGGGAAATACAGGTCTCTTCACTCTATTTCGTAGCACAGAGGCAGGACCCAAAGTGCAAAAAAGCACTTTGCATCCACCTCCCTGAAAAGATATAGCTTTACTATAATTTCTCATGTAACAGTAATGGAGCAACAGTGCTTGGAAAATAAATATGAGCAAAAGGAAAGCTTATGGGTAACTATACTACACAGAATGAAATTAGATCAAAAAGATATTATATGAAGTTAATGAGCTTATTTATATGGCTTATGTAAAAAATAAAAAAGAGTTATAGGGCACATTGTCCTATAGCAGCATGCAGGATGGCTCATGTCTCTTTAAATCTAGCCTGCCACAAAATTGACATCCATGAGATGCAGCGATAAATAAAACACTCCCTTTTTACTGTATTTTGATAATTAAGATACAAAGGAGTCATTGTTCTTTGGACAGATGGGTTTATATACAAAAGTTTCACAGATCTTTTCTTTCTTTTATTCCTGTGTCTCTCAGACTTAACCAGGGATTTACAAAGAACAGTCTACGCAAAAAAACAAACCCTTCATCTACAGTCATCATCTCTTTATCTCCGCTTCCTCCCTGCTTGACTGTATTGTGTCCATACTATGCGTGGTAGTGTCATCAGAAGTTCTGTGCTCTGTTCACTCGTCTTATCACTTACTTTGGAAATTAATATGTGTAGGAGCCTTGGAACAATATTCAAGAATCTGAAACAAATGATCATCCACTGCTACCTTCATTGTCATTGATCATGTAGGCTTAGGGCAGTGACACACCAGGAGATTAATCGCTCCAGTCTCCCAAAATCGCTACAAGAGGAAACTTCAAGCAATTTTGGGAGACTGGAGTGACGCATGGGTTTTACCACCAGCGATTCACATTATTGCCTATGGGAAAGCTTTTACTAGAGAGTGCAGGAGATTAGTTGCTCAGAGAAGCAGCGATTTATCGCTAGCAATTAATCTCCTGGTGTGTCACTGCCCTTAGGGCTAGGCCACAAGGGAAGATTTCAGGGAGATTAGTCGCATGGTGACTAATCGCCGCGTCTAATCTCCCTGATTGGCTTGCTGGTATCTTGCACCCGCTAGCACTAAAGTGGCCTGCGCCTATTGAGGCAATTTCGAGCGACTTTGAAAAACGTATTGCTGCATGTGAATAGGCGCAAGCGACTTTAGCGAGAGCATGTGCGAGATACCAGCAAGCCATTCAGGGAGATTAGTCGCCTCAAAGATGCGGCGATTAGTCGCCAGGCGACCAATCTCCCTGAATCTTCCTGTGTGGCCCTAGCCTTATAGTACATACAGTTGTTATTGTTAACGTTACCATTCACCAAACACAACTCAATCTCAGTTTTTAAATAGCCAGATATTTTGTTGCTACTTATGCTGTTCCCATCCTTGCACAATACATTTTCTAAATCTGTGTATAAAATGGTGTTTAATTCTATGTTATAGGCAGTCCTGTTGGACAGACTGTAATTGTGTTTGTGCCTTTCAATGTTCTTGTTGCTGTGTAGTGGGGAGCCACATATGTGTACCTCATATTAATTTATATATAAAAATATATTGTATGAAGGATCATTTTAATCTTCAGTGGCTAAGCACCATATATATATATCTGGGACAAGCATAACTCTGTGAGGCATAATAATGAAAGCTTTATTTATCTCATATTAATTATTGAACTCTGTCCTTTAATTTGTAATCTCAAGGTAAAATCTGTGTTCTGATGAAGAACCTGTGTTTATATATCTCCTGAGGAATAAATGAGAATATCAGGTGGAAATAACTATATAACTATATATATAACTATATATGCAAAGCCGTGTAACACGTTTACGCATAGCAATGCATATAGGATATTATCATGTATACGATACAGAACCAAGGGGAAGTATCAGTTAAAAGAACATGTTTCCCACTCTAGTAGCTCAGATGAATAAGTAATTTTATGTATGTATATTTTCTCTGTGTTCCAGGTTATATGATTCTTTATTATAAAGTACTGCTTCTCTGTTCCAAGGAACAGCAAAAAACTGGAATCAAAGGGGAACATCCGAATATAATATTGTTATAACCTTACACTTGCTGTGACACAACGTGCTGCATTTTATAATGCCACACTGTAATAAACTGTACAGTTCCTGAGAGACTGATACTTTCCCTTTTGATAGGAATGTTTTAGACGTAAAATACTTACTACCACTGTACTCTGCATCAAGTCCGTTGCAGGAAATATAAACAGGTTTAGTCAGCATGAGCCATTGGAATATTGAACAAACTGGTGGTTGATATTTAAAAAAACACAAAAGATTGTTTAAAAAGTCAGTCATTGGAAGTTTTTTGAGTTATAGGACTATGAGCAGTGCTTTCCACCCAGTTTAATGTGCTCTTTTTTCTGCTGTTCTTTGTCTGTCTGGTCCCTGTGTAGAAATGGTTATCAATTGGCATGTTCTTACACAATAAGGTGTAGAGATCTGTTTCCTTCAGTATGTACCGATCTTGCTGTGATTCTGGGGCAACAAGTGCTCCTTCTATAATCAAATGCTAGCAATTTTTTTTATCGTTTGTGTATTTCTAGTGGTGTCAAACAAATGTGAAATAAAACTGTATTTTTAACCTCATTACCTGCTAGAAGCGTCGTGCATTCTGGGCACTAAAGTCCAATATAATTTGATTGTCTACGTGCAGGCTCCCTGTAAGGTATCACATTGTCCTGTGAACTCATCTTATGCCTCTTTCACATCTAAAGGAACTGCAAAGGACTTGCCAGGATTAAAAACTTGACCATTTAAATTGCAATTCATTTTTTGGGGAATATTGTCCTGTTGGTATCTCTCGGTACAGGCTACAAGCAAACTTTTTTGCTGTTAAAGGAACAGTAATTAAAGTGTCCTCAAGTTATGAAAATTTAATGTACTGTTGTGCTGCACTGGTAAAAGGGGTGTGTTTGCTTCGGAAATACTACTATAGTTTATATAAACAAGCTGCTGCATAGCCATGGGGGCAGTCATTCAAAGCTGAAAAAGGAGAAAAGGCACAGGATACACAGCCGATAACAGATAAGATCTATAGTACACAATGGGATTCTTTAGAACGTATCTATTATCTACTGTTTAATCAGTACCGGAATGGCTGCCCCCATTGCTAGTAAACACGCCAGTTTTGCCAGTGCAGGGCAACAGTACATTATATTGTCTTTCCTTTAAAACACTTTAGTTGTTTGGTGTTACTGTTCCTTTAATGCTAATTAAAAAGCTTTTTTAAAAAAACTGAAAATTTTATTTTTGGCTATATCTTATGCCCTTGCCCCCAAGGTCATCACCTACATGATACCTAACTTGTATGCATATTTTTTTTTTTTGCTCATTGCTCAATTCTTAGAAGAGGATTAACACCTTTAGCCCAACATAAAATATCCAATCTAGAAAAATGTAATTCAAACCACTACATTTTTTTCATCTGACTGAGTTCAGTCTTGTTTCTGTTATTTGACTGCCTCAGTAAATCCATCCTTGGTCTGACCAGTCCTACACTCACTTCCATCTGACCGATTCAGAGTTTCAACACTTTAAATATATAATTTAACTTTACTTTATATAACTTTAAATATATATTTATAGAGGGACTAAGTTTAAGGGCTCTTACAGACGAGCGTTTTTACCTGTGCTCCCCTGCGTTCCGTTTTTCTGTGTTCAGCCGCAGGGGAGCGCAGGAATAGACGCATTTAGCTTTTTCCAATGGGGCTGTACTCACACAGATGCGTGTAGGCGCCGAAGGCAGGTTGAGACGCAACATGCTGCATTTTTCCTGCGTTCGGCGCCTACACGTGCCTGTGTGAGTACAGCCCCACTGGAAAAAGCTAAATGCGTCTATTCCTGCGCTCACTGCGGCTGAACACAGAAAAACGGAACGCTGGGGAGCGCAGGTAAAAACGCTCGTCTGTAAGAGCCCTAACTCACAACTTGCCTCACTTGTCAGAATTATTACAACCCAATTATATAATTTAAAAAGAACTGATCTGGGATGATTCACCACCCCCAGAATGTTGCTCCTCTGCACATGTGATATTTATATACATTACTTCAGTGAAAAAAAAAATCCATTTAGATTTTGCTACAAAATATGTCTGAAAATGAACATTGTACATTTCTCAAGCCACAGGAGCAACCTACAAAGTTTTCAGTCTACCTGTTTGTTCCAAACTGATATTTATGATGTTTGCTCTGGAATAAGTAACCGTGTCATAGATATCATTTGCTGTGGTTATTACTGTGCACGAATGAATTACAGCCTTGTAAAGAGCTATACAATATGATGCACATTGTGTTTCCTTTTCTATTGTAGTAACATTCCTTATGGCTTGATGAGCATGTGGATCAAGTTAAACATTTCTCATCACATCCCAGGACACCAGACCTGATTTTTACTATTTGTGGGAAAAAATAGAAAATGAAGTACAGAGTATAGCTCCAACTCTTTAATACCTTAAAATGAATGCATGCAATTTATTAAATATTTAAATTTCACTGTTTGAAGTTTCCAAGCAGCGCACTCTGCAGTGGACCCGAAAATATGGTATTCTTGGCTAATCTATCAGACTGGGCAGCACAAGGTTGATGCTGGGGTACAGCAAGTCACTGGGGAGCCCTATGCTTACTTTAAAATCAATGCAATGTGCAAAGGTTGACAAATAGTAAGAGACTTGAGAATGTCATGGGTCCTAAAGGGCACAGTTTTGTATCTTTTAGAAGTTGAGCACTAATACCATTAGAGAACTAAGACAACGTGCAATAAATGGCCACAGTCAGCCATTTTATTTGCCCTTCATACACAGCATTCCTCTGACTCTAAACCGTTGCTGAGTTCCTCTTTAGAGAACAAACATGTTTGCGTTTAGCAAGCCCCTTACCCACCCAACAGGGTCTTGTCCGTATCACCAGCCCAATGCACCTTGCAGCAGATTTTTTTAATGAAAAACAAAAAGCCCTTGCTCCTGGACTCTTGTATTTTGCATTGTACATGGCGTAAAGGCAGCTTTGTACCTGCTTTGACCAGGTAGAAAGTATATTTATAGCTCCTTTGCACATAGTGCAAAAATTTAAATCATCTGTAAATGAAGGGTGTGAGTGCATACCCATGTCCTGCCTACGTGCATCACAGATGTAAGTATTGCACATATATACTCAATAACCTGTGCAAATGTTTGTGTATGCTGTATGTGGCACAATATTTTGTGCAGGTTTTCAGTGCCCTACAACTAGACTGGAATTCTGTGGAGCAAAAACCTTTGTTACATGACAGTCCGCACAAATATTTAGCACTTTGTGCTTTTTAAGTATATTAACCCAATTTTCTCCACCACATTTTTTGTGCCAGATATGCTTGGCTCACAGGCAAAATGTAGGGTATTGGGGTGTTACAAGAGACCAGTGGAACAGACCCATTCCAGAGCTATGCATTAAGTACAGGACCTGGCTCTTGCATGGTGCAAGGTGACCAACCCAATCAAGGTTAAAGGGACACTATACCCTCATTTTTATGTTATCTCTTATTTATTTAATATATGTATGGGTTAATATTTGATTTTCTCTTTTTTCTTCCCTATGGATCTCCTGTTGACTCACCATGCAGTTCGTGTCTTACCCAAGTCTAGTGCTAGCTGGCCACAAATTTCCTAAGCAGTTTCTACATACCTCCTGTTGTGTTACACTCTTGGTGCTTGCCAAATTCCTGAATGCATTGCCACCAGCACAAGTTAACACATGGTGCAGAATGCATTCATTGCCATAAAGCAAGGGTTCTTTCCTTCGCATGTTAGTGTTCTTTATTTGCAGCCAAGTTGGTAATAAATGTAACCTTTTGTCTTTAGGGAAATCTGAAATGTAATTATCATCATCATAGTCCTTGAGATTTAATGTACTACCTGACTATATAATATATAAAGGTATAGGGCCACAGCATGTATGATTTTATTCAGGTTTATTCTGAGAAGGGTTCTGTAATCATTATGCTTTACAATGATCATCGGTACTGAGTACATATTAGTTCTCTAATAATTTTCCCAATATAAATGTAATATTTTCACTATAAAATCAGGACACATTAAAAGATGTATTTAACTGGTGACTTTATTAATATTAAGAGCACCCATTAATTTGATACAGGTATAGGATCCGTTATCCAGAAACCTGTTATCCAAACAGCTCTGAATTACAGGAAGGTCATCCACCATAGACAACATTCTAAAACATACTTCCTTTTTCTCTATAATAATAAAACAGTACCTTATACTTGATCCCAACTAAGATATAATTAATCCCTATTGTTGTGATTTTTAGAAGACCAAATTACGTAAAGATCTCTTATCTGGAAAGCCCCCTGAATAACAGGTCCCATAACTGTCCTGCAAAATCTCTGTTCAGAGCAAATACACCCCAGTGCTAGTTAATATGCGATTGTGTAGCAGTCCTCTTCAGGGGTTAAATGGGTGGTGGACACAGCACCTGTGGGCGTGCATATCACACATCGCCAAGCAGGTGTCAGGATCCAGTTGAAAGCAGCTGCGGATTTATAGGGCTGAAATGAGTCTCACATGCCAGCTGAATTGCACCATGTGAGTAATGAGCTTCCTACCATAATAAAGTAGTAGAATTTAACAAGGTAACTGTGTTCTGCAATGCATTGGTTTTCATTTGTGTAGTTAAACATTGTTTTAATTCAGTGAATCTACACAATGGCTTAGGGTAAGTTTACAATAAATCCAAGGTCAACGATTAGAAAAAAAAATGTTGCTTTTGTTAGATGTGAAAAAAAACAGATACGAGCGATAATCACGGTTTGGCGTCAAAGTTTCATTAGATATTCTTTTCATGTGACTGAGTCTTAATGAAAACAACCTGTAATTAAAGAGTGTTTTATAGGACTAAAATCAAGGCGGGAGGTGTACATCTGCATGGTAAACACTCAAGCTAATTAAATTGATACATTTTATCAGAATCAGAGGTGTAACTAAAGTTTCACCATGAGCCGCTTCTAGGCAATGTCCAACCCAGGGCAAAGATCACATTGGAGCCCCCCAACAAATTTGTAGCTGTAGCCAAAGTCTCTAGGCCCACTGGGACTGTCTTAGGCCTACCATATAGATGGTATAAAAATATTGGTGAAGAAAAGGCCATTTAGACCTGCACCAGTTCCATGTGTGGAGTCATAGAATGTGACCACCTGCCAATGCACATAAGGGGTGGATGTCAGACAGAATACATTTGTGTTTGCCATTTCTGTGTGTGCAGTGATAAGCAGATTGCATAAACTCCTGGCAACACACCACTGGTGTAACTATTGGGGGAGGGGGGTGGCACATTAAAAGATGCCTCCTGTAACTTCCAAAGCCAAATTTCCATTCTTTTAAAATGGAAATTAGTCTCTGCTAGTACAGAGAGCACAATAAGGCTCTCTGCATTAGTGATGTGGTCCATCTTTGACCAGCTCCGATGCTAAAGTTTTAAGCGTGTAGCGGAAGGGGAGGGGGCATCAGGGCTGCAGCAGCCCCAGAAACAGCCCTGACTGCAACACACACACAGGACAGGAGCAGGATGGATCAGACAAAATGCCAGGTATACCATAGGCCTTAAAGGACAAGGAAAGTTAAACTAAAAAATAAAGTAGGCTAGAAATGTTGTACATTATGTTTTGGGCCTCTGTACCAGCCCCAGGCAACCAAAGCCCTTTAGCAGTAAAGATCTGTGTCTCCAAAGATGCTCCAGTAGCTCCCCATCTTCTTTTCTGCTGATTCACTGCACATGCTCTGTGCTGATGTCAGTTACTGAGTTTAGGGACCGACTCAAAATATACAGTACACATAGAAATGCAAAAATATAAAACTGTGTAGGCGCCGACGCAGGAAAAATGCAGCATGTTGCGTCTCAACCTGCGTTCGGCGTCTATACGCGCCTGTGTGAGTACAGCCCCATTGGAAAAAATGTAATGTCTATTCCTGCACTCCCCTGCGGCTGAACGCAGAAAAACGGAACGCAGGGGAGCACAGGTAAAAACGCTCGTCTGTAAGAGCCCTTGGAATCCCAGTTGAACTTGATCATTTTGGCATGATCCAAAACATCTCAATCAGTCCTTACTTCATTCTCAAGGCTATTAGTCAATATTTTGCCAATTTTGACCCAGGTGTTAAATATACATCTTTTGAAGTCCCGGTTATGACCTGGTAACACTATCATAAAAGAAAATGCTGAACTCCCCATCTTAAATATTTGTTGCAATCACGCATAATGTTTTTAAAAAGACTGCACATTTCCCATAATCTACTCAAGACTTTGAATGCATCATTGCCCTTCGCATTCCTAAGACGTGTATACCCTGAAGGTGCACATTCTCAGGAAGATGGGAGGGAGTTAAGCAGTATGGGATGTATAAGAAGTGGAAACAGTAAGGAACTCAAATCCCACCTGACCAAGAAATGTAAAGAGAATGGAGCTACCTCTAATGAGCAGACAGCTTAACATGGCTTCACTTGGGTAGGTAACACATTTATCCAGAACATTCCTAATGTCCTTCTTGACTGCACATTATCTAACTGGTTCTGTATGATTCTGAGATGCTGGTTAATGCAGAGTAGCATCCTGTTCTACACAGAGATGAGATTCAGAAAGTGTGTTTTAATTATAATATGTCATGACATGGCTCCCTGCTTTACATAATGCTTGGATTCTGTCTCTTGTAGCATCATATTCATTAACATGAGTCTGGATGTCTTTTGAGCCCCTGATTTGGATTTCCTGGCTACAGGTTTTCAGGGGCACATGGAGAATGTTCCTGCAAGTACTGCAGACACACGTTGTTCTCTGTAGATAGAGCTGATTCGAAATATGTAAAGATCCTATGCAACATCATGATTAGTGCATGAATTTGCGGCAAATTCCGGCGTCAAAAATGAGATGCCTGCGTCATTTCGCGTATTTTTGGCCGAAGCGAAACGCCCCAAATTCTCCCGTCACTAATCGTGACCAAACTTTTTTTCACATCACTAAATGTCCAAACATGCAAGTAGCAGCAAGAATTCAACACTCGCCGTCAGTCACCTCTGATGCTGAACCGTGGCAGGTTCTCTGCAGATTTGACTTTGAGAACAGCGAGACTATTAATTGTTAGTTAGAGATTAATGAACCTATTGTACTTAATCATTCACTTGACACTGTGAGCAAGTCCTAGATGGGGGTGGGGGGTGGAATGTGCATTTGAGTTTTGAAAATCAGAGCCAGCGTGACGATCCAAGCTACTAATCTTGACATACTTTTCTTTTTAGGCATTTGCTACTAATTCACCTTTCTGCATATACACATCATTTATATATTTAATATATAAAATGGTACAATGTGTGAATGGCCATTTTTATAAATGAAAACACAATGGGACTCATCTATGGAGCAATAGCAAGAACAAGTTTTTTACAACAATGCAGTGTTATTTTCATGAATTCCAGCAAATTCATACTACACAGTGTTATTATTCATATTCTTCAGCTTTTTACAGAGATGATACAGTATCCACTTTCCCAGTGGAGGTTACCCAATCAAACAAGTAACGCTGGGTTTATGTGAAGCCAGTTAGCCTGCCTGTATGTTTTTGGAGGAGGAAGCCCAGGCAAGAACTGAGAGAACAAATATCTCACAGATAGTTCCTTGGCTAAGATCAAACCTAGGATCCCAGCACTACATGGCAGCATCACAAACTTCGGCGTGTTACATAATTTATGAGTGACTTTATAATGCATCTGCTAATTGGTGTCCACACTGGTAGATCAAGTGAAAATTGTGTTCCTGTTTTTCTGTCATCAAAGTTAAACTGGCAGTTGCAAGGCAGTCCTCTTATTACAACCTGCCATAGGGTAGATAGTACTCAACTGTGTGTGTTGGTGTGCCACACAAGCATGGTTAAGTGCTACATGTAGGTACAAGTGTAATGGACTGTATATACACAAGTACATTCATAAATAACATTGCAATGCAGGCTTACACTTTCCACCCCACTTTGGAATCATAAATGATTCCTAGTATTGTTACGTGGAAACACTTTCATATTTAAGAGAAAAGTTTGTTTTAGCAGCAAAGTGAGAACCAAAGTAAATGCAAAGTACGTCAGAAACGTAAATGACATGCTGGCATACTATAAAGCAGTGTAGGACAATGAGAGGCTGCGGCATGTGAGCTTGCATATTTTGGGTAAAATGCTATACTAAAGTGTTATTTTTGTGTTTATAAAGGCTGAAACTGGGCAGTGAAACACATTCTCCTTCTTTTTGTGTGTAATAATACAAAACCAAAGATTTGTCACTTGGGTTTACGTTAAAGGTTTAGTAACATCAATTTAAAAAAAATAAAAATGGTATGGAATGAAAAAAAAACCACAAAGACATATTAAACTTTTAAATCGCTAAGTCTTTATTAAGAAATAACTTACCGAAACTCCGCTCCTCTTCAGAAAAGGCGACACGGCAACAATCCATCATGCGGCGCTTGATTTCTCCTCCCTGGCTATCTCCCATAAGGAAATGTAAAAGTTAAAATTGTCCTTGTGTTTTTTTTTTTTGCTCTATACTAACGAGTTTTTTTTTTAAAAAACATAGATGTTACTGGTCCTTTAAACTGGCAGTTGCAAGGCAGTCCTCTTATTACAACCTGCCATAGGGTTGGTCGTAAGTACAGGGCATCCACCCCTCATGAATACTATGCTACTATATTCATGGGGGGAGCACAAAGAAACAAAAAAAATGTATGTCTTAAGCTCCACTTAGGCAGGGACTGATGTGAATAATGTAATGTTGAGTCTATATAAATAAAATGAATAATAACAATAATCCTTATATATAGATTTGTTGGGGTGTTCACCGACACATAATGATTAAGGTTGACAACTTTTTTAGAGGGGAACTCTGGGCAAGGGTCGGGACAGGGGACGTTGGAGGGTGGGATGTGTGACATAAGGGGTGGGGCGGGTGACCATTTGGGATGGGTCTATTGCATCAGGGGGCAGGTTTATCACATAGCGATCAGTGATCCTACTTCCTAAATCCAGACAGGCAGTTTTTCCCTCAGGCAGCCCTTCTGAAAACCAGGCTGTCCGGGTTAAAACTGGACAGGTGGCAATTAATTCAACAGGGGCCATCCTCTTAAGCTGGCCATAGACGCAAAGATCCGATCGTATGAATTAACGTACGATCGGACTTTCCCATCTCCCGACCCGCCACTAACCATTCAGATCAAAGTCTTACCATTCCGATCAAATAAAGTAGTAAAAGAACAGATCAGCCAATGTACTACCTCTGACAGCAATCGTACGATAGTTATGTCTGATAAAGCTAGTGACAGTCTCCCACTGAAAATCGTACGATCGGCAATACATGCAGAGATATTATCGGCAGCCGACAGAAATTTTCTAACCTGTCTGATCGACCAAACGACTGATCTCCGCCGGGCGAAAAATGTCGGGACTCTCCACACACGGTCCGAAAATCGTACTAATCCACGAGTCTATGGCCAGCTTCATCCATGAGAATGTTAACAGGTACTTTTGTTTAAAAAGCCATGTCTTATCTCAATTTGTTGCATTTGGACAAAGAATGCAACAACACTTTTTAGAGATGTTCCTTTCATTTGGGATAAAGCCAAAGTTTTTTCCCCCACCCACAATTGCCTGCTATTCTATCTAAATAGAGGTCATCTACAAATGGGGAAATAAGATTATTCCTGTATTTTTCTGTTACTCAGGTATGATACAAAATCAATAGCTGTATTCAGCGCTAGTACCTGGTCTACTCCACCCAGGCCTGGGAAGATACAACCAATGATAGCTGGTGGGCAAACCAGTTCCAAGTTCCTGGTGAGAATGAACAAGACACTGTGGTGCTCATGGGCAGTTACCCATATCAACCAATCGGTGATTAGCATTTTAAGGTAGCTGCAAGTAGAACAATGAATGCAACTGCCCATGGGCAAATTTGCCCATTGTTGATCAATTACCCCCTGTCTGTCTGAGAAAGGTGATCAGTTATTAAAATGCTGCCTGTTATTGATAGTTAGATAGAGTTAGATAGAATAATTTTTGGCAGCTGGTGAACTGAACTTTGTAGGGTGGTAATAGAACCCAGAATCATATAATCCAGAAGCCATCCTCTTGCTTAATGTCATGTTTATCTGTGTTTACTAAAGAAGCAAGAAGAATAGTAAGTCATCAGTGCTAGAAATTAGCTAAGTACCTTAAGCTAGCTCAAACCTTGGTACTGCTCACACTTGCCAATAAATATAATTTATATATAATATAATACACAAAAGCCATGAATATCCTGTAAATTATATCCTTATAAACGGTGAGTTCTGATGTCATCAGTTATAAACGGTGAGTTCTGATGTCATTTCTGTCACATGACTCATTGAAACTTGTGTATTATAATAAATAAAGTACCCCCAGTTGTAAAATATGAGGATATTAGAAGTTACCTCGTAGTTCCATGACCTGTATAAAAACACTCGGCCTTCGGCCTCGTGTTTTTATATGGTCATGAAACTCCTCGGTAACTTATAATATCCTTATATTTTACAAGAGGGGGTACTTTATTCACTATATAATACACAAAAGCCATGAATATCCTGTAAATTATATCCTTATAAACGAAGACTAGTGATGTCATCAATTATAAATGGTGGGTAGTGATTTCATTTTTGTCACATGAATCACTAAAACTTCGGCCTCTTGCTTTTTTATGGTCATGGAACTCTTCGGTGACTTATAATATCCTTATATTTTACAATAAGGGGTACTTTATTCACTATATACGTTTTGCTCTATTTGATACTACCAGTCAGATATGAATAAGAAACAGGGCCCAGTTATATTACCCTATGCACGCATGAAAAACCTTGCCAAGCTTGCCAATTTCTAGACATTTTATAGACATGTACTCAATTTATGCCTCCAAACTGTGCTTACTGACCCAATACTTTGGAAGAGTCACCTTGTGAATTATATTATAGTTCAGGATTGGATTAGACCTGCTGGGCACAAGTCCCCACCTACCCAGTACCGCTGCCTGCTTATCTGATCATTTTGTGGGGTTACAAGAGGACTGGAAGCATGAGGATGGAAGGTGTGTTGTTTGTATAGGAAAAAGGGGTGGACCATTGAAGTTGAAGCCCTGGGGGCCCTGGATACCACAATCCAACACAACACTGCTATATCATTTGTAAATTGAAAGACACTTTTGTCTTTCTGTCTGTGGGTTTCCTCCCATTACTCCAGGTTCCTCCCACACTCCAGAAAACATACAGGCAGGTAAATTGGCTTCTGACTAAATTGACCATAGTGTGTGTGAATGCCATAGGGACTTTAGATTGTAAGCTCCACTAAGGCAAGGACTGAATGATGTGTAATCTCTGTAAAGCAATGCAGAAATGTGTCAGCACTATACAAACAACAGGAAAAAATAAAGTACTACAAAAAAAAGCGTTGGCCTTTCTTCTGAGATAATAGTTACTGCTCAGTAAAATTTTACTGGGTTTTCATTTAATAATCAATTGTCTGAACTGGATGGATTTTTAAATTATTGAGAGTAATTGACTTAATTCTTTCTCTGTGCATGTAATACACATTGGGGAGCCAGGATTCTAACACGTGATATACATTGGGGAGCTAAGATTCAAATGGGTATTAGCTCACAGAATGGCTGTTGAGCTGTACGCCAATACTCCATAGGGAATTAAAGTGTTAAACTACGCTTACTTTGCTTTAAACCTCAACAATGGGGACCTATCCCTGTCTGTTTCAATCAAGCTGCTGCCAGAGGACATTTGCATTGAAGGAAACAGAATTTTAGGTACACTGTTCTCTTACTCTCAATGCACCTTGACTGAGGGGGCAGGGCTGTCAGAACAGTAATAGAGTTAGTAATAGAAGGAATTATCATCTGTTTTTGTGTCCTTCTAAGAATTATATACATTTCCTTAAGGACCTCTCACACATTAGTAAGTTCAGTAAGTTCAGAACATAAAATATGGCATTTCTACCCATATTTGTTAGGATGTAGGAAGACTTTACATTACATAGTAAATCAGGGAAGAAGTTAGCATGAATTCTAAAGGAACAGGAAGCACATTGATCTTCAGGAAAGATCAAAATCAAGTGGGGATGAGGATCCTTATCCTTACAGTAGTCAATGCAGGCTGACAGGAGCTGTTAGAGAGGACTGTGACTCCCAAAATCAGGTCAACAGAACAACTCAGTCCCTGGCAGCAGTCCCTGGCTTACAAAGGGCCATATAAATTGCTCAGCTGCACTGCTGATGCAGAATCCACCTTAGCATGGGGCTGAGCAGTGGGAAGAGATTAAAGGGGAATAGAAGCAAGAATTGAGTGAGGTATTACAGTTAAGACACAAGTTAGAGGAGATCAATGGTGGATCAGTTTATGCAAATGTCACATGGTTAGTTTTATCCGCTGGCTTACATATGCCAGTGGAGAAAAGCTTTTCACCCCCTCTGGGTACAGACTGTGAGCGCAACGGATCCAGCACAGAAATGTTGAAGTATGCATTTTTGTGCCACAATCCATTCTGTGTGTGACTTTACAGGCCCTTCCCATGCACATAGATAGAGGGCTGAATGGCAGCAGATTTGCTTTTCTCTACTGGCGTACCTTTGCCAGCTGAAAAAACTACATGTGTGCTCCTTAAATGTGGAAATAAATGGTCTGTATCCCCTCTTTTCTTTTGCATGGTAAACACATACCATTTACTGTGTTTTTGTTGTTTTTTTAAGAATATTAAAGTGCAACGTTTTACATATAAAAATTACAAGCATCATTTCTTCATAAGGAATAGGAAAGTAAAATTAAATGATGTTAGAATATAATTTCAGCAAGAGCAAATAATCTTCTGGCTGCCACCCCTAAACTGCATATTCAATATATGTCTATTTGTTTGAAAGTCAATCTTTGTATTTGCAAAGGGCAGACTTGTGTCCCTTTAAATTTTTGTTTTTTGAAAGCTTCTCCCAAACCCCTCTGTGCAAATTCTGCATCCCTTGTGACTTAGAGAAATATTACCCCACGGGAGGTTAATGTTTAATGAGGGTTGTCTTCTAACATTTGTCCTGTCTGAGTCGTCACGGACATCGCACACTTTGTGAACCAAGAAGGAAAGGAGCAGTTGTGTGAGACTGAACTCATGGCTGATGGTAAGGAGAGATGCTAAGGCTCTAGCCAGCAATTAATCTTATATAACTTGTGATACAAATAAATAGATTACTTATCATCTTTCTTGTAAAAACTTTGATACCCTAGCTTTTTCTTAGAATTATTATTTTGTCTATCCCAAGACATTCATTTCCATGCCACCTCTGCTGGGCACCTGCTCCACATAAGCTTTTTACCTACAGATCTGACTTAGTGCCTTTTGATGTTTGTACAGGTTTATTTTAGAAAGCACAAAGCAGAGTGTGTTGGCAAATCCATTTTATTGTTCCAGATCTTTATGAGGCAAATCCTCTTCCTATAAATGTTGAAACATGAATTATGTAATAATAAAAACGACGGTGTAGGCTGTTTGAATGTATTACTGCTTTTTATGTTTTTTTTACACAGTTCAGGAAAGATATACAATGCTTAATAAGTGAAGAAGTGTTACTGTTTTAATTTCAATATTTTCACATTGCTAGCAATTAAACATCTGGGACTGACCTTGGATGTGTCCTTTCTTGGCATCTGTACTCCATTAATCCACTGACTTGTGCTGTAAAATAAAGTTATATAACAGTATCAGGAGCCCACACATGGAATCACTGAAATGTCTGTGATCTTTTTGTATAACTGTGAAAAAAGTGTGTGCTATATTACACCTATGCATTATATATGATATATGTGCATATATCTGAATGCTTTCTATGGGCTACTGCACTAATGTCATTTAGCACCTATTTAACATTTTATTACCATTATTAATACCATGTACATAGTAACATAAAGACACACCATCAAGTTCAACCTTTTAACTCTATTTTAACCTGCCTAACTGCTAGTTGATCCAGAGGAAGGCAAAAAAAAAAAACATTTGAAGCCTCTCCAATTTGCCTCAGAGGGGGAAAAAATCCTTCCTGACTCCAAAATGGCAATCTGACTAATCCCTGGATCAACTTGTACTATGAGCTATTTCCCATAACCCTGTATTCCCTCACTTGCTATAAAGCCATTCAACCCCTTCGTAAAGCTATCTAATGTATCCGCCTGTAGGATTGATTCAGGGAGAGGATTATAAGGGATGGACTGGCTGTGTGATTAATACATGACATAGATACAGTGTTCATAGAATCACACCGGAACAGATTGGCAGCAATCTGTGCTTAATATACATGTAAAGACAAATGGAAGGATAGATGGACAGACTTCTCTACTGTTTACCTGCAACAGATGTCATTGTGTACTCTTCTATCTCTACATACCTGCATTAGTGTTAATGGCACATTAGCTCTGGAAATGGGATGCCTAATGTACCACGTTCTTCTCTAAATCATCTCCATTTCTTTGCCAGCTCAGGACGACATGAGTCAGCTGCAAGAGAAGTTCACCTATGGTAAGGTTTAAACTGGTGTGAGTCAAGAAGGGTTACTGCAGTTAGCAAAAACATTGTTATTGGTATTGAAGTCTAAGGCACTGATTAACATCCGGTAACCGTACAAGTAAGACATGTACAAACAGTAGAATAATTAACATGTAACAGTGGTAAAGAAGACTTTGTTTCTAAGAACTTGCATCCATGTGAGACGACTGAAGGCAAACTGCACTCACATTTTTCACAGAGAAAAAAATACTCTTTTGAAACAACTTCCTAAAATACATTAATTCAAAACTTTGTAAAGTTATATGTAAATATAATTGCTATTAAAAGCAGTAGCCAACCAATTAACAGACCTGTGAAGCAGCGTACACAGTTTAATTTAAATTGGAATCTTGGTTGAAGGAGAGTTGGCTTTTGTAACACTATTTTAGTATAAAAGACAAACTTTCAATTGCAAATACATTAACAAATATCAAATATTGAGGAGGGTCATTCATGAGGCTGAAAAAACCATGTGGGGTTTGAATGCTTCAGATTTCTATTCTTAACAGAGCTAAATCCATCAGTGCTTCAAGATAGATAGAGGGCTAAATAAATTAATAAAGAGGGCAAGAGGGCTTTCCAAGTAAGACTGTGAAGTGCCTTATTTACTAAAACAAGAATGCCAAAATCAGATTATCTAAAACTCTAAATATTCAATTACGGGAGATCCAGGGAGTTGAGATTTATACTGATCTGGCATCCTGGCGATGATATACTGCAGTGATAGAATATATTTTGAAATCACTGTAATTCATATTCCACCATTGCTCCCCAGTCCTACTTTCCCTATGTCTTCCTATTTTTTTACTCTATTCTCCCTTCTCATATGGAATGTACTTTTCACTCAGATTCTCTATTGCATTTCCTGTATTTGCAGACTATGAGGCAGTCAGGAAAGGTGGACTCATCTTTGCAGCAATAGCATTTGTGGTTGGAATGCTGATTATATTCAGTGAGTACTGATATGTGTAATGTTTTATGTCTACCTGTCTAAGTTTAAACACCTACATAGCCCTTGGTTCATGTCTGTACAGCAACACTTAGCTGTCCACCCAGAGGTCTGTTCTGTTACCACAAAATTAACTTTTAATTAAGAGTCTTTTTAGGGTCTGGAAGGAATCTGCTTTCCCAATCAAAGGCTGAATTGTCTCATATAGGGGGTTATTTACTAAATTCCAAATTTATCTCATAATTAAAAAAGATCAACCAAATTTCCATGCCTAATTGTGCCTAATTTGTTGATAAAATAACTCAAATCAATCAGATCAGAAAAAAAACTGATAAAATCAAGTGAAAACCTGAATTATACGTTTTTTTCAGACTTTTTTCCCCGAATAGCTTGATTTTTTCGGGTTCTTGGCCAAAACCCCCGTATTGATCGGATTATCCGACTAAACCCAGCACAAACCACAATGTCTTCAAATAAGGATAGTGGCATCTCCCATTGACTTATATATGACCTCCACAGGTCTGAGATGGAGGATTTTCGGATTCGGGCTTTTTGCAGCATCTGGGTATAGTAAAAATCTAAAAATTCAAGATGAAAAATAGGGAGTTTTTGCGCCAAAAAGCCTGACCAGATAAATTTGAGGTTTAGCAAATAACCCCCTAATGTTTTGAATATTTCTCTGCTGTTCTCACCCATGGCCACACTCTCCATATAAGTACAGGAGGCAGAGTCTTTTCTTAATTATTTTTATAATGGCCCAACAATATATATATTTCAGAACAGCCTTGATTTTCAATTTCAGAGCATGTACAGTATGGAGCTTATTAACCACTACAAAGAATAATGAAGATTAATGAAGATTCCAGCAGACTGGTCATGAAGTAGATACCAGTTACCTAGTTGCTAAACAGAAGCTGAAAAATAAGAGGGAATGGCAATAATATGAATCTCCTGACCCTATTTGTACAGCTTAATCTTTTAGTAATTTATGTAGTACTTTGCATAAAATCACACAAATCACACAACTAGAAGTACAAGTTCCCTGAAGTACACTTGGTCTGTTTTTTCTCATTTTCTTATAAGGGTATCTCATGAATGGCTTCATACAGTACACTGCAGCAAATAAATGTATTTATGTTCTGAAAGCATGAGACATAAAGCTAGCATTCTATGTCATTCTCATCCTGTTAGGTGGAAGATTCCGTTGTGGGAGGAAAAAGCAACTAAGGTAAGTTCCCTTCATTGATTTGCATAACTCAGTAATTCCAAGAACATTGCTTGCACTGTGCTCACATTGTTGATTTCCACTCAAGTGGGAGCCAAGTCAACTAATATTACCATGTCTCCGCAGGGCCCTCAACGATGATATGTGACATTCTGGATAAAGTTAAACATCTAAATTGGTGAGATTTAAAAAAATTCTTTCTAT
This sequence comes from Xenopus laevis, assembly GCF_017654675.1. NCBI lineage: Eukaryota > Metazoa > Chordata > Amphibia > Anura > Pipidae > Xenopus > Xenopus laevis. The sequence continues at coordinate 83,235,450 of NC_054383.1, forward strand.
AGTCTATATCTATTGATCAATCAATCTATGTATCTATCTAGGTTGTATGTGTCTATGTTGTATCTATCTAAGTTGTATACAGGTATGGGACCTGTTATTCAGAATGCTCGGGACCTGGGGTTTTCCGGATAACGGATCTTTCCGTAATTTGGGTCTTCATGCCTTAAAATCACTAGTAATTAATTTAAACATTAAATAAACCCAATAGGCTGGTTTTGCTTCCTATAAGGATTAATTATATCTTAGTTGGGATCAAGTACAAGCTACTGTTTTATTATTTCAGAGAAAAAGGAAATCATTTTTAAAAATTTGGATTATTTTGGATAAAATGGAGTCTATGGGAATGGGAGCCATTCCGTAATTCGGACCTTTCTTGATATCCGGTTTCCGGGTTTTTTTTCAAAACAGATGATAAAGGAACTGTGATTATGGTAATTTTATGGGCAAACAAAGAGAAAAAAGTATTTTTGGTATATGATGCATATTTGAAACCTGCTTAGTAAGGTAAGGAACCTGCCCAAGGACATGACTTTAAATGAGACCTAAAGCTTAAAAACAACAATGGCTAGAAAACTTGTACTTTATATACTGACCTTGCAGGAACTGACCATCGTTGATGTTGTTAGGCCATCTTTTGAGTGTGGCCTAACACATGATGAGTGTGTTCTGGATTGCTGTTATGAAGCTAAGCTTAGGGGGCATTGGAAATCATCAATCATAAAATCAGGTTAGTCTGTTACAGGGCTAATTATAACATTTTCACGCAGGATGCACTGTGTATTGTATGTTGATCCCTAAGTTCAGGTAACTGACAGTAGCCCAATGCATGTGCTGAAAATGGTGAACTACTAGGGGCATATTCAAAGGCAAAGATTTTCACTTCTAAGAGCTGTTGTGGATGTTGGCTAAGTAAAGAAGAATAAAAGATAAATCAAAATTCCCTGCCACAATAGCTCTGTAACTGAACATTATTTGATGAGATTGTGTGCCCCTTAGAGCTCTAACTCTTGTGGCAGAGATTTAATAAATGACCCCTACAGACTTTATAATACCACACAAACATGGAAGAACAATTCTGGCAGTTTCCACTTGCATGAGTAGAAGAGTAAAACTTTGTTAGAGTTGGGGAAGTGTGATTCATGTTTTCAGAAAGAGAGTAGCTGGCCAATAAATTGTCACTGTTTAAAATACCTCTGGAGAGAATCTGGTTAACTGTGGATTTTTAATTTTTTGCTTTGGCAAAGGTGGCTTGTCAATATTACCTGATTAGAGACTCCAGAAACTACTAGATAATGATATACATTTTGCTTTCCACAGCAGATTGTAGATGGAAGATGTGTACATCGCGTTGTCTAAATCTCGGAAGCAGAATCATCCTTGCTTACAAGGACTTCAATCATATGACGTATAAAAAAATCTTCATTCTTCTATAAACAAGAACCTCTATTTTGCATACAGGACTTCTGCTCAGCTGCATAATTCAGATGCCTCTGAATTTTGTTTTCTAAAACTGTGCCTATGCTATGCCTAAGAATTTTTAAATTAACTAACAAATTGGTCCTCCTATCATCCTCTTATAACAAGTCTTCTGACTAAAGAGTCTACTTGGTTTTATTGGACCTGTTATTCAAAATGCTTTTGGATTGGTTTGGACGCATGCTATAAGTTTTATGAAAATACCTGAGAGATGATTTATGAATATAATTGCTACATTGCACCAGTGCAGTTACCCAGAACAACCAATTAAATCTTGCTTCCATTTTTTAAGCTGTGCTAGACTGATAGCTTGTTGTTATGGGAAACTGCAATGGTGCAATTTAGCAGCTACATTAGTAAACAAGCCATTCAAGCATGAATAGAGAACGAGGAGTCCAAAACATTTCATGTTGCATTCCAACTTTTCAGATTATTGCCTTTATTTTAACAGTTTAGGGTTGGGGCAGACAGGCAGATTCGGGGTGATCTAGTCGCCTGGCGACTATTCGCCTCTTCTGCGGTGCGACAATCTCCCCGAACTGCCTTCCGTCTGCCTTCCGCCTCACGAGGAAACTTCGGACGACTTCGGAAATTGAAGTGCCGCTAATGCATTAGCGCAGGCAATTATTCATTCAAGCAGGCGGAAGGCAGACGGAAGGCAGTTCGGGGTGATTGTTGCCCCACAGAAGAGGCGATTAGTCACCAGGCGACTAAATCTCCCCGAATCTGACCGTCTGCCCCAACCCTTATATTACACCAATATTACACCTAGCCCGGGGTTGCCTGTAATTATAATGTTGTAAAAAGTAAGAACTTCTTTCTAGAGTACAGTACTCTGAATAAAGTATACAAAACATTCAGGCTTAAACGCTCATGTTCCATGATGAAATCTGTATAACTTTACAGGCATTTGTATTGTGTTAAACTTGCATATACAGCATGCATGAGTTGCCTTTTTGATCATGCACAAAATATTTAATTAACCTTTGCATATTATCAGGAGCTGCTCGTTTCAAACAAATGTTTGTTTTTTTTCTTTATCATCAAAAGGAAGTTGAAGGACTCTGACTGTAATCTAGATGCATTTGCACATCTGCTAGTTATACTGTATATTATTATAATACACAAAAGCCATGAATATCTTGTAAATTATATCCTTATAAATGGTGAGTAGTGATGTCATCAGTTATAAACGGTGAGTAGTGATGTAATTTCTGTCACATGACTCACTAAAATTTGTGTATTATAATTAATAAAGTACCCCCAGTTGTAAAATATGAGGATATTATAAGTTACCTCGGAGTTCCATGACCTGTATAAAAACACTCGGCCTTCGGCCTCGTGTTTTTATATGGTCATGAAACTCCTCGGTAACTTATAATATCCTTATATTTTACAAGAGGGGGTACTTTATTCACTATATTATTATTAGTATTAATAAAGATTGGGTGTCAGTTGAGTAATGTGACGTGAGGCTATTTGATGAACCACAAATACAAAAACATTTTGTCAGAGAAGAGATGAAATAATAGGTTGCCACAAAACACATACAAAGGTTCACCAGTATACAATGTAAACCAGGCTGAAGATACACAAAAGATAATTAGTGACTCAGTCACACTGACTTCTATTAATAGAGTACCAACGAGAATCATGAAAATGAGTTAGAGAAATTGATGAAGAACACTATGGAACATTTTGACAGTGATTGAATATAGCTTTAATAAGCATGCACTGCAGCTGAAATCAGTCAGTGGGAGTCAGCCCAGCAGCAAAATGATATGGAAACAGCTCAGTGTGACAGGCCTTTGCCAGACTTCTAAGTGAAGACTCACTTGGATTGGAGCTCATTTACCAGTGATGGAAAAGAGGGAAATAAAGGCAGAAACAATCAGTGAAAAGTCATGCATTTTACAAAAATGATTCAGCTTTATTGAGATTGAAACGGGGAATCCAGCAGTTTGATTTAAATTCCTATTTATAAACATTTTCCGGCCATATATTTTTTCTTGAAAATGTTCCTGACAGTCAGGAAAAGTCTTAATGAATTGACATTTATCAAACCAGATAAGTGTCAATTCATCAGAATGTTTTTTCTGTGGGTGTTAGCACTGAGAACAATTACTTATCCAAATATATGCTGCATGATGCAGGAAGAAAGGATTCGGACCATTATTCTTCATGCTGGAACAAATTACAACGTTTTGTCTTGTCTGGAAAGTAACTTGCAAACTGTGCTGATTGGCAGAGCTCTCCTAGAGTCATGCAATTAGCAGCCAGCCATACCAAGCGGCAGTTTAAGTCCCTATTATATAGTACAGGAATGGGATCCATTATCCAGAAACATGTTATCCAGAAAGCTCTGAATTACAGAAAGGATGTCTCCCATAGACTCCATTTTATCCACATAATCCAAATTTTAAAAAATTATTACCTTTTTCTCTGTAATAATAAAACAGGGCCTTGTACTTGATCCCAACTAATATATAATTAATCCTTATTGGAAGCTAACCAGCCTATTGGGTTTATTTAAGGTTAACATGATTTTCTAGCAGAGTTAAGGTATGAAGATCTAAATTACGGAAAGATTTGTTATCTGGAAACCCCCAGGTCCCAAGCATTTTGGGTAACAGGTCCCATACCTGTATAGTATATTGGACAATCAAACATAAAGCATAAAACTGAGCTGTATGGGAGGGGGTCCCAAAAGAAACTAATACAGTTAGTGGTGCTTGCAAAAAGGCATTAGAGTCACCTAGTTGCAATGTGGGAAAGATATTGGTCGAATAAGACCAAGACCAAGATCATTTGGACTAACTATGAAGAAATATGTGTCACTGGTGCAATTAACTAATTACACCTTAAAAGCATCATACTAACATGTTAGTGAGGTGTTATAGAGGTAGTATTCTACTGTAGGGCTGCTTTTTAACACCAGGAAATCTTGTTAAAATAGAAAGCGAAAGAATGAGTGATGCAAAATACAGGGAAATAATGCCTGTCTCACTCTGCTGATCATCTTGCAGCAAGAGCATGACCCCAAACACAAGACCAAAGTAACATTGTAGCCAAGGCTGGAACTAGGGGAAGGCAAAAAGGCACATGCCTAGGGAGCAATGCTGGGGTGGTGCAAGGCTAGGATGGGCCTTCACTGATCACCCCGTCATGTCATTTTCGCAGTTTTGGGATGTCTGCTATCCGTAGCGTGCCTTGGTTGCACCTTCTGCTTATCGCAGCAGTGATTGTACTGGCTGAAGTAAAAGAAAACAGAGTGTACTACAGGTATAAGATCTGTTATTTTGAAACCATTATCCAGAAAGCTCAGAATTATGAAAAGGCCATTATACTTAAAAAAATTCACATTTCCTTTTTCTCTGTAATAATAAAACAGTGTCATGCCCCTGATCCCAACTAAGATGTAATTAATCTTTATTGGAAGCAAAACCAACTTATTGGGTTTATTTAATGTTTAAATTATTTTTTTAGTAGACTTAAACCATGGAGATCCAAAAAAACCTCCTTATCTGATAAACCCCAGATCCTGAGCAATTTGGATAACAGGTCCCATACCTATACAATGGCCCAAAAGATCTCATTGCAAAAGAATCTTTAACACTATTTAATAATTGAGGTAAACAACCATGCTTAATCATTTGATACAATAATACACAGAAGGTTACCAGTACAATAAAGGTATATGGGCCTGGATCATAATACTACTTAAATAGAGAAGCGGCTGTGCTACCACAGGTAACCAATTTTCTGAAAATGTTTTCCCCTTGCCTAACCCTTGGATCGACACAATTAAAACACTTTACACGCGGTGATCCAGGTTAATAGTGGGAAAACACATAAAAGGCGCCTGCAAGATTCAGATCCAGTACAGCATGTTGTTTCCTGCCAAACTGAGAATCTTGGATGGCGGTTGAGCCCACATTTTTGCAACCCCAGCCAAGACTGATAACTGGCTAGGTGCAATGGGTCAGAGGAGACAACCTCTTAATAACAGCCCATGATGAGAATAATCAACCTCTATCAAGACCTGTGAAAGACCATCTACATATACAACCCACCGCTTTTCAATCGATACTGGCGACCCAGTAACCAACAACTGATCCACCCTAGAACATAGCGGGTAAGAATTGCACATACCATACCCAATCAACCAGGTACACCTCTTTCAGTCACCTGTACAGATATCAGTGACTATGGGACAGATAGTTGTTTGGATGGAAATTGAACATTCATATGTGGTGGGATCTGAAAGGTACACTATAAAGACTATTCTCCAACCTGGCAGATCACTACGATACACTCTAGCAGGGCCGGGAAGGATAATGGACACACAAATCCTACAACTAGTTACGTTCCAGGTTTAAGAGGGCACACGTCCCCACTACTGACCGTTTCCAAGGTCTACAGTTATGGGTATTAGGCCCACCCAAGTTAGGGGGGTGGGCAGGGTGGGAACTGGGGAAATGTTAAAATGTTGTTTTACTTTTGTTTTAACTATTGCTTTCTATTGTCGACAAATGTCTCTGGTCAAACCTCTACAGCAACCAATGGTGCCCATACTGTTCTCTCAAGTATACCCCTTTAAACATGTCAAAATTATAACATAATTTTGTGGTATGTCAGGGGCCTTAACTCTAAATTTAAGCATAGCCTGATGCACAACTATCTCAAATAAAATAAACCCTCCATCCTCCTTCTGCAAGAAACGCATTTTATAGGGCAGAAAATTATTTCCCTCAAAAAACCCTGGGTGGGATGGTCCTATCACGTCACTTTCTCCATGCATGCAAGGGGAGTATCAATTCTAATCAGGAAAAACTTCTCGGTAAACCAAGTAATTGCGGACCAATATGGTTGTTACATTATACTCCAGGGCATGCTGTGTAATAAACCTATCACTATTGTTAATATGTATATGCCCCCACCAAATGGGGCCCTATTAGACCAGATTAACACCAAAATAGCAACCTTGCCACCGTCCCCTTTATGTATCATGGGCGACTTCAACTCCACAATGCACCCCCTGGCAGATCGTCTACATTCTCAAGACCCTTCAACCTTGTAGATGCCTAGAGATGGAAACATCCAGTGGCTAAAGAATACTCTTTCTATTCAACTACTCACCACACCTTCTCAAGAATAGATCTAGCACTTGTAACTACTGACATCCTCCCCCTCATTGATAGGACGCAGTTCCTACCATGCACTCTCTCTCTCTGACCACTCTCTCTAATCCTGCTCTCCCTCCGATGGTCCACTCCAATGGGATCCAGATTGTGGAGATTAAGTCCCTTATGGCTAAATAACGATACAGTATGGGCGGTCAACTCTGAAGGATACTCAGATTACTGGTTACAAAACATAGACACTGCCCCCCAGGTAATTCTATGGAATGCAAGTAACTCCGGACTCAAACCTTGAGAATCCTCCAAAAGGGCCCTTATCCGGAACTTCCCATTATGGGGTAATTCCCACCTGACTCACTTCCGCAACCTGGAGGACTTTCTATATTGGCCCAAACAGGGAATTAAATACCTAGGGGATCTCCTACAAAGTGACACCTTTCTTAGCCATGAAGCACTCCAAGCTAAATGCTCTACACCAAACGTACCACAGGTATTTTCAAATCCGACATCTATTTCTCCCTCCTTAACTAATTTGGCAGTGGAAGAAACCCTGTCAGCGGAATACCCAATAAACTGGTATCCAAGTTATATCGTAATATGTACACTAGCTTAATAGCAATACAGGACAGATTAATTTAGTATAAGGTCTTCCACCAACTATACACAACCCCCCAAAAGCTAAAGAAGATGGGTAAGAGAGAAGATGAAGGCTGCCCCAGGTGTGGAACCCATACGGCCAGCTTCTTACATATGATCTGGGAATGCCCAGCAATAGCTGACTTTTGGTCCCAAATAATGGGCACACTAGCAAATACACTAGACTACCCACAAGTACTTTCCCCCATGGTATGTCTCTTGAGAGAAGTGGACCACCTGGTACCTATGGTTCCAGGGTCTTGCTCTTTTATGCTAAAAAATGTGTAATAATGCATTAGATGGGGTCTAACACACCCACAAGAGACTCCTGGATTAACCTAATCAATCAGACAATACCTAAAGTTACACTTACCTATGAAGCCAGAGGCAGTGCAACTAAATTTGAAAAAATATGGATCCCTGGTGGTGGGAGTCAGGGCCTAGGGCAGAACCAAGGGATACAGAGGGTAGGGTATGATGTATTATTGCATTTACAAATCTATATTATCTACCAAAGCTTGAGTTCCCTGTTGTTTCCACCGAGTAAACAAAACCAGAGACAAATGTAATTTTAAACACAAATTTTTATTGCTTGTATTGTTACAAAAATTAAAAGAAATAGAGTTTGCCTTTAAAAAAAAATGTAGGGAAACACAAAAGAAGGCAGGCTCATTGCACACTGATGTGATTCAGTTTGCAATGAGCCCACATGTTGTTATTTTTGCAAAACTGCATCTGTGTGCTTGTCTGTGTGCATCCCATTGTGTCTTGCTACAGTTTGTGTTATTTTTTGTTTCTGATGGTGTGCATTGATGATACTGCCTCTGCATTGCTTTATTTGTGTTTCACTTAATGCAAATGCACAGAATTTTATGTCACTGCATTTTTATTTCCTTAAGTTTGTATGTATGAATCTTTTTATTTGAGTCTCTGAATCTCTTCTTCTGGAGGGTATATGTCTCCTTTAAACCACAACAAAAACAATATCTTGCTGAATTTCCCTGTGCTGATTGTTTACAAACTACCATATAAGAGAAAATCACCAACAGAGGGAGCCCACATGCCACATGAAGTTGGTAAGTTGCACACCACCTAGTGGCAATCCGATGGTGAAGCACTTCCACATGCTTGAAGTTCTCAAAGACAGCCTCTATTGATACAAATTCTACCAAACATCCTATAATAAACAGTAGAAGATATAGGAATGAAATTCTGTCCTAGATGACAGATGTTTCTTAGGATCTTCAGCCTTGCAATATGATGAAAACTATGCTGAGATTTTGAAGCTTATGTGCTAATATTCAAATTGATTTCTTTTTTTGTCCATCATGTTTCCAGTGATGCTGCTACATTTCATGTGATTTATTATGTGCTGATGTAATTTGCTTTATGACTTGAAAAGGTGTGGGCTCTTTACCCTTGACTGTGATTTTCCAGTAGAGAACTGAAGAAGCCAAAAAGTTAATATTCACTTCAAAGTCCAACTATGCTCAGGAGCAGTAACCCATAAAATGCAGGAAGAAATTACACAAAGGAAATTTTGGCAATAGGAATACAAAAAAAAAACATTTTAATGTACAGAAGCTTCAGAGTTTTATATACACCTTGTTTTACATACATTCTATTTTTCTAGGCAGTAGAAATGTGTGCAGTACATACCTCAGTATCAAGCCATTTGCCGTTTACTATAAATGCTGATGTACTTGGCACAGTTTATAAATGCCATGCTACTACTAAAATAATGTATTATAAACCTCTTAGAAATGCTGACTACACAAAACACAAATGGTGAACAAATAAATAAGCTAGCCTTCGGCTTGTTCAAAACTGACCTGGTACTTAAAGGGTAATGGTTAAACAGCTTTAAAATAGAGAGCTAAACACAATGGCTAAACACAATTATATACTGCTCAAATAAAAATTCATTACAGTGTAGTCAATAAATGTACTGTGTAGTACTGTACAGTGTATACGCATAATACTTTTTTAATCATAATCAGTAATTATCAATAATAAATTCACAATTTCTTTATATTATTGCAAATGATTGAATCTAATTTTACTGTTAAGTGAGTTTTTAGTAAATTGCCGCATTTATTGTTTCTTTAATATTTGTAATTAAAATGTGCAAAATGTTGCTAGTTATAAAATAAGTCACCCTACCCACAACAACAAATAGAATATTGACAAATCACAGAATATGAAATAGCGGAGCAGTGCTGTGAGTGTATTTAATTATGTATCACATATTTGAAGTAGGTAGTCTATCACAATTTTTCCCCATAGCCTTTGCACAAAACATGTACAGCATTATATATATTATATAGTTAATAATATACCACTTGTTGTAAAATATAGGGATATTATAAGTCCCTTTGGAATTCCATGACCATATACAGTAAAAGCAGGTCATAGAACTCCAAGGTAACTTATTATATCCTCATATTTTACAACAGGGGGTACTTTATTTATTACAATACACAAGTTTGAGTGAGTCATGTGACAGAAATTGCACCACTAAGCACAGATTGTAACTGATGACATCACTAAGCACCATTTATAAGCATGTCATTTACAGGATATTCATGGCTCTTGTGTGTATGTGTATATATATATATATATATATATATATATATATATATATATATATATATATATAGTGAATGAAGTACCCCCTATTGTAAAATATAAGGATATTATAAGTCACAGTGGAGTTCCATGACCATATAAAGAAACACGAGGACGAAGGCTGAGTGATTTTATACAGGTCATGGAACTCCAAGGTTACTTCTAATATCTTCATATTTTCCAATAAAGGGTACTTTATTTATTATAATACATAAGGTCATGTGACAAAAATGACATCACTACTGACTGTTTATAACTGTATATATAGTGAATAAAGTACCGAGGAGTTTCATGACCATATAAAAACACGAGGCTGAAGGCCGAGTGTTTTTATAAAGGTCATGGAACTCTAGTTAACTTCTAATATCCTCATATTTTACAACTGGGGTTACTTTATTTATTATAATACACACATTTCAGTGAGTCCTGTGACAGAAATGACATCAGAACTCACTGTTTATGACTGATGACATAAAAACTCACTGTTATAAGTATATCATTTACAAGTATATCATTTACATAGCTTTTGTGTATTATATGGTGAATAAAGTACCCCCTCTTGTAAATTATAAGTATATTATGTCACCGAGGAGTTTCATGACCATATAAAAACATGAGGCTGAAGGCCGAGTGTTTTTATACAGGTCATGGAACTCCAAGTTAACTTCTAATATCCTCATATTTTGCAACTGGGGGTACTTTATTTATTATAATACACAAGTTTCAGTGAGTCATGTGACAGAAATGAGATCAGAACTCACAGTTTATAAGGATATCATTTACAAGATATTCATGGATTTTTTTTATTATATATATATATATATATATATATATATATATATATATATATATATATATACATATACATATATATATATATATATATATATATATATATATATATATATATATATATATATACTGTATATATCTACAACAGTTTATGCAATCCCCATATCCACCTCTCCCCATCTGAAGCACTAGGTTATCTCTATTTTTCCCACTCATTAGCCAAATATCTCTTCTGGTACTCTCTGGTACTCTCTGTACTCTGGCATATACTTGATAACTATACATGTACTTGCTGGGACCTGTTTTCAAGCTTTTTAAAAATCATTTACTCTAGATTATTGTAAAGCAGATCTCCTGCCTCAATGGATGTACTTTAGTTTAATTGATATGGACTTACTGGCCAGGTGCAATGACTCTTGCCAGAAATATGTTATGTGCAGGCAGCATGTTTAGGCACAAATACCTTTAATAAATGCCACCAACACACACAAATCTATGTCCATTTTTGCACAACAGCAAATGACTCCCAAATAACTGTTATAGGTCTCTGCAAGCATTGCAGCTATACAAACAACTTAAAAATAAAAAATATAGATAAACTATTAGTCAAATGCAATATTTTGTAATCAGATAGTATGTACTAAAGGCAAGGAATACATTGAGGCCTTTGAGGCTCTATAAGGTGTATATGGTGTATATAGAAACTGATATGAAGGGCCGGAACTTCGGTTTGGCAAAAGAGGCATGTGCCTATGGTGCAATTATGGGGAGGGGGCGCCAGGCACTTACCTGTTTTTTTTCAGCTACCCCTGGTCCAGGCCCTTGTTCCCCCACCACTGCTTGTCTCCAGTGTGCCTCTGTGCTCACCCCCCCCCCACACACATGCACAGAAGAGGGGGCAAAGCCCCCAGCTGGGTTGCCTAGGGCGCTTGGCCAACTTGGTTGGGTCTACTAACATGGCAAGAGTTTAGTTTGTGATTTGTATGATAAGAGATAAGATTTGAGATAAAAGACTGAAACTGTGAGGATAGACTGTCAAGGCTGTGGTTGCTTTCTCTGGAGAAAGGGCACTTGTGAGGGGAAATAATTACTCTCTACAAACAATTTAGAGGATATTATAGACAGTATGGGATCTTTTTTTTAGACCTTCCTTTAGAGCAAGGCCGCCATCAGGGGGCCCGCACCAATCGGACCCTGTACCTGCAGCAGATAAAGAGGGTAACTTTTACTTAATCCCACTGCACCTCCCACCCTAACTCTGAATGGCCAAGACTGCCCCAACCCTGATTGGCCACGGACACCCCTAACCAGGATTGGTCCAGTTGCCCCCAACACTGATTGGCTCTGCCTGCCACCAACACGGATTGGCCCAGCCTTCACTCATAGTGATTCAGACAGAGGGCAAGAAAAAAAAGGCAGAGAAAAAAAGGTGGGTAATCCTAAAGTAAAGTTTAAGAGAGAAGAAAAGCAAGAGAAGCACATAAGAGCTGACATGCTGGAAGAAGGGAAAGAAAGCAGAAAGCAGGACAGAAAAAAAGTAAAAAGGGGTACAATTCCATTCATTGCCTTGAAAACAGTTTCTTTGTAACTCCATAGATTTTATGTTATTCTGTGGCTCCTGATCATTTTCTCATCTTCTGTTGTTCTATGTACTGGCCCACATGTTACATCGACACGTTACATTTTAAAAACTGCCCCATTCCCATACTGAGCAATATTTATAGTACATGATCCATTGCAGAGGTGGGCCAAGCCGGGGGGAAGAACGCAGTGGCAAGCAGTTGCAGGTGCAAGTCTAGGGGTGGGCAGAAGAGGTACCTTACCCAGCTCCCATCCCATCGGTGCACCCTACCCAGGTGCCTTTTCTGCCTACCCCTAGTTCTGGCTCTGATTGGTTGTAATCATCAGGACATTATACATGCACATATAATTGTATACATACTGTATATTGTCAAATTTCATTTGTGCATGTATAGCCACCTTAAGAAGGGTGAGCAAAAGAGAAAGGTTTAGGGCAATGCCACACAGAGTGATCCAGGGTATTTTGTCAGGTATTACAGTATAGGGTTGCCACCTGTCCGGTTTTGACGCGACAGCCTGGTTTTTTGAAGGGCTGCCTGGTTTTCCAAATTAGGAAAACCGGGCAGGATTCCCTTTAAATTGACACGGCGATCGGCCAACCTCCCCTCATGCCCCCCCTTTTGATGTCACTGCCCGCCCCCTACATGTCACAGGCCCACCCCTCCATCTCACAGCCCTGCCCCCTGCCAGGGCTGAAAGATGGCAACCCTAATACAGTATGCTGTTTAAATCCAAGGCAGTGTAAGAATGACATATTAGGGGTGCATTCATTGCTTAAATATGGAGCACAGTAAGCCTTGTTAGTACAGCAGTGCAGGAATTTAAGAGAGCCCTGGAAATTTACGGTGGGGGATGATATTAGCAGATGGGGACTACACATGTAAAACAGGAGGTTTCAGTGCTAGGTGAGCCTGAGCCCTGAATGTGACACTATTTTCTTTGACGTTTGCATGAACTTTATGCAGAAGAAAGCCTGTGTTTAAAGTTAAAGACTGAGTTTAAATAATATGGAATAGGAGTCATTGTTATTAACATTGGAGACAAATGTCACCAGTGATCTGTTTGCTTCAGAGACACTTCTATAGTTCATATAAACAAGCTGCTGTTTATCAATAGTGGAAATTGAAAAATGCCATATGGCATACGTTAAATAGTGGATAACAGATAACACCATTATCTTCTACAGAGTTTATCTGCTGTCTGCTGTGTAACCTGAGCCTTTTCTTATTTGAATGACTGCCCCCATTGCTACACAACAAGCTTATTTATATAAACAATAGTAGTGTTTCTGTAGCAAACACAGCATTTTTACCAGTGCAGGTCAACACTGCATTATATCTGTATTACTTTAGAACATTTTAATTTTTTTATGTTACTCTTCATTCAAGCTTTGGTGTTGGAGTGGGTCAGGGAGGGGGACACATTGGCGAAAAGTTTAAAAAAAAGGGTAACTGGCCATTCACTGCCACCTGAGGCAAGGTTCTCACCTTGCCTCATGACATAATCGTCCTTGTATATATTCTCTTCTTGCCAAATAACTCTAATTAGTTGTAATAGAAAAAAGGGACCACTCAAGACTCACTCTATGCTTAATATTCCCTCCAATGCAGCTCCTGCCAGTGTCATAACACAAACTCCCGGGTGCTCAGCCTCCAGCATCCCAACTGTAGTCACACTTAACTCAAACACAAATCAGCTGAAACTCCGATTAAAAAACATGGGTTATTGCAACAGGTTGCAAAAAAGCCATGCCTGAGGCTTACAGGAGTAGCTCCCTTAGTCATAGGCCACAGCCATAAGTAAGAAAGCTACTCCTGAAACGCGTCAGACATGGTTGTTTAGCAGCCTGTTGCAATAAACCATGTTTTTTAATCAGAGTGCCGCCTGATTTGTGTTTTACATTAGTTCTAATAGTTTGCAAGTCTTGCACTAGAGGGCAGTAGCACCCTGCTTTATACATCATCGTACTTGTCACACCATCAATTGTGTAAATCTTAATTTACAATAGCGAATGTATGCATATTTCATACAAAATCCATTTTCCAGCATTTTTACAACTAGAAATATGCTTTCTTGGACAAAGTGCTTGTTATAGAATGTGCTAAACAACAGAAACACATGTAGTTTTATAAGTTGTGCTAGTGAATCAGACAGGTTCCACATATACCATGCACAGGGAGCACCAAGGCAGCATTTGCATTTGATTAAAAAATAAACATGCAATAAAATATTATCATCAGCAATTATCATATTAGGCAAAAACTTAAATGTCCAGGAAAGGAGTCCCAATATCAGTAACCTTCTCACTAGCAACACTGTTTAGATTTACAGAGCCTGAATGCTCTAACACAGACGTAAAAAACCACTAAAATCCAAAAGAATTTGAAGAAAGCTTTGCAAAGAGTAGACATGATTGATTAAGCATAATACTTACTACACTATTTTAGAGGTACAACATTCTTATGCCAGTGTAGATCCATGCCTTCATAGTGTCTAAGTATACAGTATATTCACTGTGCTATGCAGAAAATGGTCTTGTGCTTTCATATGGTCATGGAACTCCTTGGTATTTATAATATCTATATATTTTACAAAATGGGGTACATTATTTGCTATATGCATGTATTTACTTTTTTATATATTTTATATCCGTTATCCGGAAACCCATTATTGAAATAATTCAAAAATGTAAAATGTATTTCCTTTTCCACTGTAATAACAAAAACGTACCTTGTACTTGATTCCAACTTAGGTATAAGTAATTCTTATTGGTGGGGAAAGAATCCTACTGGGTTTATTCAACATTTAAATTATATTTATCAGACTAAAAGTATGGAGACCAAAAATCATCATGGGCATCAGCAGTTAAATTTCTTGGGGTGTTGGTGGAATTTTAGCAACCAAAAGTAACCTGTTTTTTCTACATTCAAGGCTGTACAACATTTAGGGGATTATTTATTAAAATTCGAACGTTAAAATCTGAAAAAAAGTCTGCATCTCAGACCTGTCAAGGTCCTGTATAAGTCAATGGGAGAGAAATCTATCTCAATTTGAAGTTTTTGTGATCTGAGTTTAGCCCGAAAATCCGACTTTTTCAGGGTTTTCAGGCAAAAACTTTAAAAAAAGCCCCAAAAAATTAGAGTAATTCAGGTTGTCACTTGATTTTATCAAGTTTTTCGGCGATGTGATTAAATTGAGTTTTGTTATGGTTTTTTTAAATAAAATATGAGATATATTCGGAATTTAGTAAATAATCCCCTAAAAGTTCTGCATGTTTGGCAGCCTTTCCCTGACATGACAACCTTGAGGTGGATGATAGGTTGAACTAAATGTTTGACCCTCAAGTCAAACAATAGGATTGGGTAGAGGTGAGCAAGCCTAGATGGCATTTTCAGATTTGCTTGATTTTCAGACAGAAGATATGCCACGTGTGTTGTAACTGACTCATTAAGAGGAAATCTGACAGGGCCATCCATTGTTTTTAAACTATACTGTGAGCCCCTGGCACCTAAAAACTGACATTAGTGGTGATATGCTACAGTAAGTACCCAATCACTCATTGTTGCTGAGAACCAACAATCTAACATACTTTTAAGTAGGAAATAGCTGTGTTTGATTCTTCCAGTAGAACCCTGCAGTGTTCATGGAATAATCACTTAACAATCACATGCAGAGCTGTGCTACTAGTGGCAGACAACAATAGCAATCATTCCTAAAGTGGCTTATTTACTAAGCTCCATAAAATGTTCCATGCCTAAAAAACTGCATGGTGAAAAATAAATGGTGTATCTATAACCTTCGTGTGCATGAATTAAAGGCATGCATTGTTAATGTGGAAATCATACATCATAAAAGTTAAATGCTACAGTAGCTAAATGGTATGTATAAAGGTTTGCATTTTTGCACAGGAACCCAGAAAATTATGACATTATTTTATATCACCTCAGACTTGATCAAGTCAGGTGGAGAAACATAGCTAGAATGAAAAGTGGTATGAACTGCTATGTAAAATGTGGTGGTGTTCCTTTTTACGTTTTTCAGGGGACCAGAAATAATGGAGTAAAATCCAGAAAAATGTATGTAAAATGAGGGAAAACTTAAAATCAGGGAAGGTTTCACTGTATTACCTCTTTTGATACAAGAATTTTTCTGGCTGCACATTTGTATACTGTGTAGCAAAGCATTCATTTAGGGGCAGATTTATCAAAGGTCGAGGTGAATTTTCGAATTTCGAGCTATATTTTGTGTACTTCAACTAGGGAATAGTCCAAATTCGAATATCGAAATTTATCATGTACTGTCTCTTTAAAAATTTGACTTCAACCATTCGCCATCTAAAACCTGCTGAATTGCAGTTTTAGCCTATGGGGAACCTCCTAGAACCTATTTGGAGTCAATTGGTGGAAAAATCAAAGTTTTTTTGGGGAAAAACTTTGAATCAAATTCAATCTAATGCGATATTCCTTTGATTCAAACGATTCGCATTTGGCCGGATACGGACCTATTAGATCGAAAAGGGACCTATTCAACCAATAAAAAAATCTGACTTAATTTCGGTTGGTCTAAATTTCAACGTTTTTTCAATTCGAAATTCGACCCTTGATAAATATAAATATAAAGTGGGGCTGTATGATGTATTTCAATGCTGTTCTTAAAGAGGTTAATCACATTTAATTTAACTTTTAGATAGATGTAGAGAGTGAAATTCTGAGAAAATTGCAATTGGTTTTAATTTTTTTGTTATTTGTGGTTTTTGAGTTATTTAGCTTTTTATTCAGCATCTCTCCAGTTTGCAATTTTAGTAATCTGGTTGCTAGGGTCCACATTACCCTAGCAACTATGCCTTGATTTAAATAAGAGACTGGAATATGAATAGGAGAGGGCCTGAAAAATAAAGATGAGTAATAAAAAACAATAAACTTGTAGCGTTACAGAGAATTTAATTGTTAGATAGGGTCAGTGACCCCCATTTGAAACCTGGAAAGAGTTAGAAAAAAGATAAATAATTTATTATTATTCATATTATTAATTATATTTATTTATAACTATAAAATAGAAAGAACGAAGGCCAATTGAAAATTTGTATAGAACTGGCCATTCTATCATGTACTAAAAGTTAACTTAAAGGTGAACTACCCCTTTAGAAAAAAATTCTACTTCCCTGAGGAAGATCACTATGATATATATACCACAGTCAAATCTGCTAGCACTCACGTGAATGAGAATGTATTATGCCTGGGTGCAGTCCAATGAAGTACAGGTATGGGATCCATTATCCGGAAACCTTTTATCCAGAACGTCTCCATTATAATCAAATAATCCAAATGTTTACCTTTTTCTCTGTAATAATATAACAGTAGCTTGTACTTGATCCAAACTAAGATATAATAAACCCTTATAGGAAGCAAAACCAGCCTATTGGGTTTGTTTACATGATTTTGTAGTAGTGGTATGAAGATCTAAACTACGGAACTACCCTTTATCCGGAAAGACCCAGGTCTCAAGCATTCTGGATAATAGGTCCCATACCTGTAGTAACACATACAGGTCCGCACTCGCAGGTTTTACGTAGAAGCAATGAAGTCATTTTATTAGTGGAGACTTACGTTTCAGCTTTAACAGTAACCTTTCTCAAATTGAACAAACACAAACAACTCCTGACTAATTAACATGTGAGGGGGGAATGTGTTTGTTGTGACATCATATTACATCACCAATGCAAGGCAAGGTGAGCAAGAAACATTTGCATATAACCTTTGCATAATGAAAACTAGACCCACTGTAAAAACCCTGCAACCTGTTTTACCGTCAACAATAAAAAATAAACAACAACAAAACATTTAGGCGTTAGCTGAAGATTGTCCATGGAACGGTATTAGTAATGGTATTTGGTATTCCTGAGCAAGCATAAGACAACATTGTGAGCCGAATGGAAAAGGTGCAGCAGGATAAAGAATACAGTCAGGGAGATCAAAAAAATGAATATAAAAAACAACCACAAGCCCCACCTGTACAAGCCACGGTCGGGCCACCATCAATTTTGTAGCCTGTACAACAAAATTTTCTGGGCCCCCGGTCCCAGCCCACCCTACACCACAGTAAAAAGGCCACACAGACAGCACTAAATACAGTAAAACCCCCCACACACAAGCCATTGTCGGTCAGGACCCCATTATAAGCTAAAAAAAACATTTGCGGCTAGGGTCCTACATAAAAGTTTTTAAAAAACATTGGTGGCCAGGGCCACTATATATATTGAAAAAAACAAAACATTGGCTCCAGGGCCCCTCATAAAAGTTATATAGTATTAAAATAATACATTGGTAGCCAGGGGTTATATAAAATAAAAAAAAACATTGGTGTTCAGCAGAACTTCCTTTCGTGGCTTTGGGTCTTTTTATAGCTTCAGAACTTCAACATTGGGTCTTTTATTTGGCTTCGGGTATGTGTCTTTTTGCGGCTTCGCTCCATTCGAGGCTTTGGGTCATCGGCGCTGTTAAGGGGGGCCCGCTAATTTGAGAAGTGCAGCACAGCCGGGCCCACCTTTAGGCCGGTACAAATGTACCTACTGTGCCCCCCTGATGGCGGCCCTACGGTATCAGTAATGTCAGGAGCCATTATCAAAGCAGTTGTGATGCTTCTGGTATGATCCACGGATTCACAACATTGTTACCGTATTGAACCACCACAGACATGGCTTGAAAAACCAGAATTGGGATGCTATAAGTGCACTGACTGCACTATTTGCTGCCAAATGTTAACAGGTCCATCATTTAACCTTCCAACACAGGGAATCTCATTTTGATTAAACATCGTATTACATGTATCACCGACCATATTATCTACTTTTTAAAATGCTCTTGTGAACTTATGTATATTGGTAAAGCCTCCACTAAGTTTAGGGACAGAATGGCGAACCATCGCTCTGTCATACGAGAAGCTCTGGCTACAGGCAAAGCAGATACTCCAGTAGCTGAACATTTTCTTCAGTACCAACATAACCTGTCCAACCTAAGATGCATTATAGCGGATCACATTCCAAGACCCCAAGAGAAACTTTTACTCCAACAACAACTGAAATGGATACATAGACTCTGGACAATTAGCCCCTCTGGACTGAATAAACTAATTTCCTGGCTTTATAGTAGATACGCTAATTACGGTCCCTTTGTGATGTGCCTTTAAGTGCTAAAGTGCTAAAGGGTGATTCACTGACCCCAGTATCTAACACGCTCCTTTGGGTTCCGCTACATTAGGACCATTGTGACATGCACTACAGTAAAAGTGCTGTTCATTTTTTATTGTTGATGGCCAGGTTTATTGTTGATGACAGGTTGAAACTCTGAGCAAATGTTGCAGGTTTTTTGCAGTAGGTCTAGTTTTCGTTATGCAAAGGTTATATGCAAATGTTTTTTTCTCACCTTGCCTAACATGATGTCAGAGCCACCATTAGAACAAAATGTTCTGGGCCCCAGCCCCCAACATAGATCCCACCCACCCCACAGTTAGACCACACAGACATCAGCGCTAAAAACGGTAAAACCCCCCCACACACAAAAGTTATAAAAAGCCATTGATGTTCAGGGCCCCCTTAAAAGTTGGAAAAAAAAACTTTGGAGCCAGGGCCCCCCCCGTAAAAGTTTTTAAAAAACCATTGGTGGTCAGGGCCCCCCTACAAGTTGAAAAAAAATTGGCGATCAGGCCCCCCTATAAGTTTAAAAAACATTGGCACTAGAGCCCCCATAAAAGTTTTTTTTTACAAAAAACATTGCGCTAGGGCCCCCCATAAAAGTTTTTAAAAAATCATTGGTGGTCAGGGCCCCTCATAAGTTGAAAAAAAACAGCACCAGGGTCCCTCGTAAAAGATTCTTTTTAAAAAAATATTGGTGCCAGGGCCCCCCTTACAAGTTAAAAAGAAACATTGGGGCCCCAGAGAATATTTTTTTTAAAACAACATTGGTGGCCAGCGGTTTAATAAAATAAAAAATAAAAAACACATTGGTGTTCAGTAGAACTGAATTTGTGGCTTCAGGCTTCAACTTTGGCTCTTTTCGAGGCTTCAGTACTTCAACTTCGGCTCCTTTTGTAGCTTCGGGTCTTGATGCGGATTCGGGACTTCAGCTCTTGGGGACTTCGGCGGTTCCGGACTTCCGCAGGTGCGGCACTGCTTCAGCTTAGTTAAGGGGGGCCCCCTCATGGCGGCCCTGGGTGATGTAATATGATGTCACAACTAGCACCTTCCCCCCTCACATGTTAATTAGACATGAGTTGTTTGTGTTTGTTCAATTTGAGAAAGGCTACTATTGTAACTGAAATGTCAGTCTCCACTTCTACATAAGACCTTCGAGTTTGGAGATATCTATATACCCCAATTCTGGGTTACTAGCATACTAGTACATACTAGCATTTAAGGTGTATACTTTTTTTGACCATAAGTGTGAATAAAAGTTTCACTGAAACCTAGCATCATAGCCACGCTCAGATGATAAGTTACGCCAGACACTGTACCCATTCCCGTGTTCCTCTCTGATCAACAGTACATCGGAGTCGTTTTCATTTGTCCTCTGTGTTAAATGGGTTGTTCACCTTTAAATTAACTTTTCGTATGATGTAGAGAGTGATATTCTGAGACAATTTGCAATTGGTTTTCATTTTTTATTATTTGTGGTTTTTGAGTTATTCAGCTCTTTATGTAGCTGCTCTCCAATTTGCAATTTCAGCAATCTGGTTTCTAGGGTCCAAATTACCCTAACAACCATGCACTGATTTGAATAAGAGACAGGAATATGAATAGGAGAGGGCATGAATTGAAAGATGAGTAACAACAAGGAGCAATAACAATAAATGTGTAGCCTTACAGAGCATTTGTTTTTAGATGGGGTCAGTGACCCCCATTTGAAAGCTGGAAAGGGTCAGAAGGCAAATGCAAATAACTAAAAAAGTAAAACATATAAATAATGAAGACCAATTGCAAAATTGCTAAGAATTGGACATTCTATAACATACTAAAATTTACCTCAACCTCAAAGGTGAACCAGCCCTTTAAAGCCATGGTCCAGTGCCTTGCCCTCCATTTATCAGCAGTTTGCACCTGTTTTTTGTAATTTGTCCATGCCCTGCTAAATGAGCCCTTATTTGGTTTCACTCAAAATTCTCTGTGTGCATTTCAGTTTGTTGTGTGCACTCATTTTGAAGGAATAGTGGCAAATAGTACCAGCTGTGGAAATGGCTCATTCTGAAAATCATTACACATTATGGTTTTCGGTATCACTTCATGCTATTTGCAGAATTTGGTTGTTGGTATAATATCTCTATTCTTGTTTTTTGGTTCATATTTTCAGAGTCATATCTGGCACATTCCAGACAATTCATTTATTTGGTTGCAACATTTCTGACATGAAGTGCAGAAGCCAGTCGAAGTAAACACCTTAGAGAGGCAAGGGGGTTGGGAAGTATATTAAATAATGATCATATACTTAAATCAATCCACAGACTCCATCTACACAATTAGGACGATTAATAGCTATAATTTATATTAGCCTACTCAAAGTATGGGACCTGTTATTCAGAATGCTCGGGACCTGGGGTTTTCCAGATCTTTCCATAATTTGGATCGTCATACTTTTAGTCTACTAAAAGATTGTGTAAACATGAAATAAACCCAATAGGTTGGTTTTGTTTCGAATAAACATTAATTGTATCTTAGTTGGGATCAAGTACAAGTTACTGTTTTATTATTACAGAGGAAAAGGAAATCATTTTTCAAAATGTGAATTATTTGGATAAAAAAGTCTATGGGAGACAGCCTTTCTGTAATTGGGAACTTTCTGGAAAACAGGTTTCTGGTTAACGGATCCCATACCTGTACTAACAATCTAGCACAAGCTTTTTTTTCTAAAATCATCCTGGATGTATTTACAGGCATGGAATCTGTTATTTGGAAACCCATCCCCCATAGACCCCATTTTATTAAAAAAAAAAAAAAAATTGAAAATGATTTTCTTTATCTTTGTAATAATGAAACAGTACCTTGAAAACTGGAAATTCATCTCTTAAAGTGTCTCAACTCGCCTCATTGGCACACTGCCCCTGCAGATAATGTAGGGTGATCAGTCGTATACTACATTTTTTAAGATGCACAACTGTAAAGGAAAATGTCATAACACTGATTGCACAGACATGAGAATCTTGCACTCATGTCTTAATAACAACAATAAAGAACTTGCTAGTCTGGTCTCCTTTTAACATTACCTATAAACCAAGCAGTGTCCTCCAGAGAGCTACTAGAGATCACTTATGGAACTGTGTATAAATGATAACAGCATAATGCAGAAAGAACTGTAATATGCTATACACATTACAAGAGTAATGCATTTCTGATCATAAGAACCCCTTATAAACTGTTATCGTTAAACATATCTGTCCATATGTCTATTATTGAATTTATAACTATTCCCTAAGCTTAAGTTCTTTACCAACCAATGACGTTTGATAGATATCTTGCTATACAATGCACATCATGTACAGTAGTCTGAAATGATCCTTTTTATGAAATGGAAAATTGCTTCATACTAAATAAATTCCACTCCAGAACTTCAGGCATCTAGTCATAGGCTTCCATTTAGGTACCTGACCTAGGGTGGGCACATGCTGACAGAAAAGAGGAACAGAAAAGGGAAATCATGGTAAGTATGAAGCAATTTTTCTAAGATTAATGAGAAATATCATCATATCTCAAAACATTCAGGGGTCCGTTTACTAAAGTGCGTTAAAAATATTCGCACAATATATAGACAGAATTTTCGCCAAATATGTTATCGCCAGTTTACTAACCTGCGGTAAATATAAATTTGCGAATTTTCTTGCGCAAGAATAATTGTTCGCCAGTTATCGCATTTGCTGAAAATAACGCTACGTACACATTAACGCATGGTTTACTAAACAGCGAAATGTGCTAAAGACAAAATTAACGCCAGAATATTCGCAAACTTTTACCGCCACATATGAAGTGGCGTAAAAGTATTTTTTCCGCCAGAAAATTCTCAAGGGGCAGGAAATATCCCATAATAATGTTTTTTTTTACCCATCATTCTTTGCTGACAGGAGGGAGATCTGTAGCTATTGCTGATGGGATGTTTGGCTTCTGCTTCCATGTGGTGCAACAGCAGCAGTTTCAGCTCAGAGTCGTATTATTGGCAGCGGCATCACAGTCCAAGGATTCGTCAGCCTCTACACTTTTTGGTTTCATTGTGATTGGCTACATTAAACTGTGCATTTCTATGAAGCAAAGAGATTGACTGGTATCATTTCCTATGATTCTATTGGCAGAAGGGTTTATATGATGCATAAATGTTTGATTGGTGTTACTCTGGTGATGTTGTTGGATGGTATAATCATCAGTCAATAAAGTTTATAAGTTTTGAAGATGCATTTCTGGCCATAAATGTCACAGTAAAAATTGCCATAATAACCGCCATAAAACAAGACTATTTTATAGCATAAATATTCGCAAAAACGTAATTTTTCGCCAGAAAATTCGCAACTCGCTAAAATTACCGCTAACGTAAGCTGGTTCCTTAACGTAGTTACCGCAAGTGATCGCAATGACTTCTGAGCGCATCGCTGTTTAGTAAACTTAGTCGCTGCGAATATTCTGGCGTAAAAATATTCTCAGCGATAACATGCGGAAACTTAAAGTCAGATTTACCGCACTTTAGTAAACGGACCCCTCAGACTGAGAACTGATGCAATATCCAATTTGTAATGTGACCGACAATGCAAATCACTTCCAGCAGAGTTCTTTTTCAATCACCGAAGAAGTAGACTGTCCCATTGTTGGGTGTGTTTGGACAACTTCTGGATCCTGGCATCCATGTGCCATATAGGCTTTTGTTTTTACTTTATTAATCCAACCTGCAATGAGTGTTGGACTGGGGTGTCCTGGGCCTACAGCGGCTGCCACCTCAAGGGCACAGGGTTTGAGACAAGCTGTCCACTGCTATATCACCCATGGATCTAGAACCCTTGAAAAAACATTTGTATTTTTAGTTCCTGAAAGTAGTTATCAAGTCAATCTCTAGAAGACCCCAACGATCAACTATCTCATAGCTCTCCTTCATAGCTCTCATTTCTTGCTCAGGAAGTCCATCTGCTGGTTTTCTCTTCCTGGAATATAAACTGCTGATAAATCTGCTACAACAATCTGTCAATCTTACAAATGCCACAGCTGTGGTATTGTTGGGGTGACTCTTCAACCTTGAAGTTGGATTTGGAAAAAAACATGATTGCACTATACCCATACCCATATATCTCCAAAATATTTGATGGCACACACAAGGATGGAAACTGAAAGTCATTTTGTTCTGACTTTGTTCTGATGAACCTTCAAACTCTGTACAACATCCAGTACCTGGAGCTTCTGTAGTTAGAAACACCTTGCCTTCTGACACCCTTTTTCAGATTCTACGATCTACCACCGAAGCTTCCTATTATCATGGCACAAGCTGAGGCGATCATGCCCAAAATTGTAATCAAACTTGCAGGATACTCTGCAGATGACAACACTCCCTTGAATTGACAATTTCCTTTGAACTGACAGGGGCACTTGCCCCTTTACCAAGTCAAAGATGTACCAGGCAAACAATCTTCTCCATTGGTCGCAACTGGCTTTGATCCTGATCATCCTGGTTCTTAGAAGAATCTAAAAAAATTATAATAAAAATATATTTTTAAATGCATCAACTGTGTTATGAAGGTCCTGTTTGTGCCAGTCTGCAGTTGTTGAAGAAACACACCTGTAGAGCCAGTAGAACCTCCAGGAACGCACAGCCTGTCCTGCCAGCCAACTGGACTGAAGGGGCTGCGTGCCTGAAAAAAGCCTGAATCTTTTGGATCTAGCTTACACCAACCAACATGATGGCACTGTGCTCTAGATCAGGGGTCTCCAACCTTTTTCACCCGTGAGCAACATTCAGATTTAAAAAGAGTTGGGGAGCAACACAAGCACGGAAAATGTTAATGGGTGGTGCCAAATAAGGGCTGTGATTGACTATTGGTAGCCCCTATGTGGACTTGCAGCCTCTAGGAGGGTCTGTTTGGCAGTACATCTGGTTTTTATACAACCAAAACTTGCCTCCAAGCCTGAAATTCAAAAATAAGCCCCTGCTTTGAGGCCACTGGGAGCAACATCCAAGGGGTTGGAGAGCAACATGTTGCTCACGAGCTACTGGTTGGGGATCACTGCTCTAGATCATGAATCTTCTGGCACCCCTGTCCGGTTTTAAAAATCAAACCCTGCTGAATTTATGTACTGGGGGCAACAGCCAGGCTACTGGATGCTTTTTGAGCAGGGTGGAAGAGCTACCAAAGCCGGTGGTAACCAGTGGTGTAACTACGGGGCCCGAGCCACCCTGCTAAACTTTTCTCTCCAGACCCCCTGGCCAAAATTGTGGCTGACCCATAGCAGAGTCACCCATGTCAAAAAAACATGGGTAACCTGCAATTCCGCATGCATTGCAGGTCACTCAAAGCCCCCTACAGAGAAAGCAGACTTGGGCTCACCCACGCCCTTGGGATTTGCTTCATCTGTAGGTAATGGCTTAGAAGAAACCTATGTAGAATATAGCCTATAACTAGAGGAAGAAAACTGTTGCACTTATTTGAGTGGGCCTTGCTGTTCCCATTAATAAAAATAAAACTAAGTTCCAAAAAGAATATGGTAAAATGAGAATAACAAAGAAACATAACTGGGGAGTTCCAGAGTGGAATTTCAGAAACTGATGGAAAAGCCTATCCCAGGTACTACTCACTATGAGAAGATCAGGGATAGCAACAGTTAAGGGCTCATTTATCAACTTCTATCAACTGCAACCTAACATATTCAAACATATCCAAATATCCTTCTGTCTAAAAATACATTCTGCTATTCTATTATTAATTGCTAAAGCATATATTGTTAGTGGGTAAGACAAGGATGGTGGTATTTCATGTTCTTTATTCATATTTTATTAAAGAAATGCAGAGTTCATGAAAGTTATTAGACTTTCTTTATTAATGACCACTGTAAAACTGGATGAATTTGGGCACAACCATCCCTTTAAATAACTGGCAAAATATCTATGTATGAGAAATGTGATTGGACTATTTATCTTTGTAACCCATGCCCCTATTATAAGATATGACATAAAGGACAAAACATTATTTTTCATGGGTTGGTACTTCTTTTAAGAAAAACTGCATCATCCTGGGGAAATAACTGTCAGATCACTGAACCACTATCTTATTCCCTGGCTTCCTGTTCTTGAGCACACACCGTACAATAACATTTTCCAATCTTACTCTCTGGGCACAAATGATTGTTGTCAGTATTTGCCCTTGACAGTAATTACAATTGCAAGCCTTTTGGCTTACAAATCAGATTCCACATATGGATCCTGCAATTTATGCCAATTCTTCTTGGCAAATTTATTCAGGCTCTGTCAGCTTTTTGGGGGTTTAGAAGTAGGAACATTGACAATACAGAAAAGAACAACATTCAAATTATTAAGTATTCAAAGGGTTATCGAATCTATAGTCAGATTCAGGCACAGGTCGGGGAAGGCAGCTTTTTAATGTAATAGACACTTCTACATATCTTGATGTACCATAGCTACCTCTCATTCTTCAGACACAACCTATGCTTAGTTCTTTAGCACAATACAGATCTTCAGTAATTCAAAAGGGGCCTACGTGATTACCCTGCTTTCTAGGAAAGACTGACCTGGATTTCCTCTTTTTGGAAATGCAAAATGCACTGATAAATGTCATTTTGAAAATCCTTTTTTGATTTCAACTAGGTGTCGTCTTCGAGGGGCCTTTCTCTATGTACCCAAAGTAACTGTAGTTTACACATTGCCTTTTTTGCAGCAGAGCAGTACTGCAATCAATTCAGGTATGCGAGAACTATGCTGATGAAGGGGTAACAGCCAGTAAATCTTGGAAATTAAACTGTCTTAATTGCATTTAGATCTAATATCCAGAAACTGTGCACTCTTTAAATATACTCCGTTTTTTTGAAGACTTTTCTTTTATATGCAGAGCTTTTCTACGTAGGCAATAGATTGATTATCCATTATCTAAGGCTCCACTGAACTCAAAAGGTTAGACAACAGCTAAAATATAGTTAAATACATCAGTCCTGATAGCAATAATAGAGAAAAAAATATATAAATAACACATTTTACAGGAATAAGTGGTAAGTTCAAATGAATAATTTGGTGTTACTTGTCATTAAAATGTAAAATTTAAGTGCTTCAAACATTAAATTATTTTAAAAATACAGAGATAAAAAAGAAACACTGCAAACTGTCATAATACCATTCTCTATATTAAAAGTTGATTTCAATATAAGCATCCCCTTTTAATAATGATTTTGTCTATTAAGAATTTACTCGTAGAGCTTTATTAATAAAAATGGGACAAGACCGAAAGCGGATCGCAACCCAGGGCACTAGTATGAAAACCTCCTGTACTAGAAAGTTAGTTAAAAGTATTGCCTATACATTAAAAACACCACCAGCAACTTTATTTGGCAAAACTTATACAGGTATAGGATCCCTTATCTGGAAATCCGATACCCAGAAAGCTCCGAATTACAGAATGTCTCCCATAGACTTCATTTTATCCAAATAATCCAAATTTTTAAAAATGATTTCCTTTTTCTCTGTAATAATAAAACAGTAGCTTGTACTTGATCCCAACTAAGATATAATTAATCCTTATTGGAAGCAAAACCAGCCTATTGGGTTTATTTAATGTTTAAATGAATTTCTAGTAGAGGCATGGAGACCCAAATTACGGAAAGATCCGTTATCCGGAAAACCCCAGGTCCTGAGCATTCTGGATAACAGGTCCCATACCTGTATCATGTCTTGCTGTCCACTTTTTTACAACAGTCGCTTCCTTGTATTTACTATCCGATAACTTTGTGTATGACCAATAGCTGTACAACCAATAATCTTCTTTTACTGTGGCACTTGACTTCCTACAGCCCTATGGTAAAATAAAGTACAATAAGCAATTATTATACAGGTATGAGATCTGTTATCCGGAAACCCATTATCCAAAAAGCTCTGATTTACGGAAAGGCCATCTCCCATAGACTACATTTGATCAAAATTATTAAAATTAAATTATTTCATTTTTCTCTGTAATAATAAAACATTTCCTTGTACTTGATCCAAACTAAGATATATTGTTAGTTCTATAAATATTTGGACAGAGACAACTTTTTTCTTATTTTGGTTCTGTACATTACCACAATGAATTTTTAATGAAACAACTCAGATGCAGTTGAACTGCAGACTTTCAGCTTTAATTCATTGGGTTGAATAAAAAGATTGCATAAAAATGTGAAGAACTAAAGCCTTTTTTTTAACACAATCACTTCATTTCTGGGGCTCAAAAGCAATTGGACAATTGACTCAAAGGCTATTTCATGGGCAGGTGTGGACAATTCCTTCATTATGTCATTATCAATAAAGCAGATAAAAGCCCTGGAGTTGATTTGAGGGGAGGGGTGCTTGTATGTGGAAGACAACATGCGGTCAAAGGAGCTCTCCATATCTCCATGCAGGTGAAATGAGCCATTCTTAAGCTGCATAAACATAGAACCCATCTGAGAAATTGCTACAATATTATGAGGCCCATTTACTTAGTTCAAGTGAAGGAACAGAATAAAAAATACTTCGAATTTCAAATGTTTTTTTTGGCTACTTCGACCATCGAATGGGATACTTTGACCTTTGACTACGACTTCGAATCGAACGATTCCAACTAAAAATCGTTCTACTATTCGACCATTCGATAGTCGAAGTACTGTCTCTTTAAAAAAAAACTTCGACCCCATAGTTTGCCACCTAAAACCTACCAAAGTCAATGTTAGCCTATGGGGAAGGTCCCCATAGGCTTTGCTATCTTTTTTAGGTCGAAGAAAAATCGTTCGATCGATGGATTAAAATCCTTCAAATCAGACAATTCGAAGGATTTAATCGTACGATCGAACGAACGAATTGCGGTAAATCCTTCGACTTCGATATTCGAAGTCGAAGGATTTCAATTCGGCAGTCGAATATCGAGGGTTAATTAACCCTCAATATTCAACCATAAGTAAATTTGCCCCTAGGAGTAGCAAAATCTACAGTTTGGTACATTCTGAGAAAGAAAGAAAGCATTAGGGAACTCAGCAACGCAAAAAGACCTGGATGCCCACGGAAGACAACAGTGGTGGATGATCGCAGAATCATTTCCATGTTGAAGAGAAACCCCTTCACAACAGCCAAGCAAGTGAACAACACAGGAGGTAGGCGTATCGATATCCAAGTCTACCATAAAGAGAAGACTACATGAAAGTAAATACAGAGCGTGCACTGCAAGGTGCAAGCCACTCATAAGCATCTAGAAAGGATAGATTGGATTTTAAAAAAGCCAGCATAGTTCTGGAAAAACATTCTTTGGACAGATGAAACCAAGATCAACCTCTACCAGAATGATCATGATCCAAAGCATACCACATCATCTGTAAAATGGCAGAGACAGTGTGATGGTTTGGGCGTGCATGGCTGGCAGTGGCACTGGGACACTAGTGTTTATCGATGATGTGATACAGGACAGAAGCAGCCCAATTAATTCTGAGGTGTTCAGAGACATACTGTCTGCTCAAATCCAACTAAATGCAGTCAAATTTATTGGGAGGCGTTTCATAATACAGATGGACAATGACCCAATACATACAGCCAAAGCAACCCAGGAATTTATTAAAGCAAAGAAGCGAAATATTCTTAAATGGCCAAGTCAGTCACCTGATCTGAACCCAATTGAGCATGCATTTCACTTGTTGAAGACTAAACTTCGGACAGAAAGGCCCACAAACAAACAGCAACTAAAAGCAGCTGCAGTAAA
Source organism: Xenopus laevis (assembly GCF_017654675.1). NCBI lineage: Eukaryota > Metazoa > Chordata > Amphibia > Anura > Pipidae > Xenopus > Xenopus laevis. The sequence goes on from NC_054383.1 coordinate 83,265,641, forward strand.
GGCCTGGCAGAGCATTAAAAAGGAGGAAATCCAGAATCTGGTGATGTCCATGAATTCAAGACTTCAGGCTGTCAATGAATATTTTATTTTAAGTTTTTTAATTTGTCTAATTACTTTAGAGCCCCTGAAATTAAGTGATTGTGTTAAAAAAAGGCTTTAGTTTCTATCTTAGTTTTTATGCAATCTTTTTGTTCACCCCACTGAATTAAATCTGAAAGTCTGCAGTTCAACTGCATCTGAGTTGTTTCATTTAAAATTTATTGTGGTAATGTACAGAACCAAAATTAGAAAACAAATGTCTCTGTCCAAATATTTATGGACCTAACTGTAATTTGTCCTTATTAGAAGCAAAACCAGCCTATTGGCACAGCCGGCCGGTGGTTGGGGACCCGTGATATAGTACATTGGTTGTTTTGATACACTTTTGAAATGTATTAGTCATAATGCCCATTCCTACCTGCAGTCAATTTCAGCATATTCCAAATGAATGTGGAAAATATTGCACATGGCAGATGCTGGTGGTTTAAATAGCTTCTAATTAAATTGACCCTTGTGTACAATTTTGTGTGTACAATTATGGTAGTAAATTAGATTTTAAGCTCCTTGGGGATGGAACTGAGGCAGTGATTAACTGGTCCATGTCAGTGATGTATAATAAGTCAATAACTGAACAATAAAAGTAAAGATATACCTGCCATTTTAATTTCTGGTCTTTATTGTCAAGAATATACAGTACAGATTCTTGCTCTGCTCAGCTAAAATATTACAGAATTCAATTTAACATGAACAAGTAGTAAATGAACAACAAACTAAAAAAATAAAGTGCAAATAACTAGAATGCTTGCTCTGCTTTACTATACAATACCTTAGAACAGTACTGTCCAACTGGTGGCCAGCTTCCCCCCTTGTGTGCCCCCCACATGAAAGTCTGCCTGCTGTGTCTGCTTACCTTATGTAAGCTTTAAAGGCATCAGTGCCCTGCCTGCCCAATGTTCCCTGTGTTAACAGATTGTTACAGTTAGCTTGGGCCCTCAAAAGAGAGATATGGATCCCTCTCAAGCTGCTGGTCCTCCCACTTCTCTGCAGTCTGTCCTAGAGGTCTTCGTGAAGCGCCCAAGAAGCTCAACAAATGGCTCAAACCTTGCAACACCTGTCAACTCATCTAAATGCCTTACAGGTCTCCCAACAGCTACTACTCCTACCTGTCTCTAGTGTACCACCAGCCACTGCCCTAGCTTCAGCTCCGATGCCTAGTGGGGAGGCTTCTACTTGGAAACCGAGGATCTCTGCACCCCTTTTGTTACTCTGGAGATCCTGAGACCTGTCGGGGATTGTCCCATAGACCTGATTCCAGGTACTGCAGTGCCTGAAACTCAGGCTATGAAGGACTATGTCACGGAGAATCTGTCAAGGGGATTTATTAGGAAGTTTAACTCGCCCGCTGGTGCGGAATTTTTCTTCATTCATATGGTGGCCTTTGACCATGCATAGATTATCATGGCCTTAGTAAAATTACCATCAAGAATCTGTATCCCCTTCCTCTCATCCCAGAGTTCTTTGATAAACTCAGAGGTGCAAAGGTCTTCTCTAAATTAGACCTGTGGGGAGTTTATAATCTCATCGGTATCCAGTGTCGGACTGGCCCACCGGGATACCAGAAAAACTCCCAGTGGGCCCAGGTTTCAGGGGGCCCTTGTGCTGCTAAAGATTTGGCCTATTTCATGGCCATTTCCTATTTCTTTAAGAACAAAGAGGCTAAATAGATGGAATAATAGATTATTGTATGTAAAGAATAGAGACTAGGAGAATAGAGGTTGAGTGAGGAGAAGAAGAATAATTGTACTGAGAGTGGGCCCCTGATCTATGGTTCTCCAGTGGGCCCCTGATCTAAGGTTTTTGGGTGGGCCCCTGGTGTCCCAGTCCGATACTGTCGGTAACAGACAAGGAGTCAAATGGAAGATTGCTTTCAATACCCGTGATGGCCACTACTAGTATTTAGTCTTGCCGTTTGGCTTATTCAATGCTCCTGCTGGACAATATATTAATTTTCTCCCCTTGTGAAACTCTCCATGTCTCCCATGTGAGGCAGGTTCTCTAGTGCCTCAGAGAGAATAATCTGTTTGCCAAATTTGAGAAGTGTGAGTTTCATCAACCAAAGATCTCTTTTCTTGGGTACATTATCTCCGCTTCCGGTTTTGAGATGGACCCAGCCAAAATCTCTGCTGTCCTGAATTGCCCTCCCCCTTCCAATGTGATGGTGGTTCAGGGGTTTCTGGGGTTAGCTAATTTGTATAGAAAATTAATTAAAGACTTTTCTCAAATTGTTCTCCCCATCACAGTCCCTACTAAGAAGGCAACTGGGTTTGTTTGATCCCCTAAAGCTCAGAAAGCTTTTAATGATCTAAAACATGCTTTTTGAGATGGACCCAGCCAAAATCTCTGCTGTCCTGAATTGTCCTACCCCTTCCAATGTGATGGTGGTTCAGGGGTTTCTGGGGCTAGCTAATTTGTATAGAAAATTCATTAAAGACTTTTCTCAAATTGTTCTCCCCATCACAGTCCCTACTAAGAAGGCAACTGGGTTTGTTTGGTCCCCTGAAGCTCAGAAGGCTTTTAATGATCTAAAACATGCTTTTTGTTCTGCTCCCATTCTGATTCACCCAGGATGTTACTCGGCCTTTTGTCCTGGAAGTGGATGCCTCAGATTCTGGAGTTGGAGCTATCCTTTCTCAGGGCCTTGAGTTCCAAGGTATGTTACACCCTGGTGCCTTCTTCTCTCTTAAATTCTCGTCTGCAGAGAGAAATTATGATGTCAGTAACAGAGAGCTGTTAGCAGTCAAGTTAGCCCTGGATGAGTGGCGCCACTTACTAGAAGGCTCAACTGAACTTATTACCATCCTTACCGATCATAAGAATCTTAAATACATCTCTTCAGCCGAGAGAATAATCTTTTTGCCAAATTGTTTATCTGGACAATATATTAATTTTCTCCCCTTGTGAAACTCTCCATGTCTCCCATGTGAGGCAGGTTCTCTAGTGCCTCAGAGAGAATAATCTGTTGCCAAATTTGAGAAGTGTGAGTTTCATCAACCAAAGATCTCTTTTCTTGGGTATATTATCTCTGCTTCCGGTTTTGAGATGGACCAAGCCAAAATCTCTGCTGTCCTGAATTGCCCTCCCCCTTCCAATGTGATGGTGGTTCAGGGGTTTCTGGGGTTAGCTAATTTGTATAGAAAATTAATTAAAGACTTTTCTCAAATTGTTCTCCCCATCACAGTCCCTACTAAGAAGGCAACTGGGTTTGTTTGGTCCCCTAAAGCTCAGAAAGCTTTTAATGATCTAAAACATGCTTTTTGTTCTGCTCCCATTCTGATTCACCCATGATATTACTCTGCCTTTTGTCCTGGAGGTGGATGCCTCAGATTCTGGAGTTGGAGCTATCCTTTCTCAGGGCCTTGAGTTCCAAGGTACGTTACACCCTTGTGCCTTATTCTCTCTGAAATTCTCGTCTGCAGAGAGGAATTATGATGTCGGTAACAGAGAGCTGATAGCAGTCAAGTTAGCCCTGGATGAGTGGCGCCACTTACTAGAAGGCTCAACTGAATTTACTACCATCCTTACCGATCATAAGAATCTTAAATACATCTCTTCAGCCAAGAGACTTAATCCTCGACAAGTATAATGGGCTCTCTTTTTAACAAGGTTCAATTTCATCATTCCATATAGACCAGGCTCCAAGAATTCCAAGGCTGATGCTTTTTCTAGATTGTTCTCTTCTGATGAAGTTACTTCCTTCCCTCCCGCCCTGGAAAAACCTTTGTTCCTGCCTCTTTAGTACCTCAAGTCCTCCATTGGGCTCATTCTTCTAAGGTGGCGGGGCATCCTTGTATTAGTAAATCCATCGATTTGGTCTCCAGATACTTTTGGTGGCACTCAATAAAGCAAGATACTCGTCTTTTTGTCTCTTCTTGTATTGCCTTGCCTGTGCTCAACAGAAGGGTCCTCGGTCACTCCCATGTGGTCTCCTTCAACTGTTGCCCATTTCTGCCCAACCACGGGCAGATATTGCCATGGATTTTGTGGTGGACTTACTAAAACCCATTTGGGTTGTAATAGGCAGGTTCTCAAAGATGGCTCATTTTGTTTCTTTGAAGAAGTTACCTAGAGCTTGCACTCTAGCTCAATTCTTCATCCAGGAGATTTTCTGTCTTCATGGTATGCCTCCTTCCATTGTGTGGGACCAAGGGGTTCAGTTTGTCTCATGATTTTTGAGGGATTTCTGTAAGCTTTTAGATATTCAATTGAACTTCTCATCTGCTTATCACCCTCAAAGTAACGGACAGACCGAGAGAACAAATTAAAAATAGGAGCATTTTCTCCGTTGTTTCATTTCACAGAATCAGGACAACTAGTCAGAACTTCTCCCGTGGACTGAATTTGCACATAATAATTGAAAACATGAATTGAATATCTAAAAGATTACAGAAAGCCCTAAACCTTGAGACAAACTGATTCATTAAACTATTCTCCCTTATACTGTGTTTATGGTCTCTCTCCTCCAGCGTTACCAGCTACCCTCATTAAAGCAGATGTTCCTACTGCTGACTCCTTGGTTCGAGACTTCAAGAACAAAGTACAGTACCTCATCCACTGGAGGGTTTTTGGTCCCAAGAAAAGATCATGGGTGAATGCTAAAGATACTCATGATCCACACCTGCTTAGGAGATTCCACAAGAGGTCTCCCGATAAGCACTGGGAGCCCCTGCAGGGGTCTCCTGAAGGGGGGGGTCAGTCGCCATGCTGACTGACGGGTGCAGAATGCAGTGGTGTCCTCAGTGTGCGTGCCACATGTGCGTCAAAATGGGTGTCTGTAAAACCGGAGGCGCAGGGGGTGCCGGAGTCACCAGACATCTTCCAAAGGGATCAGTGTTAACAGATTGTTACACTGAGTGTGCCATTCTCTGCCTGCCCTATGCTCTCTGTGTGTGCCATACTGTGCTTGCCCTATGCTCCCTGTGTGGGCCATATTCTGCCTGCCCTATGCTCCTTATGTGTGCCATACTCTGCCTGCCCTATGATCCCTGTGTGTGCCATAGTCTGCTTGCCCTATGCTTCCTGTGTGTGCCATAGTTTGCCTGCCCTATGCTCTTTGTGTGTGCCATACTCTGCCTGCCCTATGCTCCCTATGGTGGTCATACTCTGCTTGCCCTATGCTCCCTGTGTGTGCCATAGTTTGCCTGCCCTATGCTCAGTGTGTGTGCCATAGTTTGCCTGCCCTATGCTCCGTGTGTGTGCCATACTCTGCCTGCCCTATGCTCCCTGTGTGCACCATACTCTGCCTGCCCTGTGTTTCATGTGTGTGCCATTCTCTGCCTATGAGTGATATACCTGTAGTGAGCACCCACCATTTGGTTTTTTGGTGTGCTACCACCATGTGGATATGGCCTTAAATGTTCTTCTGGTAACATGGGTGTGGTTTAAAGTGGGTGTGTTTTAAAAACAGGGAATGGTTAACACTGGCTTCCATTATCAACTCTCCACCATGTAGGCTAGAAAAATTGTGGCAGGTTGGACAGCACTGCCTTAGAACAAGCTTAAGCTCTATTCAACAAAAATAATAATTTATTTATAAGTATTCCACTTTAAAGAGCAAGTATTTATTACAAGTGAAATATTTAATTCATTGAAAGATAACTGCAAAGATTGTTAGAAATTTTTATTAGCTACATAAGGGATTTCATTTTTGTATACTGTTGTCTTAATCAGGGACGGATTTCTCTTCTCGGCGCCCAGAGGCCGGCATCCTCCACTGCCTGCCACCCGCCCCCCTAGTATCATGCACAAGTGCATCCTTTGATAATATAGGGGAAAGGATGCATAGAAATAGCCTGCATGCTTGGACCCCAGTATGACCAAACTTCAGGTGCGGCTGGGCAGCATGCCACCCCTTAATTTGTACCACCCTAAGCCTCGGCCTTTGTGGCTTTGCAACAAATCTGGGCCTGGTCTTAATATAGGATTTCCTGTATGCTAATATGTAAAACTAATAAGAATATACAGGTATCATGCTTCTTTTTGTTTCTATACCTTTAAATGATAAATTTGGTAAATATGAATATAGTTATTTGTAGGAATGCATCAAATCCACTATTTTGGGAATTTCAAACTGAACAGAATCTGAGACCTAATTTGAATAAACAAATTATGGAAGGGTTAAGAAGAACTGTGTGCGTAACAAAACGTAAACGTAAAGAAAATTTTCTTATTAGCGTGATAAAAAGTCACATGATTTTTAGGATTCTTATTCAGTTCTGCCAGGCACTTGGATTCGGACATATGCAAATCCTGTTGAAATCCTGTTGAAAAAGGACAAATCCTAATGGAACTGAATCCTGGATTTGGTGCATCCCTAGATATTTGGGTATTATACAAGTGACAAAGGGCCTTGAATGATAGTTTTGCTAGCTGCTGCTGACTCCTAACCAGACCTGTATCATATTTCTGCACATCAGAGTAATAGATAGACTTAAAGGACAAGGAAAATTTTAGGCACCCCCCAGTCAGAGCTGTATCTTCGACCATATCACCCCAACTTCAGTATTGTGCATGCGCTGATCATCAAAGGAACAGGTACCCCCTTCCATCCCTGCCACCAGATTAAGCTGCAATGTTCTGTGGTGAGCAATTTCTAAAAACTTTTTTATATATATTTATATATATAAAAATACTAATATAAATATGGCCCAATACATTGTTTTTATTTGCTTACATCAGACCCTCTTTGCTGAAAAATGTTCTGGCCTCTGGTTGTATATTAGTCCTGCTCCTGGGCTGTCTGCACAGTAGTGCAAATGTTCAGCTTTTTTACATCAAAAATGGACAGCAAATGGGGGGGACAGCTAATGTATCCAGTTGGATGAAAAGGCAGTACAAGCGTTCCTTGACATCAAAAGGATTTGGCTACATTCAGTTAAACCTTTGCCATTTACTTTTGTTCCCAGAATTGCATTGTTTTTATCACTTTCTTTTATCAATTTGCCATAAATTTTCTGTGTAGTTCTGAAAATGATTTGCGATTCCATGCATAATGTAACTGGCCATACCAGACCAAAGTCAATTCACATAAAATGTCCTTCCAATACTTGAGCAGCGTGAGCCAATGTTTGGTACCCAATGCCAACCCTAGTTTGCAGCAGACAAATATGTGATTACTTGCTCTGACAGCACTGCCAATAGGTGGAATGAAATGTGTATTTATTAGCCTACTTTTCTACTCTTAAGTTCAGGATTCTTGTACTCTTCTGTCCTTACCCCAGAGTACCATAAATTAAGAATGAGAAAGAAAAAAACATTCTGAATTTCAGATGTGATGTATCTATTTATTAAATATCCAAAAGACCGGCCCCCTTATGAACTCTGGTACAGACAGCAAGCTCACAATTTGGGCAACATCTCAATCTGATGATTCACATATACTTAAAGCATGTGTTTTCATGAGAAAACGTATCCATGGTTTTATACATCATTTGCTTAGATATTTCTCAGTTAAATGGTTAAATATTTTTTCATGTTTTGGATTAAATTGCTCATAGGAACAGCTTTCGTTGTTCCTGGTTTTTTAAAGTTTGTGAAATAAAATGTAACCACTAACATTTGCAAATATTTTTTTCTAACACACAGCCTCATGGAGTAATTGTTTAGTTATTTTCACTTACAAAATTAACTAAATATGTAGTTTGGAAAAGGGTGTCCAAACTTTTTCATTCAACTGTATACTGTATATACATTGCGGTACAGAAACGTGAAATAAGGCAATGACATATGTTGAGGAAGTAATACACAGGTTTGGAAGCCCCAGAAGCTGGGTGGTTTATTTAAGGGGGTTATTTATCAAAGGTTTAGTTTAGAGGTTTGTGAGCTTTTTTAGACCTCAAATTAACTCACAACTCTTATGGTTTCTAATTTAAAAAAAAAAAAACTTGAATGTAAAAAACTTGCATCATTGTAGTTTGGGTGAAAAACTCAAATACTCGAATAGATCAGGAAAACCCACCAAAAAAAAAACTCGAAACATTGTGAAGGTTACAAACATCTTCAAATGGTTCAAGGGACCTCTGCCATTGACTTCTACATGACCTTGACAGGTTTTAATTGGTGTATTTTTGGATTCAACCTATTTCCAACTTCGTAGTATAATAAATCTCAAAAACTTTGAGTTTTTTAAAAACAATCTTGAAATATTTTAGTTTTTTTTAATCTGAAAATTCGAGTTTTGAATAAAAAAATGCCCTTGAAAACTCAAATTGGGTAAATACAGCTCAATCTTTTATAAATAACTCCCTTAGTGTCCAAATACAAGTCTGGACATGTTCTTCAGTACCCCTATGATACCACCCTAATTAACACCATCCGTCATCTCTGTATATACAAAGCTGACTCAAGTTACCACTACATGGATCTGCCTTCCCCCACCCAATGAAATATAAATTAATGCCATACTCCTCTCCAAGCACATGGGGGAGGACATGTGTGGAACTGTTTAATTATTACTTTCTTGGGTGTCTTGCGATAAAACCATTAACATGAATACTAAGAAATGTCAGTCACAACCTGAATAAACTCAGTTTTCATTTCTTTGCATATATTTTTGTTTCCACATCTACAAGTTGTATCAGCACTTAAAGGACAAGGAAATACTTAAATATCGAGGAGTGCCAATTTATTAGTCACCCCAAGGGATTTGAATTGCTAGCCTCCAACCATGTATCTTTGAAAATGCCAAATAGATAGGAAAAAAAAATCTGATATTTCTACAACACAAAAAAAAACGATTTTATATATATAAGCAGTGTCGGACTGGGATACCAGGGGCCCACCAGAAAACCTTAGGTTGAGGGCCCACTTTCCAAACTTTTAAACCTCCTCTCCTCACTCAAACCTCTTTATTCTCCTAGTCTCTTTTCTCTACATACTATACTCTATTCTTCCATTATTAAGCCTCTTTATTCCCATAAAGAAATAGAGAATGACCATGAAATAGGCCAAAAGGTTAGAAGCAGGAGGGCCCACTGACCCCTTGGCCCACCGGGAGTTTTCCTGTTATCCCGGTGGGCCAGTCCGACACTGTATATAAATATATGTTTTACAAAAAATTCAGACCCTGCTGCAAAGGTGGCACTACTAATTATAAAATAATGTAGATTGAATATTTATGCCAACAGCATATTTGATTTTTTAGATTTTATCTAACATAAAAGAAGATTACATTAAACAAGGCAACTGAAGGGAACTGAATACTTTCACAAAGCAGTGTATACTCAAATTGTATTTTTATTTGGTGGAGGAGGGGTGGTGACAGCCATGCCTCATACACCATATGGCCAAAAGTATGTGGAAACTTGTCATTCCAACATCTATCTCCGGAACCAAGGATAGTAATATGAATTCAGTCCTCTGTTGCTAAAACAACCTTTAACCTCCTTAGCAGTAGCATAACAAGTGTGCTGGGCCCCTTTCCCAAAAAATATCATTAGAGGGGCCTGGAGCACATAGCTGACCCCTGCATACAACTGGAAGAGGGATTTTAATTCTATAGAGAAAGCCACCCCACAGTCCTGGCTACCCTGTTCCCAAGGTCTGCTTCCTCTATGGCTAATTCAAATCAACTTTTTCATGGGACTTCTTTTCTTGTTTTTGAATGATTTGCCTTCTTCTGACCCTTTCCAGCTTTTTATATGGGGGTCACTGATCCCATCTAAAAAATGTAATGTTTCCAAGTAGGGTTTATGTTTTATCTTCCTTAAAATATTTATCACCGTTCTTCAGTGTCAGACTGGGGGCCCAGGGCCCACCGAGTGTACAGCCTTAAGGGCCCCCCAAACAGCTCTGGACTGAGAATTAAAATAGGCCCTGACATTTCAAGTACACAGAGGCCCAATCAGCCCACACAGAGGCCAAAACAGCCCCCACCAGCCCACTAAATACTGACTTTCTATGGCACCTTATAGCAGCCCCTCTGGCATTTGCCAGAACCCACAGATTGCCAGTCCGGGCCTGCCTCCAAACCATCCCAAGGGCAAAGTCCTCTCTAGTGCCACCCCTCTCCCCATGCATACCTTTTTCCTGCATGTCAGCGCAACCGGGGTCAAAGAGGGAGGCAGTGTCGGACTGGGATGCCAGGGGCCCACCAGAAAACCTTAGGCTGAAGGTCCACTTTCCAAACTACTATACCTCCTCTCCTCACTCTTTATTCTCCTAGTCTCTTTTCTCTACATACTATACTGTATTTTTCCATTATTAAGCCTCTTTGTTCTCATAAAGAAATAGGGAATGACCATGAAATAGACCTAATGGTTAGAATCAAGTGGCCCACTAAGCCCTGGGCCCATGGTGAGTCTTCCTGGTGTTGCACTGGCCTAGTCCGACCCTGCCTCTCTTTTAGGGTAGGGGTGCCCAGAAAATGATACTGGAAGACTGCCTGTTTGTTATAAATTTATTGAAAGCATTATATAAATACATTATGATATACCAAGGGCAGAGCATTATCTGGCTAAGAAGATAACCCTCCAGAGTCCATGTTGCATATTTCTGATCTTTGGGACCAACCAAGAGACCCATGGCCTGCATTAGGTTTAAATGCCCAGAGAATGACAGAAATATCGATAGAGCACTTTATATACATCACTACCACGTCTACTGGGGCTGCATTATTTAATATGTCATTGACAGTCAGTCACTATTTATTGAATCTGTGTGTGTGTGTGTGTGGGGGGGGGGGTTGTATGACCCTGTGTAACTGAAATGCCGGCTCTCTCCTAATAAAGCATCATAAAAAGAAGTAGTGTATAATTCTGGTATAAAATCTGGTTTAGAAAGTGGCAGTGCTGATGCTGAGAGAAGTAAGTGCTTGTGGCACAGGGACAGCAGCATGACAATGGATATTCATAGTATAATAATGTATTTAAATGAGGGTAAGGTGTGAGTTGGTGGGCACCATGTTGCTGCGCATGTGAGGACATGCCTGGAAAGCCACACAAAGCACATCCCGTCAGTGTCCCCTGAGGAGTGGTCACGTTACACGGCGACTAAACTTTTCCACAGGTCACTGCTAAACAGCCCGAGTCCTGCTGCTGCTGCTTGTCAGGAATAAGCTAAGGTTCACTGACGCTGAATGCTTTTCTATATACGAGCCAAGATAAGGGAGCTGTGCTGTAGCATCCCGTTACCTTAGCAAGAGCCTCGTTACAGGTGAGAGCTGGCGAGCCCCAGCCATACATATGCATTAGCACACATGCCTCCCAATACGCCGCATGCAGATCCTATCATTTTACACAATGAGAATGAGCGTGGCTCTGCAGGCACGGCCTATAGAATCACTGTATTCAGGGGAGGAATGGGCGTGGCCGCTGCGGGCCCCACCCTACTAATGACAGGCGGGGAGGAGCTGCCAGTGTTCTGGAGCAGTGTGAGGGCTGAAGAGCGCTGAGCGAGGAGGGACAGCTTGGGATCTGATGAGGGATTCACACCCCGGCTTATCCCCTCTCTTTATGGAATGTTGCTGGTAACTCTCTCCCTGCTGTGTTCTGTGCATATAGGTGAGTCCACACTCCAGAACTGAACTCTTCTCCGGCTGTTGTCACTGTGTGAATGACTGTCCAACTCCCCGTGGTTTGCCCTGTCAGGTAGCGTACAGTTCCACAATTGGATGTGCGTGGCCACAACAGGAGCTTGTTGATTACGAATGAACGGATCGCCTGAGCTTTATTGCTTGCCACTTCCTTTCGGCTTCGTTTGTTCAACTTAGTTCCAGTGGGTCATTATTATACCGCTGACTTCTGTGACACGCAAGAGCCTCCATAATACCAGCCCAAGTCCTTTCTGGATAATGCCAGCCATGTGCCCAGGGTGCCACTGCCACACAGCAAGCCAATGACTAGCAAGCTAATGACTAGCAAGCCCACTAGTGATAGAATGAGCCACGTCCTGGTGCTTCGTGCTTTCCAGCCCATTCCTAGCGCTACCAGTTCCTCTGTGTGAGCACTTTTATACCGGTGGAATGTCAAATGGCATTAGTGTTGTGCCCTCGCATAGGATATTATTGGCAGAGCCTTGTTGTGTGCTCTTACCATTCTTTGTGCCAGTGAGCTGTGTGTGCTGTTGCCAGTCCTAGTGCCACCGCGATGCTGCTGTGTGAGTGTTCCTTCTAGTGGCGCCGGAATTATGGCTTACAACTGCTTTTGCCGGGCTGTGCGAGCGCCTTTTTTGCTGCTGCCGCTGTTGAGCTGTGCCAGTCCCCGGTGCTGCAGGGTTCTGTATGGTGCCAGTCCCTGGTGCTGCCGGGTTCTGTATGGTGCCAGTCCCTGGTGCTGCTGGGTTCTGTATGGTGCCAGTCCCTGGTGCTACCGGGTTCTGTATGGTGCCAGTCCCTGGTGCTGCAGGGTTCTGTATGGTGCCAGTCCCTGGTGCTGCCAGGTTCTGTATAGTGCCAGTCCCTGGTGCTACCGACTTCTGTATGGTGCCAATCATTGGTGCTGCCCTGCAGCTGCCTTGCTGTGTATGGTGCCAGTTTATAGCCCAGCCGGACTGAGTTAGTGCCCATTCGGTCTGCCCTGATGCTTTGTACTTTGTATTCATTTAAGTTGATGTTTTTAAATTTTTGGTGTAAGAAACAGGTTAGATGTTTTGTGTCTCATTGTGTTGCTGAGTTCGCAGGCAACATATATGCATATGGTAGTGGTGGTGGGGGGGGGGGGGGCGTGTGACGTGTACAATCTGCCTGTATATGCATAGAGACTGAGGCAATGTTCTGCTTAATGCATGTATGTATATAAATACTGACACATACATCCCTATATTACATGTCTGCCCATTCCATCTACACACATTACAACGCAAAGGCGAATTTAAACAGTACACTTCCACCATACTCATCTGTTTATGCCCCCTTTGTCTTGTCTCTGCTAAACACATTTACACAAAGCACTTAAAACCAGTTCAGGAATTTTAAAACATTTCTGTCTTCGTATATTTCGCAAATGTTCCTACATGTAATGTATGTTATGCTGAAGCAATGGGCACTTTATTTAAGCCAACTGTCCGACCAACTATGACCCATGTTTTGGGAGGGAATAACCTTTTGGTTAATAGCTTCTTTAGTAAAGGAAGGGGAATTTAAGGGCACCTGGTGCATCTTAAGAGATGGAGGCTACAAGGAGCCTTCACAATCACACATAGTTTTGAAATAGTTCCTTTGATTCCAGTCAAGATAAAATACAAAAGCACCTAGATATTGATAAAATAATAGGGTGAGTCCAGCTACACCAGAAGTCCACCTGATGCCTTCAAATGAAAGAGTTCAGGGCCCTTGTTGTATACTATATTACAGTATGATCAGTATTAACACTGCAGAAGATAGAGAGGCTTCAAAATAACTGTTATTATGGGTGTAAAATCAGCCCAATTAGAGTGAAAATGGAGCGCACTCCAGTGCAAATGCGGTCATGGGTGGTGCCTGTATGGCTGCAAAACTGGGTTGTCTTTAAGTGGCATTCCACATTTATATACATAATACGGGAATGTTGGCATATCAATTGTGCATATTAAGAAATGGGTGTATAATTAATCAACGGTATGCATGCGAGCAGGAAAAATATGTTTCCAAGGATGGGTTGAATGATCCAGCTGGTGTATTTTTTCAAATATGTGAATAGTTACTTAAAATACATTTGAAATTACAGTAAATGTGGAGATGCTAGTGGAGAACTAAATAATTGGTATACCATAATGGAATTGAATTCTTACATTCAGCTCTACCCTGGATGCCCGCTGGAGGATGTCTAGTGTATAAAATTCCCACAGCATGATGAACTGTATTGTACAGAATTAAGAATCATTTATTTTTATTTGGGCTAAATATACATTTATTTCATCTTGCAGCACCTTTTTATCTTTTGCAACACATTCTATGATCGCCAGCAATGTATGTCTGCAGTGACAATTTTTGTGATGGAGGGGGCCATGTTTAGAGCAATATTTAAATGATTTTGTAGGGCAATCTCGTCTGAATATGTTTGTCTGTGTTCTCAAAAATGTTGGCCTGTGTTTTGTGTAGATCAGAGTTATTGGACCAAGAACCTCCACCTTCATTGCAGCGCACAGTCCACTTGAAGTGTTTGTAATATTGTGTTGCAGCATCTCCCTTTCAAGTGTGAAACTGTGATTACAGAGCCATGTCCAACTGAAATTTGGGTAGCAATACACTGCTGAGCACAGTTCTTGTAAAATGTATACAAATGGGCGCAGAAAATCCCACTTGTATTGTCATAGAGTAGAATATGTGTATGGCTGTACAGTTTTAAAAAGTGTAAATGCTGAGCATGATACCATAGTAATCTGCAGAGCAGTGGCACAGGGCAGTGCCAGTCGGGTATTTCTGCTATTTTCTGCAGAGCAGAGTCACTGCAATTTCAGCGGGTAGCAGAGCTACAGAGCACTGTCCTTCTGTTGCCTGAGAATAAGCAGCTATAGAACACTGTCCTTATTGGAGACCACAATACCAGTGTTTAACAGCATGTTATCCTATTGTAAGACATGAGTATATCGTCATTACATTTTTAGTAAAATGATGAAAATGAAGGGTATTGTGATGTTTCCATGTGAATTGTTGGACACTTTTTACAAAGCAGTGTTCATTTTTGGAGACCTGTACCACCTTGTACAGTTATGGGATACGCTATCCGAAAACCTGTTATCCAGAAACTCTGAATTACGGAAAGGCTGTCTCCCATAGACTGCATTTTATCCAAACTATCCAAATTTTTAAAAATGATTATCTTTTTTTCTACAATAACAAAACAGTACCATGTACTTGATCTAAACTAAGATGTAATTAATACTTATTGGAAGCAAAACCAGCCTATTGGGTGTATTTAATGTTTACATGATTTTCGAGTAGACTTAAGGTATGAAGATCCAAATTACGGAAATATCCATTATTCAGAAAACCCCGGGTCCCAAGCATTCTGAATAACAGGTCCCATACCTGTTTTGTGAAGTAGTATAGAGTAGTGTTATTGAAATCAAGCAGACACAGTTCTTCTATCTATAGTATTCTATACCTATGCCAACTACAGCAAAGTCTCGCTAATGTTTAGTTTTGCAGCATTTGTACACCTTTGCACACCTATTCTGACACACTTTATCTTTTGATTTTTTTATTGCCAGTTCAGCAAGCCCCTTTCTTACTAGATCAGGAATGTTGAAGTTAGCACTTCCATCCCTGAACTTTTATTTGTTTGCACAACCCCTGCAACAGGAAGTCCTCTTTAGTTTGTGTTGCCAGGAGTGAGATACAAACATCACAGGTGAATATGGTGAGAAGGCACATTGTCTGTAACCTGGGGACATGCCTGGACACGCAGCAAACAAACACTATCTGTACAAAGATTTTGTCACTAAACTAGTTCAATTATTTTAATTTGACCTTCATCTTTTTTTATAGGCAGCAAAATTCATATCTTTTGAAATCTCTGGCTTATTATTAACACTGATGTTTTGGGTTTAGCATTATGTTCATATATTCTTGCACATAACTGATCAACTGCCCCAATAGCTTCTTCATTCAATTTAACACAGACCACCAATGTTAAAATTGCCAATTAATATTAATTTGTCCACATAGTACAGGTATGGCACATGCTAACCAGAATGCATGGGACCTTGGGTTTTCCAATCTTTCCGTTATTTGGATCTTCATACCTTAAGTCTACTAGAAAATCATGAAAACATTAAATAAACCCAATAGGCTGGGGTTGCTTCCAATAAGGATTATTTATATCTTAGTTTGGATAAAGTATAAGGTACTGTTTTATTATTATAGGGAAAATGCAGTTTTTAAAAATCTGGATTATTTGGATAATGTAGTCTATGGGAGACGGCCTTTCTGTTATTCTGAGCTTCCTGGATAACGGATTTCCGGATAACGTGTCCCATACCTGTAGTTCAATTTGAGGATACTTCAAGGTAAATTCAGCAACACTTGTGCTAACAAAAATGTGTTGCACGTGTGTCGTTTTGCATCTTTTTATTATTACTAGTAAATCAGTAAATGCTGCAGTAAATGCTGCAAAAAGACATGGTAATAGGACATGTGCGGAACCAGCAGTCTTAATATCTGCTTTAAAAAGTCAAATCTTTATTGAAGGGGTAGTTATATAGTAAATAATAATGTTCTGTGACTGTGACTATATATAGGCATAGGCATAAGCGACAACCAATCCCTCATATGTCCTCATATTTTACAATGTGGGGTGCATTCGTTTTGTTATAATACACATGTTTTAGGGAGTCATCTGACACAAATTACATCACTCTGCATTGATTATAACTGACTAACGTCACTAAGCACTATTTATAAGATAGAATTTACAGATCATTCATGGCTCTTGTGTAATGTATTTATACATTACAGGAATATCCTGCAGAAAATCTTTATACATGGTGGCTAATGATGTCATAAGTCATAACTTGTGCTAGGTGGTGTAATTTGTGTCACCTTTGTGTGGTCATGTAACTTCTTGATGACTTCTGATACATTATACATTATATTATTAATCCCTATATATTTTTTTCTGGTGAAATGTGCATAGTATGTAGAAATAGTTGTGATGTCATAGCTTTATTGTTTCTTTTCACATGCATTGACCAAGCTTAGTAAATTGTTCTGTTCCTGCTTAATCTAGAATTTTCTATTACCAACTGATTTTGGCTTGTTGAGCCCCAAATGCAATATATTTTACTTTGTCACCATTAGGCCATCCTCAGATCCTCCTTGTTAGCGTCTTGTAAGCGGGTGGGTGGGTGTGCGGGGGGTGGGCTACAACTCTACAGGATAATTTGTTGCCAGATAGAAGGGAAAAGTCTTTTGCAGGCTAAAACCGTGTGTCTGTGTAAATCAGCCAGTGACAGAAATTAAAGCAAGATGAACATTTTTATAATGTTGCCATTAAACAACATATAGGGACACAAGGAATTTCAGAAACATTGACTGCCAGTGCTTTTTACTGCTACTTTTATTCTCATAGGTCATATGTCATCCACTCTTCTGATTTTAGTTCCCATCTTTTTACTCCCATATTTCTAGTAGCACCCATTCTGCAACTTAAAGGAGTGGTTCACCTTTGATTCAACTTTTACTATGTTATTGAATGGGCAATTCTAAGCAACTTTTCAATTGGTCTTTATATTTATTTTTAAATTATTTGCCTTTTTCTTCTGACTCTTTACAGCTTTCAAATGAGGGCCACTGACCCCATCTAAAAACCAACACTCTGTAAGGCTACACATGTATTGTTATTGCTACATTTTTTACTCATCTTTCTATTCAGGCCTCTCCTATTCATATTCCAGTCTCTTAATCAAATCCTGGTTGATAAGGTAATTTGGACCCTACCAACCAGATTGCTGAAACTGGAGAGTTGCTGAATAAAAGCTAAATAACTAAAAAAAACACAAATAATAAAAAATTAAAAATAATTGCAAATTGTTTCAGAATATCACTCTCTACTATGTCATACTAAAAGCTAACCTAAAGGTGAACAACCCCTTTAAAGCAAATATAGCACTGTGCCAAACCCTTCAATGAGGTCACACAGAAGCTTATAAGAGTATATCTGTAGATCTTAACTTTGCCTACCTACCAAATGTAGGCAGAGAGAAGGGGTGTGCCATTACCCTTAAGGAGATTACGTGCCCCTTCTTCCAGGAGCATTTCAGGGTTAAGTACTGCCCTAAAGTGGCCTGGCGGATGTCCCCCTCCCATCCAAGGCTTAGTTTTGCTGCATCGGAGCTGGAAAAGAGGTGTTGCATCACTATTGCAAAGAGCACAAAAGCTCTCTCCACACTAGTAGAGACAAAATTCCTATTTAAAAATCAGAATTTTGGCTCTTGAAGTTACCATCAGTGGTTTTCTGCCTCCTCTGGCAGCTTGTGTTCTTCTCCCCAGTTTCTCCCCTCTGCCTTCTTCTCCCCAGTTTTAGCAGCCATTTTGGTTTCTGTTAATTATTAATCTATATGATTAAACAATTTCATTCTAAAAGGGACGCTATCAAATACCTAATACATTTTTTATGTATGACCCAAAACTATGTAGATTTTGTGGGAATACAACATGTTAGCATTAATTTAAAGATATTTGGTGTAATATGATTATTACATCGACTTGAAAATAGGCGAGGCAACAATTTGAATTTAACATTTGCTGCAATTAGCCATAATTATCTACAACGTTCACTCCTGAACCATTTTTTGTATTTACACTTGCAAGTTAGTTGTCTGTTTACACTTGTGTTAGATTGATGTGTATATATATACATATATATATATATATATATCTATATACATATATACATATATAACTATATATATATATATATATATATATATATATATATATATATATATATATATATATATATATATATATATATATAATAGATAGAAAGATGTAAAGTAGTACTGTGCTTCCGGATGGGTTTGTGTAATGTACATAGAGATGATTTTGCGTTGAGAAATTATGTCATTGTCAGCTAGCTCAGGACAGATAAATTTAGCTATTCAAATCTTTTGTTTGCATCCTGCTGTTTATTTGCTTTGTTCTGCCTGGGGTAATTTTGAACTCATTGCCCCCCCTCCTACTCCTGTACTCCTTACTGTAACATGTGTCTTCTGGGATAGACTCTACGCTCCCCATTAATCATAAGGTCAGCTCTCTGGGGTTTTTACAGAGTTCATATGTCCGAAGCTTCTGACCCATTGCCTGACACATAATTCACTGTCTGTTTATTAGGCCAGTTAACCCCTCTATTACGATTTAGCATCAGCTAGTTGTGTTTTTATTAGGAGTGAAAGAGAAATATAGCTCTAGGGACTGATGTCGATTTTTTTCCAGGATAGGATTTTTCTAGAAGGATATATTGTAATCAAACTGCTTTTCTGCTTCTAATTATTTTTTGTACCGTTGGCTCATTAACCCTTCACCAGGAGAAGATATGGAGAGTAGATGTTGCCATTTGTATTAATTTGCCTCTGAATGTGCCTTATCACAAGAAGCCATCGCAGATTTAAGAGATGCTCTTGACTGATCATATATAGATGTAGTGAAGCGTGCCAGAATATGCCTGTGCTCTTTAGAAAGAGAAGCACATTTTAGGGGAAATAGCCCCCTCCTCACACACACATGCACACACTTCCTTCTATTAGAAGATGCAGAACTGCATCCTCAGTTATCAAGTCCTTGTTTCTGCTAACAAAACACAATTAACTCACAGATTCGCCAATGAAAATCTTGTCCACATAATCTTTCTCTCCATTGTGTCATACTGTGCAATTTCTGTGCAAATCCTATTTTAGGAATGCAAATCAGATGGATCCTGAAAATTTACAGAGAAGCCAACCCAGGAAATGTTCTCAATTGGAAAGATTCATTATACCCTACAGCAATCTCTGACCTGCTAGCATGGAATGGGTTACTGTGTTGTTGCCTTTTGCAATTTATTTCATTCTTAAACATGCAGAATTTGTTTAAGATGTTGCTGCATTATGATTGGAGCGGTCACTGATCAATCTTATTCTCTAACCAAACAAAATGTATAATTCTATCATGGGCATCCAGAAACTTTCCTGTTTAGTGATGAAAAGTGCTAAATCTGACAACATTTTTATTAATTGTGGGGTTATTTTAACATTAGCACAGGGGGATATGCTTGATTGGAATGATTGACAGTGCATGGAGGTTAAAATAACAAAGCTAAATAGCAATACAAGGGCTAAATCTGAGGCAAAATGCATTGTTTATGTTTATATGAGAGTGTTTATAACTATATATGTTATACCTAGCTGTGCTGTGCTAGGTTTAAGCACTAAAGAACTATTATGCAATATAAGTTGAAGCCTTTATGCCCAAAAAATTAGCTAAGTGATATAGTTGTTGAGCCAAAATGGATAGCTGAAAAATGCTGGGCCAAGCACAACAGAGTTAACCAAGCAATACATGGCTTATACCAGTGGAGAGATGGACAATGTAATTGTTAGGCACATGTGATAGTGCAGAATTATCCCTGATATAGATGACATGAGCAATGAATGGTTTACGCTTGACAGGATAAGGTGGGTATCGCCATAGAAGTAACTGAGCAATGCAGGAGTTAACCGTAATCTAGCCATAGACGCAAAGATACTATCATACAAACTGTAGTTTCTACGATTTTTGGATTGTGTTTGAAGCGTCGCTACATTTTTTATACCATGCGATCGGTCTTTAAGTCGATCGACAGCTTTTCTGTTGGCTAAAGATAATATCTCTGCATGTATTGCCCATGGGTGACTGTCACTTATATTTTTCAGACATAACTTTCTGTCAATTAATGGCCTAAGCATCGTGTGATTTGTTCTCTTTACTACTTTATATTAATTTGAATACTTAGTTGCAGGTCGGAAGATTTTTTTTAACCTGTCCGATCAACTGATTGACGACCGCCATGGCACGAAAAATGTCTGGACATTCCACACACAGTCTGAAAATCGTATGAATCTTCGTTTCGTATAATAGTATCTTTGCGTCTATGGGCAGCTTTATAGGGATTGCTGAACAATGTGTTAACCTTGACAAGAACAGCTGATGGTTATGTCTGATAAAGACAGATGAGTGATACATACAGAGATAGCTTGATAGTGTAAAGTCTGACAGGTAGCTGAGCAATATAGGGCTTTGCATAATAGGTAGCTAGGTGGTTAATGGTGAAGTCTGGCAGATATAGCTGACTGATATAGATGTCAGACTCAGTATACCCCCTTGTTCAGCATGAACTCAATCCATAGGACTTAGGCAAAACATATTTTTTGTCTATTGTTTTAATGATGAAAATTCTATGTTTCTTGAGCTGAACAGGGCAAACAGGGAGATTGAAGCTTCCCAATATTTGGTTCTTGCAAGGTAGGTAATTACATTATCAGTATATAGCCCCTTATGTTGTGACCGGTTTGTTTGTAGGGGACCATTATGCAGGGGCGTTATCTGTTCACTACAAATCAAATTATCTACCGCACAACGACAAAACATGAAGTAGCTTCCATCTCCCTGTTTAGCTCAAGAAATACAAAAACATGGATTTTTCATGGGGAAAATGGTAGACAAACCCCTATTCCTTGTATTCATATTAAACAAGGGAGTATACTGCTCCTTTAAGAGTATCAGGGGCATAGTGAGAGTGCAGGGTTAAGTCTGTCAAATTACTGAGCAATACAGGTATATAGCTTGCCTGATGTAGCAGTATTACATCTGAAGGGTTCACTGGTTTTGCTAGATAAAGGCAGTGCAGGGTTAAGTCTGACAGAGATAGCTGAGGTTTGCTCGGCTTGGATTTTTCGCACTTCATTTGTTTATGTTAATGTCTGCAACAGAAATAAGATGGAGGAGGGAGGCAGATGGAGACTGTAGAATTAGATTTAGGTTACCGTTCTTGTCTGTTCCCAGCATTAAGAAGTCTTTACTCATTGGCACAAGGATTATGCAATATATATATTTATTGTTTGTGTATAGTCCATATATGTGTTCATAGACAAGATAATTCATGGGGTCCTATCTATCTATCTATCTTTCTATCTACTAATTTATCACATAATGTATTCTGTTTACACAGCAGCAATTATTTTTAACAATAGATTGAATAGTATTTAGATGATTTTGTGGTGTCCTGCCATAGTGAAAGGGTAATGCCAGCAAACTAGTATCTGGTGAATATGGCCCTTTTGTAGCATTTAAAGATCATTCTGCTCATTAGAACCAATAACAAGTGGAATAAACTCTTCAGAAAAACCAGGACTGGGCCCAACAAAAAATTATATCACGTTAGCTGACAGTTCTATAACTATATAGCCAATTTCAGTGATATGAGATATAGGGTTATGTTAAATACTGGATATGCCGTACATGCATTGAGATAAAGCAGGACTTTGGATGTAGGTGTTTTTATATGCCAGTGTATTAATAGTGTACAGAACAAGCTTCAACCAGCAAAGCAGTTAAAGATATAGTGCACCTATGCTATAGACAGCAGTAATCTAGTGTGCAATTAATCTTAACTACTTGTGATTTTTCAAATATTTAGGCTTTTTCATTTCAGCTGGTCTTCGGTTGCTAGAGAAATATCTTAATTCCTCTTGCAAACAGGCAGCAGTTTAAAAGGATAAGAGGAAGTTTTTAGGTATCTTCCAATGATTCTAGTTGCTTGCCTGTTAGCCCCTGCTGGCATTCCTCTATTTAAAAAAATACAGCAGTCCTTACACTGTGCCAAAAAGTTATTTCGTTCCACTCTTGACACCTGTATTGCTCAGCAATCTGTATTGCATCCGAAGTACAAAACATTTTCTTAGATTTTGGTACTCTACATGTGCCCTGCAGATTTGATGAAGAGGACACATGCAAGAAGAAAGAACATGGCTGCATGGAACATAGAATACAGAGGTACAGAAGGGGTTTATTTGAATATATAGTCTTAAGGTTCCATACACAGTGAGATCTGTTCAATTAGTAAGGTCGACAAACTAGTCGTTTTCTGCCTGATTTAGTCACCCATATGCTCAGGGGTGATCATGGCCCCTCCGCCGCCTGAGGCAGCAGCAGTTGCTGCTGCCCCCTCTCCCCCGGAAATTCGCTCTTAAAGTACAAGGAGCAGCATTTTTGCTGCCCCTTGTACCTAGTGGGGCGCTGCTGCCTGAGGCGACAGCCTCAACTCGCCTCATTGGCAAAGCACCCCTGCATATGCTGGGCCAAATGGAGCTGATCGTAATGGAATGAGTCGGCAAAGGAAAACTATTTGCAATACCTCTGTTTAAACAAAATTTAAAATTAAAATTTAAAGGAGAAGGAAAGGCTGGGGACACTTGGGGGTGCCAAACGTTAGGTACCCCCAAGTGATTGTAGCGACTTACCAAAAATCCAGGGCCGGTGCTCCTATCGGGAGAAATCTGCACTGGCCCCGGGTTATAGGAGCGAGCACCATGGAGAGATCTACTTCCGTCTTCGTGCAGCTGCACATGCGCATTAGAACTAAAAGCCGAACTTTAAAGTCGGCTTTTTCTTTCAAATGCGCATGCGTCAGTCCGGGGAAATGCGCAGCTGCGCGAAGACGGAAGTAGATATCTCCGTGGTGCTCGCTCCTATAACCCGGGGCCGGTGCAGATTTCTCCTGATAGGAGCACCGGCCCTGGGTTTTTGGTAAGTCGCTACAATCACCTGGGGGTGCCTAATGTTTGGCACCCCCAAGTGTCTCCAGCCTTTCCTTCTCCTTTAAACTTTTGCGAATCTAGAAACTTACAAATTTTATAGTTGCGCTAGTGCACAGTTTAAGTAATAAAACTTCTTACTGAAATGTTTTTTTGCTCTGAAAGCCTGTAGCACCTTTGAGCAGATTTAATTCTTTTTTGTGTGAATTCTTTTTCTCTTTGCTACTTTTATTTCCCCCAAAGATTGCAGCAATACACTAATGTGGTCCTCGCCGAATGAAATCTAGTGCTGCCACCTTTCAGTTCAGGGAAGTCTGGGCAGGGGGGGTGTGGTGGGTAACTTCAGGGTGGGTTAGATGACATTTCAGAGGCAGGGCTTTGATGTCAGGGTCAAGACTATGACAATGCAATAGGCTGATTGTCATTCACTTCAAAGTCCTGTCCTGATATGTTCATTTGGAAATCCAGACAGGCAGCTTTCACCCGGACAGCCCTTCCAAAAACCAGCTGTCTGGGGGAAAACTTGCATGGTACCAACCCTAATAAAAAATACCAAATAAATAGCTGGCTGCTTTTCAGCCACATATCAATTTTACCTTGGGTTGACTATTTAA
This sequence comes from Xenopus laevis, assembly GCF_017654675.1. Classification (NCBI taxonomy): domain Eukaryota; kingdom Metazoa; phylum Chordata; class Amphibia; order Anura; family Pipidae; genus Xenopus; species Xenopus laevis. The sequence goes on from NC_054383.1 coordinate 83,289,535, forward strand.
GGATTAAGTGGGAGGGCCGGGGCTGAACCTAAGGGTATTACAAATTTACAGACAACTACATTTCTGGTAAAATTCACTCTAGAGGGCTGTGGTGATCCCTAACTTCACCAGAATGCCGATCCAAATCCTAATTTACATATGAAAATTAGGGGTGGGAAGGGGAAAACATTTTTTACTTCCTTGTTTTGTGACAAAAAAATTATTTCCCTCCCTGCCCCTAATTTGCATATGCAAATTTAGGATTCAGATTTTGTTCAGCTGGGCAGAAGGATTCGGCCAAATCCTGGCCGAATCCTGAACCGAATCCTGTCCATCCCTATTTTTAATATTAGCTTAAATAGCAGTGTAGCCTGTGTATCAGGAAATTCTTGGATGCCAGTTTTACCACTGGGGCATGTTTTTTCAGTATTCACTCTAGAATTCATATACCTACACATCTTTTACTTTTGTAGGAAAAATAGCAAAATAATTTTCCACTCTGGTTTCTTGTTTGTCTGATTATGGTTTTCACAATTAATTGGTTTTATGGTCACTAGTGTGTGGACTAGAAGTATAGGCATTCATAGTGCTCTGCTCTCAGAATTGTGCTCTTGCTCCCTGAGCTCTAACGAGTCACATTAGCACCGAATCCTTGACAGCATTTTTCTCCTGTCTAGAAAAGCTTAGCAGATTAGAAATGACTAGTGATTGTAGTACATTAAGATTAACTAAATACTTTGGCTGGGTTTTTGTTAATGGCATTTAATAGACCAGGTTACACTTGGGATTTTTCTAAAGCAATTTGTTGGCTATCAAGCAATAAAAGCAAGTCCATTGCATATAACACTTGGGGGGGGGGGCTGGAACTGTGAAAATAGTGACATACATTGCATGAGAATATGCAGTATATGCTGTGACATGATGTCCAGATGGATATCTGACTCATACGGAAGGTACACTGCTTTGCATGTATCACTTCTTTGCATGCAAATATCACACACACACACTGAATTCAGTTCTAAGCAAGGCAGAGCCAGAAATTACACCGATACAGATATATACAGGATCACTAGTGGAAATATACTTTTATGCAACAGGGTAGTTTGATTCAAACTGATAACTTCTATGAATTTTGAACAAACATTTGTTCTGTGCTCCTAGTGAAAGTGTTAATGCAACATACAGCATAGAGACAAAGACTCAGCATCAGTCAGTGCGTGCAAGAAGGATAAGGATTACTATCAGCCTGGTAATGAACAAGGTGGGGTGCAGAGTAGACTGTAACCTCCCCCATCTCTATTACTGGTTTTACTTTCTTTGGCCTCTTGTTCTCTGGACACCCCACAAGCTCTAATAACTGCAGCATAGGGTTGTCAGTTGTGACACAATGTGCCCCGTTAAGTGACTAGGTTGCAAACTATTGTATCTGTCAGCAGGAGATGTAAACTACTTGTTCATTTTTAAAGGGGCCAGGCACTACTGTTTTGTGATGTGTTTAATAATAACACCTTGATACAGGGCTTTAACCTTCTTTTGGTTTAAAGCCTTTTATTGTGAGAACCTGTATTTCACTTGTACAGGTATTGCTGCCTCACTTTTTCCGAATACTTCCTCTTTCGCTTCTTTCATATTGTTTATTCCTCTGTTTCCCCCCTCTCCTATGCACCATGACCTCTCATTTCCATACCAGAGCAGTTGTATATTGAGTATATTGAGTTCTATTCTGGCAGCAGGTGGCCCAGCCCCAGATGTCTCCTGCGATTTAAAAATATTAGTCTTAGTTTGATTTTTTTTTCTTTTTAATCTGTGTGATTGGAGCCTGATTTTTTATGAAAATGCAGCATTAGGATCTTGCTGGTCCTGTAATTTTTCAAAGAAGATTATATGGCTTTAAGGTCATGTGTTTCATGTGTTCCCCCTCCTCCTCTCCAGTACTTTCCACATCTCACCCTCACTCTTATTATTATTAAAACAAAATCACCCCCCCCCCAACTGCCTGAACAATCCTCTATTATAATCCTGGGATTTCTCTTCATATCTGTCCTTATTTCAATTTACAAAGACAACAGTATATATCCCTATAAAATAAATCTGGAAATTAATTTAAAGGGGAACTATTACGAAAATGAAAATTCAATTTAAGCTTCCTTGTACTGAAATAAGAAACTTTCTAAATACAATCAATTAAATATTCTGCATAGTTTCTGAATTAATCAAGTTTATATTCACTATTCCTCTCTCAGCATGTGTTTCTCTTCATTCTGTCTTCAAGCAGCAGTTGGGTGTCAGATGAATGATCCAATATATCTTATAGGGGGGCTCCCTATCCTAGCAGATGTATTAGAGCTCACTCAAATAACCGATTCCAGTGCAAACAAAATCAAAAAATTTTGCACAAATTCTGCATGTAGAGAGACAGGATTTCTGGTGATTTTAATATAGTGAGCTCTAATACATCTCCTAGGCAAAAGGATCCCCCTATAAGATATATTGTATCATTCATCTGACACCCAACTCCTGAATGAATATAAAAATATTAACAATAACATATAATCCTCACCCTGCTCACTAGACTTTACCTTAAGTGTAAGGGCACACGCTAAGATTTGGGGAGATTTAGTCGCCTCGCGACAAATCGCCTCTTCTTCGGGGTGACTAATCTCCCCGAAAAGCCTTCCCGCCGGCTAGAATCTTAATAGTCGGTGGGATGGCACTCTGATTTATTCAGCTTTCCGAAGTCGCCCGAAGTTTCTTCGTGAGGCAACTTCGGAAAATGAACTGTTCCGAGTGCCATTACATTCCAGCCGGCGGGAAGGCAGTATGGGGTGATTAGTCGCCCGAAGTAGAAGCGATTTGTCGATGGGTGACTAATCTCCTGGAATAGCAGAGTGTGTCTCTTCCCTTAGGGAGATGTCTTTTATGTGACCTTAATTTACAATGCGTTAAACCAGTTATATTGCAGGCAGCTTTTACCAAGTGCAAATAAAGCTGATAACACTCTGAGTCATTATGCATGTATACTTAAGTTGTTTGATTGGAGTAACAGCCATAATAGCTTTCCTTTTAGTTTGACTATACACACACATGTATAAGGCTCCATATTTTTTTTTACTGACAACATAGGTTCCCAAACTGCTGGCTGCTTTCCTTATGGGAAGAGCACAGTATTTGGAATTTTTTCAGTAGTATAATGACCCTGCAAATCCATCATACTGTTAATTGTGCTACTTAAATGTGCTTTTTGCTAAAAATTCAGTTTTCATGTTTATCATACATCTGTTATAGTACATTTGATGGCTGTCAGGAGAAAATACCCGGTACAGGTATGGGATCCGTTATCCAGAAACCCATTATCCAGAAAGCTCCGAATTACAGCAAGGCAGTCTCCCATAGACTCCAGTTTATCCAAATAATACATTTTTTTCAAAACGATTTCCCTTTTCTCTATAATAATAAAACAGTGACTTGTACTTGATCAAATCTAAGATATAATTAATCTTTATTGCAAGCAGCTTCAATCTATTTGGTTTGTTTAATGTTTACAAAATGTTATAGTAGACTTAAGGTATGAAGATCCAAATTACAGAAAGATCTTTTATCCAGAAAACCCCAGGTCCCAAGCATTCTGGATGACAGGTCCCATACCTGTACCTTGAACCGGCTGACAAAATTCATACCACCCAACTGTCCCGTTTTTAGAGGGGCCGTCCCTCTTTTGACAGCTCAACCCACAGTCCCTCGTTTGTACTGGAAAGTCCCGTTTTTCTCTGCACTGAACAGCCAGAAAAAGAAACAAAGTTTCTAACTTAATTGGCTTTAGGCAGAGAGCCCAGAACAGACACAGCATCAGCAATTGTAACAATTTCAAGATAAGCAAATAAGTAATTGTAACAATATAAGATAAGATATAAGATAACAATGGGAAAGTTAGACTCAAACCTTAAAGGACAATTTACCTTCATTAGCAAAACTGTAATAACTGAAAAAAAAACACAGACATATGTTCAAACTTTCATAACCTGCTAAATTTTGTAAAAGGAACATGGTAATTAGGGGTTGTGGCCACAAAAAAGGACGTTGGGAGGTATGCAATATGCCCCATGTACCTTCAGTCTTAAATAGGAACAACAGATATTTACTTCTCACAAGCCTCTTTTTATTAGCTCCAGTACTTATGTAGGCTAATTAAGGGCTTATCAATGGTTTTCAATGTGGAAAGCATTGTTCCATACTGTACTTTGTAAGATTTTGTTATGCACAGTACAGACAGCAAATTGTCTTGAACATAGTGCTTTATGTATTATAAGGTCCTGCTTAATACATTGTAGCCAATGGCATAACCAGAGACCCGTGAACCTCTGTGCATAAGATGAGACTGGTGCCCCAGTCATCAACAGTTTCTCAATTTTACCTCTGCACTGTCCGCAATAAACAATGAGCTTGTTTTACTTCATGTATAAAATGGGCTGTGTGGACCATTTGTGGACCCTTTGTTATGCCAGTGGTGAATTATCTATTCTTTTTGTCCATAGGTCTCCCTCAGGCCCTTGTGGACACAGTCCCTTAAGCTTCTGTAGTTATTGGTCCATTGTCAAAGTTCCCTCTAAGCCATGCACTCTTGCCCATGCAGACAAATATTGAGTTTAGTGCAAAACAAATTGTGGTGTGCAGAAAGATTGTGTGAACACACATAAATGTTCGGAGCCAGCACCTGTATGCACATACAGAAAGCTACACACAAGTTTTAAAAGTATGCACAAAAAACAAAAAGAAATTAGAGGGAATCATACATGGGTTATATAAAGAATAATGTACTGGTGTACCCCAGTTTTTAAATGTTTCTAGTCTATATGTGCTATTTCAGTTTTATCTTTACATTTAGGGGGTTATATTTTGGGGCAAAAACTCAAATTTTTCATGATAAAAAAAAAAAATGATAACCTAAAATCCAAAAACCCAGAATCTCAAAACTGTCGAGGTCATGTATAAGTCAATGGCAGATACCGTGGTCTGCACTCGGTTTAACCCTGATAATCTGAAACATTTGGGGTTTTCAGGCAATAACCCATACAAATTGATGGATTCGGGAATAAAAAGTCTGAAAAATTGTACAATTTGGGTTTTTGCTCAATTTTTTTTCGCTATCTGATTTCTTCAAGTTATTTCAATGATAAATAAGGCAAAATGATGGGAGTTTGGTCGAGCTTTGTTTAATTAAGGAATGAGATAAATTTGGATTATGGTAAATAACGCCCTTAATGTTTAGGTTAGGCCTCTCAAATTCAGAATGTATTCATTCTTGTTAATTTTGTGGGTTTAAAACCATGATCTCCCTGATGACTTGAGATAAGTTGACATCTGAAATATGAACATGTATTCATCAAAGGATGGGCATTGATTCCAGAAATAATATGGGTATACTGTACTGGGTCCAATCAGTGTGACTATATAGGATAATTAGGGCCATCATTAGTGATGTACAGGGAATAGTACAGTCAGGGGGCCCTGTGGTGGAAAAGCATGTTTTTCTGATTGGGAAAGGGATGGGTCATACACTGGAATGGGCAGAATTTGGAAGGATAATTGGTAATGTTTCTGGTTTACAAGTCAAAGTCAAATACAAGTCAAAGTCAGTACAAGTCAAATAAGGAACATAGTCATGCAAGCAATGGGTACTTTTTTGTCAGGTTGTCAGGGTACCCAGGGTGACCGGTGGTGTAATAATTGATGCACCCTGGGAGGAGGGCAATGCCAGCTTACTAGTATTGGGCCCCGTGATTATTGATGGTTGCCCTGAGGAGATAATACATTTGCATTAACTATATAGGATCATTAATATAATACTTAGGAGATAACAAAATAAGGTAACACTGCTGTGTGTTTTACTATTCTCAGCTCCATCAGGGACACATAACAAAGAAACCATTTTCAGGCAATAGTCTGAAAATAACCTTTGCAGAGCATTAACTAAACATCTATGCTTTTTCTTACCCAATGTTTAGTGAATCCCATGTACTGCCTAATATACGAAGACATACAAAACATTGACTTTTGAATGCAAATTTGTGCAATTAATGTAGCCCAAGTATAATGAAATGCAGAGTACTATCCGGTATGGGACCTGTTATCCAGATAACGGATATTTATGTAATTTGGATCTTCATACTTTAAAGGGCACATTTACTTAGCTCGAGTGAAGGATTAGAATGAAAAAAACGTTGAATTTCAAGTTTTTTTTTGGCTACTTTGACCATTGAATTGGCTACTTCGACCTTCGACTTCGAATCGAACGATTCAAACTAAAAATCGTTCGACTATTCAACCATTCGATAGTCTAAGTACTGTCTCTTTAAAAAAAACTTCGACGACCTACTTTGCCATGTAAAACCTACTGAGCACCAATGTTAGCCTATGTGGACCTTCTCCATAAGCTTTCTAAGCAATTTCTGATCGAAGGAAAATCGTTCGATCGATGGATTAAAATCATTCGAATCGAAGGATTTAATAGTTCGATCGAACGATTTTTCCTTCGATCGTTCAATTGAAGTAAATGCAGTAAATACTTCGACTTCGAAGTCGAAGGATTTTACTTCGATGGTCGAATATCGAGGGTTAATTAACCCTCGATATTCGACCCATAGTAAATGTGCCCCCAGGTCTACTAGAAAATCATGTAAACATTAAATAGACCCAATAACCTGGTTTTGCTTCCAATAAGGATTATTTAAATCTTAGTTGGGCGTGGCCTGACGCTAAATGTGAGCAGACATTGAGTTGAGTTGAGTGCTCCTCTCTCTGGGCCAGTATTATTCTGATCTAAGTCCACTCTAAACCTTCCTCAGAAGAACTGGACTGGCAATAGCTACCCCAGTGAGGCAAAATGGAGCACAAAAAAGATAAAAGATTGCGAGCTGCAAAAATGATCTAAGCTATGCTCTACCTGGCTTGCCTCCAGATCTTCCAGAATGGGGCTTCACACTTCTTCACTTTGCCACAAGAAGCTAATAGCTGGCTGGACCCCAGCTCTGTAAATAATGGCAGACACGAGGCTATGGGGCAGTAAAAGTAACCCCTAAGGGATCTTGGCAAACATACAGTTACTTTTTATTTATGAGTTACTCTAAGACACTTTGCCACACTGTTGGAAAATACCCACTCCATAACAATAACTCATAACTCCTCTTAATACCATAGAAGAAGGGTGGTCATGGGGGTCCACAGTCCTGGGCCAGAGAGAGGGGCTGATGTAACGTTGGTTCATTTTTGTTTACTTGTTCCTACGGTTAATCTGACTGTTCACCGGAATAATTCTGCCCCCAGTTGGGGAAGGTGTGGAAAGGGAGGGTGTTTTGCAAATGTTATTGCTCAAGAAAAAGTTAGGCAGGGAGAATGTTTCCATTGTATACAGCAGTTGTGCCAAAACAGATGTAAAATGGCCACCAAGTTAATTAGCTGGAATGTTGGATGTCTTAAAGTGATACTTACACTAAAAATTTTCTTTTCAAAATATTAATTTACATTAAAACTTACCTATAGGTCAAGCTGATCTTTTTTTCACTGATAGTTCTGGTTTTTGTAAGTAATTGTCACTTGAAGTTCCTAAACCTCACTGTTTTGCCAACCTGTCCTTTCTCAGCCTGTCAGTTAGAGTTTCTAATGCTAACGAACTACTGCTGCACAAATATAGCAGCCCCCTCATGGAGGAACAGGGTAGTAAGAAAGGTAATGTAAAAGCATCAGGCAAATACTTTTAAGGCAAAATTATAAATAGCATTCAAAGACAATTTTATGATAGATAATAAAAAAAGGTTATTTCTGATGTCAGTATCTCTTTAAATGCCCTATAAAAAGAAAGCTGGTCCTGGTATATCTCAAGCAACTCACTTGACAGGGGCAAAGTTATGGCTCTTAAAAAGCCATGGGTGAGGTGGGCTTATCACTCCACCTACTCAAACCACTCAGCAGGAGTGACACTGTTAATATTATACACAATAAAGTCTGATGCTAAAGGAAGGTATATCTTCGTGCACTGCCACATACACAACAAGGAATTAATCCTTGCAAAGATTATATCCCCCACCCTATAAAAGGGATAGCCTAGTGGCGCTAGCACAATTTATGGCCCAATACCCACATGCAAACACAGTTGTAATGGGTGACTTTAACACACTGCTCAAAGCTGACCTGGACAAGTTAGTAAAACCAGGGCAAAGATTGACGTACAGAACTAGTGAATTACAACAGCTACTTGATGGTATAGGGCTGGTATAAATTTGGAGGTACCTACATCCAAACACCAGACAATACACTCACTCAAACAAGTATCATACCACTACAATGACAGACTGCTGCAGCTATATATGGTGCATAGAGCTTATTATAACAGAACAAAGCTACCACAATGTACCCTAATGTCTTACCAAAATGCCTAAGATGTGAATCCAAACAAGCCACCCTGCTGCACACTGTGTGGCAGTGCTCTCAACTGCAGAAGTACTGGGCTGAGATTCTAAAGCACCTGTCTAAAGGTGCCCATACACTGAGAGATCCGCTCGTTTGGCAATGTCGCCAAACGAGCGGATCTCCCTCCGATATGCCCACCTTAAGGTGGGCAATATCGGGCTGATCCGATCGTGGGCCCTAGGGCCCAATGATCGGATCCTAACGATGCCTAACGGGCGGGCGGATCGGGGACCGCATCAACGAATAGATGCGGCCGCGATCCGACGGGATTTTTTGTCCCATCCGATCGAGATCTGGCCGACTTTCGGCCAGATCTCGATCTGTGAAGCCCGTCGGGGGGCCACATACACGGGCCAATAAGCTGCCGACACGGTCTGTCGGCAGCTTTTACCGGCCCGTGTATGGCCACCTTTAGATAACAGGCACCACTCTACCGGCAGATCTGGGTTTGTGCCTCCTTGGTATAGGAATTAGGGAATACATACCAGTAGCACATAGGCAGTTAGTACCAAAGGTTCCAGGCCAGGCGACAAATTACACTTAACAAGAAGAGCAGCTCCCCACCCAATATTATACACTGACACCAATCAGTTACCTCCGTGTGTAACAAAGAGAGGACTATACTTACCAGAAAAGGACATATCCAAGGTGGAGAAGCTGGCAGCAGTGGCTGGACACAACATTAGAGGGTTAGTAGCAGTAGGGACATAAATCCCAATTGTATGTGAATCGAGAAATAACTAGTGTCTGCTGACTATCCTGCAATTTTAGCATAATGATATGTATTTCATTCTCTGCAATACTTGTGTACAAGAAAATGCTTGACTTTTTGCATAAGTGATTTTTAATAAACTTGTTTCGAGCAAAAAAAAATTCTTAGTTGGGATCAAATACATGGTACTGTTTTATTATTACAGAGAAAAAGGTAATCATTTTTAAAAATTTGGATTACTTGATTATAATGGAGTCTATGGGAGACAACCGTCCTGTAATTGGCTCATGTGACCTAGCATGTATGTGTGCCCTTGGTTTGTTTGTGTGCACCTAAATGGTATGATCCCACAGTGCAGTCCTTAGTTCTTAATTTGGCAATTTTCTATTTAGGATTACCCAATTACACATACTGCAAGAAAAGTATATTTAAGAAAATGGTTTATTTAGATGAAGCAGGGTTTTACATATTGGCTGTTTAAGACAATTTATTTTTATAGTGACCTACACTGTTTGGGGTTTTTCCTTTAAGATCACCTGGGCTTCTATACTAGGTTTTCTGGCTTGTAATAAAGTTCCATTTCTTTTGTGTAAATGTGCAGATTTTAGCAATATGGTACAGGATAACAATCATAGAGTATGGTGTCTTTACTGTTCTTGTTTAATGTACTATATCAGACTATCTGGCACAAGAGTGTGGCGCTAAAGTTAACAAGCCTTATCTCTGCTCCACATGCCAGCTGTTTAACGTTAAACATTGTACACAAACAGAACAGATATGTTTCTTATTTAAGATAACTTCCTCTTGGAGACAAATGAGTTAGCGGTTAGGTCTCTTATCACTGAAAATGTGGTAGTCATAAAGTTGCCAACTGGTTCATTGTCTTTGAATTGTTATTTATAGTCCTGTATGTTGAAAAGAAGGGTTGGGTTGAAGGGCTGAGACTGAGAAATACAGCACCGCCTGTATTATGGTGGTGATGTCCAAATTAAGGTTACTGTGTTTTAAATAATGCATCTGGTACATTTGTTCTAAAGAATATATATATTTGGTCTTCAAAAGTGTCTAACCATTTTGCTGTCATTAGGCATGAGTATCATGGAGGCCCTGGCTCTTGCCTAGTGGGAAGTAATTCCCAATGTTACTGTAATCAGCAAAGTAGTAGTAGAGACCTGCAGAGAATGAAGGTTGATATGTGTAACCCTTTCTTGGCAAACTTGTCAATTACACCCACTAAAGCTGGTCATAGACGTAAAGATACCACGGTATGAAATTAAGGTTTATATGATTTTCAGACCGTGTAGCTATCGTCCTGACATTTTTAATAACAATGCCAGTCGTTTAGTGAATCGGACAGGTTAGAAGATTTGTGTTTGCTAACGATAATATTTCTGCATGTATAGCCTATCTGACTATATCAATGGATGGTTGTCACTATTATTTGTCAGAAATAACTTTCGTACCAATGCTGTCTGCCAATTAATGACCAGAATATCATCTGATTTGCTATTTTTCCTACTTATTTTAATCTGAATGGTTAATGATAGATTGCTAGACTGAAACGAAAGAACGTTCGTCACACAAAGAATAAAATCTGCACATCTATGGCTATCTTTACACCTGGAGTTTACCTGGGAACCCTTCGCATAAATTTGGCAGAGACTGGGAAACTCGGATGTTGCAGCACAGTGCCTTCACTTGATGGGCACTGAGGGACCACTAAGAAATAAAATACAGTGAGATTTTCAGCAATAATTAACTTTATCTAGAAAGAGAAAAATGAAACAGTCATCTAATAAAATTGAAGGCATCTAATATAGCCTCCCCACCAACTGAATTGCTCCCATGCCTGTAACTTGGTGGGATGATGTTACAAGTGGAGGAAGCTAAGGCACAGGAGCTGGTTAGCCTGAAAGGAATGCAGGTAGAACTGGAGGAAGACTTCTCTGATCTCCTACAAATATAAGTTCACTTACATAATGGTTAATATGTTCTTAATTGCATTGGATCATATATGGAACCATAATCTTGTTTTATCTTAAGGTCAAGTAGTGGTACCCATGAGGAGGACATGTAATAAGTTAATAGTAGGGATGCACCGAATCCCTGGTTCAGTTCAGAATTCGAGCAAGATTTGGATTCATCAGAATTCAAGAGTCTGTCTGAACCAAATCTGAACCCTATATAAATTGCAATAGGTCAGAAATGGAACCACAATCAGCCATGCCAAGCCAAAAAGCAATTTACATGCAAAATGTAGCTGTGCTGATCATCAATACGCAACTTAATTAATGTCACCAGCATACAACGCCACAAATACGTAAATATGCACAATGCATCTTACAAAAGTTGGCTGCCATATTGAAAATATGCAGTGTATTTCAGCAAGTGTATATGCAAACCTGCGGATCCCATAGGGGTATATTTATCAAAGAGTGAAGTTAGAGATCACCGCAGTCCACTAGAGTGCTATACCGCCTCTCTCAATATAGAGGGGGAAAAAAAATGGTGGAATGCTTGCTTGGATTTACCACACAGTAACTTAAAGGTAGTGTCACACAAGGTCTTTTCACCACCAGTTATAAATACACCAGCAGAAAAGGAACTATCACCTGTCTTCCACCCCAACTTTAGTGTGCACTGACCAGCACAACATCCACCTGTCAGTACTTTCAGAGGCAAATTTTCTCTGAAATCTTCCCCCATTAGGGTTACCACCTGGCCAGTAAAAATATGCTTGATGCCAATGTTATTAAAAGGGAGGAATGTGAAACATATAGGAATGTCCGTATTTTTTTTCAAGTGAATGAGGCAACCCCCCACACTGTGATTTTGGCACACTAAAGTTGGGAGGGAAGGCAGCAGATTGGTGGTTTCTCAGCTGGCGGAGAAAACACCTTGTGTGACCCCAGTCTTAAATACAGGGCAAGTGATCACACCAATATGTTCCTCCCCATGGCATGTGCACCCCACTCCAGTACAACGTGTGCATTTGCGTGAGACTTGTGCACCCTACTGCGTGTGTGACTTGCACACAGAGAAGGCAGATTCAGATGGCCTGAAACTAGGGGAAGACAAGCAGAAGAGGTAGGTGTCCAGCTCATTCCCACCAGTGCACCCTAGGCAACTGCCTCTTCTACCTATATAAAGCATGTATTGCATTCTAAATTTGTTACTGGATAGTATCATATCTATTTTTGTTGGCTTCAAATAGATGCTGCAAATTCAAAACAAGGCATTTGGGTATAGTTATGAAGATACTGAGAGACAAGATAAGTTGTGAGCAACAGTTAGAAAGCTGACCTCTGTGATCTGAAAATAACCTGTGGGTAAAAATGGTATTATATTTTTGGTACATGAACCGTCTCTGCTTGTGTACCCTGATTGCTTTATCTCCATTTCCACTGTCTGAGAGTGACTGGCTGGTTGAATTTCTCAACTGTTGCTTAGTTAGATTGCTTTGTTTGGTGCAGTTGCTCATTGTTATCTCTGTCTTCTTGCAGCTCATTTGGAGGATGCTGGCACAAGTCTATACTTTGTGAACACTTCTTTGCTGCAGATCACATTCTCAAGCACTGTGGGGGTTTTCATCCCCTGCCCGGCTGCCGGATCTCCTAGTGCAACCCTTCGATGGTACCTTGGGACAGGAGATGACATTTATGATGTGCCACACATTAGGCACGTACATGCCAATGGCACACTTCAACTGTACCCTTTCTCCCCGTCCGCTTTCAATAGCTTTATACACGACAATGACTATTTCTGCACAGCCGAGAACTCCGCAGGCAAAATCCGGAGTCCGAACATCCGCGTCAAAGCAGGTAAGGGTATGGAATTCTTCATCAAGAGCATCTGATACCACTTGCTAGTTGCCAGTGCTTGCATCCTTCAGCTTCTTACATGAATGACCAGATTTTACATATGTGGGTATTTGTTTTTTCATCCCATTTACTTGAGTTGAATGTGTATATGAATAACAATAACAGTGATAGTAAAACTATCTCTATCAAACAATTGTGAATGCTAACAAAGTAAAAGAATACTTTGGAAAAAGCACCTCTATGTATATAGACTGTTCTATGCCGATATCTTCAATGTATCCAGTACGTAAGGGGGAATAGACTTTTTTCTGATGCTGACCCAAGGTAATGCATTCTTATAAAAGTGTCATACTGATAATGTATTAGATAGTGATGTGCAGGTCAAGAAAAGCTTGACCCAACCCACACCCAGCTTCCCCCCACTTTTCATAGATTGGCGCATCCCCACAGATGACATCACAAAAGGAGCGGGCAGACAGACTTGCGCCTATAAAACAGAAGTCTGCAGTGTGCGGTCACAGATGTTGAGATAGGCAGAAGAGCTCAACCTGCTCCAACTTCCCACAACCGGTGCATCGAGGGCGGCCCAAACCGGCCCGACCCACAGGTATCGGGCTGGCCCGCACATCACTAGTAGTAGAGTAGTAGTTTAGAAATAACCTGTGGCAGTAGAAGAAAAGCTAGAAGTACATCACGCTAGCAGATAGATATGTTCAGAATGTGCTAGATGACACATTTTAAAAACACTTTTTTCTAAACATACATGCAACCAATAGCTAACCTTTTAGGAGGTAGCTGAAGCAGTGAGAGAAGAAATCATTTTACAATAAACTGAAACAAGTAGTTAGAAGCAATTCCTATTAAAGTAGGTATGATTACATTGAGTCCCTTTCATCTGATCTGAAGTTTAACATTAACAGTTTAACATTCATCTCTGTTGTGTTCTGCTGACTGTTTGGAATTTTAATTCAGGCCCTGGGTTCAGGCCCAGACTGGCAAACTGTAGATTCTGGCATTCTGGCATTCTATAAGATGCTATAGATAGCCACTATTTATTGAGCCTGTATTGGACTGTGGTCTTTGAAATGTAAGGGGCAATTTTGAATCTTAGTCTGGACATGCCTGGCCAGGCACATTTAATGGCAAATTTAATTTACCTGCTTTGTTGTATATTTGTATCATAAATGTTACAGTGCATGCCTTTCTCATAATCAATGGCACCAACTAAGATCAAAGAAATCATTAATAGATGTGAATTTGCCTTTACTAGTCCATGCCCTATGTAAATTTCTTTAATGCAGACATTTTACTGCTCAACATAGTTTCTTTAGTCTGTCATAGCAATAGTTTTCTGATGGCTAAAAAACACTTGCTGCACTTCGGGGGAAAATTTATCAAAGAGTGAAGTTAGAGATCGCCACAGTCCTCTAGAGTGGAATTCCGCCACTCTCCATTCATTTTTTATGGGATTTTTGAAAGGCTTATTTATCAAAGGATGAACTTTCACTTTCACCCATTGATAAATTCTCTGTTAAAAATCCCATAGAAATGAATGGAGAGTGGCGGAATTTTACTCTAGAGGACTGTGGCAACCTCTAACTTTACTCTTTGATAAATATACCCCTTTGTATCACCACTTTTACCTTCAAGCCCAGTATGCTTAAACATTATTAGGGATACGTTCTGTGTTAGTAGAAGAGTGTTTATTATTTATTGCAGTTTGCCTTCGGGCATATCTTTATATAGAAGTATTTGCACTGGTACATTTAAGGGCAAGTAGTCAAAATAGCTTACTCTACAGGCAGCAGAGTTGCACAATTATGTTTCGGATTTCGGTGTTTTGTGTATCACACTCTAATAAGTACTCTAATAAAACAACCAAGTAAGGCAGTATAGCAGAAGCTGAGGGTATTCTGTGGACAGGATAACTGAACTGTATTTTATTATACTATATTTGTTATGGGGAGTTTTGCTAGACAGTTATGATTGTGTTTTATATTAACAGAACATGGGTCTGTTTCAGACAGCCATTTTAAAGGGGTTAAACAATACTTCATACTTAAAAGGGAACAACCCTCAGGGTAATTTATTATTGGACACTGGTTGAACTCAGCAATTTTTGCCAGATTCTTAATTTGGCCCAAGGAGCAAGGTGCAATATTCTGTATTCAACCATAGCCAAAAAATATGAATTTGGTGCTGATAAATGCTTATTGCTTGTATTGCATAAAACGATTCAACCATTTGTCATGAAAATTTGGCCATTAGAAAACACTGTTGGTTATAAATATAAATGAACACAAATATGTATTTGATTCAAGGTTTTTTATTGAATTTGGAATTTTTTTAAAAAAAATTCCAGTTACTAAAAATCTGCTCATTCATTTTAAATATTATGTTCATTTGTTCATTTATATGACAGGGGCTGCCATATTTCCTTTGAAGAGGTAATGTCACTCAAAGATTCTAACAAACAAGGCTTTCGAAAACTTAAGTGTCAAATGTTTGCTTATTTAAAAAAAAAAAACTTGAAACAAAAACTCAACCCCTTTAAAATGGGAAAAATAAAAACAGGCAGCAGCCATTTTGTGAACACTGTTATTAAGGCAAGCATTGCATCCTGCTAAACTCTTGTTTATACACCAAAATGGGGGACCTAATACACATACCTGAGGAATGTGATTAGCAGCTGAGATTTTAAAATAGCTTTATAACAGGTATGGATAAAAAAAAAGAATATGGGTTTTGTGTTTAATCTGAAAATGACGTTAATTTAACAGGTTCATATGTCTGGATGACGGGATCTCTTTAATAAGACTTAAAGGAGAAGGAAAGTCGTTTCACACTTGGGGGTACCAAATGTTAAGACACCCCCAAGTGAATGTATTTACTTGGCACCAGGTCCGGACTGAGAATTAAAATAGGCCCTGGCATTTCAGGTACACAGAGGCCCAAACAGCCCACATAGAGGCCCAATCAGCCCCCACCAGCCCACTAAATACTGACTTTCTATGGGACCTTATAGCAGCCCCTCTGGCATTTGCCAGAACCCACAGATTGCCAGTCCGGGCCTGCTTGGCACCCCCAAGTGTGAAACAACTTTCCTTTTCCTTTAAAGTATATGAAAACATTTGTTTTTATAAAAACAGTACCAGTAACAGTACTGCAAGTTTCTTCGTGTAATGGATTCTAACTCACCTTCCAAAGATGGCGTCCAAGATGGCGACCTCCTGCCTCACCGCATGGTTCCTGATGGGCGCAGCTCCATGGTGTCATCGTCTTCCTGCTCCCGGATTGGCCGCCGGCGACGGAATGGACGCCGGCGTTAGAATGGGCGCCGGCGTCAGGACGTCAGCGTGGGGACGCGGGCATCTGCGTCTGACTAAAGCACGTCAGCGTCTGACGCCAGTGCGTCAACTTTGGCGCCAAACTCAGAGACTACTTAAACCTCTCTCCCCTTCCAGTCCCTGCCCAACTATAGGTTCCTGTTCGTCTGTTCCTGGGTGTGATATATATATTACTCTTGATTCTTGTGTACCGACTCTTGCCTGTTCTTACGATTCCTGTTGTCTGCTGCCTGGTCTGATCTATTTGCCTGTACCTTGACGATTCTTTTGATAAACCCTCTTGTACCTCGAACTTGGTTTGGTCTCCTCTTTGGTCTACACTATTACTGCGCCTTCGGGCCCTCTTACAGTATAGTTGGGCCATGGACCCTTTGGAGGAGACTCATGCTTCGCCTGATCCTGGTGAAACCATTCGAGCTTTGGCTTCCCGAATTGACTCTTATGAAGTACTCCAGTCTCACTTTGGCGCAGTCCTGGAGAAAGTGTCTACCTTGATTCCCGTGGCACCAGTTGCTGTACCTGCAACCCCGCTCCAAGTCTCCGAGACTCGCATCCCCGCACCTCCTCTCTACAGTGGTGATCCTGACGCTTGCAGAGGGTTCATTATCCAATGTGAGATCCAGTTTGACCTTCTGCCAGGTCAGTTTGTCTCGGAGCGAGCCAAAGTGGGTTATGTTATTTCCCGTCTGCAGGGAAAGGCCCTAGAATGGGCATCACCCTTTTGGGAAAAGAAGGATCCTCTGATCGATAATGCCTGTGCTTTTCTCCATGAGTTCCGGACGGTGTTTGATGCTCCTGGACGAGCCATAGCTTCTTCGGCTCGGTTGTTCCAGCTCCAGCAAGGCTCCCGCTCGGTTCCTGAGTATGCCATTGAGTTTCGCACCCTGGTAGCGGAGACGTCGTGGAACAATGACGGTTACCATGCTGCCTTCTATAACGGCCTAGCTATAAGAATAAAGAACGACCTCGTATCCCGGGAAATTCCTTCCCGCTGGGAAGAGTTGGTCGCCTTGGCCGTGAAGGTTGATACTCGCCAGAGGGAGTTCCAGGTCGAGCTAGACCGTGAGTATTCTAAGAAGAACCCTCGTTTCCAGCCTATCCTGGCCCCCCGCTTCCAGAGACCCCTGCTCAACAATCCTGCTTACTTCTCGCCCTCTCCACCTCCTGCGACTTCTGCTTCTTCCTCTCCTACGTCTGCTGAGGAATCGATGCAGATTGGACGGGCTCGTCTTTCCAAACAGGAGAAGAACCGGAGAAAGGCGGCGGGATTATGTCTCTACTGCGGGGGCAAAGCTCACTCCGTCCTCGAGTGTCCTGTGAAGCCAGGAAAACGCCAATACCTCGGTAAGTTTGGGGAAACTTACCTGGGTGGAGTTTGTTCTTCTCCCCGACCGTCTGGTCATCGTTTCCTACTTCCAGCACAGATCCAGTTTGGCTCCCGGAGAATCTCGGTTCAAGCCTTCATAGATTCTGGTGCTGCCGGGAATTTCATGGACAAAACTTTTGCCAGCCGACATGCTGTTCCTCTTCTTCCTTTGACTATTCCTCTGCGAGCTCTGGCAATTGATGATCGTCCTCTGTCTTCTGCCATCATTTCACAGACCACCCCGGAACTTTCTCTTAAAGTGGGCACCCTGCATTTGGAGAGACTGTCCTTTCTTCTTATTGATTGCCCTTCTACTCCTATTGTTCTGGGTCTTCCATGGTTATGCACCCATAACCCAGTCATTGATTGGTCTTCTTCACAAGTTGCCCGTTGGAGTCCACATTGCCAACAGAACTGTTTACCTGCTGTGCCCATTGTCAAAGTTTCCTCTGTGTCTTCTAAGCCCTCTCTTCCAGTTGTATATCAATCCTTTTCGGATGTCTTCAATAAGGGCTCCGCTGAGATTCTTCCTCCTCATCGACCCTACGACTGCCCAGTTGAGCTCTTACCTGGTTCTATGCCTCCTCGTGGCCGCACCTATCCTCTGTCTCCTTCTGAAACAGCTGCCATGAAAACGTACATTCAGGAGAATCTCCAGAGAGGGTTCATTCGTCCCTCATCGTCTCCTGCTGGAGCAGGTTTTTTCTTTGTCGAAAAGAAGGATGGCAGTCTGCGGCCCTGCATCGACTATAGAGGGCTGAATAAAATCACTATCAAAAACCGTTACCCTCTCCCCTTAATCTCTGAACTTTTCGATCAGTTGAGAGGCGCTAATCTCTTCACCAAACTTGATCTTCGGGGCGCCTACAACCTCATTCGGATCCGAGAGGGCGATGAATGGAAGACCGCTTTCAATACTCGTGACGGGCATTATGAGTACCTAGTAATGCCATTTGGTCTATGCAATGCCCCCGCGGTCTTCCAGGAGTTTGTAAATGACGTTTTCAGAGATTTGTTGGGGCAATGTGTAGTCGTTTACCTGGATGATATCCTCATTTTCTCCAAAGATCTTCAGGAACACCGTTGTCAGGTGAAGGAAGTTCTTCTTCGTCTTAGAAAGAATAATCTCTTCGCCAAGTTGGAGAAGTGTTCTTTCGAGGTGCCTTCCATCCCTTTCCTTGGGTATATAATCTCACAGCAGGGGTTCAAGATGGATCCAGCCAAGGTTACTGCAATTCTTGATTGGCCTCTATCCACCAGCGTCAAGGCTATTCAGAGGTTTATTGGCTTTGCCAATTATTATAGGCAGTTCATTAAAGGCTTTTCTTCCAAGATTTCTCCTATTCTTGCTCTTATCCGAAAAGGGGGCAAACCTCAGCACTGGCCCCCTCTAGCTGTGGAAGCCTTTGAAACATTGAAAGTGGCCTTTTCTTCTGCACCGATTCTGAGACACCCCGAACCTCTTCTACCCTTTTTCCTTGAAGTGGACGCCTCTGATGTGGGAGCTGGAGCCGTCTTATCTCAAAGGTCTTCTTCGGATGGGAAGTTACATCCGTGTGCATTCTTCTCCAAAAAATTCTCTTCTCCTGAGCAGAATTACGACGTTGGGAATCGTGAACTGCTTGCGGTCAAATTGGCCCTGGAGGAGTGGAGGCATCTACTTGAGGGATCTTCTATTCCTGTGACCATCTTTACTGACCACAAGAACCTTGAATTTATCCAGTCCCTGAAACGTTTAAATCCTCGTCAAGCCAGATGGTCTTTATTCTTCTCCCGTTTTAATTTTATCATCACCTTTCGTCCTTGCTCAAGAAATAGAAAGGCTGATGCGCTGTCCAGGAGTTTTGTTCCCGAGATTTCTTGTTCTGAAGATCCCGAACCTATTGTGCCTCCTTCCAAGATTATTGCTGCCCTGTTTCCCTCCTTGGCTTCTGAACTTCTTTCTGCCCAGGCCTCTGCTCCTGATAACATTCCCTTGGGGGTTGCCTTTGTTCCACCTGAGTGTCGCCAGGCCATCCTATCTCAAGCCCACAATTCCAAACAAGCTGGTCACCCGGTGATTGAGAAGACCACTGAACTCCTGTCACGCTTGGTGTGGTGGCCATCGATGAGAAAGGACGTGAAAGACTTTATTTCTTCCTGTGCTACCTGTGCTGTCTCTAAAGCTAGTCATTCTTCTCCCAAAGGTCTTCTCCTGCCGTTGCCCATCCCTTCTCGCCCTTGGACTCATGTGGCAATGGATTTCATTGTCGATCTGCCCTTATCCTCCGGCCACACTGTGATCTGGGTGGTGATCGACAGATTTAGTAAAATGGCTCACTTTACTCCTCTTCGGAAATTGCCTTCTGCCTCTGAACTTTCTGAACTTTTTATTAAACATATTTTTCGTCTTCATGGTTTTCCTGCTGAGATTGTTTCTGATCGGGGTTCTCAATTCATATCCAAGTTCTGGAGGTCGCTATGCAAGGCCCTTAATATTTCTCTCCAATTTTCCTCTGCTTACCACCCACAATCCAATGGTGCCGCTGAACGGGTCAACCAGGCTTTGGAGCAGTTTCTGCGCTGTCATGTGTCTCTGTGCCAGGACGATTGGTCAGATCTTCTTCCTTGGGCTGAGTTCGCTCACAATAATGCGCTGCATTCCTCTTCCCTAAAGTCTCCCTTCTTCTGTGTTTATGGTCGGAATCCGTTGGCCTTTCCTCAAGATCTTCTTCTCATCAACGTTCCTGCGGCCAACGACCAAGCTGCTCACATGTTGGCTATCTGGGAGGCCACTGCCACTAATTTGGAGAAGAGTTCCCTGGCTCAGAAGAGGTTTGCCGATAAGAGAAGAGTTCCTGCCCCTCCATATACTCCTGGTGACAAAGTTTTTCTTTCTACTCGTAATATTCGTCTGAAAATTCCCACTCCCAAACTTGGTCCTAAGTTCATCGGTCCTTATCCTGTTGTCGAAGTCATCAACCCTGTGGCGGTCCGCCTTCAACTTCCTCCGGAGATGCGGATTCCAAATGTCTTTCATGTCTCGTTACTTAAGCCTGCTGTGTCTTGTCCTTCTTCTTCTTCCCCAGCTCCTGTCTTGGTTGATGATCACCAGGAATTCGAAGTCAAGAGGATTTTGGACTCTCGTTTTTCCAGGGGTACTCTTCAGTATCTCATCGAGTGGAAAGGGTTCGGTCCGGAAGAGTGCTCCTGGGTGAGGAACTCGGACGTCCATGCGCCTGCCTTGGTCCGTAAGTTCCATAGACTTTTCCCTTCTTCTTCTAGTCTCGGTGGTCCTGGGGCCCCCCCTAAGGAGGGGGGTACTGTAATGGATTCTAACTCACCTTCCAAAGATGGCGTCCAAGATGGCGACCTCCTGCCTCACCGCATGGTTCCTGATGGGCGCAGCTCCATGGTGTCATCGTCTTCCTGCTCCCGGATTGGCCGCCGGTGACGGAATGGACGCCGGCGTCAGAATGGGCGCCGGCGTCAGGACGTCAGCGTGGGGACGTGGGCGTCTGACACAAGCACGTCAGCGTCTGACGCCAGTGCGTCAACTTTGGCGCCAAACTCAGAGACTACTTAAACCTCTCTCCCCTTCCAGTCCCTGCCCAACTATAGGTTCCTGTTCGTCTGTTCCTGGGTGTGATATATATATTACTCTTGATTCTTGTGTACCGACTCTTGCCTGTTCTTACGATTCCTGTTGTCTGCTGCCTGGTCTGATCTATTTGCCTGTACCTTGACGATTCTTTTGATAAACCCTCTTGTACCTCGAACTTGGTTTGGTCTCCTCTTTGGTCTACACTATTACTGCGCCTTCGGGCCCTCTTACACTTCGTTAATAAAATCACCTGTTACTGCATATAATAATTACATTTGGTGAGATAACTATCCATATCAATATAAGGGGTCATATATACACCAGACTCAATGATGTTTGGAGGAAAAAAGACCCTACACAAAAATTGCCATAAAGCTATTTTTAATAACCTACTTGTACTGTTATACAACATTTGTGCAATATGATACCCACAGCCTTCCTGTGTTTAGTCCTCTTAGTTTATTGATCTTTGCATTGTAGTCTTTCCTTTTTTTATAAGCATGAAGTATCTATTATTACTGCTGGCCTACTGGCACTATTACAGTGCACTAAACTAACCTTCTGAAAATTCCAGTAAATATAGAAAAAAATTGTGCTGTACATACTGGCTGCCATAGTGACATTGCTCCCTCTGCATACTGACTAACATAGTGGCATTGCTCCCAGTACATACTGATTGGCGCAGTAAAATGACCCCTAATATAAACATTGCACAGTGAGATTGGTCCAAGTGTGATATGCCCCGGAATATACCAATAAGACCACTATATACAAGCTCCTAACCTATGCTGACTGTACCACTGACATACCCAACAGCATTCATAAATGTGAAAGTTAGCCCATGTTTCTGTCTTTTTCATGTTGATTTACACCCCCACATGCCCCTAGATCACTACAAACTCTACCCACTCCACCAAATTCCTCATCTTTTCAGACAACAAAGTCATAACAGTCTTACCTAAACAAATTATAAATAAAGATTACTAATAATTTTCATAATAATAATAATTTCATGTGGTGCATACTGACTGTACCATAGACATTGCCCCAGAACATACAGTGTCATGTATGCTCTCCCTGAGCACATATTACCACAAGCACATGCCCACCCAGTGGCACCAGTCCAAATACACTCTGGCAGAATGGAATTGATCCCAACACTGACTGGTTACCTTACATTGAGCTCAACAAATATTGCCCTGTGGAGTTGATTCCATCACATAAAAGCTTACTGTTAAAGAGAGGTACAAAGGGCCAAAACCCACTAGAAGAACTAGCTGAGCTTAGTATGGTTGAGCCATACATGACTTGTATTGGCTTGTCATGACAACACAACCCAGAATACCAGGGGTGGGTACATTTCTGGGCAACACAACTGAAATATGTATATAATTAATTATACTAAGTTAATTTACATAAATGAGATTGCTTTATTAAGGGTCGAATTGAGAATTCGAATTTTTATTATGGTCGAAACTCTCAAATAAGACTAGGGAATTATACAAATTCGATTTGAGATTTTAAATCAATTTGAATTAGATTTTTTTGAGATTTATCATACTTTAAGAATTCAAATTTGGCTATTCGCCATCTAAAACCTGCCGACTGACAGTATAAGTCAATGGGAGAGGTCCAGGGATCAATATGGTGATGTTTGTAGCCTTCCTGAAATTCTGTTTTTTTTCCGGAGAATCAAGTTTTGTATAATCGAACCGAGTTTTGTATAATTAAAAATTTGGTTTGAGTTTTCGGATCAGTAAAAAGTTTTAAAAATTCTATATTTCATAAATTTTCCCTAGTCGAATTTCGAACATCAAATTTAAGGGGGTTTAAAAAAACTCACATGAATTTGAAATTCGATCCTTGATAAATGTGCCTCTGGGTCCATATACCTAAGAAAACACACATAACATGCCACCATCTAGAGGAGAGTGGAGTTTTGTTGGGGCATCCATCATTTTCTTATTTTTTTTTTTTTGGGTTACCTTTTTCCCAGCCTCAAACCACACAAGAAGAGCATGTTTATGTGAAGGTCATGTTACTCAATTATTCAACTCCTGTTACAGAATATTAATATATAATCGCATTTTAAGCCTACTACTAAAAATATAAAGACGTGAGGGATTTATGGTTAAGGTCTGCAGTCCGTTTAAATGTAAGCAAAAAGTCCTCAAAGAATAGTGGAAAATCTATAGCTTTAAAATTAGGGAAGATAACATTTTCCAGTATTACACAGATTCCTTTTCTTGACCTGAAGATCCTTAGAGAAGTTAATCCATTAAAAATTGCATTGACATTATTATTCCATTAATTCATGTGGCATAAAACAATTAAATGCTTATGTACTTCGCTGACAAAAAGTAGTTTCTTTTTGCATAGAAAATACCTCTGTACCAAAGTATCAGAACAGCATCAGGACCATGGACAGCTCTACTTGTGCAAAGTGAACTGAGGCTGCTCTGAGGTCTCCTTGCATTCCCTCTGTGCAAAGCACTCAAACTTATTCATAAAATGTTGAATTTAGAAAATCAGTCAAACTGTGCTTAATTTCTCTGATATTCCCTGCATTTTATGATTTTGTTGTCAGCTGAAACCTGACAAAATCACATTATTTCCAGTGGAAACTTGATAGATGTATTTTATTTAGGTGAGAGGAAAAAAATAAAATGTTCTAATTGATCAATAATTTTGGTAGTCACTGCTATAAAAAAAATATTTTAGTAGTATTTTACCACATCCACAACAATTTGGACCCAACATGACACAGGAACATTTTAAAGTTTTCTAAAAAAAAAAAAAAACTTGGTTTTTAACCAATAAGGTGTAAGATTTTATAACTTGTTTTATCTGTACCGCAACACAGTTCCAAAAGAGAAACACATTTTTAAGATGATTTAGCATAGGAACAACAGGTTGTTTCTACAAACCACAATAAAATAAAGTTACAGTTTAGTACATACAATAAATAAAATGTCTTTTTTGCAGTAGATGAAAAATGTATGACTATTGTCTAATTTTATAATAACAACTCATTTCACTGATAATTGTGCTTTTAAAAAGCATCAGAGATTGGTTCCCTCAGAGGCCCTCTTACATGCTAGCTTATAACTTGTATCAGTGATATGTGGAAGCCTAGTTTCTTAGCTTTCCAAAAATAATGATAGACTTGTACTTGATAACTAAAAGTGGCAATAAGTGAAAAGTAAGAGAAGATTGTTATTTTGTGATTTTCTATGTCCTTGTAAAATCACTGCATAGAACTGTTTTTGAGTGTTGGTATAAGATGCAATTGAGTTTGTCACAAGCACTTTCAGTTATTCAGTGCTTCCTCAAGAGGGTGAAGATATAATGGGTGAATTTACATTAAAATTAATAATTTACATTATAATGCTAATTTGTCAAGTTTATGTAGCAGTAAGCGAGAATGGTCCTATAAATGGGTGTAAATAGGGAATACTGTATTTTATGGAACTGTTCACCACACAGATGCATAGGTATTTGTTAAATGATGGGTAGTGTGTGTTTATTTAAGCATAGAATTTGCAGGACAATAAAACACAGGGCATTTTTTTGCATGAATATGTCCTTCCAGTGCAGTACATATAGGGGGTTATTTATCAAAGTCCGAATTTATCTCAGTATTTTCTGAAAGAAACTCAGACCACATCCGCATGGGTTTTTTGGGCTTATTTATTAATACAGTTTCCTGAAAATTTTGTTTGAGGGAAAAAATCGTGAAAAATCAGATTTTCATGTCTTTTTAGGATTTTTCATCTGATTTTTTCGGCTTTTTCCACCTGAAAACTCAGAATTTTGCAGAAAACTCTGAAAACTTTGGGGTATTGCCAACAACCCAGCACACATCAAAAAATCATTGGAACTTCTTCCATTGACTTATATGCAACCTCGACAGGTCTGAGATGCCGGATTTTCAGATTCAGATTTCCCATGCTCAGGGTTTAATAAATTCTGAAAAATTCATGATTTTTTTAAAAGTTCGATTCAGAGTTTAGTAAATAACACCCTTAAAATTCAGCAGGCATGTCAGTAAAAATGCATAATCGGACAAAAATTCATCAGCGGGGTTACACATACCCCCTTTCGATTTTAAAACACCATGGGGCAAATTTACTAAAGGGCGAAGTGGCTAACGCTAGCGAAAATTCACCAGCGTGACGTCATTTTGCCACATTGCCGATTTACTAAATGGTGCTGGCGTAAATTCGCTAGTGAAGTCGACTTACTCTAGCGCTACTTTGTTCCTAACATATGGCACCTAAACTATACAGTGGGCACATGTATAGGGCAAAATAACAACTCTATTTTATTTTACGAAGCTTTCCGAGCCTTGTGTATTGTAATGTATTTGCTGCTACATATACGTCCATTGTACTTTAACTTGGCGCTGTATGCAAATTAGGCATCGCTAGCGTAACTTCGCTTTGCGTGACGAAGTAACGCTAGCGCAACTTCACTACCTTTAGTCTCCCTGAGCCCAACTTCAGATTTTAGTGAATTAGCGGCGCCCCGGCAAAATGCGGCGCCGGCGCAGCTAACGTATTATTGTCGCTTAGTGGATTTTCCTTCATGTGTCATTGCCCTTTTAATGTTATTCACCTAAACTAAAGTTTAATGAGAATTTTCTGATAAAAATTGAACCAACGCATGCTCATTGTAAAAGGTGTATTATGCAAATACCTTTTTTCTGTTTTTCACATCTTCTTTACTCCCATTAACATTATCTGTATTTTAGTTTTCAGGGAACCATATACCGTGCGAGTGGAGGATCAGCGCGCCATGCGGGGCAGCGCAGCTGTCTTTAAGTGCCTCACCCCTCCTTCCGTGCAGGAATATGTTAGTGTGGTGTCCTGGGAGAAGGACACCGTGTCTCTCACATCAGGTATGGTTTATAAAGCCTTGCTTTAATCTACACCCCCTTTCAAATATATATATAAGTAATAACTTCCTCAGCAGTCCATATACCTGCCCCCCTTCGCATATTTAGCAATAATCCTATATTAATGAACAGGATGACATGATCATGTGCCTTACTGAAAGCTTTGAGAAGTAAAGGATTGGACACATCAACGTATTAATCTTCATAAACCCTTGATATATTGCAGTGGATCCCATGCACCCAATAATTTAGTTTTGGCAGTGATAGCAATTTGTAAATCCCAAACACATGGTACTCCAAATGCATCATGGTCTTAACATGGCATAAATTAATTCACATGCACTATGCTTCTAAATATTTAGAAGAGATAAGATGTGGTGTCCCTGTTTAAATACAACTCCTAGTATTTTGGTAGCAGTCTACTGTTCAACAACTTTACTTGCCCCTTGTATAGATTATTTTCTCATGAACACAGTTCCATACAATTATATATGTGGCAATTCTCATGTTATACACAATATTCTTCCATGATGTTTGTTCCATGCTCTTACTTTCGCTGTTAAAAGTCTTTCAGTGCACACACAGAGCTATTAGTAGCAGCTACTTTTTTTCAAGCCCCTAATGTGGGCCGAAACAAAGAAATTTGTTTGATTCACAAAGAATTGGAGTGCAGGTCTTTTCAACAAAATTATATATATATATATATATATATATATATATATATGTATATATATATGTATATATATATGTATATATATATGTATATATATATATATATATATATATAGCATTCAAAAAGACCAGCAACACTGGGATTTTAGTGAAACAAGTAAAACATTGACTGCATATACAGTCAACGTGACGTGACCTTTCTCAAGGCTATATATATATATATATATATATATATATATATATATATATATATATATATATATATGGTACTATATACTTATGTAGTTACTACCTTTAGTTACTATTAGACAAATCTCTTTGTAGCAGTGGGATTTTCTTAACTGACATACTATAAGCCCCCCTCGCTCCTTCCCGTGACCCCATTCTAATCCACTGCCCTATCTACATTTGCTTCTACATAATGCTCTAACTCACATCCTCCCCTTGCTTAGTTTAAACACTCCTCCAGCCTCTTAGCCATTCTTTCTCCTACCAAAGCAGATTACATTTCATTGTGGTACAGTCTGTCATGGCTATATAAGTTGTACCCCAAGGAGGAGTCAGTCCAGTGCTCTAGAAACCCAAACCCTTCTTTCCTGCACCAAGACTTAAGCCACAAATTTAGCTCCCTAAGATTTAAAATTTCAAAATAAATTACATTGGAAGACCTTTCCTTAATCCTCGATCTCTGAACTCATGCTTTAAGGTCCTCTGTCTACCGTTAATAATGTAATTAGTACCAATATATACCAAGACAGCTGGTCTTGTTCCAAGGGTCAAGATTTGATAAATCTTGATTTTTGAATTTTTTGAATTGGAATTATAATTAGAATCGAGTTTGGATTATTCCTAATTCAAATGTGAGAGTCAGAATTTACTATTTGACCCTTAATAAATCAGCCCCAAATGAAGTTTTTATTTATATATATATATACACACACACACAAATTGAGCTAAAGGAGACTTTTGGACTAAACTTAACTGTATGCATTTAATTAGTATGACTACTGTATCTTCCCTGTACACACCTATGTATTATATATATTAAGAAGCCAGTTGATTACTCAGATCTGCCAGACTCACAGATGGGATACATCCCCTTCAACATGCAGGTGCAGAGCTAATTATAAGGCTATTACAGGCTAATAACATTACTGGTAAAGCTAACGATGGGACTATAATTAGTCCAGCACCTGC
This sequence comes from Xenopus laevis, assembly GCF_017654675.1. Classification (NCBI taxonomy): domain Eukaryota; kingdom Metazoa; phylum Chordata; class Amphibia; order Anura; family Pipidae; genus Xenopus; species Xenopus laevis. The sequence continues at coordinate 83,317,572 of NC_054383.1, forward strand.
GCAGGTGCAAAGCTATCTTATGACATAACGTCAGGATCTCTTAAAGGAGGGGGTGGTGAATATACAGTGTTTATGGAGACTGCAGACAGAGACACTAGTAAGGAAACTATTATGGTGCTGTGAATGACTGCAGATCCAATCCAGTTTATATGCTCATATGCATTCACTGATAAAAGATCTGTAAGAAACAGATCATGTCCTTACACACAATTGTGAGTCTGTTTTTTGGATTTAGTTCAAGTGTGTATTCTGCAATTTTTTATGCCACTGTGAGATGTCTGTCAGAGAGATTTAATGTACTGATACTTGTTGCAGAAGGCATATGCACGTTGCTGGTTAACTGGGTCTACAGGATTTCCTTTTCCAGATAAACTATACTTAGGGCATCCTGCTTCAGATATTTGTGTGCAATAAAATAACATACGTAAAGTTTGCTCTAGTAAATTATAGCAGACGATTATAAGTTTGCTATCAAATAGATCACCGGTATTGCACCTGGGAAAAATCTGTGCCTTTTATTTCATATGGGGTGTCACCTACTGAACTTGCTGATGGTAGTCTTTATGCTATGTAACCACTAGCAAAATCTTCAGTGACTTTAAAACTAGAGACACTGTGCAGCTTAAGCAAAATGTAACAATAAAGAAAAACAAGGACTACAACTGAGGCATGCAGTGGTATACCTATAGAGGAAGCAGATCCTGCAGCCATTGGGAGGCTGGGGTATGCTTCCGCTGTAGGGGACTGCCTGTAAGCTACGAGATATACAAAATTGCACTTGTGTTTTCTTCCGCATTGTGGGCGACCTGCTATTTCAGCTGGACAAAGAAGGTGGCCCTCATCAATGGATGTATTGTACAAAGAATAGTGGAAAACAAGTCCATATAACAGCCAATGATCTGAGCAGGCAGCATTGAAAGAAAGCCCAACATACATGCTGCAAACAAACAGAATTCCCAAGTAATAGGCTAAGGGTCAAAACAGGGAAATCAAAAATAGGGGAACAAGGGCATGACAGGAACAGACTCACAGGTTCTCAGGAGACAAGGATACAGGAGGTTTAATCACAACGGAAAGTCTTAATGATCCAGCACTGGGTAGAAGAGGAGACATGCTTAAACCCACCTTAATAAGGGAATTGTATTCAGGGCAATGGAAAAAAAAAGGCCGGGAGAAAAGTCATTACATTTACTGCTGAGCAACAAATACTTATTTACTTTACTCCTCATTCTAGACCAGGGGTTTGTTTCTGTTATTATATATCTCCTGTGGTAGATATGTAGACAATGTAACAACAATATTACAACATTTTGCATGTCTGCATGCATATTTCATGTGTCCGTTTGTCTTGCGCTCACCAAGACCAGGTTAATGCATTATTAACCTGTATATGCTGGCCAGCAAAATGGTCTAACCAACTGCCATCTGGTTGAAAAACAAATATCCAAACAGGCGGAAGGCATGGTGCAAATAATGGGTGCAATGTGGCATTTGTTTGCTCTTTACACCTTGACTTCAATACTTTGTTAAATTGATGCAGATCTCTGTGCTTCATTTCAGAGAACCGCCCCCATAAATACAGCACTGCCTGAGTATGGTAGCATTGTATTCATGAAGGGCAGGGGGAGGCATGTAGATATGTCTCCTAACTTGGGTGTCATTCTTGCAGGTTAGGAAGTGGTGGCAGACGGAGGCCACAATCAGCAGGTAGTAAAGATGGTGCTGACAATGCACTCTGCACCTCACAAGTTGAGAGAGCATCCAGACCTTGAGACAGAAGTGCTTCCTGAATGAGCATTAAGCTTTTGCACATTTCCTAATGTTTTGCAGTATCAGAGAAAATCAGATTGCTTTCAGTATCCTATCTCATTAAAATAAAAAAAAATAATAAAAAAAATAAATATATATATATATATATATATATACACACACCACCCTCATGATATATTTTCTTAAGCATGTTATATTGACGTGTCTGATTTCATCTGGCTGTATGTTAATTATTAGTTTGCATTTTAATATAACTGTGTATGTGCTGCTCCTTCTGAGAATCACTATTCTGTGTTTTCTCAGTCTGTGTGCTGTTATATCATGCTAATCATTTCCCTCGGAATGTGTTTTATGCAATGTGTTTTACATCATTCTGGAAATCATTACAGGAGCTTTTATACCCCTAACAGTAAAAAGGTGAATTTAGTTTCTGCACGACATAATTAGCCCATACATTTTTTAGTCTGTGACCTTCTGTGACCCTGATTTACTCTTCTGTAAATCGGGTTTGATAAATTTGGGGGTTAGGGTTTTGGGGGATGGGTGTTAGGAGCTCTACGATCTTCCCAATGAGGCCTGGAATGATTCTTATCTCATCACCATGGAAACGAGAAGAGAAGGTGCGAGATGTTTTCATTTTCTGTGCTAATTCAGATATTCAGATGAAGTTGTGAGCTGTGGATAGAAGGGGGAGAGAGTGAGGAGATGAAATGATATTCGGGGGATATGAAATGATATTGGTGGAAGGATCCGGGAAAGAGAAACAGTGGAAAGAAGGCTGTGAGAGAAAGATGAGAGAAAGTAAGACTGAGAAAATTTAGAAAGTCACTAAATGATAGCTAGTACATAAAAAGAAGGGCAAAATTGGTAAAAATAAGGAAAGTAAGAAATAGAGGATCAAATTGCAAGATAATACTTGCATTTACTTTGTATATATTTCTGATTTTGATTTTGATGATTGTGAGGCCTGCTGTTGGGCAGGTGCAAAGTACTAACAATTAAAATGTTGTCAACTGTGTTGAATCCTTTAGACCTCACCATGTATTAATTTTCCTTGTATAATACTGTAAGCTCATACCTCTGTTACATACTGTAAATGGAAGGCAGCTAAGATGTTTAAAGGAGACATATAGGATAAATAAAAGAAACCCTACTTTTGTAGGCAGTGATGTATACTATATGGTGTTGGTTTTACACCAACACTGTAAATTAATATTGTCTTTAAAAATGGACCCTTTTTTAGTGAAAGACAGTTTACAGACTTTTATGGATTTGTCTTTCAAACGATGTAAAAATGTTGCAAAAACTACTTTTTAAACTGCATTTTTTCCCGACATTTTAAAAATGTAGTAAAGCTCAGTACAACTGTTCCCCATGTGTCAGATCAATTCTAAGATAATTTGCTCTGCTTTAGTTCACCCATCTTCATTTCACACCTCTTGTAGGTGCCCCATTGGTGAATTATTATCATATTAATAGGGATTAGCATTTAATAGTCAGGGCACAGGTCTCTATCTAACCCTATAGGTGTAGAAGCCTCATTAACAAAACAAGTAAAACACTGATTAAACCAAATACTACAATTTGGTATGTTAAGGACACATGTGTTTTTTGCAGCATTTTCAGGGCCGCGGTTTTTAAAAAAGCTGACCACCTCGTAAATATGCTAGCGGCATGTCCCATTGACTAAGCTTGAAACCGCTAAGCATATTTATGCAGCGGTCGGCTTTTTTTAAAAACCACGCACAAACATGCCGAAAACACGGTAGGGGTCCGCATGTGTGACCGGGGCCTAAAATTTTTTAACTCATTATTTTACTTGTTTTAGCTTAATGAGGCAATATTAGCAATTTCAGTGAATATATTATCTAAAGGAAGAGTAAAGCTTCCCAGCCATTTTTTTATTTTTAGCAGCACTGAGACACTTGGCCTTAGATAATGACATATTTAGGATACAAATCCTTATATTATGCAAAATACTATTTTTTGTATTTAGACCCTTGTATCTTGTTACAGAAGTGGAATTATCCAAACATATATGCAGATTTAGAAAGTCCAGGTTATCCTGAAAAAAAATATGTATAATTTTCCTAGGTAAAATAAAACCCTCCCTTGATGGCTGACTGATTTAATTTTAGTAAGAGTGAAAGACAAATTCAGAGAAAATGTCATTAAAATGTGAAAAGACAAAATCTGAAAAGTGTCTGTTTAATAGACAAATTCACAAAAGTGGAGTTAGAAGTTTGTGAATTTGGTGTGTAATCCGACATTCTTATCTTCACTTTTATTTTGTCTCAATATCACCACTTTTGTGAATTCCCCCCTAGGAATCAAAAATTTAACATTTGCTTTACAGTTCTTGAATTACTGTTGGATACATATATTTATATACTGTTGATATCTATACAAGGTATATATTATTGCTGTAGGTCATACATTTTTACTTTATTAAAATGATTCTTGGTTAACCAAACTTATATACCAGGTAGAACCATAGCTATAAGCTTATAAATGACAGATACCTGACATACTTTCTAGCAGTCACTAAGCTATGGTTCCAGAAGTTCCAAGGATGTGAAATAATACACCAGACCTTATTGTTATTGGCTTTCAGGTCTAGCTTTACACTAATAGTAGTAGTATAATTCTGTTTGCAAAGCTCAAAAATTTAGTTAAATTTTGGGCAAGGTGGATGCAGAGGAAGGCATAATAGCTGAAAGTGCCCCTAGCAGTGCCCTTCAAATTTTTGAGATTCAGTTGGGTCCTGTCCCCAGTTCACCAATAAAGCCCAAAATGTGTTACTAAGCACTTTCAAAAAACCATGTGATTGTCGATAACTACTTAAAGGGATGGGTCACCTTTAAGTTAACTTTTAGTGTGTGATAGAATGGCTAGTAGTAAGCAAATTTTAAATTAGAGTTATTTTTTTATTTTATATAGTTTTTGAATTATTTGCCTTTTTCTTCCGAATCCTCCCAGCTTTCAAATTGGGGTCACCGAGTCCATCTAAAAAACAAATGCTCTGTAAGGTTACATATGTATTGTTATTGCTACTTTTTATTAAACATCTTTCTCTTCATGCCTCTCCTATTCATATTCCAACCTCTTATTCAAATCAATGCATGGTTGCTAGGGTAATTTGGACCCTAGCATCTAGATTGCTGAAATTGCAAATTGGAGAGCTGCTGAATATAAAGCTAAATAACTCAAAAGCCACAAATAATAAAAAATGAAAACCAATTGCAAATTGTCTCAGAATATCACTCTCTACATCATACTAACAATTCATTTAAAGGTGAACTGCCCATTTAAATATGATTTGCTTTCCCTTTAAAGCAAACTACAATAGCTACCGGTATATATATATAATTTTCCAACATGTCATGCTGTATAGTAAACATACTGGAATGCAATTGTAAATGAGCACTGTGTTCTTGTGAAATTCAAAAGAAGTGCCTCAGAAATAATTGTTTGCAGCAGTGAGAACTTCATTTTCAGACACAAGAGAACTTACTGAACTGTGACCTAAGGAGTCTGTGTATATAACGGGGTGTTTGTTTGCATCCCTGTTTTAATGTAGCAGTGTGGCTTTGGGTTTCTGTGTTCATTTGTTGATGTTGTTATGGGTGTCTGGGTATCTGTAAATAATGATGCGGTTGTCCAGTCTTTATTATAACTGTGTAATGTATATTATTCTTGTGTCAGTAATGTTTGCCATTGTTCCTTTAACGTACTGACTGCTGCTTTATCTATAGTGTCTGTTTTTTTGCCCTCTTACTATCCTACTTACACAGCCCACCCGCTTTCTTGCTGGTTATTAGTTATTTAGTTTAAATGTCAGATTTTTTTCCTCTTTGTTTTATTGCCAGGGAGGCTTTGTATGTGAGCAATGTGTATACATTTTGGCAGGGATACTATTTATCTGTGCATACATTTGAACTTGCATACTCTGCGTGCATTTTTACCAGTGATACTGTTTATCTTATTGTCTTTGTCCATTTTTTAGTGATAGATATATCTCTCCATACACTCTACTTCTAGGCATCTCTGATCGTATTGAAACAGTGAAATTTGTGGGCAGTAATGACTAGCATGTCAAACAGTCTGATCATTCCTCTGGTGTAGAACACTGTATTTCTCATTTTTCCTGCACTTCTAACCACATATGTGGTCTGCATTATGCAGATGAGATACATAGTGCCTTTTATTGAAGGGCTGCAGTGTTGTTTTATGCCTCGCTGTGAATTCTATGTAATATTTCCCTACGTCCGCATTTTATTTGAAAAATACTCTCATTTTAATGATAAGTTCATTTTGATGCTTCATTTTTTATTCATGCTTTTGCCAAAACGATTTCTCTATAGATTTCTTGTGATAGATATATGTCCACATTTTCGCAGAAAACTAACATATTTGCCTTCTGTGGCTTTGGATGGCAGTTAAGGGGTTAAAAATGTTATCCTTCCTTCACATCAGTAGTTAGTGGTAATGTGGGACTGTTATTTTTCTTTCCGGACCTCTTTTTCCTGTGCTTGGGTTTTTGCCTGCAGCTCTATAGTTGGTAATGAAAGAATCATTGATAGTCTGTGTCACAGTGTGACAAGACAAAAATCCTCTCTATTGCTCAGATCACTGCACCATTGTTTTTAGTGAACCACACAGTTGAGTGTTTTGTATTAGGGTGAAGATTTGGTCACTCACTATACTTGCCCTAAGTGAAATACGATTTGTTTGATTAGCTGCATGCAGTGTACTCCATTTAGAGCATAATTTTCCCTGCAAACACAGAAGCCCAAGACAATGGCAGTAATGCTTGGCACTTAAAGGAAAACTATACGCCCAAAATGAATGCTTAAGCAACAGATAATTTATATCAAACTAAGTGGCATATTAAAGAATCCTACCAAACTGGTATATATATTTAAGTAAATATTGCCGTTTGCATCTCTTGCCCTTAACCACCATTTCATGATGGTGTGTGCTGCCTCAGAGATCGCTTGACCAGAAATACTGCAACTCTTACTGTAACAAAAAGAAGTGTGGAAGCAAAAGACAGAACTCTGTCTGTTAATTGGCTTATGTAACTGAACATGTATAATTTGTTTGTGTGCACCGTGAATCCTAGGATCCCAGGGGGCGGCCCTTATTTTTTAAAATGGCAATTTTCTATTTAGGATTACCCAATGGCACATATTACTATAAAAGTATGTTATTATGAAAATGGTTTATATACATGAAGCAGGGTTTTACATATGAGCTGTTTTATGTAATATCTTTTTATAGAGACCTGCATTGTTCAGGGAGTATAGTTTTCCTTTAAACTGTGTGTTTCTGGATTTTTATATCAAGGCAGTTTGGCCTGTACTCACGTGAGACCCTATGTCTCATTGCTTGTGCCCTTTTCATTGTTGCTCCTAGCTGTATTCTTGCTCTTTGAAGGGCCCAGACCATGAATAATCACAATGAATGAGTCAGTTGCTAAATTTAGGTGGAAAGTCTATTACTAATAAAAGTTCATGTTCTGATTTTATGTACTCCTATAGCAAGGTGACTACAAAACTAAAGGTGGCCATACACTGGCCGACAAAAGCTGCCAACAGACAGAGTCGGAAGCTTATTGGCTCGTGTATGGGGCCCCCCGACGGGCTTCCCTGATCGAGATCTGGCCAACTTATCGGATAGGACTAAAAATCCCGTTGGATCGCAGCCGCATCTGTTCGTTGATGCGGTCCCGCGATCCGACCGCCCGTTACCATTCGTTAGGATCCGATCGTTGGGCCCTAGGGCCCACGATCGGATCAGCCCGATATTGCCCACCTCAAGCTGGGCATATCGGGGAGAGATCCGCTCGTTTGGCGACATCGCCAAACGAGCAGATCTCTCCATGTATGGCCACCTTAAGTCAGTCCCAAGATCTGTATACCAGAGAATTGTACAAAGAACAGTGTTATATGACATGCAACCAGATATGTAAATCCAATTATATGGCAAATACCAGGTATGTGAAATAATCTTAACCATTATTTACATTTAGCACTAAATATTTGTTAATTTTGTAATACGAGTAATATGTAAAGTGTAAAAAAAAGTCCATGGCAAGGGTAAGCAGATATGGCACAATATGTGACAGGTCACTCACTGGTAAAATGACATGGTCAGTATGTTCCACTCACTGATATGGGCTTCACATCACACCAGATCACAGTAATGTGTTTCATACTTAAAGTACAAAATCGGAGGTATAATGTACATATGTATATAATCTAACATACATTCTGTTTTTCAAAAGGCAGTGGTAGATGATCCCTTGGTTTTCCAGCAAATGCAGAGAATATTGTGCTGCACTGCAGACTTCTTTCAGCTTGAGGGCTATCAGTTGAGGCTTTCAGGGTCTGTGTGGCATTTAATGAAGCATTAAGGAACATTTTCAGTGTGAGGCAAATAATGACTCTTCATTCTCCCCTTTCTATTGCTTGCTTCATTTTCACTTAGGTCTTACAAATGTGATAACATTTATGGCAGAAATATTCTGCCCAAAACATTAAATTGAACACACTGGAAATTCTGGGGGGAGACACTTTACTGTAAATTGCAACTACTGTTAAGGTGCCCCATTTCAACTAGAGTCCTTTAGTGTATTTGTGCGTGCACACACAAATCGTGAGCGTTCACACATAAATTGTGGTGTTCACAAAAGAATTGTGTATGAAAACACATAATTTTGTACCTACTCTGACAAAGTTTTTGTAGGTAAGCACAAGGTTCACAAAAGCATAGTGCCCCAAAAGATCATTTTTGTGCACGCAGCCTGAGAATATTAGAGGGAACATTTTGCTACAAATACAGGTATGGGATCTATTATCTGGAAACCTGTTATCCAGAAAGCTCCGAATTACGCAAAGGTAGTCTCCCATAGACTCTAATTTTATCCAAATAATCCAAATTGTTTTAAAATTATCACCTTTTTCTCTGTGATAATAAAACAGTACATTGTACTTGATCCAAACTAATATATAATTTATCCATATTGGAAGTAAAACCAGCCTTGTGGGTTAATTTAATGTTTACATGATTTTCTAGTAGAATTAAGGTATGAAAATCCAAATTAAGGAAAGCTTTTTTATTTGGGAAACCCCAGGTCCCAAGCATTGTGGATAACAGGTCCCACACCTGTCCAAACAAGTGTATCTGGAATCCGGGACTGAAATCCCTGCTAAATAAGCATGGGGGATTTTTGTACCGAAAGTGTTCCAAAGCCCTGCAGCAAAGAACAGTGCATTTACATCTAATCTGCAATAAATAATTCATCTTGAAACCCAGCGAGGTGTTGGAAATCAGCATTTCTCCTCCTCCTACCCTTAGATTTTTTCTAAAAAAGAAAATCACTGCACCAAGTTTATTGTGAATGTCAAAATCTGGAGTTTGTTTTCTTGTATCCTGCTGGGCCACAGTGATGTGGGAACAGTGAAGGTAGGAATATATGGGAAGGAAAATGATTTATACTGGTCTAACAGCAGCATATGCAAGGCTTAATAAACCAAATATTGGATTAATAGTTGAAGAGCTGTCTGGCATGTCATCCTACACCACAAATCGTGATTGTTAACTTTGCAATACAGCAAATGTGGTTAAGTAAGAGTCACCAGTATTACTTGTGCTGAAGATTAAAGTACTGCAGAACATTATATAAAATGGTGACAGTGAGCTGAGAATAAAAGGGGTTCTTTTACCATTATTTTCTTACCAATCTGAAAATGGTGAATGAATGGGTGTATTAGAAGTTAATAGCTTAGCAAATGGTCACTTAACAAGTGCTCTTATGAGTTTCTCAGTGTTCACCCCCACCCCACCCAATACCTCTGCTTTTTTCTTATTTCGATTTTATTTATTTGCTTCTCCTTTTCCCTCTTATCTTTAACTAGGTGGGTACCTATCTTGTTAGGGTTAGTTTTAGGACAGGGAACTTTCACTTGGCCTCTAGCTTCATTGAGCCTCTAGCTTCATTGTGGGTCGAGAACAGCTTGACACGCACCTGGCTCCTCTCCACCGTTTATAGACCTGTGCCGACCTGCCCCACCGATTACATCACAAAAGGGACGAGGCAGGCAAGAGCCTATAAAGTAGGATGCCGGCAGTCTAAGATCACAGGCGCTGAGAGCAGGCAATAGAGCTCAACCCACCCGCTACATACAAATGGCACAATGAGGTCAGCCTGAACCCAGCCGACCCTCTGGTATTGGGCAGGCCCGCACAACACTAAAAACCGTGATGAAAAGTTTCTGCACAGTCTATTTTTAGTGTATTACGGATGCACCGAATCCACTATTTTGGATTCGGCCACACCCCCGAATCCTTCTCGAAAGATTCGGCCAAATACAGAACCGAATCTAAAGCCTAATTTGCATATGCAAATTAGGGGTGGGAAGGGGAAATTTTTTTTACTTCCTTGTTTTGTGACAAAAAGTCACGTGATTTCCCTCCCAGCTCCTAATTTGCATATGCAAATTCGGCCGAATCCTGCTGCAAAAAGGCCGAACCCCAAACTGAATCCTGGATTTGGTGCATCCCTAGTGCTAATGCATTCTCATACACTTGTCAGCCCAGACCTTTGTTAGTCTTAAGGTGGCCATACATTGAGAGATCTGCTCAAATGAGCGGATCTTTACCTAATATGCCCACTTAGAGGTGGGCAACAATGGGCCCAATGATTAGATCATAGCGACAGGTATACGGGCGGTCGGATCGCGGGAAAGCATCAACGAACAGATACGGTCCGTGATCTGATGGGATTTTTACCCCTGCCTGATTGACATCTGGCTGACTCTCGGACAGATATCGATCGGGGAAGCTCGTCGAAGGACCGCATACACGGGCCAATAAGCTGCCAACTCAGTCTGTCTTCAGCTTTTATCAGCCCGTGTATGGCCACCTTTACATTGTCTCTCTGCTGTGTTTTGCTCATTTTTCTCTTTCCTGCTCTCTGACTCCTTTCCCTCTATCGCAGTCTGGGCCCTCCTCTCCTACTATCCCATGATATAGCTGCCTGTATATTCTGGTAGTTGCAATGATGAATGATGTCTAAGGCCTCTGTGTGCTGGAGATAAAACTCAGGCTGTTTGTTTTCAGAGAGCAAAATAAACGATCCCAGTTGTAAGGGGAGAACACAGAGACTTCTCTGTAACTCATACTCTTATTTATGGCAGCCACTCTGACACTACATTTTCCAGTCTTTGCTTAGGTTCATGGGGTTAAAATAAGTTCTTTATCAGGTCACCAGCCTATGCAGAGAACTCTCAGCATACATGCTTACAATTGAGATAGCAATGCATGATTTTGCTCATATTGTAAAAGCAGTCATAGGATTCAGGTTCAGCCCTGTTACCCCATACCTAGCACTAGGCAACAAGTGCAGACCTAACCTTCGGCAGATAGACCAAGTGGCCCAAGTGGAACTGGCAATTTGATGCAAGGGGTTTTCGCTCAAGGAGAAGGTTAGTTAGTGGCAGGCAGCCAGCTTGAATAGACAAAAGATTCTGCCTGGCAGACATTAACCATACTCTCAGGCACGTACCCATGTAATATCCTGCCAATCAGGAAGCTCCCCCCTCCCTCTTTCAGCTGTGCCAGTCTCCAGAAGTGTTTGTACACGAGAAAGGGTGCCAGATGGCAGAGCTGGGGGCTGGTGGCAGGTATGCCCGCCTATGTCACCGTGACAACCAGCCTGGCAGTACCGATGGGAGATGCTGCAGTACGAAGCAACAAGGCTACTGTTCAGCTCAAATACCAGGTTAAATATAAACCAGAAATATGAATGTAATAGTCCAATGATAGGAATAGCAATACTTTCTGTAATAGAATGCCTCCTGTCATACCATATAACCACACATCTTTTACTTTCTGTAATAGCCAATTTCTAAAGCCTGCCCTTTTCTCTTTTATATGAGCTCCCATATCAAGCTCAATGCAGAGATCACTTCTATTCTTTATACACTTCTTCAGCTACAACTATACCCTCATAACACCTTTTCTTTGATTTCTCTCGGCACTATAACAAATGCCCTTTTCTTCTATTTACTGGGTTGTTAAAACTCCTCCTGCTTTACTTTGGGTGTGGACTATTTTAGTTCAGAGACTTATACAAGCCTTTTGGACAAAATGTAGGCATTATGTCTAAATGTTGTAAATTATATTTCCAGAGGCTCATAGAGTGTCTTATAAGACACTTTTTGGTACCTTGGGAGCTCACTATATTTTTGTGTTCTTCCCACTGTGATATATAGATAGACATAGATAGATAGATAGATAGATAGATCCGCCTTTACTCCCCCATACAGTTGTGAGGTTTCCTGGGGGATGTTTGTGTGGTGGGGGGAGGATTGTGCTTGTGCGTTTGAGGAATAGTCTCTCCGCACTTACCATGCACAGCTGTGCATATTTGCATAAATCATAATCTGGCTGTAATGTGATGAATGGAGGAGGGGAAGATACAGAGATGTAGAGAATATGGCAAGCAGGAGGAGGGAGGGGATGCAAAGAGAAAAGAGGGCAGGGAAGAGAAAAAGAAGGCATCTAAATGGGGAGAAAAGGAGATGGATAAAGATAAAAAGACAAAAAGATGTGTAAATGTGATGGAGGTAAAATACTACAATAATATAAAAGTATCTCACAATTTGCTTTAAATTCATTTTATTCTTTGAAATTTGATTCTTTAAATCCAGCTGCAGATATGTATGTGAGTACAGTTTGTATACATCATTCAGAAGTTATTGTACATCGCAGACTCCTCTACATGCCATTCCCCAACTTAATATACAGGGCTCTTAGGCTATCTTTTAGGGTGTCATATATCCCAGTAGTTCCTAATTCAAGTCTCATTGGCTTATTAAAATAAACATTATTGACCTTTTGAGTCACTACTGTGCACGAATGTTGTCTCACTAAGCAGAGCCCAGAGAACATGCATGAATGTTCCTATTAGCATCACCCATGATTTTGATGGATGGAAGATGTCTCATACTAATATTAAAAGGAATGTGACTTAAGTGAATATCACAAGGAAAATAAAAGGAAAAAAAAATGTGTGTGAACTGGTAAAGCTCTAGAGATACATTACTATGGTATCTTTTTCTTTGGAGATTATATAAATTCACTATTTCTAAAACGGTGTAAAATGATTTATAGAACTGTGTATGTCTCCTTACACTATGCATGCCAACGCCTGAAATAATTTGCTAAAAATAACTAGTTGCCATATTGATAAAGTTGTCTATATTTTATTATGTCATTATTTGAAGCCACAACAGACCTGGCAGAAATTTGGAAAAATTCAGGAAGGAAGAAAATTCCAGCACAGGAATTTTTGAATCGATCACTGCTTCAGAACCTTTGCACTTAAATTTCCTGAACGTTCTAAAGATTTTGCATAGATTATAGACTAGAGTCTATCCCAAATGGTGTGTGCTGCATGTTAACTTTGAGTCCTTTCGGGTGACTGTTAATTAAAGGATGAGTTTTGTTTTCTCTAAAAATTAGATTTTTTTCACTGAGAAAAAAATGCAACTTTTTAGAGATTATTATTATTATGCCCCAAAGCACCAAAAAAAATGAAAATACTCCAACTAAAACCTGTCAAATTCATGTAAAAGTAATGTAAAAGGATGTCAGAGGTCCCTCTGACAAATTTGAAGTATTTATAAAGACTCAAAATTTTAGAATTTCATCTGATTTTATAGGGTTTAATTATTAGTAAATTAGCCAAATTCGTGGATGGGAGTTAGTTCGAGTTTGTTTCGGGTAATATATGAGAAAAAAATGATTTTTAGTAAATAACCTCTTAGTTTTACTAAAGCAGAAATCCCTGCATAGTGCTAGTGACTGAGGGCAACGATCTTCTTTGATTTTCAGAAAATGCTGGAGAGTCAAGGTGCAAAATTACTTACCTTCGACACACTTCGGCAGGCGTAGGTTTGCCAGGGCTGCGCAATTTCACGAAGATCCAAAGTTGCGCACAAGTTGCCGATCGTTTGCAAAGTTTTGCTAGCGATGTTACTATCAGTGGTTCGAAGTTATGCTAGCGATGGCAAATCTGCATATGGCGTGCAGTTAAAGTACAATGGCCGTATATGCAGCAGCAAACACATTACACTACACAAGGCCAGGGAACCTTAATAAATGTGTTCTAATGCCCTACACATGTGCCCACAGTAGTTTAGGTGCCATATGTTATCAAATGTAGGGGGGAAGGAGCGTACCCTAAAAAAAAAATTCTATCTTTTTCAGCCTATCACCTTATAAAAAGTAAAAGACGCCAGCGTTTTTTTGGGGATTTAGAAAAAATGTAAACTTTTTTTGGACTATCCCTATCTACTCTATTGCATTTCGTCTGGTCTTAGGTAGCGAAGTAAAGTCTGCCGCAAAGTCCGCAACGTGGTGAATTAGTGTAGTTGCGTCCCTTCGCCAGAGCGCAACTTCGCCTGGCGTAAGAGAAGGTCCACTTCGCTAGCGAATTTACGCCAGCACCCATTAGTAGATTGGCGAAGTGACAAAATGACGTCACGCGTTAGCCACTTCTCTCTTTAGCAAATTTGCCCCAAAGACTTATTTCTACATAGAATTTGTAAATGTAAGAGTATGTAATAGTTTGCCCCGTTAAAGCGATACCGACACGTTCCTATAAAAATCATAGGAACGTGTCCATATCTAGGAGCTGGTGCAAGCCGAATATGCCCCTCCTAATGAATCTTCCGCATTGCTTCAGTGATGCTGGGCTGGGGGGGTGGAGTGATCCTTCCATAGGCTGAAGTCCTGTTTTTATTTGTAATTAGCCTACGGAAGGACCGCGCCGCCCCCATCCCAGCGTCACCGAAACAACACAGAACATCATTTAGCAGTGTTGAAGGGTCGGGTTAATTAAGGTTCGCGGGGGTGGGGTGGCTTTGGGGGAGCATGCAGCAGCTCCTAAATATGGACATGTTCCTATGACTTTTATAGGAACCTGTCGGTATTATATAAGGCATATGTACTAAATATATATTTTAGGCTTAAAGGGGTTGTTCACCTTTGAGATAACTTTTAGTATGATGTAGACAGCAATTGGTTTTCATTCTTTATTATTTAAGGTTTTTGAGTTATTTAGCTTTTTATTCAGCGGCTCTTCAGTTTTCTTTTCAAAGCAATCTGGTAGCTAGGGTCCAAATTACCCTAGCAACCATGCATTGGTTGAATAAGAGACTGGCATATGAATAGGAGAGGCCTGAATAGAAAGATGAGTAATAAAAAGTAGCAATAACAATACATTTGTAGCCTTACAGAGCATTTTTTTTTAGAAGGGGTCAGTGATGCCCATTTGAAAGCTGCAAAAAGTCAGAAGCAAAAGACAAATAACTATAAAAAATAAATAATGAAAACCAATTGAAAAGTTGCTTAGAATTGGCCATTCTATAACATACTCAAAGTTACCTTAAAGATGAACCACCCCTTTAACAGATCACAATTGCATAGCAGTTAAAGAGATTTTCTACCACAGTATTCAGTAGGAATGCTCCGAACCCACTATTCTAGATTTCAGCCGTACCCCTGAATCCTTTGTGAAAGACTTGGCCAAACAGTGAACCAAATTCTAACCCTAATTTGCATATGCAAATCAGGCAGTGGGAGGAAAAAAGAAAGCTGCGCACGGCCAAAAAAAAAATTTACTTTCTTGTTTTGTGATTTTAAGGATTAGGACATATCCGAATGATGCTGAAAAAGGCCAAATCCTGGCCGAATACTGAAGCGAACCCTAGATTCGCTGCATCCCTAGTATCCAGCCATGTTCATAAGAATGCAATTTTTTCTGTTCTGTTTCATTTTAATGGGAAAGGTTTGTTGCTCAGTCTTTCTGGAGTAGTGTGTTTAGAGAGTTTATGTTCTGGGTGCCAGGCAGTGATATATTATCAATGTTCCACAGGGTGACATGTCACAGGATTATGCATCAGGCTTTTGCATACAGATACATTAAGATGATTCAGTGCCATGACTGTGTTTCTGTGAAAGAGTTGCAGGTGTAAATGAGCCGCTCTGCATTCGTGCTGCCCTCTGAGATTTGGCTTGTGATGTGTTTAATTAGAGCCTGTGTTAATTTTGGAATAAGATAGCAGAAATATCAAATCATTGTTGTTTTGACACCATCAGAACAATATATGGGGGAGAAGTATCGTTGTCCCTAATATTGCCTGGGCTTAAATAATAAATATTGTGGACTTTTGCGGACTTTTGCATGTCCCAGGGCCAACTGCCCTAATTTATAGGGCTCTAATAGAATAAGTGAATTTCTTTTGACAACTCTGGTATTGCCTGTGATATGGGATGGTGTTTAAGCAAATCAAAAAAGAGAGTCATAGGTTGGGGATCACTTATCTAAGGAGCTGTCCAACCTCCATGTTTATATGAAGTTGACTACAAGGGAGACTTTTTTTCAATGAAGAACAGTTGTAGCTTAGTAAAAAGGAGCATCTCTGACAGGGTATGTTTATGCTATTGCAGAGCTAAAAACTCTTAGCACTCAACTGCAATGTAATTTCACCATCCTGTTGATTTCAATGTATTTTGATCAAATTTACTTTAATGTGAGTTGTTTAAAGGAACACAAAGTACAGTTATTTTACAACATATTCAGCAATTAGTCCTTAGTCTTAAATACTGTGACCAAATAAACACGGCTATTGTAGAGAAGATGTCTTTACATATTAAATACTTCCCAAGGTCTTACTACACAGCTGTGCAGGATTTGCATTGACTTATTCATTTGATAAAATTGATCGAAATTCCAGCGAAGATTAAAAAGCTGGAATGTTTCAAGGTATCTGTAGGGTTCCCAAACTGATCTTTGATAAATCTCCCACTTTGTGATAACCTATGGCTCAGTGCCCACAGGCTTTTTGCCCCTGAGATGCAATTTAAAAATTACACACTAGGGAGCATATTGATAAAGCTGTGTAAAATATAATTTACATTGCCACTTTAATGCCATGGTATACCATTTGAAATCATACAGAATCTCTCTTAACTAGAATGCAGTAAACTATACTGTAGGCATACTGTGTGGATAGATATGATCAAACTGCCACCTTAAATCAGCATAAACATATTTAAATATTAAATAAACCCATTTGAATTGTTCCTGTGTGCAACTTTGAAGGCCTGGAACATTAATATACCGATGTTGAACCTTTAGGTTGGTGCCTTAAACGCAAAAAAGTCCTTTGTAGCCATATTAGTTTGTAGGAATTCTCTTTAAACACCGCTCACATTTTTAAACCCTTGTTGTATGTTTATATTAGTAAACATAAGCATATGATTTTTTAGATCAATGTTTACCTCTCCGGTATTATGTCTTTCTCCTGTTTTTCTCCCACCTAATGTTTTCTCTCCTCTGCTTTCTCTCTATCTCTCCATAGACACAGGGAAATATTAATTTCTTGTTTCTGCAACACATTAATATTCATGCTTCATTTTGGGTAAATAATTAATATAATTTGTTGCTAACTAGCTGAAGCTGGTTTGGACAGAGAGACTGTGCCATCATTACACTCTTACATATTGTATATTGTTCTAGGATTCAAGGTAAATCACGAGAGAGGATCTGGTAGCCTATATAAAATTGTAGGCAGTAGAAAGGTCTATATTTTAATCAGTCTTATACATACTTAACCTAAACATTGGTTTGCCATAAACAGAGGAGCTCTGAATGCACAGAGATAGATCACTTAAATAAAAATATTTAAGTATACTGTATACATGGGAATGCCTACAGTATTACAGTATTAATATAAGTATGATATGCCTTCCCCCAATATACATTGCCACAGCCAACCCCAAAATAACATATAGTTGATAATACATATTATGTTTTCCATTTATATCTATGAATCTTAGAATGTCATTAGTTTCAAAAGCAACTTACTGCAAAGTGCCATTTATGAAAAATAGATCTAGGGCTGAATAGATATAACATATCACATATTCTCTACTCATTTTTTTTACACAATAAACTCTGTAACAATGTGTTTCACTTGAATAAGGTTACTATATGCCTCTTCTAATCTAGGATGGTTACTTATCTATACATTTTCTGTACAGCCCTACAAAATAGAAACCATTATAAATTTACTGTTATTAACTTGGAAAATATTCACTTTAACAAATGGGCACAGGAGGCTTAATTTAGCTTCATGCTGTATTCAGGTTTATTTATATGTTTGGTTTCTGTTATATTGGTTTCTTTGCCATGGTAAAAATTGGAAAAACACGAAGAATGTCCACTGCAGTGACCAAATATATGTCAGAATACCTGTTTGGTTTAAGAGAACAGCATCCTACTAGGAGTCTTTAGTTGAGAAATGCGTATTCATGGCTCTAGATCAGTGATCCCCAACCAGTAGCTCGTGAGCAACATGTTGCTCTCCAACCCCTTGAATGTTGCTCTCAGTGTCCTCAAAGCAGGTGCTTATTTATTTTATGTTAAGCTTGAAAGCTAATTTTAATTGCATAAAAACTAAGTATAGTGCCAGGGAGAGCCTCTTGTAGGCTGTCAGTCCACATAGGGGCTACCAAATAGCCAATTACAGCACTTATTTGGCACCCCAGGGGACTTTTTCATGCTTGTGTTGCTCCCCAACTCTTTTTACATTTGAATGTGGCTCACGGGTTAAAAAGGTTGGGGACCCCTGCTCTAGATAAACAATATTTATAATGCTTGGTTTAGATCAGAGGTGCCCAAAAGGTAGATCGGGGTATATACCAGTAGACCGTAGCCAGTAGATCTCAAGACACTGTCAACAAACAGCTTGTCTATATCACTCTTCTTTTTCATGCTTTTCATTCTGATAATAATTATGTTAAGCTCCCATGAGAAATGGGTGTTTGTAAAATATAGAAATATACAATTTTCCATTAATAGGTATTTAAGTAATATTTTCCATGGAACAGAATGCTAACAATGTTTTTATGGATGTAGATCATAATGGGACAACATCAATAAAAGTAGACCTCGCATTAGTAAAGGATTGGCACTTCTGGTTTAGATACATTGGGGCAAATTCACTAAGATACGAAGTTGCGCCAGGCGCAACTTCGCCGCACTTCGCCAGGCGTAGTTTCGCCAGCGCTCCGCAAATTCACTAAAATCCGAAGTTGCGCACAGGGGTAGCGTAAGGTTGCGAAGTTGCGCTAGTGTTGATTCGCTATGTAAAGCGAAGTTACGCTAGCGAAGGCTAATTTGCATACGGCGCGAAATTCAAATTTCAATGGAGTAATACGTATCAGCACTACAAATGCCTAGAAAACCTTCAAATCATCAAATAAAAATTTTATTTTGCCCTACACATGTGCCCACTGTCTAGGTAAGTTGCCATGAGTCAGGAAATGTAGGGGGGAAGGAGGGGAGCCCCAAAAATTTTTTCGATCTTTTTCAGCCTATCACCCATAATGTAGAAAACACGCCAGTGTTTTTTGGGACTTAGAAAAATTTTTGACTTTTTTTGAAACAATCCCTATCTACTCTATTGCGCTTCGCCAGGTCTGAGGTGGCGAAGGAAGTCTAGCATAAAAGGTAGTGTTCAGTACACTGCGCAAGTTAGTGAATTTGCGTAGTTACGTCGCTAGCGAAACTTTGCCTGGCGTAAGGGTGCGAAGTAACACTAGCGAAACTACGCAGCGTTCGTTAGTGAATTTGCGCAGTAACGAAAATGCCAAACGCTAGCGAATTAACGCTAGCGTTCGTCGCTTCGGCGCTTAGTGAATTTGCCCCTATCTATCTAAAGCTGACCATACACCAGCAGAATTTAGTTGCCCCTTCCAGAGCTAGTCAGCAGCCCATGATTAGGCCTGCCCAACTGACTCTGGCCAATCTACTTATCATGCTGTGCAAAACGTAGAGGGAAATATTACCAGTGATGTTGCTCATAGCAAGCAATCAGATCTTTGCTTTTGCTTTCTGTTGAAATGTAATTGCTGATTGGTTGCTCTGCGCAACTTCATTGTTAATGCGTCACTCCACTTACTTTACACAGCATGATTACTAGGCCCCTAGGTGTTGCCACCTTTTCTAGAAAGAAATACAGGCCTGCAAGGATAATTTTTGCTGGCTAAGCTGGTATAGTATCAGCCACTTGGCAACCCTAACTGCCTCCCTGACAGATACCTGTCTGAAAATAATCCAGCTATATATTGGGCAGATTTGAAAATCCCATCAGACAGGGACTGCAATAACAGGTTGATACAGTTCCATCCGAATGGCACTGCACAAGACCTGTTCCAATCAGTGGCCTGGGTGGATCAGCCCAATTTTGTTCAGAATGTAGGTGGATATTTGTGTCTGGCCATATTAGCAGTTGTAACATAACATAATACTTGTTTTATGTGATTTTACTCTACTTTCAAAACAGTTCCTAGGTTTGCCAAAATTTTGAATTATGGTAAGAAATGTTAAGATCTGAATAAATGAAGTTCAGAGGAGTTTTGGCAGAACACTGTTTAGTATGTTTACCCTTTTCTGGAGTAAAGTGACTAAGAATTACTGAACCCAAGAGGGTGGTAACATTGTCTAATTATCCCTTTACCTCTAATATATGTGAGTAACGAGATCCCAGATCCTCCTCTGGGTAATTATACTTTGTGCTCCTGTAAAACCTTCATTAGATCGTTAGCAAACTTACAATAATTATTATTAATACATGAGGGGAGCCTGTCCCAGTTACATCGTTACTCAGTGTGCTAGTGTCTGCATAACTTGAGTGATCACATGAGAACCTGGAAATTAGTTTGTCAGCAGCCCTTAAAGTGTGGTTCTGTGCTGAAGTTATGCAGAGGCATCTGATACTCTGAAATGATGTTACTCTGAAATTATGTTAGCGCATAACCCAGGATATCTGCTTCATCATGTGGAATGAAGTTAGTATTGTATCATCCTTCTATGTTGGAAACAATCTTTTGAGTAAGAGTTTTTTTTCCCATGTTTTGCATCAAAATTGGGGTTATTTTCTCTGCAGAAAAGGCATATAATGCGAGGATGTAGAACACCCTGCCAGGTAATGTTGTGATGGCAGATTCTATTAAAGGAAAACTATACCCACAAAATGAATACTTAAAGTTTTAAAAATGTAATATTAGCTTCCTCATACTGAAGTTAGAAACTTTCTAAATACAATCAATTAAAAATTCTGCATTGTTTCTGAAATAATCAAGTTTATATTCACTATTTCTCTCTCAGCATCTTTTTCTCTTCATTCTGTCTTCATGCAGCAGTTGGGTGTCAGATGAAAGATCCAATATATCTTATAGGAGGGGGGCTCCTTTTCCTAGCAGATGTATTAGAGCTCACTCAAATAACGTATTCCAGTACAAACAAAATCTAACAAAAAAATGATGTCTGGTGATTTTTAAAGAGTGAGCTCTAATACATCTTCTAGGGTAAAGGAGCCCCCCTATAAGATATATTGGATCCTTCATCTGACACTCCTAAATGAAGACCGAATGAGGAGAAACAGATGCTGAGAGAGGAATACTGAAGATATATTTCATTATTTCAGAAACGGTACAGAATTTTTAATTGATTGTATTTAGAAAGTTTCTTATTTCAGTGTGCTGAAGCTCATATTAAATTTCCATTTTCACAATAGTTTCCCTTTAATCAACAGATTATTTATTCATTTTAGGCAATTTTCTATTTATGATTACCCAATGGCAAATACTACTAAAACAGTATATTATTATGAAAATGGTTTATTTACATATGAGCTATTTTATTCAATATATTTTTATAGAGACCTACATTGTTCGTGGGTTATAGTTTTCCTTTAATGGCTTTAAGAGTGTTTTGGATTTGTATCATGGGTACGTTTGGAGGGGTTGAACTTGATGGACTTCTGTTTTTTTTTTCTTACTAAGATAACTATGCAACTGTTATCTTTCCAACACAGGAAAGTTTAATATCAGTTTTAATCCAGGGGAAGGCAAACAACCTCCCACAAACTGATTGCAAAATCAGCCTTACTATGGAAATATTATTTCAAAGCCAAAATGACTAATTTTGATCTAATTACTACCTGGATTAAATGCTACCCACACATTTTTGCTGCACTCCAATGAATCACTGATTACCAATAGTCTAGGGCTTATGCCACATGATTCATTTCTCTGCCTGCTGAAATATATCTAATACCAGATACCCACCCTTATTGTCATTTTTGTGTCTAGAGACACCATTTATATAAATAACCTTTGGAATAATGAGGTATCAAACATTCAGCTGGTGTAGAAATCCTACCTTGACCATATGCCTTGATGGCAAGTTACATTTCTTCTCAGAAAGAACCCGGAAAAGTGTTTGGGAACTGATATTGTTAATCATAACCCATTTGGTGAGCTATAAGATATTTCATAAATTCCCAAGATTCCTTCTGCTGGCCTTTCAGTAAAAAGCCCTGTGCTGAGTGAAATGGTTATGTTGGCACTACAATATATACGTTTTTCTCTCCTATCTCAACGGAATCTCCTTCTCCTGAATTGGCCCAGCATCAGACTGGGGGGGGCCCAGGGCCCACCGGACTTGCAGCCTCAGGGTGTGCCAGCGGGGCCCATCAGGTTTTTCCCGGTATCCCACACGCCCAGTTCGACCCTGAATTGACCTATGAAGTAAAGACATATGTTAACACTAATATTTGGTTAGCTAACACCTTAAGAATAAATCTATCTTGCACTTATACATTGTAAACAGTCTATTGTGGAGCTTGGATAATTGTCCTAACTATAGTTAAACCTCAGGGAACTTTAGTTCCCTAAATTATGCACCAATATGTAGATATACTCAAACATTGTGTATTCACTTTCTCGACTTAACATTGTACACAAACATTGTATATCTGTATTTACATAATCCATACCCTTGCATCCTTTTTTTACCTCTTATTGTGTTAAGAAGCAGGTCATAGTCAAATCTAAAATAATAGATTATGGCGCACAAACCCTTTTGTGCACAACGTTTCAAAGTATTCAAACTCCTTTCTAAAGCACATGGGTTCAGTAGTCAAAATGTGATACAAAATGGTAAAACTCATTTACAGTACAAAACAGGAAAGCACTAATAGTATATGATATCATCACCATAGTTTAACACACATAGTTAACCATTTCCTTCACTTCTATTCCCAATACGTCCACTCTAACACAGGAGATAAACCAAACATAGATAAAGAGTGGAATCTATTATTAACAAAAAAATACAAATCATAATCATTATTTAACCCATTGGGAGCCAATGAATTTAATTGATTGATCCACCACACCTCTCTTGCTCAATGCCAGCTCAGGTTGGACTTCTTCCAACACCATATATTTTAAGTCCAAATCAGACTTTTCCACATAATGTCTGGAAACAGGCAATTTCATATTACCCCTTCTAATGGTCAATCTATGTTACTCGTGTCTTTATCTGCAGCGTGGTCTCTCCCACATAGATAAGGCCACACGGACAGTTAAGAACCGATATTTTGATAAACATGTAAAGTGTCCTTTGAGCTGGTAACTGAGTCCAGTTTGAGAATGGTGAAAGACTGCACCTTTGTTGACTCAACTGCATTGATTACACGATAAACAGGGGACCATTCCCCTTATCCGAACATCCAAATTTCCAGTTGGTTCACTAAATTCCTACCCTTTCAATATATATTTATTTATATTATGTGTGTATTACTTGGCTGCATTATCAGTTCCAGATTTTTCACTGTTTCTGGTAGCCCCAATAATGGTGATTAACGCTATGGCAAACTTTGTTGCACACACCTGTCAAAGTAAGCTGCAGTTGCCTCTTATAGGATTGCACTGCCATATTTCTCAGCACGAGGCAGTGATACTTATAAAGATAATTATGTTGGTATGTGCACTTAATTGCCTTGAAACTAAACCTTCATCAGTGTTTCTTAAGCAGCAAATTTATAGAAAGCAATGTTGTGCAGTGTGTTCTTTATCACAGCATGTATTGTGTTGTTTGTATATGGTATCTTTAGTTTATCAAATGAGCAGTGCCAGAGTCTGTACCCTTTAACGTCAACAGAGAGCTGTATATGGATGTGACAGGAAACATGTGGTTTCTAGGGGGCTGGCCCAAGGCTTTAACCTTCATGGATCATGAGAATTATTTTGTTGCCCCCCACTCTCCCAAAAAATTCTACAGTATATTTGTCTGTTGATCAAAATAATCTCTTTTCTCTCCTCTCATTCCTCTCATTTCCGCTATTGCCAACCTAGTGGAAAATATTGAAATGTTTTTGTTTTTTTTAGTGAGCAAAGATACTTGACTTGACACCACTTTACCCCAAAATCTTTTATTGTCCCTGTCTCTGTATTTTACCAGTGTTGCAGATGTCTCAGGTCAGCTCACCTCTTCAATAGTTCAAGGTATCCTTTCATTTGTTTTCAGCTTTACTGGTGACATCTGTATGGTTTTCTACAGTGTATTATGGGATTTTTCACTGTGACTACTCACGACTGTTACATTTTTGATAACATATTAATGAATGCTTCAGATTAATAATAATATTGCACTAGCCCCTGGAAAACAAAATATTCTGTCCCAGAAATTGTGCAATTAATTATGAAGTAAGGCTTGTGCTTGGGGAGCAAGGGATCAGACCCTCTGCTCACTGGTAATTAGATTGAAGTAAGTGTGCAAGGCAACTTAGACCCATTAATTAAATCACCTTACAATGATGTGTGCCCCTGTGGAATCACTTCCTCAGTTAAGACTAGGGCAGAGGCACATCCACAATTTTCCTTTGAAAACACTTACTGTAGCAACCTGGAATAACTTCTTCACTGTATACAAAATAGAAATTTTGCCCTGCCTTTAGCTTTGCACCAGGGTGTCTTTCAATTTTTCAAGCAGATGAAACTGCTTTCAGCATAATATTAGATACTCTTAATTGATTCATAACTGGGATATACAACTTACACTAACTGAAAACTACAATATACAACATATTCTGCCTTCCACTAGTTCTAAGGGAATTTACAACAGCCTCAAGCCCACAGCCCTTAAGTTTTGCCTCCCCAATTATAAATTATGTGCCTGATTTTACTTATAAAATAATTTTGTTAAAGTCAGTTTGTGAGATAGCCAAATGCTTGGATGTTTGGATAGTTTGGCCACCCATGGGCTGGGCCAAATTGAGCTGATCCAGTTGTTTGACCCATGCCAATGTTCAAATCATAGGGGTTTTTTAAAGAATGGTCTGTAGAGAGCCATATACATTTGTAGATCCTCACACTACTGGATTTTCAAACCTACCTGATAGATATCTTGCCTATATCGGGCAGGCCATTCAGCAGGCAGCACAGCATGAACCAATAAGCTGCTATGCTGGCCAGCTTTACTATAGAGGTCACTTTAATAGCACTTGCATATATTCAACTTTAATATGCGGAATGTCTTAACATTACTTCTCCTATGCAAAACTGTAAGATTAATTTGATTTATCTGAACAGAGGAAACAGAAAGTACAATGCAAATCATAGGGGTTTTTTAAAGAATGGTCTGTAGAGAGCCATATACATTTGTAGATCCTCACACTACTGGATTTTCAAACCTACCTGATAGATATCTTGCCTATATCGGGCAGGCCATTCAGCAGGCAGCACAGCATGAACCAATAAGCTGCTATGCTGGCCAGCTTTACTATAGAGGTCACTTTAATAGCACTTGCATATATTCAACTTTAATATGCGGAATGTCTTAACATTACTTTTCCTATGCAAAACTGTAAGATTAATTTGATTTATCTGAACAGAGGAAACAAAGTACAATGCAAAATTTTTCAAAAACCACTCAAATTACAGGGTATTTGGTGGGTGTAAAGATTAAAATTTTTCTCTTCTTCTGTAGATAAATGTATAGCTTATTGGTATGCAAACTCTTTTACTAGGTACAATGTAATTTTTTTCATGTCTTGTTCTTGCTCCAACTGTTTTGTACTAATGCCACTTATATAAGTTACCCTAAAGCCTAAGCCTTATGGCACACAAGGTTAGTATCTCACAACAACAAAATGCCAAAAAAAATCCAGTGCAATGTTTCTGAACTTTTTTACATTCATACTTACATGCTTACTATAGGAGCAGTAGTAATTAAATTTAGGGTCATGAGAGATGACACAGAAGGAGAATGCCATTTTGAAGTAGTCACTTTGAATATTTGCAAAAATGCATAAAGTTCTGTGAAACACTGGTCTAGTGGAAGTCTCTGGGACTGACATAATTTAGGGACTCCATAAAGGCAACGAACCAGGTCATCGCCTTTCCGTTTTCATCTGCCTGATCATCACTGAGAGCACTGTAAATATTGTGTTAGCTGGAGAGCAACATGACAGTCCCCTGCTCACTGCAGTGTCTGTAACACATGTCAAATGCTACTTATTTGCTAAATACATCTTGTGAAGCAGTGTTTTCCTTTTTAACTGCAAATGTGAAATAGCATAATTTTTATTGGGAAAATGGTAGGTTTCATTACTTTTATATTGCTGTTTGTTTTTTGTTTTTGGTTTATTTGCCGGGGTAAGACACCCCAAAACAAGATAACATTGTCAGTTCCTAAAGAAGTCTAATAAATTAAAAACCTACAAAATAAATGTTATAGACTGAGATATTTAGAATAGGCCCATCTATAGTCTATGCTTCTGGGACTAGTTGAACCTCCCTCTTTGATATAGTTACAATGGAAGATGAGAGGACTTCCCAAATATATAATTCAGTTTAAATTATCATAGGAGAAGGACCTTTAAATTATAAATGCTTACAATTTTAATATTTAAATATTTATATTTAAATAATTTTATATATTGTAAAGACAATATGGATTGTTGCTTACAAATGGACTCTGTAAAATAACATATTGCTGACTCATCCTTCATTTTATTCCCATCTCTCTGTTTTGTCTGCCTCAATCCCTTTCTGTTCTCCCTTTTCCATCTTCACCCCCCTCCCCTTGCCTTTGTGTAATGTAACAATCAGTCGGGGTAGTGAACCCTATCGCACACTGTTCTCCCTGTGCTGACGAACCATAAACAGAGCACCACTCACACATCTCTTGTCCTTCAACTATTTTACTAGCTTTTGGCTTACCCCCGTTTTGCCATCTGTTTCATCCATATCTTATCTATAGCATACTATCTCTATTTCCATTTCACCTACCCTCCAACCACCTCAGCAATTTTTTAGTTGCTTCTTATTTTTTATTCTATTTTTAAGCAATTCCTTATTTTCTTAGGCCTTTGGCACTAATATTCTCCAGCAGCCTTTTTTTAGCCGGTGAAGACGTGCCTCAGCCTGGCAGTTATAGCTTGTCATTTACTTAAATGGAATGCACACGTCACTAGCGGTGATGGGCCAATTTCAGCCAGAAAATGCTCAAAATGTACATTTCCTGGCTGAAATGTACTTGTCACCACTGGTGTCAGGGGCATTCCGTTCAGATGCTTTGCCAGCTGAAAAAAGCAGGTGGATTATATGCCTCCTGCCTTGGGCTTAAAAGTGTCTGCATTTTATATTCAACTTAATCTACTTTATTCTAACTTTCTCCAAAATATCTCTGCCCGCATTAGACTTCTCACCTTGTACACGTCATTTCATTTTCCATCAGTGCTTCACATTTCTTCTCCAATCTTCATTTTCCTATGATGCTTTTGCTCTCCTTCTTTTTTCACCCTGCTCCCTTAAAGTGATACTGACATTAAAAAAATTATTATTCAAAATAACAATGTACATCAAAAGTTACCTATAGCTCATGTTTATCGTTTTTCACCAATAGAGCTCCTTTTGTAAGTATTTGTTACTTGAAGTTCCTAAACCTGCTAATAGACTGCTGAAGCTCAAATATGGCAGCATCCTCACAGAGGAACATGGAGGGATCAGATGGGTAATGTAAAAGCATCTGTAAATACTTTTATGGCAAAATTATAGATAGGACAACATAATGATAGATGTAAAAAAGGTTTAATTTTTGGTGTCAGTATCTCTTTAAGGCTAGTGGCATAGCTAGGGTTGCCATCTGTCCTGGGTATAAAATCCATATTACACTGCAATTCTTCAGGCTGATAAAATACAGGCTGGTAAAAGACAGGTGTCCTAGCCATATTCATAATTTTAGCTTTTGTCTAAACCACTGATTCCTCAACCAGTGGCTCATGAGCAACATGTTGCTCTCCACTCCCATTGACATTGCTCAAAGATATAAAAAGCTATCAAATTTGACATGACCTATCCTTCATAAAGCCATGCTGATTGCTGCTCATAATGCCATTGACCAGGACAAAATTTTGAATGTGATCCGTTAACAAACCTTCAAATAATTTGCCCACACAGATATCAAATTTACTGGCCTATAATTGCCAGGCTGAGATCGTAATCCCTTTTTAAATATTAGAAGCCTTCCTCTGAATGTCATTCACGTTTAAAAAAGTTAGGGACCCCTGATCTAAACTAGGGATACACCGAATCTATGAATCCTTCTGCCCTGCCAAACTGAATACGAGGGAGGGAAACTGTGTGACTTTTTGTCACAAAACAAGGAAGTAAAAAATGTTTCCCCTTCCCACCCCTAATTTGCATACGCAAATTAGGATTCGGTTCGGTATTCAGACGAATCCCTCAAAAAGGATTCGGGGGTTCAGCCGAATCCAAAATATTGGATTTGGTGCATCCCTAATCTAAACCAAGGAAGCCTTTATTAAGTTAAATTAAGTTAAGGGGCCGATTCACTAAATTCGAGTGAAGGGTTCGAAGTAAAAAAACTTCGAATTTCGAAGTATTTTTTGGTCTACTTCGACCATCGAATGGGCTACTTCGACCTTCGACTACGACTTTGAATCGAAGGATTCGAACTAAAAATCGTTCGACTATTCGACCATTCGATAGTCGAAGTACTGTCTCTTTTAAAAAAACTTCGACCCCCTAGTTCGCCATCTAAAAGCTACCGAAGTCAATGTTAGCCTATGGGGAAGGTCCCCATAGGCTTGCCTAACTTTTTTTGATCGAAGGATATTCCTTCGATCGTTGGATTTAAATCCTTCGAATCGTTCGATTCGAAGGATTTAATCGTTCGATCGAAGGAATAATCCTTCGATCGTACGATCGCAGTATTTGCGCTAAATCCTTCGACTTCGATATTCGAAGTCGAAGGATTTCAATTCCTAGTCGAATATCGAGGGATAATTAACCCTCGATATTCGACCCTTAAGTGAATCAGCCCCCTAAATGTTTTTAGTAACTCTCCATTCTGATGGCACTCCCCTAACTGTTTCACATCATAGCCCTCCCAGGCTCTTCTCCTAACTGATAATTCTCCTTGGCTCACTAGGGTACATTAAGGACAGATCATAAATCTCTAATGAGCTTATTTCCCCTCCCCACCTCAGGCCACCTGTTCACAACTGGGCTTGAGGCAGATTGCCTGCATATAAAGGGGTTGCACATATACCCTACTGTAAATACCCATTTATATATGTTTATAGGGACTCAAATTGATATTTTTATTGATTGTCCGTAATCATTTTCAGGGGTCCCATGCAACAATTACAAAATGTAAGATATGGTTATATCTAGAAGCCTATTTATATGAATATTAAAAGACAATACCCAGAAAGTATTTAAACTGAAATTGAATTTTCAGTACAAGACAAGAAAAGAATGTTGCTGTTTTTTACATCTGTCTCACCCTCCTCTTGCTTCCTGTCAAGCTGAATACTTGTCATGTTGGAGGGGGTGATTGAGCTGTCGGGGCAGAGAGACTTCCCTCTGTTTCATGTCTGTCTCAATGACCCATCATTTATGTGACGTGAATCTGAACGAACAAGTTAAATCCTATTCATTCTTTAAAGCAGCCTACTATTGTCATCTTAACTGCGAGAACATAGCATATCTGTGTGTCCATTTGCTCTACTTTATATGTAGCTACTTTACATAACCTTGTCTGTCATGTATCTTCAGCTTACTTTTCCTCTATACCTGTCACATCCCAAGTTCCACATTGGCTATTCTTTCACTTTACAGTGGCTATTAACAGATATTTATACATGGATTTGTATTCTTTAGACTTTGAGAACAAAGACTTTTGTGGGATAATGGAAACTGTAATTCTACAGCAGCTGGAGTGTCACTGTTGGGACATTACTGATTTATTCTCAGTTTCCTACCTTGACTGGTTTCATTTTCTAATGCAGTCCTCCCTAACCTCTCCTTCAGTATCTGTTACTACCATTCAGTTTTGGTGCCTGAAAGTTCCCATAGCACAGTTGTGTGCACGGTGTTTTTCCTAGTAGTAACAAAACTTTACAAATAACCTCTGAAGAATCCCACCATACCAGTGTTTTCTGATCCAAATTGCTATAAACCTACACCTTTTGGTCTTTTCCTTTGTTTACCATTTGCTATAGCAATGGTCACAGGGTAATTTGCAATTTTGCTGCTGCTTAAGCTGTAGAGTGCTCATAAATTTACAGTTACAGGCTCAGTTCACTTACAATTAATTTTAAGTGTGATATAACCAGTGGAATTCTAAGACAATCATAAAGAATACAATATTAATGTTAATATTTAACTTTTTTTTCCCCAATAAATCTTCACTTTGGAACATAAACTGTTACCTGGTTGCTAATGTCCCAATTACAGTAGCAACCAGGCAGTGGTTTAAATGACAGACTGGTAGATGAATAGGAAAAAGTCTAAAATGAAATATACGGTAAGTGATAAAAAATGAATAAAGAAAAATTTAGTCCAACGATTGAATTTTTAATTGCAAGGCAAAGAAAGTACATAAAGTATGAAGACTGTTTGCAAATTTTCACTATCGGCATCATACTAAATGTTATTTACAAGGCGAACTACCTGATTAAGATTTCCTCGGGAAAAGGGCAATGACAGGGGTAAAACCCACAAAGAAACAACATTAGGAATTGCTTCTCACTTGATAATAGAAATCACAGTCCTTATGTCACTTAAAACAGTTATCATCTGAAATCACAGTACTTTGTGTTTGCGACCATCAGTTTCTTGTTTTTGTCATATACTCAGCAGTTCCCATAATGCTTAACAGGAAGTGTTTTGTCCCAGTTCTTGCTGCTTTGTATCTGCTTTCTGTACTTAAAGACATGCCATGTGTGCCATTGCCCTAAGATCTTTTTCTGGTGTTTCTCTTATAATTAATCCTATTAGGCCACTTGCAGATGAGGTGTGTTAATAACTGCAGTCTCCTTAGGAAAGGATCCCTTGTGTGGACCACATGTACGTATCCATGTTGTTTAGGTTGCTGTCATCCTAATTACCTTTAAAATAGTGACATAGTAGAAAATCAAGGTGAATAATTCTGAAACCATATCTTGGGTTGGCCAAACTGACACCTAGACATACAGTAATCTGGGTGCCCTGAGAAAAAAGAAACCTTGTTTTAAGGAGAATAATCAAACCTCCCAGGACTTCCAATTCTTGTCATACTTGCATTAGCATGCCATACAAGTGAATTTTATGAGTATGGCCAATCAAAATACCTTGTGTGGCACAGACTTAAAGACGCTAGTCTTCACGCAACTTACATAATTTTTGCATAGTGGTGCACTGGATCCCCATACAAAAGAGTGTTGGCGTAACAATTTTATGATCACAACTTTGTTAGTAAAAACCCCTGTTTTTTTAAAAATACATGCGCTTGCATAGATACTAAATTCCTTAGGAAACAGGAGACCAGGTAGTGTGTGTATTGATTAATGCCATCTCTTTTGTATGCTTGTAGCTTATTTGAACATATCAGCTGCACTTCCTTTGTACTTATATATTTTACTTATTTTTGGAGTGCTATCACAACCCCTGCTTTTTGTAAATGTAATTATACCCTGTAGCTGTGCAAGCCACAAACAGTAACCCCGTAGAATAAACAAGAACCCAGAAGTAGAATCCACATAGCCTGGACCTCTGTAACATGACAACTTACATTGAAGGCAGGTAAAGTGTTAAATGGGTAGCTCACCTTTACGTTAACTTTTAGTATGTTATAGAATGGCTAATTCTATTTTCTGGCCTTCATTTTTTCTTTTTTATAGTTTCTTAAATTATTTTTATTAGTCATCTTTGTGTTCAGACCCTTTCCTATTCGCATCCACCTTTCATTTGAATCAATGCATTGTTGCTAAGGTAATTTGGGCCTTAGCAACCAGACTGCTGAAGCTGCAAACTGAAGAGCTGCTGAATAAAAAGTTACACAACTCAAAAATCACAAATAATAAAAAATGAAAACCAATTGCAAATTGGCCCTGAATATCATCAGCTCTACATCATATCAGAAGTTCATTAAAAGATGAACAACCCCATTTAAGGTTCACAAATTGGTCCTGGCTACATTCAATTTCTGTTTTCTTATGTATATTGGTTATAAGGATGTTAAGTGCCCATTGATAGTGTTATATTAATATTATTTACATATCCCTTCTGCATACCTGTGCAAGAGACTATGGAGTTCTAATAATATCCTTAGAATCTGATTTATTACCCTTTCCTTGTAAATTTGGAGGACATTGTTAAAGAGAGGATGTCTTTTGAATCCAGGAACAATCATTCTGCTATACATTTACAGATCCCTTCATCCTCTCTGTTCATATTCAGAAATTTCTATGCAGTATTATCCCTTTTTTCACCCCAGAGCAGGGGATATGGGAGGGGAAATTGTACTGAAGCAATGGTTGAGGCTTTGCTAAAAGAGATTAGCTAGCAGAGTGTCAGAAGCCCCACAGCGCGAGAGATAAGCACTGATCACAGTGTAGGGCCTCACTGTCCCCTCCCCGTCTCATGGAAAGAAATGCTCACTTGAAGTGAACAATTTCTTTCAACGTCTGACTTGCCAACATATTCTGGAGCATTGCACAGCACATTGATGCTGCTTAACAATTAGGTAGCTATTGTACTGTGGGCATCTGCTGTAGAAAATGTTTGCGTGACCCTATCTTTAAAAGCACATGGCCTGCGAAACAGTTTACTTATTTAATGGTATCTCTGTGTAGAGTGTATCTGCAGTGCTGTATGCAGTACCAGTACTGGTTAGGAGTCTAGGGCCTTGTGCTCTGTCCTGCTACGCAGCCCCCACTCTAAGCATCTGTGGCTGAACAGATGGCATCCTCTGAGCATGGGCATCAGCTAGAATGATAGAAGAGGGAGTTAGAATTCCATGAAAAGAGGGACCATTAGGGATCATGTAATGAGGGAGGGAGGACTGAGCTGCTCTTGTAGAACGCCGTTGCTGGTGCAGGTTGGATGAATGGTTCTGTCTGGTTAAATGTCAGCCCATGTTACAAGGAGTGCAAGGTATCAACATACTGGATAACACTGATATAATCTAAGTATCACCTTTCCCAATGCATTATTCAGGTGTTGATGACAGGTGTGTCTGTCCTGTGACACTGATCTACCTTCTGCCCACTGACATTGATCCTACTGACACTGATCTGCCAAATAAGTCCTTCTTCTATAATATTTCTGCCAAATTGAAGCCCTTTCTGCAACTTTTGTGATCTGGCAGAGAAGTTCTTGATTCTGATTCTGTGCAGGTCCCTGTGTAGAAATGGCCAACGTATATTGCTCCATACACGTATATGCATATATTAATAAATGGAATATTGCTGAGCCCAAGGCCATCATGGACTTCTTTGTATCACATTCTAGTTTTAGCATAAGTTTACACTGTGATGGGAATACTTTTCAGAATGCAATCATTGTGAAATCTAATGGTATGTGTTTGGATAATAACCATACTAAGATAAGACTTGTTCATTAGTATCAAAAAAGGTAATTAAGAATATTTGATTGCATGTATTTACTGCTAACGTTCTATCAGTACTTGACTTCATCAATATTTACATCCATATTCAGTATGATATGTCTTCTATTCACTATAGAAATAGCATTGTTAATGTAGAAATTGCCATGTTAATGTAGTTACTGTGTACTGGGCAGACAAGGTCATAAAGCATGGAACTCTGAGATTACTTATTTCATATGTCATATTACATATATTTTACAGTAGAAACGACATTCCATCTTATAATACAGTTCAGTTTGTCATATGACATCACTAGACAGTGATCATAACTAATGGCAACAATAAACAAGGTTTATAAGGAAATATTTCAGTCTTTCGGGTTTTATATAAAGTCTTTGAAAATGATAACAGTTTATTAAAGGCCCTAATATGGGCAGAAATGGAGGCACAGTGTGATGTTTAATAAACAGTTATAATCCACAAATAATGGAGTGCTGGAGTCCTTCTGAAATGTTTTCATTTTGCATTCACCGTGCAATGGACATTGTAGAAATGTGTGAAATTGTAAAATTTTGGACTGATTAAATAGATTCCAAGTGTAAAAACAAGCTGTACGTTTCATGTTTTGTACCATAATGCACCAGGCTCAGGCTGTTGGGATTTTTTCTTGCTGCTAAAGCAGTAATGGGCAATATATGGGTGTAACTGGGTGGAATACCCTCAGATATTATTTAGTAAGGATTACCAAGGGATGCAAGACACTCTAAAGCCATGTTCTGTATTTAATGCCTGCTCAGAGCAAGTGTTAAGTACAGGTCTCTGATACCTCTATGATTCCTGCATTCTGAGCCTTGTGCTGGATTTTAATCAGACAGGCACTTGCTATGGCTACCAGCTAGGGATGCACTGAATCCAGAATTTGGTTCAGGATTTGGCAAAGATTCAGCCTTTTTCAGCAGGATTAGGCTCAATCCAAGTGCCTGCCTGAACTGAATCCGAATCCAAAAAAATTATGTGACTTTTCATCACACAAACAAGGAAGTAAAAAATGTTTTCTTTGCCCCCTTTCCTTATACATATGCAAATTAGGGTTCCAATTCGGTTTTTTATGCGGCCGAATCTTTCACAAAGGATTCTGGATTCGGCCATATTAAAAAATAGTGGATTTAGTGAGTGCATCCCTAGTAGCAGAATATATCCAAATGTTGTTCCCCTTAGCAGCAGATAGTAAATATTTTCTCATGCCTGATTTTCTGGTGTAGCCTTTTTGTTATTTAACCCATTAGCATATTACACAAGAGTACAGTGTGTACCAGAGCATAGAATCTCTGGGTCGTGCTCTTTGTGTTCATTATCTGAGTGTAAATGGCATTCTCATACAGTTATCAGGTATTGATTAGATAATGGAAGTGATTTTTCAGCCTCACGCTTGCCCCCAACATCTGGACACCACATTTGTCTCATGCAATACCCCCTAGGTCACGCTTTAAACTCTCATTAACTGTTTGAGAGTGGGATCCAAGTCAGGGATAACCAGAATAAAATAGTGGGGGAGAGGGAACAGTCAATTGGTAAATTAGGAACTTCATATTATGTCTGTTTGACAAATTGCAGATCAATAATCTCTGCTGTGTGCAGAGAGTGACACCGTGCTCAGTCATGTGAAATGTAATTGACACTATGTACCGGTCATGAGCTATGTGCAAGATCCTTTACACCCTGAGTAAGATTTAGATAAATATATTTGTTGCACATTTCAGGGGAAACCTGCATGCCATGCTGCTTTTCTTATTGAAGCAGATGCCATATCGGTTTCACACAAGTTGTTTTTCCTCATCGTTATTATAGACAAAAAAAATTATGTGAGCATATTACAATATACCCACTGACACAAAAACTATTTTTAAGCAATGTCTATGTGCATACAAGGATGTGGTAGCTCAAAGTGCTATAATACCTGTCTTTCACCAATTCCAGAGACCCGAGTCTCACTGTCAATCTTGTGAGATATGTGCCTGTGAGCTAGTGTGCATAACAAAGTAACTAATGGGGCTAACTTTGTTTTAGGGGCTTATAGCCTCCAGCTGTTTTTGATCTCCAACTTCTAGCATGCACCAAAAGCAAAAGGCTTTTTGCCCACAGTGATTATTATGTTCCAGAGTCTCTAAAAAACACCTACTGCCCTTAAATACATGGGTGTATAGAGAAAAATGCATTAGTGAATGTGAACATTTCATGCAAGTACACAGTACTTGTTCTATGAGTCACAAATTATATAAATATTGTATCTGCATCAACGCAGGTCTCTGTTTACTTATTTTATTAGGCAGAAGGGTGTAATGCCACAGGTTGAGTACTCAGGAGGTATGTTAATGATAGCAGTCAGTATGAGGGATCTCCTCTCTTTGCTGCAGGAGTTTCCAAAGTCTATTGCCAGGGATCTTGTACAGTCTACATTATATGAAAATATCTGCTCCCCTGCAAATATTACAATTGTAAAGCCAGTATATCTGTACTCTTGTATGGCTACTCAAAAGAAACAGGGCTCTGTTTAATCTGTGCTGAACATTGAAAGACATTTTTGTCCTATGTTAGGAGAAGTGGGGCAGGTGCTTTCCATGGTGCTGAATCTCTTTTCCCCTCGGAAAGATATAACGTATTGACAAGAGTTCATCTTTATGAATATTGAGGTAGGACTGGCAAATGTATTGTGCATTCAGAACATTAAGGGGGTTATTTGTCTGAATTCCAAAAACTCGAAAAATTCTAGTTTTTTTTTTATATAAACCCCAAATTTTTTGTGGGAAAAAAAAACTTGAATTTTTCAAGATTTATTATACCCCAAGGATGGGAAAAGTGAGAATCCGAAAATCCAGCATCTCAGACCTACTGAAGTTGTATATAAGTCATTGGAATTATCTGTGGTCTGCGCTGGAATTAGCCCGAAAATTGGGTATTTCGGCTTTATCGGGTTTGTCCCTGATCCGATGAAATTGTGCCTTTTTTAATAAATAAGCTCCAATTGTGGATTCTAATTTGGTTCACATGTGAATGGGTACTGGCATAACACTAACATCTGCTACCAGAAACGTTAGGGACAAGGCCACAAGTAAGTCACTGCAATTCCCTGTGAGGTCCTCTATGGGCGCTGACAATATCCTTTCATCATGAGCCATTTGGTCTGATATTATACAGGGTCAGCTAGAGTATGTTCACCTTAATATAAACTTGATTAAACACCTGGTTGCTCTTGTGTATTGGCTTGTGGTTATTTTATATAGTGGCAGGAATGTTTTAGTGTACACAATAAGTTATGTCCTCCTTACTTATATCAATAAGGAGAAATGAGTAGAATAGAAATTCTTTATTTTAAAAAAAAATCCACTTAAATCTCTGTTGCTCTCACCCTGTATGAGGAGCATCAAACCCATGACCTTCAAATTGCTGTCAGCTTGAACAACAAACACAAGATTCTGAGTTAAAGTTCACAGACTGCATTTTATATAATTGTATGTGTTATTTTTCACCAAGGGAGTCTGTGCTAATTGTAATCCCTCATGCACTGACGTGGTTAGGTAAGAGACTCAGGTACATGGTTAGTGAAGCAACTGGCCAGTTGCCCAATCAGTGGGAATAAACACAGAAGGCTTTTTGTGAAATCATTAATTTAACACTTTTTATGTTGTATCAAATACAACATATTACTCCAATATGTTGTCTGTTTTGATGTGTTCACACACACACACTGCTTCAATTCTAATTCTCCCTTGCTTGCTTTCTCTTCCCTTCCTTGCACCCCCGCCTCTTTCCTATTCCTCCTTGTACACACCCCCGCCTGTTTGTGATTTCAGGCTCATTTACATACAGCAGTATTTAGTAATTTGCAATAAATCCCTGCACACAAGGTGACAGGGTTATGTAATTATTTGCAAACGTGCATCTTATAATTATACTTGCAGTCTGACTGTCAGTTTGAACAGAGTACACACAGCACAGTGCATGGGAGTAAAAGTCTAGATGCAACACAAAGGAGAACATGAAACACACTTGGATATAGTAGACAAACAGTAAACGCATGCACATCATAAATAATGGCACAGCCACCTTTAGACATAGGTGTGACATTTCCTTCACCCAATAACAGGAGAGAAAGCATGTACTGTATGCTCAGTCAGCAGAAGATGGTGACAACACATAATTAGTTCTCGGTAACATCATGAAATCACGTTATAAAAGGCATTATAGCACAGTGCAGTTAATAGCAAGAACTTACAGAAGAAGATGAGGACACCTTTAACTAAGGATAAAAAAATAGAAAGCACAAGTTCAGAGATCATATGCACCCATTATATCTGTAACCCATTGTGTCTTCTTTAGAGGACATACTGCATGCCTCTGTTGCCTAGAACTTTTCTGCTTGTTCCTGGTCACCTGACATACTACATCCACCACAAGAATATGTGCATTTAATTGACTCCTTTGTGTTTGCTGCATGTTTGCTTCAAGAGATTTGATGTGCTTTGTTTTTTTTGTTTTTTTAACCGTAATAACCATTATGCCCCTGGAAACTCTGCCAGGAATTTTTAATGAGCTTCCATGCAGTGCAAATTAAATTGATGAAGTAGGTGGAGAATTATTCATTGAATATGAATAGGGGATTTGATATATAATGCAAACACGGGATAATATTTAGGGAAATAGTTGGGTTATTCTCTTTAAGCTTTTTGATATACGTATACTATATTTGTCTGATCGTTTAGATAATTGCTTCCATTGCTCAACTGTATAAAGCTAATGACTGATTGGTTGCTATGGGTTATTGCCCAAGTGCAAATTTGCCCAGTGTTTATAAATAAGCCCCCCTAAATCCTACTTTTCTGAAATTAACCTGTATGGTGAGAATTAACTACAGTCAGGCCTGTAGTAATACTGTATTATTGTATAATGCAAAGGTAGACAAGCTTCTTCCTGGGCTTTAGTTACTAGTACTTAAGTTAGAACTAACACCCTAAACTGATGGTAGCAATGGATTCCAGACATACGGTATGTTTACTACTGCTTTGTACAGGGGTATTCCTTTTAGTATGATGAGTTTTGCAGTTCATGGTTTATTGGTGTTTATGCAATTCTCCTCCTCTCCACAGCCTTTCCTTCATTCTTCTCCTTTTCATCTTCATTATTATTTTTTTTTGTCTTCAGTGAGTGTTTGTTTCTGCTACCTATTGCTCTTTAATGAACCCCTGCATGTATTAAGACTTTTAATATTATGTGCTGCATCCCTTTATATATTTCTCTATCTCTCACTTTGCTGTTTTGTTGTATTATTTTGCTCTATTTTGTGTGTATTCATTTTTGATTTTCATCTGTTGGTACCTCTATCTGTATCTCTTTTTATTCCCTCAGTCTTTGTCCGTCCCCCCCCTCTGCTTTCCTCTCTTTCCTGATTGGTGAGGCTTCTCTTGGTGCTGCTCATTTTGCAGAGGATGTAAATATGTCTATAAACCTGTTAACCTTTTCGCTGCTGACAGAGGCATGCAGTCCCAGAGCCTTTCAGCAAGAACAGTAGGCCATAATTTCTTCAAAACCAGACAGCATCTCTGGGCAGAGTTGTGGCACAGGAAGGTCAGAGGGTTACATTAATAGATCAGCTTTGTTCTTTAAAACCCCTTGTGTCTAGTGTAATCCCACAATCTGAAATGTTGCCCATTTTTCTCACACCCTTGCTCTTCCTCTTTTTATTATTAACAGGGTTAGTTTTTTGTTGAACAGCATTTGCCCTGGACCCTTAAAGAGATATTGACACCATAATTTAAACCTTTTTTTAACATCTATCATAGCATTGTCTTTTCATGTTGCTTATAATTTTGCCATAAAAGTATTTGCACAATGCTTTTACACTACCTATCTGGTCCCCCATGGTCCTCTATAAGGGGGCTGCCATATTTGTATAGCATTAGTCTGTGCGTATTAGAATTTCTAGAATTTCTAACTGAAACAGTCAGGTTTAGGAAAGTCAACTAACAATTTATTACAAAAGCAGACGTCTCTGCATAAAACAAACAACATGACCTACGGGTAACTTTTAATGTGCATTAGTATTTTGAAGAGTATTTTTTTTAGTGTCAGTATCACTTTAAGCTAAGAAGTGTCCCCTTAAAAAATACACAGTCCTCGACAGATACCTGGTATATGATATTATGTGATTGTTTCAAGGATGTCCAACCTTTAGCCCTCCAGATGTTCTAGAACTACAACTGGAGTATCCTAGCACTGGGAGCAGAAGTTCAGTAACCGTAGTTTCAGGGTCACCGGTTGGGCGTCCCTGATTAATGTCTGTTGTTTCTTCCCTCAGGCTTGTTTTACAGGCTTGCTTGAGCCCCATTTTATTTAACTCCATCCTTGTTTATTGTTGCATCCTTCTTGTATCTAACGTCTATAATCTTTCCTTCTGATGCACCTGTTATTTTTACCCTCAATCTTCACAAACTCATCCTATATTGTGTCCATTTTATTTCTCAGTTTGCATTGCAATCTCTTGACCAATGTTCAGCACATAGACCTATACTTTATTTCACTGTACAAATCTCCCTTTCTTCACCGTAGCTCCCCATTCTTTTTACCCTATATATATTTGTATTCTTATATTTGGTCTTAATATTTTTCACTTTACTCTCTGCCCCCCCCCCACCCGCCAAGCAGAAATCCTAATTGTTCTGATCAGATAGTAGCTGCTTGATAGGATTAGCAGCCTCCCTCCCTGCTCACTAATACCTTGCCCTCCCAGGCTGTCGTTGTCTGGTATTAGCCGGCACACGCTCTCTCTCTCTCTTTAGGCCTCCTTGGGAAGACTAATTAATTTATACCCGTAGCAGCTGATCTGACAAACAGGCTGCAGCTGCTGAGAACGTTTCTCAGGGAGAAAGGCACATGGTACCAGAGCAGCGGTATCAGATGGCACTGCCACCTTCTCAGTTTCTGCCACAATGGCTTGTTTAATCATGTCTTCTCCTTCAGAGACAAAAAAGGGGTTAACATGAATAGTTTATTTCTGTCCCCTTTTTTGCTGTTTTTATCCAGCTTCACTGTCTCCTTTTCTTGCTGTCTTATCCCTTACCATCCTTTGTTTCCCCTCAAACATACTCTGAGGCTCCCTCCCTAGCAGTCATATGTCATATTTCTATCACCTGTCTCTCTGGCTTTTTTCACTCATTTACTATCTCATTTCTCTCTCTTTTGCCTGACTTTGTCTCTCTTGTGCAGGCTCTCTCTCTCTCTCTCTCTCTCTCTCTCTCTCTCTCTCTCTCTCTCTCTCTCTCTCTCTCTCTCTCTCTCTCTCTCTCTCTCTCTCTCTCTCTCTCTCTCCCACCCCAGACTCTCTCTGTTCATTTTCATCTCCCTCATGTTTCTCTCTATTTTTGGTCTCAGTCTCTACCTCACACCCCCTCTTATCCTATCTTCTCTCCTACATTCTCCCTCTCTCTCAGTTTCTCTTCCTCCTACACACTCTGCTTCTTTCCCCCCTCCACTTCTTTCTCTTCCCTCAGAAAATCCATTTAAATGCAATTCTATTCATAAGGCCCCTCTCATGCATGTCTAATGAATTTCAGGGAGAATGCTTTTACAGTGTGGCCGAGAAAGGACCCAATATGCAGAGTGTGTATAATATATTTGGTGCAAACCCTGGTGTCTACCCCACTCTGATTAAAGCGTAATAAGAAATAAACCCTTGTAGCGAGGGGTGAGCTTTGTAAGGGAAAAGAAGATTTGTTAGTTAACCCCACACAATGGCACAGCAGGGATCACAGTAGCAGTCAAACTATTCTTTTTATGTATAATGGACATAGTGTCTATAAAGCAGAACTTTTTGCTAGTAAGCTGGGCAGCAGTGATATAAAGCTCAGCACTTGTAGTGCTGGACAGCTCCTTATTAGAAAATCTGCCATTCATTGGCTGTTCAGCAGGAGATAAAGGATCTGGGACTCTAGGGATAAGCAGTAATCTGTTGTAAATCTAGGTACTTTTAGGGTTAGAGAGACCAAAGAAATGATCTTTGGCTTTTACCTTGTCTTTTAACAGCAGGGCACACATTGCACACAATACACAATACAATTCTGTTCATATATGTTTGTCCAGTAAACATATCACTCAGGTTTTACAAAGTAGCCTGTATTCTTTTCCATAAAGAGATAATACAGAATAACCCGCATGAAATACACTCAAACTCTAAGTTTACATTTCTATATTTTACATTTTCCCAGTTTTTTTTTTCATTATTTATTAATTAGTCCCTACAATTTTTTTTCTACATTTAAATCTGTAGATAGGCATTATAAATGACTTTGTATCTGGGCACTGTGGAAAGAAGTCTGACAATATCTGTGTCACAAGGTTCAAAGTCCTGCTTTAATGCTTAAACCTTTCCATTAACACAAAATAAATATAAGGAAATATTATTTATGTGCATATTTCCTTGGAGTAATTGAATGCTAGGTTTTTACAACTTCATTTTTTTCCTTATTCCCTGAAAATCGTAAAATTGCCTTTTACTCTAATTGTAGTGCGTGAGTGTTTCTAGTGTTGAGAAACATTGTGCATGGGGTATAAAGTGCGTGCAAGCCAGAACTGGACAATCATCTGGAACTGCAAAAATATATTTATAATTGTACAGTTATAAATACTGTATATCTTTTAATAGAAATATGTTTTTCTGGAATATTGAAGCAGAACACAAGGATACAAATCATGCTATAAGTTCTAAAGTAGGATAATACATGAATTATACTTTTAAGAATGTCTGTGCACAAACATATCTATTGATATGTTGAATAGTGTACCCCTACTGTAAAACAGAAGGTTTTACAAGTCTCTGTGCAATTCCTTGACTATATGAAGGTGAGAGGCCAAAGAGCAAGTGCCTTTACATAGGTCATTGAACTCTGACTTCTAATATAATATGTGAATTCTAATACGCTCATATTTTACAATGGCAGATATATTATTTTTCAGTAGTGTGGCTTACCTAGACAGAAGTGCTAAAGCATTACTGTTCATTCAAAGATCATATCTGTCGTGGGTCTGGCTACACTCTGCACCTCATGTCAGATAGAAATATTGCTCAAGGTGCAGAATGCAACCCAATAGTTGTCCTTACTGCTGGCGTTTATTAACTTGTGGGTCTGAATAATACACAATCTAGGGGGCAGAAGCAAGAACCCATACATGTCTCCCACCCCTTAGGAATGCAGTGATGCTGAGCATAGGCAGAGCAGTATTTACTGGGTAGCACATGTGTCCGTGCTCCATTTTGGAGCACAAAGACCTGCAGCAATTCATCTTTATGGTGGATTGGGCACATTTTGTGAACTATGCACTCTGTGCTGCACATAGTAAATCGCCTCCATTTAGTCATATAGCACAAAGTATTGATATCACTAATGACTGTTTATAAGAATATATACAGGTATGGGACCTGTTATGCAGAATGCTCGGGACCTGGGGTTTTCCCTATAATGGATCTTTCTGTAATTTGGATCTTTATAGCCAAAATTCTACTAGATAATCATGTAAACATTCAATAAACCCAATAAACTGCCAATAAAGAGTAATTATATCTTAGTTTGGATCAAGTACAAGTTACTGTTTTATACCTACAGAGAAAAAGGGAATACTTTTTTAACATTTGGATTATTTGGATAAAATGGAGTATATGGGAGACAGCCATTCCGTAATTCAGAGCTTTCTGGGTAACAGGTTTCAGGATAACGGATCACATACCTGTATTACACATGAAGACATTGGGAGCATTTAACAGGCTATAAAAACTTTATAACAAAGTTGACACATACGTATGGACTCATTTCTAGGTAATATGCCCTGATGTGCTTCCATATTGGTGTGCATAGCCTTGCTTTGTGTTGAGTGCTTTGGAAATAGGGATGAACTGTATATAAGGGCTTACTTGTATAGCTACTATCTTAATGGGGTTGTTCACCAATAAATTTACTTTATTATTATGCAGAGAGTGATATTCTGAGGCAATTTGCAATTGGTTTCCATTTTTTATTTATGTTTATTAGTTATGTAGCTTTTTATTCAGCAGCTCTCCAGTTTGGAATTTCAGGTTGCTAGGATCCAAATAATCCTAGCAACTATGCATTGATTTAAATGAGAGATTGGAATGTGAATAGGAGAGGGCCTGAATAGAAATATGGGTAATAAAAAGTAGCAATAACAATATATTTGTATACTGTATATACAGGTATTTATATTCATTAGGTCAGTGACCCTCATTTGAAAACTGGAGAAAGTCAGAAGAAGAATGCATTTAATTAAAAACTATAAAAAAAAAAAATAATGAAGACCAATTGAAAGGTTGCTTAGAATTGGCCATTCTATAACATACTAAAAGTTAACTTGAAGGTGAACCACCCCTTTAATTAGATAAGTTATTATTTTGTTTTGGGACAATCATATGCCATAGTGAAAAAATCCTGTCCTGTCCAGTCCTGTATGATACAGTAAACAACTCATATAGCCAGCTACAAATGTCTACCTGGCATAGCTCTAAAAGAGTAGGACAGATTATTTTATTTATAACTACAGCAAGTGATGTTGTTTGTAGTTCAGTCTTACACATCTAGTACATATATGAAGAGTAAAAGCAACTTAATTCAGTGGGTTGAACAAAAAGATTGCATAAAAATGTGCAGAACTAAAGCCTTTTTTGACACAATCACTTAATTTCAGGGCCTCAAAAGTAATTGTACACATTAAAAAACTGAAAATAAAATGTTCATTTCTAATACTAGTTTTAAAACCCTTTTCTGGCAATGACAGCTTAAAGTCTTGAACTCATGGACATCATCAGATTCTGGATTTCCTCCTTTTTAATGCTCTGCCAGGCCTTTACTGCAGTTTTCAGTTGCTGTTTGTTTGAGGGCCTTTCTGTCTGAAGTTTAGCCTTCAACAAAGGTTCAGATCAGGTGACTGACTTGACCATTCAAGAATATTCCAATTATTTACTTTAATAAACTCCTGGGTTACTTTGGCTGTATGTTTTGGATCATTATGAAATGTCTCCCAATCAACTTGACTACATTTAGCTGGATTTGAGCAGACAGTATGTCTCTGAACACCTCCGAATTCATTCGGCTGCTTCTGTCCTGTGTCACATCATGGATAAACACTAGTGTCCCAGTGCCACTGGCAGCCATGCACGCCCAAACCATCACACTTCCTCCGCCATGTTTTACAGATGATGTGGCATGCTTTGGATCATGAGCTGTTCCACGCCTTCTCCATACTCTTTTCTTGCCATCATTCTGGTAGAGGTTGATGTTGGTTTCATCTGTCCAAAGAATGTTTTTCCAGAACTGTGCTGGCTTTTTTAGCAAAGTCCAAT
The DNA here is from genome assembly GCF_017654675.1 of Xenopus laevis. Lineage (NCBI taxonomy): Eukaryota > Metazoa > Chordata > Amphibia > Anura > Pipidae > Xenopus > Xenopus laevis. The sequence goes on from NC_054383.1 coordinate 83,362,571, forward strand.
CTAGCCTTTCTATTCTTGATGCTTATGAGTGGCTTGTACCTTGCAGTGCACCCTCTGTATTTACTTTCATGCAGTCTTCTCTTTATGGTAGACTTGGATATTGATACGCCTACCTCCTGGAGAGTGTTGTTCAGTTGTTTGGCAGTTGTGAAGGGGTTTCTCTTCACCATGGAAATGATTCTGTGATCATCCACCAATGTTCTCTTCTGTGGACGTCCAGGTCTTTTTGCTTTGCTGAGTTCACCAGTGCTTTCTTTCTTTCTCAGGATTTTGCCACTCCTAAATATTGTAGCAATTTCTTGGATGGGTTTTTTTCTGTTTTTGCAGCTTAAAGATGGCTTGTTTCACCTACATAGTAACATAGTAACATAGTAAGTAAGTATAGTAACATAGTAAGTAAGTTTTTAAATTAACTACCTACCTGCATGACATATTGCCACATATTGTCTGTTCATAGCAAAATCTTCCACATGCAAAACCCCTCCCTCAAATCAACTCCAGGGCTTTTATCTGCTTCATTGATAATGGAAAAGGAATTGCCCACACCTGCCCATGAAATAGCCTTTGAGTCAATTGTCCAATTACTTTCGAGCCCCTGAAATGAAGTGATTGTGTTAAAAAAAGGCTTTAGTTTCTCACAGTTTTATGTAATATTTTTGTTTAACCCACTAAATTAAAGCTGAAAGTCTGCAGTTCAACTGCATCTGAGTTGTTTCATTTAAAATTCAGAACCAAAATTAGAAATAAGTTGTTTGTGGGGTTTGTGCTATCCATGTCAGTTGCACTTTTATGTTGCAGAAGTGACAAATGTTTACACGAAAATCCACAATGCAATCATCATTATGTATACAATATGTAGATTTTCTATAAATATCATGAATCTTTATACTAAGCAGGACTGCTTAATTTGTGACCTGGAGAACTCAAGTGGGGGCAGGTGTCTTGTCTTTTCTGCATCTCTGTCTTTGGGATTGATTTTATTGCCCTTTAATTACTTCTGATGGCTTCTTGAAGCCGCTGCCCTCATATTAAAATAGCAATTTCATTAAGTGTAATCCAGTAATATATTTCATTCAATCCTAATCAACTGAATGACTGTGTGCCAATGCAAGGGTATTTATATATTTATTTTCAGGAATTTATATAGGGCCAACCCATTTCCGCATCGCCCTACAGAGTTTAAATATCTTCAACTGGATTCTGTATAAAAAATGTTGTGTGCCAAGGTTTCAGTCAGTCCAGGCTTCATACACTGTAGTAATACTTCTGTGTCTATCATACAGTAAGTACAAACAACATTAGGCCAGTGCCTCAGTGCCCATATATTTCTTTGTAAAGCTCACCCTCGTCCTCCCTTAAAGTCTGTCCCTTTATCCATTTCCTGCTTATTTTTTCCCACGGCATACCCATTCTGAGTATTTGTTGGGGACTCCCCAATTCAGTTTGACAAATGTCGATCGATCTAGATTGGCCGCCAGGGCTCCATCCAATGTACATTAATCCAAATGTCAGGGTGGCCCCCCTCCTCCTTCTGCTCACTTCATCCTTCATCAAAGTAACAAGCTGATTCCCCCTCCCGTCCCTCTCTTCTCCGCTGCCTTCACCTCACACTTTATTTTAACTGCTGTCAATCGATCAGCAGCATGTGTGTATGGATTAGCTGCTGCTATAATATCACTTACACATTTGCGTGAACATGTCTGTATGTTGTTTCACTTGGAAAGATTTTGTAATATGTGTGCACCTGCAACTGAAATAAAGAAATGGTGTATGTGTGTGCATGTATACTTTGATATTTTATCTTTTTTTCAAAATGGCTTATGCCATGTTAATTGTAGAAATGAATCTCTTATTTCACAATTTCACAATTTGGACACTACATTGTTTATCAGAAATAGACTGGCTCTTGCTGTCAGTGGAATTCTGCCAAGTCTGTGAACAAAGGCTTAGCACATAGTCCTTCAGGCAAAAATAGGTGTTTCTGTTGGCATGTTCTGTGGTGGTACCAGGCAAGCATTCATTTCATACATCTCCTTAAAGGGGTTGTTCACCTTTGAGTTAACTTTTAGTATGATGTAGTGAGTGATATATAAGAATATGTAATTCTTAGTAACTTTCCATTATATATTACACGTTTGTAATAATTTTAAAGGGGTTGTTTCACCTTTCAGTTGATTTTTAGCATGATGTAGAGTAATATGTATAGTAATATTCTGAGACAGTTTGCAATTGGTTTTATTTGTAGTTTTTGAGTTATCTGAGTCTTTATTCAGCAGCTCTCCAGTTTGTAGTTTCAGCAATCTGGTTGCTAGGGTCCAAGTAACCCTACCCACTATGCATTGTTTTGAATAAGTGACTGGAATATGAATAGGAGAGGGCCTGAATAGAAAGATGAGTAATAAAAAGTACCAATAACAATACATTTGAAAGCTGGAAAGAGAATAAGATGGCAAATAATTCAAAAAATAATGAAGACCAATTGAAAAGTTTCTTAGAACTGGTCATTCTATAACTTTAAAGTTACAGGTATGGGATCCGTTATCCAGCAAACCGTTATCCAAAAAACTGTGAATTACGGAAAAGCTGTCTCCCATAAACTCCATTTTATCCAAATTTTAAAAAATCATTTCCTTTTTCACTGTAATAATAAAACAGTACCTTGTAGTTAATCTAAACTAAGATGTAACTAATCCTTATTGGAAGCAAAACCAGCTCATTGGGTTTATTTCATGTTTACATGATTTTCTAGTTGACTTAAGGTACAAAGATCCAAACTACAGAAAGATCTGTTATCCGGAAAACCCCAGGTTCCAAGCATTCTGGATAACGTGTCCCATACCTGTTAAAATGTAATTGCAGTAAAACAACATTTTTTTTATCCATTTTGTTCTCTGGTTCAAACTCTTGAAGCAGTATAGCAGAAATCTTTTCCCCTCCTGGTCTGCACATAAATTGGATTTAGCTACTAGTGATGTGTGGGCTGGCCTGATACCCGCGGTACCCACAGGTTTACCCATGGATCGGTCGGGCTGGGGTCTACCTCGCACCCCCATTTGCGAGTGGCGGGCGGGTCCGGGTCGAGGGAGGTCGAGTTAGGGTCGGGTTGGTTTACACCCTACCTGCACATCACTATTAGCTACATTGTTTCAAGAGTCAGAAGCATAGAGAATATAAACTGCCATAAAGATTAATACAATAAAAAAATGTTTAATGTAAATCGGAAAGTTGTTACAAAGATCCAAACTACAGAAAGATCTGTTATCCGGAAAACCCCAGGTTCCAAGCATTCTGGATAACATGTCCCACACCTGTTAAAATGTAATTGCAGTAAAACAACATTTTTTTTATCCATTTTGTTCTCTGGTTCAAACTCTTGAAGCAGTATAGCAGAAATCTTTTCCCCTCCTGGTCTGCACATAAATTGGATTTAGCTACTAGTGATGTGTGGGCTGGCCTGATACCCGCGGTACCCACAGGTTTACCCATGGATCGGTTGGGCTGGGGTCGACCTCGCACCCCCATTTGCGAGTGGCGGGCGGGTCCGGGTCGAGGGAGGTCGAGTTAGGGTCGGGTTGGTTTACACCCTACCTGCACATCACTATTAGCTACATTGTTTCAAGAGTCAGAAGCATAGAGAATATAAACTGCCATAAAGATTAATACAATAAAAAAATGTTTAATGTAAATCGGAAAGTTGTTTAAAAAAATCTACTTTCATTATGAAAAAGGTTTTAGGTAGAGATTTCTAATAAAGCCAATAGGGTTCATTTAAGAATCACCTGCTGCAAGTGCTACAGAACTGGGCACCATATAACACCTGTTAGTGCTTAGTTACAGAGAATTTGTAGCAGAAAAAAGTGTACCTGGTGTTGCATCCGGTGTAAGGTGCAGCTCAGCAGGTGCAACATAGCCCTGTGTTTTATATTTGCCATTGGGCAGGTGGTAGGTGGTAAGTATAGGCTCTGCTGTACCATCTGCCTGGTGTGTCTGCATGACATGTTTATTAGGGAGCAGGATAGGGGACCCCAGTCTTCACATCATCAATACTGCGTTGCCAAATGCAGGAAGTACTGTATGCTTAGGAGAGGTTTATGCAGGTCTTTCCATTTGCAAAAAATATGGCTGTTTGTTCCACTCAAATAATTCCTAATATGCAAAACACATTTAGATAAATATATACAATTATTTCACTGTGCTACATAAAACTACAAGCTGGTGAAATTATGGTTTTATGTAGTCTCGGGAACAGGAACATGCTCTGGGCTTAAAATCGTTTTCTCTTCTAATACAATATAGTTGGCGCTATGTCTTACTAATGATGTTTGGAATATTATTGCTGACTGATGGTTAGTCCTAGTCTTTTTTCTTCCATTTTTCTGCTCACCAAAAATTCTGATCCAGTTTTACAGCAAGATACTTTTCTGGAGCTTCTAGAATGCCCCTAGTGGTTAGGATCCTAAACGAACCTGCAAAATAAAAAAAGTGACAGAGCATGGTTTCCTCCTTGCTGAATTTAAAACCACACTTGCAATATTGTATATATTAAATTCTGTGAATAGAAACACACAGTGTCCTTTGGAAGCAGTATTTTCAGATAAATGTGAACAATGTTTTATGTCTGTAATAGCTGATAGTACTGTAGTATGACGATACAGGAGATGTAAATAGCTGTGATCGGTTTATGAGAAGGGGCACTTATGTATATGTGGGAGAAGAATAGCAGATTAGTAGTCAGCACAACTGCAACTCACTTCTTTGGCTGGGTGCACGTCCTCCAGTGGCCACCTTCCACTGGCAATATTAGCGAAGAAAGTTAGTCCAGCACCCACTGTTTCATGAATAAAACGGCCTTTATTGGACCAAGGGCATTACAGCAACGTTTCAGACCAACTGGTCTTTTATCAAGCTAGAGAAGTGGGAGAAGAAACCAGAAATCCCCACAAAGAATGTGTAAGTGATCTGCATAATGAATCAATAGAGTCTGAGAAGAGCCACCTGAGATATTGATTTGCCAGGAGTGCGTTTATACATGCGTAATACTGATACCTTTATGCCAGGGGTCTTGTCTGAAGAAACAATAAAACGTGTGCTCCTTTTGAGTTCTGTCTCTTTACTGCTGTTCCCATGCAAACCATCCAGCTGATACTCAAGGCTATGCTGACACACTTCTTTATTTTACTTATTAATCACCATCTTCCAGTTCTGCATCTTTTTGTCAACTTATTAATGTGTCATTGTGATACACATCAGATGGAAAAAAGGATTAGCTGTATAATGCGCATGTACACACACAGTCCAAGTGCTCACACAATGACAATGTGCAACTTCTGGGTTCAAGGTCAGTCCTGAATTACAGATATAGTAAGAAGGACCAGCACTCTAACTTTGATTTATTTTATAAGATGCTGAATGCAACGTTTCGTTCCCCAATGGGACCCTTTAAAGGTGTGTGTGTGTGTGTGTGAGACCCAAGAAACAATATGAAAAAGATAATAGGGACAAAATGTCAACTGTGACACTGACCTTTGATGTGTTCTTTATAGACAATATTGATTTTAGTTCTTTACATAATTTTGTCACTAAAAACAATGCACACAGCCATACCCTGGTATAGCCTTTCATAGGTATTGGCCAGTGGGTTGATCAATCAGATAATATACAGGTTGTGTATGGCACATTTATGCACAAATTTAGTGTAGCTGTCATACACAGAGTTACTGTACACACGTTACAGCAATGTTAATTAAGCAACCATTATAAAAATGTACTGTGCCTAATAAAATATATTAAGTATCTGTTTTAGAAATGTGCAAAATAACATACATAGAGAGTTATTTATCAAAATATGTGAAATATACTCTGACCAAATCCTGCTGGGTTATTTCCCCTTATTTATTAATAAATCTTCCCTAAAAATTCGAGTGCAGGAAAAAACTCGTGAAAATCGTACGAAAATTAGAATCGTACACTTTTTTCGGCTTTTCTGCCTAATAAACTCTGATTTTTTTCGGATTTGACTGAAAAATCACTAAACCTTCAAATTTTTTGCACCACAAAACCCAGCACAGATCAGGATATCTTCAGGACTTCTCCCATTGATTTATATACAACCTGCCGGATTTAAGGATTCTGACTTTTTCCATCCTCTGGGTATAATAAATCACAAAATAATTCAAGGGTTTTCTTTTCACAAAAAATTTGGATATTATAGTCAAAAAAACTAAAAGTTTTTTCAAGTTTTGGGCATTCAGACTTAATAAATAAACCCCAAAGTGTTTGTCTGCAACTAATGGAGCTGATATTCTTGGGTACTTTTGTGGTCCTCAAAACGAATATTTTATTTCTTGAGAATGTCATAGTTGCTGTGGGTCTTATAAATAGTACACAACAGTTTACTATCATAGTTGCTAAATTACCAGTACAGGTATGGGACCTGTTATCCAGAATGCTCGGCACCTGGGGGTTTCCGGATAATGGATCTTTCCGTAATTTGGATCTTCATACCTTAAGTCTCCTACAAAATCATGTAAACATAAAATAAACCCAATAGGCTGGTTTTGCTTCCAATAAGGATTAGTTATATCTTAGTCTGGATCAAGTAGAAGGTACTATTTTATTACTGCAGAGAAAAAGGAAATAATTTTTAAAAATTTGCATTATTTGATTATTATTATTATTATTATTATTAACATGTATTTATATAGCGCCAACATATTGCATAGCACTGTAAAGTAAATGTGATTATACAACTACATCACATGAATTACATACATAGAATAATTTAGTCTATGGGAGCCAGCCTTTCCATAATTCTGAGCTTTCTGGATAATGGGTTTCTGGATAACGGATCCCATACCTGTACTAATTACCAATAGTAACCAAACAGGAAATATATGTTATTAAATCAGCCCACTGTGTAAAACAGAGACCTGTATAAGACAACCATATAACTGAGCATGCCCAATTTGTTACCATACAAACACGCTAAATCACAATTAATAAAACACTGCTAGTTTAAATCAATTAGATACAGTCACTAGAAACGAATGCATATTGTGTCACAAAGTAATGGCAGTGACCTCTGATCTGCATTGTCCTGGTTCAGGCTTTAATTATGTTTTAAATATACAAAATGGTGCAATGCCTCATCGAAACCATCCGCTGCCTTTTTTTATAGGGTGTATTGCCATTCAGATAGCATACAGGTGCAGATTGAGTGTGTGTATAGATTTTACTTATTAGAACTGACAGGTGGAAGAAACAAACTGCAATACAGTAGAAATAAATTAGTATTGCAAGACTTGTTTACACAGCCCCACTGTCATTACTGAAACCAGAGCGAAAGGGGAATACTGCATAATCAATTTTCTTTATTAGCCTTGGAAGTAGGAATCTGGGCATGCTCCCATTTGCTGGGCTTGGGCCAGAACTACCAAGCCGTTATTAATATAACCTGTTATTTTTACAATTGGCTGTTTTTCTGGAATTTCACGAAAGCTATAGTTATAACCAATGTTAAACAATATATGAGCCATGTGCTGTGATGCTTTTATAGTTCAGGTATGTCATCTGTTTTCTGGAAACCCATTATCCAGAAAGCTTCAAATTATGGAAACGCTGCCTCCCATAGACTCGATTATAATCAAATAATGCAAATTTTCTCTGTAATAATAAAACAGTAGCTTGTACTTGTTCACAACTAAGATATAATTAATCCATATTGGAAGCAACACCAGCCTATTGGGTTTATTAAATGTTTAAAGGATTTTCTAGTAGACTTAAGGTATGAAGATCCAAATTACGGAAAGATCCGTTATCTGGAAGACCCCAGGTCCAGAGCATTCTGGATAACAGGTCCCATACCTGTAATAGAGAAGGAGTGGACTTGTACACCCAAGTAAAGAAGGATTTAAAAACAGTGACTGGAGACAGGGTGCATTAAACATACAGCAAAAGCATTTCGGCTAAGGTTTGGTTAAAAATACTAAATCTAATATAGAGAAACTAAGGACATTGATGGGTTAACTAAAAAAAGGGGCAGTGTCAAAAGGAGTGTGTTTTAGGGGAAGGAGAATGTTAACAGAAGCACTTGACAGCAGGAAAAGGGACTAGGTCTTCAAGAGACTGTTTTATATGCAAATGGCTTGACTCTGTTCTGTACAGAGTGTTTGTGCAATTAGTTAGTGTGTGCTTTGGTACAACTGGATGTACCTTTTTTACCACCTGCTCTATAAAATGATACCATTTTTCTAATAACAATTACTATTTCAAGTCACTGTTTTATAGTAAATTAATATAGTTTATAGTAGTAGGGACAACATTCTCCCCCTCTCATTTAATCGTTCTTCAAAATGAGAATGCTGTGTAGCTATGAGCTGTAACTTGCAGATTTGTGCAAGTCGATAGACATTTTGGATGCATGCATGGATGGGATGAGATAATGAGATTAACACACTTTGCTGTATGTTGTGTGAATGTATGTATGCAATGCAATTATATATATATATATATATATATATATAGTGGTCAGCAGGCTGTGTGCTATATACAGTACATTGTCTTCATGCTGAACACTGTATTGAAACTGTGTTCTTTTATATAGCAAACGGCAGATTGTTGAATGAAAAGGCTGTCAGGCAGTGTGCCATATATAAAAAGCTTTGTGTTGTACTATACAAAGACTGTGTTTTGAAGGTATGTGCTGTATTTGGAGGCTGTCAGGCTGCTTGCGCATAGTGTGAGTGTGACAAGGAACTGTGTAGGTGACAGGTTTGGCTCTTGCAATGTTGACATTGGCAGAAGGCGGAAATAATCTGACTAATGAGCAGCAACTGAAACCTGTGTCTCCCCTCAATTTCTTTCTACCTCCTCTTCTTCATTCCAGTCCCCTTTCATTAATCCAATTTCTTTTTCTTAGCTTAGTTCATTTTTATTTCTCTTCTGTTACAGTTGTGTAGCAAGACATATAAATATATTCAAACTGTAATCAGTCACAGCCCCCACTGGGGTAACTCTACAGAACTGTACTGTAAAGATGGCTTCTAAGGCCTCCTTCTGTGTGGGGCCCCACCAAGAACCAGCTCTGTGCAGAAGTGATACTTTTCAATGAATGTTGTCTGCCATTGTATAAACAGGCATGCATTTTTTTCAAGGCTGCCCAACAGTAGTTGCAGCTGTTGGCGAAGTACAATTATTCTCTGAAAGCAAGAATTTTGACAGACCTGCTATGTTAGATAAGGGCCTATATAGGCTTTTTGGTCTGTGCCTTCACCATTAAGCACTGCCCTTCCACTGTACTCTTTGACACCCAATAGTGGTTGGGATGCTGTGTCAATTATTAGACCTATATTGTAAAGTTTTCCTTTATATCAAGTCACCATGGCATCTTCTTTTAACCACTCCATCCCATTTCTACATTATCTATCTGACCTGTACCTATTTTTCTCTCTCATTTCAGAGGGTAGGTTTGTTACCTCCCCTTCAGGTGCTCTGTATATCTTGGATGTACAAAAGGAAGATGCCCTGTCCACATATCGCTGCAGCACAAAACATCTCTACAGCGGCGAGACACGACAGAGCAATGGTGCACGGCTTCTTGTTTCAGGTACATCATATATGCACCATTACAGTGTGTGGGGAATTATATACAGTCAGGCACACTAATAAGCATTAATTAAATACAGATATAGTCTCTATTATCTGGAATGCTTGGGACTTGGGATTTTTTAGATCACCATACCTTAATTCCACTAAAAAAAACAAATGAACCCAGTAGGATTGTCTTGACACCATTATGGTTGTATGCACCTTAGTTCGGATCAAGTACAAGACACTGCTGTATTTTTACAGAGAAAAAGGAAATAATTCTTATTTACAAAAATTATCTTTAAAGTACAGGCATGGGATCAGTTATCCGGAAACCGTTATCCAGAAAGCTCAGAATTACGGAATTCGGAGCTTCATTATAATCAAATAATCCAAACTTTAAAAAATGATTTCCCTTTTCTCAGTAGCTTGTACTTGATCCAAACTAAGATATAATTAATCCTTATTGGAAGCAAAACCAACCTGTTGGGTATAACTAATGTTTACATGTAATACATCCGATATTATACTACTTGGAGTCTGTGTTTTGGGGAGCGCCCAGACATATTACATGGTAGATTGCACAAGGACTTTTGTGTGTGTGTAGTTATGGAAAATTGACAACTCATATCATATCAGCTAGAACTATATAGATATTACAAAACATATTCCTTGGTGACCTGCACATATTCATTCAAAGCTATGTTATATTAAAATGTATTTTAATATTTTGTCATAGATCCTGCAGAGTCTGTCCCTGTCCTACTTGATGGGTTTCAGTCACAAGAATCCCTTGTGGGAGAGACCGTGGAACTGCCTTGTATTGCATCAGGATATCCTAACCTAGCTATCCGCTGGATTAAAGATGGCCGTCCAGTGCCCTCTGACAGTCGTTGGAGCAAGCGAAGCACTGGTTTGAGTATGATTGATCTGAGGCTTGAAGATAGCGGCACCTACATCTGTGAGATTACAAACAGCTTTGGCTCTGCAGAAGTCACTGGCACCTTGACTGTCATAGGTAAGAGATAAGTGATATCATTACACCTGATATGTTATCTATCTATCTATCTATCATCGACTTGTCTGTCTATCTACTGTATCTATCTATCTATCTATCTATCTATCTATCTATCTTTCGACTTCTCTATCTATCAATCATCTATCTATAGACTTGGCTGTCTGTCTATCTATAATCTATCGACTTGTCTATCTATCTATCATCTATCGACTCGTCTGTCTTTCTATCTATCTATCTATCTATCTATCTGTCATCTATCTTTCGAACTGTCTGTCTTTCCATCTATCTATCTATCCATCTATCTATCTAGCTATCAACTTGTCTGTCTATCTATCTATCTATCTATCTATCTATCTATCTATTTATCTATCTAATAAATATCACTCATCTGTGTGGTCTGATGATTGCACTCTTTGCAAATTAGCATGTTCCTTCTTTGGACCACTGTGGCTTAGATAGGGTAATATGCCATCTGTCAAGGTGATAATCTATGTATCCCACACTGAGCTGCCCATGACCCTATGTCACTGCAAGGCATGTCACTGTTTTGCAGGGTGGCCAGTTCTGACAACACAACACTGTGCAATGAGGCAAGTGTGACATTGTGCATTGACATTTACAAAGAGCCTGGCAGGAGGTTGCTGATAGGAAGGAGATTGGAAGATACTGGGAATTTCCTACACACAGCTTTGACAGTGGTTAGACTAAGGGTTCATTATTTACAGATAAGAATAAGAAATGAATGTAGTGTTTTATTTATAGCTGTAGATATATTCTGAGGAAATAGTTATACAGAGCAACAGGACCAGGTAGAGTGTAAAGTTTAAGTGTGTTGTAGACAAAAGACAGGGTGCATGGAAGGGATAGTTGTACTAATAGTTCGACTAATAATACATTGTATAGAATAAAGAAAGTAGAAAAGGTCATTACACTGATTATTAAAATGAGCAATTAATAGAAAGGGCCAGTGGTGTAACTAGATGTCACTTGGCCCCACAGCAAATTATTTTTGAGGCCCACAAAATGTCTAGAGGTTGGCCTGTTTTACCAATACTTATTGAAATTGAATATCAATTATGCTTTCAGGGGGCCCCTATATCTCATGGGCCCCCCTTCAGCCATTGAGTCTGCTTCCTCTGTAGTTACACCCCTGGAAATAGCGATACAGGGCACTACTAGAAAACAGAGAATAATTGATTTATTATATGGAGCTGGTTCTCCAATGGAAACTGCTGTTTATGGCGAATGGTATTTGGAAAAGGAGAGGTTTACGAGGGGTTGGTTTTGTGCATAAATTATCTACTATGATGCTTATGTTTAACATGTAAAGTTTTGCTTGATTTAATGTGAGGGAATAAAAAATACATTTATTTGTAAGAGAACATAAAAACAGAAATAAATTATTAATTGAAGCTATATAGAACTTCATTTTTTGTGTTATGTGAAACATACTCTATACATAAGTAGAGTTTGCTCCTCTGGTTGAAAAGATTGCACAGATAATTAAATGCGCACAGAACATTCCTTCTTTGCATTTAGACATATGAATGGGAGCTGTCCTATTGCTTGTCTGACATGTTGGGTTCTGTATTGGCAGTCACAAGCCAGTATCAGATTATGAGCACCATGGCGTGCCATTCCATTGCTGTGTAGAAATTATACAAACTTCATAATTATGCGTCTTTGATGCACCTGTCATTATCTTGCCAAACTTATTCCATTTACCAAATTGAAGTTGCAAACTTCAGCCGCACACCTTCAGCCCAACATGAATACTAAATAAACAGAATAGTCGAAGGAGGCCTAATTATTCTCAAACTGGCAGATGATGCCTGTGTGCGTTTTCTGACTGAAATCCGTGTGTATGGGCAGTGACTGCCATAATGCCGTTTTCCGCTACTGTTTTTTTACTCGCACTGTTTGTGAGTAGACTTTATGGGGCTTATTATTATTATTTATTAAAGGATGAGTTGTGATTTCACAAAAAATAGAGTTTTTCGAGTTTTGTTTCACAAAATAGCCTGTGTGAGAAGAAAAAACTTTTTTCGAGATTTATTATGCCCTGAAGCTGCGAAAAGTCAGAATCCAAAAATACTCCAACTTAAATCTGTTATGTAAAACTCAATGGCAGAGGTCCCTTTAACCATTTGAAGATTTCTTTGCCTTCATGATTTTTGGGTATTTTACACTGGTTTCCACTCGAAAACTCGATATATTCACGGTTTTTTAGCCTATAAACTAGATAAAAACTAGTTTTTTAACCGATTGCATTCAATAGATTTTTTTGCATTCAGAGTTTTTCATAAATAAGCAAACGCTCCAGTTCATCGGCATTTGCTCATGCAGGGGCCCCCCAATGGTCCAGTCCAAACCTGGTGTCTGTTTATCAGCTACATTGTTTCAATAGATAAAGACAGCAGAGAAAAAAAGCAAGGGACAGACACACAGATAGCTGCTTTGAATGACATTGATATTTACATATACAGGTATAGGACATGTATTCTAGGGACCTGGGGTCTTCCGGATAAGAAATCTTCCAGTAATTTGGTTCCTCCATAAGTGTATTAAAAAATTATTTAACCATGAAACTCAATTGGATTGTTTTGCCTCAAATAACAATTAATTATATCTTAGATGGAATCAAGTATAAGGTACTGCGTTATTATTACAGAGAAAAGGTAATTTTAAATTATTTGATTAAAAGGGTGGCTTTCCTGTAATTTGGAGCTTTCTGGATAACAAATTTCCAGATTAAGGGACCCATACCTGTAAAGGTATGGGATCTGCTATCCGGAAACCCGTTATGCAGAAAGCACCAAATTACGTCAAGGCACGCTCCCATAAGCTCCTTTTATCGAAATAATCCCGATTTTTTTAAAAGGATTTGCTTTTTCTCTGTAATAATACAACAGTACCTTGTACTTGATCCCAACTAAGATATAATTAATCCTTATTGGAAGCAACTTCAGCTTTTAGTTTTACATGATTTTTTTAAAGGTATACATTATCCAGAAAACCCCAGGTCCTAAGCATTCTGGATAACAAGTCCCATACATGTACCTAATACTACTGGAAATTTGTAAAAAAAAAAATATATATTTATTGCTTACAATTAATTTTTTCTTTATGCAACATTTTCTTTTTTGGTTTTTGCAACATCTGAAAAGGAAAACATCTTAAAAGTAGTGTACAGTTTGTTTTGTAAGTAAGTTGTTTTGCACCCAACAAGAAACATTATTGATGCAGAACAAAAATGTCCATCCAGTCATTTGATTTAAATGTATATTTGTTTTGCTACCCTCTCTTTCAGAGCCTCTCCGTGTGACTCTTTCTCCTAAAAAGCTTAAAACTGGAATTGGCAGCACAGTGATTTTATCTTGCTCTCTCAGTGGATCTCCGGGTTACACTGTGCGCTGGTACCGGAACACAGAAGCCATTGAGGCAGATGAATATATCTCCATCCGTGGAGCAGATAATGAAACACTAGTGATAAGCAGTGCACAGAAGAGCCACTCAGGGGCATACCAGTGCTTTGGGTCCCGCAAGAAACAAACTGCACAGGACTTTGCTATTGTAGTTCTAGAGGGTAAGTCTAGGGATTTTCCTAATTTCCATTAATGTATTCACAGCAGAATAGAAGGTCCCTGCAACAATTTCCTTCTTAAGGTGGCCATATACAGGGAGATCCGCTTGTTTGGCGATGTCGCCAAACGAGCGGATCTTTTCCCGATATGCCCACATTGAAGTGGGCAATATCGGGCTAATATCGGCCAGATATCGATCAGGGACGCCCATCAGATGGCCCCGCACAGTGTAGGACTGGGACACCAGGGGCCCACCCAAAAACCGTAGACCAGGGGCCCATCAAAAAACCTTAGCCCAGGGCCCACTCTCAGTACTATTATTCTTCCTCTCCTCACTCGACCTTTATTCCCCTAGTCTATTTTCTTTACATACTATAATCAATTATTCCATCTATTTAGCCACTTTTTCCCATAGAAATAGGGAATGACCATGAAATAGGCCAAATGTTTAGCAGCATGAGGGCCACTGACACCTGGGCCCACCGGTACTTCTCTTGGTATCCCAGTGGGCCAGTCCGACACTGGCCCCACACACAGGCCAAAAAGGTGCCGACTCGGCAGCTTTTATCAGCCCTTGTATGGGGGCCTTTACTCTTTTGTTTATTTGTTTTTCATATTCTGGTTGCTAGGCTACAAATTACCCTAGCAACCATTTATTGATTTGAATAAAAGACTGGAAAATGAATAGTAGAGGGCCTGAATAGAAAATTTACAAATAAAACATAGCAATAACTATAAATTGTGGTCTTACAGAGCATTTGTTTTTTGATGGGCCCTGTCCTTACCCGTGACTATACCAATAAGATGTATGATTTTAAACACTGATATATACAAGTTATATACAAAGCAGGAACACTTTCTACTTGTTCCTACAATACAGTACTTTGTGCCCACATAAAAATGATTAATATGTATGCATTTGGCACCCCCAAGTGCCAAATTCTTTTTCTTCATTAAACACTGGGCAATAACCCATGGAAACCAGTCAGATGGTTGCTTTTAGTGTTCAACTGCAGCTGACTGAAAAAAAGCTAATCACTGATTGGTTGCTATTGATTACTGCCCAAGAGCAAATTTGCCCAGTGTTTATAAATAAGCCTCTACAAATGTGCCTTTTATTACATATGGTGGCATTTCTGCCTATGTCTAGTCACCCATGGAAAAAAATCAGATGTATGATTTTAAACACTGACCTGTAACTGCTACCTGCTGATTAGTTGCTGTTTTCAATCCGCACCCTGCACTTCTGTCAGGGCCCGAAGGCTCTGTTGTAGTGTGGACCAAGGAGGAGACAATAACACCAAGTTCGCGGTACAAAAGGATTTATCAGAAGAATAGTCGTAATCAGGCAAATGGTCAATACAGGCGGCAAGGATCAGAATCGATGAAACAGGCAAGAAGTCGGTACACGGTTTGCAGAATATCAAGAAATCACACCCAGGAACTATACAAGATAGACCTATAATTGGGCAAGGACAGAAAGGGCACTTGGGATTAAATAGTCCAAAAGTTGGCGCCAAACTTGACGCATTGACGTCATGACGCTGACGCCGGTGTCCACATGTTGGCGTCCTGACGCCGGCGTCCATTCCGTCGCCGGCGACCAATCCTGGGGCGACACGTTTCTGACGCAGTCATATTACGACCAGGAAGAGCCGCAGGAGGTCGCCATCTTGGATGTCCCGTGGGGTAAGTTCTTTACATTCCATTACAGTACCCCCCTTAGGGGGGGGCCTCAGGACCACCGAGGCTAGGAGAAGAAGGAAAAAGTTTGTGGAACTTACGAACCAGGACAGGTGCATGAACGTCCGAGCTTTTCACCCAAGAACACTCCTCTGGACCGAGCCCCTTCCACTCGATAAGATATTGAAGAGAGCCTCGGGAAATACGAGAGTCCAAGATCCTTTTGACTTCAAATTCCTTGTGATCGTCAACCAAAACAGGAGCTGGAGAGGAAGAAGAAGAGGGGCAAGACATAGCAGGTTTAAGCAGGGAAACATGAAAAACATTAGGTATCCGCAGCTCAGGAGGAAGTTGAAGACGAACAGCCACAGGGTTGATGATTTCGATGATAGAGAAGGGGCCGATGAATTTAGGACCAAGCTTGGGTGTAGGGATCTTGAGACGAATGTTGCGTGTGGAAAGAAAAACTTTATCACCAGGACTGTATGGAGGGGAAGAAATCCTTCTTTTATCAGCAAACTTTTTCTGCACCAGGGAACTCTTCTCTAAGTTTGCAGCAGTAGCATGCCAAATAGCCAACATGTGAGCAGCTTGGTCATTGGCCGCAGGCACATTGGTAAGAAGAAAATCTTGGGAAAAAGCCAAAGGATTGAGACCATAAACACAGAAGAAAGGAGACTTTTGGGAAGAAGAATGCAGAGCGTTGTTGTGGGCAAATTCAGCCCAGGGAAGAAGATCCGACCAATCATCCTGGCACAAGGACACATGACAACGAAGAAACTGTTCCAAAGCCTGATTGACCCGTTCTGCGGCTCCATTAGACTGTGGGTGGTAGGCAGAAGAAAATTGAAGGGAAATGTTAAGAGCTTTGCAAAGAGATCTCCAGAACTTGGAAATAAACTGGGAACCCCGATCAGACACAATCTCGGCAGGAACCCCATGGAGACGAAATATGTGTTTGATGAAAAGTTCAGAGAGTTCGGGAGCAGAAGGCAGTTTCCGAAGGGGTGTGAAGTGAGCCATTTTGCTGAAATGAAATCCATCGCCAAGTGAGTCCAAGGTCGAGATGGAATGGGAAGTGGCAAGAGTAAACCCTTGGGGGGGGAATGTCCGGACTTGGAAACAGCACAAGTGGAACAGGACAAAACAAAACAAAGTCTTTGACATCTTTCCTTAGGGTCGGCCACCAGACCAAACGAGACAGGAGCTCGGTTGTCTTCTTAACCCCTGGATGACCGGCCTGTTTGGAACTGTGAGCTTGGGATAAAATGTCATGACGAAATTCCGGAGGGACAAAGGCAACACCAAGAGGAGTCTCTACAGGAGCCGAAGACTGAGCAGAAAGTAACTGAGAGGCACATGAGGGAAACAAGGCAGCAATAATCTTGGTAGAGGGCACAATGGGTACAGGATCTTCGGGGCAGGAATCCTCAGGAGCAAAGCTTCTGGACAGAGCGTCAGCCTTTCTGTTTCTGGAGCCAGGACGAAAGGTGATAATAAAATTAAAACGAGAAAAGAAAAGTGCCCACCTGGCTTGTCGGGGATTAAGGCGCTTGAGGGATTGGATAAATTCAAGGTTCTTGTGGTCGGTAAAGATTGTCACCGGAATAGAAGAACCCTCAAGCAAATGTCTCCATTCTTCCAAGGCCAACTTAACGGCAAGTAGCTCCCGATTGCCTACATCATAGTTCTGCTCAGGGGAAGAAAATTTTTTGGAGAAAAAGGCACAAGGGTGGAGTTTACCGTCAGAAGAAGATCTTTGAGATAGAACTGCTCCAGCTCCTACATCAGAGGCATCGACTTCAATGAAGAAAGGTTGAAGGGGTTCAGGGTGTCTGAGAATTGGAGCAGAAGAAAAGGCTTCCTTGAGGGTCTTGAAGGCTTCGAGAGCTTGAGGAGGCCAGTGTTGAGGTTTGTTCCCTTTACGGATCAGGGTAAGGATTGGATGGATCTTGGAAGAAAAGTTTTTGATAAATTGTCTATAATAGTTGGCGAAGCCAATAAATCTCTGAACTGCCTTGACGCTGGTAGGAAGGGGCCAATCCAAAATTGCAGAAACTTTGGCGGGGTCCATCTTAAAACCTTGTGGAGAAATGATGTAGCCAAGAAAAGGAATGGAAGAATCTTCGAAGGTGCATTTTTCCAATTTGGCAAAAAGATTGTTTTTCCTCAACCTGGAAAGAACTTCACGTACTTGGCAACGATGATCAAAAAGGTTTTTGGAAAAAATAAGAATGTCGTCTAAGTACACGACCACACACTGTCCCAAAAGATCACGAAAAATGTCATTGACCAATTCTTGGAAGATCGCAGGAGCATTGCAAAGACCGAAAGGCATGACGAGATACTCGTAATGGCCATCACGAGTATTAAAAGCGGTCTTCCATTCGTCTCCCTCACGAATCCGAATAAGATTGTAGGCCCCTCGTAGATCCAGCTTAGTGAAGAAACTAGCCCCCTTGAGTTGATCAAAAAGTTCAGAGATGAGAGGAAGAGGATATCTGTTCTTTACGGTGATTTTATTTAACCCCCTGTAGTCAATGCAGGGCCGTAGACTACCGTCTTTCTTTTCAACAAAGAAGAACCCTGCTCCGGCAGGGGAGGTAGAAGGACGAATAAATCCTCTCTGAAGATTCTCCTGGATATAGGACTTCATAGCAGAAGTTTCGGAGGGAGAAAGCGGATAAGTGCGGCCTCGGGGAGGCATGGAGCCGGGTAAAAGTTCGATAGGACAATCATAGGGACGATGAGGTGGGAGAGTCTCAGCAGACTTCTTATCAAAGACATCGGAAAAGGCTTGGTACACAGGAGGGAGAGAAGAACTTGAAGATACTGAAGAAACTTTGACAACAGGAACAGCAGGTAAACAGTTGTGTATACAAAATGGACTCCAACGGGAAATTTGAGAAAAAGATCAGTCAATGACCGGATTATGAACACACAGCCAAGGCAATCCCAGGACAACGGGAGTTGAAGGGCAGTCGATAAGAAGAAAAGACAGTCTTTCCAAATGCATAGTGCCCACTTTGAAGGAGAGTTCTTGAGTAGACTGTGAGATGATGGCAGAAGAAAGGGGACGATCATCAATCGCCAGGACTCGAAGAGGAGTTGCCAAAGGTTGGAGCAGAATGGTATGATTAACAGCAAAGGCACGATCCATGAAGTTGCCAGCAGCACCAGAATCGAGGAAAGCCTGAGAGGAGATCTTCTTGGAGCTGAACTGGATTTGGACAGGAAGAAGAAAGCGTTGAGCAGAGGATTGGGGAGGAGAACAAATTCCACCCAGGTAAGTCTCCCCAAGCTTACCTAGGTTTTGGAGTTTCCCGGCTTCACTGGGCATTCCAGGGCGAAGTGGGCTTTTCCCCCACAGTAGAGGCATAACCCAGCGGCCCTTCTCCGGAGCTTCTCCTGTTCGGAAAGGCGTGCCCGCCCGATCTGCATTGGTTCTTCAGGTGGTAAAGAAGAGGTAGCAGGTGCCGCAGGAGGAGGAGGAGGAGAAAGGTTGGAAGCCGGACTGGGAAGTAAGGGTCTTTGGAAGCGTGGCGCCAGGGTGGGTTGGTAGCTGGAAAACTTCCTAGCACGCTCTCTGTCAAGTTCGACCTGGAACTCCCTCTGTCGGGTGTCAACCTTCACAGCCAACGCAACAAGGTCCTCCCATCGGGAAGGAATCTCACGAGAAACAAGATCGTTCTTGATGCGCATCGCCAGGCCGCTGTAGAAGGCAGCATGGTATCCGTCATTATTCCACAAAGTTTCTGCCACGAGGGTTCGGAATTCGATGGCATATTCCGGAACAGAACGAGTGCCTTGCTGCAGCTGGAATAAACGAGCCGAGGCAGAAGTAGCCTGACCAGGAGCATCGAAGACTGTGCGAAGATCCTGGATGAAGGCCTTGGCATCATCGATTACCGGATCTTCCTTCTCCCAAAGAGGAGAAGCCCACTCCAGAGCTTTCCCTTGCAGGCGGGTAATACTATAGCCCAATTTAGCTCGCTCCGAGACAAACTGACCTGGAAGCAGGGTGAATTGGATCTCACACTGGTTGATGAAACCACGGCATGATTCCGGATCACCGCTATACAGAGGAGGTGCAGGGATGCGAGGCTCGGAAACCTGGAGCGGAGTTGCAGGAACCGGCATAGGGACTGGAGCCACAGGAGATAAAGCAGATAATTTCTCCAGGATTGCTTCAAGTGCCTGGCCGAAGTGGGTTTGCTGGGCTTCATAGGTGTGCATACGGGAAGCCAATCCACGAACGGCTCTGCCGACATCAGTAGGAACTTGGGGCTCCTCAGAGGGGTCCATGGCCCAATTATACTGTCAGGGCCCGAAGGCTCTGTTGTAGTGTGGACCAAGGAGGAGACAATAACACCAAGTTCGCGGTACAAAAGGATTTATCAGAAGAATAGTCGTAATCAGGCAAATGGTCAATACAGGCGGCAAGGATCAGAATCGATGAAAGTAGAGGCGTCCACACGTTGGCGTCCTGACGCCGGCGCACATTCTGACGCCGGCATCCATTCCGTCGCAGGCGACCAATCCTGGGGCGACACGTTTCTGACGCAGTCATATTACGACCAGGAAGAGCCGCATGGTGGAGCAGGAGGTCGCCATCTTGGATGTCCCGTGGGGTAAGTTCTTTACATTCCATTACAACTTCTTCTTCCTGCCGTAACCTCCTTTCGGACCGGTCGCGGCAAAAACACAGTACGAGCACGGCGCAGCACAGTGGGTGGGGGGTTTCCATGGTGGCCAAGAGACAGCAGCCCGGGTGGGCCCCGGCCTCCCAGTCTGACCCTGGTTCCTGTTTGTGACTAAACCAGTAGAAAACTTTGCACTGTTTCTACATTACTTATACTGAGCAATAAGCATCCAATAAGGTGTAATCACACACAACAACAAAAAAAAAAGATGCAATTGGCACTAGAATTATGTGTCATGTCAATCCTAGTAGGCTTTCATAAAGATGTAACTCTTCTGGCATCCCTTGCTATGACATCAGTGTAGTTTGGTCATCTTTTAGCCATATTATTGGATCACATGTGAAATAACCCTCTGACCAGCTTTAGCACTGTAGTGTAGTATTATATTAAGATAACTATGTGATTTAATTCCCACTATGTAAATATCATAGATTGTTGTATTTATTACAGTTTTGATTATTGGTTTTTCCTGTTATACATTTCCTGTTTCATAGCAGGCTGCAAAAATATATTTCATTTACTTTCATGTAGGTGTTAAGATATTGCAAAACACAGTGAGAAGGGAAACCATTCTGCTTTGTCTACTGGTTGAAAATGTTGTAGCCTATAATCATATACTGTGTTGCATCAATACTCTGAAGCACATACATTTTCCTGTCTGTTTTTTCTTATAATAATACATTGTGTGTTTCTTTAGGAGGATGCCCATGTGTTTAGGTCCTGCTTTGTTTAGAATACTGTGAAATTTTTAATATTTAGTAAAAAATTTCACCTATTATAAAGCAGTTTTGGGAGAACTCTCAGTTGTTGCAGGGCTGTCATATTAAATGAGAATTGGGAATAGAACATTATACATATGAGAGTTTCAGTCTGATAAAGGCAGTTGGCTAAACTTATCTAACAAAGTACAAAAACAGCATCTCCTGGTTCTTCACAGATGGTACACCTCGTATCCTCTCGTCCTTCAGTGAAAAGGTGATGAACCCAGGGGAGCAATTTTCACTAATGTGCTCAGCCAAGGGAGCTCCACCACCCACCATTACCTGGACCCTGGATGATGAACCCATCCAACGGGACTCTGGACACCGCTCTAATCAGTACACCACTTCTGATGGTAGCACAGTCAGTTACATGAATGTGAGCAGCCCACAGATCCTGGATGGGGGGGTATACCGCTGT
Organism: Xenopus laevis; assembly: GCF_017654675.1. Taxonomy (NCBI): domain Eukaryota; kingdom Metazoa; phylum Chordata; class Amphibia; order Anura; family Pipidae; genus Xenopus; species Xenopus laevis. The sequence goes on from NC_054383.1 coordinate 83,384,323, forward strand.
GCCGCTCGTAACTCTGTGGGGAGTGCAGAGTATCAAGCTCGAATAAACGTAAGAGGTGCCTGTCCTACTTCTACTTATCAGAATAGGGTCTGTATGGCCTCTGTGGGCATGGAACCTGGGGATCCTCTGTCTTTTCCCTCTCTGCTTCCTGACTTTTTAGTGATCTGTATCACTCCATCCCTATCATATGTCCATATGCTTTCAGTACGCATTCCATCCTTTAACTCACTCTTTCTTTCTCTTTTTTTGTAATCTCTCTCTTAGTTTTTTATGCATCAGTATGATTTTTCCCCACCCTCTAGTGCATTATTCTCTAAACCAGTGCCGGGCCAGGCTGGCCAGGTGCCCCAGGCAACCAGGCCAGCCTCATCGCCCCCTACTGCGGGTGTGCGCAACCTAGGACGTGCACATGGATGTACGCATCTGCGGGCGCGCACAACCAATGCCTCACATTGACTATAGAAACATGTGCCGGACTAGGGGTAGGCTGCATATGAGGTACATGCCTGGTGCCCCCCAAGCTTTGCACCCTAGGCACACGCCCCTTCTGCCTACCCCTAGTTCCGGCCCTGTTCTAAATATTCAGTCTCTTGCCCCTCTAATGTCTACCCGCCTCTATCTCACTATTATTAATTGCCTATCCTTTGTCTCTGCCATCTCCCATAGCCATTCATTTTCTCTTTATCTACTCTGGTATTACTCTAGCCTTGTATCCACTTCACCTCCCAGAAATAGTCTACCTTTTTATAATATTTCAAGTTAAGTTTTTTCATTGAAGACATTTCACCATGACTTTCTCAATTCAGAATAACAGTTATTCTGAATTGAGAAAGCAAATTGAATGACTGGTGAAACGTCTTTAAGGAAAAAATACAGCAAGTCCAGTTGATTTGACTTAATTCTACAGATATACCATGACCTGCTTAAATGAGAATCTTCACAAACATATTTCAAGTTAAGATTCTGCTTACTTACCATTGGCTATGATGGCTTTCCCTTACTTCATAGCCAGAGCTAGTTATGTATTAGTAACTCTTATCAGAATTATTGCAGAACTGTAGAGGTTTCTTTATATATTTGATTAAAAAAACAAAAACACTTGTTTATTAAGTTCGATAAACTTTGCATATCCATTTTAGAGATGCAGTAGAAAGTAAATAATAATTACAGTGAAATAAACTGGAGACACAAAAGTAGTACTTTAAAAATACCCAATTATGTGATATAAAAAAAATCAGTATTTTTTTTTTTTCTTAAATTTTTTAGTTTTGAATAGGATTGAGAAAAAATACAGGCCTTTATCTCATTCTTCCTATTAATTACTTTGGCATCCAGAATCTTCTGGCTCAGGTCACTTCCGTGTCTCCATCCAGGGTGCAAGGTACTTGATACACATTTGCACCAATACATTGCATCCCTGGGTGGTGCATTGCACATAGACAGTCCCCCGGCCGGCAGTCCTGGAGAATAATTGCCATGGGCAGCATGAATTTAAATAGAATATGGTTGCCTGGCTTGGGAAGCATCATAATAACACTATGCCCTAAAGGCAATGTAGTATCAAAAGGAGGTCATTGATTTTGCTGCCCTTTATAATGCAAGCAGTTGTGATGCCAATACATGCAATACATCAACGTCCAGATGAAATAAACATTCTCACTTTTGTAATCTTTTTTGGATAGTTTTAAATGTACCAATGTATTTACTTTTATGGTCATTAAAGCATATCTCCTTCAACCTGCAATCAATTTCTATATAGCACATTGTTTATTGACCTTCTGATCAGGACAAGGGATACTGATTTAAATCTTTAGAATTTACTTTAATCTGAAAATGACATGTAATATTGTGTGAAACATGTCTGATGAAAGAATACCCCATTTTCATATGGGAAAAACAACAGTTGTTTTATAGCAAGGATTCAAGAAAAATACTCTCTGGATGTGAGCAGTAGTTTTCCATACACACCGTGTTACCTTTTACTTAAGATTCTCATTTAGGAACTGTGCCTCATGAAAGTCTAAATGTACTGGTGTGGACATCATGAGATATATAAATATAAACTACACTGTCAGCAATAAGCTAACCTACACAGGTCCATAGATATGTACTATTGTACAAGAGCTAGATACTTTAAAATAACCCATCTGCCTGTAGCCATACCTCTAAACAGGGGAGCTCTACCAATGAGGCGAGTTGAAGCACTCGCCTCAGGTGTCAGCGCCTCCCTGTTTGCCAGGGGCAGCAAAAATGGCTCTCCTGGTAACTAAGAGACAAATTTCCGCTTTTCAACCCAGAAATTCGGCTCTTCTAGTGCAGAGAGCGCAATCGCAAGCTCTGCACTAGCGACGTGGACCACCCCCAACCCCTCCGGTGCAACGTGGACCGCCTCCGACCCCCTCGGGCACTGAAGAGGTGAGTGCCATGGAGAGGGGTGGGGACAGTAAAAGGAAGGTTGCCTCAGGCGGCAAAATTACCAGGATCGCCCCTGCCTCTAAAGCTCTGCTCTCTTTTATTCCTGACTAAATCGAAATAGCAAACCACAGAACCTTTTAAAATGTATAGATATATTCATACCTTAATGGTATCCAGATCTCTAATTTGACAGAAAATGACACAACACTATATATGTGCCGACAGTAGCCCTGCAAGCTTGTGAATTTGCTTTTTCTTGGCTTATTTCTTATTCGCTTGACATTAAGCAGCAGTTGGTTTATTTCTGGTTGGCTTAATTTATCTGGCATAATCAGCAGAGTTGGGGTTAAAAGATTGCCTTTAGGCTGGTGAGTTCTACTCTGTAGGTTGCTCCGTGTTTTCCCTTTGCTTTGCTGCATTAACACGTGCTGTTTCCGCCTGGCCAAATCTCATTATTCTATGCCCCCGCTCATTGGCCACCGGGGAGAGTAAAGTTCATTAATTATATGCTTCTTGGTCACAGCTCTTTGATTGGTAAAGGGTTAAATAACAAACATAATCATGATTAAGTAGAAACTTCTTCTCACAGTGTAATGTGGATGGATAAGCATATACAAATGTAATCCACACAAGAAGAATGTCGTTTGTTTGCACAAACTTGTCTATTGTTTCAGCCCTGCACAAAACAGCTATCTTTTTCTAACAGTACAGCAGGTAACATATCGCTGCTTTAGAAATCAATACCCAGAGCAGTACAAGGACACTGCTATCTGTTATAAAGAGATTTAATAGCTTCTGCATCTGTCCATATTATGGGTTTTTTTTTCTTGGTGCTCTGATGTGTTTAATATATTGTATTAGTGAGTTACATTAATAAGCAAGTGTTCCTTCTGTACTGCATACCTAGGGGAAGCTAGTTAATATTGCTTTCAAGGAGTACCGTCACTGCTATAAAAACTCGTCAAAACTTTAGTGAATGCATAATAAATCTGTTTTTCTGATACAGTTCTGGGACCTATTATTATGCTCGGTATTTGGGCTTTTCAGATAAAATGTATTTTTGTAATTTGGATTATCACACCTTAATTCTTGTTTTGCCACCAATATGGATTAATGATATTGTAGTAGTAATCAAGTATAAGGTACTGTTTTAGTATTGCAGAGAAAATGGAAACCATTTTAGTATGACAAGAGATCCCATACCTGTAGTGCAGGTATTATTTTTTATTACAGTTGTTTATATAGTATCTGCTTACATCAAAACATGTTTCTACTGGCTGCAAACAGCATCATGATGAGAGCCACTCCCTAGTTGATTCCAGCAATTTGCAATGTATTGCTGACAAACTGCATCAGTGAGTTGTACAGGTTTGGATCGAAAACTCTAAATTATGAAAAGGCTATCTGCCATATCCAAATAATCAAAATTTCTAAAAATGATTTCCTTTTTCTCTGTAATAATAAAACAGCACCTTGAACTTGATCCCAACTAAGATATAATTAATCCTTATTGTAAACAAAACCAGCCTATTGGGTTTATTTAATGATTACATTATTTTCTAGTATACTAAAGGTATGAAGATCCAAAATGTGGAAAAAACTCAGATTCCAAACATTCAGGATAACAGGCCCCAAAACCGTATTATGAAAAAGTGTTAGATTGAGGTAACACTGTTACACCTTTTATATCTAGGATTGCCACTTCCTTTGTTTCTGGAGTGACATCAGGGATCTGATGATATTGGGGTGAAGGGATGACAAGGGATGAATTCTCTAAAGGCTTATATTAGTGACATTTAACATTTAAGAACAAAGCTGCTCATATTTTCAGATGGAATAGTCAGATTGTAAATATAAAAAGGCCAATTGGGCTACTTGTTTGTTTGCTTGTTACAAGCATATTTTATCAAAGGGTGCATTCATGAAGTTAAAAAAAAGTTATTACCTTTAAGATGTGTGTACAGCTAATGCTTAGTGATGAGTGAATTTATTCACCAGGCGCAAATTCGTGGCGAATTCCCGCGATTTGCCGCTCGCAAATAAATTTGCAAAATCGATGTGAAAATTCGCCTGCATCAATAAATATGCCGTTTTGGACATTTTTCGCTGTTTCGCGGATTTCACACACAATGGCATGTGAATGAGGGACAACAGGAGGAAGGCCCGGATGGAGTGAGCCTTGAGTTATTTTATGAATGGGGAAAGGACAGCCTGCAACCAAAACAGGGAGCAACTTGAGGCATTACCTTGTGTTTTTTGGCTGCTGCTAGATACAAGGCTCCCTGTGGCACCAATATTATATCTGCAAAATAGCATCCAGAATTAGACAACTTTCATATTATTTTAAGCTTATGTGATAAATGAGGCCCTTGAATCATTCCCAATAGTGCCATGTTATTTTTACTCCCATGTGATTTTATACAAGTCACCTTTGCTTCTCATTTATGACTGCAAGTGCACAGTGCAAAATTACAAACATTCACAAAGGTACTTGCTCAGCTTGATTTAATGGATTGTACTCAAGGTACAAAGACCAGGACATATATGCAAGGTTGACCTAGAATTAGAGGAGGAGATATTGCTCCAGATTTCCTTTTGTATGTTGCACCTACACTCACAACTGACTTGCAACGGCACCTAATAAATTGCACATAACACTGTTTCTGGCTCTGCATGCATGAACAAGCCAAAAATGACAATATTTGCTCACATGTTTGCACTTGCATTGGCAATTGATGCCTTCTATCTTTAAGCATTTAATAAAATGGGCTAATCTATTTCAGTGCCACTGTTTACACATTGCTAAAGCAACTATTCAATCAAACTGTCTTTAGTTCTTAATCCCAATTCTACTCATGTTCCATCCTGCATATCTCATAAACTCTCTATGACCAGTCCATTGTTAGAAAGGTAGAGACGGCGGTGAAGCCTTGGATTCCTACTATAATATCCAGGTATTCCGTTTTTATTAGAGAGCAGGTTGCTGCAGGTGCATGTTTCCTTATCCATATAGTTTCTCAGTTTTTCCTGGGATGGCAGGATTTTGCCATGTACATTGATACTCATAATAAAAAGGGTGGATCAACTTGTATAACTAATACCTGTTTTAAAGGTGCCAAACCAAAGCCTACTCAACAGCTGTTTACATATATATTAATTTTATATGTGCTTGTGATTACCTATCATTGAATCTACTATTCAGCTCTCTGGATAAACATTCTTTATAGTTCTAGGTCATCTTGTTCCAAGCCAGGGTGTGAGGTGCCACCAACAGACATGAATTTTCAAATTAAATCAAACAATTTAGGTGTAACCCATGTTAATTGATTTTCCTAACATATTGAAATATAATCATTTGGTAATTGATGAATATAATCAATAAGCAATATTGCTAAACCATTGTTATTACACGGTTGTTCTAAGAATCTACAGCACTTTCTGTATATCATTAGATCTTCACAAGACCCCTGACACACACTGTTGCAATTTAACTACCTCTTGTACTCACTGTTCACAATTTCTAAAATACTGTCTTCTCTATATTTTTCAAATATTTAACATTTTTAATCATCATTCATACTGACCTATTTCATCCATAGTTCTTCCACCCCTTGTCAGTTCTTTTTTCCTGTTTAGGACTCTCTTTCTTTTTCTCTGTCCCGTGTTTTTTTCCTCTCTCCAAATACTGTTTCATATTTATCTCTGTTTGCCCTTTTGGGGGCAAGGAGAGTTTTATTTCCTATTTTCAGACCACTGAAGGTCTAATTACCCTCTTCTATATGGTGCTCCACCAATTTGTGTCCACCTAATGTACATTCACTGTTCCCCTATGATAGGACCTCCGAGCATCCGACCCATGAAGAATCTGACAGCAGTGGCAGGAAGAGACAGCTTTATTCACTGCCGTGTCATTGGTTATCCCTATTACTTCATCAGTTGGTACAAGGACTCTCTGTTGTTGCCCGATAACCACAGGCAGGTGGTATTTGAGAACGGGACTCTGATGCTTAGCGATGTTCAGAAAGGGATGGATGAAGGAGAATATCTATGCAGTGTACTCATACAGCCTCAGCTCTCAATCAGCCAAAGTGTTCACGTAACTGTCAAAGGTCAGAGAAAATTGATACCGATGCTTGTATTGTGAAATCACCATAGGTTATGAGCACACTGCTGACAATACTATAAAAGATGTAGGGGTTGATAATTACTAACATAGGTTCTTAACTGTTAGACATCATCCAATACTAATATAGCTTCTTTATAAAAAGTTTGATGTGCTTGATTTCATTTCATACCTGCTACTATTGCTGAGGTTGCTATTAGTAACTGCACTGGTGAAAGTTATCATCTGTGTTAGTAAACCATCTACATGAAGTGAACGTTTTTACACTTGTTTATGGCTGGGACACAGTGCTATCTTTATTCAGAGAAAAATAAAAAACAGGATACAATTTATGTGGGCCTACTACTGGATTCTAAGACTTTGCTTTAAAAAGATAGGTAAAGGATAAAACAGACATGACCCACAACCCAAATATGTGCTGATACAAGCAGTATACTATAACACGCTAAGGGTAATGTAAAGTAATGTAATAAGTAACCCATAGCAACCATTTGGATGTTTGCTAAAAAGTAAATGCAATCTGCTAATTGGATGTTATGGGTTACCAGACAAGAAGCCACTTTAAAGGAGAATACAACTCTTAACTTAAAAAAAACCCTACCCCCCCTACCCTATGTAGAGCCCCCTCCCTCCTCCCCCCCAGCCTAGCTGCCCCCCGGGGAAATGCTCCTAACTTTTTACCCCTCGGTGCAGATTCAGTGATCGTAGTTCATGGCAGCTATCTTTCGGGTCTTTGAAACTGACACCGGCAAAGTGATGCATTCGTGCAGTTGGAGAAATTTACCGGTTTGCGACAACTGCGCGTGTGCCGAAATGGACGGAAATTGCCGAATCGCCGGAAGAAGACACAAAGACCCGGAAGATGGCTTTGTTGAATTGCGATCCCTGAATCTGCACCGAGGGGTAAGTAAAAAGTTAAGGGCATTTCCCGGGGGGCGCTAGGCTGGGTGGGAGGAGGGAGGGGGGTCTACGTAGGGTAGGAGGGGTAGAGGTTATTTTAGCTAACGGTTGAATTCTCCTTTAAGGCCATTTATTATACCCTAAGTAGCATATAAAGATTAATTAACACCCTGAATCCTTTGCGAAAAATTTGTCCGAATACCGAACCGAATCTGAATCCTAATTTGCATAATTTGCGAATCCTGGATTTGGTGCATCCCTAATAAAGATGACTTCTAGGCATATTAACTAAAGTATTAATAACATATGGGATATAACTTAAAGGGGTGGTTCACCTTTGAGAAAACTTTTATTATGATGTAGAGTGTGATATTCTGAGACAATTTGCAATTTGTTTTCATTATGTTATAGAACAAATAAATAAAAACCTTCAATAATAAAAAATGAAAACAAATTGCAACTTGTCTTAGAATATCACTCTCTACATCATACTAAAAGTTATCTCAAAGGTGAACCACCCCTTTAAGCTATATCCCATATTTTATTAATACTTTAGTTCCCCCTTTTAAGGGAAATGGCACATAGGGCACTTTGTTACCTTTAAATTATAGGACATGGGAACACTTGCCTAAACCTTTCTGATCCTGCAAAGATGCTTCCTTCTGCATTTTTGTGTGATTATGCAACTAGAGAGGTTAAAGCACAGAGATTTTTGCAAACTAAAGATACTTTCATCTCATAGGGGACAGTTTCCTGCAAGCAGCAAAATGTGCTGTGTGTTATTTTTCTTATACAGTAAATATATGTCCTATACATATATAATCCTATATGTCCATAATCATTTTAAAACCAATGTTTTGTTCAGAAAGCAAACTTCAGCTTCGTAATAACAGCCTTTGGCAAAATTTTCTTAAACAGGTAGAAATCTTTGCACACAAATATAAATTAAATAAACCCACCAATATGGATTCATGCAGCTTAGTTACTATCAAGAACAATGTGCTCTTTTATTATTACAGAGAAAAAAAGAAATCATTGAAAAAAATAGAATTATTTGATTATAATGGAGTCTGTGGGAGATGGCCTTTACTTGACTTTCAGATAACTGATCCCATAGTACAGGTATAGGATACATTATCTGGATTTGTTGGGCTGTCTGGGCAAGAAATCTTTCAATGATTTGGATCACCATACCTTAAAGGGCACCTATTGGGCAAAAATATTATCCCCAACTAAAGGTGTGGGCACTTCGCATAGTTTTTTATTTTTTTTTTGTCCCTAAGCCAGTGCTAAGACACTCGCACAGGGAGGGAGCTTCCAGGACGAGGGGCCATGTTGGGGCACACGCATGCGCATAATGAGCTTATTATGCACATGCTTCCCTCCTCGTGGGAGTGTCCTAGCGCTGTGGGGGGGACATTTTTTTAAAAAAAATACTGTTACCCTCAACTAGAGTGCGTACTCTATTAACCCGCACCTTTGGTTGGGTATAGTATTTTTGTGCCCAACAGGTGCCCTTTAAGTCTGCTAAATGAAGCCTTTAATTGCATTCCTTTAATTCAGAGCTTTCTGTATTATAGGTTTCTGGATAATGTATTCAATACGTGAACTGAACATGGGAGTATTCAATTCACTGGTGGAACACTGGGCACCACTTTTTCACCTTACAAATAATTATTCTGTATTTCTTTTATATTATAATTTTATAATGCACATAAGTTATTAGTGTCAGTAGATGTTAACTGTGTCTGTGCATAAAATAGTTTTAGTCTCCAGTCTGTGCATAAAATAGTTTTTTTTGTCTCCAGTCTGTGCCTTCCATCTTAATTTGTTGTAAATCTGTTTTAATCTGTGTCCCAACATCTCGCCCTCACACACAGCCACATATACAATGGATTGATAGCACCTAGTACTGCCCAGTGCCCCTCCATCTTACGGTTTCTCCTTTAACCCTGATCTGTTTCCTTGACAAGCTCCTGCGCAGGGACCTGCTGTGTAAACACACTGTATTAATGCCATGCCCTTTGCTCTGCTCCCCTGCTTGCTGTTTTCTGGAGTGTTTGTTGGCTTTTAAAAAATAATGTGTCCGTTGTGGTGTCCCAGCTCTGCCAGAGACTTAAAAGCTTCTCCAATGCATCAATTATTCAGGAGCACCCAGGGAGAGATCCATCCTAATGAATAGAGCTGCGTGTGAGAGCAAAGCTGAGATTGTGCTTCCACTCATGTACTCATGTGTGTTTTATGTACACATGTATTTCAGTACTCATTTACAACTGAACTCTTGTACAAATGCACATATGTATAATACCTGTGTGTTCATGAGAAAAAATCCCCTCTGTTTGTTCAGTGGCATGGGCCCTTGAATAATATTGTATAATGTGTTCCAGTGCTCATGAACTAAAGTACTCATTAGTATATACTGACGCATACTCATATTCTGTAGAACTGCACATATATTTACATATCCCTAAAAGCAAATTGGTTGTTTTTGCCTCCCACACATTGGGCAAGATGACTTGTTTTGCAATATATAAGGTATAGAAATTGTCAGGACTTCCCAGCAGCTGCTGGGTCGGCTGTTCCTGTTTTTTTCAACCTCCTGATTTCTAAGCACCATATACATATATTTCCTGTAACAATGTTACTATGTATTCATTTGTTGCTGTTTTTGAATCCAGATTCTGATTCATAACATGATCTTGCAACTCTTCAGGTTTATTCCTTAATGGCAATGGCAGATGTAGCAGCACCACACGCCACCAACATGTATCCAATGTCCTGGATTTAAGAATATCTGTTCTGAAAAGAACAGTAACTACAAAAAATGAAAATATGTACTGTTGCCCTGCACTGGTAAAACTGCTGTGTTTACTTCAGAAACACTACTATAGTTCATAGAAACAAGCTGCTGTGTAGCAATGGCGGAATTTGAAAAAAGTCTACATGGCACAGGTTAAATAGTTAATAACACCATTATGTTCTACAGAGCTTATCTGCTGTGTAACCTGAACCTTTTCTCCTTGGCTGCCCCCATTGCTACACAGCAGCTTATTTATATAAACAATAGTAGTGTTTCTGAAGCATACACAGCAGTTTTACCAGTGCAGGGCAACACTGCATTACATTTTTATTACTTTAAAACACTTTTGATGTTACTGTTACTTTAAGTATTAGTGAGATATTTGATATTCAGACAGATATTTGTCAGATAGGGCCCATACACAGGCAGATAATGGGTCTAAATTGGCATCATAAATTTGCCTGTGTAGATTTTTTGATCTAGGTCTGGCTAGTTTAATCTACCATTCTGTAGAACACACATTCATAATGACACACATTTAAAACCATGGTAATCGACAGATTTTTTACTGTGCAGACATAAATGTACACATACATCCTGATGTATGTCTACAGTATGTATTTCTTTGTAAGAGTTTATATATATATATATATATGTGTGTCTTTCTTAGTGCCCCCACTGATCCAGCCTTTTGAGTTCCCCCCTGCTTCCATCGGACAGCTCCTTTACATTCCTTGTGTGGTATCCTCGGGGGATATGCCAATACGTATTACTTGGCGCAAAGATGGACAGGTGATTGTTTCCGGATCTGGAATTACTATTGAAACCAAGGAATTTATGAGCTCCCTGCAGATCTCCAGTGTGTCGCTCAAGCACAATGGGAATTACACCTGTATAGCAAGTAATGATGCAGCCACTGTGAGCCGGGAGAGGCAGCTTATTGTAAGAGGTAAGTATGATTGTTCAGAATAGACCCTAAAGTTAGATAAGTAAATACCCTTCATATCCTTCAGAATTTTGTCTTGTATATGTATACTGGTTCCAATTCCTTGAATCTCTGCCTAAGTCCAAAAAAGGCTGGTAAATCAAAGAGGAAATGTAGAGCCAGATACTTGCAGGTCAACTGCAATTATTATATTTGCACGACATGTTTCGGCCAAAGCCCTTTTTCAAGTGTGAGATTTTGTGTTCTACTGGAGAATGCATCTATATACCTCATCACAGGCCTCCCATACTAACATGAACATGCCACATACTGTACCTCCTGCTAGCCTCTTGTAAGTTGATTGTCACACAATAAAAAGGTAATGGGCAGTGGCATAACTGTAGGTCATTAAACCCCAAAGCAAAATCATGTTTGGAACCTTCCAAAACTTTCGGAATAAAATATTTTCTTAAACATGTATTAAACATGTATTAAAACTGCTTATGCGCCAGTGCCCCTCTGGGTCCCCTATATCTCTTAGGCCCCACAACTGTTGCAGGGTCTGCTTCCTAAATACTGTAGTTACAACACCCTTGGCTACATGAGATGATTAAGAAGGCCTGATAACTGAGACAGTAGCACTTTAATAAAATCTTAGGGTGAAAGGGTGCACAGGAGAATCATTTTGATTTTGAGGGGACCTTTAGATTGTTAGCACCTTTTTAATCTAATATTATTAAATGCTGTCAATGTGATTTTGTGAATTATTTAGCTTCTGTTTGGGTCAGGTTTCTAAGCAGCATATTTATCATTGCTGTGATTGAATCAATTTATTCAAGGCCTATGTGCCTGGTGCCATTTTTTTGCTGTTTTATTACAAAGTTCCAACGCAGCCAAAAAATGGCAAATCACCTACTACAGAAAACACTGCAAAACACACATACATTCTGATATCTGCCAAAAAAGCACAGATTGTTAAAACTCTACGTGTGACATAGCCCTTGGCGCCTCTTCTAAGACCTGTCTGGAATGGCCAATTCCTTTAGAGCACACAAGTCTCCTTCCTTCAGCAAGACAATGTAACATATGGATGATTCTCCAACTATTGGGTATTATTATGTCCTTTCTGTTAAAGTAATATTAAATAGTGCTGCTGCCATTGTTTTTCTACATTAGAAAGGTTATTGGTACTTGCCAAATTATAAATAAACGTTAAGTTTTTTATTTATTGGTCTGTATTTGTATGTCATGTTTTCATACTTTTTCTGTACTCTGCCAAAGTCTGATGGAGTTTTCCCAGAATAAGGGAAAATTGTAAAGGTTTTCATTGCGGCCCTACTCTTTGGCACCCTTTAATGATTTAACTATACAGCTGCATTGTTGAAATGCTTTTACAGTATAGTTTCATGGTCACTTTAAACTAATTACATTATACTAATAGAGAATTGATTTGTATTATTGAGAGACTTCATCTCTCATCATGATTTTTTTGAAACCCGAATAAATGGGAATTTTTGTAGGCTTGAATTTCTGGGATCTACTGGTTCTCATCTTGTAGATCATGATTTTTGTTTGTGTGCTTCATTGGAATAAAGGGTAAGAGCGGAAGGGTAAAAGTATGTTGCAGCATTTTGACCAAAGGGGTGTGAGAGAAAGAATGACAAGGTTATTTACTGAAATCCTTATTTATCTCATAATTAAAAAAAAAAAGATTGTCCAAATTCCAAAAATTTCCTTATTTATTAATATAATATATATATAATTAAAACAAACTCGAATAAATCAGAATGGGAAAAAAAAACAATTATATCGAACGAAAAACCAAATCACTCGATTTTTTGGGGGGTTTGCCCAAAACCCCTGAATTTATTGGATTATCAGGCTAAACCCAATGCAAACCACAATATCTTCAAATTGTGATAGGGACATCTCCCATTGACTTATACATGGATCGCATCAGGTCTGAGATGGCGGATTTTTGGATTCTGGCTTTTTGCAGCATAAGGGTATAATAAATCTCAAAAAATTTGAGGGTTTTTTCCACGAAAAATTTGAGTTTTTGCCCCAAAAAGCCGGACCAGATAAATTTGAGGTTTAGTTAATAACACCCTAAGTGTCACTTCTTTTCTGGTGCTAGTCTATGATGCAGCAATTAAATTTGTCAGACGTAGAAGAAAGTAATAGGGTGAACATTGGTCTCAGCAGTGATTTGTAGGTTTGTGACCTAGTGGCAGAAGCCATGGCTTTATATGTCTTCCTGCTCAGAAAATAGAAGATTGATTTTATCTATATAGCATGCAGCTATAACTTACAGATCTTATTTAGAGGAACTGGATGCCTCAGAAGTGATGTAAAACCCATGGAACCCATTCCATATATTATTGACTTCTTTTTTATTGCACCCCTTTGAACCTTATACATGCGATTCTCATTTAGAGCATATAAAAAACTTTGTAAAAGACTAGTAACTCAATTAATTAATATATGTAATATATAATTATTATTATTATTATTAATTAAAATGTTAAGTGAGCTCTATTAGAGGTAAGCATCATGCGAGTTTTGCACAGCATCAATGGGAATTCCATCATTAAGTAGGCAAACTGAATGAGTGCAGAGAGGACAAAAGGTGTCTGAAGTACCCAGGGCCGCCATCAGGGGGGCACAGGGGGTACAAGTGTACGGGGCTCTGTCCTGAAGGGGGGCCCGACTATGCTGCCCTTTTTAAATAGCTGGACCCCCTTGACAGGGCCGAAGCCGTGTCGCCTCTCCTGAAGTCCCGAAGCTGTGAAAAGACCCAAAGTCACGAAAGCAGCAGAAGCTGAAGTCCTGAAGTCACAACTTCAGTTCTACTGAACACCAATATGTCTTTTTTTTATTTTTTTAAACCCTTGGCCACCAATGTATTATTTTAATAATCTATAGGCCCCTGACCCTGGTCACCAATAATTTTTTTTAACTTGTAGGGGGCCCTGACCACCAATTTTTAAGAAAAAACTTTTATTGGGGGCCCTGGCGCCACTGTTTTTTTTTTAACTGGCCATCAATGGCTTTTTATAACTTGTGTGTATGGTGGGGTTACCCTTTTTAGCGCTGATGTCTGTGTGATCTTTTAACTGTGGTGTGGAGTGTGTGGGATCTGGGGTGGGGCTTGGGCTCCGGGGTGGGCAGGCCCAGGGGGCCCCAAAAATTTTGTTGTACGGGGCCCCGTGATTTCTAATGGCGTCCCTGGAAGTACATAACTAATGAAATGGAATTTTTAAGATGGCAACATACTGTAGTATAGCAATGTGGAATGGGTTAATCAACCCTGTAGATTTAACGAGTTTTTAATGCGCCATGTTAATGTAATCATGAATATGTAATGAACTTGTGATTCAGGACTGCATGTTGATGTAATCATGAATATATAATGAGTTAAGACACGTAGTGATAAATATTCATTAGTGTGCACTGCCTTGAAATAAATATCACTGGATGGATCAGAGAGAGGCTGTACTGAGTGCACAGCCATAAGCTACCTGCCTGTGTTTTACAGAGAAAAAAACAGTGGGTGCTGCAGAATTCTGTGTGACACATTTATGAAATACAGAGTTATGTGACTGTTTGGCTGTGGAATGGAAACATTCAGAAAGTACTTATACACAGTATGAATTGGGCCTAGTACAGTCTAATAGCTTTGCTAACTTATGAGGGGGTATTTTTTGTATAGGAGATGAGAAACCCCTAGGGAATATTTCCTATTTAAAACCCTGTTTTTACTGATTATGTCACGAGTGATGTCAGACCATAGTCCCTGAGCCACTAGGCCATTGTACTTTTTGGTTTAGGGGGCAGAAGTAAACACTGTTGCCAGTCATCCTGAGACAGTGGTAACATGGGCACCACAAACTGCGACTTCTGTCAGTCATCTTCATAGATGATCGACTTGAATTGAAAATACTTCACAAATTCGACCATTCGAAAATGTCTCTAAAAAACTTCGACACTTTTAAACCTGCCGAATTGCTATGTTAGCCTATGGGGACCTCCTAGAACCTATAGCCAGTATTTGGCTAAGTTTTGAGAAGTCGAAGGATTTTTTTCGAGGTTCGACCGTACGATCTTAAAAATCCTTCGACTTCGAATGACGGACTACCCTATTCAATGGTCGAATTTCAAAGTTTTTTTCACTTCGAAATTCGACCCTTGATAAATCTGCCCCCCAGTGTCCATTTACAGATGCCTTGACTACTCCCGACTTGGATGTGATTGTGACCAGACCCATTTAGCTAAAACATTAACAGAGGCTTTGGGAACAGGAGAAGTGTTTAGGCAGAACATCAGACGCACTCCAGCCAGATATTTCGGATGGTTCTTCTCCAGCCCCACCAATAATAGGCCATAAAGCTTTTTACCCAGCATCTATATGATGAATTGGACTGCTTCTCCACCACATCTATAATAATGTGCCCCATTGTCTGCATGCCTAGCTCATTGCTTTTCCTATAGCACTCCTTCTAATTCATTGAGTAGCTTCTTCTCCAGGAACCTTAGGTAAAGAATCACCTAGCTACATCTCCTGCACTTCCTGTAAGGGATCACATAGTTCTCCCTGTGGGGTATATTTAGCAAAGAGTGAAGTTAGAGATCACCAGAGTCTGCTAGAGTGAAACGCTGCCTCTCTCCATTATTTTCTATGGCATTTTTAAATGCATTTTTAAATGTGTATTTATCAAAGGGTGAACCTTCAATTTCACCCATTGATAAATACTCTTTTAAAATCCCATAGCAATGAATGGAGAGAAGCAGTATTTCACTCTAGTGGACTGTGGCGTTCTCAGACTTCAACCTTGATAAATATACCCCTGTGATGAATGAAATAGCTTCATTAATACACAGGGGTATATTTATCAAAGCGTGAGGTTAGAGGTCACCACAGTCCTCTAGAGTGAAATTCCACCACTCTCCATTCATCTCTATGGGATTTTTAAAAGAGTATTTATCAATGGGTGAAAGTGAAAGTTCATCCTTTGATAAATACACAGTTCGGAATTTCACTCTAGAGGACTGTGGCGATCTCTAACTTCACTATTTGATAAATATACCCCACAGTGTTCTTCTACATAATTCTATGTCCAGTACCTTGTGAATTATATAACACAAATTTTAACTTTCACCCCTTGTAATGGAGCACAAAGCTTTAGAGCTTTTAAAGCTGGGTAATATCTACAGAATATTCACTGTACTGTAACCTATGAGTACACAACTTATGATGCTTTAGTGAATTTAATAAATAAGTGAGGTTTTGCCAAATTCATTTATAGAATAGTTCACCTTAAAATGAACTTTTAATATAATGCAGACACCACTATTTAAAGGATGTTCTAATGTACAATTAGCCTTCATTTAATATGGCTTTTAAATATTTAATTTTTTTTCCTTCTGCAGCTCTCATTTGAAATTTCATCTGCTTTCTTGTTGCTATGGCTTAAGACCCTTGCAAATAGACAGCATTTTGGAAGTCAGAATGAAAGATTTATAGGAGATGGTCTAAAAAGAAAGATGAGCAAAAAAAATTAGAATAACAACAAAATTGACAGGTCACAGTCCTTGTATTTTTATATGCCGGTTTGCTAGTCGCTGTAATATCTTTGTTAAATAGTATAGGCAAGGAACAATTTATGTTGCATATCATAACTAAGATCAACCCTATGAGAAACATGAAGAATTAAGTTAAGTATTATAATTATAAGTCAATTGTAATTCTGTAGTGCCTTCTTTGTTCCAGGTATCGAGGGGTGATCTATAGTGGTAAAAGGATAATATGAAGTAGGTAATCTCCTTTGAGCGAGTGGCAAATCAGGGACTTGTACATTTGGTAGGAAGGTGAATAAGGTGGTGTTATGTGATATATTCTAAGTGAAGCTGTGTACCATACATGATTTTGTGAGTGAGGCATTTTTATTTGATACACTGTGAGAAAGGTTGTACAGTATGCAGAACAATTGTATCATGTTTTATGCTGCATAGGTGATATGGGTTATTGTGAGTGTAGTGGAGTTATGAGTCCTTGTGAGTGAGGCTCACAACTGTGAAGACTTATGTGTGTGGTAAAAGTATGTGAGACTCTACAACTAGCTGCACTCTGCCTTACTTGTTCCTAGATGCCAAGGGCTACTGGTTATTTTAGCATAAACTTTCCTTCTCTGACCTAGGTACAGGTACCATGTTAGTTACAGGGTAAAAAGTTTGATCTGAAACATTACAAAATAGTGTAAAGATGACAACAAGCTTTCAGAACAATTTTTCAGTAATTATTACCTGTAATATAATAAGCTTTGAAAAAAGAACTGAAATGTTCTGCTGTGAAAGTTTGCTGTGATCATTATCTTAATTAGCCAATAAAACATCACTATTTTTTGTTTCATATCAAAAGCTATGCCCTGTCTTTTTACGTCTTGAATACCCTGTGAGTAAGGCAGAGCACTGTAGAATATTGTGAGTATGGCAATGAGACCACCGTGGGTATATCTGCTCAAGCAAAACATTAGGAACAGCAAACTACCACCCCAAAATACAAGAGAGAAAAAATAAATGGAGTCAATTATAGTGCATGTAATGTTACCACCTCCATCTCTAAGAAAAAGTCAGTATGTAGCAGCAAATGAACAATATATGCTCTGACAAAAATTAGATGACAAACAATTCCTGGGTGGTCTGATTAAATCTTAGTCTGTAGAATTATATTCGTGAGAAAATATTCTTAGGCTTTAAAGCTCTGCAGTGCGAAAAGAACTGCCATGGAAACGTTTCTCTTTTAGCATGCAGTACTAATGCTGTGCAGTAAAATGAATGTTCTCTTTCCCTTCTTTATAGTGCCTCCCAGATTTGTGGTTCAACCAAACAATCAGGATGGAATCTATGGCAAGGCTGGAGTACTGAATTGCTCAGTGGATGGATACCCTCCTCCAAAGGTTGTGTGGAAGCATGCTAAGGGTGCGTGTAATGTTGCTGTAGCTTTTTCATAATCCATTTATGCCACTGCTACCTTGTAACAGTTAGCCAAATACACTGGCAGTTTCCATAAACAGTATGTAATAATATGCAGCTGTAGTACTAGACAAATCAATGTATTCATGTCCATGCACACCATGCATCAATTTCTATTCAAGGAAGAAAATATGAGATACATATATTAAGCACCAGAGATCTTTATAAATCAGTACAACATGCAAAGTTATAAAATGTAGCTTTATTATCCATTCAGATGCTATTTTATTAACTGTACTAGCAAACCTTGAAGAGTTTATGATTGCATCAATCGAAGAGGCCTAGAATGACAGGCATCTTATTTTATAAATATTAAAAGTAGCAATATAGGTTCTGCATCCTATATTTTGTTATGCCATGTGACCAGAGTAGCACAGTAGGGTTACAGAGGAAGGACGGCCATTTTGCTATCTTATGTAAAATGCAGATTTAAATGAGCAAAGCAGAAAAATTAGTTTTCTGGAATATTTTGTAAATGTACATATTCATTTGCTATGACTATAGTAATGATTATTACTATGATGACTATTATTACTACAGAGACGTCAGGTAGCATATGCACTGATGTTTTATTATGTCACATTTATACTTTCACAGGAAGTGGGAACCCCCAGCAATACCACCCTGTCCCCCTAACTGGCCGCATTCAGATTCTTCCTAACAGCTCCCTCCTTATCCGTCATGTCCTAGAGGAGGACATTGGTTATTACCTTTGCCAGGCAAGCAATGGAGTGGGCACTGACATCAGCAAGTCTATGTTTCTCACCGTGAAGAGTAAGTAGAACAGTCAGCATATGGAATTAAACACAACCTTGCAAGAATGCGTAGGTACTGTATAAATAGTGCAGATTGAATATTGGATGAAAAGAAACAAAAATAAATAAAGTGACTTTCTAGCTTTAACCATCTTAACAAAAGCTGAAGTACCACTGTGTTACACAAACTACTCCAAGAAGTACACGTGTTTACAAGCTGAACCTAGCATCTGCAGGTCATTCCATGTTAGCTGGACTGTACAGAATATGCTTGTAATGTACTGTAGCTCATTTAGAAACATGCTGTACCTTCTCTTTTTGTGGTGCAGTGAGTTTTATCCCTTATAGCCAGCCACAGCTGACCCCTTCTGTACAATGAGTGTCAAATTATAAATGGAATAATTGGATATGCCAATACCCCACTATTCCTGGGTGTCACTGGCAATATTTTGTGTGCAATTGAAATCATACTCCAGAATTATGCTGTCAGGTAAATCTAATAAATTTGGAGTGAAAAAAATTGAGCAACTAAAACTCCACTAAGTATGGCTAAATGAAATGCAAGATGGCCCTGGGAGCATTGCAGGGGTACACCATGGTGATATGCCTGTGTTGCCTGCCCCCTTTGCACATTATTCTTAAGATGCCAGTCTAGGACCAGTGGAATCCTGGAGTTATCAGAGTGTTCCCTTTGGCAATTTTTGCTCCCTATTAGAAATCTGACCACAAATCGCAGCAAGAAAAAAAAGCACTGCCCCCATTGAATCTGCTACAGAAGT
Source organism: Xenopus laevis (assembly GCF_017654675.1). NCBI lineage: Eukaryota > Metazoa > Chordata > Amphibia > Anura > Pipidae > Xenopus > Xenopus laevis. Next base: position 83,404,052 of record NC_054383.1, read on the forward strand.
GTTACATGCCCAGTTGTGTAATGTGCACATAAATGCAAAATGGCAGCACCCATATGCCTTGTTTAATGTTGTGAGTCCCTTTTCCCCCTATCCATTTCAATTTTCTTAATGTAACCCTTTTGTTAATTGTCTCCTCATTCTCTTCTTAAGTCTCCATTCATTCTTTCTCTTATATGCCCTGCATTTCCCCTGCACTCCCCTCCTTTTGCATGCTCCCCCCTCTCTGTCCGTACTACAAATTGAAATGATGTGGAGCGTGTCTCTCTGCCACTTCACTGGAGACGGCTTTACAAGCGCAGCGAGAGATAGCTCAGCAGCCCGCGGCCTCCGTCTGCTTCTGCAGCGACCTGAGCCAGTAATATCACTGAGGTGGGGGTGGGGAGTGGCTAAGTGCCCTCAGGTGAAGTAAACTTCACCCCCCCCCACATTGCAAACCACTGCATAGTAGAATGTGCCTGTACTGTTTGTGATATTTGTTAAAATGATCTATAAAGAAAATTTTCTGGGATTTGCTGTACTTCTTATTTGAGTATTTGTTTAAAACAATTATAGCTCTACAGATCTTATCTCTTACCTTGTAAAACAATTAGTGCTTCATCGTTGAAGCTTTCACAGTAAAGTCATTCACATTAGTAATATTAGATGACTTGACCTAATTTTCCCTTTGAGGTTGGGTCTTCCCCTATTGTTATCATGTATAATTCTTTTTCGTTCATTCCTCAGTACCAGCGATGATCACTTCTCACCCAAATACAACTATTGCCATCAAAGGTCAAACAAAAGGCCTTAACTGCACAGCACGAGGAGAACGCCCCATTATAATCCGCTGGGAAAAGGGAGATACTGTTATAGACCCAGACAGGAACTTGCGCTACCTAATTGCTACCAAGGACAGTGGAGATGAAGTTATCTCCACTCTAACGGTGAGACAGGAATCACACACACACATATATATATATATATATATATATATCATACAATTGTGGCAAGTAATGCTGTAAACAGAAAACTATATATGAAGGATATCCTGTGTAAATATTGCTACAACTTGGATTAATTTTAATTTAATCTTTTTTTGAATCCCCAAGCTCAAGCCGGCAGAAAGAGGAGACTCTGTGTTTTTTTCGTGCCATGCAATAAACTCGTATGGAGAGGACAGGGGCCTGATACAACTTACTGTGCAAGGTAAATAGAAGTTCATTTGCAGAAACACACTGGCACACACATGCACACAAATCAATACCTACTCCCATTCTGCCTGAAAGGTACATATATCTTATTTGCTTTTTCACAGACTCACACACAGGTGTGCAATATCTATACATATTCACACTCTTCTTGGAAGATGCACATATGTACAGTATGTAAGTCACCCAAAAGTGATGAATAGTTACAAAAAAAACACAAAATGTATAAAATGACGACTAATTGCAGATTTTCTAAGAATATTAATGTTTACATCATACTTAAATTAATGTGAAGGTGATCTACCCCTTTAAAATGACCAAAGTGTGATGGAATAATAAGACTGTAAAACAATTAGCAGTTCTTGGCCTTCTTTTTCTTCTTTTGGTCCATTTTGTGAAGGTGAAATATAGAAAGAAATAATATATACCATCATACCAATTTAATTGATGCTACACAGGGATTAAATTGAATAAAAAACATTTAAAGCGTATCACTTTTAGCAAAGTATGTCTAAATTATCTGTAATATTAATCTTATATACAATCTGACCCTAGTGAGGTGCGTGAGACACACAATTTAATTTTCTGTGCCATATGCCAGTATGTCGCTTGAATTGTTAGGGGACATTTGCTTACTTGTTACTCTTCACCCTTGCAGAGCCTCCTGATCCCCCTGAGTTGGAGATCCGAGAAGTGAAGGCTCGTAGCATGAATCTACGCTGGACTCAGAGATTTGATGGAAACAGCATTATAACAGCCTTTGATATTGAGTATAAGAACAAATCAGGTGAGAATTATATAAGAGGTAGACTTAGAGAACAACATACTAAAAGTGAATATGATTTTATGATTATTTATGAATATGATTTTTACATCTTGTAATTGTAGTTATTGGCTAATGTAAAAATACAGATCCCATTGGTTAACTCAACAAAAGAAAAGTGGAAACCAGATCCAGACAAGCAGTGCAGTGTTTTTAAATCACATTTATTAAACACTACATGTTTTAAGAAAAGTTGCCCTTTATCTTGCATGACCTAGGTCTGGTTTCCACTAATATTTTATTGACAGTCCATTTATATGCATTAGAAGCACCAATCACAGACATAAGGACTGAATGTCATTAAGGTACAGTGGAAACAAATGAACTGTCCTAAAATACTGGGCCTTAAAATACAATGTGTACTTCAGCTTTGCAAACTAAAGTGGCTCAAATATCCACCTTTGAGCTTCTAATGACACCCCATGCGTGTACTAAACCATTAGTTTTGTGTATACTGCTCCTTTAATTTTCTCCATCTAATTCTACTCTTGGATATAACAGCAAGAAAGATGCCCAGTCATGTTAAGCAGGTACAGCCAGATTTGGTGGTGATCTTAACAGACCTTCTTTTTACTGCAGATTCCTGGGAATTTAAGCAGTCCACTCGTAATATCTCACCCATCATCAACCAAGCCAACATAGTTGATTTGCATCCAGCCTCAGTGTACAGCATACGCATGTATTCATTTAACAAGATTGGTCGCAGTGAGCCCAGCAAAGAGCTTACAATCAGCACAGAGGAGGCAGGTAAGTGGTCACCAAACTTCTTAAAAGTATAAGGCTTTCAACCAAGTTGTTTTTGTTTACCAGAGACATAATATTAGAAATACTTGTTATAGAAACAATATTTTTCTTTATTTTTGTTTTAAAAAAGCAGAGCAAATATATAACTATAGTTATATAAATATATATATATATATATATATATATATATATATATATATATATATATATAAACTATATATATATATATATATTTTTTTTTTTTTTTTTTTTTAAATTAACTTTATATTGCTTTGAGGGGATGTAAAATGGTCCGTATTTATACAGATGGTTTTCAACAAAGGACATTAGATTGTGGTAAAATAGTGAATGCAAAAGTTTGGGGTATGAATCTGTGAAGCCCTTAATCAGTAAAATAATGCATGTTCAAGATCTACTAATGAAAGAGAGAGAGCACCTATATTCATATTCATTCCAGCACTTGTTTCACTGTGATTATTGTATGTGTTTTAGCCAGTTAAAAGTGTGAGAATGTTTATAGAGCTCTCGGTGTAAGGAATATTGGCCTACTTGAAGATGACCAGTAATGGACACTATGTCACCCCCAGTCTAATGCCCTTAGTTGAAATATCAAACTGATAGAAGAGCAAAAGCACAAGGACTTTTTTGACCCAGAATTTAGCAATATAAGGAGTCTTTATGGCCCTCTATCCCTTCCTATTCTGCAAGGCCGGCATAATTATAGGAACCTTCCAGAGTATTGGATGCATAAAACATGTTCTCAGCTGTCCTCTTAAGAGTGTCATTAATAATTTCTTGTTCATTGCAGCTCCTGATGGTCCACCCATGGATGTCACCTTGCAGCCATTGACATCACAAAGTATACAAGTAACATGGAAGGTAATGGGCCAAAATCTTACTCCGCCGCTCATTTATAAGGAGAAGGTCTGTCTTTAACACTTCTCATTTGTGACGCATTGTATAATGTGTGAGGAGCTGCGTGGTAAATTTGGTACCTTTCTCTCTCTGCTCACGGCTGAATATCACACTTTTATCTACCAAGTCACAGTTACAACAATGCTTATTTATAAGTTGCTCAACTTGTTTCACTGTCTTCTATCCATAAAGCAAATATAAAAAAATGTATGGTATGGTTTGTGCATCTTAGCTCAATTGAATTGTACATTGCAGGGGTTAAACACAGTGGGTAGAATGGTGTGCTAGTGTATAAATTACCTCCAATTGTGCTGCTGCCCTAGTTAGAATTCAAGCCAGAGAAGTTGTTTGAACAAAACCAACCCAAATGTTTCTGCTAGGTAAAGATTAGTAGTGTTGTGAAATGATTTGATAAAGAATCCAATGTGAGCTACAGACTGAAAATAAAACAGAGGTGATTGAATCTCTCTACTGTATCCAGTTTGCTGTGGCTGTTGATCTGTTCTTTACGTTTCATCCTAGACTAATGTTACATGTTATATGTACGTTTTATATTAAAATATAATTTAAAGAATACCAATAATTAATTGTTTATTTAATTGGTTAGTATAATATAATACTGCTAAGCATGGATTTACTATAAATGCAAGAGTATTCTAAACAGAATAGAAGGTACACTGAATACTATTCTAGCCACATGGTTCTCTCTAGTCCCCTTGGTTTGATCTCTGCCACATTGATAAATGCATTAAACTATTAAATTAAAACATATTGTTGCAAGTCCCAGAATTTTTATGAGGTTCCCTATTTGTGAACATTATTATTAAGGCAAGTTTTGCATCATGCCAAAATCTTTTTTAAACACCAGATTGGAGGCAGGATGCCTATTCACTGTCTACACAAATAAATACGGTGAGGAGAAAAGGGGAATGAGAGGACAGTGACATCTAGGAAGCGCAAAATGGAAAGCAGAAGTAATTGCCTGCCCCACCTCTGTGCCTGAGGCATAGAGGCAGGGTATGCAATATATGATTGACAGCTGAGATTTATAAATACCTTTATAACAGGTATAGATGTGTTCATAAAAAATGATTTTGGGTTTCATGACTTATCTGAAAAGGACTTTCATTTTATAACTTTTTATGCCTGGGTGACAACTCCCCTTTAAAGCAATTTGTGCCAGAATGCAAGCTAATTCATGCATTATAGTGTTAAATCAGGTCGGACTGAGAATTAAAACAGGCCCTGCCATTTCAGGTACACAGAGGCCCAATCAGCCCACACAGAGGCCCAAACAGCCCCCACCAGCCCACTAAATACTGACTTTCTATGGGACCTTATAGCAGCCCCTCTGGCATTTGCCAGAACCCACAGATTGCCAGTCCGGGCCTGATTAATGTATGCAACTATGCATGTTGCAGCTAGCTTTATCAGAGCAGAGTGGCCACTGCCGTTGGTGTTAATGATGGTATGAACAACAGCATTAACATGTGATCACTGTGGGAATCCTGGAATTACCACCATGTCCAATGCAGTAGTAATTCCACGGTTACCTAATATCAATGAGTGCGCTTGCACATGATCCATCAGTATCACAGCTATCCCTTCCACTGTTCCATATCTTCCAAGTGCAGCACTCTCTTACTATATTGTGCTGAATTTAAATCTCCTCCTTTCTATGTTAGATACACAACTGTCTCCTACTGTGATCTGATAGTGTACTTTGTCTACACTTGCCATTTTCTACAGTACAGCAAAGCACTGTTATTAACAGTATTTGTTTATACATTTCTCTGATAATCTATTGGTTCTGCTATGTAGCTTTGGGAGGCAACCAAGATGCATATTCACCCAAGGCTACTATAAATCAGTAAATGACCTATGTCAGTGCTTTCCAGCTGTTTCCACATAGTGGGCCAGTTATTCAAGCCATATTTTAGTAAAATAATAATGTCATCCAGATATGTCAGTTGGACACTTGAGCTGTGTGGGGGCCATGAATATCTCTTAGAGGGCCACATCCAGCCTGCAGGCCTTTAGATGAACACCCTCATCAATATAGTTAGGCTTGAACTATCCCTATGGCTTGCCTTGCCTTGAATAAAACTATTATTATACAATGTCCTTCTTCAGCATTTCATTAGACGGTCAGTTAATATTTTGCATGTAGTGTTTTATCTGATTTGTCTGACTAATTGCTGCCTTTTATAGAAGATAATTCTGCACAGCACATATTCCTGAGACAGTTAGACACTAGAATATTGTGGCATTGTCTGTGACCTGCAATTACATAATAGTGACATCCACTGGCCAATGCAAGAATTGTCTTGACCCATGAGGTTGGGAAAAGTCACATTCTATGCCTATAAAAATATACTGAAAAATACACTGAAAATCAAAAGAGATGATAAGCTGTTCTACAGATGTATTCCATTATTCCCAAGACAGAAATCAATGGGCCATGGACTCTCCCAGTTCTTTATTCTTTTAGTGAAATAATAGGTCCTACTATTAAAAAAATAGAGAATAGGGATTTTTGGAGTTAAAAGGGCTTTTTAATATGTGGTTTCTTTAAGCCACTCCCCACCTAGCTATGTTTATAATTATTAAATGCTAACTAGTAGATACTTCTTCTATCTTACCATTTCTATGATGACCAGATGTTTAGCTGTAAATAGTACATTTAATACGCTTGTGTATGTAAACACAGGCCCCCAGGAAAGAACTACAGAATGGTGTGATCCGGGGTTACCAGATTGGATATCGGGAGAATGGGCCTGGCAGTAATGGCCAGTATAGTATTGTGGAGATGAAGGCCACGGGGGATGCAGAGGTATACACATTGGACAACATGAAAAAGTTTGCACAGTATGGGGTAGTTGTCCAGGCGTTCAATCGTGCAGGAACTGGACCATCCTCAACTGAAATTAATGCTACCACTCTGGAAGATGGTGAGTGTCCCTCTGTTCATGATTGTGTTACTGGGTATATGTGGATAGGACCAGGGGCGTAATTACAAAGGAAGCAGACCCTGCGGCTGCAGGGGGCCCAGGAGGTATAGGGGCCCCATGAGGTCCTAATTCATGTAAAATTTCAATACATATTGGTAAAACCTCTAGACATTTTGGGGGCCTGAAAAATTATTTGCTGTGGGGTTCAGTAATATCTATTTACGCCACTGGATAGGACTATGCAACATAGGGTGCATGTTTGACGTATGCATGTTTGTGCTGACATGTGTCTGGATTAAAAAGGTTACTAAATTCATTATGAACATAGATTCCACAATTTTGTTGTTTCTATGGTTAAAAGCCTTACTGGCTTTCTTTTGTTGCTTTTATTGGAAATATCCACATAAATATATATGTGAATGTACTTTTTTGCATACATCTATCTGTAGTTCACAAGCACCGTAATGGGGCAATATTTATATTGTATAAACATTTAAACATTTATTCAACATAAAATAAATAGCCAAATGTTTGGGCACCCCCAAGGGTTGTAATGAATTACCTGATACCCCATGCCAGTGCTCCTGTTAGCAGAAAACTGTTTTTTGACAGAGAAGAAGAATACCTGTGAACTGATGACATATTTTTTTATTGAAGTGTATGCCAGTTTATGTGCTTTCTTCATTAATTTATGTGAATTAGTGCACTAAAATGTTTTCTAGGAACTATTTAACACTCTGAGTGACTGTAAGACTGTAAGTAAAAGCCACCAAGGCAGGAATACAATTACAGGCATGTCAACCCATCTGAAGTTTTCGTGAGTCCCGCTTGTTAACCCCCAATCACCCACAGCAACAAGCCTATCATCCTCTAGTTAATTGCACCAGAATCATTATACATCTGCGCAATTGAAATGCATAGAAAACCCAAAGGAGGAAACAGGATCAGGGGACAGAACGGGAAGCATGACTAAGGTTGGGACAGGTGGAGCCTAGATGCACCTGAATCGCTACCAAAAATGGCTTTCAGGGAAACAAGAATAGCTCCTTCCTGATTATTTCTGTTTTGAGATACACTTACACAACACCAGATGTCATGGGAATGGTTGAAGCACCATCATATAATTTACTATTGTGGTGTGCAAAGGTAGCAAGAGCCTTTAACTTATGGAGGGAGACCAATTAAGAAGAGACGGCCGGTGAGCAGCACTATTAATGTAATGAGGTGGGAACCCAGTCAGTAGAAGAAGATATCAAGGCAGGCAGCTGGAAAGGTGTGAAAGAAAAGACAGAAAACAGGAGTGCAGGAAAAGGCAGCAAGTTATTCTGAATTAATGAGCAATAAGATCAGGTCAGCAAGAGTTAGGGCACACTAACAATGAAATCTGTTTGAGAAGGGCACTTAAGACACAAGAGGGTAGGTGGTTGCAGCGATCAGCCACCAGTTCAGTGGTGGGAGGAGGATGCAGCAAGATTTGTTTCTCATGTTTTACATAGAAATATAACTATCTGCAGTTTAAAGTTATTAAAAGAGACTTTTATGTTTTCTCAATAATTCACTGTATGCACACAATCTATTTCCAAGACCAATAGAGAGTGTTTCTTTTGCCTACCAACACAGTTCCAAGCAAGCCTCCAGAGAATGTCCGAGTTTTGTCCATCACCTCTGATGTGGCAGTCATCTCCTGGTCTGAGCCTCCTCGCAACTCTCTCAATGGTGTTTTGAAAGGATACAGAGTTATATTCTGGTCACTGTATCCAGATGGGGGTGAGTCCTGAAAAAACAAAAATTTCTGCCTGGCTAATACATTTTGCCTGTTTTTTTTCCTTTCCCATTCTTTTTTTCTCCATATTGTGTTAAAGTATTCTACTTGAGCACCTGTCAATTCCCCTTCTTTTTCCATTTCTTTTCAATCCAGAATGGGGGGAGATGCAGAATATAACCTCTCCTCGAGAGCGAGTAGAACTTAAGTCTCTAGAGAAATTTACTGATTACAGTGTCCAAGTGCTGGCTTACACCCAAGCAGGTGATGGCGTGAGAAGTGATGTTCTTTACCTGCAGACTAAGGAAGACAGTAAGTTATGTCATTGAAAACTGTGTTTAATGGGTTTATTTGGAGAAAGACAAATCTGTATATGTTGTTGTCTTTATTTTCTTGGTTTACTGGAGTAATATTCAGTAAGAGCTTACAGTAACATACAATAGAAGGTCAGAAACAGTTTCTTTCTGCTGAATAGGAAGTAAAGACTACAAGAATGTTTCCATATTAAGTTGGCCCTGAGCTTTCTCCTCAGAGTCTGAAAGGTTCCTGACTGTTCATGATAAGCTGTTGCTAAAATGTGAAAATCTGAGTATGATTGTTCTAGGCATTGCTTATTTATTCCCTGCTCTCATAGTTCAGTGGGAAATACATGACAGGCAAAAAGTACAGTAGCCAATGACAGGGTTAAATCATGCAGCATTACACAAATTACTAGGAGTATTGCCCAAGGAAGGAATTTTCTGTGACTGTAAGAACCTGTGCCATCATATGTGTCCACCAAATTATAGGAAATCAGAAGATAACTCAGTTGAACTGAAGAAGCTACTTGGATGAGTGGTGAAACATTGTCAAGAAAAAAACTCTAAATGTCCAGTTGCCTTTGACTTAATTCTACTAGATACTGTGTATCATGACCTGAATGAATGAATGAGAATCTTCATAGTCAGAATATAACTCCATTTATAGATATGGCTGATCCTGTATATGCTAAAATACATTTTACTTTCCATTTAAATTGACAAGACATTTGTAATGTTAATTCTTTACCTTCTCCAGTTCCTGGACCCCCGGCTGGCATTAAAGCTGTGTCATCCTCATCCAGTAGTGTAGTAGTGTCCTGGTTGCCCCCAACTAAACCTAATGGGATAATTCGAAAATACACTATCTTCTGCTCCAGCCGAGGATCAGGACAGCCTGTAAGTATTCTCTAACGGATGGTGAAATAGATCACATGGAGAGATGAGCAGGGGACGCTATGAATAAAAGTTTTTTTATAATGGATTAAATATATCTATGGTCTAAGACTGTATAGATTTATAAGGTAAAATGTAATAATAAAGGTGCTGTATGCTTTTTTACTCCTGTAATACTCCTGTATCCTGTTCTACTTCTAATCCTGTTCTATTGCTGAAAAGGAAATGGACTTTCCCATGCTTATCAGTACAATTTTCTGTAATGCAATTTGTTGCTCCTTAGGAGTATAACTCACACCAATGCACTGCTGATCTTTCTATCCGAAAGCTTTGGAACATTAATTATTTCCGCACCATAGAAAGAGTTGTTGTTTTTCAATGGAGAAATAAAGTGTAAACTGGTCCTGCCTCTTTTTATGCTGGCTTGCCTTTTTAATCATTTATCCAAATTTAGATACATGTTCTAATGTAATTGCAGCTGCTTTAGTTAAACCGAGAGCTGCCCAGCCACTGTTTAGGCAGTCGGTCAACATCTTTTGGTGTGTGTTAGGTAGTGTTGCCACCTGTCCGGTAGGGAAAAACGGCAAGAATATAGGTATTTTTTTCCAGAAAAATTGACAACCCTAGTGTTAGGGTGCATGCAGCAACACCTGTATATCGCTGGAGAGGTAATGTTAGTGGATTTCTGAAGTGATTAGACCTCTCTTCTCCACCCTAACCTTGTCAGTCTTTTCCTTCTAGCTGTATATATATTTCCCCATCACAGCAGCTTCCATTCTTTCTCTTCTACTGTGGGCTAATGAGGTACACTTTCTTTCAAAGGCACCAAGTGAATATGAGACAAGTCCTGAGTTCCTGCATTATCGTATCATGCACCTTCTCCGGGGCCAGCAATACATGCTGTGGGTTGCAGCAGTGACATCAGCAGGACGTGGGAATTTTAGCGAGAATGTCATGATTGAGCCAGCTGGAAAAGGTTTGAACCCCTATATCAACATAAACCACTTGCTTAAACAAAATAACAGGAACTTCTTATTAATAATGACTGCACCTAAACTACTGATAACTAAACTAATACACTAAAAGCAACTTAACATGCTTCCTTCTCTTATTGCTTGTTACAGCATTTTGACTTGTGGGTTCTTATTATCTCTTCATTCCGTTTACCTCGTTGCAGCTCCAGCCAAGATTATTTCATTTGGTGGAACAGTAAGCACCCCCTGGATGAAAGATGTCCGCTTGCCTTGCAGCTCAGTTGGGGAACCAGCACCTGCTATTAAATGGACCAAAGACAGGTAAATATGAGAGCAACGTTTAACACTATTCATACCAGATAGGCATTAGACGAGTTGCACATTAGTGGGTAGAAATACAGTAAAGATAATGTGCTCGTTTGTTCTAAAATAATATTCCCTGTTTGCCAGTTTAGAAGTTGTCTGAAGTTGCGTTTTCTAAAACTGCCAGATGCTGCTAGTACAAAATGATTATTGTCATGTAACTTTATACTTGACCTTAGGTGGAATAACTTCTCTTTATAGGAAACTTCCCTGTTTAGCCTGCGGGCTCTCATGACTGCTTAAGGGCAGGGGCACACGGGCAGATTCGGGGAGATTTATTCGCCTGGCGACTAATCACCTATCCTTTGGGGGCGACAATCTCCCTGAACTGCCTTCCCCCTGTCTTCCGCCTGCTATAATGAGAAAACGCTAGCGCAATGGCACTCACGGCGCTTTGATTTCCTAAGTTGCCTCACAAGGAAACTGCGGAAATCGAAGCGCTGCGAGTGCATTGCCGCAGGCGAGTTTTCATTTTAGCAGGGGGAAGGCAGTTCGGGGAGATTGTGGCCCCAAAGAAGAGGCAATTAGTCATCAGGTGACTAAATCTCCCCGAATCTGCAAGTGTGCTCCTGCCCTTAGAGCAAGCTTGCTACTTCTATTATATGAGTAGTGAACAGAATTGTTTCCCTTAATATCTAAACTAAATAAAAACTGCTATAATATCCAGGCACATCAGACGTGCCGAGTCTGACTGAGACTATGAAAACAACAAATAATTTTATGTTTATGGAAGTCTAGATTAATGGATGTAAACCATGTTACGTTTATGGTGTTTGAATAACATCACTACACTTTCTTTACCCCACAGTGAGGACTCGGCAATACCAGTAGCACTGGATGGGCATCGACTCATCCACTCCAATGGGACACTTACCCTGCGCTCTGTTAAAGCTGAAGATTCTGGCTACTACACTTGTACTGCCACCAATAATTTGGGATTTGACACCATAATTGTCAATCTGCTAGTGCAAGGTGGGTCACGGGCATGTGAGGAGCAGAGATCAGTCTCTGTGTATTCAGTTTAAAGGGAAACTTAAAACTGGGTAAATTGCTAGTATGTGCAAAATAATAAATGTTTCTATTTACCCAGTTTTTATTTTTATACTGAACAGTTCCTTTAAGGGCTCTCGTGGATTAGGTGAAAAAGAATAGAATCATTTATTTTTGGGGCAGTATTTTAAATTATTTTAATTTAATTGTGAATATATCTATAGTAATTTCTGTATAAAAATCGTTTACAGTTCCACCCGATCAGCCTCGCCTCACAGTCTCTAAAACTTCAGCATCCTCTATCACTCTGGCCTGGATCCCTGGGGATAATGGAGGAAGTTCAATCCGAGGTGCTTTTTTCATTCACTCTCCTGTTAGCTTCATTGACCTTTACACATTGCTCCCCTTTCTCTTCTTTTTCAGTCTATTTATCTCACTTTCTTTATCAACCATAGGTTTTGTCCTTCAGTACTCCGTAGATAACAGTGAGGAATGGAGAGATGTGTTTATCAGCTCATCAGAGCGGTCCTTTCGCTTGGAGAATTTGCGTTGTGGAACATGGTACAAAGTCAAATTGGCTGCAAAGAACAGTGTTGGGGCCGGAAGAATAAGTGAAATAATTGAGGCCAAGACTCATGGCAGAGGTGCGAATTCAGATTTACTGCTTTACTTTAACTTAAATGTTAAGTTACCTTAGGATGTATTTTAGAGCCATATTCATAAAAGACAATTCTTAGAAAAATATAACATTGAATCCTGTACAAGGGAATTGTATTGTATTTACGATATTGTATTGGATATATTTAAGATAGAGACCATTTTTCTGAGAATCACATAGAGAAAAATATTTAGAGAAATATATTAAAACGACTGAAAGAGGAAGATGGTTATCTAAGATCTTTTCAACAGTTACAGAAAGACCATAATACACCTGCTAATGTGTTTAACAGTATTTGCAGATTTGTAATTTGCTATTGAAAGGCCCACATGTAATTGACCAAACTAGCTATTTAATAGGATATTTGTACCAGTATTGTGGTCTTGTGCAAATGCCTATGTTGATGACCGTGTGCAGATCTCTGAAAACACTGTCTCTCTTTAGCGGGGGATTATTAGCACACACTATTCTGCTAAACAAATATCAATATAAGGGCCCTAATTACATGTTCACCCAAATAATGTATTAGCACTGCACTATCTTAAAATATAACCCCCATACTCCTACTGAAATTATACTCTTTCTCTCTTCTTCCTTATAGAGCCATCGTTTAACAAAGATCAGCCCCTCTTCACCCATGTGAACTCTACTCATGCACGGCTAAATCTCCATGGCTGGAATAGTGGTGGCTGTCCAATCACCTCTGTGATCCTAGAATACCGCCCTCAGAACACCTGGCCATGGCAGAGCCTCCGTGCCAATGTAACAAGTGATGTTTTCTTGACTGAACTCCGTGAAGCCACCTGGTATGAGCTGAAAATGCGAGCCTGTAATAGTGCAGGCTGTGGGAATGAAACCTCAAGGTTTGCCACTTTGGAATATGATGGAAGTAAGTACTTAGAAATGCTAATGCATGTGTATTTGGTATGTTAGGAAAATTCCACACATTATATTGGGTCACTTACCAACCAATGAAAAAATGTAAAGCCGTATTGTTTATGTTCATATTATTATTTGATCTTGAAATCAATCATTGCACCAGCACTTCTATTGTTATCAGTTCTTTAAATATTTTCTTGTATTTCTTTCCTGCCATCTTTGTATATATTAATGTTTTGACCATACTGGATACTTGTTTATTCTCTTTAAAGGTACCATTCCACCCATTAAATCTGCCCAAGGTGAAGGAGACGATGTGAAGAAGCTTTTCTCCATTGCCTCCCCAGTGATCCTGGCCACCCTGGGAGTTGCTCTTTTATTCATTATACGCAAGAAGAGAAAAGAGAAGAGGCTTAAGAGGCTTCGAGGTAAGAGGGGGATATATATGTAAATAATACAGGAATCTGCTTAAAGGTAAAAATGCTGCTCTTCCACCGAACTCACACTGACCCAATCACAAATACAAACTTTACATTATTTACATCTTTATACGGAGCAACATTTCCCAAACCTGCAGTCAGACACAAAATATCTCTTCTGTCTGACCATCCCCATCCACACACCAACTGCTGATAACTTTCCAGCAAGCTAACACCAGGGCCAGAACTAAAGAGAATAAACCAGGCTGAATTGCTGGAAACAACAAAAGGTTCAAGAGCTGAGCTAGAAGGGAAGATCAGAAAAGGAAAGGGTTGGACAAAACGAAGAGATTAAAATCAGAAGGCTGAAAAAAGGAAATTACAGAAACAGATCTTTCTGCCAGTGCATAAAACTGGTCATTATCTGGTCATTGAATAAATGATACTGTGTGTCCCATTACAAAGATATTAGCTATTCACTTTTTTGGTGGCACCAAGTTCAGTCCAGCAATCTAGTAAAAAAAAGATAGATACCCACAATACAAACTTTGGAAGAAGTAAACTATATCTCTTTTTTTAGAAATAGAAACAAAGTGTTCTAGGCCCTCAAAATATAAACATGACCAAAACGGACTTACCTTCATGCCGTAGAAATGGCATGTGATGCTGCAACTAATCATTATCTACTCTGTTTTTTCTTTATAGATGCTAAAAGTCTGGCTGAGATGCTTATCAGGTTAGTAAAATATAGGCATGATAAAATATTGATTATTACAATAATAACATTGAAATTGCTGTTTACTGCTTCTGCTACTACTACTGACCTCCTGAAAACTGTCATTACTAAAAAATATTGTAGTGAATGTTTAATCTATTTCACAGGCAGGCTTATTTTTTCTAATAGTTGTTTACATATTTATTGATTTTTGAGCTTCTCAACCTTATTTCTTTTTGTGTTGCAAACAACACATTCTTGCTTGAGAGTCTCTGATAGATTTCAGAGTCAGTCATAGTGTCTGTCAGTACAGCATTTTCTTATATATACGACTGCCTGGGCTCCATAGCTGAGGCCCTGAGGGTTGTGTCTGAAAGCAGCAGGTGAAAGTCCACAGGGGTAACATGCAATGTGGACAAAAACATAGCGATAAGCTGCTTTTTTTTTCTTTTTTTTAAAAGCTTAAAGAGAAAGAAATATATGAAAGTATAGTACAGGTATGGAATCTATTATCCAGAATGATTGGGTCCTGGGTTTTTCCAAATACAAATCTTTCCATTCATACCTTAAGTCTACTAAAAAAAAATCATTTAAACATAAATTAAATCCAACAGGCTTGTTTTACCACCAGTTAGATTAACTATATCTTAGTTGGGATCAAATACATGAACTGTTTTATTATTACAGAGAAATAGCAACTAATCTTTAAAACTGTTAATCATTTGGATAAAATGGAGTCTATGGGAGATGGCCTTTCTGTAATTCAGAGCTTTCTGGATAACATATTTCCAGATAACGAATCCCATACCTGTACAATATTTTGATTTCAAAATGAATGCATGACTTTCTTGACAATATTTATCAGTCACTATAATGCAGATCCTACAGATCCAAATAATGTGTTGCAGTTTTCAACACACTAGTTACCAAAGCTTGTAAAAGCTTAAAAATCAGTATGAACTGAAGGGTCTTTGGCTTGGTGACTGTAGTTCATGCATTAAATTCAAAATTCAAAATTTTGGCTACATTTTCCCCACTGAGGTTTTTTTTCATAACTTCCTTCCTAGCAAAAACAACCGCAGTTTTGACACTCCAGTTAAGGGGCCCCCAGCTGGCCCACGACTTCATATTGACATTCCCAGAGTACAGCTTCTAATTGAGGATAAGGAGGGCGTCAAACAGCTTGGTAAGTAATGGGTTCTGCCATGTAGTGGTAACAGACAATACGCTGCTGCAAAAATAGCTCAATGTCCAGAATTCAAAGTCTAGTTATAATTAAATATAGATATAGAATATTCAACCCTTGAAAGTACATAATCAAACAATGGGCCAGATTCAATAAACACTAGTTCCTAATTCAGTTCTGGATTTTCCCCATAAAATTCAGTGGTGTTTTAACATGATAAACCATGAAATAAGTTTTTCCTCTAACTGAATCTTGCCCAATACATCTAAGTGGCAATACAAGTTTATGTACCCTAAATAAATTGAGTGTGCGCTATGAATGCTAAACCTTGATCTTGATTTGTTTTGTTTTTTGTGTTCAGTTACTGTGCTCATGAACACAGTATTATTTAATGGGTCTAATTGTTTTTGTTATTTTTTTATGCCCAGCAGGGGATGATAAAGCTACCCTGCCGGTGACGGATGCTGAGTTTAGCCAGACAGTAAATCCCCAGAGTTTTTGCACAGGGGTTTCCCTACATCACCCTGCACTGATCCAGAACACAGGGCCACTAATTGACATGTCTGACATCCGTCCTGGAACAAGTAAGTTTCGCAGGCAACCAAACATGTTTTCTGAGATGCATTATTTTTTGTTTTATGTTTGTGGTCTTCATAATATTAATATTCTTTCTAGTGTACCAGTTCCCTAGAATGAGAGCCTTCCTGTTCTCCCAAACATTCCCTTTGAAGAAGCCAGGCCTCTGAACGATAACTATCCTTTTTTTCTGTTTCAGAGGAATTTAACTGCTACGTTTACAAAAAAATTTGCGAAATACTACTTGCATTTCCTTAATAGCCTGCAATTCTGGCCAGATAGAAATCCTGTCACCACTCTAGTTGTCATTTCTGATTTTTCTTTCCTTTTTTCTTAGTCCGGTATTATAGATGTTATACTTTAATTATAGATCCAGTTTCCCGAAAGAGTGTAAAGTCTTCGCACAGTACTAGGAACAGGTATTCCAGTCAGTGGACTCTAACAAAGTGCCAGAGCTCCACCCCTGCACGAACGCTGACTTCTGATTGGAGGACTGTTGGGTCCCAACATGGCATCACTGTTACTGAGAGTGACAGCTACAGTGCTAGTCTTTCTCAGGATACAGGTATGTGCATTGAATCTTATATTAAATGAGCAGAGTTATAATTGTTAGAATGACAGATTTTAATAGCACACAACTTGACAAGCCAAACACAATATTCTCTATTGTTACGTCTGTCTCCACAGATAAAGGCCGGAACAGTATGGTATCTACAGAGAGTGCATCCTCAACATACGAGGAGCTTGCTCGAGCTTATGAACACGCTAAGTTGGAAGAGCAGCTGCAACATGCAAAGTTTGAAATCACAGAATGTTTCATCTCGGACAGTTCTTCTGATCAGATGACAACAGGGACCAATGAGAATGGAGACAGCATGACTTCAATGAGCACGCCCTCTGAACCAGGCATTTGTCGCTTTACGGCATCCCCTCCCAAGCCACAGGACAGTGATCCTACCAAGAATGTAGCTGTTCCTATTCCTCACCGAGCTAAAAGTATGTACCCAAACAATGTTCTTTTGCTGCTAACAATCCAACTCTGATGTCTGTATGTGCCAAAATGTCACATGTGGTCACAATGGTGTCTCAATTTCAAATTTTATATATTTACATTTGAAGAAATAAAACATTTGTAATATAAATAAGAAGTCAGCCTTGGCTCTGTCCACTACAATCTTCATATCAGGTACTGAGCCAAGTTTAGGTAGGTCTTTAAAAGGAGAAGGAAAGCTACCAAAGCAGTTTATTGCCAATATATTAGCCACAATAGTGCAAGCTATAACACTACATTTATTCTGTAGAATGCTTTACCATACCTGAGTAAACAGCTCTAGAAGCTCTCTCTGTTTGTTTAGGATAGCAGCTGCCATATTAGCTTGATGTGACATCACTTCCTGCCTGAGTCTCATAGCTCTGGGCTCAGATTACAGCAGGAGGGGTGAGGGAGAGAGTAGCAAACTGAGCATGCTCAAGCCCTAGCCCTGGACGTTTAAGCTGAAAACAGGAAGTCTGATACAGAAGTCCATGTGTACACAATAGAAGGAAAGAAATTTGGTGTTTCTTTTGTTTTCTTTTGCAGCATAACTTTGAGGGTTTACTGGTTTATTTATATAGATCTTTCTGATAAATCTTACTTAGTTTTAGCCTTTCCTTCTCCTTTAATGGTAAAGACACACTGGGCAATTTCTAGAGTTTTCCTGCCTTGTGGTTTTCATTCCATGTGAGTGGGACAAAACACTAGAAATGGTGCTAGAAATTGCATCTCAGAAAAAAAACATATCCTAGAGCATGGAACAGGTACCTCCATTTGTATGGCTACTACTAATTTTGAAAATATTGATACATGATAGAAGATGATCACATCTTATAATGTTTTTTTAACTTTATACAATGTGTATAAGATTATGCTCTTGGAATTAGGTTGTTTGTAAATCATTTGTATTCATTTACATTGATATCATTGCCCACACTGCATACTGTAAATAGTGTACTTGCCTATTGATTAGTTTGTATTTGTATGAACTGTGCAGAAAATTATATATTTGCTTATGCTGTTTTTTTTTTTGTGGTAATACACAGGTGAATATTGCAATTTGCCACTCTACATGAAATCTGAGCCCCACTTTCGCAAGCCAGACCCTCATGATTCTTGTCCTGTGGTACCACCACGAGAGGCCTCCATGCGCAACCTGAATCGGGGTTACCATTCTCGACACCTTACCTTAGAACCAGGGGCCAAGCCCCCACCTGGACTGTCACACCCAGCCCCTTCTGGTGTAAATTTACCTCAGCGGACTCTGCTTATGGCCGGAGCCTCAGCTTCTGCTCCTTCAGCACCAGCAGCCACAGCACCATCAGCACCAGCTGATCCCACCCCATCTGCTGGACCTGTAGAAAACCGCCTGCCTATACAGCACAGCAAGATGGGTGGCTCCAGGGACTCACTACTGGAAATGAGCAGCTCTGGGGGTAGCCGGGCACAAAAACAAGGAGCCGGTGCTTACTCCAAATCATACACACTGGTCTGATACTAACCATGCCCTCCCCCATTCCACAGCACTCCCCTTCCCTTCACAGACTGCAGAGACCCTCTCCCTTTCGCAATGTCTTGGCTGTATTTCTATATTTTAAAAAATGTTTAAAAAAAAAAAAAAAAAGAAACACGAGGACAAATGGAGAAAAAAACTTGATGATAAAAGACATTTTTGTATGAAAAAATAGCTATTTTCTTCTTCGGGATAAAAAAAATAAGAAAAGAAATATGCATTTTATCTGTGGAACCTGAGAAGAGCTCGTGATAAATACATGCTGTTTACACTCTGATATGACTTGGGGCAATTGCAATGTTGTTAGGATTGATGGTAAGGTCTGTGGCTGTGTGCCTGGAGCTGGATGAATTCTACTCTGTGTGTTCTGGAGACAGAAAAATAATTAGGACAGGACTAGGACTGTGTAACAAGGGAAAGATCAAGAGGCAGATAAAGTTACAGTGAGTACAGCTGACAGAAATATAAGTCCCCTACTGAGACTGAGAACTCGCAGAAGTATGCCAGGGATCCTGCAAGGTACAGGAAAGCTGTGGATATTATTTTATATTGCACAAAAGCCATGATTAACCTGTAAAATAAAGCCTTCTAAACTGTGATTAGTGATATCATTGGTTTTTTAATTGGTGCCTTGTGATGTCACGTGTCACATGAGTCAAAGAAATATGGCAACCCCTTTTTAAGAAGATAAAAATGATGGAAAACTCCGCTTCTATAGCATGTGCAAAAGCAGTTACTCTGTGGCCTTCTGCCTTTATAACATTGTGATACTTCTAGTATCCTTATATTTATAGAATATGTGTATTTAGTGGTGAGAATGGGGGAGCATGACAATTACAGGCAGTTGCTATAGTGGAGATGCAGGGGCGTAACTATAGAGGAAGCAGACCCTGCGCCTGCAGGGGGGCTCAGGAGGTATAGGGGCCCCACGAGGCCCTAATTCATATACAGTTTCAATAAATATTGGTAAAACAAGTCAACTGCTAAAAATTTTGGGGGCCTGAAAAATAATTTGCTGTGGGGCCCAGTGAATATCTAGTTACGCCACTGTGGAGATGGTTCACAGATGGAACAACCAGATCATTGGCAACTTGACAAAACACATGGTGGGCCAAAATGTCCAGTGTAAGTTGGCTCTGAATTCTGAATTACAGAACTACTCAGGGAAGCCATGTAGTCCATCTGGCCAATGACCAATTAGATTGTCCGATCAAGAAAGCTTTAGGTCCATGCACATAGATGTTTAGCCAGTGTGGTCAAAATTCTCCACCAATTTATTAACTATTTTTTCTTTGGGGAACAATCAGAATCTAAAGGTGGGCGTGGGGCTTGAGTCTGGAGCTGTAAGGAATACATGAGCATGAATGTTTGGTGGTGCCAGACTGGGGCTGGTGATGTTCCAACACTCACCAGAAATGCAAATGAGGAAGAATAAGGTGACTGGAAATGTACTCCTATTGTATAACACATCTGCATACAAAAATCTTGCAAGCTTTAAAATATCAGCACTACGTTTCTTTGCATGCTGTGCAATGTTCTGCGCTGAGCTTTATGTGCATATTTATACTGGTATGTAGCACAGTGGCATAGCTGAGGGCAATTGCTCCCCCTGTAGGTGGACAAACAGTAAAAAAAAAAACCCATGTAACGAGCCTAAGAGCTTCCAAAGTGTGAAAGGAGGAGTCTGGTTAGCGCATATGAATAGACTTTACCCTTTTTGATATATGTTCTTTATTGCTGTTATAGCATATTGGTGCATCACTCTTATGTTAAAGGGTTGGTTCACCCTTAAGTTAGCATTTAGTATGTTATAGAATTCTAAGCAACTTTTCAATTGGTCTTCATTTTTTCTTTTTCATAGTTTGTGATTTATTTTCTTACTCTTTTTAACATTTAAGCAAACAAATGCTCTGTAAAACTACAGATTAATTGTTACATTTTATTACTCATCTTTCTAGTCAGGCCCTCTCCTATTCATATTCCAGTCTCTTATTCAAGTCAATACAAAGTTGCTAGGGTAGACCCTAGCAACCAGATTGTTAAAACTGCAAACTGGAGAGCTGCTGAATGAAAAGCTAAATAACTCAAATGCCACAAATAATAAAAAATGAAAACCAATTGCAAATTGCCTCAGAATATGACGTTCTACATCATACTAAAAGTTAATTTAAAGGTGAGAAACTCTTTTAATTTTTCCAGTTATAAGGGGGTAAGTATGTTAGTGTGGGCCCTCCAACACACCACCCCTACAAACAAATTGAAATGGTTTATTAGCCAGGGTGTAACTACAGAGGAAACAGACCCTGCGGCTGCAGGGGGAGCCAAGAAGTATAGGGGTCCCATGAGACCCTAATTAATCAGCAATTTTATCATATATTGGTAAAACAGGACAGCCCCTGGATATGTTGGGGGCAATAAAATGAATTTTCTGTGGATCCCAGTATCATCCAGTTATACCACAGTTCATTAGTCAGGAGCCCCTGCTCTCTTTCTCTACCCCTGGGCTCCACTGTAGTTTCCTGTAGTATCAGAGACTAACAAAAATGTTCAAGCTGAAAGAGACATTATGCTGTGCTTTTTTCCTACATTGGCAAGAATTTCCATTATTATGTGCATTGTTGAGGACAAAACTGCATTTCAATGCCATAAATCTGCTCTCTTTTGTACATGCAGTTATATCTTAGACAATGAAATGGTGCTTTTTAGTTTATTTGTAGCTCTGCAATAAGACACATCCGACTCATGTCAAACCACAACCCTTCTTAACCAGCTTAAATAGGGTTTACCGGTAGTTATTAACACCTCTATAGAAACTAGCGGAAATTCTATATTTCACCTCTTAAAATGTCCAATGTGTAGATAAAAGGGAAATAAAAATGAAGATTTTGTGGCCCTTTAACACATCCGATCCTCATATGGGCTCTGCATGTGCTCCATGAAATGCTATTTCCACAAGGCCCGGGCTGTGTACACTTATTTAAAGAAGCCCAGTTTGGTTGTCACCTAAAATCAGTCACACAGACATGTTATACTAAATCTACAAATATGGCATGGGATTCTCTTTTCTTCAAGGGACTGTTTAGTGTAAAAATAAAAACTGGGTAAATAGACAGGCTGTGAGAAATAAAACATGTATTTAATATGGTTAGTTAGGCAGAAATATAATGTATAAAGGCTGGAGTGACTGGATGTCTAATATAATAGCCAGAACACTACTCCCTGCTTTGCAGCTCTTTTATTGGTTTAAAGGACTTAAACCAATAACTTTTCAGTTAGTTTGCTTTTGATCCTGACCTGCATTCTCAGGACTAAGGGCTCTGTCATGCTGTGATTGGCTGCTGCCACTCCTAGTATCATTGTAAGATTTTATGGCAGCGACTACTACATTGGATATGTATTAGAGTGGGAGCTCAGAGAGACACCCTCTCACATTTGTCAATACCAACCAGGATAGGCAAGAAGAGGCATTTGAATGGGGGACACACCCTATCACATTTAAAAAATAATGAGTAAAGTTCTTGAGTGCAAAATTTGACAAAAAAAATATTTAGATTTGAATACAACACTGCCTACCGATAAAGATTTATGTGGATGAAAAGCCTAACAATTATATAGTGAATCATACCTTCTGTTGTAAAATATCATAATATTATGGATATCAAGTCACAGCAGAGATCCCTGACCATATAATGGCTGAAGGCATGGAACTCCAACATGGCTTCTCTGTTTTTACGCCTTGTATTTTGCAAGATGTGGTTGATTATTTGCTATAATTCAGTGGGTAGGGTTGCCACCTATACAGATTTCACCTGGACAGCCCGGTTTTTGGAAGGGCTGCCCGGGCGAAAAGTTCCTGTCTGGATTAGGAAATCCGCACAGGATATTGAAGTGAATAACTTCACCAGACCCACCCCTGACATCACCCGCCATGCCTCCCCACGTCACCTGCCCCCCCCCCATGTCACTGGCTTGCCCCCCCCCATGTCACCGGTCCGACCCTGCCCGTTTCGCCCAAAAAAAAGGTGGCAACCCTATCAGTGGGTTATGGAAAACAAATGACATCAAAAAGCACTGATTATAATTGATGCCATCACTAAGCACTGTCTATAAGGATATAATTATATAATTAACAGGATATTCATGGCTCTTGTGTATTATAGTATATATAAGGATAGCCGCTGGAATGGCACACTTTGGGGGTTATGTAATAAAAACTATTACTCAAGTGCAGTAATCCATAGCAACCAATCAGCAGGTAGAATTTACTGTTCCCCTGTTTAAAAGCAAACAACTTATGGGGTGCTATGGTTGCTGCTTCTGGGCAAACTTAGTTCCTTTTAATGAGCATTAATGCAGCATTAATAAATCAGCCTCTTTGAGCTGAGTGAGTTGAAACTCTTTGCTATCCGATCTGCTAGAAACACTGAAAGGAGATTGACACCTGCCAAGTGTAAATGGAAGCATTCTGTCTGAATTCAAGTTTGGAAACACAAAAAAATAGCCTTAAAGACACAAAACTATGCATTTTATTATAGTGTATTTAATACCCCAAAAAAAATAGAACATACTAAACCTTATAGCAATGTGTATGTATGCCCCACAAAGAAGCTTATCAATCCAGCCATTATAACTGGATATCTGGTTAGTAGCTCAGTTTACTCAGTACCTGACTAACACCCCTCATGTGGTTAACTAATTAGTACATATGGGCATCTTGGAAAGGCAAATAGATATTTGAATAAGTGCTACGACCTGAGATGTGCCAAAAAAGTGATCCTGATGCGACTGTTGCCATGTTACTACTGCACAACTAGGGTTATTATTGATACGTATTGTTTTGTTGATGCTGAACACAAATATGTGGAGAGAGATGCCACATTAAAATATATTCAGCCCAGTTCTACCCACAGCTTACTCAATGGAATTAATGCCATGTATACCCTAATAAACTGGCGTACATCTAGTAGAAGTAAATCTAGAGTAACTTGCTGAGTAATCACTGAAGATGTTTCACTATTTATACGAGCAGCTTCTTCAGTTCAGCTGGTGTGTTCCTCGGCATATAAACTCTTCCACTAATCCAATCACAATGGAGCAGTGTAACTATCCAGAGAGGTGACATCTGAGACTCACAGAGGTTGTAGTGACAGTGATAGAACGACGCAGCTCTACTGTCTAACTTGTTACATGTAATGGGACAATGAAGCTCTTTGTTCATGGACCTGATTATAATAAAATGATAAATAAAGAAGTTTAAAGGGACCTTGAGTAGGCAGGGAGCCAAACAATGTTGTGCATCTGACCTTCAGCTGGACTTACCTATTTAACTAAAACCTATACCTATTATAACTTAAAGTGGAGTATCAGCTAGTTATTGAGAGAGTCCATCTCATAGGTCCTTCTGTTCACATGACACCCGGGACCCATTCATGATAGAAATGTCTCCCTATTATTTCTTGCAATTCATTTTTTTCTGTATCATTCCCTTTCTGTTCATGTTATTTGCTCTATCCAAACAGTGGGGTAACTATGGAGAAAGGACAAACCCCCAACCCAGGGCACAGGGGGATCAGTAGTGATTTTCTACAGGGGATCCCTTTTAGGTGGTGGTGGGGGTGCAAGTGACCAATGATTTTACACATAGCATGGGTCTCCAGTGATTTTATGCTGAGGGGCCTAAAGCTACGACTCTGATTCCAACAATCGTATTTACTTTTCTTTGATTCACTGTTATTGACTTCCTTTACTTTATCCTTCTAGTTTATGATAAATCCGTTCCCTTATTTTGTTCCGCCCTTTTCTCTTTTCACACTTTTCTCTAAACAATGTAACTGCCTTATTAGCCCATGTATAGAATTATAATAAATGATCAAAAAGGGCATTTGCCCAAGGCCCACCAGGATAGTGGACCCACTAACAGACTTTCATCTTTTGTAACTGAAAAATCCCGCAGAGATGGCAGACTCCTCATTCTAATCAACACTGTACACCATGATTAATTGCATTTATTTGCTCTCTTTTTGTGGCATCCCAATGTTATCATTTACCTGCTCCCATGGCTGTTGGTCTAGGACGGCACCCCGGGGCATCATGTCTTCTTCAGTAAAAGCTGATCATTTCTTCACTGACTGTCTTTTTATACTGATGTTCATGTGCTGAAGAGTTTTTCTATTTATTATGGGAGCTCAAAACACTTGCAACTGCACACGTGACATATGTGTGAGTGTTCATACACCCAGATCTAAAGTTGGTCTGTCTGCACATGCACTGAAAATAATACAGATGTTATTTATTGTATGGCCAACTCAAGAAGGGTCTACACAACACAAGGAAATCAGGTTCAGTTCATTCTCTTACTATGTAGAGGAATTTTTTTTATATTTAATATTTATGTTCAACAAGCTAAACTGTTATTAGACTAGTGCAGTCAGTGAGAGTTACATAAAACCTATGGGTTAAAATGAATCCGCTTGGCAACAAAGACGGAGAAATTGTGACCCTGCAGTTACAGTTCTTCCAGCTCCGATTTCACCTGCCAGTGTCAGACTGGTACACCAGGGGCCCACCCAAAAACCTTTGACTAGAGGCCCACCAATTAATCTTAGACCAGAGGCCCACTCAGTACTATTATTCTTCCTCTCCTCACTCAACCTCTATTCTCCTAGTCTCTTTCTTTTACATACTATTATCTATAATTCCATCTATTTAGCCTCTTTGTTCTCATAGAATTTGGGAATGGCGATGAAATAGGCCAAATGTTTAGCAGCATAAGGGCCCACTGACACCTGGGCCTACCGGGACTTTTCCTGGTATCCCGGTGGGCGAGTCCAACACTGACACCTGCTATAACCAAGTATATTCTTCTAATACCTGTTAGTTATGGCAATCATTTGTAAACTGAATAACAACAAACAAATGATGTTCCTCATTCTTCTCAGCTGGAAATAAGGCAGTTATGTTAGAAATGTGATCCTGGGACTGTCCTTATATCATTACTACTTTGTCTGGACAGTAGGGACCTATAATCACCAGTGTATTCTTCAATGGGCACAGACAGCAGTCAGGTAAAAATCAACCCCTATCAAAAAGTTGGTTTTTTTTTACACTGACTTCATTAGATTTGCAGGAAACATGGATGTTCTGTCCTAAGGACTAGGTGGTTGCAGAGTTAGCACACACACTTATCCTTAGAGTCATTACATTTATTAAAACCCAGACACCAGCCCTAAAGAAGATATACAGCTTGATATGTGCAGCAAGCATAGAAATCAACAAACATGGATACACAAATATATTTACATCACATCAGAACTACATGGGAAAAAGCACACAATATGTAAATTATTAGCAAGGGCAAGTCTAGTCAATGTCAGATCCACTGGTCAGGGGGTAAATACTTGTACTGTCTAGAATTACTTCAGTCTATGGGGTGTGTAACAGTAATGAGTACAACTGAATATGTATGTTCCTGTGTGTATAGTGCAGGACACAGATAGAGGGAGTAGGCTTGTTCAGAAGAGAGTATAAGGAGGAGGAGCTAAGACAACTGTGTCCTGTTCTGGGATCCATAGAGCGGAACAAGCTCATGTTATTTTTAAGTAGGGACTGCTGAAGGCAAAGTATAAATAGTGCATAAGACAAATGGAAGGAATATCTCTTACATAAGGAAAAGAGCTAAATATTCTATTGTCAGAAAATACAGGATTGTGAATAAAGTGCCTCTATGCCTGGTTCTGCTTATTATGCTGATATTTGCGATAGTGATTTTGGATGGTCAGAGCCGCTCTCTCTGGTGCATCCTCTCCAGAAAACTCCACCCTTGGAGACGGCTTTCGAACACCTGCAAGACATATACTCATTATATTCATTGGGAACAATCAGATCATTGTCCCACCTAACTGGAAATGGTACTGACTAGCCCATGAACCCTTGGGAGAACCAGGGACAATATGAGCATTGGACAAATTTCCCTGGTGTACAGCGCTCTTTTAGCTTCATTTGTTACAAATCAGTTGTTACAAGCAGACAAGAAGGTGCAACCATTGTGGGGAGCAGGGTTCATAATCAGATGGGAATATCTGGCCACCCCTTATATAATGACTGTACACTCCTGTATTTCTTTACATGAATCAAACTGGCTTATGATTAGCTTGTCAGGACACCATGGAATATTCTAGTGGGCTTTCCTTCCTGCCTTTATTTCATTTTGCAGTTGAGTTATTCCAGGTATTGGTCATTTCTAGGGGGCCGATTCACAAAGGGTCGAATATCGAGGGTTAATTAACCCTCGATATTCGACTGGGATTTTAGCGCAAATAGTGCGATCGAAGGATTATTCCTTCGATGAACGATAAAATCCTAATAGGATTTTAATCCAACGTTCGAAGGAATATCCTTCGATCAAAAAAACGTAGGAAAGCCTATGGGGACCTTCCCCATAGGCTAACATTGAGTTTCGTAGCGTTTAGATGGCGAACTAGGGGGTCGAAGTTTTTTCTTGAAGAGACAGTACTTCGACTATCTAATGGTCGGATACTCGAACGATTTTTAGTTCGAATAGTTCGATTCGAAGTCGTAGTCTTAGTCTAAAGTCGTAGTAGCCCATTAGATGGTCGAAGTAGCCCAAAAAATACTTTGAAATTCGAAGTTTTTTTACTTCGAATCCTTCACTCGAAGTTAGTGAATCGGGCCCTTTAAGTGTTCTTACTAGTTATGCAAAAAAAACATTCCCTTTCCAAAGCGTTCTCGGGAAGCAAGAGGCCACTACTTACCATGTTTATCCCTAGCTGGGTATGTGGTGCAGGTATACTGGCAGCTTCCTCGTCTCTAAATACACACAGAGAAAACTGTTACTACTAAAGAGGAAAGGAAGAGGGAGACGTAAGCACAGAAACAGAAAAAAAAAGTGTAAGCTGTTTCCTTCTAAGTAATGATCAACAAGACAAGGGAAATAAGTCCAGTAAAAGAGGAAAAGGGAAGATTAGAGACAGAAAATTGACATAGAATAAACACAAATGACTGAGTCAGATTTCAGTAACTGTCCCAGTGTGACGTGTGAAGACAATTTGGGGACAGGAGACAGTGGCAAAATAGAACAGAATGGAGAACGGTGCAAAGAGAGGCCTGAAACTACTAAAGGTGTTGGGGAAGAAAACTAGTTTATTGTGAGGTTGAGAGGACAGGCTGAAAATAATACAAAATGGGCCAAGAGATTAAAAAATAAAATCAATAAGGATAAATATAATCTGGACGTAACTGAATAATCAAATGGAGACACTGCTGTGTAACCCAGCACCAAGAGTCGCAGGGAATGATGAGCAGAAGTGAGATTTGTACAGAAGTGAGATTTGTACAGAAGTGAGATTTGTACAGAAGTGAGATTTGTACAGAAGTGAGATTTGTACAGAAGTGGGATTGTACATGGGGAGAGGGGCAATGAACATACTGGGAGCAAGATTTGAATTACGAGAAACAACTCACAACTGTATGTGCATTAAATGCAGGAAATATGAGAGAAAAGGATGTTACTTTTTTTAGAGGAGAAAAGAATTAGGGATAGATGGAATCAATGGATAGAAATTCCAAAATATTACAAATATCTGTCATTAAGCAACAGATTTTTAGATCCCAGAAACTGTTCCATCTCACCGGCACCATTTTACTGTTTTTTCCATCAACTCCTTCCAGTGGGCTTTCTTTGTGTTCTGTAGAATCTGTGACTTAGTATAGATCATTTTACAATGGTAAAATCACTGTATTCTACTGTAAACATAATAGCCTCTACACCAGCTGCCTCTCATTGCTACGTCTGTCACGTCAATGGCAGTAATTAATTCAGATGATTGCTCAGATATCATTGTATTCTGTATCAGAATTTAATAATCAATCCTTTAGCATCAGCTTCTGTAACAGAAGAACCTCATTTTCTAATGATCCTGTAAACATAGCTTCTCAACATCTGTCCATCTCAACAGCTGCCCAAATCACACTGAGCATGTGCAGTGCCACTGACACTCAATAGATGGCTTGACAACATCCAAGATGACAAGTTCCTGTGGACAACTTTAAAGACACGGATCATTACATTTATAGGGCTGCTGAGCCTCTCTGCTAGTACAGTAAGTCCAGTGTAGAATACAGCATTTCTAGCCATATTCATTTTTAGGCTTTAGTTCTTTGGTTTTAGTTCTTGGTTGGAGGGAAGCTCCCAAATTCATCACAACAGGTGGTAAACCCTCCCTGATCCACTACCAATACACATCACATCACTGTGGTGGAGGCAATAAAGGGAGGGGGGTGCCTTGGGTGCAAATTCAATTTGGGCCATTATCCCCATTATCCTGGCTATGAAGGAGCGTTTCCTGGATCTGGCTCCCAAATATTCATCCAAATATTCACAGTATTCTAAATACTGGGACACCTAATAACGGTTCCCATACCAGTACTAGATGATTCCATATTGAGTTCTTGACATTTACTGAGTGAGCTCAACAAGCATTGCAGTGAGCTAAAGCAGAAACTGAGGTCAAGGCTCCATCCATTGCTCCTATGAAAATGATGTATTGCGTTTCCATGGCATATACCCAGAGAGTGAGAAGTCTATATCTGTTTATTTAAATATTCTTGGCCTTATTTCCGTATTATGCACTTGGGTGCCCCCAGGGATCAGACAACTGAATATTTTAATGTGCCTTTTAATTATTTATTTTAATTATACTTCTATGACTCCACTTCTAATTAGCCTTAATACCATCCTGGCCATCACTATTCCTTGTGTTGTTGGTCGCATTGGTAATAAAGATGCTTTTAGTGTGTCCAACATCGGCTGAATGAGCTCTTGCTCCATCTGCTGGTAAGAACTTTACTTATATGTTTACTGGCAGAAGATTGACTAAATGTTGTTTTAACACATTTTCACATCATATTTTACGGAAGATTAATAGTATTCTGGCAAGTATACATTTGAGTTCTACCCTGCAGTTTGGCATTCTTGTGTGGATTCTTCTAGTTCTGCTACAGCCCACGCTTAGTCATCACAGCCAGCAGTTAAATGAAGGGTATGAATGAGATAACATTACTGAATACATAAGAAAGACATATATATATATATATATGATACATGTATATATATATATATATATATATATATTTATGAAGTGACATTTCCCCACCTCCAGATCTCTGCTCGCCCTCCTGTTTTGAGTCACATACTGCACATGCCATGGAAGTGGCTGGTACATGAGATAAGGGGCTCGTTCTTCCCGAAACATGGAACTGCCCAACTGTGGAAAGGAAAAAGTATAACCTCAGTTATGTTAAATGATACCATCCATGAACAACTGAAAAATGTAAACATTGTATAACTACAACCTCTTGCAGTGCTTTCCTCTAGCGGAATAACCTGCAGTTTGGATTTTTACTCGGGAGTCCATCTCTCACACACTTACATTTTAATGCAAATAGTAGTTCAGTCGGTTACGGGAGAGTTCTGCACCCCAACTTCAATCTTAGAAGCACTTGTTTTAGGTTTAGTTACCCATAGCAACCAAATTATTACAGGCTTCTAAACAACAAATCATTAAATGTTACCTGTTGATTGATTCTTATGGATTACTAGACCTGAAACAAATATTCTCTGTTTATCCCCTTCAAAGCACAGACACAGTTTGCCCCAGAGCAGATGTCTCTATTTACAGTAAGTCAAACAGCAGCGGTACAACATAGGCCAATGTCTCTTGTGTATGTATATATATATGTATTTATATAAACAAGTCCCAAAGGTGCACTCCATTTACCGTGTAACTGCCCGGGTGCCTGCTGCAATAGTGTAACAATATATATCCAAGGAAATAGCGACATTCACAGGACTCTTCTTAATGCAAACAAAGTTATTTATTGAAGACTCAACGTTTCGATTCCACACAGGGATCTTCATCAGGAGAATACAGAACAAACAACCCTATATATATTATTATTATTATATATAGTTATATATATAGTTATATATATATATAAAACTA
This sequence comes from Xenopus laevis, assembly GCF_017654675.1. Lineage (NCBI taxonomy): Eukaryota > Metazoa > Chordata > Amphibia > Anura > Pipidae > Xenopus > Xenopus laevis. Next base: position 83,434,953 of record NC_054383.1, read on the forward strand.
TTTATAAAGTGCTGTATGGAAACGCAGAGCTGTAAAATCTTACAATTCATAAACGTAACATTATAAATACAATAAGGATGTAGTGTGGGGACTGTTCGAAATATCTGATGTGTAAACTACATGGAAGATCTGCCACATGACATGAAGCCTGTCAGAAGGGAACACTACAAGATAAAATCTGATGTCTGAAATACTTTTTTCTCTCATTGAAGAGAAACTGTTAGATGTTGTCCTGTTGCATGACAAGATTTTGTGGGTCAGATACAGTCTGGCCCACAAAATCTGATCAAAATGTGTAGTTTAACCCTAAAGGAAGTAGGACTTGTGGCTTTTGGAGAACCCAATAGATATGGGGGACCCTGTGGTGGAATATTGACTAATAAGCAGTTTCATTCAATATGTCAAAGGGGCCGGGGTCCCTAATATGATTTTGTTGTGTTACCATATCTTCTGGTTTCACACCTAAATATCACAGCACCACTTATTCCTCCGTATGACCAATTCCTGACATTGTTTGTCTGACTCCACTCAATTGTAACTATAGAAAGACAGACATTTTTAGACTACAAAGGAACAAAATCTACATCTGCTTTTCTCAATCTGTAAAGTCAACTTTACTTGTGAGCCTCACTAACAAATACGGTGAGGGTAGAAATGTTCCCTTTTAAACCAGGGACACTAGTAATAAATGCACTTAGCAGGGCCGTGCTGATTGGCTACTCATTGCATTTAGATTAAAGGCAATCAGTGCAGCCTTTGTAGATGGATTTTCTACAGTCTCTGATCTGGTCACCTCATGGATACTCAAGCCACACTCTTGGCAAGGGATGAAGGTCATTAAAGCGCTTACAAATCGTTTCGCATCACTCAAATATGCCTCAGTCCCTCTCTGCTGAAAGCAGCTGATAGTTTTGAAATTAAAATGAAACGCCACTAAAGGGGAAATCCAGTTTAGAGTTCACATTTAGTATGAAGTCGCCATTGGTGTTCTAACTATTCTGATTGAATGCAACAAGTCTTTTACTTGTTTCTAGTATTTCCGAGCCTTCATTTCGGAATATAAACTGCTTGTTCAATTCCCTCACCAGCCATGAGTAGTCAAAATAACCGGCTAGTAAACTCATCAGCTAGAGCCAAGGCCAGTATTACGGATTTACCAGCAATGTACTTGTTGTAATTTGTATTTACACATTATTTGCCTACTGTGACCCTATTCCTACTCCCACCATGTAAATTTTCTGACCCTCCCACGATTCACCCATTCCCATTGTGATGTCACTGAACTTTGCCCATTGCTCACCCTTGTGACATCACCAATCAGCCCCACCCCCTGCAGGCCAGCAAGAGTTGGAAAGCTTAGAGATGGCATAATCTCTAATACTAATAACAATTAAAAAAGAAGTCACTTCATTGTTTCACACTGTCAATCAGATTTCACACTGAAGAGAAACAGAATAGAAAATGATTATATAGATATTAAAGTTAAGATGAAAAGTACAGATTCTCATCGCTTTGAGCAAACTCCGCCAGCTGATGGGACAGACAAAATATATAATTTAGGCCATATTATTTGGCATGAGCTTTCTGTTATTTTAGAGCGCAAACAAGTTAAACACAGCAAACACTGACACTTCTCATTGGAAGAAATATAAAAATAAAACTTTAAACATTTTTAGAAAGGTTTTTACCAAATGAGACCTTCCCACTCTTCAAAACCGACCCACCTGCCTTTTGTTTATTGTCATTGTGGGGCACTCACCTTGTGAAACACTCGCACCACAAAGAAGAGCGCTGTCAGGATAGAGGCCAACATGGTGATCAGGAAAGGGGACAGCGTCTGCCTCTCAATAGGGTCCTTCTCTCTCGCTTTCTCACTCTGTCTCACAACATGTCAGACTCTGCTAATAGGATTACTGCACTAAGAACCCCCACCTTCTGTCCACACTATATAATCCTTAAGAGACAAAGCTCCCCTAGGAAACTGCAAATGAGAGGAGCAAAGCAACAGCAGACAGGGTTGGATGACGTAGGTTATACAGGTAAGATAAAGGGCAAGTGAACCTGCTGTTATAGCCTGGGGATAGCACCAAGTTCAGCATCTATAGGGATGGATGAAGGTGAATATAACTTTGTTTATAAGCAAGGTTTGTACTTTTATTTTCAGTTGGGGAGAAGCTATGACTTTCATTAGTGGGAGATGATAAATGATAGTAAAGGAAATAAAACACCAAGCAACTGACTGTATGCACAGAACAAGCAAAATGGCAGTTCATCACACTCACATTAAAGGAGTCTTTCACCATTAAGTTAACTTCCAGTATACTATAGAATGTCCCATTCCTAGCAATTTTGCAATGGATCATCATTATTTTTTTTTTTAAATCGTTTATTATTTGCCTTCTTCTTTTACACATTTCAGCATTCAAATGGGGTCACTGACCCCTAGAGCCGGAATGTCTCTTGTGACAGACCCATGTGGGAGTTGCCTGCAATGTATGAAGACATCCCTATAAGCTTTGCCAATTATGCGATATTTGCAGATAGGGCTACACAGACAATATATTGTGATATGTATGTGATAGGTTGATCTCAGGTATGGCATCCCATATCTGGAAACCTGCTTTGCAGAAATAAAATAATTCACATGTTAAAAAATGATTTCCCTTTTCTCTGTAATAATAAAACAGTAGCTTGTACTTGATCCCAACTAAGATATAATTAATCCTTATTGGAAGCAAAACCAGGGTTTTTTTTTTAATGTTTACATGATTTTTTAGTAGACTTAAGGTATGAAGATCGAATTGCGGAAAGATCTCTTATGTGGAAAACCCCAAGTCCTGCGCATTCTGAATAACAGGTCCCATACCTGTATAAAGAGCCTCACCAAGATGCCAGAAGGGATAACATGATTTAAATACTGTTTGAGTAATTTCAAGCTTTCCTCTCAGTATCATCTAGGTTGGTATCTGGCTATCTCAGGTGGCCATACATGGATGATTTACACTTATATTTTATTGTATGTTTATATGAATGGCATCATGTCTGTCAAAACTGCCCCTGAGGTGACATAACATATCGTAGTGTTTGAAATCAGCCACATTGAGCAACAGCGGAGCATTGTGATTGATTGTCACTGGCCTTAGAAAGGTGCGATCTGAAGCATAACAAGTGAAAACATTTGCATATTTCTCACAATAGAGACGTTTTAAAGTGTCCTCCTTTCTCTACCATTCTTAGTGACTTTCTTGTTTCCCAATTTCCACCTCACTTTGCTTATGTGAGAATTATAATTGACAAAGCAGAGGCTTAATGATTGGTTCTTCTCCGCTACTAAACATCACCTCCCATCAGTTCCTTGGAGCGCAGATGATTACAGTGTGGAGGTGACATTCATCCATAGAGAAATGGACTCAACTGTCATGGGGATCAAATGATAAAAATGAAGGGGGCTGTCACGACAATGAATAGGTGAACCGTGTGGGTGACTGTCATGGCAATGAAGCTGATGTGCTGGCCTGTCATTCTAAGAGAAGGATGAACATGCTGTTGGCTTCTCATAAGACTTTGAGTGACTCAGGTTTTTCCCAGGCTGTCAGCTGTTTGCTGGGCTGTTGGGTGACAATTAGTAACATTCGTAACATGGTAAAGACACCCACTCCTCTCAGCTCAGTTCAGCAACAGTTATTTTATTGCACAATCACTGGCAGGTTATATAATATTTATATATATTTATATACAGGTATGGGACCTGTTATCCAGAATGCTGAGGACCTGGGGCTTTCCGGATAATGGATCTTTCCATAATTTGGATCTTCATACTTTAAGTCTACTAAAAAGTCATGTAAACATGAAATAAACCCAATAGGTTGGTTTTGCTTCCAATAAGGATAAATTATATCTTAGTTGGGATCAAGTACAAGGAACTGTTTTATTATTACAAGGAAATCACTTTTAAAAATTTGAATTATTTGGATAAAATGGAGTCCATGCAAGACGGCCATTCCTGCATAATGGGTCTTCGGATTTCTTTTGAAATGTTGTCTTGGACTTGCACCCTGGGACTGGGGTGAATTGTGAGTATATCCTCCAAGATTTACTTTTAAGCATTTTGTACTTGTTCAGTTTAACAAGGTTTTATTGTAGAAAAACCTCCATGAAACTATGAAAATTATATATTGTTTTTTTCGTTTTAAAATGGGCTTTGACGTGCAAGCGGAATTTTGCTACTTTTCTGGGGATTTAATGTGAATTTTGGGTGAAATATGTAAAAAAAAAATAAAATTGTTAAAAAATTATGTATATCTTGAGTTTTTTTTCCACAGAAAAGTTAATTTTACATGAATTTTTTTTGTGTTTGTAAAAGCCCTAATCCTGCCAAGTCCAACGATACCCAATATGTATCAGTAACCCACTTTTTTTGTCCAGGAGTAACCCCCAAACTAAAACAGCATTTTGTAGAATTTTACACCAGAACAAATTGGATAAGCACACGTGACAGTTGATGCAGCATAACTTATATGTAAATCTAAATTATCCCTTCAAGTTTGGTATTTTTAGAAACTACAGACCTTCAGGTTTCTAGGGGTGCTGTAGTTTTCACTCAAAATTCAAATACATTTTACCAGTGCGTTGTGATATTTAGAGCTTTTTTGTTGCATTTTTAGTTTTTTTCTAAAATGCTAACTTAGACGCAGGAATAAATGTAAATCTGACAAAATAACACCGTTATAAATGCTATAATTACAGACAATTTGAAAGACAAACTTCTCCTGAACAAAATGATACCCCATATGTATGGATACACATAGAGACGCAGCCACCAAACACCCCAAAACAGGAGCAACGCATAAGGGCAATTGCAGTTGAAAATCTGGGGGCTGCGCTCTATGTGTACTACTTGCAGTTTTTCAGTCTAAACACCCCCCAAACTGTGAAATAACCCCCACAAACCTTATATGCCCGAAAAGTACACTTCTTCAGCTATTCAAAGATGCCATTCTTGCTTTTCTACATGGAGAATTGTGGCCGCAGTCATTCTTAGAAGTCAGCGATTTGGTCTAAAATAAAGGAAAAAAGAGTTCCAAAGTTAGATTTCTCCCACAGTTTCCATGGCAACTAACAAAAACCTGCTCAACAACAATCTGCAAGTTCCCCTGAATAGAACAATACCCCATATGTATGGATACACATAGAGACGCAGCCACCAAACACCCCAAAACAGGAGCAACGCATAAGGCCAATTGCAGTTGAAAATCTGGGGGCTGCGCTCTATGTGTACTACTTGCAGTTTTTCAGTCTAAACACCCCCCAAACTGTGAAATAACCCCCACAAACCTTATATGTCCGAAAAGTACACTTCTTCAGGTATTCAAAGATGCCATTCTTGCTTTTCTACACGGAGAATTGTGGCCGCAGTCATTCTTAGAAGTCAGCGATTTGGTCTGAAATAAAGGAAAAAAGAGTTCCAAAGTTAGATTTCTCCCAAAGTTTCCATGGCAACTAACAAAAACCTGCTCAACAACAATCTGCAAGTTCCCCTGAATAGGACAATACCCCATATGTATGGATACACATAGAGACGCAGCCACCAAACACCCCAAAACAGGAGCAACGCATAAGGCCAATTGCAGTTGAAAATCTGGGGGCTGCGCTCTATGTGTCCTACTTGCAGTTTTTCAGTCTAAACACCCCCAAACTGTGAAATAACCTCCACAAACCTTATATGCCCGAAAAGTACACTTCTTCAGCTATTCAAAGATGCCATTCTTGCTTTTCTACACAGAGAATTGTGGCCGCAGTCATTCTTAGAAGTCAGCAATTTGGTCTGAAATAAAGGAAAAAAGAGTTCCAAAGTTAGATTTCTCCCAAAGTTTCCATGGCAACTAACAAAAACCTGCTCAACAACAATCTGCAAGTTCCCCTGAATAGAACAATACCTCATATGTATGGATACACATAGAGACGCAGCCACCAAACACCCCAAAACAGGAGCAACGCATAAGGGCAATTGCAGTTGAAAATCTGGGGGCTGCGCTCTATGTGTACTACTTGCAGTTTTTCAGTCTAAACACCCCCCAAACTGTGAAATAACCCCCACAAACCTTATATGTCCGAAAAGTACACTTCTTCAGCTATTCAAAGATGCCATTCTTGCTTTTCTACACGGAGAATTGTGGCCGCAGTCATTCTTAGAAGTCAGCAATTTGGTCTAAAAAAAAGGAAAAGAGAGTTCCAAAGTTAGATTTCTCCCAAAGTTTCCATGGCAACTAACAAAAACCTGCTCAACAACAATCTGCAAGTTCCCCTGAATAGAACAATACCCCATATGTATGGATACACATAGAGACGCAGCCACCAAACACCCCAAAACAGGAGCAACGCATAAGGCCAATTGCAGTTGAAAATCTGGGGGCTGCGCTCTATGTGTACTACTTGCAGTTTTTCAGTCTAAACACCCCCCAAACTGTGAAATAACCCCCACAAACCTTATATGCCCGAAAAGTACACTTCTTCAGCTATTCAAAGATGCCATTCTTGCTTTTCTACACGGAGAATTGTGGCCGCAGTCATTCTTAGAAGTCACCAATTTGGTCTAAAAAAAAGGAAAAAAGAGTTCCAAAGTTAGATTTCTCCAAAAGTTTCCATGGCAACTAACAAAAACCTGCTCAACAACAATCTGCAAGTTCCCCTGAATAGAACAATACCCCATATGTATGGATACACATAGAGACGCAGCCACCAAACACCCCAAAACAGGAGCAACGCATAAGGCCAATTGCAGTTGAAAATCTGGGGGCTGCGCTCTATGTGTACTACTTGCAGTTTTTCAGTCTAAACACCCCCCAAACTGTGAAATAACCCCCACAAACCTTATATGCCCGAAAAGTACACTTCTTCAGCTATTCAAAGATGCCATTCTAGCTTTCCTACACGGAGAATTGTGGCCGCAGTCATTCTTAGAAGTCAGCAATTTGGTCTAAAACAAAGGAAAAAAGAGTTCCAAAGTTAGATTTCTCCCAAAGTTTCCATGGCAACTAACAAAAACCTGCTCAACAACAATCTGCAAGTTCCCCTGAATAGAACAATACCCCATATGTATGGATACACATAGAGACGCAGCCACCAAACACCCCAAAACAGGAGCAACGCATAAGGGCAATTGCAGTTGAAAATCTGGGGGCTGCGCTCTATGTGTACTACTTGCAGTTTTTCAGTCTAAACACCCCCCAAACTGTGAAATAACCCCCACAAACCTTATATGCCCGAAAAGTACACTTCTTCAGCTATTCAAAGATGCCATTCTTGATTTTCTACACGGAGAATTGTGGCCGCAGTCATTCATAGAAGTCAGCGATTTGGTCTAAAACAAAGGAAAAAAGAGTTCCAAAGTTAGATTTCTCCCAAAGTTTCCATGGCAACTAACAAAAACCTGCTCAACAACAATCTGCAAGTTCCCCTGAATAGAACAATACCCCATATGTATGGATACACATAGAGACACAGCCCCCAAACACCCCAAAACAGGCACAATGCGTAATATTGGGGCTGCAAATTTATGTACAGTTCTCAAGTTTTTTCATCATAAACTGCCCCTTACCTGTAAAATAACCCCCATAAACCATATATATCCGAAAAGTACACTTCTTCAGCTATTCAAAGATGCCATTCTCGCTTTTCTACACAGAGAATTGTGGCTGCAGTCATTCATAGAAGTCAGCAATTTGGTCTGAAATAAAGGAAAAAAGATATAAAAAGTTATATTTTTCTCTAAGTTTCCATGGCAACTGAGAAAAACCTGCTCAATAACAATCTGCACGTTCCCCTGAATAAAATGATACCCCATATGTATAAATAGACATAGATACGCAGCCACCAAACACCCCAAAACAGGCACAATGTCTAATATTGGTTCTGTGAATTTATGTGCAAGTATCCATATTTCATCCTAAACTGTCCCTTACCAATGAAATAACCCCCAAAAACTATAGATTTCTTGAAAATAAACACCTTCAACTATTCAGAGATGCCATTCTTGCTTTACTATGTGGAGAATTGTGGTTGCATGCCATTGTAAAACTCTGTGCTTTGGTCTGAAATAAAGGAAAATACAATGTACAAAGTTAGATTTATCCCCAAGAATTCTCCTAGAGAATTTTGGGGCTACTCTGTGGATCTGTATATGGTTGCTACTACCCCATATTAACCCCAAAACATATTTCACTCACCATTTTGGATTCAGTGGAGCGTCTTTGAGTTTCATCTGTCCTGTGGTGTTACAATACCAATTTGTTTGCTTCTTCCTACACTATTTCAGCAATGACAAAATCTGTACCACATTTGCAGATATATTTACCAACAAAATCCATAGTAAATTTGGCCCATAAATTATGCAAGTGTCCTAAGAAGTTTAGGAATTTAGGTGGCAACAATAAGGATTGGGGCATTAGCAGCGGAGATAAAATTATGCCCAGCAGCAGAAGTTTGTAGAAAGCTGGTGCCCCACTGGTAACAGGTATGGCAAAGTGCTATTAGGGCTGGGACACACTGGGGGACTAAGGGCTGGGACACACTGGGCGATTTGGGGAGATTTAGTCGCCTGGTGACTAATCGCCGCGACTTTTCTCCCCGAATGCCTCCCTTCGCTATGCGCCTGTCTAAAATGAAAAATCGCCTGCGCTAATCACACGCGGCGATTCATTTTCCGAAGTCGCCCGAAGTTGCCTCAGGAAACTTCGGGCGACTTCGGAAAACGAATCGCCACGTGTGATTAGCGCAGGCGATTTTTCATTTTAGCCAGGCGCAGAGTGAGGGGAGGCATTCGGGGAGAAAAGTCGCGGAGATTAGTCGCCAGGCGACTAAATCTCCCCAAATCGCCCAGTGTGTCCCAGCCCTTAGTATTCAGAGAGCACTGCAACTTAGTCTAACCTAAACACTGCTTATATATTCACTTTGTGCTATAAGTACAAAAAAAATGGATTATTCCAACCACAACTTATCAGGAAAAATATGCTGAATGCATACACTAAGAACAAATCTAAACGATAGACCATAGTGTTTCGGTCACCCTGTGCTCAAAAACCTTTGCTATTCAAGAAAACTGAAGACATACTACCCACAAATCCAGAGATGCCTAAATCTACAAAAACAAATGCAAATGTTGCCCAGAAATACAGACAAAACTATAGATAACTGCGCTGATAGATGAGCTTTTGAGGTGCCAGTAAAAAAAAGACTTGTGGCATCAGCATTAGAGATGCACATCATCCCACGTATTCATCACGCACCACAAGTTCTATCGTGCGCCCTCTCGACCAACCAGCACCTCAGTTCGCTATGGCACCAGCGCAATACAAATGCTATCCATAACACTACAACTGGCCTAAAGCACCGTAGCTCAACACAAAAGCTGAATGCATAGACTAATAACAAACCTATATACACACACACAACTGTTTTTACTGCTACACAGCACAAAAAAATTGCACACCCTGTGCCAAATCCTACACCATAAATCAAAGATCATTACTATACAGAAAAAAAACTGCCAACTTTTATTTTGTCAAACTTTTTTTTTCATTACCAATATCTATAACCTATTTATAAATGAAGAAGGGACCTGCCAAAATGATCTCAATTGGGGGCTTGAATCTAAAAAACCACTGCACAAAAAACGCTTCACTTTGACAGCACAAAAAAAGCTTCACTTTGACAGCACACCTAACCAATTACTGCTAGTGTGTGCACAAAAACCTAGAGCGTGAAATGTTAGATCTCAATGGGGGGCATGAATCTGAAAAACCACTGCACAAAACACAAAAAAAAAAGTGCATGAATCTGAAAAACCACTGCACAAAACACAAAAAAAAAGTGCATGAATCTGAAAAACCACTGCACAAAACACAAAAAAAAGTGCATGAATCTGAAAAACCACTGCACAAAACACAAAAAAAGTGCATGAATCTGAAAAACCACTGCACAAAACACAAAAAAAAGTGCATGAATCTAAAAAACCACTGCACAAAACACAAAAAAAAGTGCATGAATCTGAAAAACCACTGCACAAAACACAAAAAAAAAGTGCATCACTTTGCCAGCACACCTAACCACCTAAACAGAGAATGCAAAGCTTACTATACAGATTTACTAAATCCTTTTACCACCAACAAACCCAGAGAGCCCTAACCTACCAACACAACACAGAATTCAAGCCCTCTCGTAGTGTACCACAGTGTGGTACACCTCAAAACAGGGTTGGAAACACAAAGCAGGCTTGCTAGGACACTTGGGACAAAAATACCGCACATCTTTTCTAACACCCCTGGAACGGCAAACCTTACAAGCTCTCTGGGCATATCTTTTATTAGGTGTTGGTGGAATTTGGGCAATGAAATGCTTACCCACCATTCGGGCAACATTGTCATTGCCAGGCACATCTGGAACCTCCTGTACATCTCCAAACAAAAGGGCAGGGAGCAGTTGCAGCAGAAAATTGTAATAAGACAATTTGGGGCCTGGTACTGCCGCCTTGTAAACGACATAGGAATTATAGAGGGCCATTTGAATCATGTAAATTGCTGCTTTTTTGTACCAGGCCCTGGTTTTTCTGGTGGCGTCATAGTAAGTTTGAATTTGGTCTGTTTTATTGACGCCACCCATATGCTTACTATAATCTTTACAACAGAGTGGCTTTGATTTTGCGGGCCTGCCACGTCTGTGTTGGACAACTACACTCTCATTGTGGATAGTAGTAAGCATAAAAACATTTTTTGTGTCTGCAAATTTTAGGGCCAGGAGCTCATCGGTTCTTAGAGCATTTACTTCTCCACGTTTCAATTTCTTGTCCACCAGTTCCTTAGGCAGTCCTTTGCGGTTTTGCCTAACGGTGCCACAGGCAAGGGTGTCCAAGCAATAAAGGGTCCTAAATAAGAGGATGCTCGTGTAAAAGTTATCCACGTATAAGTGGTAACCTCGGCCCAACAGTGGAGTTATGAGCTCCCAGACAATTTTACCACTGGCAGTCAAATCAAGGGGACAACCGGGGGGGTCCAAATTAGAGTCCTTTCCTTCATAGAACATGAAAAAACTAGTATAGCCCGTGCTGCTTTCGCAGAGTTTGTAAAATTTCATCCCATAGCGAGCCCGCTTACTAGGGATGTATTGGCGAAATCTAAGGCGCCCTTTGAAGAGCAAAAGGGACTCGTCCACACAAATATTTTGGGAGGGGGTGTAGACCTCTGCGAAGCGCTGAGACAGGCTATCTATAAGGGGCCTCAATTTGTAAAGCCTGTCGTGACCGGGCTCATTAGGGGGAACAGCCGCTGCGTTGTCGTTAAAGTGAAGAAACCGCAGTAAAATTTGGTAACGGTTTCTTGGCATAACGGCTGAAAAAAGAGGGATGGAAAGGACTGTAGTGGTATCCCAGTATGAGGCTAAGGTGTTACGTTCTACGAGTCCCATTGCCAATGTGAGTGCCAGGAATCTTTTGATTACACCGACATTAGTGGGATACCACGCATGGGCTCTTGAATACCCTGGTAAAGGGTGGCTGGCAAGATACTGCTCAGCGTATAAATTTGTAAAATGGACCATGTCCTGTAGGATGGCCTCTGTAATAAATTGATTGAAGAAATCTATGATTTGAAAGTTAGTGGTGTCCACCTTGACGCCCGCGACTGCAGTGAATGGGGGAATTTCTGGGGCATAATTACAGGGAGGCCCCCACACAGGCGCTCCAACTGCTGCATCACCACTACCCTCACCCTCTTCAACCTCCATGGGTGCATCTGGCACACTGCCACCAGCCTCTGACTCGTCAGCAGTAAGTGTGCCGCCACTACTAGCCTCTGCGCTAATAGTGCTGCTATCACCTACCTCTGATTCCTCAGTAGAGGCATCAGATGGGACATACTCAGAATCTGAATCGCTGAATTCCTCTGAGCTGGAGTCCATGCAAAACCTAGCCGCTTCCTCAGCGGTATAAAACCGTTTGGCCATTGTGCCAGAAATATACAGACAATTGCAAAACTATGAATCAATAGGCAGTCAAACAAATGAGAAAGCAAGACAGCTCCTACTTGAAATATGAGAATAATAAAAAGCCAGCAAAATATGATCAAGCACTGCTAATACAAACAAACAGAACAAAAAAAAAAAAAAAACACAAGCTAGCAAGATGACCAAAAGTTAACCCCTCCCAATATAAACAACCAGAACAAAAAAAAAAAAACCAAGCCAGCAAGATGACCAAGAATTAACCCCTGCTAATATAAACAACCAGAATAAAAAAAAACCAAGCCAGCAAGATGACCAAGAATTAACCCCTGCTAATATAAACAACCAGAATAAAAAAAAAAACCAAGCCAGCAAGATGACCAAGAATTAACCCCTGCTAATATAAACCACCAGAACAAAACAAAAAAACACAAGCCAGCAAATTTCTGGGACAATCAGCTGAATCAAGCAGAATAAGACCACTAAAACTAAGTCACAGCAAAGGGAACGTTTTTTAGGGGCACTAAACAAGCAATAAAGAACAGTGCAAAGAAAACTCTTGAATACAATCACTAAAATGCAATAACACTACCCAAAGCAATAAAACAACAACGATTGCACTGAAATCAGTGGTCAAGGGTCCTAGATGCACTAGTGTCCCTGCAAAGAAAACCTTTTTTGGGGAGCTAAGCAAGTAGTAAAAAATGCAAGGGAAAAACTGAATATAATCAACAAGATGCAGCAAAATTACTGTTATTGGAGTGAAACTGGTGGTCAGAACTATAGATCCACCAGCGTCAGTGCAAAGGGAAACTTTTCTAGGGAACTAAATCAGCAGTAAAGGACAATGCAAAGAATAAACTAAAAAATCACCAAAAGCAATGAAAATTACTGTTATTGGAGTGAAATCAGTGGTCTGGACTATAGATCCACCAGCGTCACTGCAAAGGGAAACTTTTCTAGGGAACTAAATCAGCAGTAAAGGACAATGCAAAGGGGAAACCAGCAGTAAAGAACAATGCAAAGAATAAACTAATAAAATCACCAAAAGCAATAAAAATTAAGTTTTTGGGGTGAAATCGGTAGTCTGAACTATAGATCCACCAGTATTACGGCAAAGGGAAACCAGTAGTAAAGAACAATGCAAAGGGGAACTAAACCAGCAGTAAAGAACAATGCAAAGGGGAAATAAACCAATAAGAGCAATAAAAAACACAAACCAATGATAAAATGGCAAAAAACAGTAAAAAGCAATCAAATAATTGTAATACAAGATCAGAAATAAAGTTTGAACAACAAATAAAGAAAAACTACTAAAGAAAGCAAAGAAAAAAAAGTAAAGAAAAAAAGTATAGAGAAAAAAGTAAGAGTAAGTGTGAGTGTGAGTGTGAGTGTGTGCTTGGCAAAGTTGCCTGTAAGTGTGTTTTAGTGCAAAAGTGTACTAAGGCCAAAGAGAGAAGAAAAAAAAAAAAAGAAAAAAAATTTTTTTTAGACAGTTATAAACAGAAATAAACAGAAATAAAGGGTGTAGAGAGGTGTAGTTGAGCTCACTCAGTCGAATCCAGGCAATCAAAGCGACCAACTCGGCAGGAAACCAGCAGAATGGCAGCAGGGGGGCTCCAACTGTAGCAGATGCGCAGCAGGAGTGGAAGGGGCGGCGCTTTCCGGGTGTAATTTATGGGGGGAGCAGTGGAGACGTCATCACTGTGCTCCTTGCGTCTCCACTGCTCCTATTGGCTGCCCAAAACCGATCGCTTACCGGATCGGTAAGTATAACCTTATTTGCTCGTTGCCTAGGGGGTTCTGAACGGAACAGAAGCGGTGCGCAGCTTTTAAATGCGCACTGCTTTCTGCAGGGAGGGAAATGCTGCAGAACGTAGAATCTACGTTCTGTGGCATTTCAAGTACCTTTGCCACAGAACGTAGATTCTACGATCTGTGGCATTTAAAAGGTTAAATGTTTAAATGAATTTCTACTAGACTTAAGGCATGAAGACCCAAATTATGGAAAGATCCGTTATCCGGAAAACCCCAGGTCCCGAGCATTCTGGATAACAGGTCCCATACCTGTAGTACCAACTTAACTCACGTTCTCTCAAACTACGACTGTCATGAGATTTTTGAAAAAAATGAAAAAAGTATGAAGGGAAAATTACTCTGAACAATGTGCTAACAAATACGAATACCTCTAAACATTTGAGTATTTCCTACAATTCCAAGCGGAAAATAAATGTGAAGACCATATAGTAGTGAGTAGTTAATTGTACCACATTGTACAGTACAGTTCAGGAGGTGGGCAGGACACATGATACATGAAATAGAATGACATGCTAATCATATGCACGGTAGCCTGGATGATGCACAAATACAGCACAGTTTTCTATTATTTTATAAGAAAAGTACTTTTTATAATTAAGGATAACCTTTTAATGACATTGCTACTCAGCATTTATGAATACACAGACTGTTTAGCCTGCCTCTGCCTCCCTGTGTTTGGGATTAATGGAATCCTGTGCAATGCTAGCGGACGAGGGAGGGGACACTGCTTAATGTCTCCATCTGACCTGGTATGTGAAAACCAAATCTCCTTGGAAGGACAAATTTGCAAAATGACAGAGATTAACCTTTGGTAGCTCAGAATGTCACTGTCTGTGGTGCCAATAAATCAGGAATGGAGGTCCATAGCAGCACGTGGGCAGGTACCAAGTTCCCATAAGAAATGCAGTTGTTCCAGAGGAAAGGAACCATGTTAATAAGATGTTCCTGATGCCTCACATATATTTGTATGTAAGTATAACTTTATTTATATTCAGCGCTGTTCAGTCTTACAGTATATAAAAGTGCACACTGGGAGGACAAGCAATGTAATAAATACAATAAAAATGTACACAGAGATTAAAGGTGTTGTACCCCTTTGAGGTAGAGACTGATATTCTGAGACAATTTGCAATTTGTTTTCATTTTCGATTACTTGGTGTTTTTGAGTTATTTACCTTTTTATTCAGCAGCTTTCCACTTTGCAATTTCAGCAATCGGGTTGCTAAGGTCCAAATTAACCTAGCAACCATGCATTGATTTGAATAAGAGGCAGGAATGTGACTAGGAGAGGGCCTGGATGGAAAAATATGTAATAAAAAGTAGCAATAACAATACATTTGTAGCTTCACAGAGCATTTGTTTTAGATGGGGTCAGTGGCCCCCATTTGAAAGCTAGAAAGAGTCAGAAGAAAAAGACAAATAATATAAAATATAATATAACATAAAAAAAAGAATAGTGAAGACCAATTGAAAGTTTGTTAGAAATGGCCATTCTATAATATACTAAAAGTTAACTTAAAGGTGAACCACCTATTTAAGTGCTATGTGGTAAGATACACAGTGGGAAGAAGGTCCCTAATCCGTAGAGCTTACAGTCTAAGTGGGTGGGTGGATAACATACGAACACAGATCGAAGGGGAAAAATGTACAAGGTAAAGACATTGTACAATAGGTGCCAGGACTAGACTAATGTTCTAGTGCTCCAAAAGGTTAGATGCATAGCTTTTTCTTGAATGGAGTCCCCTTCACCACTCGGCTTTCTTTCATTCATCTCGTCTCCTCCACTGCTTTGTTTTCTTTCTGTCAACTGTCTGGTAGGGGATACTCCCAGTGTCTGTCATCTCAGTGACATCCAGCCATTGTGCTCTCCCTCATACACCACTAAGGGACACAAATCATGATTTTTTTTTTGTTCAAACATCTTCTAGCAGTTGTATCAAGCAAGGGGATCTGTGATTGGGGGGAACTTTCCCTTATTACCTCCAATGACTTTGCACACTTATAACACTCTCTTTATTATTGTTAAAAACACATTCATCCTTAATTCCTGCATTGATGGGAATTTGTTTAAATGCAGCTATTTACATTGGATTCAGTTACTCACAGTCTCCATTTGTCAAGAATCCCATCAGATGTGACACATAAGTGATAATAAATGTTCTTTTCCTACCAGGAGAAAGCTCTTCTTTCTAAACCTTCTTCTGTAATCACTTCCATATAATGAGGTTCCATAAGCATTATTACTACTACTGACATTATTACTACTATTGACATTATTACTACTATTGACAAGGGGCTGCCAGTCCCCATTACAGATCTCTAGAACTCTGTATATCCAGGAGGAGGCAAGGAATACTGTTGTGTTGATTTTACAGGTGTTCCTAAAAGACACAAATACCCACAAACTGTGCAGATAAAGTCACATTGATTAAATGAATGTCTTCATCTGGACACACTTAGTTACGGGTTTCTTTAACAGTTTATCAAGGAATAAGGCAGTTAGTAGACTACTATAGTCCAACAACATCATGGTTGTTGTATACTTAAAGCAAATTTGTGCAATAAAACTTTCCCGGGGTCTCCAGAGCCAGTGGCTGCAATGACATGCTGAATAATCTTCCAAGGAGAATCCCACCTGATCTTCCATGTTCTTCCATTAAATGTTTGATTACAGAGTAACATAAGCCAAATTGACACAATAATGTCTGTATTTGAGATCCCAGCAATAAGCCTGACATAGAGCAATAACACTCAATATCACAGAAGCGCACTGGGACTTCTGGTGCTTCCCATTCGACTGAACAGAAACTGTCCCTAGTGAATAAGCCAGTGTAGGAATGAGCAATACAAGTCACAATAGGAAATGATAAGGAGACTGAGAGGTGGGTTTCACTGATGTCTCTTTGCAGCAGACATTTTCTCACTGGCTTCAGTTTTCACTGCTCCATCTAGTGGCAGAACTAAAAACCAGTTCAGCACCAGTAGCAAGAAATAGATTGAGTTGAAAATATATAAATGGGCAAAGCAAAGGTAACTCTAGATTTATTGAAATATGATCACTTCTCCCAGGGTAAATGAGTCCCTATTAAGGCTAAAGTCATGTATAACCCCAGGCCTGGCTGGGAGCTACAATAATGCTGCAATGCCCAAGGCACTCCTTTAGCCGGATATTCCAGTCTTTCAGATCAATATAGGAGATAGTTTGCCAGAAACAGTTTCCTAAGTTCTTTATAATCTAAGGAATCATTCCTATAACCCCGAGTAGAAGCGAGAGAACTTAAAGGGATACTGTCATGGGAAAACATGTTTTTTTTTTTTTTCAAAATGAATCAGTTAATAGTGTTGCTCCAGCAGAATTCTGCACTGAAATCCATTTCTCAAAAGAGCAAACAGATTTTTTTTTATTTAATTTTGAAATCTGACATGGGGCTAGACATATTGTCTATTTTCCAGCTGCCCCAGTCATGTGACTTGTGCCTGCACTTCAGGATGGAACTACTTTCTGGCAGGCTGCTGTTATTACTCCTACTTCATGTAACTGAATGTGTCTCAGTGGGACATGGGTTTTTACTATTGAGTGTTGTTCTTAGATCTACCAGGCAGCTGTTATCTTGGGTTAGGGAGCTGTTATCTGGTTAAATTCCCATTGTTCTGTTGTTAAGATGCTGGGGAGGGAGGGGGTGATATCACTCCAACTTGCAGTACAGCAATAAAGAGTGACTGAAGTTTATCAGAGCACAAGTCACATGACTGGGGGCAGCTGGGAAACCGACAATATGTCTAGCCCCATGTCAGATTTCAAAATTGAATATAAAAAAATCAGTTTGCTCTTTTGAGAAATGGATTTCAGTTCAGAATTCTGCTGGAGTAGCACTATTAACTGATGTGTTTTGAAAAAAACATGTTTTCCCATGACAGTATCCCTTTAAAAAACGCAAGTTCTCATGCAGAGATTACTTGGTTATTATTCTGGCTGTGCTCTATTTACTTAGCCTTTAATCATCTTTACTTAAAGGGAGATGTTTGCCTTCAAATTACAATTTAAAACAACTTAGAAAGCAATATTCAAGACAATTTGCAGTTGGTCTTCATTTTCTATTGATTGCTGGTTTGAGTTGTTTCAGTTTTCTTCTGCAGTTTTCCAGTCAAGAATTTCAGAATGTATCATGGTTGCTAGGGCCTGGTATACCCAAGTAACCAGTAAGTGGGTTGAATGAGTAATGGAAGAAGAATAGTAAAGGGGCCAAACAGAAATTAAAGTAATAAAAAGCAGCAATAACAATAAACTGTAGCCTCAAAGAGAAATCATTATTTGGCTGCCAGGGACAGTGATCCCAGAAGAACTACATTGCATTTTAAAATGAAACTTAAAAAGAAGCAGAAGAAAAATTAAGCTTATTTAAAGGAGAACTAAACCTCCCGGAATGTTTAGTCCCCACTGGCTCCCCTCCGTTGGCCCTCCCAGCACAATCTCACCCTAGAATTCTGTCCCCTCTTGAAATAGTGACCGCACATGCAGAATGAGCGCAGCAGAGCTCACGGGCGACATCTTCTTCTCATCGGTAATCTTCGAACGAGCGGCTTAATGGCACGTGCGCAGTTGGAGCAATCTTACAGTTCGCGACAACTGCGAAGAAGATGGTGCACGTGAGCTCCTCTGCACTCACTCTGCATGTGCGGTCACTATTTCAAGAGGGGACAGAATTCTGGGGTAAGACTGTGCAGGGGGGAGGCAGGACTTAACATCGCCGGGGGTTTAGTTCTCCTTTAAAAAGTGTGTCATAATAACAATAATAGAATAGGAGAGTCACACATTTTCAAAGCTTTATTTACCTTTCCTTTAATCTCATTTCCTGAGCTCACTTTCCCATTTAACTGCTGAGATTGCGGATGTGCTGGACAAAAGACTGACGCAGTAAGGTTAATAATGTGTTGGTTTAATGTGATCATAAAACTATCGGATATACTTCACACAGGTAAAAAATACAAATATAAAATACCAGCACAACGAGATTGTCACCGCTACTGTATAAAAACACTGGCAAACAAGTGACTTGAACAAAACATACAGTGGAGCAAAACACATGCGCTCACGTGTCAAGTGGAATTGTGTCTACTGCCATCTTGGCTATTGTTGTGTGTGCGTATACTGTAGCAATGTCCAATGTCACATTAGTATCTGCTACTCTAGTTGTCTGGAAAAGGTGTCACAATTTCCTAAAAGACATGGCGTATTAGTAGACTATCAATATGGAAACGCTGCTATGAGTGGTCATAGACTGGAGCTTTATATTGAGCCTGTGACTTTTTGGGCCTTTCTGTACTTGTAATGCCAGCAACTATTTTGACTCTCACTTCAAGACATTATCTCTTTCTTGTGAACTGAGAAGTAGTAGTTACCAACCCCCGTGTAATATAAGCCTTAGATTGCTGCGGGTGCATTGGACCAGGTGCTTTATTTTGCACGATCATTGGTTTCAGTCACAGTTAGTGTTCAGCATTTGGTTTCAGGTGCACCTATTTTGCCATTATTCTGCTTTAGTGCACAAATAAAGATATGCCCTTTATTCTGTGTAGAAAAAATATATATAAATATATGGCATTTACAAGAAGGATTCAGGCACCTGAGAAATGACTGTGTAAATATGTTTGCAAAGTAATGAATGCGCAACATTCTGCTGTGCCCTTTCCGTTCCAAACACCCGACTCTGCACCTGTCCAACAGCTTCAATGTGTGTCACAGGAGGGGGATGTATGTAAAGTGCTAATCCTGCTCTCTTCAGCATCTCCTGTTCCACTAGTACCGATACACCTTGATTTGGTTTTTCTCATCCAAACCTAACTGGAGAAGTCCTGGAGAAGATCCCATAGTCCTGCTTGTGCGTGGGCTGAGACTTCAGTCAAGGGAAAGTGAAAAGCAGTCTTGGAAATGCAACATTTTGGCAGTGAGGGCCACAACCCAGGTACAGTTATAATACATGCACCCACAATATTGGCTACCAACATAAGATAGGACTGGCATTAGAGAGTAAAGCTAGAATACTTTCCCAAAACCTACTCAAACAGCCTGGGCTGTACAATTGCACCTATAGTAAACAATAGTAATATAATAATTTAGGTTGAAATATACATTAAGATTTAAAGCCTTTATATCTATATAAAATCTGCCTAACTTCTAGCTGGTCCAGAGAAAGGCAGACACCTCTCCAATTTGCCTCAGAGGGGGAAAACGTCCTTGCTGACCCCAAGATGACAATCAGACCAGTCCCTGCATCATCTTTGTTCTATGAGCTACAGTATTTACAATAACCCTGTATTTTTTCACTTGCTAAAAAGATGTCCAACCCCTTCTCGAAGCTATTGAATGTATCGGATAGTACAACTGATTTAGGGAAAGAATTTCACAACTGCCCAGTCTTTCCGTATATTTAGACAGAACCTTCTATCTGCTAATCGGAATGGGTGACCTCGTGTCAGATGGAAAAACCTACTGGTAAATAAAGCATTAGAGAGATTATTATATGATCCCCTTATATATTTATACATAGTCATCATATCACCCCTTAAGCGCCTCTTCTCCAGCGTGAACATCTCCAATTTGGCCAGTCTTTCCTCATAGCTAAGATTTTCCATACCTTTTACCAGCTTAGTTGCCCTTCTCTGTACCCTCTCTAATACAGTAATGTCCTGTTTGAGCACTGGGGACCACAACTATATTCTAGATGGGGCCATACTAGTGCTAGTGCTACCTGATTGTGTTATTGTCCTTTTATAACATTATGGGTAGGATACACTTTGGGGTCATTCCTGAAGGTTGCCAGCCACTTCTTGTTGGTGTCAATCATAGCCTGAATGCTACGTTTGTCTGTGTGATGTACAGCCGCGTTTTGCACCATTCGAACCTGCTCTCTGTGCAGATTTGCAGAAACAGAGAAATTACATAACATTACAAATATACGCTGCGTTTCCAATTTCCAATCTACATTTTTATTTCTTTCCAATATTGACAACTAGTGTTCAGATTGTTCTTTTCCCATATTTGTTCAACATCTATTTAGTAAGTTAGCTTTGTGGATACACAAATACTCCCATTTTATTCATACCTACTAAGATTTTACAAACACATGAATTTGCAGCGCAATTGCACTCACCCAGCAGGAACATATCCAAATCTATTCTCTTGCAGCTGGGGTTGATCACTGAATGGAGGCGTTCCTCCTATAAAATATGTGTTGGAACATGTGAATTGACTAATAAACTGACAGATACACAAAGATCAGAGATCCAGGAAAGGCTAGAAATAATCACCTTCATGCCCAAGCTCAATTACTGATACAGAGTTGGACTGAATGAACATCCCAGGACCCAACATATAATACAAAGCGGAATTGTTTACAATATATATTGTACTTAAAGTGGTATACAGTAAACACTGTTTTATCAGTGGACCAACGTTTAAATTCAGTACAGGGATCTTCGTCAGGGTGAGAACGATTCCTGTACGGAATTGAAACGTTGGTCCACGAATAAACCTCTGAATGATTAGATATTCTGTCTAGCCTGATTGATTATGGAGTGCCGTCACCGATGGGGATATTTATAAAGCTTAACAGACTGGAACCCAGCACTTGGACTATACTTTTGGTTGTGTGTTCCTAATTATAACAGGACATTCATATATATTTATATATATATATATATATATATATATATATATATATATATATATATATATATATATATATATATATATATATATATATATATATATATATATATATATATATATATATATATATATATATATATATGAATGTCCTGTTATCGGCGCTCACCATTTTTCATACAATTGCATTGAAGAAAGCACTCACGGCAACAATTTCAAATTGCGAAAAAAGAGAAGAAACAATATTCATCCATTATCGCATCAACGCGTTTCGATCTACAGAAGATCTCCTGTAGATCGAAACGTGTTGATGTGATAATGGACGAACAAAGTTTCTTCTCTTTTTTCACAATTTGAAATTGTTCCCGTGAGTGCTTTCTTCAATGTAATTATATATATATATATATATATATATATATATATATATATATATACATATATATATACACACATATAACAAACAAGGGAAAGTTGTGCTCACCACTAATTTTTAAAACCATCAGGCGGGGGTGCAATGAGGCTGTGACCACAAAATACATATAGTCAAATACAAGAGTCCTCTGCACTCAACCCATTATCAATATATTTAGGACAGAGACATTTTGTGCACACTGCTACTGAAAAGTGCCTTACCCTTTAAACAAAACAGGGATTGTTTGTCCATATATTGCAATATATTTAAGCTGGCCAACTACGTCAAAGTCATCCCATATCTGGCCAGTCCTATGCTCAATTTCATCTGATTCATTTAGAATTCTATTGCTTCATTATACATTTTACAAAAGGGACTAGTTTTACCTGCAACTTAACTTGCTGCTTTCAAAGTAAACCTCCATACTTGGCTGCCCTTTTATTAGACAGGTCTTGATAAGTGAAAAAAAAGCTGGTCGATTTACGGCTGACGGCTTGAGTTTGTAAGCCGAAACGTTGAAATAAATCGACCAGCTTTTTTTCACTTATCAAGACCTATGTGTGCGGAAGTTTTTTTGCTTTATAGATATGAATTTTTGTCCAGCACCTAGGCATCAACATGGCTATCTGAGTGCACCTATCTAGTTATATGTCTATATATATATATCCATGTTGTGGCCTTGAGAAAGGTCCCTGAGTGGACCGAAACGTCACGTTGGCTGTAACTGCACATATTTAAATACAATTCTTTCACTGAAACCCCTGGAGTTGCTGATCTGGCAATCTGGAAGGTAGGAATGAACTTGTATAGGTATAATAGACGTCTTTGTATAGTGTAAAACGAGAGTAGTAACATTAACACATTGTTATATTTTAAGAAGAGTAATTAAACTATATCCTGGCAGACCTGGGAAATACTTGCGCCATTTCTTCATTAAGATTGCATCCACTGACTTAGAAGGTGAGGGTCCTGAGGGTACACTTGATGGTAAACTACTGCTCCAAGCGGAGGACTGAGGGACATTGAGTCGTGTTAGAGTGTTGAAAGAGGACAGAGGGATGCCTGGCTCTGTAGAGAGAGGGTCATTGGAGAGAGACCCCAGTGAAGACAGGACCCCATTTAGTTCTCCTGTGATGCGCCGTAGTGAGTCTGTCAGACTGTGCACTTTAAATGGAAGAATAGGCTGTGCCCCGAGATCTCCACCTGTTGGCACAAGATGCAGTTTGTCTATGACAGTAATGCTAAAATGCTTCCTAAAAATATTTATTTACAAAAGAAGGTCTGAAAAGAAGGAAGCAGAATTTTCAAGATGATTTGTAAATAAGTGACCTAAAACCTACTGTAACCTTCAAATAAATACAGTTGATCTAAATATGCTCATGATCCTTAACAGAAGCAGTAACTGGGTGGCCCCAAACCTAAACACAAATGTGACAGAAGGGGGTATATTTTGGACATTAAAAGGGACAGAGCAAAGGTCTGTTCGATCTGTTGAACATAAGGAACCACATCATGTTAAGTAGATGAATATGGCTTTAGCGTTTAAACAACAGCAGCAATATAGTGGATTGCTCTAGTGTTACATGCAGTATCCACAAGAGGGCTTAAAGGAACAGTAACAACAAGAAATGAATGTTTTAAAGTAATGAAAATATCATGTACTATTGCCGTCCATTAAAACTGATTTGTTTGCTTCAGAAACACTACTATAGTTCATATAAACAAACTGCTATGTAGCAATGGCGGAAATTGAAAAAAGCCTATATGGCACAGGATAAATAGTGGATAACAGATAACACCATTATGTTCTACAGAGCTTATCTGCTGTGTGAACTGGGCCTTTTCTCCTTTGAATGGCTGCCCCCATTGCTACACAGCAGCTTATTTATATAAACAATCGTAGTGTTTCTGAAGCAAACACAGAAGTTTTACCAGAGCAGGGCAACACTGCATTATAATTGTATTACTTTAAAACTTTTATTTTTTGATGTTACTGTTCCTTTAACATCTAAGAATTATACGTCACTGTTTTCTTCTTTTTAATGGATTCACAAAATATTAGCACAAAGTACGATCAGATTAAAATCCATAAAATGCGACATTTAAATAAAAACAGCATAGTTTATATAAGGGCTACTACTTGCATCCACCTCTACGATCATTTTTCTGAACCCCTGGTTCACTAATAAATGGGGCCACCCTTGAAGGGGTGGGCAGCCCCAGAGACTGGGAACTAGTTGTTTAGAGGGACTTATAGAGCTGCTGAGGGAGAGAATGAAGAGATCAGTTGCTTCTTACTTGAGTGCAAATCATTGTTTATGATACTGCAGGAGTCATCTGAGTCGCTTAAGTCAAATGTCACCACCTTTTTATTTCTCCTTCCTCTAACAAGAGCATCATCGGATATCTGCAAGGAGAGAGAAGAAGTCTGTTTATTGGAAGTACTGGTATTGCCATACAGTATTTGATAAACTCTTCTTTCCTGGTAGAAGTTTTGTTCCATACGTGTTTCTTGTATCTCTTGCGTACGAGGATCAGATTAAGTACAAAACAAATATACAATTTTTGAAGGGCCACAGAAGTGTGTCAAGAGGGAACATATACAGTATAGTGCAGAGGAGAAAATGCTGAGGGTACTATTCATGTTGTTCTAACACTCATGTATAAAAACAGGTTATAGGTCATTCCCTCACCTCTTCCAGAAGCGAACTCTCAAGCTCCTGCAGTCTCTGCTCTTTCTCTTGCAGCAAGACCTGCCCCTTCTGCATGGTGCTCCGGAACTCATTTAAACTGTGTGCTTCCTACAGGAGAAAAGGGAAAGCTCAGGCAAAATGCACCGGCCTTCAGTTCAGAATCATAGAAAAATACATCATAAACACTACATTTTTTAACTTGCTGGCCGTGAAAATCACAATGGGTCTCAATGTAAAATGCTGCCACAGGCCCTACTATTGGTCTCTTCAGTTTACACTATTAGCCCACATGACGTGGACGTCTGTCTATTGAAATTAACAAACCAAATGTATAAATATGAAGTTCACTGTCTGAAACATTCTTTTGGGAAGGATTTCCACTAGATTGTGGGCCAATGATGATGGGATTTTCTTCCATTCCTTCAGTTGTCCAGTTTAAAATCACTTACAGTTGACAAGGGCAGCTTTCGGCGGCAGAAACGTCAACAACTGACTTGCTGACAAGGTAAGTTCCTAAGATGGTCAATGACCTCTTCAGTAGACCAGTTCTACTGCCAATGATTGTTGATATTTGTTGCTGTGTGCATTATTATACTCCTGTTTCGACAATGGATGGGACTTAAAGAGCCAATTTCACTACTATCTTGTTAATCCAACTCATTTATTCCTCCATATCACTCTGCCTCTGCATGTACATTAGGCTTATGCTTCAGCACCTTATAATTGCAGGCTTAAACCCCTACATTCTCTGTGGTTCTGCCAGTTACTGTCGATGTCATATACAAAGGATAAAAAAAAAAACCAAAACCTCTGATTTGCTGAAATAACCTAATTATGAACTTACAGCAATGAGATCTATTATCTGGCATGCTTGGGACTTAGGCTTGTGGATAAGGGGTTAATCTGTAATATGTAGCTCCATGGATACAACCAAAACACAATAGCACTATTTGCCATTATCATGGCTATACAATAGTTGAGGTTAAATGAAGAATAAGGTAGTGTCTTATTGCGAGAAAAGCAAACCCATTAAAAATGGCTGGACTGACATTCTAGATAACAGATCCCATGCCGGATAGAATTGTAAGATAGAATACTAAAATTATTTCCTTTAAATAATGAATTTGCAGTTGTGTTTTCATGCTTCACACTTACCTCTTCCAAGTTCTGCTTCACATCCTGGAGGAGATGTGAGTGCTTTGGGTCCTGCGTCTCTCGCATGCTGTGACACCATTGTTTCTTGGCTGCATGGAGTAAAGATTGGCGGTGACACAGTGAGCGGGTCTGCAGGTGTAGGAAATCCTTGGCTCTTTGTATTGAGGCCCCCTGGGAGGAGATGTAATGACGGATACTGAGGGGAGGAAAAGAGAAAAGGGGAGTCAGGGAAGGAGAAAGCTGTATGGTGGGAGAGGAATCATGGACGAACATAAGGTAATTTCAGAATTGAAGGCAGGACAGATCTGATTGAACACACTGGGCAAAACTCTTTGTCCCTCTTTAGAAGGAATATATTGATGTCAAACCCAAGGGAAATGTAAATATAACACAGCTGGGTGCAAATCAGGCTGACTGTTCTAACAGCATTATTACCTGATTATATACAGTTATGTGGTTACACAACAGATCTAGTCCATGTAGCATATAACATAACTTAGTTGATTAGCCAGCAGTATGGCAAGTGTTAGAATAACATCTAATTAATTGTTTACCGCATACACAATTAACAAAACATGAAGGGAATAGCCCTTGCCATTTTAAACATATTCAGCTAATACAAAATTTTGGGAGTGTAGCCCTTCATCATGGTTATAAGATTAGATTAAATCATTTTGGATCATTATGGTCTTAAAGGTGCATCTTAAATTTACTTTCAGTATGTTAACTAATAAATATGAACACCAATTGAAATTTTTTTTTTAAATGCCTTCTTCTTTTTTCAACAGGCCTCCAGCTTTAAAATGGAAGTCACTGACCCTGGCTGCCATAAAACTATTGCTCTGTGAGGCTATAATTTTATTGTTACTTATTTTCTTTCTACTAAGGCCTCTCTTATTGATAATCAAGTCTCTTATTCTCCCACTAACTGGCTGCTAGAGTAAATTGCACCCTAGCCACGAGATAGTTGAGAACAAAAAGATAAATCATTTAAATAAAAACAAAAAAAAATTAAAAAATGAAAAGTCACTTTGTACATCATACTTAAAGCGAAAGGCAAATTCTGCCTTTAACTAAAGTTAAAAAAACATACATTTTGTATATTATATATGGCAGAAAATTTCAGCTGTTATTCTTCTCAAATTTTACGCTGTGTTGCAGTGGGTACAATGAGACTACAATGAAAAACACAGCAGGGGTAATTTATGGAGATGCCCATGTGCCCCCCCCCCCAGCCCTCTTGTATACAGCACCGTGAAAAGCAGGTCTCAGCATTCCAGTTTGGAACATACAATTGACCTGCAGCAATTTCTTATATTTTCTTATAAGGAGGCTGGTAAAGTAGCAATATGGACTAATTATAAGAGAACTACAAGGGAAGAGAGGGACACAAAGCAAGAGTAGACGCATAATGCTGGATTTCTTTCCCTTCCATGGAGAAAATGTAAACACATATTGCGATGTAGAAAACAACATGGAACCAGGAAATACAAAATTGAAGATGCATAAATGTACAACTACAGAATAATAATCTCACTTACTCATCCATTTCATTATCATTTTCCTGCTTTTGGACAGAAGACATGGCATGTCTGAGAATATCTAAATGCTAAAACAAGGCAAGAAAAGAAAAAGAAAATATTTTATGATTAGCATGCAAAGCACGAACAGTCCAAAATTTGCATTATTAAAAAATGTCTTTTTTATTATAATGAAACATCTTTCCAGTAAACCTTTAAAAATATACAGCATGGTTCTGTTTTACTCAGGTTAGTCTTCCATACTAGACTGCAGACTGCTCCATCACCTCTGCCCAGGGGCACAACTACAGAGGAAGTAAACTCTGCAACTACGGAGAACCCTGAAGGTATAGGGGAAACTACATTCACTATGTTTATTTGTTTCAAATCCCGACTACTGCCTTGAGGGTGTTGTATCCTGACATAGTATTCGACTGCCCTGGAATTTCACATAATAAGCCAGAAACATAGAATTCACAGAGAGAGACTTTGTAACTTTGGTGTTGGAGAAGTCATTGGCAGGAAAGGGGTGAAAAGTATTAAGGAAATGTATAAGAATAATGGATTTATAATAAACAACAGTTTATGCCCTATATTCAGTCATTGTGTTTTTACAGTCAACCTCCAATACATTTAGGAAAGAACTGTCTTATTTGTCTATCACATTTTTTATAATTCTCCTCTTCAGTATTTTTGTGCAGTACAACACTAGAGATCCCCAGGCTTGCACCCATAACCACATTTGAAATATTACCTACAACCCACCAAATACCTGTACTTGCATTTTTGTGAGTAGCCTGTGGGTACTTGACCCACTGCAGGGATATAGCATAAAAACTAATGCAGCTATTTTTTTAAACTATCACCTCCTGAAAAGCCAGTATTTTTTACCCGACTGCACATAAAACAATTCATAAACTCGTGTGGTTTCCAATACCACCTTTATGCTGATTATACTTAGATCTATCTCTCCTCTCCTGATCTCAACCCAGGACTCTTAACTAGGGTTTCCTCCTGTCTGTCCGCTATCTCTACTTGGATGTTGCGACGTTACCTTATATTAAAAGTCTCCTAAACGGAAATGATTCTCTTTTTCCCAACTAACACCTGTAACAATCCAGAAGTATCTATCATAGTTAACTATTCCACTATCACACCGTATAGCCAGGCCCGGTGCCTTGGGGTTATCCTAGATTCTGCCCTGTCCTTCACTCCTCATATCCAGTCACTGGTTAAATCATGTAACTTTCACCTAAGGAACATATGCAAAATATGATCATTTATTACCCAAGATTCCAACAAAATTCTTATTCACTCTCTCATCATATCAGTCTAGACTACTGTAACTCTCTATTAATTGGCCTTCCCTGCAAGAGACTGTCACCTCTCCAGTCCATAATGAACACTGCTGCAAGGCTTATTCACCTCAGCAACTGCTGCTCCTCTGCCACACCACTCTGGCAATACCTGCACTACCTTTCAGAATAAAATTCAAACTAATGACCCTGACATCAAAAGCACTTCATAACTCTGCCCCACCCTACATCTCTGAATATTCTCTATATACTCACCTAACCGCTTTCTTTGCGCAAAGGTTGTGCTAACAATAAACCACTTTGAGCCGTTAAACCTGCCTACAGGAAATTCCTTGTTCTTCATAATCGTGTTTTCCATTGAATTAGTACCTGAGGTGGAGGTACGTATAAGGATTTGGCTGAAAAAAGTTAACATCGCTACGTTTAAAGGTAGCAGTCAAACCTTTCTACAGTTTGTATTCCACCAATACTCAAAGTAAAAAAATAAATAAAAGATTTGAATAAATACGACACTTAGTTCCTATAAAAGTTTTAATACTAAAGTTAAAAAAAATCAATATTATACATTGGTTTCATTAGTGATATGGAAAATAAAGGATACAAAAGTAAATTCTCATTAGGATTACTATTAGGAATAACAGAAGCAAAATTATAAGTAGTCCATGTAACTACAGCACCTAATATATCAGGCCCAATACGTGTACAGCTGACTGGGCTCATACTTACTGGAACTGAAGCTCCATGCACTGAACTGGTGGATGCAGTAAGATCTTCCAGCCTGAGTGCCGGATCCATTCTGGGACTCATCCCAACTCTGGTATCTTCTTTTAAATCAATGTTGGTTTTTTCAGTTTCTTCTTCTAAATCCCTGTAGAATAAACAGCAGGCCTTATTTACAATGCAGGATGCAGCTTTCAAAGTGCAATGGGTAATTTATTTTGTTCTTTTCAGGCTGGGTCTTACACGGAGTAAGTTCCCCTATGCTCTGCACT
The DNA here is from genome assembly GCF_017654675.1 of Xenopus laevis. Taxonomy (NCBI): domain Eukaryota; kingdom Metazoa; phylum Chordata; class Amphibia; order Anura; family Pipidae; genus Xenopus; species Xenopus laevis. The sequence continues at coordinate 83,464,516 of NC_054383.1, forward strand.
CTGTTCCGGAGCACAGAAACCTGTGGCTCCCCTCATGAATATATAAAACTGCATTAGCTAGGGGCAGGTGGGAGAGGCATTTAGGCAGGCCCCTTGTGCATCATTCAAATATATATATATATATATACCAGCATATAAAAGAAGATGCCTTCCACTCTCTAAATATTTGTGTGCTGACAGGCACAGAATTAGAATGTCAGTGCACACACAGCAGATTTCGGATCAGAAATGCTAATTATGTATTTTCACATCCAAATCTACTCTGTGTGTGGGTTGATGGGCTGATCACATAGCTGTCAGGGCACACACATTCGGACAGTATATATACGCCAGCAGAGAAAGTGACCCGACTTCTATTAGCCTAAAACAGAATACACAGTTATGAAAAGAATCTGTTAGTCTCTTCTCAAAGAATTATCCTTAGGGACTGAACTTTTACCTGACTTTATTCAACAGTTGGGTGTAGCGGCTCTGCAATCGTGCCACCTCTGTCTCCAATTCAATTTTTTTGTTTTGGGTTTTTTCAAACTCGTTTTGTGATTTCTCTATTAAGTCTTGAAGCTGTTTCTGCTCGACTACTAGGTCCTCCTTTATCTTCAGGTTCAGAGAAGAACGTTTCATATCCTGGGTTTCAAGAGAATAGAACAATAAAACATAATTGTGTTTCATTTCTGACTTTTAGAAGAATGTGTTAGTGCAGGGGTAGCAGGAAAGTTCTGGCTGCTCAATCATCAGTACAATCAGTGGCTGCTGAATTTAGGTTCTGATGAGGGTGGCTGCAAAAATCATCATTGTAACAAAGGAGAAACTATTACAATCAAATGTGTGTAGGTGCTATTCAATCCTCAGTAGAAAATCAGGAAGGCTTGTAAGGTTAAGATTTGAGCTCAAACACCAGTTCAGAGTTCCCAGGCTAACACAGCAGAAAATCCATATGGATTACTTAACCTCTAGGCCAGCGCCTCCTCCCGAGAAACAATTAACCAACTGAAGCAGGCATAAGTAGCTTTGTGTTCTATGAGGAAAGCCACACTGCAAATTATAACTCAGTAGCTACAAGTAGTCCGTTTCAAGTGGCTCAAAAAGATAGTCCTAAACTAATGGTGCCGTTTCGGGATGGCTTTTAGGGGGTTTTTTCTCCAATAAAAAAACCTGGGTTTTTTTATCAGGCAATGAAAATACATGGCGGAATTCTTATTTTTTTTTCTTTAAAGCATTTTTCCCTAATGCAAAAAATGAGCTAATTTTTTTCCAAGTGGAAAAAAAAACGTGGTGAAATTCTACTACAGATTTGTCAACATTTTTGTCACTGGGGAAAACAAATTTCACAGCGAAACTGCAGCTGACAAAAAGCTTGCTCTTCCCGATGTTACCTGACTTACTGCTGTTTTATTCCCATTTGAGGTTTATGTCTAAATTTAGCCTGCCGACAGAAGCCTAGAGAGCACGGAGCATGTGCATGGTCACTGAGCACTCAAAAAATGGCCTAAAATATCACAAAATGGCAGTCTCCTGCGGACAACATTGTAGGCATGGCTCATTATTGCTCTTGGAACTTCTTTGCAGATACAATAAGTTCAGTAGGTGTATAAAAAAATACAGTAAATTCTATCCTTATTCTTTCTTAGGTTTTAGTTCACCTTTAATAATAACACATTATTGTGAAGAATTAGATAATAGTCCCTTTCACTGTAACTGTGAGGAAAAAAATAGATAGCAACAGTTTAAAGGGCATGCAAAGGCAAAAAACTAAAATCACATTTTTACTTTCTTTAATGAAAAAGAAACCTATCTCCAATATACTTTAATTAAAATATGTGCACCGTTTTTATAAGAAACTTGACTGTATGAAGTGAAATTCTCCCTTCATTTACTGCTGTGGATAGGAATTGTCAGACTGTCCCTAACTGCTCTGCAGGGAAACAATCATACTTATGAACAGCAGGGGGAGCCCCCCACCTTACATCCCACCCGTGCAGAACTCAAGCAGCTTTGTTTGTTTTCCTGTAGAGCAGTCGGCGACTGTGTAGAGATTTGTATTGAATTTTTGCCTTTCCATCCCCTTTAATGTTTCCAACTCCAGCTGCAGTGACAAAGATCATGGAGCCAGATTTAAACAGATAAACTGGGATTCTATTTGGAGGATTATTTTGCTGCAGTCACTGGTTCTGCAGAGTTGGAGAAAGTTTGTATAAACAATACAAAAACTATAAAATCCACATTAGATTACATGACAACACAGGACCCAGTGCAGTCTACATATTCTGATTGTTAATCAGTCTTGCTGTATCGGCTTCTGGCAGATATTATTTGACTTGTGCTGTTTTCATAATTTAGGATGATCCCTAAGCAGCCCAGACTACACTGAGCATGTACACAATCTTGGTCTTGCTTAACAAAGTTACAAGATGGTGATCCCCTGTGGCCAACTTTGAAAGCATAAGTCACTTGTTTGATTAGGCTTGTGATGCAGTAAGTTCATGTTTATGTTTAGTATACAAAATACAGCATTTCTAGCCTTATTCTATTTTAGACTTTACTTCCCCTTTAAAACAATAACATGACCTGTATGAGAAAGAGGCCAATGGTATAGGTGTGGGTAAAGAAACCAATGTTATAGGCATGTTACTGGTGGGGATATCAATATCTTCACTATCTACACCTACACTGCCTATATGGACAAAATGCAGGTCAGCCACAATGGTAGTCCCTTAAGCAAACTACTGGTCACAAATTAGTTACCCTGGTCAATATTAACGTGATTTGCCAGCCTGTTCTCTGAGCTGGACTACCCAGACCAAGGTAGTCCTACAACTGAACCCAGTATGACCCACATAACATACTGATACATTGGTCCAAACCATGAAATGTGCCTGCCTAGGTAATCCCAGACTGAATATCTAATTAAGATAACCTGCCCCTGAATTACACCGGACATTGGTATGGGCGCAAGGGGAACTGCTACTTGTAGCAGTTGGCATATGTTTTGAATTCTTTGTCTCATAGGTCTTGTCAATATGTAATTATTGCTTGTTTGAGAAGGGGTGCTGTCTAGGTCACCACAACAACACTCGTGATAAGAAATGGTTTTGGGTATAGGCCCACCTGTATTTGGGGGGTGGGCAGGGTGGGAAGGGTCGGTGTTTTGTTTTGTTCAGTTAACTTGCTTGCACTTACTCATTGTGATCTTAACCACTTTATCTATACAAATGGCTGGCAACCCCCACAGATACAGTCCGGGGGTGCTCCTACTCTCGATATGCAGTGATTGTTTCAGTAATATGTATACAACCTCACAATGGGGCTAGTTAAACTCTTGTCCTGGAATGCAAGATGACTCAATTCAAAAAAGGGCACTAATTCTTAACCAGATCTATAAACATAAACCGACATAGTGCTACTCCAGGAGGGCACAGAGCAGAAACTATTGTCTCTAAAGAAATTTTGGGTGGGCCACGTGTATCATGTCCCCTTTTTATCTTATTCTTGGAGAGTCTACATTTTGGTTTAGAAATCATTGGTATTCAAACTAGTACATGTTCATATATAGACTACTATGGCCGGTATGTACGGCAATACTGCATTGTAAAATTAATAAACAAGCCCTGATCCTGGTGAATGTCTATATCCCACCCACGTTTTCTATAGACTCAAAGGCAAGTGCCCCTGTGAAGGGATCGGCAATAAATAACCCAAGAGACTGAAATTTTTAACCAATTGCATTTGTAAGCAATATATGTTTTAAGTGCCCCAATAGGCACAAAGCGCGTTAGGCCTTCATCTGTATTGTCCTAATAAATGTAATTGAACTTTTAAACCACTTTTTGGTTTACTTTTTTGAAAAAAACTCACATCCTTTTGCTATTCTCCTGTTACTCCCCCCAGTCATGGTGCTCTCTCAAGAATTGACTTAGCACTAGGATCGGCTGACTTTGCTCACCTAGTCCAATCTATCTCATACTTACCCAGGGCTCTTTTAGACCATCCCTGGTGACAGATCCCTCTACTATGGCGAACATGTTTGCAGAATATTATAAATGGATCTACTCCCCCCAACCCAATAGTACTGACAGTAACCTAGAACAGACACTATTCTCCCTCAATTGTCTCCTGAGGAAGCCAAATTCCTAGAGGACCCACTCACAAAAGCTAAAATTGATTTAGTCATCGCAGGACTCCCAACTAATAAGACTCCCTCCCCTCACTGCCAGGAGTGATTATCACCCCCATTTAAGTATGGGAAAGGCTACAATGCAAAGTATGTACCCCCTGCCTAAAGTACCTGGCAAAACTCCACTCTGGAGGAACCCTAACTTGCCTCATATGAGAGACCTAATTAGACATCTCGAGGACCTGTTGGTAGAGGGTAGTTTTGTCTCCCTAGAACAGTTAAAAGTCAAACTGAACCGCCAAGATATACAATACGATACTTTCGATACCAAAGACATGCATTTTATGCCCAATTCCGGTCATTCCAAATTACACCTATACCACAGGCATGGGAAGTCAGACTTTGGACTCCAGACCCCACCAAAATACAATCTCAGCTGTACAATATAATGCAGTCCTTCCAACCCTCCCCATTCAATAAAGTCAAACAAAAATGGCTGTCACTTATCCCCTCACTAGAGGAGGAACAATGGGAAGAGGCCATAGATAACTTGTACCCCTTCTTAATATCTCTTAGGGACAGAATGGTCCAATTTAATATGATCCATCAAATATAAATTACCCCCCTGAGGCTCAAAGCTATGAGTATATTAGACTGAGCCAAATGTGTGAAATGCAGTAGGGTCGAAGCCGGATTCCTCCACTTGATATGGGATTGCCGGAGAGTAGCAGCCTACTGGACAGAAGTCATTCGTTGCACTAATATATTTCTATCCTTTCCTGGTATCAAGTCCCCTGAGACTTGTCTATGGCGTATTATAGATGAGGCAGAGCCCCCTACAAAAATCCAGAACACTTTTACGGTCTATTTTGTTCTATGCAAAAAAGTTAGTAATAATGAAATGGATGAGCCCCAACCCCCCTACACTTCAGCAATGGATTGACTTATTAAATGGTACATTGCCTTTAATGAAATTGATGTATAATGCTAGGGGAACACCTGGGAAATTCCAGAAAATATGGGAACCTTGGTTGGATGCCAACCCTCATGCATCCCTACCACATGTCTGAGCTCTAGGTTTGCCCCGAAGCATAAGCTGATAACCAGTAATTGTTTCATGCTCCTCTACGTTTTGAAACTGTCACTGTATATGTGAAATAATTGTAAACAGTAGTCACAACAAAAATGGTATAGGCATGTGTAAAAGACAAGCACTGATTCACAGAATCCTCCATTTGTGGTCAGAGACCAGTGAAGTGTGAGAACTGGGAAATAGCCAACGTTATAACAGACTATTGCAGCAATTCATGGCTATATTATTCCAACAAACCTTTAGGGACAGCCCCACTGAGTTCTCTTTCTAACAAGGGAGACTGTGTTCAACAAAGGGTCAGGCTTGAGGATAAACAGAGCTGTGTGTATGTGGCAGAGACAAATTCATAAAATAATATAAAATCCATTACAGAGCTCCCTCGTGCCTGACAGCTCTACAGCTTGTGCTGATTTTTCATCTGTCCAATGGTACAAGGGCGTGTGTTCCTGTACTTGCACCTGTACAACTATTAAATAAGCCAGTGTCTGTGTATAGTCTCGAGGCTTTCGTTGTAAGAGAAGAAGTTAATTATTTGATGATTTAACAGTGTAATGAACAACTCCTGCTTCACAGTAACTCTCCATTCAGCCACTAATTGAATAACAGCATTTTCTTTGCGCTAGTTCAAAATGCTGTGATGGCAATATTAAGAACGAGCTAGAATAATAACCAAAAATGGAAATATTGCTCACTCCCGTTGCCATGGAAACAAAGATTTTTTTTTATGAAAAAGTGATTATTTATCTATATATAACTGTTAGAAGAAAGCCTAAACTGCTCATGATTTGGGATATATGAAATATATATACATATTCATATATAAGTATTTTGTTTAGTTTCCCAAAACATGCTTTATTTAATTAAGATCTGCAGTGTGTTTTTGATTGTTGCTCTAAAATTGAACAGTGACTGGCAAATGGTAACTAGGATGGCATGCAAATGTAGTTTAGTATCTTACGAGTTATCTTGCGGCATTGAAAAATATCACTACAGAAATTAACTGGCCTTGCTTAGATCTCAATTTCAGGTAGTAAGCTCCTGCATTGTTCACATCTGTAATCCCTGTTCACATCTCATATCCAGACTGACACTAACCACATTGTTCACACCTCATATAAAATGCTGAAGGGGCACCAGCATTGTGTCACTGTATGTAGCACATCTTGGAGTGGTCCTTATGGGTTTCCCTATTCTGCCTTCCCTATGCTCCCTGTGTGTGCCATACTCTGCCTTCCCTATCCTCCATGTGTGTGTCATACTCTGCCTGCCCTATGCTCCCTGTGTGTGCCATACTCTGCCTTCCCTATCCTCCATGTGTGTGTCATACTCTGCCTGCCCTATGCTCCATGTGTGTGCAATACTCTGCCTCCCTATGCTCCCTGTTTGTGCCATACTCTGCCTGCCCTATGCTCCCTGTTTGTGCCATACTCTGCCTGCCCTATGCTCCCTGCGTGTGCCATACTCTGCATGCCCTATGCTCCCTGTGTGTGCCATACTCTGCCTGTGGAACATAAGCTTGATAAGGGTTTGTTTTGGGGGTTTGTTAGCATATGAAAATTGTTGTTAGGGGCCCCTTAGGTGTTAAATCATGTGCTGGGGGGAGATGCTTTGTTATCCACAGGGGATGGTGAGGCATATGGATTTAAGAGGGGATGGTGAGGCATATGGATTTAAGAGTATGTCTTAATATTATTTACCTTTTTTACATATGAGTGATAAGTCATATCCCTGCAGTGAGTACCAACCATTTGGCTTTTTGGGGTGCTACCACAAGTAATGTGGACATGGCCTTGTGGTAACATGGGTGTGCCTTAAAGTGGGTGTGGTTTTAAAATAGGTAGTGATCAACACTGGCTTCCCAGAGGGAGCACCAACTATCACAGAATGTCCTCTTGAGTATTACCTCTATAGGCCCGAGCTTTCCAAACCCCTCAGCTAGTTTTATGTTATCTTACTGCAAGGGATCTTTGACCCTATTAAACATGGGTCCAGAGTTGGATATGGGACATGGGGAAGATTTGCTAAAACAAATTCCTGAAATTAATAGTATAGATCAGTATATCCATGTTACATTTTAAACAGTGTTGATTTGACATCAATACAGGCTGGCACAAATTCATCCACATTATCCAGATGTATGCTTAAAATGCAACTTAGATCAGAGCATACTTGCATGTCGTTGGCACTGCCCCAAAATTCAGCAACTTTGGACTACAATACTTACCTACATGAACACCTCTTTTGGGCTACCAAACATTCAGGCACCTGCATTCTGACAGCTGGGGAACCCTGAGGAGTGTGCCCTATCTTCGAGAAAGAGACTGTGCCTACAACAACTCTTACATTATACTAAAAAGCAATCCTATAGACTTGGAAAGACACCAAGCCTCCTTCCTTGAGCTTCTGGATTAAATTGACGATATGCTCCCAAAACAAGGCACAAGGATTTGAGAGCTGGCTGACCCACAGCAGTGCTGCACTTTAAAGCAGACTACTATCCACCACAAACAAACTTTTAGTCAAACTGCGTTGTATGGTTGTAATAATTTGTATCTTTGAGACAGGAACGCTCATCATTATCCCTCCATTCCTCTTACACCCATCGCCTCTTTTTGCCATCTTAACCTCTTTCTTCTTTCTCTTTAAATTAAAATGAAAAAATCAATAAAGAACAACTTAAAAATAAAAAGCAGAGACTGAGATGGGAGAATATGTGTGTAAACAAAAAAAGTAGTTGGCCAAGAATGTTTGCATTATATGTTTCTGAGAATGAACATATAAAGGGAGAAATGCAGCCTTCACTCATGTGGTTGCTGATATGCAAAAAGAAGCAGTTTCTAGTGCCATTCCCTTCTGTTTAAGTTAAATGACGTATTCATGAGGTGAGGAGTCACCAGTATAAGTAGGGAGATACTTTCTTTTCAGGGCTATAGTTTGCAGGTGCATTTGATTACTAGGCTTGTCTATATACCTCTGTCCTTCTTCCAAGTTCCTTCTCTTTCCTTTCCAGATTTTCCCTCCTCTGTCGCACATTTTCTTCCTGTATGATTAGAGAGAGTTAAGATTTACAAGTGTTAGGGCTAGTCCACACGGGGAGATAGCGACGCGTTTGCGGTCGCGGCGACAAAGCGCCGCGACAGTCGCCTGGCGAGGCATTTTCAGGCGACTGTTGAAAAGCGCATCGCCTCGTGTGGTTAGCACAGGCGTTTTTACATAGGCGCCCATACAAAACTGTCGCCTGCGCCGGTCGCGGCGACTGTCGCGGCGCTTTGTCGCCGCGACCGCAAACGCGTCGCTATCTCCCCGTGTGGAATAGCCCTTAAGAAGGTCATTCACTGGCTGTTTTTAAATGTATCGTACAGACTGCCTGTAGATCAAGCTGATGGTTACTGTGCAATATGGCCATGAAACAGGATGATCACACTCCACTGTTCTGATCTCAATGATCAGAGGAAGGAAATGAGAAAGAGCTGAAGCCACTCTTAATTCTCATGCACATACACTAACAAGGTGTATCGGTGATGAAAATTCTGCATTTGGACACAACGATGAACCCACTGGATTAAAGGGGTGGTTCATCTTTAAGTTAACGTTTAGTATGTTATAGAACAGCTAATTCTAAGCAACTTTTCATTTGGCCTTCATTTTTTTTATAGTTTTTGAAGTATTTGCCTTCTTCTTCTGACTTTAAAGTTTTCAAATGGAGGTAACTAATCCATCTATAAAATCAAATGCTCTGCAAAGCTACACATGTATTGTTATTGCTACTTTTTATTACTCATCTTTCTATTCAGGCTCTCTCCTATTCATATTCCAGTCTTATTCAAATCAATGCTTGGTTGCTAGGGTACTTTAGACCCTAGCAACCCCGAATGCCGAAATGGCAAACTGGAGAGCTGCCAAATAAAAAGGTAAAAAACTAAAAAAAACACAAGTAATACAAAATGAAAATCAATTGCAAATTGTCTGGGAATAGTACTCTCTATCATAATAAAAGTAAATTTAAAAGTGAACAATCCCTTTACAACTCCCTGCTGAAGTGACATACAAAGCCAGACCAAATCTGAGCATGTGTGACCAGCTTTAGGCAAATATTTAGCCTGCCTGCAAATACCTAGTCAATTTCCAAGTCTTATTTTCTCTGTGCCTTATATTCTAGTCTTACCTGGCTGTCTAACTGTGCGGTTTTCATCACTAGTTGCTTTCTTCTCAGTTCGAGGTTTTGCTCCAAGTCTTGCAGTTTGGTTTCCTGTAATGATTAACAAACGTTAAGAACAACAAAATAACATCCATCTAAAAACTGCATGCAGTCTTGTAGGGGAGAGTGATAGAAATTCTTGGCCTTCCTTGTACTATATGATGGCCACCTTTTCTTTGTAGCTGTTTCGTCTCTCCTCTTGTTGCCTTTGCAGTTCATGACGTTCAGTCTGTAGCTCTTCTTCATGAAGTCGCCTTATCTTTTCAAGTTCTTCTTGCAAACTCTCAAGCATTCGGGAACGTTGAGTCCTCTCCTGAGAATTTATTATATTTAAAATATCCTATCATATTTACAGTAGAAACCCAATTTTACATTTTTCAAGAGACCAGGAAAAATAGTGTAAAATCCCGAAAAATGTATGATATTTGAAATGTGTTAAAACAGCTCTTCAAGAACTCAAAATATATAAACACAGGAGTCTGTATTACTTTGAAATACAATATTTACTGAGCTAATAACAAGGCTTAAACAATGCAGGCCTCTCTGACAGTCACATGCACAACCTAAAGATACAAGTGGTTTGTGCATGGCTGTGTGAGGTGCAGACTAATTGGAACTGACTATTTACACACATAACCAGGCCAAACATAAATCTTTTTAGTATTTTAATTGCTAATTTCAATAATAATAACATTCATAGAGGACAAAAAGCCATTTTTGGGTACATCAGGACAACATTTTGGAATACAAACCAGAAATATATGATGTAAAATCCATCCAAATGCATTATAAATTGCATTTGCATTGTAAATTACAAATTTGGTAAAATTTGGTAAAAATTAAAATAATGTTACAGAAAATTGAAGTTTCACTGTATTCTAAAGGGATTATTTACAAAGTCCCACACAGTGTGCAAAGTGCTTCAAAGGCCACAATTGGGCTAGGTGCATAGTTCAAATAGCCGCAGGCCTCTGCGCTCCATTTCAGAGTGCTCTTGCACTCCCATGGTCAAGAACGACCCTTTTATGTTTTTTTAAATGTAATTATAATGTCTTGATAAGCAACAGCCACCAGGTTTGGACTGAATGCTACAGGGCAAGACTCTCATCAATACAGTGCTGCTGAATTCAGTGTTGTATTGTTGGGGTCTCTTTGATTCAAAACAGTGTAGAGTGCAGAAAAAAAAAGGAAACACTGTTTTTTTGTTGGTTTTTTTTTTTTTGCTCTTTGCATATTGCTTTTACAATAGCATTGTCCTTTGGCCTATTTTACAGGTATTGCTCCTATATCATACTGTAAAAGTAAATAAGAAAAGCAAAACAAGTTAAAAAAAGGATAAAAGAAAGTACTGAAATCAGAAACCGTTATTTTGTATCATAAGAAGCAGAACCCTTACCTCCTCTTCAAATTGGTCTCGTACCCTCTCAAGCTCCTGCTGGTGATCCTCCTTTAATCGGTCCAACTTCCTTTCATGGTCTCTCTGAACCTCCTGCCGTTTCTCCTGCAGCAGGTCACTCATCTACAGAATGGAAAGGAGATATTCAAGACTGGGTCAGGTATGAAAGGGATAACAAAGGGCTATTTCAGGATACGAACTAGTTACACTTTTGCCTTACTTCTTTTTCAAAGTCCATCAGCTGCAACATTTTCTTGTTGGATAGACTTAGCTCACTGAAGGTCTGTACTTCCTGTTGCTGGAGCCTTGAATTCTGAAGTTTAGACACAGTCTATGAGAAAGCAAAGGCAATGTGAGAGTAGAAATCATAGAAATCAAACTAAGAAACAAGAACAGAAGAAAACATGTTTGCTAATTGACAAACTATTTTCCTGTGTAGTTCGCTAAGACTCAGTTACGTAAATATGGGACATACTGAAGTAAACAGAACCCTCTAAGGCAGGGTGGAAACAAATTGCAAATAACCTTCCTCTATTGCAGAAATGCCACCGATCCCTGAGCTCTGTTTTGGAGCAAATGATCTGTGCTGCCCCAAATAATACAATAGTGACTGCATTCTACAGCATTGAGTTCATGAAGGCCAGGAGGGGGCGAACATTCACACACATGAACACAGGCAGCAACAGGGCTCTTATAGCCTGCCCTATGGCAGGTGGTAATGACAGGGCTGGCCTGTGGTCTCTGACACTGCGGACTGTACCTTGTGCCAGATTTTTTTTTGTCTGGTGCAAGGTATAGCCAGACCGGAGGAAGAAATGCTTGCTGAATAAGCACTACTTATTGCATCATTGTACCCCTGTACCATTACTTACAAGTGTGTGTGTGTGTGTGTGTGTATATATATATATATATATATATATATATATATATATATATATATATATATATATATATATATATATATATATATATATATATATATATATATATATATATATATATATATATATATATATATATATATATTATATATATATATATATATATATATATATATATATATATATATATATATATATATATATATATATATATAGCACTTTAATAAAGGCTAAGAGTGCTAGCAAAACGACTGAGAATTAGCTGATCATATCCTGAGAATTAGATGATGCATTTTGAATAAAGCATATTTCCCCATATATGTAAAGGTCTCATACATCCCTCATGTTCCTTTAAAGTGGCTGCTGGGTGACACATGAAACTTCCATCAAAAGTTCCATCAATGCCAAAGACAGTCTCTTAGAGAGCATGATTTAGTTAGGCTGACTGTTTATACATTTCAAAACTGAGGGCAGCATAGTAAGCAAATCTTGTGACTATCACATAAGGCCAATTTATGCCTCTTAACAGTGCACCATTCCACGCTACAAGGAGTGTTTGTGGTTGAAAAGCAATGTGCTTACCACCTGTAACCATAAGGCCCCCTTGTACTTCAGAGCTCCGCTCCTTACACTGTATACAGGTGAACACAGGTGCAAGGGAATTCTGTGTCAGCATTTTTGCCTACCTTTCAAAAAACTCTGATGTCTCCAAACCATACATTGTTGGTGAATTACATCTCCTGAAAACATTCGTCTACTATACTATACCTAAACACACATACAACAAATTCATATAGATAGCATTACATGCCTCCCCTGACCACTCATGAATACATTGGTGCTGAACACAGGCAGTGTCCTATTTATGAGGCGATTGCGGTTTTCTGTGCTCCAAAATGCAGCAGAGACCTTGGGCAATTCATGTAGCATGGAAGGCAGGGCATAAAATACATAAACATGGCAGATGACTCTAAGGCAGAAACGAAAAGAGAGAAAAGGCTAAAAAATCATTTGTAATCCTGGGGTATATGTTAATGCTAAAGGTATGGCAACTGAATAAAGTGGCATACAGAAGGAGCAGATCATTTTCATACCTGATGATGTGTTTGCTTGGCTTCAGCTCTCAAGTTTTCTAGTTCCTGTGCATGCTGTTTCTCAAGATCTTCTAATGCCTAAAAGGGAGATAGCAGGTCAGATGCGTAATAAGCTATTATACTTTTAGTTCTCAGAGGAAAACATTGTTTTCAGCATAGTTCTGAAGAAAACATTGCACACGGTAACCAAAAAGTGTACCAATGTCATTTGCATTATATAAAGATCTGTGCAGTCTGTTATCTGCTCGCCAAAAACAAATTTGCATTAAACTGTAAACCATCCAAGAAAATACAAAGAAAATGCCAATGTGGATGCACTGATTGTACAGAAAGAAGAGAAATTAAGAGGCACTAATTCACAAACTAATTCACTTACTTCCTTAGTTTCCTGTCTGAGTTTCTGTCTCATTTCATCAAGAGCAGCATTTTTCTCCTTATCCAATAGCATTTTTTCTTTTCCTATTGACTCCTCGATATCTGGCT